>NC_073647.1:40279847-41529847 GCF_029407905.1 Bubalus kerabau | reverse complement strand
TTGTGTTGGGGGTGCCTGTGAGAACATCTGAGTCCAGATGTCTCCACGGCAGCTGCATATGCATATCTGATGTCTAGCATGTAGCAGGTATTCTACAGAGGACAGGGAGGCAGGTGGCGGGGAGGAGGAGAAAGGCAGAAGGTCACGAGATTTACCCTACATTAAGTCTGAATCCATCACCCTGCTGGTTTTCTTTAAAACTTTCAGTGTTTCAACATCAATGTCTATGAAACCCGTTGGCACACCTCCCTACATCGTGAACTGTGTCACGAAGGGAAAACCCTGTATAGAAAGAGACCAGGAAGTTAGAGACACAAGCCTCTGCTTTCACAGCAGGAACAAGTAGAAGGGAAATCAAAGTCTCTTGATAATGAGCTCTTACCTAAGTACCAATATCATCTTAAGGAGCAAACTAAATATGTAGAAAACTCGAAATCTCATCAACTAAATGACATTTGAAGATACCCTTTTTAACATTATTTTTTCTACTATGAAAGGCACTACTAAATTTTCTGCTGCTCCCAAATCAACACATTGATGTGCATCTAATTTGACTTTAATTAAAAATAAAGAAACAAGACCACCACTGTGAGAAAACTTTCAATTTCTGTCATCTCTGTTAAGTAATTTTTAAATGTCTAAAAAGTTCAAACCCATCCCAAAATGGACAAAATTACAGGTTTTAAAACAAGCTGTTGGCAAGATATTTTTTAAAGAGTTGAAACTGAAACCTAATATTTTTTTTTTTTTTAAGAAATGGCAACCCTGTGATATAGAGGTGGTTAGTTATTTACTATCTCTCTGTTCCAATGAAAATGCCAATGAATGTTTTATGAAAACAAAACTGATGATTCCTAAATCTGAATGAAATCAGGAAAATTGCCCTCGTCATAAGTGACTGCTTGAGCATTAGACTAAAGTGTCTTTAGAGATCACATCAACTTTTTAAGCCCCCAGGTCTTTGTATATTCCTTCGATGCAGGCATGCATAAAAATAAAGATTTTACCTGCCTATGTATCTATACCTATCTTGTTTCTAAAACATTTTTGCTCATTAAAGGAAGGTGTTCAATCTGTAGCTGCTGCTGCTGCTGCTGCTAAGTCGCTTCAGTCGTGTCCGACTCTGTGCAACCCCATAGACGGCAGCCTACCAGGCTCCTCTGTCCATGGGATTCTACAGGCAAGAACACTGGAGTGGGTAACCTGTAGCTACCTAATAAATTATTTGACCAATGGTTTGATAGTAAATGCAAAGATAAATAAGGCATAGACCCAGCTCTCCCATGAATTATGACCCATGCAGCCTTAGAAGAAAACACGAAGAAACCCAAAGTATCCCAACAGAAGGAGCATTCACTAAGTGTCATCAAGCAAGGGACAAAACTGTACAGGATTCCAGGCATGGGAATTCTTCCAAGGAAGAGAATAAAATGTACTCTTTTTTGGAGGTGATACTCTGCACGGGGCATGGTTGGGTATGGTCCACATACCAGATGTTATTCTCACCCACAGCTGGAGAAAGTGAGGTTCAGAGATGCTAAATCACTTGTCTGAATGTCCTTCAGCTGAGGTCAAGTGCCTGTTGGACTGGTTCACGTCCCCTTTTGCTTTGAAAAGTGTCCCACTGAGAACAAGAACTCATATGGTTCTATGCACTCAATATTTAGCACAGAATGGGGTGCTCAGTTCCTGCATGTGGCAGGATTCCCTGATTCCATATGGACAGCAAAGAGAAAGGCCCACCGCTGATGTAAACTGCACAGCATTTCTCTATCCAAGTCTATTATCCATCACCTGGAAAATGAGATCAATGACTTCACCTCATTCCATAATTTCAGCTTCAGATATATATGAAATTGTTAGGAGTTGGTTAGGATGCAAACCATCACAGAAACTTACCATTTCATTATCATTTTTATTAGTTATCACAGAATCATTTCAATTTTTGCTAAAAATCATAGATTTGAACATTTCTACCACCAATATTCTACTTAATTCTTTGTCAGCAGTCTCTGAAATTGAAAAAAAAAAAAACAAAAAACAAAAAAGCATAGGCTTTTGGGCTTCAAAGAAACAAATGGAAATACATACCTATGTGTGAGTGTGGGGGAGGGTGGGAAAAAGAGAGGAGTGGAGGGTGAGAGAATAGATTTTCTTACCAGGACACATTCTATATTAAAGTTCCAAAAGTTTACAAAATTGTTAAATAGAACTGCAATTTAAAAATGAAAGATAGTCATATTCTGGTAGGAATCTAGGAGGGAGCTATGAACTATATGAAAGATATTTGGCAGTTTTGAGCATTAAATTCCAAAATCCTTACACACACGTGAACGTGAACTCGGAAATGGCTCACATTTATATTGGCAGTTCACCAGAATTGTTGTTATTCATTATAAAAAAAAAATAGCCATGTGTTCAATGGTATTTTATCCTTCAATTCGAGAGTTTGGGGCTTTCATTTAGGTATTTATCATTCTGAATACCTTATCCAATGTTTAAAAAATCAAACTCATCGCAAAATTAAGTCATCACTTGAAGTAATTTGTGCTAATCAGGAATGAAACCTTAACATTGCTATCAAATAGTCTACATGACCCTTTGGCATACTCCGCTAGGTCCTGCCATGAAATAGGCATAACTCACTAGGTTGAGAACATTCCTAGTTTTGTTTAAATAACTCAGGAAGTAACTAGTGCATGAAGGTAATTATTAAATTCCTTTTAGCCACTGGTCACAACCCTTCCACCTCCTTCACCCACTCTCCTGGCTGGAGTCAGCACCGGGATCTGAGTTCACCATGACCTAACAGATCACTCCACACTGCTCAGTATTGTGGTTCAGAGTCAATTGGCTTGCATTGGTTTGGACTTTAATTTGGGTTTTAACACATTTCATTTGAACTTAAGCACCTCCAGAAGTGCCTTTAGACAGAAATGTCTAACCTGGAATCCTCTTCTAATTTACGCTACTTGAATCGGAAAAGCTTATTTTTTTTTTTTTTTCAAGTACACATTTACTTCCACTTAGCCGCTGGAGTTAAAAACTGCTTTGGTTTCTAAACATGTATAATATAGATAATGCCTATGGAAAAACAGGTTCTAACAAACTCAAGGTTAAAAGAGGGCAAGGTTAGTCAAAATGAAGACATTTCCCTTTTGAGTGTATTGTACAACAAAGTGCAGCTGCAATGACCTGATTTCTACTTTACCAAATAATTACAATTGCATTTCCCAATTTAGCTACTGGGGTGCTCACTCTGGAAATTGATACTTGCTGACTGAGGGACACTTTCAAACTTAGGAGCACCACTCTGACATTTTGAAAATCAAATAGGTGTGTAGGTGGCCAGGCATAGATTTGTTCTAAGTGCCTTGCCGCTGTTTTGAGTGGTTACAGGAATTTGTGCTCTGAATAGAGAGCCCAGGTTAGGAAATTGGGACTCGGGCTCATTAACAGTGTGCTTACAGGTGATCCCTTTAATCAGTCAGACTTGCTATCTCACCTTGTAAAACTGTTTTGCAGAAATGTATTCCATTTCTCACAAATGCTGTTGGGGCTCCCATGTAACATTGCAAAAACATTCTGTATTCGAAGCCACACGTACAAATTTAAAGGTCAACCAAAAGCTTCCTTCAAAATCAAAACTATTAGACATGGCTAAATTCAAAGAAGCTGTAATTCTAAGGGCTGACTTTAACCAATTCAAAAGCCTTCTGATTAGTAAAGGGTAATTCTAGTCATTCATTATTTTATAAAAATAATGATTCTACTTTTTAAAAAGATAGCCTCCATCATGTCCTCTCAATGATGATGCTTTTACATTTTTAAATGCTTTTCAGATCTAGCTTGTACATCAGTCTATCTTCATTTAAAATATTTGCACAGGCTTACACACAGGGTAACTTCTGGGCAGCTAGGTATGGGTGGAAGTAATGTATGTCAGGCACAAATTCATTTTAATGATGAAAAGTCAACAGAAAGCAAGTTTCTCTTGGACAAGTTGCCTCGTAAAGAGAAATGCTTTAAACAGTTCCCCAAATCTCAACAGCCAGCACAAGTCAGTGATGCCAGAAAAGTGGTCTTCTGAGAGGCAACAAGCCAACTGAAAGTCTCTCACCCTTGGAAGGGCTCAAGGCTAAACGTTGACAAGGGATAAGCAAAGCATGTGGGGCCGGTGTTTTCTCAAGATGAAGGCTGAGTGGAATGAAGGTCAGCCAGGTTTGGAAACCTTCCAAACAAGAACTGCAGTTACAACTTAACAATGCAGATGGGAGAAACAGGCCCTGGATACAAACTCTATGCTTAAAAGACATCTCCTACCTAACACTGGCATGAGCAAAATTAACATAGCAGTCATTCAGTGCCACTTCAGACCCTGCCCCCTATCCACAAAAAAAAAAAAGTAAAATGGAAAAAGGTAATTCCACATGGGCAACTCGGAGTTCATAAACACCCCAAGTTAGAGTTCAATACATGGCATTTTAACCTCAAATGTCAATCCATTTCGTTAGACTGATATGGTCCTGCTAATAACACCACAGTGATTAAGAACACACATGGCACTCTTCTTGGACAGATAAAAGGGTCTGGGAAGCTCTAGCCTTGCATGCACAATTCACTTTACAGTTTAAATAGAGCTTGAACATCCATGACCTCAGTATATTTTCATACAGCCTTTTAAGAAAATTAGAGCTGGGATTCCTTCTCCCTCTGATAGAGGTGAGAAATATTCAGCTCAGAGAAGGGATTTGGTATGTATGACCAATATCAGAAGACCCCAAACCTCAACTTAGATCAGCTGGATGATGGATGGTCAAGTTCTCTTCTAATCGCTCCACTCAGTTCGCCTCCAGCAAGGGTTTGGTGTGGCAAGACGCATATTCACAGTCATTCCCGTCCCTCCAGAACTATTGTCCTTCTAATAATAATAACAAAAATGGAAATAATAATATCTGCTATTTCCTGAGCAGATATTTTTCAAGACAGTTTACCAAAGACCTGAGGTTTAGGAATTATGGCCTATCCAAATCACCAGCCAAAAAACTCTCTGAAATAATACAGGTAAGGATCATTTAATATAAATTTTTGATTCAAAAGTACAGAGTTAACTATTGTAAACCAAATCACAAAAATTTTGTTTTGAAAAATCATTTCCTTTTTCATGGAAGTGAATAAGCATGCCTTGATCTATAATGAAGATTTCAATCTTGCTATATCAGTATCCTTGCTTGAAACGCCTACCATCTTCCATCCATCCATCCATCCATCTATCCATCCACCCACCTGTTCACGCATGCACCCAGTCACCAATGTACAGGTATGAAATACCTACTTGGTGTCTAGTCTTGGACAAGACCTCATTGCTCTTCTCTAGTGCCTGCATTTTGCATCTTTCTCAGGAGCGGACTGGTCCAGCAGCCCTTTCTTGCTCAGGTAATCTGAGAAACTCATTCACATGACTCTTGGCTGTGGCCCACGGTGGCAGGGGGCCGTTGCCACTTCCATTCAAAGGATTGTAGATGTCAGGAACAAGCTTAGCCCACATGGTGTGTGTGTGCTAAGTCTTTTCGAATAATTACTCGTTTTATTTTGGACAAAATAAGTGCAAAGCAATGAAAAGCTGAATGGAAGGTCTTTTGTTTGTGTAATGAGTATTTATTCCACCAGTTTTCTTAAAATTAGGATTACATACGTTTAAGCCCTGCAATCAAAACATTCACCATACACAAAGCCAACCTGAGTCACCTGTACGATGACCAGCTGAGTAACTTTTGATTTTAAACCCAACCACCCATCGCCACCCTCCTTTTATTCCTTCACTAAATATCATGTTTGTAAAGCTACAGAATAAGTTTGTACATCAACTACAGTATGTATTTGTCACCTGCTGCTTCTGTTCTGTTGTTACACAGGCTTTTGTGTGTATATGTGTATACATCTGGGTTTGTGTGTGTGAGTATGGGTGCTCCTACCTAAATCTTGAGGTATCCATCAGTACATCAAAACAAAAACATGCCAAACACAGATGATGATCATGGGTATCTGTGAGAGGTATGAAAGCACAGAGCCCTCAGTAGAGGGGGAGACAGACCCCAAAACCCCATGGAGCACATGACGATCAACATCCAAATAGAAGGCTCATTTTAGAATTTGCTTATGTTAGGAATTCAGTGTGGGATTATGTTTGTTAATTTTTCCCCATACACTCATTCTCTTTTAAATATTGGGGATTCTTTTAAAGCACCAGTAGTTTGTTGACTGGTGGGACTAGAAAGAGGAGAAAGAGCTCTCAAGAAAATACCCTAAGTAAGCCCCAAGCCACTGCTCTCAGCATTGTGAGAAGCGGCATGTGCCTGGCACCTAGCCATGGACCCATGTGACTTCAGTGATCTCATGTGATGCCTCAGTACCATGAAGTAGGGGTCACTGTCCTTGCTTTATAGATGAGGAAACTGACACTCTGAGAGCTTGAGAAACCTGCCCCAGTCACAAAACTAGAGGCGATGGAGCTGCTGTTCAAATATGGCTCTACCCTCCACCATTTTCCTCCATTATACCAAAGGTCTTCATTTTGTGCACATGGATTCCTTGAAGGGTCCACAGATTGTTTTCCGAAAGACTAACCAATGGTATACAAAACTGGGTATATCCTTTTGCCCATTTTGCTGGATGGGGTAGCTACATATTTCATCAGCTTCTCAAAATGGTCTTGCTGTTGTTGTTTAGTCGCTCTGTCAGGCCTGACTCTTTGCAACCTCATGCCTAAGACCACACAAAACAGTGAGCTATGGTGACTTCACCCTAATGCTCCATAGGACCTGGTGCGCATGGCAATACTTCTCTAGACCAGCCTGCACCTCTACTTCCTCTGGCCTCCCATAGCACTCTGCACATTCCCTGACATTTTACCTTGCTTTGTTACTTGAATATGAATCTCAGCTGCCTTGCTAGAAGTAAATTTCTGGAATGTAGGGCACAATCTTGCTTAACTTCGTCTCCCTCAAAGCCCCAGAACAGTCCTCTATACATAAGTATTCCTTGACAAAGGTCAAACGAGGCTGATTTTGTGACTGGTTTGTTATCAAAACTGTTCTTACTTCTCTTCTTGCTATTGGGTCATCCAATTCCCCTCATCCAGAAACCTCACCTCTTCAAATCCTAGCCTGCGTTGTTGGCCAGTCTCAGGGCCTTCATCTTCAAGAAAGGCCTGCATGCAAAATGCCTTGATATCTGTACCTTGTTATCACACAACTGAATATACATGTTCTTCTGACTACTGTCTAATTGCCTCAAATATACTATGGACTCATCCATTCTTCAGAGGCCTAGTTAACTTATTCAACACATGTTTAATGAGCACCTACTCTTTGCCAAGAACTCTGACTGGAATTGGCAAAAAATCCAGTCATCTCTTCTTCTAACACCTTCAGATACCTGATAAAGACTGAAATTACATTATGCATGTCGATGTGCCTGATACATAATAAATGAATGAATAACTATCCATCTTACCTTGAGATTGCTTTTGTTCTTCCTAATAGTTCAGAACGGGCTCATTTTATTCCTTCCATCTTTAGAAACATTGATTTGCTCTGAAACTAGTGTGCTTGTTCAGGATTATGGGATTTATTAAACTTAAAAAACATTTTCTAATTAATTTATAGAGTTAATAAAGTAATGACCTTCATATTTATATTTGAAATCTGGAGTCACATAAATGGCACTGAGAATCTTCAAATAAGCTGAAGTTACTGCCTCCTTGCCTTGGGGATGGAGGTGTCAAAGCTGATAATTCTGTGACCTACAACCTTGGGATTTTACATACCTAGGAAGGGAGGAGAGCAGGGGTAATGGAAACTTATTTTAAGAGGAAACAGAATAAGAAAAAGCAGTGTGGACTGTTCTAATGGAAATGGGTTTAGTTTGGCAAGGTGAGCGGGTCGTGGAACTTCCACTTGGCATCACTAACATCTTAGCTGTCCAGGATGTTACCCAACCAACAGAAAAACTGAGGCCGTTCATCTGGGACAATATTCTGTCAGGGCCCTTCCATTTCTCAAGAGTCTTCTTTTTCAAATACTACACAAATGAATAATTAAAGAAGAGACTGAAAATACATATTAAGAGTTTTTTTAAACCATGTTCTCAAGGCTTTTTTTATCCCATTTAAATTTTAAAGGTAATTATATTGCCTACTGCCAAGAAAGTTAACACTAATTATTGCAATAAATAATGCTGTACAGGTTAAATAGAAAATGCAAAGACAAAAATGCCTAATGGTTTATTCAAAACAGGAAGCACAACACTGTTATTCTGAGCTTGAAGTGCTATCTCCTCTTGATTTATGAAGATGCAATTTTTTAAAAACTTCTCTTGGTAAAGCTTTTTTTTCCCTATACCATTTGACTTTACTACAAGATTACCATTAAAAAATTAACAGTCATCTTTGCTCAGCAGTGATTAAATGTAATTTTGGCTTGTTTTATTATATGGCTTTTATGTGTATATTGTTATATGGTTTGGAGAGAAATATATTTATGTCTACCTATGTAAATCACATAAGGAATGATGTAGCAATTAAAATCCACAAACTAAATCTATTATTATGTTTGTTCATAATTTATCTCCAACTCAATATGTATTTTAACATGATAAAGCATTGCTATATAACACGTGGTGATTTTTAACAGCAATTTGCATTAATTCTACTTAAGAGTTGAAACAGTAATAATAAAATGTAGAAAATGCCTTTTTATTGTGGTTTTGCCTGTGTAGAAAGCACTGGCATTCAATCTTTCAATCTTCCCAAACTCTAAAGGCTAATTTCAGGAAGATTCAATAACACACTGCAGCTGCAATTTCATTTCTTTTCTTCCCAGAAGGTGAAATGAACATATTTATGTGGTGGGCATGCTGCTTCTTTCATAAGTCAAAATACAGAAGAAGCAAGATGTTGTTTTTTTTCCTATGACTAATATATTTGCTGGAGTGTCCCAACTAAGGACTTTTATCCATAACTTTGAGTTGTGGAAAGTGGCCAAGTGCCACTTTGCACTTGATTATTTTTGATGCACGTGCTCTCACATGAAGTTATCATCTGTGGCTTTTAAGGACTTTCCCATTCCTGGGTGAGAAATGTGCAGCCTAAGAGCTGACTCATTTGAAAAGACCCTGATGCTGGGAAAGACTGAAGGTATGAGGAATGAACATATTTATGTGGATTGAAGGCAGGAGAACGGGATGACAGAGGATGAGATGGTTGGATGGCATCACCGACTCAATGGACACGAGACTGAGTAAATTCCAGGAGTTGGTGATGGGCAGGCAGACCTGGCATGCTGCAGTTCATGGGGTCACAAAAAGTCGGACACGACTGAGCAACTGAACTGAACTGAACTGAAGAGCCAACTAATGCAATTCTATTAAGCCAGTTGACATTGTTGGCTTTGCAGACTCCTTCCAGCATCAAGAGTCTGTAATTCTATAAATTGCACCATTGTTCTTTAAGATGCTGATGGCTTTGTTCTTTGAACTTAAGGTACTGAGTTACAAGTCTAGAGTTCAAGGCTCAGCTCTGTAAGTAGTCATGGTGTGGTCTTCTCTGAGACCTCTCACACCTGCTTTCCATGTTCTTCACTGCAAAATGTGAGGCTCTTAGCTCCCAACCTCTCCCTGTTTAGAATATTTTCTGAACAGGAAAGTATCAAGAAGTTACAGAGATAATTTCAAACAGTTGAGAAAAGGAGTAGATAAGCAAAATAAGGTAAATATATTATGATTAATTCTGCAATAATTGAAAAACACAATTTTAATCCCAGTAACTATGAACTGCAAAAATGTTGTAAACTCAATTCTAGTCCTTTCTTCTGCCTCCACTCCAGAAATTCATGACCTTAACTGAATGGCAATCTACATGTCCAGCAAACAAAGGCAAGGAAGTTGAGCTGAACAATTTTCCAGGTAAAATTTATACAGATGGTCAGTTGTAATAATCCTACACCAAGTCTACCAGGGCTTGCTGGTGCCTCAGATGGTAATGAATTTGCCTGCAGTGCAGGAGACCCAGGTTTGATACCTGAGTTGGGAAGATCCTCTGGAGAAGGGAATGGCTACCCACTCCACTATTCTTACCTGGAGAATTCCATGGACAGAGGAGCCCAGTGGGCTACAGTCCATGGAGTCACAAAGAGCTGGACACAACTGAGTGACTAACACTTTCACTCTCAAGTCTGCCAAAAACAAAAGATATGTTTTATCACTAAAGATTATTTCTTAGAGTGGGGGGTTGGGGAGGATGATGTAGAGTTGTAAGTTAACCCCAACTCTCTATTTGAAGCAGATGCCCTGTGTACACAGCTTGAGTCCAAAGGGGAAAAAAAAAAAAAACCTCAGGAAAGATCATAGCAAAGCCCACAGCTATCACTACAAGAGAAATGCAACTGGTAATGTGCTCATCTGACTTCCAAAAATTACAAAATACAAAACATAATTTAATATTTAATATACTCAATAACTTATAGGAAAATTCACTTATTTTCTGCGATTTCTAAGAAAGCATTCAGCATATTTTCCTATGCTTTCTAAAGTACTAATAAAATCTTTATGAGTTATTAATTTTAAGTGGTGAATCAAAAGAGGCCATTTATAGGAAATCCTTCATTGGAGCATAAGAAAATAATCATGATTTTTTCATACAAAGCTTTGAACAAACAGCACTGTGCAAACATTAATCAAATATCATGACATTCAAAGCCTATAATATCATGACAGCATGACGATAAAAGAGATAAAGGAAGAAGCTTTTCTGCTTTGTGAAGATTTGTGTGTCAAAGAAAAGAATCTTAGATAATGGTGCTTACCAGCCATTGGTTGCCCTAGCCTGAAACCTGAGTCATTTTAGATCCTCTCAGTGGGCTTCCTCTCAATGGCCCATCTAATTAGTCACCAAATCTCATCAAATCAACTCTCATCTCACCAAATCTGCTTCATTGACTATTCTAAAGCCTTTGACTGTGTGGATCACAACAAACTGTAAAATTCTTCAAGAGATGGGAACATCGGACCACCTTACCTGCCTCCTGATAAATCTGTATGAAGGTCTAGAAGCAACAGTTAGAACCAGACATGGAACAACAGACTGGTTCCAAATTGGGAAAGGAGTATGTCAGGGCTGTATATTGTTACCCTGCTTATTTAACTTATATGCAGAGTACACCATGCAAAATTCTGGGCTGGATGAAGCACAAGCTGGAATCAAGATTGCTGGGAGAAATATCAATAACCTCAGATATGCAGATGAAACCACCCTTATGGCAGAAAGCAAAGAGGAACTAAAGAGCCTCTTGATGAAAGTGAAAGAGGAGAGAGAAAAGGCTAGCTTAAAACTCAAAATTCAAAAAAACTAAGATCATGGCATCCGGTCCCATCACTTCATGGCAAATAGATGGGGAAACAATGGAAACAGTGAGGGACTTTATTTTCCTGGGCTCCAAAATCACTGCAGATGGTGACCGCAACCATGAAATTAAAAGACGCTTGCTCCTTGGAAGAAAAGCTATGAGCAGCCTAGATAGCAGATTAAAAAGCAGAGACAATACTTTGCCAACAAAGGTCCATCTAGTCAAAGCTATGGCTTTTTCAGTAGCCACAAAGGGATGTAAGAGTTGGACCATAAAGAACGCTGAGCACCGAAAAATTGATGCTTTTCAAATGTGGTGTTGGAGAAGATGCTTGAGATTCCCTTGGACTGCAAGGAGATCCAACCAGTCAATCCTAAAGGAAATCAGTCCTGAATTTCATTGGAAGGACTGATTCTGAAGCTGAGAGTCCAATCCTTTGGCCACCTGATGGGAAGAACAAACTCATTGGAAAAGACCCTGATGCTGGGAAAGATTGAAGGCAGGAGGAGAAGGGGACGACAGAGGATGAGACAGTTGGATAGCATCACCGACTCAACAGACATGAGTCTGAGCAAGCTCTGGGAGTTGGTGATGGACAGGGAAGCTTGGCATGCTGCATTCCATGGGGTTGCAAATAGTCAGACACGATTGAGCGACTGAACTGAAACTGAATTAGGCATCAAATCTCATCAAATCAACCTTTAAAATCTATCTCAGGGCTTCCCTGGTGGTCCAGTGGTTAAGAATCCACCTTTCAGTTCAGGGGTACAAGTTTGATTCCTGGTTGGGGAGCTAAGATCCCACATGCCTTGCCCACTTGCCTCATGGTTAAAGAAACAAAACATAAAACAGAAACAATATTGCAGCAAATTCAACAAAGACTTTAAAAATGGTTCACATTAAAAGAAAATCTATCTCAAAATTGGCTCTAATTCAAACTGCTAGAATATCTGGCCTGGAATATTTCAACAGCCTGCTCAGGGTCTTTCTGCCTCAAACCTTGCAAGCCCTATCACACTGACCACCCCTTTCCCCCATTCCCCAGCCAATTCCCCCACCAGAGTGACTTTTCTAAAACATTTGCTGTACTTGTAGCATTCAAAGTCTCCTCCTCACCTAGAGCTGACATGAAGATCCTGATCTTCCCAAGCAATATCCCCTCCTAACTCCCCAAACACAGCTGATGGTTTTGTGTCTCATGAATCCCAGGAGTCAATGGGCCCACCTATAACTTGATGTGGGCTTACATGGTAGGAAATGCCTGTACAGCCACTTCTTCACCAAGAGAACTTCTAATCACACTGCAAGTTACTTCCTCCTTTAAGAAGCTTTCCTGAACATGTCACACACCCTTAGTCGCTCTCTCCACTCCCACAGAATACTGAACAATCATCTATTAATATTATATTTCACTGTGATTTTTCTGCTTTTGTGTCCATATTCCCTGACTTAAGCTACTTAAGATCAAGCAATATGCCTTCAGCATTTCAGTCTTCCAGCTTTTAGCACAGTGGGAGGAACACAATAAATAAATCCAATCAATCAATCAAAGAAGATATGAGGTCTTACAGGCATTCTCTTCTAATGGGTCTTTCCAACAATAGATATAATAATATTTTCAGATTTAAATCATCCCAATTCATAACATCAGGCTGAATATAAACAACTTGAAATATTACACTGTTGTTTATATGCTTGTCCTTGGGCCAGGTTTTGGACTTGTATATCCAAAAAAACTATTTTCTTTGAGACTTATTTTAGGTGGATTGTGGATTCAGACTTAGCTCTCTCATATGGGTCCTTTTTACCCATCAATCTTGCCTGGGAAGGGGTATTACATCTTCCCATTTTCCCAAGGATCCTGAGGCCACATTTGTTCAAATACGTATCATAGAGCCGCAGAGAGATTGTTTCCGTGTCTCAATACAAAGGAGAGACCATGTGACAAGACTCCACTCAGAGGAGCAACCTGGTCTTCATTTCCAGCAGGTGTCCAGGAGGGCATATCTGGATGTCCCTTGGGAAGCTGGCTCCCCCAGTAAGTTTGCATCAAGACCTGAATGAACAGGAGATGACGACAGGCAGAGGAAGGCCTGCCATAAAGCCAGGGTCATCTCCTTAACCAGTTTCAGAAGTCATCAGTCCCACTGTAGCCTATATGAATAATGATGCCTAAAACTGCAAGATGGCAGCTACTTCTCCCTTTGACAACCTAGTTAATGAAATTGCAACACAACTGTAACATTCTTCAATGATACCGTCTTTAAGCAGTGGGCTATCAGATTCATTCATTTGGCTAAGATACGATATCTTTTTTTTTTTTTCCCCCATGCATCTTAGCTTGAAGTTTTAGCTCAACCTCATTTCACCTTTGAAACCTCAACAGAATAGATCCTTTCCTTTATTATTTCTTCATTCGAAGTCACCTCAAAACTTAGATACTGTACTGCCTTGGAGGCTGGGCAAGAACTTCATGAAGTACCAAGAAAGCCATCATTCTCTAGCCTTCTCCTCCCAGAATTCCACTGGCTTTCTGTGGTTCCCCTAGAGAGACACACAGACAATGGCACAGGTACATGTACACATGCATACACAATACCCCACATGCCAGTTACAAAGAGCCTAAGAGGCTTCCACAAACCATCGGCCTTTTCATTCCATTTAACCCAAATTCTCAGGCTGTGTGAGAGGACTTGATATTCCTAGAAACTTGGAAATCCCTCCCACCCCACATCCAAGTCAAATACACACTTTAATCCTCCCAATCCATAAGGGATTCCAGAATCCTAATTGTGTTTACACTAGGTTCTTTTCCCCCCCAAAAAATGATAGGATCAGCTTCCTTTTAGTGGTTATCTCTGAGATCATCTCTGTATCCTGTGATTCTGAGCCCAGACTGGGCACACAAATGGTCCCCTGCCCTAGGAGCTGAGCTATGCCATTTCTAAGAAAGCAAAAGATCAAATGCCCTTCTTCCCATGAGTCAATAAGGAAAGAGAATCCCCTTGAACAGAGATGTTATTTGTGGTGTGAAGACTATTTATAATCCTGAGTATCAGGCCTTCTCCTCCATCTGCTTATAAGCCTGAGGGAGCCTGTCTTCAACTGACAGGTCCTACCTCCACTATTGACACACCTCTCTTGACTCTAGGATTCTGCAAGTTGCACAACTGACCTTCTTCACCTCTCTACTCAAAGCCATCTTCCTATTGATGACAAGTAGAGCAAGCCGATGTTTTTTGTCTGAAGCTTTGTCTTGATCTAGGCCACAAGTCAGCACACTGAATTGCAAGTCACATGCAGCCAACCACCTGTTTTTTTTTCTTTTTTTGGTATGGCTCACAGGCTGAGAATGGTTTCTACATTGCAAGATGGTTGAAAGAAATCAAAAGGATATTTTGTGACACATGGAAATAGAGGATATTTGACTTTTGGTATTCACATATAAAATTTTATTGGCATATAGCCTTTCCCTTTCACTGATGTATTGTCTATGGCCGTTCTCATGCTACAGTGACACAGCTGAGGATCTGCCTCAGACTGTATGGCCTACATGACTGAAAATATTTACTTCACGGAAAAAAATTGCCCACCTAAGCTCAAGTTCATAATCAAGGCAACTGCATTGATAAATGATTTTTTCTCTATTACTTAATTAGAAAGAAACATTATAGTTACTATTCTAAAGGATTTTTAAAAGTCACTTCTCCACAATTGGATTTAACAGTTTATCCACAGTCAAATTTAAGAGCTTAAAGAGAATCTGGCTCAGAACCTTTGAGGAGTAAACCTGATTTTAGTTGTGAGGTGTGGAAGCCCACCTCCCTCTTGTGGACTGGCTAAGGTTTTTCCTAATGAACTCTGCTGGCCCCCCTCCATCTTCAGTCTGGGAAATGTGAAGGATTACAGTTCTCATAGTGGGTTGACTGATGGCCCCCTACAACTCATGTCTACCTAGAACTTCAAACTGTAACACTATTTGGAAATATGGGCTTTGCAGATGTAATTAGTTAAGGATCTAGACATGAAGTCATCTTGGATACAGAGTGGGCCCTACAGTCGATTACTGATGCCCTTATAAGAAAAGGAGAGGGCACAGAGAGACATACAGAGAAGAAGGCCATGTGGAGACAAAGGCGGAGAGTGGAATGATGCGGCTATAAGCCAAGGAATGCCTGGGGCCACCAGAAACTGGAAGAGGCTAGGAAGGATCCTGTTCTAGAACCTTTGGAGAGTGCTCAACCCTGCCAATATATTTTTGGATTTATAGCCTCCATAACTGTGAAAGGATAACTTCTGGTATTTTAACCTGCCCAGTTTATGATACTTTTGTTATACCACGTATGGAAAACTAATACTGCGTTGGCCAAAAAGTTCATTTGCATTTTTCTAACATCCTCTGGAAAATCCTGAATAAACTTTTTGGCCAACCCAATATATCTCCCATTTCCAGAATATGGTAAAAATTTCAAAGACCTTTCACAACTATTTAGTTTATGGATTCTCAGTGATTTTCTGAGTAGGCAGTCTATGGATTCCCTGTCCTCTTTTGCTAAGGTACAGGGAGACTTACCTATTCAACATGTAGATAAAAGCAAGGGAGCCTTCCTGTTCCTTGCTGACTACTCTTGGAATTCAATGATCTGTAAGTTTTTCCCATTACTGTACTCAGGGGGGGCCTCAAACATTTGAGATACATCTTGTTCCTCCTATAACAATTATTTACATGCCCACTTTTAATTGATCCCTCATTCACATCTAATGTTTATCTAGAATATAGTTGTTTCAGCTGCAGAAATCCAGATTTTAGCTCTGTTGTCTGAGCATTCTGCTAAAATTATCCTACCAAATAGACAAAAAACAAAACTTTATGAACCAAGAAAAGGTCCTCTAACAAGCTGTGTCATATGTTACTCATTGAGGAATATTACAAAAACACTACTTCTCACCATATTTGTAAATCAAAAACACATGAGTGTAACCTGTACTACCATAGGGAAAATTGCTCTGTTGGAAGGTTTGGCCCCTGACTTTTGAAATATGAACCCATCAGGGGAATTTCAACTTAAGCTGGATTCAGCTCATTATTCTCTTGCCCCTCATGTGCCATGAGAGAAGCTAATTTTAGAAAATTAATCCATACATATAAAGTAGCACACTGGACACCAAAGAGCATCATGGAGATGGCACTAGTGACCTGGGTTATTGTCCCAGCATTGCCATTTGCTGACTGAGTGATTTTAGGTTAGTAACCCTTAGTTTCTCTAAGTCTACATGTCTGCCCTTGCAAAAAGAGAATGATGATAATCCCAGGCTCTGTGAGAATCTAGTCAAAGTAGGATGGCTGGGGTTTGGGGAAATGGGGAGATATTAGTAAAGGGGTACAAAGTTTCAGTGACGCTGGATGAATAAATTCTAGAGATAATATATAGCATGGTGGCTCTAGTTAATAATACCGTATTGTACACTTTCATTTTGATATTTGGCAAAACTAATACAATTATGTAAAGTTTAAAAATAAAATAAAATTTAAAAAAATAAAATATTAACATCATCAAAGCAAAAAAAAAAAAAAGAAATTTGCTAAGAAGGTAGATCTTAAGTATTCTCACCACATGTGCGCGCACACACACACACACACACACACAAAATGGTAGCTGTGTGAGGTGATGGATATGTTCATTAGCATTATTGTAGAGGTTATTTTACAATGTTTATGTATATCAAAACATCAAGCTGTACACTGTAAACATGTACAATTGTTAGCTGTCAACTATACCTCAATAAAGCTAGAAAAAATTATATGAAAACGACTGTAAACTCTAAGTATAAAAGGCAATAGATGTTTGTTATTGTCACCTATATTATAAACTCTATTCAGTAACCAAAGCATAGCACTTTTTAAAAAGATAATTAAAGATCATTTGCTTTCATGTCAATTAAAAAATGCTTACGAGACTTACAATAGCCATAAAGACTTTTATAACTCCTCTATAAAACTCTTCACATTCACTATTTGGCATGAATCAATATGGTTATCTACCTGTCAATTTTTCTTATTCTTGAACACAGAATGTGAGCAGTCTGTTTTATGACTGACTCAGAATGTACTAAGCTAATCGATATATCCAGTGATAACAGGATGATTTGGAACACACGGAACAAAAGCTTACCACTTTACTGCATACTGAATCTGTCAAAATATTTTCCTAGAAGTAATGTGAAAATAGAAGTTCTCCATCTTTCATTATGTTAGTGGGTGGTGACAGAAGTATGAGCAGGCTATTTCCTGAGTTCACAGTTTGGTGTTTTCCAGTGAAATGCAGCCTATAGTTGTTTTATGTTTTTTCTTTAAAAAAAAATGAGTTGAAATATACTAATAATCCAGGAGGAATTGGCATCCAACCCCAAAAGAAGATCCAATTCTTGTTTGCCTGTATTGGCATAGTCTTAAAAATCTCCCAAGTGTTCTGAAGGATGGTAGTGAGCGGCAAGCAGGCAGGCCTCACACCCTCCATGTCATTCTGAGGCACATGCTCTTAGAGGGTAGGCGGGAGGGAGGCAATGGCTGAAGGAAATTTACAAACAAGGTGGCCTTCACCTTAACCATAAAGGAGAAGCATATCCTAAGAGATGTACGGCTAGAAGAAACCTCACAGATGAGCTAACCTAAACACCTTCAATAACAAGAGGCCTACACTGGTAAAATCACTCAAGTTCACCAAGCAAGTCCAGGCTAGAAGAGGAACCACAACTCAGCAAACCTCATTCAAACTATACTTTGTGATACACCACACATTCATCCACATAAGACTTACTTCCAGTTTGCTCACAAAGAATTAATAAAAGCACTAATAAATCATGATGTTTTATCATTATTAGTGATGATTTAAATTGGCATAGTATAAAAATTAAAGGTTTTTTTCAGATTAAGAATAAATCAATCTTTCCAACAGGAAAAAAATGTTTAAAGTGACAAGGGATTTACAAGCACAGAACTCCAAGATCATTGAACCAAATCATTGAAATTAATTTTAAAAAAATGGAATGTTGAAATAGCTAACTTGGTTCTGGGATGCTAATGGTGGAGTCAGTTACATACAGCCTTAGAAAAGAAATATATATATATATATATATATATATATATGCTAAAGAAGAGGACTTGAGGAAATGAGAAGGAAAAAAAAAGAGAGTTAGGTATTTACATAATCTTTAGGAAGCCAAAGTTGACCTCTCTTCCTGAGTTTGGCTACAGAGAATGAAGGGAGATGGGCTAACAGAGGACAAGGGAGAAGAGTGGTTTAGAACAACCATTTCAGCCCGACTTTAGAGCCTCCAGAAAGCATGTGAGGAAACCGATGCCCACAGAACAAGAAATGTGATGTGCTTTCACGTAATGGAATGGAGAACACAGTAGCTCAGAAATTACTGCTCAAGTCGGTGACAGTGACTGGCCTGAGAGTTCCTAGGTCAGCCCCCATGAAGCCACTGGGATAATGGGGCTTCAAGTCCAGCATCATAGTCTGGATGCCACATCGCCCAGGCACTCTAGACATTACCAACTCTGGCTTTCTGAGCTCTGTCTCACTCTGGTCCCAACCCGCAGTTGCAGACACAGCAGTTTATCATCAGAGTATACCTCACATGTTCTTATCTTTTTTTTTCACCTGCAAGTCTCTCCACCCATCACTCATTTGCATACATGTGAACTGTTCTTCCCTCCAGATCCCTCTTTATCTATTGTGATTCCACCCAGTATTCAAGGTCAAGTTCAAAATCTATCTTGCTTTGTAAATTTGTATCATCTTTTTAGATTTCGCATTTAAGTGATATCATATGATATTTGTCTTTCTGTCTGACTTCACTAAAAAGAAACAGACTCACAGACTTTGAAAACATTTATGGTTACCAAAGGGGAAAGGGGAGTAAGGAAAACTTAGGATCTTGGTATTACCATATAGACACTGCTGCTGTGTCACTTCAATCATGTCCGACTCTGTGCGACCCCATAGACAGCAGCCCACCAGGCTCCCCCATCCTTGGGATTCTCCAGGCAAGAACACTGGAGTGGGTTGCCATTTCCTTCTCCAATGCATGAAAGTGAAAAGTGAAAGTGAAGTCGCTCAGTCGTGTCCAACTCTCCTTGACCTCATGGACTGCAGTCTACCAGGCTCATCTGTCCATGGGATTTTCCAGACAAGAGTACTGAAGGGGGGTGCCATTGCCTTCTCCACATATAGACACTATTATATATAAAAAAAGATAATCAACAAGGACTTACTGTATAGCAAGCTCTACTCAATATTCTGTAATAGGAATATAAGGGAAAAGAATCTGTAAAAGAATACATATATGCATATGTATAACTGAATCACTTTGCTGTACACCTGAAACTAACACAACATTGTAAATCAACTATACTCCAATATAAAATAAAAAATTAAATTAAAACCTCTATCTTGCATTCCATCTCTGTGAAACCTTCCAGGGTTACTTCTATGCATCACTTTCTGGTGAGACAGCTTTATGAATGTGAGGAGGGTCTCGGCCACCCCTCCCCAAAACACCTTTTTAAATCATTGAAATATGACAATCTTAATTAAATCCTCTCCTAGCAGCTCTGACCTCTCCATCACAAAGAATGTGAGGCTCCAAGTCCTACTTCCATTACTGACTAGTCTTTTCAGATGCTCAGTGAAGGCCACTTCATTCAGCTTAGGGGGACACTAAAGTTGAGGCAGGGGCAGATAAAGAGGTGTGGTAAGGAAAAGGAATTTTAATCCCAATGAGATCAAGAAATTGGAAGAGTTAGTCCAAAGCATAAAGAAAAAGTAACCACTAGATAATGGACTGGCAGAGAATATACAAAGCTTTCTGGTTCTTATTCTTCAATGGAATAAATCTGAAGGTCAAAGTCTCTGCTGGCACCCTTGAAATGTGAGGCCTTTCCAAGATGTCTCCATTTTTTACCAATGAGGTGGGAATTACACCAGTTACAGTCATAGACTGAATACTATCTTATTTCCATAAGAACGGACAAAGAAATAAATTCGCAATGTATATCAAGTAAAGAAATGCTTAGCATGGCTTGCACACAGCAGCTAAATGGCCTTCCATTCTTTAAAGGATCTGCCTCAGTGGTTTCTGTGTAGCTGCTCGGATGCAACCAGTACACGAATGGTAAGTTCCCAGCATTCTCTCTTGTTCTCACATGAGGGACCTGAGCTTCCTATTCACTTATAATAAATAAAGCTAATTACCCCCCAATGTTCACTGCATCTGATATAAAACAAAGCAAGCGCAGTCACAACTGTGAACAATAACTTTTCAGCTGGTTGACAAAGCTAGCCACTAAAATAAGCTAAAGCCAAATCCCATTATTCATATCAGTTTCGTTCAACTTTTCTAAAGGCTTCCAATTTGGAGACAATTGGAGCCTCAGATAGTTTTAGGTCACAGCCAAGAGCACCTTGGAGGGCAAATGATCCTTTACGGTGATGACACTCTACACATTCTTACTGAACTTCTGAAAGCCTATTGAGCTAGGATGAAAATGCTTAATATGTCACTGATCCTTCCATTTGCATGGAATTATTTACTTCCCAAAAGATACTAATAACACATTGTACCAAAATGCAAAACTATCTACACCAGATTTTTTTTTAATCCTAATGAAAAAAGAAGCAAAACATCTGTAATGAAACCAGGCATAACGTTACATTTATTAGCAAATTCATTTCCTAATAAAACACCACCTGTGAGCAACCCTCAGTTTCCACTTGATATAAATAGGTCTTTTACTATTTTCAGATGTAGTCCCCCCAAAATTCTTCTAAGTGCAACTGCAGAACAGTTTTTTTTTCTTTTGGTTGCCTGGAATGATAATAGACTGTTTTTAAATATGTCATTTCTTTAAAAAGCATGATTCAATTGAAATGCTGACCTTTGGCAATAAAGTGGGTTGGATTTTATTAGTATTTATTAATATCATTATTATCGATACAGAAATTATAAGAAGGAAGGAAACTTTCAAGGATGGAAACTAAAATGTCCCCACTATGTAAATAAGCATAGACACAGCAACAAATACGAGCACACACGCATGTACATTTAATTTCAGTAATCGTTTCTTGTCTCTCAACACACTAATATCATCATATCTGCTTATTTATATATCTTAGAATGTCTCTTTTTCCTGATGATTCAACCCCTTACTGCACCCAAATGCACTTCACAAACACATTAGCCTCCTATGCCTCGAGCCAGGGCAAGAGCTAGGAAAACTCAAAGAAATATCATGACCTCTCTATGGACAAGCTTTTTCAGTAATAATTCAAAATAATGCTACAAGTCATCGAAGATGGCTACTTTGACTAGGGACTCAGAACCTCACGCTTGGAACTCTTGGCGCCAGGAACTGGGGCTGAATTCTAATGGTAAGTGCTTTTGAAAAGTGCATCAAGATTTAATAGCATGAATTTCCAGACTTGGTCAGAGTTTTAGCCACATCAATTCCATTAGGTTCAAAGCTCCATAAGGCCCCACCCTGCCTATATTGCTGCCCACGTTTTAATCTACACCCTTCTAAATTGTCTCTTAGGCTAGCTAGCTTCTCATTCCCTTTCTGCCTATTTTTGGTTTCCACACTGCCCTTGAAGCCTGTATATTCTCCTAACCTTAGGGGCCCAAGCTTTTCTCCAGCCCTCCCTCAAGTCCTTCCTAGAGACCCATATTTTGCGTGCACACAGGCTGCTCCTGGGTCATCATCTCTAGAGCTGATGACAGCTCAGACTCTTTTTGGAAATGTACATCTAGTTGGTATACCTGAGCACTGAGTGAAAACACTGGGTTTCTTCCATATCTGGGACAACTGTGTTGTGAATGTGTAAGAGAGAAGATTACACTGGAGTGGATCTCACTGTTTCTGTGCCTCTCGTTCTGTCAATGAGGTGTTGATACATGCTGCCAGCTCTTGATGGGCCAGTGCTATTATTTCCAAACTAGTCCTTAGTCATGGAACTGCCATGTAAAGAGGGAACAGCAGCAGATACCAGGACAAGAGAAGGGGCAAGAATGGGAGGGGCGGCCTCCCATTAGATGCCCCTTCTTTCAAAGTAGGTTGCTTTCTGCCTTTTAAGTATCACACTCCTGTATTAAGTCATCCAGGGAAAATGAAGATTAGGATTTCCAAATGACCGTGCGGGACAAGAGCAAAGTAAGGCACAGGCAGTCTGGGTGAAACTAAGGAAATATACCTGAGGATGGATTTTCTAGCGATGGTTTACCTTTGTTCGCATATTTGATTAACACTGTGGTTTAGAAAATGTAATCAAGTAACCATTTTTGAAGTTCATTCATTCAACAAACATTTATTGAGTATCTACTATGTGTCAGGCGTTTGCTAGGCACTTGGGATACAGAAAAGAAATGAGATATTCCTTGTCCTCAGGGAGCTCACAGTCTAATAGAAGAGACAGACACATAAATGAATAACTACAATACAATGAGAGAAGGGCCAAAGTGTATAGAAGGCGCTTGGGTGAGCCCAGAGAAAGGAGCTTGTCCTTAAGCCTGGTGGCATCAGTGAAGCATTTATGAAGAGAGTGATGACCGAGTAGACTTGAAGGAGAAACAAGACTTCACCAGGAAGATTGAGGAGCAAAGGGAGAGACAGTCTAGGTTGAGTAGACAGCAAGTACAAAAGCAAGGAAGTGTGACAAAGCATGACATAATGGGGAGCCACAAGTCACTCTGCATGGCCAAGATCTCATCTTCATATGACGAAGCAGTGAGATATGAGGTCAGGTAAGGAGTATGAAATCACAGAGTGAAGAGCACTGAATGTGGGACTAAGAAATTGGACTTTTTCCTGGAAACGATGAGAAGACATGGAAGACTCCAAGGGAGGGAGTGACATGATCAGATCTTCCCATCACATCAGCCTAAATGCAGGATGGGTTGAAAGAGAGGTGAGACTAGAGGGGGGGACACCAGACAGGAGATGGCCTAGGCAAGAGATACTCACAGGAGCTTGGAAGGTGGTGAGGGTGAAGAGGTCACAGACTGGAGAGATACTTGACAAGACGTGATGAGGGATGAGAAAGCCTTCCTCAGAGATCAATGAAAGAAATAGAAGAAAACAATAGAATGGGAAAGACTAGAGATCTCTTCAATAAAATTAGAGATACCAAGGGAACATTTCACGCAAAGACGGGCTCAATAAAGGACAGAAATGGTATGGACCTAACAGAAGCAGAAGATATTAAGAAGAGGTGGCAAGAATACACAGAAGAACTGAACAGAAAAGATCTTCATGACCCAGATAATCACGATGGTGTGATCACTCACCTAAGCCAGACATCCTGGAATGTGAAGTCAAGTGGGCCATCTTTACAAACAAAGCTAGTGGAGGTGATGGAATTCCAGTTGAGCTATCTCAAATCCTAAAAGATGATGCTGTGAAAGTGTTGTAGTCAATATGCCAGCAAATTTAGAAAACTCAGCAGTGGCCACAGGACTGGAAAAGGTCAGTTTTCATTCCAATCCCTAAGAAAAGCAATGCCAAAGAATACTCAAACTACCACACAATTGCACTCATCTCACACACTAGTAAAGTAATGCTCAAAATTCTCCGAGCCAGGCTTCAGCAATACGTGAACCGTGAACTTCCAGGTGTTCAAGCTGGTTTTACAAAAGGCAGAGGAACCAGAGATCAAATTGCCAACATCCATTGGATCATGGAAAAAGCAAGAAAATTCCAGAAAAGCATCTACTTCTGCTTTATTGACTATGTCAAAGCCTTTGACTATGTGGATCACAATACACTGTGGAAAATTCTGAAAGAGATGGGAATACCAGACCACCTGACCTGCCTCTTGAGAAATCTGTATGCAGGTCAGGAAGCAACAGTTAGAACTGGACATGGAACAGCAGACTGGTTCCAAATAGGAAAAGGAGCACATCCAGACTGTATATTGTCACCCTGCTTATTTAACTTATATGCAGAGTATATCATGAGAAACGCTGGGCTGGATGAAGCATAAGCTAGAATCAAGATTGCCGGGAGAAATATCAATAACCTCAGATATGCAGATGACACCACCCCTATGGCAGAAAGTGAAGAGGAACCAAAAACCCTCTTGATGAAAGTTGAAAGAGGAGAGTGAAAAAGTTGGCTTAAAGCTCAACATTCAGAAAACTAGGATCATGGCATCTGGTCCCATCACTTCATGGCAAATAGATGGGGAAACAGTGTCAGACTTTATTTTTTGGGGCTCCAAAATCACTGCAGATGGTGATTGCAGCCATGAAATTAAAAGACGCTTACTCCTTGGAAGGAAAGTTATGACCAACCTAGACAGCATATTAAAAAGCAGAGACATTATTTTGCCAACAAAGGTCCATCTAGTCAAAGCTATGGTTTTTCCAATAATCATGTATGGATGTGAGAGTTGGACTATAAAGAAAACTGAGCACCAAAGAATTGATGCTTTTGAACTGTGGTGCTGGAGAAGACTCTTAAGAGTCCCTTGGACTGCAGAGAAATCCAACCAGTCAATCCTAAAGGAGATCAGTCCTGGGTGTTCATTGGAAAGACTGATGCTGAAGCTGAAACTCCAATACTTTGGCCACCTGATGCGAAGAACTGACTCATTGGAAAAGACCCTGATGCTGGGAAAGATTGAAGATGAGAGGAGAAGGGGACGAGAGGATGAGATGTTTGGATGGTATCACCGACTCAATGAACATGAGTTTGAGTAAACTCCGGGAGTTGGTGATGGACAAGGAGGCCTGGAGTGCTGCAGTTCATGGGGTTGCAAAGAGTCAGACACGACTAAGTGACTGAACTGAACTAACTGAACTGATGAGGCATGATGATACAAACAGCAGAACTGTCTGAGAAATGAAACAATACTCTAAACATGCATCCAGAAAATACAGCCAACAGCCCCAGTCCTCCCACCCCTTGCGTGCCCATCATCCCACGCAATCAGTGCATCTGCTGAGCATGAATAAAGGAAGAAGAGCTGGAGGGCACATAGGGTCAGACTTCTCTAATTCAGACACCACTAACTTGGACTCTGCGACAAATCAGACACACTGTGACTCCTAGCGAGTGAGAATTTCAACCTACTTTCTTCCTCTGTGTCTTTTCAAGCCTTTCATCACCAGTAAAAGCAGAGGTTTCTTCCAATCAAGCACTTGAGGTGCAGTAGACAGCTGCTTACATGGTGGCCTCTGAGGGGCACCCAGTGTCTACCCCCCACCCAGGGAGCTTAAGGCCTGGGATCCAATCATTAGCAATTCATTCCTCTGGGAAAGGTTTTTGTCCCCCTGGACTTCCCTTTTATAAGGCAATGCTTCCTGAGATAGGTAAAATTGTTAGTCATTCTGAACCCAGTGGGATTTTGGTTGAGGATCATGCTTTTGGCTTTGACAGAAGGGATCAAGGTAATACAAGAGAGTTAGGTAGGCACTTGGAGAAGGTGATGCAGAAGGTAAGACTGAGGGATACGGAAGTTAATATTAAGGTCTCACCATGGAACAGCCCTGCAAGTGCTCAAGAAACTATGGTTCTTAAAGAATGCTTTACACTTCTGTTTCCAGAAAATCACACTTGTACATCCTTGTACCTTAAGGAACTTCTGCATTTTATGTTTCTGATATGCTATCTGTTAGTGAAGGCCTAGGATGACCCACTATCTTTTCATGTATCTCATCCTGCTTAAGACAAATGAAAATCTCCAATGTGATTCATTTATACGTAATATTACTACAAATGCTGTCCCTGAAACTATTTTATAACTCCAACTTTCATTCACTCAGACAGACCTTGTCTTTTATCATTCCAAATTATGGAGATTTAGCTGTATTTGCAGAGTGTAAATAGGTCAAGTCACAAGCAACAGAAGATCAAGACTCTGACCTTGAAGAGTCTCATCTACAGCTCCAGAAGGTAAATAAGAGCTGCTTGGGAAGCCCTGATTATAGAGGTTAGAGCAATGAACTAGAAAAAATAAATAAGAAAGAAATGAAACAAAGCAAAACTTTAAAAATTACTTACTTCACTTGTTTGAAGAATCGTGAACTTTGGCTGTTTAGTCTTTGAACTGGGTGCACTGGGTTTGCCATCCAAGAGTGATCCAAACGACAGATTCCCAAAGCTGTTGTCAAATTCAATCGAAGGTTTCAGTGTGGGAGAGATGTCCGGGGCCTGGTCCTGACCATCCATGGGTCGGACATAGGCGGTTGGTTTTTGCTGCCCCATGCTTGTTTTGCAGTAAAGCCCTGGTGGGAAGTTTTGAACCGAAAGGCCACTGCTGGGAGCTAATAGAGACGAGGCAACTAGGGGAGATCCAGGCGCTTGCACTGTAAATTCCGCAGCTTCTGGTGAGTTGGACTGATAGATTTCTTTGAAAGTATCCCCTCCACTGGACTTGAGAGTATTGTCTTCCTTTGCCAGTGGGTTTGATTCTTCAACTGCTCCAACTTGAGGCTGTTCAGCTGGGTAGACAAAGAAGTCTTCCAATCTGGCTGGGGGCTGGTCTGGGGTTGGCAGCTGCATCTTGTTGGGCTGACTAGTGACTTGGCTGGCTGCTACAATGCTAGTGTTCTGACTATCTCGTGACCAGTCAGGTTTTGACTTCCGGTTGCTGTGTATTAGAGTTGAATTCAGTATCACGACAGAAGGTGGAGGCATTGGCACCGAGGAGTGAGTGTTATCCTGCTGGTGCACTGGGACCATTCGGTGCTTTTGTTCTGGAAAAAAGCTGGGTTCATTTTTGTTGGTGGGAGTCTGGGGCATGGAATTCTTTGGGATTCCCACTAGATGATTCTGATTAGAATGGTTAGTTAGCAAATCCTTCATTTCATCATAATTTCCCAGCGTGTTCTGGACTCGGTTCGCAAGTGCATCACCTTTGTTTGTCTAAAATAACAAAAAGATGGGGGTGGGAAGAGAGAGAATGAATAGGTTTGTGTTTCCTACTGTTAATGTTTCAAACAGATGTCCTAAGTAGACTAACATATAGGGTTCTTTAAAATTCTCATGCTGCCATATAATTTCATACTTCTCATGTTCAATGTAAGAAAAAAAATCAATAACACTATTGAAAGAGCCTCTTGGAATGAACTGTGTGATGAATGTCTATATACTCCCTGGCCTGTTCTTAAATAAGCTCATGGGGTGGGGGAGAGTTTTAAATTATGTTGCTTATGAATTTTATTAGCAAAATAACTTATTTTAGGTCCAATGAGTTGAACTGCTACATGCTACACTTTAACAACTTCCACTTACTGATCATTGGAATTATAATAGAATGTTCAATTTATATTTGTTCTTGACATATAACGTAGCCCTTTGTGCTACATTATACCATGAAAATTCTTAGCCCTTTGGATAAGGAAGTCAATTAAACTGTGCTATCATGACTATGTTCAGTTTAGAAAAGGCATGGGCTTAAACAATAACAAATTGAGCTAACTTATGACTAAAGTGAATCCAATTCCTTTTAATCAAAGAGTGTGTAAATTACTGGTGTCTGCCTACATATTCTGGGGACAACTATGTTTACATATTGGTGATTCATACTCGTTTACTTTGAAATGTTGCAATTGTTCATCAACAGTGACTCAAGCTCGCCTGTGTCTTTTCAAGGGTTTAGAAAAATTTATTCAAGAATTTAAGCTGTTGTTTAAATTAAAACAAAGTTAAATTTTAAAGTGAGGCTGGCAACTACATCATTCTATGGACAACAACACCTACCAAAGTGGTTGTGATTGTTTTTTTTAAATAATTAAGATTTCCATGAGCTTTTGTAACATAGTAAAGAATAGCTTTCATAGCTAAAAAGTGGAGCTCCATATACTTGGAAATGACTGTCAAAAGTTTGGCTCTTCATCTTTGAACATGACTTCTTATTATTCTCTTTACCTGCCAAAGGTGTTATCAAAACCAGCTGCTGAAGTCAGAAAGGCAAAGGGCTTCTTGCCTAGGCTGCACTACCATTGTGATGAAGGAAAGCTGCTTGCATCCATGGAGCCATCTGGCAGCAGGGCCAGTGCATGGGGAAAACGCCCACCCTGGTAGCCTCCTTGTCCCAAGGGTCAGATGCATGTTTTCCACGAACAGGAGGGGATGACCTCCTCCTCATTAGTATGACCACCATTGGAGATTGATGTTTAACATATAAGGTTGCTTACTGCCCTTAACAGCTGATGTGGAGCCCAGGAGTATGCCTATTCACACCAGACATCTCAGGCTAAACCTCAGATGTATGGCTGAGTGCTGTTATCTGTAAGTGAAGATGGGAGAGTGTGTGAATAAATAGAGGGTGAAGAGCTGGAAATGAATGAAATCACACAGGCAAAGGAAATGAGGAATGAGAAGATGAGGCTCAGGAGGGAGCCCTGTGGAACATCAACCTTTAAGAGACTAGGAGAAGACCATCCCCTTCTCCAGGGAATCTTCCCGACCCAGGGATCGAACCTGGGTCTCCTGCATTGCAGGCAGATTCTTTACTGTCTGAGCCACCATCACCAGGCTCAGGAGAAGAGGAGGAGCCAGCAAAGGATAATGAGAAAGAGCAACCAGAGAGGGAATCAAGCTGAGAACCTTGGTCTCATTGTTAGCATAATTGCCACAGATTGTATATAGTATTCAACACAGATCACATGGTAAATCATATAGGACACTTTCAAAGAAATGAGGGCATGTACAGAAATATGACTTCAAAGACTAAGGAAAAGTATGCAAAATGTATACTGAGGGCTCTGTGGGGGATGGGAAATTTTAGAAATCAAATAAATACCTGTCAGTTTCAGTTTTCTTATCCTCAAGAACATCTTATATTGCATCACATGCAACCTTGGTGCTGAAGAAGTGATTAAACAATTACAGTTCCAAATAATCTTTACCTGAATAATCACTCCATTTTCAGAAGTGCATTTGAAAGGCCTAATTTAATAAATAAAAGGAGAAATCACTTTTATTCCCTGAAAGTCCCTAGGTTTTTCAATTTTAAAGGCAGAAATTATTTTGCAGCTAAGGCAGGAATAAACACATTGTACACAGTGTTCTCCTTCAATGGAGTTGCACAACGAACCAGCTAGGCAGTAGCCAAATCCAGACTCTCTATTCAATCCCTAAATTCAGAACAAAGAGATTTCATCCTTGTGAAGGCCCAGTAGAATTTGATGCACGTTTTTAAACATGCAGGGTTGTTCTGGTCCCTGAAATAGTTAACCTCTTACGTCAGATGACTGCCTAATAAACACTAATACCTGCTGTCTTCAAAGATCTGACCCAACAAGGGGAAACAAGACCATTTTATTCCTCATTTTAAATGCTTCCATTTTTACTGACTCCTTTAATGAATAAGATAAGCTTCCTACATTAGACAAAGAGAATTCTATAACCTTTACCTTTTGGTCTTAGCTATCAGGAAGCTCAGTTATTGACCTCTCATTGAAAGTTCATTGAACTTTCCTTGAAAGACAGCTGTACTGGAATAAAAACTTTGCCCCCTGATGTCACAGAGAATGCCACAGTATCTCAAAGTTCTGAAAACACATTCATTCTCTCTAGGCCAACATCATCAGGACTCAAGAATCTCAAGGCCCACTGGTTTGCCAGTAAGCTAGTCACATCCCTGTTCCTATTTTAGCAGTAAATAAAAGGGACATATTCATTTTATCTTCAGTGGGGAGATCCTGGTTAGGTTTTAACATCTCTTCAGTTTATTGTTATACTGACCTGGGTTTCTGATGCATGCTTAGAAAATTTTTTTTCCATCTCCAGGTTTTAAAATATGCTTGAAATTAGGAGAATTTCTAAGCTGGCCAACGTCTAAAACTGTTGTGTACATGACTAAAATTAGAAGAAAACTGAAAGTTCTCTGAATAAAATAGAAAATTCACCTCCTACTGTTCAAGGTCTACTACACTTGTGATTTCTCTTCCAGCACAAAACTATGAGCTTTTCGTCAAGACTAGAGACCACCTTTTATTCATCATACCCTCAACACTTAGCACCATGTCTGGTGCATATGAGGTCCTCAGCAAAATGCTGCTAAATTGAATAGAATCAAATAATAATTCATACCCTGTTATATCAAAATAAAGGATTTGCAATGGCTTGGAGTCAAAGGTACATAATTAGAAAAGCAAAAGTTAAGCTAATTTGGTTACTGTGATTGAATATCAGATTGAGCTGCTTGGTAGCTAAAGACCAACAGGAAATTCTCATAGCATATAGAATTCTCTTTGTCTGATGGCAGGAAGCACATCCTAATTCATTAAATGAAACCCATGTTTGCTGGATACCAACAAGTGAAAAGGGATTCCTCTCACTGGTTTGGTTTGGTTTGGTTTGGTTACAAGAACCTTTGGGAAAAAAAAATAGGTCTTTTTTTCAGTACCAGTTTTACAAGAGATGCAAAGATGTTCCTCAGGTTTCCTTATGATGACTAAAAAGCAAGAGCACTGGACTGCTGAAGTCTAACTCAGTGCATGTCTGCACATGGAGTTAGAGGTCAGGCTCACAGCTCCAAGTGTGGGGCTTTCCTGTACACTAATGGCATAAGGGATGAAGCTGGGATAACCTGGGGGAGTGGAAGGAGGTCAACTCCCTTCGACTAGCTTCCCCACACAGCAACTGTCAGAGGGACTTGTGACTGGAACTGGATAGTAGATAGTTCAAGGTTGAGTTCACTGGCGACAGTTTTGAGTTGCTGATTGATGGAAGATCCGTAACAGACGTGCTGTGGCTACAAGTAGCAATTACCAGAGTCATTCTTCAGACACACACTGGTAAATTTCAAACACTCAAGAGCCAGGGTTAGGCATGAAGGACACATAGACACACAGCCTCAAGAAGTCCACCATTCAACAACCTCAAAATAATTAACAATACAGACCAGGTGGTCACCACCGGAGGTGGGTAACTGTCAACCAGTTTTTAAATTTCTCAAGATGTCAAGATGAGATCCACTGGATAGAAAATCCATTTATTTATACTTGCGTGATGGATGCTCATTATATACCATAGCAACTTCTGGCTCACACTAAATCTTCTTCATCCTCCAGAGTCTTAGCAACCCTTTTAAGGAGCAAGGGATTCTTAGCAGTTCTGATTGCACATTATAAACATGGCAAAAATGGAAATTTAGCCATTTCAATCAATTATAGGCTTCTTTCAATTTGGCCAATTCTTTACTTCCCATTCTAGATAATTGATTGATACCTTAAAGGTAACCTCTGCAGCCATTATTTTCTAAGTAATCACAATTTTTCAATCATCAAGGAAATGCATTTCCAAGTATTTTCAGGCATAAATTACATGTCTGGTTTGTGGCTCATGACTAACAGCACTCCTTCATTTAAGCTTTTTGCCTCTCATTACTTTGAGAAATGCAGAGTTGCCTCAGTTTGCTTCTATGTTATCTACAAATCAGTAGTATAATTTTATTGCAAGACTAATGTGTTAGGAGATTATGGTACCAGGGTATTTCTTTTTAATAAAAGTCGCAAAATAATTTAAGTTTTGGGGTTTATTTTTTTCTTTTATTTCATTATGGCTAATGTATGTGATTTAATAATTCCTTTTTTTTTTGAACTCTAATATTTTTACAATTAATCTCTTTAAGCTGTGAGTTGCTATTTCTTTCTCTAATTATAATAACCATGATACCTTGAATTTGTACAGCACATTACATATTTCAAAGCAAGGCTTCCCCTGGCTGTTAGGCTTGATTCTCACAGCCACCATGTGAGTCAGCAGAGCCGTTCTGGTCTAATCTGCCTTCTACGTGCCCCGACCCAAATGACCATGGATAAGCAACTTAACGTCTCTGCGTCTCACTTTCTTCATTCTTGTTGATCTGTGAAGAGCTATAAAATGTCAGTTGCTGTTGCTATTAACAGGTATCATTTTTTCTATCAGGTATTCACTTCAGAGACAAGGAAACTTTAGGTCAGAGAAATAAAGTTTCTTCCCCAAAGTCACACAGGGTAAGCTTATCGGGTCTTCTGACTTCCTGTCAGAGGGTAAACAGCTTCCTGTTACAGGTAAAGAAGCACACTTATGGGGTTATAAAGCCACAGAGAAGCCACCTCACTTCCTGAGCTTTGAATTCCTCGTGGGAAACATGAGGAAAATGTGTAGCCAGTTGCTGTAGGGACTAAAGAAGCATCTGTAGAAAGTTCTAGCACAGAGGAGGTACTTGGTACATGCCAGTTCCTCATCCTTCCCCATCTTTCTACACTAATCTACACATGTCAAATGGCTTTATATTTCTCAAGCACTTTTGAACACATCCTTTTCTGCAGCACAGTACAAACTCAGATTTGAAAGTTACTAATATAAATGAAAAAAGCAGCCACAAAGGGATGTTACCCACCATCACCCCGATTGAGAGGTGGTAAGCATTCTTTCCACTCTAGGAGTAATAGAAGTGAAGCCAAGAAAGGACAGCAGGTCCTAGGGACAGGTGCTCATTGGATAGTTTATGAACTACCAATGCCATCAGATAAGCAATCAGCTCATGCTTTAAGATTTAGAGTAGCAAGAAGTTTCCTGAAAGTCCTGATGAACCACCAGGAATTTTGATTTTTAATTTTGCAAGCATTCCTGCCACAACCCTCAGTAAGAGTTGTGTAGGAAAATCTTCATTTCTACAGTAGATGTGGGCCAGCTCTAGAACTCCCACTGCCACCAGCATGTCCAGATATTCCAAGGGTGTCCACACCAGTTGGGTCTAGGGAGCTTTTGGAGGTGTGCCTCGCTTCTAGTATCATGATATGGGGGAAAGGAGAAGCATACTGCGCAGTGATCTCCCAGGGAACCCTGACCATGTACACAGCATAAGATGGCAGTCAGTCATCAAAGCAACAGTGAAAGAAAGAGAATGACTAGGTCATAAACTGTTAGCATTATTCCTTTCCTTCATAGTCTCTACTCCAAAGCAAAGGCTCTTCCCCATCAAGAAGCCTAAAGGCACCAGGCTACTAATCACACATCAGGCCTGGCCTGGCCTGGCCCTAGACTAATACTCCCATCTGTGTCTCTACCTGACAAACTCTTGTTGTATCAAGACAGATGGCTTTTGAAAACTTCTGACAATGTTGATAACAGGTTCTTTAACTGCCTACTCAAAATGACACTATTTACATCTAAAAATAAGTATTCATCTACATTACAGGCTTGTTAATAAGAGATGGCATTTCCCTTAAAGGTACAAGGACATTAACTCAACAAGACTTTAAATTATAAAGGGGGAAATAATTAAACTGCTCTACACCTCATAATAGTGTCAAGTATGGAGTAGATACTGAATTTTAAGAATAAGCCCTTGACTAAAGCTCATTTTTCTAACCCATCGAAAGATAAGAGGTGAAACTCAGCTGGCCATTCCTCTTTCTCAAGGAGGGATGAGGTTGGGAATTCCCTGGTGTCCAGTGGTTAAGACTCTGAACTTCCACTGCAGGGAGCATGAGTTTGATCCCTGGTCACAGAATTAAGTTCTTGCATGCTGCATTGTGTGGCAAAAACAAACAAACAAAAACACCAAAGAAGGGAGGAGGTATCTGTCATCCTTTGACCTCGCTTCCATATTCTGAGAAAAATGGAGGCCACAACTTCTTGTCTTCCACACTCCTTCTTTATTCTCATCCTAATATTCCATTCCCACTTTCCTACCCAAGGCTCATGACTCAACACATGTTCTCAATTTTGTATTTACTCATCTGCTCTGGGACCTTGCTCTGCTCATCAGTACCTCTCCCTCCTGTGTCTTCACCCTTTAGTTTCCCTTCTCTCCAATCTACCACTTCCCACACTTTCAACATCATCTTTACAAGTCTTCATCTGTCTTTGCCATTTCCTGACTTTAAAATTGGTGATGACTTCTCTTCGTGTACAGACTCATGTCCAGACACCTAGGTATTCAAAGTCTTCAGGCATCTATTCTCCTGCCTATCTCTTCAGCAGTTACCATGCAGTCATGACCTCACTCATTCATGATGATCTCTGCACTGGACAAGGAATTCCTTGAAGCAGGAACTAGATCTTATTTCCCTTTGGACACTAGTCTAAGACATGGCTTACACACAATGGGCCTTCAATAAATGCTGGTCAAACTAACCATATCTCACCATGTACACATTCAACAGCAGTACAGAAATTAAACCAATTGAAATAGGAAAAATGGATCATTAAAAATTACACTACTATTGACAAATTGAAGACTAGTAGTCTCTTTGTCAGACTTACCAAATTTGGAAAGCACCTGAGCATCTCAATCAAGAGCTTCTTGCTTAGTCTGAACAGGGCAGCAAAGACTCTGGTCTCACTAGTCACTGATCCAGACAGCTCACTGTCTACATCAGTCAGTATCCCCTAAATGGTGCTCTTCTAATATTACAACTCTTGATCATTTTCTCTATGGCTGTTTTACCTCTTACACCATTTTTGTTTCACTGAAGAAAATTACACTGCTACTAAATTTCAATAAAATCCAATCAGCTGCTAGCAATTCAACAGGATTCTTCTCCCAACCTCCACTCCAAATAGAAAGTTCAGAGGCAGTCATTGTGAAATCGACACTTGAAGATGTAGAAGTATGATCTTTATTGGACCTACACACTAGCCAGAAGTCCATTAGAAAATCAACGAAGCTACACTACCCCCTGTGGTTGAGGCAATCGCCTAACCCATGATTATTAATCACCAGCAAAAAATGATTGGCTTTTTCCCTTTGTCCTAGAACAGTGATTTTCAAAGAGCCCTCAAACCACTGAACAGCTGCTAACAACCTGAAATGGAAACAGGAAGCAGTGGCTTTGCGATGGATGGCACCAACTGGGAGGAGACACAGACATCTCCACTGACTTTCTGATGAAGTCTTCAGGGGCTGCCTCGCTGATGATAATCAAAGTGAGATCAAGCATCAGGGGGCATTCCTTGCTAGAGGTAGTGCTGGGCAGGAAAGAATCCCTTGGAGACAGGCAGTTTCATAAGTCCCTTTCAAATCTTACTGTGTTCCCCCAAGAAGATGGAATTTGTCTCTGAAGACTTCCTCAGAAACTTGTCATGGCCCCAAATACACAGGTATATATTTCATTCGTAAAATAGATTCTCTTGGAAATGATTTGGGTGTTTTAAAAATAGATTAAGTGTTGATTAGTGCATTCAAAAATATAACAAGCAACCATTTTGCAGAAAGATAAATTACATACATATTCAGCTACCTTGTAGGGCTCCCCAAAAAGATCAAAGCCTGAAGAAAAGAGATCGTCTTCTTGCTGGACTTCTTGATTCCTCCGCTCCCATTCCCTTTTCTTAAGTGCACTACGGTCTTGTTCATAGTGACTGATGTGCAAAGAAAAAGACAAAAGGAGACAAAGATGAATTAGTCATGGAAGCCATGTTATCAATAAGAAGAAAAAAACCAAGTTGAGGCTACCCAAACTGATACTGTATAGAGAGCCAACCTCCTTTTCTTTATTCCCAGTAGGTTAAAGATCCTGACCAGTTCTTCAGAATCCGAAAGGAAACAAAAATTGGCTTATGAGACATTGTAGTCATGACCATTTAAGTACAGTATAATCCTCTTCCTTTGTCCTGGCTTGATTACTACAGCCTACCCCGAAATCAGTCCACTGTGCAAAAGAGTACTGAATTCAGGTTTCACTGTGTTGCCAACTATCTAGGGCTCAGAATTCACAGATGTCACCAAGTCCAAAAGGAAAGGAATTATCAAATACATTATTGCAGATAAACGGGAATTCTGTCCTGAGCCCACAGCCAGTATTAGTCTGTTGTAATGAAGTCGAAGGAGAAGGACTTCCCTGACAGTGGTTAGTCCTAACCACTGGACTTGGACTCCAAGCTTCAATCACAGAGGGCACAGGTTCCAGACCTGGTTAAAGAACTAAGAATCCCACATGCCACATGACGTGGCCAAAAGAAAAACTCAAAGGAGAGTTTAAGAACATCTTTGAAAGTCCACAAAAAAAAAACAAAAAACAAAAAACAAAAAAAAAACACAAATCACCCAGTGAGTCACACTCCTTTTGTTTTTGTTGTTATTCTTCCCGCAGTTTGCATAATAGGTGACTAGAAGTCTTTTAGGGGATCTGGGTTGATCAACAAATTGCTATTAATGAAAAGAGGTGCCAAAAGATTTAAATGACCTTAAGGCACAAATGTTTTATGAACACTATGTTACTCTGACTCTCATCACATTTCAGGCTTTCCCTTTGGAAAATCAGTACTATATCAAAGATACATTCTGGGTCCTTGGACTTTATAGAATGGAATACTTCCTCAATAAGAACACAATTATTTTCTTCATCATACAAGACTATGTGTATTAAACTATAATCTGTAAGTCTCCCACTGCTGCTGCTACTGCTAAGTCGCTTCAGTCGTGCCCGACTCTGTGCGACCCCACAGACGGCAGCCCACCAGGCTCCCTCGTCCCTGGGATTCTCCAGGCAAGAACACTGGAGTGGGTTGCCATTTCCTTCTCCAATGCATGAAAGTGAAAAGTGAAAGTGAAGTCGTTCAGTCATGTCCGACTCCTAGTGACCCCATGGACTGCAGCCTACCAGGCTCCTCAGTCCATGGGATTTGCCAGGCAAGAGTCTCCCACTAGTGGGCTTTATTTTGTTCATTGGGTTTTCCCTCCTGCTTTTGATTATAATCCTACTCAAGGTGAGCACACATACGCTGGGAAAATTTTAATTATATACATGTACATAAAGTGCCTAGAAGGTGCTGAATAAACACTGCTTTTCTTGCTCATGTTAATACAGGTATCCCCTGCTTTCCATATGTTTGCCTTAAGCCACTTTTACAAGAGACCTATGTTAGTACCTATTTGTGCTAACCAAAAGTAATTCAAAGGGAATTTTTGCTTTTACAAAAAACATCATTCCCTTACTAATGTAGGTCTTTAATAAAAGCAAAGTGGCATAATGAGAACTTTCAGAAAGTAGGGGATACTCTTCACTTTTACACCATTTTGCTTATTAAAGTTTTTATAGTAACACTCTACTTTCAGCTACCACATGAAACCTGTAATGTCATGTGAAGATTTAATTAGGTAATTAGCATGGAAGAGAACATAGTAGCTAAAGGAACTACAAGAGATATACTGATATAATATATAAGTACAGTCAACAGGTTTTGAATACATTTCAAACCTTAATACCTATCACTGGTAGCCTACTTTGCCCATGCTGCTGCTGTTGCTAAGTCGCTTCAGTCACGTCTGACTCTGTGCGACCCCGTAGATGGCAGCCCACCAGGCTCCACCGTCCCTGGGATTCTCCTGGCAAGAACACTGGAGTGGGTTGCCATTTCCTTCTCCAATGCATGAAAGTGAAAAGTGAAAGTGAAGTCGCTCAGTCGTGTCCGACTCTTCGTGACCCCATGGACTGCAGCCTACCAGGCTCCTCCATCCATGGGATTTTCCAGGCAAGAGTACTGGAGTGGGTTGCCATTGCCTTCTCCACTTTGCCCATGAGTATCACATAATGTTAATTTACAAAATAAGAGCCCAGAGTATGTGATATCCATGGCAGCTTAACTAGATATTGATATAGATGGAGTGGAAGAGGACAATACACTTAACCATCCACCTTTCTCCACAGGAATACTTGAACTGACAAACTCTAAGTGACTTTGACAGCTTTATCTGCTGGATAAACAACACTTCATCTCCCCATTTTAAAATCATGGCAATGTTTATAGGATGTTTGGGCTCAGTGATAAAGAAGCTGCCTGCCAATACAGAAGATGCAGGTTCAATCCCTGGGTCAGGAAAATGCCCTGAAGAAGGAAATGGCAATCCACTTTAGTATTCTTGCCTGGAAAATCCTATGGACAGAGGAGCCTGGTGGGCTACAGTCCATGGGGTCGCAAAAGAGTCAGACATGGCTGAACAACAACAGCTATCCTTTCATAATGCAAAAACGCCAGGTACAAAAGAGCTCCCTGGATCACTCATGAGTATGCCCAGCAAATGTTATCACTGCCTCGGAAAATCAAAGATCATCCAGAGGTCCACCCAAAGCCTAGGCCCTACATCTGGGCCCTGCCTGGTCAAGAAAGACAATGAGTCCAGGTACTGGAAGCCGGCCCATCCTTCACAGCCTAGATGCCATCCACAGATACTACGTTTGTTGGCATCACCTGTCATTTCCATTCACAAGTTGAGATCAGAACCCCAAACCTCTTCCATGTGACACAGTGTCTTCATATTGGATGCTGACGTGTGGTCAACAGTAACATTTTAGGTGCATGAAGGGTGGAGCACAAGACTCAGCATCGCGTACTGGCCGTGTGTAACCCAAGGCCATCATCAATTTGCCAAAACCAAACAATGATGGGGTGTCCAGGGTGGGATGGGGGACAAGTTAAAGCAATATTTAGTGGGAGCAGGAGGCTGGGAGGAAGGTTTGCTGCAGAGAAGAAAGATGCTTCATTTCTTTGCCCTCAGCAGCCATGACCCTCCACATAAACATGAGCACCAAAACGTCATGCTTCCAAGGAACATGAGCAAGATTTCAGTTTTCCATTCTATGCACCTGACAGCCCAGAATGACAGGCCCGGGGATCGCATTTCATTCTCCCACAAGGAGCATGGCAGGACTTCGGTCTCTTGGCTTTGCAAACTACCTCTCTCCGGCTCTGAGGGCCAAGATAATTAAAATCCCGAAGGAAAGAAAGGACAGGAAGAAAGGACATGTGCTTCAACATGCGTGACAACCCTTTCAGCGGCCGGCACTCAGGGCACTTAGTGCTTTCAACCCAGGCTGGATGCGTTAGGAGGCTCTCGACTGCATTTTGCATCAGTTCATTAACCTACCAGATTCCAGACGAGAAATCTGAATAGTAGATTGAGCATGCACATGGGTGTTATCTGTGGCGAGCAAACTGCCTGCTGCATTTTTTAACACATACAACAAAGAACAGTTAATTCTCATATCTCTGGCGAGAGTGAATTTCATCTCCATAGAGTTCTGCTGCTCCTGGAAGGCAACCAACTCTCTCCAATTTTTTCCTTTCTCACTCAGCACGGCGTTGTACTGAAAGCTTCACCCGACGAGGTATAACGAGGAACGAACTATATGATGATGAGGCTTGCACAGTGCAGAACGTCACTGATTTCTGACTGAAACCAAAATGACTAATTTGAAGCACCAGCTAATTAAAACCCCAGCTATGTATTTAGCCTCTTGTTGCACCTACTGCAGTTTATAATCACAAGGACCCCTTTATCTACTCAATTAAAGTTCTTCAGATTCTGGGAGGTTGTGTTTGAACCTGTGAGCCCCACAGAGACCACAGGAAAGTCGATGTTTGTCCCTTGAAGATGTGATGCCCTGTTACACGCCTAGGCTTGTCTTCCCATGAAAAAAAGGCGGGGGGTTGCTCCGTGACCCACGAAGACATGCTCAAGCCAGAAATCAGAATTCATCCCCATGTTACTGGTCTGAACAATTCAACTTTCCTCACACTGATGAAGGCAGAGTGAACTAGTCCTCTCAGTGTGAAAACTCACTTTCACATTAGGAAGTTGGGCCCCAAAGCACAACTTGAGGCCTCTACACTCTTAGCAAGGAAGAATGTTCTTCCAACTGTTTCCTACAGGATAGAAGGGAATTTAGCACATCATGGTGACACTGAACACTCAAAATCCAGGGGGAGGGCCATATCAGGGAATGCGACCAAGAGATACAAGCTACTATATGTAAAATAGACAAGCTGAAAGGATCTTTTATAGAGCACAGAGACTATAGCCAATATTTGATAATATCTCTAAATGGACTATAATCTACAAAATGTTGAGCCTGTCATGTTTGACACCTGAAACAAATATAATATTGTAAATCAACTATATCTCAATTTAAACATGCATTTAAAAAAAAAGCCACCTCAGTTTACTCTTCATTGAACAAAGGCCTTGGTTTTCTCTCTGTACAGCCTATCTTTTTGGAGTCCCTGCTTCACTGACATCTCTACTAACTGACAGAGAAAGGACAGAAAAAAGAATAAGCTCCATTCAACTAAATACATTTAAGTCACCAAGACCTTGAACTATACCAGTTGGAGCTGCATGGGTCCAGTTACATGTGGATTTTTTCAATAGTAAATAGTAAAGTACCACACAATCCACAGGTGGTTGAACCCAAGGTTGGCTGAATCCACCAATGCAGAATCACAAATAGAAAGGGACTGAAGATACAAAGGGTTGGTGCCCCTTAGCCCACCTTGTTCAAAGGCCAACTGTACTCTGTTACTCATTCCAACACAAGGCAGTGATGAGAAGTTACTCTCTAGAATGGATCTTTCATATTAGCTCTGGTTTCACCCACCCATTGGTCTCCCTGGCCTCCAATTACAGAGAACCTGCCCTCCTAACACAAGAGGGAAAGATGACCCTCTAGATAGGAATGGAGCCAGCCCAAGGCCTCATCAGGGGAGTGGCAAAGGAAGATGCCAATCCGTGTCTCTTTCATCTTTAAGTTCAAGTGATTTCTTCTCCTTCTCTCAGATATTCTGCTATCCTCATCCTTAAACCAGATCTTGGACTCAGGCAATTCCTACTTTCATCATTAGAAGCCACAGGTGCATTTGTGGGGAGATAAAAGCTAGGACACATGTAAATAGCTTCACTGAGATGGAGGAAGTTCAATTCTGCTGTCTTCATTAACTCACAGCAGTAGGACACCCAGGCTGACAATGCAGCCTCAGCTGTCACCATCATCTTGTTCTTGTCTCTTCATTTTCCAGATGAGGAAATTGAGCTCAGAAAGGCAATGGGCCTCACAAGATGTCTGTAGCAGAACTGTGAGGTAGAACTCAGGTTTTCTGATTCCCAAACTGGCCCTCTTCCTAATACCCCAAGGTTTGTCCCTTCTGACTCCATGTTTCCATCACCCTCAAGAATAAATGCTAGTCCCGTTTACACTGTTGGTCAACTTTCCTTAGGATGGTATTTTATTGGAAATTGCCAGTAGGAAAAACTTTAGGAGTTTAATTTGGATGCAAGTGAGTATAGAAAAACAATTAGTTTCCTTATACCAAAATGTACAGAGCCTAAAGGGATTGTAAAAATTAACTACATCTGTGGGAAGAAGCTGAGCAAGTGAGAGTAAAAACCAGTTTAAGTCCATTTGGTTTGTATATTTCATGAAGTTTAATCATCATTGGTTACCTAATTTGGTTATTTTACAAAGCCAGTTGGGAAAACATTAAAAAAAACTGGTATTTTAAAACAAGGTTGTTTATACTGCTAATATAGGATTTACAGTAGTAACAATGTACATGGAGGTAGATAACTCAGTCTCACTTGTTTTCTAATCCAGCTGGCACTAAAACACCTTTATTTTGGCTAATGTCTTTGTAAAAGCATAAAAATACATATTTAATTCACCCGAGGGAAAAACATAAGCTATAACTCACTCTTTGTGGTTCTCCTGAATGAATTTCTGCCTTCTATAAAATGTGTGGATATTTATGTTTACTGCATGTTCCAGAATTCCAAGTGGTACTTTTTTTTTTAATCCATTTCCAAGTTCAGTCCCTCAGTTATGTCCAACTCTTTGCGACCCCATGGACTGCAGCATGCCAAGCTTCCCTATCCATTACCAACTCCCAGAGTTTGTGAAAACTCATGTCCATCAAGTCAGTGATGCCATCCAACTATCTCATATTTTTTCAATATCTAGCCCTATTTTGAATTTAACACTGATCTAATGTCTATACAGCTTCTCTCAGTTTTAAAAAATCACTCATTATTAGAGAAATGCAAATCAAAAGCACAATGAGGTATCATCTTGCACTGGTCAGAATGGCTGCCATCAAAAAGTTTACAAACAATAAATGCTGGAGAGGGTGTGGAGTAAAGGGAACCCTCTTACACTGTTGGTGAGAATGCAAACTGGTTCAGCCACTATGGAGAACAGTGTGGAGATTCCTTAAAAACCTGGGAATAGAACTGCCACACAACCCTGCAATCCCACTGCTGGGCATACACTCTGAGGAAACCAGAATTGAAAGAGACACATGTACCCCAATGTTCATTATAGCACTGTTTACAATAGCTAGGAAATGGAAGCAACCTAGATGTCCATTGGCAGATGAATGGACAAAGAAATTGTGGTACATATACACAATGGAATACTACTCAGCCATAAAAAAGAACACATTTGAGTCAGTTCTAATGAGGTGGATGAAATTGGAGCCTGTTATACAGAGTGAATTAAATCAGAAAGAGAAAAACCAATATGGTATATTAACGCATACATACAGAATTTAGAAAGATGGTAATGATGATCCTATATGCAAGGCAGCAAAAGTGACACATTTGTAAAGAACAGACTTTTGGACTATGTGGGAGAAGGCAAGGGTGGGATGATTTGAGAGAATAGCTCTTAAACCTGTATATTACCATATGTAAAACAGATGACCAGTGCAAGTTCGATGCATGAAGCTGGGCAACCAAAGCCAGGGCTCTGGGACAACCCAGAGGGACGGGGTGGAGAGGGAAGTGGGAAGGGGGTTCAGGATGGGGGGACATATGTATATCTGTGGCTGATTCATGTTGAAGTGTGATAAAAGCCACCACAATATTGTAAAGCAAGTAGCCTCCAATTAAAATAAATTAATTAATTAAAAAGAAAACCTCTGCCATTTAATACATTCAAAATCAACTTCAAGTTAAATTCTCATTGTATCTGCTAATATCCATGAGCATTTCAATGTGAAGTGCTATTTGCAAACTAGTCTAAAAAGCTAAAAACAGGCTATCATTATTTTGCACATATAGGGAAAAACACAAGAGAACCTTGGATCTGGAGATATGAATATGACCTTGAAAATGGGTTTCTAATAAGATTGGTAGAACCTCTAATGTTACATACATACAACCATACATACAACCACTCTCTTCAGCAAATGGACCCTCTTCCTCACAGACAATGGTTCTCATTAAAAAGAAAAAAAAATCAAGATAGGAATGAAAGGACAGAAAATACACGAGAAATTTACTCTCCACATCCAGCTGCCCACCCAGTCGTGCCAATTTCTTTAGGTCTTAGGGAAGTGGGCCAGTGCTCATTCTGAGAGTTCCCTTAAATCTGTGCTTCCAGAAGTCCTGCATGGAAACAGGTTTAATATTCCCCTGAATATTGGCACCTTGAGAAGACCCCAGTTCCTCTACTTCTGAAAGACGAAGCGGATTCAGTTCACCCTGGAGGTTTGTCAAATCATCCTCCAGTGGGGTCAGGCAGATAATTCAAGAACCACCCCTAGTGTTTTATTTTTGTCTCACCTACTCTCCTTCTCTTCTACTCCCCACCCAGTTTTAAAAATAACTATAACAACTCTGCTGCTGCTGCTGCTAAGTCGCTTCAGTCGTGTCTGATTCTGTGCGACCCCATAGACGGCAGCCCACCAGGCTCCCCCGTCCCTGGGATTCTCCAGGCAAGAACACTGGAGTGGGGTGCCATTTCCTTCTCCAAGGCATGAAAGTGAAAAGTGAAAGTGAAGTCGCTCAGTCATGTCTGACCCTTAGTGACCCCATGGACTACAGCCCACCAGGCTCCTCCGTCCATGGGATTTTCCAGGCAAGAGTACTGGAGTGGGGTGTTGAGATATAATTCACAAACCATTCAATTCACCCATTTCAAGTATATAACCAGTGGTTTTCAGTATATTCATAACATTTCACAACTATCACCATGATATAATTTTAGAATATTTGTCTGATTCCCAAAAGCAGCCATGTACCTTTTAGGCATTACTCCGCACCCTGAATCCTCCCTTCCAGGCCAGCCCAAAGCAACCACTAATTTCCTTTCTCTCTGAATGAATTTGCTTTTCCTGGATATTTCATTCACATGATGTAGGCTTTTGTGCCTGACTTCTTTCACTTATCAAAATGTTTTCAAGGTTCACCCACGTTGTAGCATGGATCAATACTCCATTCCTTTTTTTTTTTTTTTTTTTTAATATCTGAATAATATTCTACTGTTGGATATTCCTGGTCCTAAGTTACACCATGCTCATTCAGGAGGTTCAATCTTGTGCGTTGATAATGATTTAACTAGGGTTCTCTATGTGTCCCATTAGACATTTTACTCCTTAAGGAAAAGGTCCATGACTTCTAAGTCACTGACAGCATGTTACAGCTGAGCACAGCAAATCTTCTTATATATAAATAAGCAATGCTAAATATAGATAGTGTGAGGAAGACACTTTTAAAAAGTATTTGACTTTAAGCTTAGGGCAAAATTATTTTGACTAGCCTACCAAACTCCCCAAATGATGCAATACCTCTAACATACACCAACTCAAGGTGCAAAGATAATTGAATATATCTAGGAATGGTAAAAAGGCTTCCCAGGTGGCGCAGTGGTAAAGAATCTGCCTGCCAGTGCAAAAGACACAAATTCGATCAGGGACAGGTCAGGAAGATCCCTTGGGGAAGGAAATGGCAACCCACTCCAGTATTCTTGCCTGGGAAATTCCATGGTGTTGCAAAGAGCTGGACATGACTGAAGCGACTAACACACACAGGACAGCACAGAACAGTTGATCAAGGTGGGTCATCAAAAATCTCAACTCCCTTCTTCAGATGATCTGAGCAGAAAATCTCAGCTTGGAGGGGGTTCTTGGAGCATGGTAGATACTCAGATGGGTAATGATTGGCAACAATATTGTAAGAGTGCACAAAATTTTCATTTTTGAGTGGATTCCATTTTAATGGAAATGCCACTTTTTTATAGAATGACCATGACTCTGGCAACCCAAAGGTCTGCCTGCAGTTGTACTCAACATATCAATAACTTTCTAGAAGTCTGTTAAAATGCACTTTAAAAGCAATCTTTCCAGTAAAATTAAATTCTTTTGTCCTTAGACAATATCCCTGTCTGCTGGAGAGAGAGATCTGTCTCCCTAACAAGTGTTCTTTCCCTCCTCCACCAGCAGCCCAGGTTGTGCCTTATCTCCTTTGAATCTTCCTTCAAGCATCCTCCTCCTCTGCACTCAGGGACCACAGTACAAGAAGATGCCATTGCACCATAGATATCTACGCAGCCGGAATTCCTTTTCTGCTTTTGTGATATTTTCTTAGCCTAGGTGTCTGATTTCCATTTTCATAGAAAATTGTTTAAAAAGAACTCTAGTTCTGACCCATCCATTAAAAACGAGACTTCACCATCACTCCTTCTGGCTCACTGACCTATTGGTAACACAAACCAATGTCTTACAAGCATCTTACATTCTCTGTGGCCACGCCGAGAGAGCTGCATAATTGCATGACTCAAAAGCTTTCAAAAACACTTCCTGAAGACAAGTAGGGGCCCGAAATGGATAACACAAGCCAAGTAATATACACTCTGAGAGTGAACTGAGTAAGTATATTTATGTATATGTTTCTCTTTGGATTCCTTCAAAAATTAAAACTAGAGAAAAATCAAAATGATAGAATATTCTCACTGCCCCTCTTGTTAGCATCTACCCTGTTCCCCAATGACAATCAGAAGTAAGAATTTTCATTGTCCTCTTTTTATTCATCCAGTGCTTCCTCCTGTGCTTCTTAGTGTCAACTTGAAATTATCTCGTTTCTAATTCTCTCTTTGAATGAATCAGAGTCCATGCTAATGCTGAGCTTTAAAGAGCTGCAAGATCTAAATCTTAATCCTTCGTTTTTCCTAATCAGAAACGGTTCTGTGGATCCATGCAAGAGGAGGCAGTGTCCTGCTTTGATTATTCTTAGTGGTTTCAATTCTGCTTCGTGGCAGGCAGGGTGCCCGGCCTGGCCCTCTGCCCCTGATCACCCCTGGTCCAGCCTCTGAGGATCCTGGCGCTATCCCACGGGCCACGTCCCCTGCTCAGTACCTGTTGCTTCTGCTGCCAACCTACACAGAACAACTCTGTCTTTCAAATTAGGAAAAAGCTGCCTGAAGTCTTTCCTCTCCATCCCCATTAAATATCAGGAATTCTTTTCCAAGTCAAAGTCTTAATATAACCTGGCTTCTCATAAATGACACTTTTAAAAGGTGTTTTATTTTCAGTGAGCTATGAGCAAGACGAGTTCAATAACTACTTAATTTAAAGCAATATTTTCTCAGAAATTGCATTCTTAATTACTTTTAAACTAAGGAAATTAATGCTCTTAACAAGCAGTTTACAATTGACAGTCATAAGCGGACTCCATTTTCATGTCTCACCAAACCCTTTGATCCATGTGTACTCACTAAACTCGGCCCAGGCAAATTCCACCCCCTAAAGGCTTCCTCTTTGGGCCCCTGCCCCTCCCTGGCACATCCACCCCATGGAGCTCCAGCCTGAGCACACAGCCGGGGCATGAGATGGGGACCATGGCAAAGAGCCCCTGGGCACTGTTTGCTTCTCCTGCCTTCTGCATCCTCATGACTCCAGGCTCCTTTCCCACTTGGTCACATGGACTTAATTGGGACTTGCTCCTGGGTCACACTTCTCCCTCTTATTTTGATGAGGTGCCAGACAAGGTGCTACCGCCTCTCCCCCCATTTTGGGTTGAAGTGTGTTCCCTCAATGCTCGTATAGTGGAGTCCCGACCCCCAAGACCTCCAAATGGGACCTTCTTTGGAAACAGGATCACACAGATGTAACGAGTAAACATGAGATGTCATACTGGAGCAGAGTGGTCACTCATTCACCATGACTGGTGTCCTTATACAAAGAGGAAACGTGGACACACAGAGAGAGAAAACCACATGGGAAGATGAAGACAGATGGGGTAGTGCTTCTACAAGCCAAGGAACATGCCAGGTGGCCAGTAAACCACTGGAAGCTGGGAGAGAGGCCTGGGACACATTTTCCCTCTCAGCCCTTAGAGGGAACCAACCCTGCCCAAGCCTTGAATTCAGACTTTGAGCTTCCAGAACCAGGAGAGAAAAATCTCTGTGGTTTAAGCCTCCCAGTTTATGGGACTCAGTTATGGAGGTGCTGGCAGAGCCCTACACCCTTGGATGGCATTACTGAGTCAGTTCACAGCCCTCACTACAGCAAATATGAATAATCAAGACCTTAGAAATGATCTATTTTACTCCAGGGACATGACACCCACCCCTCTTGCTTCAATCCCAGCGCAAATCTCCTTAGACTTTCCTACTCGGCTTCTTTTCCCTTTTCCTGCTCTAAGAGAACCATGGGTGCTAAATGAAACTGTCACTGGAGAGGAATCACGCATTTCTGCTTCCCATTTATTTGGAAACGTGCCATGTTCAGTGTTCAGCTCTCAATAAATATTATTCGACTGAATGAATGAACAAATGACAGATAAACATTTTTATCTGCCCAAGTTCAGTGACAAATGTTGACAAAGCTATTAATTAATTTGTCTATTTAATCAACAAGCATTTATTGGGTGCCTACATCACACCACAGACCATGTTTGGTGCTCAGAAAAAAAAAAAAAAAGAAATAGTATGAGTCTTCAGGAAATTCAAAGGCCAGGAGAGGAGGCAAGTCCATTCTAAAATCATCACCATGCAGGGCAACACACATTGTAGCCATAGGAACAAAGTGTCCTGGGCACACTCTCAGGTTGGCCTGGGATGGAGAGGCAAAACCAGGCTTCTGCGGTCCAGGCCTTGAGCAGAAGAGTCCCCAGTCTACACATCAGCTTGCTCAAGTACACACTAACCAAGTGACACTAAAGAAGGTCCCATGGGACAAACACGGGTGAGTAAGCAAGAGATGAAAGATGCAACCAAGTTCAGTTGCTCTGACTGGCCGTATTTGGCAAAACTGGCCTACAACAGAGGTGGGAAGACAGCAAGATTTGCTGCTGTTTGAGGAAGCTGGAAAAGGAGTTTGGTCTTTGCAAATGCTTGGATTCAAGGGTCAAACCCAAATTGCACTTGTGATACCCAGTGAGAGGAAGAGCTGCACACAGAGAAATGGATGATTGAGATAAGCATGTGAATGGTGAGCTCATAAAGAATAGATGAGATTTCCAAGGGAAGCGTTTATTGTTTCCTGTATTCGAGCACATTGTCTCTCAATATGATTAGTTATCAGTCTCAGTTATCCAAAACTGGTATGAAATAAAGCGTTTACGCAGTTATGCTTCATTGATGTCAGCTCGGGGAGCATGAAAATCTCCATGAAGGTGGGTAATTGATGTGTAAATCAGAGCTCAATCACTCGGTAATAGAAATGGTCCCACTGAAAATATGCTTGTTGAACACAATTGCTGAGAAGCCAGAGGGAGGGAGAGAAGGAGGGCGGGAGGAGATAGAAGGCTTATTTATTAAAAATGATAATAACTGGCAATTTGGGCAATTTCCCCTTCAACAGAGGGCTGCTGTCAGAAATGCTTGCAAGCAAGTTGTGACCAATGCATCCGGATAGTTTCCTTCTGTTCTAATGAACTGTTTCTGTTTTATTTAACTGCTTGGAAACCCAGTTGCAGATATTTCAAAAGTGAATTAAAACAACACGTTCATCTTTTCAAACACAACACATGTTAATGACATCTGTGATAATAATTTGGTTAACGATGCTCATTCTAGGTATGCTTGCTATTGTTATTAAAATCCTTCTGTCGCTTTGCATTGGCTTTCTGAGGAGCAGTGAATGGAAACGGACAATACCTTGCAATTTAAGATTTTAGTATCTCACATTGAAACCTAAAGGACTTCTTATTGTTGATCAAATAACAGCTCCTATTTCTATCATTCTGATCATCATTATCTTTATTATTACTTAAGATGCCATGATAGTGGTGAGTGGCAGATTTTTCTTCCGCTCTGCTGTCTTCATGGAATAAAGAGAAAATTCTCTACAGCAAATACTGCCACTGTAGGTGTAATAGCCAACATGTCTGCCAATTCATATAAGAAAGAAAGCTCCGGGTTTTCATTTTTTACCAGATCTTGAGACAAATGCTTGAGTCAATACAAGAGGCAGGTCTGTCCTTGGCGTCTCATCCAGGGGATTCACCCATCGGTACGTAATCCATGCTTGAGTCTCAGCCCAGTGCATGTGCACATCCCCATCTGTACATAGTAAGCAGGTTCCACGTGGCATCGGTATAGATATGCCCTGCTGTGGAGGTGAGGGCCCTCTGCTCACTTGAGGTTGCCAGCTCAACCCCATTTAAAAGCATGCGTGTGCTGATGGCTTGTTTCGTATCTAGAGCTGGGCCTTCACCCAAGTGTCCACACCTTGACAAAATGCCTGCCTAGCAAAGGCTGGCACTGGGTGCTAAGGTGGAGGAGCAGAAAGTGGGGGCTGGTTGAGAAAGGCTTAGTCTTCTCAGTAGTGGTGTAATTTTTTTTGTAGATGAGTGGATTCATATATCATTGATCTCCCTACAAAAAAATAAATGCATGCATCTGGTGTATACCAGGATTTAAAAATTTGGCTTCTCTCTTGAAAAGCAACAGACCTTCACATTTGCATGGTACTTGTCACTTCACAAAGCACTGCCACAAGTCTGATCTGATATGAGACTTACAGCAAACTTGGCAAATAGGCCGGCTGGGCACTATGACCTCCCATTTCACAGATGAAGACACTGAGACCCAGAAGGGCTGACTGCCCAATGTTCACACTGTCGCTCAGCTAGTGAAGGGCAGGAACAGAAACGAAGACAAGCTGTCTGTATGCAGGAGCAGTTAATTTTTTTCCTACTATAAGACTTTGTGCTCTAACTGTAAAATGCTTGCTAATTCTAGAAAAGTTGCTAAGTGTTAGAGCAAAGGGTCATTATTTTAAGGGTTTTAGAAAATAGCTTTTGATGGATCAGTGTCCGACTCTGTGCGACTCCATAGACAGCAGCTCACTAATAATCCATAAATGTGCCTTTGTAGAAAAACAATGAAATGGAGAGACGCATACCAGAAGGATGCAAGGAGGAGAGCTTCTAGTGGAAAGACCTCAGAGAGTGATTCTGCCACTTAAAGTTTGAACGACCTTGAGCAAGTCACTGGGCTGCTCACAGTCCTCCAAGAGCCACTGATCCAGAAGAACACACAGTATGGGAGGAGGAGATGAACTATAATGGCAAATCGAAAACTGCATGAACACGGTAGTCCCTAGCCAAGCTGAGCATGGGCAACATGCCTAGTCTGAACTGAGATGTGCTATAAGTATAAAATACACATTGGATTTCAGACTTGGTATGAAAATAGTATTAAGTTTAGAATTAATAATTTTAAACAGATTCCATGTTGAAATGATATCTGGCATACATTGAGTTCAATCAAGTGTTATGAAAAGCAATCTCACCTGTTTCTTCTCACGTTTTAAAAATGTGGCTACTAGAAAATTGAAACTAAATGAATGTGAATTATGTTTGTGGCTCCCATCATATTTCTGCTGGGCAGTACTAGCCTAAAAAGAGAGATTTTTCTAGGTCTACTGAATAACCCACTTCACATAAACCACATTGGTTTCAGTGCTCTGTCTCCAGACAACAGAAGACCCTGTGCCTTTGGGTTCATTGCAACAATCTAACCTATGTGATCCTGTTCTGCTATCCCCCCTTCTCTATTCTCATTTTTTCCCTCCATCTGATTTTCATTTAGACCTTGGGCACATATGCCAGTGTTTATTTTCATGACTGCTGTATTGTCTAATTGGTGCATTGTTGATCAATAATATGTGAGGTGTTGAGCTCTGTTTGTGTAATATGTTTAATATGCTTCTACCCAATGCACCATATGGAGGCACTGCACTGTATATTATGAGTGTATTAATGCTAAGACTCAATTGAGTATCACTGGTGCATAGTAAACAAGTGAAACAAAATTATGCTAAGTAGTTACTGAACATCGTGGTCCCTAATATTTGTAACGAGCATTGCAAACACTGTGCTAGCATGTGGGCCTCAGAACCCACGCTTCTCTGAAACTTCCAGTGAGCCTAAGCACTATTCAGGCTTAACGTAAATGTCATTTTACAAGATGAAGGTATTTTTCAGGTAGAGAAACTAGAGAGAATAAATAATAGAGTGGAACTTAATCTACCAATAAGGGTGTCTTTAAGTCGAAACTTGGTGCGATTGTAAAGCCTTTTATGCTTCTTTTCTTCCCCAGGTGCTTGGAGGAGCAGGGAAGAATTTTGATTAGCAGAAGCCACCAGCAGTTTCTTTCTACCTGTTTCACATATATTTCACACATTACTTTCAAGACTCCTCAGTTTACTGATATTTTCTTGGGAAACTGCCAACCAATCTGTAGCAAAATTAAACTCTGCCTTTTAATATAAAACAATCATTGATTAGCACATACTGTTCAAGCCAGATGAATCAGCAGCCTGCAAGGATGAAGCGTTTTATCACAGTAATACACCATTCGAATGCACTGATAGATGCATTCATTTGCTGCTGGGCACCGCGACAGGGAATAACACAGGCCCACAGTCAGTGGCACTTCACACTCCTGTTCTCCAGCACACAGTGTGCTCGAAAACAAGAATGTCGTCAGATGAACAATCTACCATGATTAGTTGAGTTTCATTTGTTAATTACAGATTCAACAAGAACTGAATGGTGAAGCTTTCCCAGTATCAGCTACCCATTGATCCATAGCCCCTTACATGTTCAAGTAGTACTGGAAATCTAATATAATTTATTGTTACTTAGAGCACTGATTGGCTAGAGGAATTATACTCCAATAAATGATGGCACTGCCATTGAATCTGCCTATAATTGCTTCCATTCATCGTAATGCAAGGAGATGATCAACTTCAAGCTTCAGCTGCTTCGAGTTCCACAGTGTGTCCGTAAGCTAATGGATGTTGAATATGATGCTGATCTATATTCTGTGTTGCTATAGATGGACCTTTAGAGAGTTATATATATGCCACTCGTATATATTGCACGTCTGTAGATTTCACACAGGTCTATAATTGATGACCACCTAGTGGACTTGCCTCCAAGGAAACAGGTGGGATTACTCTGCCAAGATGGGGCCAGGGTACAGATTTCTCAGGTACATTTGGTCCTTTACTGCTCTGTCCCTCATGCAGCGGACAAATGGAAACTTCAGGCTATTCATTTCCTTCTAGAGTGGCTCTACCTAGGGCACAGTGACACAAAAAAATTGTGCCCAGAGGTTTGTGACTCATCTTCCTCATTGCCTCCTTGAGCAATCCACACCTAACATGGTACCTTCCATCCAGGCTGGGTATGGAGTTGCTCATCTCAACTCCTAGCACTTTGAAGCTCCTCTCCCACCTCAGGAAACTGTCCACTGCCAAACAGAAGGTGAGTTCCTTGAGACAGGCACTGTGTCCATTTCCTATGGGAGCAGTAACAAGTCAACACAAACATGATGGCTTCTAACAACACAAATGTATCCTCTTGTTCTGCAGCTCTGATGTCTGAAATGGATCTCCGTAAGCTAAAAACAAAGGTGTCAGTAGGGCTTGTTCCTTCTAAAGGTCCTGAGGGAGAGTCTGTTTTCTTGTCTTTTCTAGCTTCTAAGGGTTGCCTTCATTCCTTGGCTCACAGCCCCTTCTGGCATCTTCAAGAGCAGTAGCAGAGCATCTTCAAGTCTCTCTCTCACCTCTGCTTCCAGCATCACATCTCTTCTGACTCTGACCTTCCCTCCTGCCCCCCTCTTATGCAGACTCTTGTGATTATAAGAACATCCAGGAACATCTCCCCAGCTTAAGACCCTTTACTTAATCACACTTGCAAAGTCCCTCTTTTAAATAACATATTCCCAGGTTTGGGGGCTTTGGGGCTTCGGTGCTTTCCTGGTGGCTCAGACAGTAAAGAATCTGCCTGTAATGCAGGAGATCTGGTTTCTATCCCTGGGTCGGGAAGATTCCCTGGGAGGAGGAAATGGCAACCCATTCCAGTATCCTTGCCTGGAAAATTCTATGGACAGAGGAGCTTGGTGGGCTACAGTCCATGGGGTTGTGAAGTCAGACACCACTGAGTGATTAACACTTTCACAGGTTTGGGGGTTTAGGACATGGACCTTTCCAGAGGGATATTCTTCTGCCTACCAAAGGTACAACACTTGAATCACTCTTATCCTCCTGTTGCCTAAGACCATTACATGACAAATATTAGGGCTGAGATATTCTTAGCAGAGTTGAATGAACTCATAAAAATGATTCATTAAAGTTTTCAAATGTCTCTTCTGAAAAGTATCTCACATGTGAAAAGCACCCAGTGGGTGAGGCCCCTGTTCATCCACACCTGCTCTGTCACGTACTGCCACTTCAGCTCTCCAAGGTGCAACTTTGCTCACCAGTAAGTGTCTCTGGGAACTGCTGTGACCCTCGAATAAGAGAACATATGTGACTTTGCCTGTGAAGGTAAATGGCTTTCTCCATGGTATTCAGCATCATCCTTGCATCACTAAGAGAAGAGACACTAGATCTTGGAGAAAGGGACATAAGAGGGAAAGGTCCCGCTTGTATAGAGATGTAAGGTGTTATTACTCAGTAAAACTAAATAGAAATAACCATCTGAAAGTGACCTGAAACTATGTTTCCTATTCATATGCAAGCAGCTTAAAAGACTGACATAAGACATTGAAATTACTTCAAATAACTAGATGCTCAATTGCTCAAGATAAGTGGGGCCACACTTGCCCTCTTATGTGGTAGCTGAGTACAACAATACAAGATGGATTCATCATGTTTACATATTCCAGCAGGATGAAATCTGTGGTTACGCATTTATAAAACCCTACACATTAACCCATCAATTTTATTGATTAATAAGAGGGTTCTGTGACATTACAACAACAGACATGACAATACATCTTCCCACAGAAGCGAAATTATCCTGAAAGGCACCACACACCTGCAAAACACTTTATTGTGGTTCAACCGGGAGCGTGAAAACAGGAGAAAATTGAGCATGAAAACAACCTTCAATCAAAGGGTCTTTAGCGGGGATGGAGATCAAAGCCTTCATTTTCTATTACAGGGAAAATCAAGTACAAAGAGGGCAAGCGGGTTGCCCAATGTCATCCACCTGGTCAGAGCCTGGACTTGGACAGGAGCCCCAGTCTCCTGACTCTTCATGGAGAGCTCTCCTCACTGTACCACGCTTTGGGCTTCCTGACCCTTATTCTGTGCTCTCAGCTCACTGCTTTGGCAGAGAAACAGGAGATGGAAGAGGAAGTGAAAGGAGTGTGCCCTTTCTCCTGTGGTTTCTAAAGAGGAGGCCAGACATATCAAATGGGTTTGGGAAGGTTCCTGTAAAATGTTCATGAATCACTAAACAGGACTCAGCGTCTGCAAGCAACCCACTGCATGTGAAAAGGCTGTCATATTCCAGACTGTGTGGGATTCCTTCTGGAGAGGAGCAACTTGGAAGCTGCCCAGGAAAGCCCATGGTTTGGCACAAGGCAGAGAGAGTTAGTAAATAAAAGAGGTGTGGACTCTCTGACCAAGCAGGGCCCTGAATGTCACCTTGGTGACTGGTGTCTCCGTGCCGTATAGTATGCACAGCCTGAGGCCACGGACCTGGCTGAATGTCAGGATTGGTACACTCCAGTAAAGAATCTGTCTTCAATGCAGGGAACCCAGGTTTGATCCCTGGGTTGGGAAGATTCCCTGGAGAATGGCACACCACTCCAGTATTCTTGCCTGGGAAATCCCACGGACAGAGAAGCCTGGTGAACTACAGTCCATGGGGTCACAAAGAGTCAGACACGACTGAGCGACTAAACACACTAACATGATGGAAGGTCAGCTGCATCACTCCAATATCCAGCCTGAGTGTGTGTGCGCATACACACCCACATCTGAGGGACAAGGCCGATTTATAGGAGAGCCTCTCTGAAGGGACAAGTCCACAGAAATCAGTTCCCCAAATCCTCTTCTAACAAGTGGCAAATGCATGCTCAGGGTGCTCATGACCTCATAGGTTGGCCAGAGATCCATGTCCACGTGCCTGTGGCTGGGTGAGAACCCTGCCCCTCCTGGCCCTGCACCCAAAGTATGGAGACCACACCCACTAGCACTTGCTGGGACTTTTTACAGCACCCCTGAAAGTGAAACTGTAAGTTGCTCAGTCATGCCCAACTCTTTGCAACCCCACGGACTATACAGTCCATGGAATTCTCCAGGCCAGAATACTGGAGTGGGTAGCCTATCCCTTCTCCAGGGGATCTTCCCTGACCCAGGAATCGAACCCGGGTCTCCTGCATTGCATGCAGATTCTTAACCAACTGAGCTATCAGGGAAACCCACAGCACCCCTGGAACCCTGATTTTGAGGGTTTTGAGAGGAACAGATATATCATCCACTTGCACTACACTCTCCAACTGACTCTGAAAATGCCCTTTACAACATCCTTTCCAAGGAATCTAAGGGTGTTTCACCCTGCCATTTATTTTTACATTTGCAAACTGATAAACCTCAGGGAAGTGCACATGGGCTTCTACCTTGATTGAAGTCTGGAGACCTGGGTTCTCATCTCAGATATATCACTCACTAGCTTGGTGACCTCAAGCTAATTACTTAACCCCTTTGGACCTCAGTATCCTCACATGGAAAACATAGCATTTGTACTGGATAATTTCCAGGGCCCTTCTCTAATTGCACTCACCTTCTGGTAACTTCCTCTACCTCCTCTGACTGTAAGCTCATCCCTTTTGCACCACCCCTGAGCCAGCCTAGCTCCTGGCATGCTCATCAAAGGCCTCACAGACTCCACTACCACCCAAACTAGTGGATGGTGTTGTGTATGCACCTAAGTATCTCAATAAGACTGAAACCAGACACACAGATGACCAACAGGGACACGAAAAGTTGCTCAACACCACTAATTACTAGAGAAATGGAAATCAAAACTATGAGGTACCACTTCACACAGGTGAGAATGGCCAGCATCAAAAAGTCTACAAATAAATGTCAGAGAAGATGTGGAGAAAAAGGACCCCTCCTACACTATTGGTTGGAATGTAAATTGACACAGCCTCTATGGAAAACAGTATGGAGGTTCCTGAAGAAACTAAAACTAAAGCTGAAAGGTTGTTGCTGAACCACGAAAGACACCGGCATTCTTGGCCTCCGTAGGAGAAAAATTCAATACCGGGCCAGAGACGAGGCTTGATCGCTCGGAGCTTTTGTGTAATAAAGTTTTATTAAAGCATAAAAGAGATAGAGAAAGCTTCTGACATAGACATCAGAAGGGGGCAGACAGAATACTCCCCTGCTAGTCCTTAGGTGGATGTTATAGCTACTAGCAGTCTGCTAATTAAAGAAAGGAAATGTCTCAAAACTCAGAGAATGGTACCAAGCATCTTACCCACAAGATGCATTTTGAGATAATCTTGGCACCAAGTGAGTCATCCTGGGCCATAAAACGATTGACATGAATCTTGAAGAAAGGCAGATTCCCATACAAATATATAGTTTCATTAACATAGATTAGGAGAACAAGTATGAGTATAACTTCCTGGTTTGTCAAGTCTTTTCTGAGCCTTTAGACAGAACCTACTTGAAGACAGAGTCTGGGGAAATGCATAGTACATTAACATAGCTTAAGACAAACATTAAATGCATTGGTTAGCACAGGGTTTGAGAAAAGTTAAGTTTAAGGTGGAGCCAGGTGTCATTATGGCAACACAGAATTTTAAGAGAAATCTCTTTTTAAGGGGAAAAAATGTTACACTAGTTTGTTTCTTCCTGCCACTTAAGAGAGAGATAAAAAAACGTCTTACACTTGCAGCCTATTTCCTCCATTTGGAGACCCCTGGCCTTCCTGACTGTTAACCCTCTCAGAGCTACCATATGATCCTACAATCCCACTCCTGGGCATATATCTGGAGAAAATCATGGTTCAAAAGGATATATGCATCCCTGTGTTCATCACAGTACTGTTTACAATAGCCAAAACATTAAGCAACCTAAATGTCCATCGACAGATGAATGGATAAAGAATGTAGTAAATATATACAATGGAAAACTACTCAGCCATAAAAAAGGATGAAATAATGCCATTTGCAGCAACATGGATGGACCTAGAGATTATTATACTAAGTGAAGTAAGTCAGGCAGAGAAAGACAAATATCGTATAACAATCACTTATATGTGGAATCTAAAAAAATCATATAAATCAACTTATTTACAAAACAGAAACAGACCCATAGACAAAGAAAACAAACTTATGATTACCAATGGGGAAAAGGTTAGGGGGAGGGATAAATTAAAAGTATGGGATTAACAGATATATACTACTATATATATAACCAAAAAGGACCTACTGTATAGCATAGGGAACTATATTCAATACCTTATAATAACCTATAAGGGAGAAGTATATGAATAAGAATACATATATAAGTGTGTGTGTGTGTGTATATATATATACACACACACACATACATACAGGTGTATATATACATATATATGTATATATACACATATAGGTATATATATGTGTGTGTGTGTATGTATATGTGTGTGTGTATATATACATACATACATTTGCAGGTGGGTAAAGAATACACCTGCAATGCAGGAGGGTCAGGACACGCAGGATCAATCCCAGAGTCGAGAGGATCCCCTGGAAGAGGGTATGGCAACCCACTCCAGTATTCCTGCTTGGTGAATCCCATGGACAGAGGAGCCTGATGGGCTACAGTTCATGGGGTCGCAAAGAATCAGACATGACTGAAGTACCTGAGCACAAACGCACGCTTTATGTATACGTGAATCACTCGGTTGTATACCTGAAAGTAACACAATATTGTAAATCAACTATACCTCAACTTAAAAATAAAAAAAAGGAAAAAGAAAAAAAATGGAGAGAAATCAGCCAGAATACAAAGTGTACATGACCACAAAACCCAACACACAAGTATGAGCTAGAGCTGCGTGCTTAGCAGTGTTTATTTCATATATCAGAGTCCATTGCTCAAGTTGCCCCAGTCTCAGTATTAGATAAGCCCCCATCCTCTGGGTGTAATGACTACCACACTGTAATTCCAAGTCAAAGTGTATCCTATTTTGAATTCTACACTCCCAATCTGTTTCCTAGTATAAATATTATACTATGTAATGTGTAAATATTAAAATTTAACTTTAACAAGTTGAGTCACAGTCACTGGAATTCGGCCAAGACTCTAACACTTTTTCATTATTTCCAAAGAAAGACCAATTTAAGAAATGCAAGCCAGTTCCAATTCACTTCAAAATTTGGCTTAACGTCAAAGACATTTTAATGACATTCTGCTTAAGCATTAAACATGAAGGTATTTATATGATTATTAAGTTAGCATTTAAGTTAGATAGAAATTAGTTTGGGATCTGTCACTACTGGGCTCATAGTGCAGGAAACCCAAAATGATAGCCTCGTTTCAACACAATCAACGGCTCACGGAGGCAGGCTTTTAAACAGACACTAAAGACACAACATTGTTATCTATCTATGCTTTCATTATCTGCTCCTTTCCTGTTGTAGGGACATGGCGCTGCCACGGCGAGCTGGTGACCTTGCACGTAAGCAACGCCATGACCCACAGCTGATGTGACTGTTAAAAGCCTTGGGATCCTCTGAAAATATGAGAGGGCTTGAGGCCTGTGAGGAGCTGCCCTGAGGCTTGTCCCACTCACCTCCCCGTCTCCTCCAGAAGACTGTCAGGAGGCAGTTTTTCATCAGTTCTTGGGTTGTGGACAATCCACTCCCCAGCCCCCTTTGAATGGCGCTGTGGAGTGAAAAATCCCTTACCTGCATCTAGAAGGAACTCTTCAGCCAAGGGATATCCCATGGCTCGCTCTGTTCCCCTTTAAGTGTGTGGGGTGCGGAGGTCGAGCCCTGGCCTCTTTGGCTCATCCTTCATCCCACTGTCTATGGAAGGACTGAAGCAGCTCAATCTGAAGGGGTCTTGCTGTACTTTTTTCCAACCAGGTCAATCAGTCTTTGTCTTGTCCTTGTCTTGTGTGTGTGTGTGTGTGTGTGTGTGTGTGCTTGACAGTCACATGTGTTATTCCTCTATGAAAACTTCCTTAAAGCAATCTTATGCAAAAGTAGGAATCTGTTTTCTCCTTTCTTCATGGGTAAAAGCAGAAACAGTTTATTGATATAATCTTACTACACATTCTTAGCTGGAGAAGGGTTTCTTCATTCAGCATTGAGCTTCTAGGGTGGGCAGTCTTCAAGCAAATCAAATTCTCTAGAAGCCTGAACCCTAATAAAAGGGGAAACCCAAACCCAGCATTCTGAGACAGAGGGGTCAGTTGGAAAAGGTGGCAGGATCCTTGTCCTGAGGTGGAAAGTGAGAAGGGAGCCAGAGAGCCACAGCTACTTGGCAGCAGTGCAAGGTACTGTGTCTTGTGGAGAGGAAGAAAGATTAAGAAACTCATGGTCGATGACCAAACAGCTCTGATCTCCTGAGAGCAAGAGAAGATGAGTTCATCTGCTCAGGGCTGCAGGAAGAGAGGGGGACCTTGGTTCATGGGGAGAGGGGAGCTCTGGAAAGACAGCTATGAAGACAACCTCAGGCTGAACCAGAGACTTGCCCAGTAGCAGGGAGGAAGGGCCCAGGAATGTTAGTGAGGATGAATCTATCCAGACTTTGCCAGAAGGTCTTCCTTTCTTTCTGCCCAGAAACCTGAGTGAAAAGAAACAAGGGGGTCTGTCTGGCTAGGGACAGGAAGGTTCCAGAAGGGGCAGGAGAGGTCACTGTCTGCAAGGCTCCTCTGAAATGGGGCCCCGCAAGCAAAGGGAGGTGCCCAGGGAAACTTTGTAACCTTGACCTAGAGCAGATTGGGGAGGGGGATGGTCTGGTGGGGGGTAGCTGTCCCCCATCTTGGCAACATCCATCACTAGAGCCAGCACCCAGGTGGCCTCCAGTGTTTCCACCTGCAAGAATGCTGCTGCTGCTGCTGCTAAGTCACTTCAGTCGTGTCCGACTCTGTGCAACCCCATAGACGGCAGCCCACCAGACTCCCCCGTCCCTGGGATTCTCCAGACAAGAACACTGGAGTGGGTTGCCATTTCCTTCTCCAATGCATGAAAGTGAAAAGTGAAAGTGAAGTCGCTCAGTCGTGTCTGACTCCTAGCAACCCCATGGACTGCAGCCTACCAGGCTCCTCCGTCCATGGGATTTTCCAGGCAAGAGTACTGGAGTGGGGTGCCATTGCCTTCTCTGCTGCAAGAATGAGGGAGGGCCATCTCTGAGGACAACAAAGAGAAATATTTCTCCAAAGGCCTCTAATTACATAGGAAGCACAAATCCTCTTTATGTCCCCAACAACTGGTCCCTACGCTTATCCAAAAATCAAAACTGAAGCCAGCCCTCCACTCCCCAGCGCATTTAGAAATCCAGTGAGGAACAAAAACCCTCACTGAGGGTGTTTTGTAGGCAATCTGCCCCCTTATCAGAAAGCTGTCCAGGCTCGCAAAAAGGCCCCTCAGGAAGTCAGTCGAATCTGTTGCTCTGACTCCCCACAGGGAGCATTTCCAGGGGGCACTAGCACATTCTCAGGGTGTGCTCAGCTCCAAAGATGCAGACATGGCTCACAACACTGGTCTGTAGATGCTGGTTGAAACAGCTGGGGATGCTTTGCCTTAAAAAAGACAAGACTTGGGGGGCTCTGCATTTCCATCTCTGAAGGGCAGGGGACAGGGGACAGAGGTGACACTGGAGGTCCAGCCCAGGTGGCAGGACTGCTAGGTTGGGAGGGGCTGAATCCAATAAGAAGGCAAGAACCTAAGAGTCTTGGGAAGGCTACTGGCTTCTGCAATTGTCATTTTCAGATTCTCCGAGGACAGTGTGAGCCATACTCCCTGGTCAGTGTGAGATGGAACCCATATTCATTAAAAAGCTACTTTCTTACAATTCTTGGAGGTGCCTGGCCCAGCTCTGCTCTGCAGAGAACTTGGTAAGGGACCACCATTCTGGCAACTGAGCTGAAGTCTCAGCATTAGCTATGCTTCACTCAATGAACTATGTATCAGTGTGCCTTTGATCTTAAGAAAATACATAATGGGATTTTAATTAAATTACACATTTACGTATTACCAGCTGGAAATTAACTTAATAAACAATTTATTTCAATCGACTTATAGGAACAGATTAATGGTGCAATTCATCAAATATTTGACTTTTTAAAACTTTGATTCATTAAAATAACAATTTGCCACTTGAAAGCCTATAAAGCTTTATCTCAAACTCTGAGGCATATCTGTGGCTGCCTCCATTCACAATATTAGGAGCACATAATATTTACAGTAGAAAGTATTCTCAGAGGTCAATTGGCCCTATCCCCTCATTTACAGATAAGAATAAACTGAGACCCAAAAAGGTCATCACTTCTTAGCCCTGTAATTCCCTGCCCCCCACACACAAATTCTCACTATGCTCTTGTAAATCACATGAGGACAATTAATACTTTTATGAGGTTTCTATAGACCTTAGAAAATTGTTTTAAAAAAGGATATATTTTGTGAAATGCATATTTTATTTCAATATGTCTAATAGAAATAGCAAAGCTAGTGGAGGTGAGGGAATTTCAGTTGAGCTATTTCAAATCCTGAAAGATGATGCTGTGAAAGTGCTGCACTCAATATGCCAGCAAATCTGGAAAACTCAGCAGTGGCCACAGGACTGGAAAAGGTCAGCTTTCATTCCAATCCCAAAGAAAAGCAATGCCAAAGAATGCTCAAACTATCACACAATTGCACTCATCTCACACGCTAGTAAAGTGATGCTTAAAATTCTCCAAGCCAGTCTTCGGCAATACGTGAACCATGAACTTCCAGATGTTCAAGCTGGTTTTACAAAAGGCAGAGGAACCAGAGATCAAATTGCCAACATCCATTGGATCATGGAAAAAGCAAGAGAGTTCCAGAAAAACATCTATTTCTGCTTTCTTGACTATGCCAAAGATTTTGACTGTGTGGATCACAATAAACTGTGGAAAATTCTGAAAGAGATGGGAATACCAGACCACCTGACCTGCCTCTTGAGAAACCTCTATGCAGGTCAGGAAGCAACAGTTAGAACTGGACATGGAACAACAGACTGGTTCCAAATAGGAAAAGGAGCACGTCAAGGCTGTATATTGTCACCCTGCTTATTTAACTTATATACAGAGTACATCATGAAAAACGCTGGGCTGGAAGAAGCACAAGCTGGAATCAAGATTGCCAGGAGAAATAGCAATAACCTCAGATATGCAGATGACACCACCCTTATGGCAGAAAGTGAAAAACTAAAGAGCCTCTTGATGAAAGTGAAAGAGGAGAGTGAAAAAGTTGGCTTAAAGCTCAATATCCTGAAAACTAAGATCATGGCATCTGGTCCCATCACTTCATGGGAAATAGATGGGGAAACAGTGGAAACAGTGTCAGACTTTATTTTTGGGGATTCCAAAATCACTGCAGATGGTGACTGCAGCCATGAAATTAAAAGACGCTTACTCCTTGGAAGGAAAGTTTTGACCAACCTAGACAGCATATTAAAAAGCAGAGACATTATTTTACCAACAAAGGTCCGAGTAGTCAAAGCTATGGTTTTCCAGTGGTCATGTATGGATGTGAGAGTTGGACTATAAAGAAAGCTGAGCATTGAAGAATTGATGCTTTTGAACTGTGGTGTTGGAAAAGACTTTTGAGAGTCCCTTGGACTGCAAGGAGATCCAATCAGTCCATCCTAAAGGAGATCAGTCCTGGGTGTTCATTGGAAGGACTGATGTTGAAGCTGACGCTCCAATCCTTTGGCCACCTGATGTGAAGAGCTGACTCATTTGAAAAGACCCTGATGCTGGGAAAGATTGAGGGCAGGAGGAGAAGGTGATGACAGAGGATGTGATGGTTGGATGGCGTCACCGACTCAATGGACATGGGTTTAGGTGGACTCTGGGAGTTGGTGATGGACAGGGAGGCCTGGCGTGCTGCGGTTCATGGGGTCACAGAGTCGGACACATGACTGAGCGACTGAACTAAACTGAACTGAATAGAAATATGATAGTTATTTTTAAAAGTACATTTATATATGTTGTAAATGCTTGTTCCTATGGGCGATGCCAGCTAACACATCAAAAAGAAGTTCAAGTAAAACTGGCATCTTAGCATACCAAGAAGTGCCTGCTGGAGACTGCCACAGTTCATCTGCCAAGGCAGAATTGAGTTTTCCACTACAGTGCAGCTGTTACATCAATCCAGAGAAGGTGGCAAAGTCTTGAAGAAACTGCTGCTCTATCTTTATGGCAATTAGCATCTCATTATCTAGAAGCCTTGGCATGCTGCTCCAAAGTCCTGTCTCCCAGCTACCTTCTCTTTCTCTGCATTTTAAACATGAACGTGACCCCTCTGGCTCTAAAGAGGCCATGAATCTACAGCCCTGGGGACTTTAGTACTCTGTGCCAAGGCAAGCTATTCAACACAGGAGGCAACCCACTATGCAAGTATGTTTCCTGAATGACCAAAGAAAGTAGGACAACTTTCTAATCCTGGTTCTCAGGCCTGGCAAATATCCTGGCAAATATTGTCAAAGTAGTTTGCTTCCTCTTCTTCTTCTTTCTAATTCTCATTCCCTCAAACTCATCCACAGTATGTGACACTGTTAAGCAGTTCCACTTTGGGGGGGGTGGTATATTACATGATTAATTTTTTCAAATTGTAGATATATATATATATAAAAACTATAACTTATGTAGAAAATTTACCATTGTACCCATTTTCAAGCATACAGTTCACTGGCCTTGAATATACTCACAAGGTCAGGGAGCCATCACCACTGTCTATTTCCAAATATCTGTCCTCCCCCACTTTCCTGACACACTCATGCCTGGCTTCTGGAAAGTGGAGATCAGCAGCTCTGCATCCTGACAGCGCCTGCTCCTCCCATCCCATAAGTGACAAAGTCCCCAAGCCTCTCTCTGTACCTGCTGTCTCTCTCCAGTCTCACACTTTCCCACCTTGGCCAGTCTCAAGGCTCGGAGGAGGAGTGCACATAAAAGATTCCTGCCCTCCTGAACTCAAGCCCCCACATCTCATCTGGCTAAGAGTCCTCTCTGCCTGACCTTCCAATGACTCCATGTTCCTATTGTCTACCTTTCTGCCCCTGCTTGGTCCTCTTCCTGTGCTGTTCATTCCTTTCATCGATTTCACAGTCACCCGGGCCTCCCTCCCCTCCTTCTAGGACATGTACATGTTTCCAGGCCATTTCACCTTCAGAAGCCAAACCTCCCCATCAGTCCTAGTGCTACTGCTCTCATTCAAGTTTCTGTTACCTTTCTCTTCCAAGTACTCACACACTCTCCTGCCTGATTTGACAGCATTCAGTCTTTTCCAGGCCAGTGGTTATGAAATGGACCCAGTCTGTCTCCCTCCAGTCTCTCTATCCTGGGCCCAGGAAACTTGATCTTCATCCAGTCCTTCTCCATCCAACCCTGCCCCAATCCCTTCACTGTCGTGTCTCTGTATTCATGAACTCCCACCTGGAAAGACCCTTCTTCTACATGTCTAAACAAGGACACCTCTTCCATTCAGTCTTCTCTGATGTCCACACCTAGCGTGTGCTCCTTAGAGCGTGTTGAATGGAAACCTCCGAAAGATCTGGCCCCTCAGAACCTGTGAACAGGAACTTATTTGGAAATAAGGTCATTTCAGTATAGATGGCATCAGTTAAGGGGGTCAGTAAAAACATCCTGGAATTCCTGGGCCCTATGTCCAAGTACATGTGAAGACACTTGATGCCAGTAAACTGTATACTTGAATACTGTTCAAATGGTGTTCTAATCAGAGGGAGATTGGAGTCACTGAGAAGAGGGTGATGTGAAGACAGAGGGAGAGATCAGACTGATGTGGATGCAAGTCAAGGAACACCTGGGACCACCATAAGCAAGAAGAAACAGGCAATGATTCCATCCTAGAGTTTTCACCAGATTTCAGGCCCTACCAACACCTTTATGTTGGACTTCTGGCTTCCACAACTGTGAAGGAGACACAGATCTCTTATTTAAGACACCAGGTCTGTGGCAATTTGTTATAGCCATCCTATGAAATGAATAAACCCATCCTTCTCAGAAATCCTAGCCCTTAACTTCCTTTTCCTTCATAATGCATTTTTATCATCAGCCCCACCCCACAGACCACAGCACCTTCAGTGAGTATGGATGCTCACTTAATATCATTGAGCAAAAGAGAGAAAGCACGAAGCAGTGAAGAAGAGGCCTCAATCCACTCCAGTAGGGGGAAGAGACTTGCACGTAAGCTGGAAAGCAGAAGGCGTGTCTGAAATTGACACTCCTCAGCCCTATCCTGAACCCAAACATCCCATCCAAAGTAAACAGTACAGAGATGACATTTGAAAACAACACAACCTGGGGTCAATGTCTTTGTGGTCCATGATGTCTGGGATTAGGAACTGAACCGAGAAGAGGCAAGGGACTGGCCAAACTTTGAGGCTTATCTTGGGACAACCAAATTTTCTGGAAGAGTATTTCCTTCCAAATTAAAGAGGGAAACTCTCATTTTAAAAATCCATTTACTTTTGTCTTGGGCTAACAATATAAAAGAAAATGATCAGGGCTTATTCATATAACCCATGCACCTCTGATTTTTTTTGGGGGGGTTATAGCAGCAATAATTACCTCTGAATGAGTTTTCCCCCGGAATTAAATGACTGATGGGGGTTAATGGCCCTTTGGTTTTACTGTGGGTCATTGGCTCCCCTGAGTCTGTCATTAATCCCTACTATCTGCCCTACTGAAACAGGTCATCACTGATAACTGGCTTTTGTGCTTAAATTGAACTAATGCATTTTACCTTCTCCTTCGAAGTCAGAATGGTTGAAGGATCTTCTATCTTTAGGAACAAAGGTATTTTTCCAACAGTGGAAAGAAAGCATGAGTTTTTTTTTTTTTTTTTGCAGCATATTAGTATGACTAGAGAAATGAAAGAATCCGAAGTCTTTGATGTCCAGTCCAGAGGCGTAAAGGACATGCAGTACTTGATCACTAAATAAAGTGTCTTCCGATTAGCACGAGGCAAGATGTGACTGATAATGAAGCTGATGATGGGGCATGCTCTTTCCGTCTGCAAAGGCTGACGATACTCCTGTGCTTTGAAGTTTCCTTTTGCTCCTTTGACCTTTTACAGGGGAGGAGTGGGTCAAAAGTCACCACCACTAAGTGCATCTATCACTGACAAAATAACAATTCCACAAGTCACATTGGTTTCAGAAGTGCCCAGCACGTTCAACTGGTGACAGACACATCAATCTTGCCACTCAAAGCCTAGAGGTCTGAATTCACAGCTAAAGACCGAACCAGTCTGCTGGGCTGAGAGATCCAAGTTAGCTTTCCCTTCTTTGGAGTAGCTCATCCCTGTGGACAAGCAAAGCCTGCACAGGAAGCGAATTACTAGGACAAATTCAGTGAAGAGTGGTAGGTCCCTTCTGTGCCTGCGTGGTCAGTCACTCAGTTATGTCCGACTCTTGTGACCCCATGGACTGTAGCCCACCAGGCTCCTCTGTCTATGGAAGAATACTCTGTCCCAGCAAGAATACTGGAGTGGGTTGCCATTTCCATCTCCAGGGGATCTTGACCCAGGGATGGAACCCAGGTCTCCTGCATTGGCAGGCAGATTCTTTACTGCTGAGCCACTTGGGAAGCCCTAGGTCCCTCCTAGTTGCAAGGAGGTTGCTCAAAAGCCTTGTAACCCTACAAGGGGCAGGTCATCTGATTAACATGGGAAGGGTGAGAACAGTGGAGCAAATGGAGTTCCTAACCAGAGATTCAACATTTTGCAAGTGATTTGTGGTTTCTTCTGTCCACTTGTATTTTGTTCTCAGCTGAGTACAAACAAAATTGAAGACATCCTGGGCAGTTTTTGTAACTGTTCTGAGGTGCCTCTATTTTTCTGAATATGATTTTAAGATGCTGATAATCTCCAAATATAAAGAGGATTGTCATCATATAGAGGAAATTAGACACATGACAGAAATTTTAGTTCCAATCTGGATGTTGGGTGCCCTGTAGTCTGCTTTCAGCAGCAGTCATTTTTCTTATATTGAAAGTGACTGTAAAAATTATTTTGGCATTATAAATCCTATTGATGTATAAGCAAAATGAAATGTAAAGAAAAATGGAGATTAAGTGCATTGATTTTGAACAATCTAGTCTTATTTCCTTCTGATCATTACTGTCCTATAAAAAGTAGACCTATACCTAAAGGGAAAAATGTAAAAATCAGTTAAAACTCATCCTTTTATGATCAGAAAATGAAATTTGATCTGCACAGGCAATATAAGAGGTATACTGATGCAGGTTTAGAAAGTAAAATAATGCTGGCAATATGGCTACATTGCCTTTAAAAGGTGGAAGCAACTTTAATGATATTATATTCAGAGAAATCTTAAAAAAAAAAAAAAAAAAAAAAAAAAAAAAAAAAAAACTCGTGTTGGAACCAAAAACATTTAGACCTAGATCATTACAGTTTTGTATGTACAATATTTTTTGGGAAAAGTACCATCCGAGCCACCAGGGAAGCCTCAAAGGAGAGCAATCTAAATGAAAGAGTGGCTGGTGACAAGTTTAGAGGTGTTGATGGGGGAGGGGCTGCGGACTGCAAAACCTCTGCTGATTCAAAAGAGCTTAACTTTGAGAAGACTCATCACTCAACACTTCAAAATTGCCCAATAAAACACAAATTTTAAAGACTTGGCCCTTTAAAAAATAAAGCCTATCCTACGATATTGATCATTAGCTTGCTACGTCTAGAGCTACTGGTTTAGAAACAACTTAAGAATTAAATTAAATGTGTGGCATTTGTCAAATTGCACTTACAGAATCACGATCTGAATATAAAACTGTCAGCTTATGGCAGACCTTCCACCGACCCTGGAGGCTGTAAAGGGCACATGTGTTGGCCAAATAATGAAACTTCATGTTAAAAGAGGCCGGGTTTCCACAGGAGCTGTGCTTACTCCACAGACTATGAAAAGCTGCAGCTTCTTTTATGCTCATGACTCTACCCTATGTAGGTCTTCCCTACCTAGGGTTATCTGTTTATCTTTATTACTTTACTTACCTTTATCGTTATAGCTTCCCCTGTTCCTCAAATTACTTGAGGTGGTTTTAAACATATGATCATTCATTTTAGACCAAGTGGAAAAGGAACATATCTTTATTCAAATACTGGAGTGGGAGATATATACACACTACCTAATGGACATGATAATACATCCATATAAAACATTAGAACTAAAAGAAACTCTCCAATTCCTAGGTTCCTCCTTCAGTCGGTCTCTGCTAACAGTAACATGCATCTTCCCCATGCCAGGTACTAAGGTCAGTACAATGGGACGAGGGGAAGCATGCATCATTTCACCTTTTTGAGGAACATGGGATTGCAAAGAGTCAGACACGACTGAGCGACTACGCACACCTTCCTACATATCTTAAGTACAACGATGTCTTTCAAGCTCTAAGCTTCTCAAATGTTTCGAAAATAAAGTCTTTGTGAGTCTTTTAACATTGGCTTGGCCAAAAATTTCATTCAGGTTTTCCCTAACATCTTATGGAAAAATACAAACGAATCTTTTGGCCAACCCAGTATTAGTAACTATTCACAGTCTTCTGCATGGAAGTCAACTCAAATCACTAGCTAAGAGAATACTTCATCTGGACTTTTCATTTTACTTGTGAGAAGGCCAGAGAGGGGGCACTGATTTGACCAGAAAGACAGTTCAGATCTCCTGAGCCCTACTGTTATGTTTTATGAAGCCATCATAAGCCTTTAAGACTAACTTGAAAGCTTTTTATTATGTTTTTAATTTTGGGCAACTCCTCCTAGAACTAGTGGCTATACAATGCATCTCAATTATGCCACCAACCCCGACTTCATCCATCCCCTTACCTGGATGCCAACTCACAATGTCTTTGAGGTGCTTACAATATAGTTGGAAGGAAAGGTTAGTGATGATTGAGCTGGTGCACTGTACTGAGCTCGGCTGGCCAATAGTGTGCTGAGTGCAAGGATCAAGAGAATGAAGTTGAGACATGGAGAAGAGGAGGAAGACAGAAGCAGGAAAACACAGCCTAGGTCACATTCTAGCACAGCTGTCCAGGCACCGCATCAGCACAGGTTATTGGTAATGGACTTCTTCTACGCTGAAGGGTTCTGAGGCTCATGACAGAGAATCCAGACTTAGAAGACCCCAACCCTTGAGGACAGAGACTGAGCTTGGTTTCTCTGCTCCCAGCACTGAGTAATGCACCGTCAGAGAGAAGGTGAAATTCTGTGTGTCAATTTGGCTAGACTATGATACCCAGTTGTTTGATCAAACACTAGTCTAAATGATGCCATGAAGGTATTTTATAGCTGTGATTAATGTTTACAATCAGTGGACTTTGAGTACAGATCAACTTCCATAATGTGGGTGAGCCTCAGCCAATCTGTTGATGACCTGAAGAGCAAAGACTGAGGTCTCCAAGAGTAGAAGGAATTCTGTCTCAAGACTGCAACAGAGGAATTCTAAGTTTCCAATCTTTGGACCCAGGACTGTAACATCAAGTCTCATCCAAATTTCCAGGCTGCTGGCCTGCCATACAAATTTCAGATTTAGTAGCCCCCACAACTGCATGGGCCAATTTCTTCAATCTCTCTCTCTCCTTGTCTGTAAACTTTTTACATACATATATATAATATCTCCTGTTGTTTGTTTCCCTGGACAACCCTGACTAATACAGTGCTCAACCTGTGTGCACTGAATAAACAGAAACCACTGAGAGAGCTCTCAGAAGGGCCCACCTCAGCTGTGCCTACACTTCCTCCTTCAGCATCATGGTATAGATACATAAGTAACACATCGCATCTCACCTTGACTTTTTCAGGTTTGAGAATACATAACTTTTTAGTCACTCAGGAGCTATATTTTAAGTAAAGAATTGACAATGTTAAAGGGAAAATAATTAAAATAGTTAAAATTTTAAATACTTAAAATGTTAAGGGGAAATTAGTGGTCCAGACTTATTGCTCCCAAAGTTTTGACATCATAAAATAGTAACTGTAAGTCATACAACATGAACCCAAGTAAATCAGATAAACCTCTACATCTATATTGAGATGTTTATTTTCTGTCTGTCCCACAAGAACGTAACCCCCTGGCTGATGGTTGTTCGTTTCATTCACGAATATGTTCCCAGCACCTACCAGAGTACCTGATACAGAGTAAGTGCTCAATAAATAGGATGAATACACCAACAGATTATCTTAACTCATTTGCTTAAAAAAAAAAAAAAAAAAAGCCCAACAACCATTGCTATGGGGCACCTCCATAGAGTACTTGGGCACATCTCTTCCCAGTAGTTGAGTTGAATGCTTATCACAAGGATTTTCTGTTTGTTCTCCAACTTGTTTATGCCAGTTGTATTTGCTTGCATGATTACCTAACTAAACAAATACTAAGTAAATACTGATTTTAAAAGAGTGGAAAAACAGACTTACTGTTAAAAACTGAGCTTAATGATTAGAGAAACTTTTCTTTTTTTAATAATCACTGCTGCTGCTGGTGCTAAGTCGCTTCAGTCATGTCCGACTCTGTGCGACCCCATGGATGGCAGCCCACCAGGCTCCCCTGTCCCTGGGATTCTCCAGGCAAGAACACTGGAGTGGGTAGCCATTTCCTTCTCCAATGCTTGAAAGTGAAAAGTGAAAGTGAAGTAGCTCAGTCGTGTCCGACTCTTAGTGATCCCATGGACTGCAGCCTACCAGACTCCTCCGTCCATGGGATTTTCCAGGCAAGAGTACTGGAGTGGGGTGCCATTGCCTTTTCGGAAATAATCACTAATTGCTGTCAAATTAGTTGTGGATTAGACAACTGTCAAGGATTGCTTTAAAAAAAGAAAAACGGTAAAAAATTCAGAAGACTTCAGGGATGATGTGGCCTGTTAAGGGTCTTTAAGCATTTGTTGCCCTTCAAAGAAATAAACTGGAAATGGATTATGCTGTGGTTCATACATGAGTCAACATGGAACACTAATCCGACACCAATACTTTAAAAAATAGCATATAAAGACATATGCCACATATGTTAAGTTAAAGTAAAATATTTTATATATTACCATCATTCAATAATTCCCTTCTCTGACTTTTTGATTAGTCAACCAACTACTGGACCTGATCTCATCCAATAGGAGGGCATCTGCTCTAATACAGGGATCATAGTTCAGAAACAGGATGTCCTTACCTCCTGCATGACCAGGCCAGCTTCTGAGACTGCCTCTTCTGACCCCAGAAGTCTGTTTGGTTCATAAATGTTAACTGCCTTGGACAGCTCTCCTGTGAGTGCTTTCTATCATTAGAACACTCATTGATAGCACCAACGGAGGGCAGACCAGGAAAGAGAAGAATTGACAAGGCCCATCCGTCCTTTCTGGTGTAAGTCAGCAGCTATGATAAAGGCTTTCATGAAGCATGTGGTTACCACAGTTGGGGCTAAAATTTGGACAATAAATAGGCATTGCTTTACATTAGGGACAAGGGGGGCTGAAATCTACAGATGAAAAAAATAAAAAAAGAGCCCCTGCAGAGGCATGGGAGCTAAGACCCAGTAGAGATGCAAACTAACTTGCTCAAAATCACAAAGCATGATCACAATCTTAGCAGAATCCAGCTCTTCCAATCTGGACATCTTTTGCAGAGTAAGGCCATTCTAAGTCACAACCCAAAATCACCATAAAAAGAGGATCTGGCCATATTCTATATTGAACCCATAACTATGCTAAGTGATTCAGAAATTAATCAGGCAAGAAAAAAATGCAGCAATGTATAATTTCAGTGTCTCCTAAATGAATGGATTAACACAGATTTTTTTTCCTATGATCTTAACCTTATACTTAGAGGAGAGTTTCAAGGTAGAGCTATAAAGAAGAATGCAATGAGAGAGAAGAATTCTTGGGAAAATGAAAACAATGTTTATCACAAACCCAAGTCTCTTGCCATCTTGCTCAGTCCCTTCACATTTGCCAGCCACAAACCACCAAGTATGAATTTCCTAAGAAAATCACTTACTAGACCACAAGTAGGAATGAGAGATGAGCCTTATTTTAGACAACCAGTGAGTGGCCCGAGGCACAGTTCCCCAAGAAAAATGAATGCCTTTGGCTCCTGTCCTGGTGATGGTTCTGCCCAGACCGAATATCAGAGTTTGACAAAACTGACTATATCTGCACGCTCATGCTAGTGATGGGCTGAGGACTCAGTCTGCCCAAGCTAAGCACTAAAGGACCTGTGTTGAGGTGGTGGGTTACTGTTATTCTCCTAAATGATGAACTTGTAATCACACTGAGCAAAATGCTTTGTCGGGACAATAATCCCAACTAAGAATTTCTTGACAAAATTACTAGAACAAACAAAAATGTGCTGGTAGATCACATAGAACTCAGAAAACCCTATAGTCGAGTGTGAAACAGCAGTCACAATTGGGTGAGTCACCCAGAGAGGCAAGATGGCAAAAAACAGGTGCTATGTATTTCGATATGTATCTTCTTGATTTCTCTATGGAGCTGGTGTAGCTGGGAGCTCAGATACACAGACAATACATCTTTCCCACGTGGCTGTTTACAGAATACACATGTGGGTTATGCTGGTACAGTAAGTCCCCTGCCTTGTTGTTGATATTGGTTTAGTTCTCTCAGTAGTGTCCATCTCTTTTTCAACCCCAAGGACTATGGCCCACCAGGCTCCTTTGTCCATGGGATTTCCCAGACAAGAATATTGGAGTGGGTTGCCATTTCCTTCTCCAACTCAGGAATCAAACCTGAGTCCTCCTGCATTGCAGGTAGATTCTTTAATGCTGAGTCACAAGCGAAGCCCAAGTCCTTTACACAAGAACCTTCAAATTGCGAACTTTCAAAAATGCAAACATGTGTTCGTGTGTCCAGGCAAGTTAAGTTAGTTCACAGGTCTGATGCACATTGTCACATATGTGCATCCTGTACAAATGGTTGTGCTTTTGTGTACTTTACTGTACAGTACTATATAGAGTACAGTAGTACGGTATCTTCATTTCAAGCCCAGGATGTCTGGAAGAAAACATAAAAGCAGTGGTGATGTGGCTGGTACTGCTAAGAAGTGCCGCTGTTGTACTGTACTAGTGTACCTTTCAAGGTACTGTAGTGTAAGATTAAAAATGTTTTCTTTATCTTTTGTGTTTGTCTTGTATGTGTTATTTGTGTGAAAGGTATTACAAACCTATTACAGTACAGTACTATATAGCTGACTATGTTAGTTGGGTGCCTAGGCTAACTTTGTTGGACTTATGAACAAATTAGGCTTAACAAATGCACTCTCGAAACAGACCTCATTCATATGTAGGGGCTAGACATAGAGAAGTCTTCAATTAACACTGCATTTCCTCTTTCACCCATCACTCATCTTCTGGCCACCCTACCACCTTTTAGAAGATTAGGAGCAGGAATGAAAGTTGGAACTCATTTTTCTCTCCATTTCTTTGTCAACAGCTCTTCTACACAGATTGTACAGCAAACACATTGGAGCTTTCTGGAAAAATCAGTTCAAGAGGGACAGTTGGGGATTTCATTTGCAACATGCAACCTCAGGGCTCAGCCATGCATTTGGTTAAAAGTCCCTGCTCCAGTTCAGCATCCACAGCCATGGCCAGCTCTGCCTTGCTGACGTTGGCACTCGAGCCATTTGCAGGAAAATCTGTAGTCCTAGGATAAGAGAGGTCAGAAGGGATTCCTGCAGGACAAATGATTGGATCTTTCTGAAAGCCAGAAGGGATTGTATGTAGGGCTATTTGTGGAGTCCTCCAAAACTCCTAGCTTGAGGGATTTCAAAGAGGAATAACCAGCCTTGGTGAAGGAAAACAGAATATAAGACACTGAGGAAGAAACAGAAAACACTCATCATCTCAATGCCTCCAGAATCCTTGGGTATTGGATTCGCATTGAACAGGTTTTGCCTCTGAACAGTTGGGCCCTAACCCCCCTCAGTAGCATGGGTAATCCTCTTATCCTGATGGCAGTGAGTGGGTCTATGATCAGAACACAAGGGGCTACAAACTGTTAAATTCCCAAAGTCTTAGTCAGTAGGCATACATTTGGGGTAGAAATCACTTCTGTGTATGATTTACCCAAGTCTTCCAATGGCAGAATCCACTTGTTTGGTCCAATTGTTTTTTTTTCATTTAAACATTACAACCAAGCCTAAATAAACCCTCCCAGGTAAAACGAGGCCCCCTTGTAAAATCTACCAGGTACCAATTTCTGCTGATTTCATCAGACAGGAAAAGATCCATAAAAGAATGAAAAGGTACATTTTTAAAAAATTAGATTCATTCAGTCCCAAATCTTATAAGCTTCAATTGTCCCATAATAAGAAAATGAGTTATGTTTATTGGCTCAAATGGATATTTAGAATTTTGTAAGAGTTAGTTACAGGAGAAATAGAATAAATACAAATTATATGTGTGTGTATACACACACACACACACACACACACACATACATATATAGGGAGAGAGAAAGAGAGAGCTGTGTGTTTATTGTACATACTCGACATACTCTCACTGAATGTCACGTCTCTTTAAAGGTTTATTGCTTTCTCCCTGTAAGATACTTTTCAATGGAAAGCAACATTTTGAAATTCAAAGCTTTATATCTTAATTCAGAAGAACTATGTTGGATCTCTTCTGGCAGCTGATCTTTCTAGTAACAAAATATTAGGGCATCCTGGGGATAGATATTTTCTATGAGGTTCTTACATGTGGAGTTCATCAAAAAGTATACAGGAGAAAGATTTTACAAGTAGTAATGTAAGGCAACTGTGGATCACATCAACATTAAAAAACGCAAGTGTCTTTAAAAATGCTGCCCTTTCATTTTAAAATTTTGAAACCCATGTTCTCAGTTATTGTATCCTCCAGCAACTTACCAACAAAATGCCAAAACAACATCAAAGTAGGATAAGGGATCCCAGAAAGGACACTTGCATGGTAATTATTATTAACAATTTTCATATGCAGGGTAGAGCAAAGCAGATTCACATAATTTTGGGTAGAAATGGGGTCTCAGCGGTTATAGGGTCCCAAATCTTCCATGGGCCCCCACAGCTTCCAAAATTGAAGAAGCCAGATCTCTAGAGAAGTTAAATGAGTTTCCAAAGATGACACAGCTAGTGAGTGGTGGGAGAAGGATTAGAGCTCAGGCTTCCAGACTTGCCCAATATGGTTTGTCTAATGAATTAGCATAACCAGTGGGAGACCCCAAATGGCATTTCAGTTGGACACCTCTGAAAGTGATGAGCCTTCCCTCTCATCAGTGGGGAAAGTAGGGGGGCAGAGACAGATGAGGGAATGAAGGACAAGGCAGGCCTGTCACTTTCTGTTTGTGCACTTGGGTAACCACAAATGAGTTAACGCATGCAGAGTAGAATCTTAGTCTGGGTCTCTACAATGCCAGACATCTGGATGAAAACTGAAATTTTTTCATCAAAACTCCAGATATTCACAAATACATGTTTTCATCTAAATATTGGATTGTGCATAGACAAAGCTTAATGTAGGTAAGTGGAAAAGAGAAAAATCATAAATCTCCATGACTGGGTGAATTATTGCCTTTGGTTGGGGAGGGGAGCCAGGGTGGTATGTTCTGTATGCATGAAGCATTTTGAGATGTTTGCTGCGATGGATATTTTTAAACTCTTTCTAGCTATACATAGAATGCAGAAATTAACACAAGAATGTCTTAATTGGGCCTATTTTATATACAAAAGAATAATGGGCTAAATGGGTTGGAATGAATGCCATATTTATCCTTTAAGGGAGGAAAGACATGATGATTCACAGGCTGTGAAGCCAAGAGCATCCAGCCTTCTCATGAGTAGAATAAATATATCTCCTTTCATAATATTCTGCCTTCTAGTCCTTAAAGGCCCCCTAAAGGCACAAATAGAAAAGAGATGGGAAAATCGGAAACGATTCATTTTAATTTCACATACCGTAATTCTCTTTTGGGGATTATGATGCAAAGCCATGATAATGGGTTGACAGCTCTGTCTAAACTGGAAAATGCCCAGAATGACACTGCCAGTGTAAAGTTCCACTGTAACTCTTTCCAGCCTCTTACATGCAAGTCAGTCAGTGACAAAGAGGCTCAGCAATAGTGCCTGAGCTCAGCAGACCTTGTCCTTGGCTTCTGAGAGCATTCTTGGGGTTTATGATTCTGTTTACTGTGTATTTACTCTCTTAACCAAAAATGGGCTTGAATTCCCTCAGCAGGGAAATGACAGGAGGAAGAGGCAGGCACAGATTGTACCAGGTGGCAAAGGCCATATAAACTTGCTGCAGACACTCAAGAACTGACGACAACATTTTTCGAGCTGAGTAAAAAATAATTCTAGTTAACAGAAATGAACTTTCATTGGGAGAATATAAAAAGAAAGCGAGTATGGGAAATGGCATATAATATCTCTTGCACAGAATCATTCATTTGAGAAAATGGATTCGTTCTTTATCTTTGCCTGGAAAGAAGGGTAAGAGGGGATTTTGGTAAATGTTCACCCTACAAGTAGGGGACCATTCCTCAGAGGGGATGCAAACTGGACTCCTGTGTCTCATTTGTTAAATCTGGCCCCCAGCATCAGATCCACACACGAAATTAACAGACACTATTGTTCATCAAAAGGACAAGTCAGCTTTCCATCTAACTCTACAATGCCTGTGATTTCAGAAAGGCATAGGAGGCTAAAAACAAACAAAATATAGCTCATCGGTGTCACAGGTCCATGTGACGCTGTGTTCTTGCAAAGTTGAATGTAATTTAAACTATCGTCAATTTCCACCTTCTCATTCACCATCATTTTTAAAATGGTTGGTCTTTATTTCCAATTGATCACCAATTGATAGTTTATCCTGCCAATTCAGTTCTGTATCTCAGATGTGCCCCCTCATCCCCAGCCTTTCCATTATCCTTAATGAGCTGCTAACTCTTTATATATTTTATTTAAAGAAATGTGCTCAGACTTGCTTATGCCAATTTTTTCCTAAGCTGGATATATGGTTGTTGTTATTAATGTAATGAACTGGTGCCAAAGCACCAGGCTAGGATTTACAGGACCATACACATGAATGAGACATAAATCGCTCTAATTCAGGCTAAGAACAAGAATTTTTAAAAAGGTGCCAAGTGCTGCAGGAACATAGCAGATGATTTTCCCTTTGGCAAGAAGGACCTAGAAAACTTTCTCAGAAGAAATGGGGATTTAAGGTGGATCCTGACAGGTTAGTTAAGGCAAATAATGCAGGGAAAAGCATTTCCAAACAGGGAACAGCTGAAGGAAAAAAGGGAGACTAGAGCACAGGATTCCCAAGAGAGTGTGATGGGAGACAAAGCTGTGCTGGGGTTCAAATTCCAAGCCCAAACATCTGGTCTTGATTTTGAATGAGAGGGAGAGGGGTGGAAGGCTGTACCCTTACTGAGCTCTTATAGACAGATGGCAGAGCCGGAGTACACCTCTAAACGTCTCCATTGTAAAGGACTTAGGGTGAATGGTCTCTTTGGCTTCATCAAATAAGGTCAACCCTCAGACAAGGCATTTCATGTTCATTTTCACTCGCTTCAGCAATTCTTTCCTAGGACGGCATCTTAATCCATTTCTTCAGACGAATCCCACCACGACCTCCCGACAGATGCCTTCAAGATTCTGCACCTGCAATTGGCTAATTGCCAGCACAATAGGCCACTTGAGCCTTCAAAATTAAGGATTTAATGATAAGTGGGGAACTGCAATGATAAATGAAAAGCTGTATTCACACTTCTGATTTCTATGGCCTTGTATATTCGAGAGTGTAAAATGGAGGCAGGCCATAATGAAGTCTAAAAACGATCCTTATGGTCACCATTGAGTGTCCCAGAAAGAACCTCTCCAATTTACAAATGGGAATGAAAGACCATCTTAAAATCGGTGATGTGATCATTATTAGAGCCTCAAAAGGCAGCTTGGACACAAATAGAGCAATTATTCTGTAACTTCAGTGGAGGACCACCACCTCCCTTTTCCCTCTTCTCCTTTTCAAGAGCCACATTTTTAAAAAGCGCCTACCATGAAGGCTGCATTTTCCAGGGCCTCAAAAGAGTTGGGGATTTTCACCCACAGGCTCATAAATATGTGCACATTACCTATGTCTTTTACTGAACAGAAAATGGCCTTGTACCAAACGTCCAGTCCTGTCTTCTTGTGTAAGTGGGCTGCCACCAGAGAAGAAGCAAGTCACACACCCAACTCTTAAAGAGGCCACAGACCTAGGGCAGAACCTCCAGAGATGTTTTTTCCTCCACATTCAGTGTCTGTCTTTAAAGTCTCCCCAGTGGCTACTATGGCTGTATAGACTTTTCAGTTTGGCAACAATAGCAGCGGCGGCAGGTCTCTGGAGACAATGGTGCATCTTTCATAACTTTGTTAGACTAGAGAGTTGATGTCCTTATATGGGAAGCATCCTTGGAGGGAATGATAAGACTCCCCTTACAGAAACAGTGCTCAAGAAGAGAGGGCTTTGGGAATTCCCTGGCAGTCCAGCAGTTAAGACTCTGCACTTCCAATACAGGGTGGGAGGGTCAGGTTCGATCCCTGGTTGGGAAACTGGATCCCACATGCCTCATGGCCAAAATACCAAAACATAAAACAGAAGTGATATTGTAACAAATTCAATACAGAGTTTAAAAAATATTTATTTTTTTTAGGACCATTTTTAAATTGTTGCAAAGAATCTGACACTACTTAGTGACTGAACAACAACAACAAATTTTTTAAACCAATACAATATTGTAAAGTAAAAAAAAATACATATTTAAAAAAAAAGAAGAGGGGACTTTGTTAACAGGGGATTCAGACATATTCAGCTGCGGAAACAAATTTTCATTGATTCATAATCTCCTTAGATGGGTCTCGTCTGTCCATACAGACTGAAGCTTAGGCAAGGTCTCTATTGTCAGAACTCTTAAGAGGTGTCTGTCTAGCTTAGCATAGAACTTACATGAACTTCTGTATAGTTGTGCAGTCTTAAAAATGAGCCAGGACATCATTTTCTATAGGAGACAGAGGGGGGCCTCCATGTGCAAGCTAAGAAATTAAATGTCAATATATGTAAATGGCATAAAGTGCCTGATTAAAAGCACAGGAAAATAAATCCCAGAACAAAAGGCCTGCAAAGCTAATCCCTATTCACACACAACTGCTATCCAGAAATATGTATTTAAGGCTTACTGGGTGCTAAATGCTGAGTGGAGAGTTTGCCAATGTGGAAGGTCTGGCCCTTGATCTCAAGATTATAATTATTTGGAGAAATAAGACCTACGGACACATAAAGATGATTAACCAAATTAGACACCTCCTCACAACTGCCAAATAAAGGCTATAGATCACTACCGGAGGTCTCAGAGAAGGGAAAATCCTTGAAGGCTGGAGTGGGCTTCATGGAGGAGTCGGAACTGGAGCCACGCGAGATGGGCAGGATGCTGGAGGCAGCCTGGGGACAGAGATGCCACGAGATCCCAGGCTAGGACAGCACCCAGCCTGCTCAGGGGACGCCAAGCGCCCAAACCTGTCTGAAGAAAGAGCCAATTTAGGGCAGCACAGGAAGACAAGTTGGGGAAAATCAAGGTTTTTTCTGGGGGGTGGTGCATCTTGTTTCACCTTGTTTTATTTCCTGACCTTTCATTTGTTATTTGATATCTCCCACTGACCATGTCACACTACAGCTTTTTCCTATTTGGAAAGAGACAACAGGAAGAGAAAGAGAGGACAAATAGAAAAAAGCTGCAGTACCACATGGTCAGTGGGAGAGATCAAGAAACGTCTGGGTTGACCAATTCTCAGATTTCATCCAGTGTATCATCATTAACCACTTTTTATTTACATAGAAATCATCCTCCAAGGTGCTTATGGCATTTCCAGAAAGGTATTTTACTAAACCTTAAGGAAACGGGAAGATGAATGGCCGTTTGAGCCAGTCCTTTACAAATGAAGAAAATGGGGGCACAAGAAGGTCAGCTGTATGTGTGGCAGGCTGGATCAGTTCAGTTCAGTCACTCAGTCATGTCCAACTCTTTGCGACCCCATGGACTGCAGCATGCCAGGCCTCCCCATCCATCACCAACTCCCGGAGTTTGCTCAAATTCATGTCCATTGAGTTGGTGATGCCATCCAGCCATCTCACCCTCTGTCGTCCCCTTCTCCTCCTTCAATCTTTCCCAGATAAGGGTCTTTTCCAATGAGTCAGTTCTTCGCATCAGGTGGCCAAAGTATTGGAGTTTCAGCTTCAGCATCAGTCCTTCCAATGAATATTCAGGACTGATTTCCTTTAGGACGGACTGGTTGGATCTCCTTGCAGTCCAAGGGTCTGCTCCAACACCACAGCTCAAAACCATCAATTCTGTGGTACTCAGCTTTGTTTATAGTCCAACTCTCACATCCATACATGACTACTGGAAAAACCATAGCCTTGACTAGACGGACCTTTGTTGGCAGGCTGGATCATGTCCCCGCAAAAGATGAAAAGTGAAAGTTGCTCAGTCATGTCCGACTCTTTGCAATCCCATGGACTATACAGTCCATGCAATTCTCCAGGCCAGAATACTGAGCCTTTCCCTTCTCCAGGGGATCTTCCCAACCCAGTGATCAAACCCAGGTTTCCAACATTGCAGGTGGATTCTTTACCAGCTGAGCCACCAGGGAAGCCCCAAAAGAGGTCCACATCCTAATCCCTAGACATTGTCATCCTGTTACCTTACCTGGCCAAACAGACTTTGCAGAGGTGATTGATTAAGTTATGAATCTCAATGTGTTGAAATGATCCTGGATTATCTGGGCAGCCCAATGTTATCACATGGGCGTGTCTAAGAGTGAGGCAGAGTCCTGAAGGAAAAAAAGTGAGGAGGTTGGAAGCAGGGTCAACATCCAGGAAACATTGGCAGCCTCTAGGAACTGGGGGAAAGGCAAGAAAAGGGATTCTCCCCTAGCATCTCAGAAGAAACACAGCCGTGCAGAACCATTTTAGATTTCTGCCCTTCAGAACCGTAAGATAATATATGTGTGTTGTTTGAAGCCACTAACTGTGTGGTGATATTACAGCAGCCATTGAAAACTAATACTGCCTACGTGTGTACACACATACTCCTCATTTTCATAGATTTATGATGCTAATCATTAGAACACAGTACCTGATTTTTTAAAAAAAAATGTGACTAACTGTAGACAAGACAAGAAGATATTGATTGAGAGCCATCCAGAAGGAAGAGGTGACAAGCAAGCTTCTCTCAAGAGAATGCCTTCCAAAATTCAACCACCTTCCTGGCAGTGTCACCTTCCAAGGAATAACATCCTCAGGGTCATGCCACTCTCAGAGCATCAGCTGCTGTCAATTCGCATGAATTAGAAAGCTGTATCTCAAGAATGCAGCATGGAGACTTCTCCATTGCCTAGAGCAACAGGTACTCAGCCAAGAACTTCCCTGCTTGCTGGCACACTAGACCCTGAATGTTCAAGCTTCAGCTGTCTGTCTAATCAAAGTCATGTTATGTGATTCCTAAATGGGTGTGTTTCCTATTTCCCACTGGGAACACTAGGAAGACAGAGTAACACACTGTGCTGAGTAATAAGAATTTTAATAAGATACTGCTTTCAGGGCTCACTCATACTGTTTCTTTAAAGGCTTTTTTCTTCCTTAGCTTTATTTCCTGTTTAACAAGCTCCCTGAATTACCTTTTAAAGGGAAGGTATTGTTTATGTGGAGACTAAAATATATGAAAAATAGATTTTATTCTAACTCTTGACACAGAGGACATCACAAAGGCTGATGTGACTAGTGATAACCTGATGCCATTTTTCAAATGCCAGGTGGTAGCAACACCTGGCATATTGGCTACATCAATTCCCAAGCTTCTCAGGCATATTACCTGCTAGACATGCAGTTGGAAAGGCAGAAATTCACTTGACGGAACCAACCCCCAGCTGATTCCATAAATCATTCATCTTGCAGACTACAAAAGAAGTAATGCCATATCTTTTATTCTCCTTCAAAATAAAAGGTAAAAAGCAGAAAACAGAAGTACAACTCTCCAGACCCTCACTAAATGTTAATTATTGGCAAGGACCACTGTTTTCTATTTTTCTTTTTTTTTTTTTTTTGGAGAAGAAATACATAAAAAGCCATCACCTGCCACTGAACACTGAGAGGGCAGAGAACAACATGATTAAGTAGAATAAACCCTGAACCAGGACCCAGGCATCCTAGTTTCTCTTACTGGATTGGCTGTTACTACAAGTTGCGAAGTCATAACACACAGACCACTTGCACCACCTGAGACTCAGTACCAAGTCATTTCCAATCAGAAAATGAACATCAGCAACGATAATAATGCACCCATACTATGGATTAGGCTCTCACTCTCTCTTTGTGTGCAGTCCCTAGTTCTTATAACAATCCAGCTGAGTTTACAAGATAAGGGATGTGAGGTTCTGTGAAGTTCAGATTACTCAGTGGCAGGGCCAGGAAAGCACTGAGGAAACAGCCAAAAGCTCTCACGTGTCCTGCTTTGCATTCCCTCCGTGTCTTCCTAAGGACATGCTGGACGTGGGAGGGGTAGGTCACTAATCTCAGAGAGAAGTCTCATCTCCTTGGCTGGAAGCTGCCTTTCCAGCGAGGGAGGGAAGGATCAGATGGGGTGATGGTCCTCATCCTTGTTCCCAGAGTGGGTCACCCGGTTGTCTGTGTCTCGGGGTATAGGCTCAGCCTGGAACTGCATTTCCTCTGTCCTGGTTCTGATGTGCAGGCTGAGTTGGGAGCATGTGGGAAGTAGGGAAAAGTCTGCAAGGGAAGTCCTCTGGCAGCTCTGCTTTGACAAGAATTAAGATGTGCAGAAAAGAAGGAATGCTGTCATAAAGTTCCCCAAATTTAGTCTTGGTTCTGGATGAAAAGCTAAGAAAAGAGTGAGAACCCCTTATAATCCAGCCAATCATACACACAGGTTCAGATGGGGCACAGAACAAAGAGCATCCCAGAAACAAACCCATGAACATTCAGAGCAACAGAACCCAATGAGCATATAAGGCAGGTGTTAATACTATTCCCCAAACCACATTTCCACGGCATTTCAAATATTTATAGGTTGTTATAAATTACAGCAAGGTCACATATCAAAGAATGAAAATCACCCATATTAAATTAATCAGAGATTTTAGAAAATTATACATTGCACATGGCTGAGTATAATCCATTTAATGTTTCAATGTCATGGAACATTTGCTTTATAAATAAAATATGAAAGTGATTAAGATCCCACAGACCCTCAGGAATATTACAAATCTACATGAGACCCCCCTAAGCTCTGGATTTGTATCTCTGGATTTGGGTTAGTGGAGAAAAAAATAAAAAATCATGCAACTGAATTAGATCTCCCTAGTTGGTGATGCTCCAGAGGAAAGTCAATGTCAGCATGGGGAAAAGTGAAATTCAATATCCCAGGTCCTAATACTCTGATTTCCTACAACAGAATTCAAATTTTACCCTCAGCTCTGTAAGCTCAGTTGCCGCTCTCCTTTAATGGAAACTTAAGTGCACATTGAAGGCAGGATTTGGCCCAAAGACTTTCTACACTGCAGTAAACATTCCTATTGTTAAAAGCACCTTTACACGTATATGCCATTACAGACTAAGATCGAATTTCAGGACAAGATGTAAAATACAGGCGTCAGGGGCAACTGCAGAAGAGTTTAAAGTATTTCACCAACTCATCTACCAAAAATAAACAAACAAAACCCTTGCCTCCTCCAGAGCCAGGCAACTTTCCCAAACTCACCGGGCAGCTGGAATTTCCCAGTGATTCTGTGGACAGCATTCCCTGTTTCTCAGATTTCAAATTCCCTGTTTCTCAGATTTCATGACACCCTCCCCATTCCTTTAGAGAGATACTTCATGGTTTTATATATCTTTTTTTATATATCTTTTAAAAAAATTAAAATTAATTTTGCTTTGAGAATCTTTGGATAACTTTATTACACCATGTGGGCAAATCCATTGATGCACTGGGGCATGTTCAAACTAGGGCTGAGAATTCCAGAGTTAGCCTTGCCAGACTATATAATCCAATAACCAATCATGACTCTGTTGTTAACCTTCCTAATCAAATACCAGATAGAGAGAGAGGTCAGTAATGATGAGGACCCAAGCCTCATGGGTCTATTTTCCCCTGGGTCTCCATAAAGACAACAAGGCTAGATTACAGCTGTATGTTGACTCCTAGAGCACATAATGGAGAAGGAAATGGCAATCCACTCCAGTGTTCTTGCCTGGAGAATCCCAGGGACAGGGGAGCCTGGTGGGCTGCCGTCTCTGGGGTCACACAGAGTCGGACACGACTGAAGCGACTTAGCAGCAGCAGCAGCAGCAGTGCACATAATACAATGTCCTCTTTACAGGATATGTTAAATATTCCCTTTAAGCTGAAGTTCTAAAGACAGCAAGGCATCATCAACTTCTTACAAGAACTCATCCTATTCTTCCTATTAGAAAAACTGCATGTGGCGGATAAAAGACATTTTAAGTCCAAACCCTCTTCTAGGTATGATCAGACAGCAAAGGCCTACAGGCATGCTACCAGTATAGAACTTCTGGAAGAGAAAAGAAACCACATAGAGTTCTAGAACCATGTCAAAGAGACTTGTTCCCCTACAATGAAATACAAAATAAACTCATTGATATGAATTTTCCGATGATGAAAGAAACGGTTGGTAGTACATCATGTATCTGTGACCCATAGGACATTCCTCAGGCATTTGGAAAGAGTGGTGGGTGTGCTACTTTAATGTTGTCCTCTAGTCTGGATGAGCCAAGTCATCAAAAGATTTTGTATCCCATTCTAGAGACAACCTGGGATAATGCAAAGAACCTGGGTTTGGGGACCTGGAAGATTTGGGTGAAAGGTTCATATACTAGCTGAGTGAGCATGGCAGTCAGTTACTCCACCTTTCTGAGATTTTGTTTCCTCCTCTTGGAATACTCAGCTCACAGTAAGATCTCAATGATCTTTTTTTCCATCTTGATGCATGTAACCCTAAAAAAGTGCTTGTCACATGAAGCCAAATTCTTATCATGGCCTTAGAGCAATAGAGGCGTCGAAGGCCCAGAAATGAGGTCAAGTGCCCTCAGAATGAATGCTTTTTTTTTAAAAAAAGAGAGCAAGTTATTTATTTCACTCTCATTAACTCGAGCCTAAATAAGGAAAAATCTCATTTATGTGGCATTGTGTCAACCAGCAATCTCTGTTAATTGGCACTGCTGTGTGTATCTCTTCTGCAGTACAATGATAATTGAAGGCTCATAATCATGACCTGGAGGTACTGCAAAATTTGGAAAGTGAAGTCGTTCAGTCATGTCTGACTCTTTGCGACCCTATGGACTGTAGCCTACCAGGATTCTCCATCCATGGGATTTTCCAGGCAAGAGTACTGGAGTGGGTTGCCTTTTCCTTCTCCAGGGGATCTTCCCCACCCAGGGATCGAACCCAGGTCTCCTGCATTGTGGGCAGACGCTTTACCCTCTGAGCCACCAAGTGTCACCCAAATTGGCAAAAGACTCAATTATATCCAATCAAGTTTTGGCATTAAGTGACTGAAAATGGGGAATCTTTGTATGGTACAGAAATTGAAAAAAATTTGCTTCAGACCCTTGGTATGTATCTTAGCTTGGGCTGCTATGCCAAAAATACCATAGACCAGGTGGCTTAAACAACAGACATTTATTTCCCACAGTTCTGAATGCTGGAAATCCAATATCAGGGTGGCAGCATGGTCAGGTTCTGGTGAGGGCCCTCTTCAGGGCTGCAGGCAGCCACCTTCTTGTGTCCTCACAGGAGGTGAGCAGAGAGGAGGCAAGTCTTTTAAGGGCGCTAATCGCATTCAAGAGGCTCCACCCTCATGACGTCATCATGACTTCCAAAAGGCTTCACCACCAAATTCTATCACATTGGAGGGAAGGGCTTCAACATACAAATTGTCGGAAGGTATAAACATTCTGTTCATAACAACACACTATGGCTTGGGAACATAATGTAAAATATGAAGGCTGCTAGAAAGTGAGCTGGTTTTAAAAAGTGTAATAAATCTATCTGCAAAGCTGACTTAGTTTCTTTTATTATTTTGAAAGAACATTAGACCTTATAGAAAAGTTGCAAGCATAGTACAGAGAAGTCACGTACATCCTCTGCCCATAATGTTAACAACGTACATAACTGCAATACAATTATCAAAAGAACAGGGAGTCAAAATTATTAAAACACCATTAAATTTCACCAGGTTTCCCCCTAATGTCTGTTTTTGCATTACAGGATCCCATTCAGGATTCTGAATTTTATTTAGTTGTGTCTCCTTGGTCTCCTCCAATCTGTGACAATTCTACATCTTTCCTTGTCTTTCATGACCTTGACTTTTTTGATGAATACTGGTCAATTATTTTGCAAAAAGTCTCTCAATTTTGGTTTATAGGGCATTCTATCATGATTATATGGGGGTTATGAATTTCAGCAAGAATACCACAGCAGTGACATTGGAGTTATCTTACCTTTTCTCAGTACATCACCACAGGGAGTTGTGATGTCAATATACCTTATTACTGGTGATGTGAACCTTCATCATTTGTTAAGGAGATGTCTGCTAGTTTGCTAAAATTACTATTCATTTCCTTTGCAACTGATCAAAATTTGGAGGAGATACTTTGAGATTACACTAACATCTTGCTTCTTCTCAAACATTCATTCAAAGATTTTAGTATCTGTTGGTGGATAATGCCTACCACAATTATACCATGGTTCTTCTCAAATCATGACTTTGTATTTCATTCATCATTCATTCACTCAATTCACAGCACTATGGACTCATGAATACTTATTTTGTTCTATGAGTTATACCCCATTACCATCATTATTTATTTTATTGTTTACATTGTCCAGGATTTGACCATTTTGCACTTTTACCTGTGACCTTTTGACATGCCTTGATCATTTTTTAGACTCACGTACTTCTAGCACCATAAGATCATCCAGACTTACTTTATACTTTTCTTGTCCCAGCTGAAATCAATCACTTTACAAAGTGTTCCTGGTTCAACCTATTAAATACAGCATTTTGAAACTAAGATCTGAGTGCTAGGTATGCTCACTGCTATGAGCATGTTATTTACTTTTAGGCTCACAACAGCAGATCAAGCTAGAAAATACAATATGTATGCACATTATCTATCTATCAGCTATTCATCTATCTTCTATTTATCTATCTAAAATACATGAGTTCATATTGATACTTCCAATTTCAAGCTTGATTCTAGCTTTTACTCTTTGCTTGTTTGTAACTCCCTTTTCTAACAGTGAGAAAACTATACTTGTTATCTACAATATACTCACGTGTTTGATCAACCTTAATATACATATAGTTTCAGAACTATGAAAATATCTGGGCCTGGTGCACTTTTGTGAGGTAATTCATTAATAACGTTCTCTATTTCTTTTATGGATATTGATCTGTTTAAACTTTCTAAATGATCTAACTTTTGGCAATCCATATTTGTCTAGGAAATGATCAATTTTATCTAAGCTTAAGTTTGCACAGATGTCAGAATAGTCTCTTGTGATTTGTTAAATTATTTTTCAAGTGGATATTTCTTTATTTTCATATTTCACTTGCTAGTTTTGTTTCTCCTTTGATAAGTTCGCTAGTGATTTCTCTATTTGCATAATTTTTTAAAGATATGGATTTTGATTTATGGATTAGATCTTTTTTTTTCTGTTCTCTATCTCATTATGTTCCATTTTAATCTTTGTTACTTCCTTCCTTGTGCTTTCTTTTGATGTACTTTGTTGTTCTTTCCCTAGTTTTTGATCTGGGTATTTTCCCATTTATTTCCAGTCTTTCATTTTTATTAGTAAAAGTGTTCACTGCAATTAATTTTCCTCTGATCATTGTTTCAAATGAATCACATAGATTTTTATGTGTAGTTTTTTAGCTTCCATTTTTTTCAATCAATAATCTTTGTTTGTATTTCCTCTTCCATGCAGGAGCTGTTTAACTGGAACTTTTAAAATTTCTGGATAAAAGTGGAATTCTAGTTTTTATTAGTGGCCTCTAGTTTTATTACATTGTGGTTGGAGAGTGTTATGTATACCATTTTTACTTTATGAAAATGGTGGTGTTTGCTTTGTGACATAATACATAATAAATTTTTTTGTGAATGTGTCATTACATAAAAGTGAAATTTTACACTTATCAACTGAGGAAATTCCCCTTTCAAGAAGTAATCACAAAGCACAAAAAAACTGTAAGCCAACACTGAAAAAGAATGCTATATACTCAAAAATTATTATAAAAAAGGCATCTGAAGATATGAAAAACCACCATGAATCAGAAATTCAGAAATTAAACTTCTAAATGCACAAGAAAAACAGAAAAGAATGAAAAGTAAGTTGATGAAATACAGGAAAGATATGGAAGAAATTAAAGTATCAAATAAAGATGCAGAGGGGAGAATATATTCAAATAACAATTTAACAACAGATATTGAAGAAAGGTAGGAAACAACCAAGAAAATTTAAATGACACAGGGGGGAAAAAAGTAAAAGTGTTAAAGAAAAAGTAGTGGAAATGGAAGGAAGGCAAAGAAAAAATAATATTCATATGACTGGAGTCCCTGGAAAAGAAAAACAAAATGCTGGAACAGATAACATTTAAAATTATAATGCAAGAAAATGTTCCTAACATAGATAAAGACCTAAATCAATTTCAATGAATGAGCTCACGACATACTTGGGAAAATTACCCAGAATGATCAGTGTAAAGATATACGGTAGTAAAGTTACTAGATTTGAAAAACAAAGACAAAATTTCAAGGCCTCTAGACAAAAACCATCAAATAACTTACAAAAGCAAGAGAATGAGACCGGTATCAGAGTTTACAAAACCAAGGGAACAGTGGAGCTGCATTAAAAAAAAAAATCAATGAAATAAAGTCACTAGATTTTGTATCTAGCCAGTATGCAATTCAAGTCTGTTATATCAAGGCTACAGACAGAAAAATGTCTCATCATACATGAAGTTAGGGAATTCTGTGGTCGTCAGCTCTTTTTGAACTTTTTTTCAGTCTCCCGTTGATCAATGCAAAGCCTTGTATCAGAGCAGGGGTGGGGCAGAAACCTGAGATCATGCGCTATGATTTGGCAATTTTTACCTTTTTACTTAACAGCCTTTTCACATTTTTGGCATTACCTTTCTCCCAGTGATGCTGAGTGTCTGGTTTAGTGTAAAACTTACTTTTCTTCTGTTGTGATTTCTCATGGTTTGTGGGAAAATATTTCAAGATAGCCAGCTATGCTGCTGACATTCGCCCTCGGATCAGTGTAATTTCTGACTTGACTTTTAAATATGTCACACGAGAAATTTTACATTGAGAGGGGTCCTCATCAGTTATTTAATAAAATTCACACAAAGTTTCAAAGCTGTCTGTCTCCTAATACTTGGTTGTTAAGTATCTTCTGGGCATGTATTAATGATGAACTGTGCTCATTTTATTGGCATTAGTTCCTACAGATTACATTTTAAAAATCTGTGGAATAGCTGCTATTATCCACCTTTTACAGATGAGGAAAGTGAGGCACAGAGAAGCCAATTAACTTGCCCAAGGATCCAAAACAAGGCCATTCCATTCCAAAGTTGGAGCTCCTAGCTGTGACTCAACACTGCCCACTTTTTTCATCCTCGGCTTACTACATGGCCTCAACAGCCACACACAAGTCGCCCTTAATTCCTCATGTTCCCTCAACCCCCTGAGCAAGTTTCATATTTCTCTCCCAAATGGATTCCTTTTTCCTCCATCTGTAATTCCATGACTGGTCCAAGCCAGAATCAACTCTCATCTGAGTAATTGCCTGCTTCCACTATCACCCCCTCCAGTTCATTCTCCACACTGAAGCCGGAGCACATTTTTATTAATAAAACAGAAATCAAATCTTGTCACTGCCTGACTTAAATTCTCCCATGGTTTCCCATGGTACTCAGAATGAAATCTATCTGTCCCTGCCTACTTCCCTCCTCACTGCATCTCATACCACACTCCAACTCCAACTCAACTCTCTTCCTGTCAATACTGGCCTCCTTTCTCTTTGTCAACAATGTTAAGCTCACTCACACTTTAGAACCTTTGTCTTTGCTGTACAGTTGGTGCCATACTCTTCTTCTGGCTCTTCCTTCAGATTTCTGCTCAAATATCCCCTCCTCTGAAAGACCATTCCTGAGCACTCTATTGAAGGTAGTGCCTCCACTCCTCCATCTCACCCAATCCCTCCCTAGCACATTAGCCAATGCTTCTTCATCCATGGCAGTTACCACCTTTTGCTGTATCTTGCCATTTACTGTATCCTCAAGAGAAAAGAACACCTTTTTAAATGAACAATGCAAAGAAATAGAGGAAAACAATAGAATGGGAACAACTAGAGATCTCTTCAAGAAAGTTACAGTACCAAGGGAATATTTCATGCAAAGGTAGGCAAAATAAAGGACAGAAATGGTAGGGACCTAACAGAAGCAGAAGATATTAAGAAGAGGTGGCAATAATACACAGAAGAACTATAAAAAAGATCTTCACGACCCAGATAACCAGAATGGTGTGATCACTCACCTAGACCCAGACATCCTGGAGTGTGAAGTCAAGTGGGCCTTAGAGAGTATCACTACGAACAAAGCCAGTGGAGATGATGGAATTCCAGTGGAGTTAGTTCAAATCCTGAAAGATGATGCTATAAAAATGTTGCACTCAATATGCCAGCAAGTTTGGAAAACTCAGCAGTGGCCACAGGACTGGAAAAGGCCACTATTCATTCCAGTCCCAAAGAAGGGCAATGCCAAAGAACGTTCAAACTACCACACAATTGCATGCATTTCACATGCTAGAAAAGTAATGCTCAAAATCCTTCAAGTGATGCTTCAACTGTACGTGAATGAAGAATTTCCAGACGTTCAAGCTGGATTTAGAAAAGGGAGAAGAACCAGAGATCAAATTGCCTATATCTGTTGGCTCATAGTAAAAAGCAAGAGAATTCCAGAAAAACATTTACTTCTGCTTCATTGACTATGCTAAAACCTTTGACTGTGTGGATCATAACAAACTGTAGAAAATTCTTAAAGAGATAGGAATATCAGACCACCTTACTTGCCTCCTGTGAAACCTGTGTGAAGCTCAAGAAGCAACAGTTAGAACTGGACATGAAACAGCAGACTGGTTCAAAACTGGGAAAGGAGTACATCAAGGCTGTATATTGTCACCCTGCTTATTTAACTTATATGCAAAGTGCTGTGCTTTGTTGCTCAGTCGTGTCTGACTCTTGGCACCCCATGGACTGAAGCCTGCCAGACTCTTCTGTCCATGGGGAATCTCCAGGCAAGAATACTGGAGTGGGTTGCCATTTCTTTCTCCAGGGGATCTTCCCAACCCAGGGATCAAACCCAGGTCTCCCACATTGCAGGCAGATTCTTTACCATCTGAGCCACAAGAGAAGCCATCATATGAAATGCCAGTCTGGATGAAGCACAAGCTGGAATCAAGATTGCCAGGAGAAATATCAATAACCTCAGATATGCAGACGACACCAATCTTATAGGAGAAACTGAAGAAGATCTAAAGAGCCTCTTGTTGAAGGTAAAGAGAAGAGTGAAAAGGCTGGCTTAAAACTCTACATTCAAAAAATGAAGATCATGGCATCCGATCCCATCACTTCATGGCAAATAGATGGGGAACAGTGGAAACAGTGACAGACTTTATTTTCTTGGGCTCAAAAATCACTGTGGATAGTGACTGCAGCCATGAAATTAGAAGATGGTGATGGTGAAGGACAAGGGAAGCCTGGGGTGCTGCAGTCCATGGTGTCGCAAAGAGCTGGACACAACTGAGTGACTGAAGAACAAGTACCTAGAACATGGAGCAGACAGTAGCCACTCAATATAAATTTATTGAATGAGGAATGAATAATCAATATATTGGCCATATTTTGTATATCAATAATGGAGAAATCAGTTCAGTTCAGTCTCTCAGTCATGTCTGACTCTTTGCGACCCCATGGACTGCAGGACTCCAGGCCTCCCTGTCCATCACCAAGTCCCAGAGTTTACTCAAACTCATGTCCATTGAGTCAGTGATGCCATCAAACCATCTCATCCTCTGTTATCCCCTTCTCCTCCTGCCTTCAATTTTTTCCAGCATCAAGGTCTTTTCAATGGAGAAATAGGGCCTAACAAAACATCTTAGTGCTGCCTGCTGAAAGAAGCAAGCTGTTAGTCTGCTTGGTTAGAATTGGTTGTTAGCATACTGAGACATGGAAATTTCTGAGTCATTTGGATGGTTTATGGAACTTTTCTAAAATCTTCTAAAATAAACTATACTTAGAAATTCATAATATATGGATTTCAAGTGTCAAAGCCATTGCTTGAAGAAGTTCTGACACCCTAGTTGGAAGGGGGGAAGAGATTCCTATAATACATGCACATGTCATTTACACTGAGTGCCAAGTGAGGGCCACAGAAGTTAAATGCCAAAGGAATTTAAAGGAGCTGGGAAATCCTAAAGGCAGACAAATGGAAAACTGATGGGATGGTAAAGGGTTAGAAAGTTTTTGTATTGGATTTGTGTTTCTTAAATGTGCATTTGGAGTAAACCCATTGAAGAGTTACATATATGCCAGATTCTTCCAAAGTGTGAAAAGTCTCCTCTGACCGTGTTAGGAAAGTTCAGAAAGGCTTTGCCCTTCCTGGGGTACAATTTAAAAACATGAAGCAGATAGCTTGCTAAATAGTACCCCTAGTGGTTTCAAAGAGTTCCTTCAGCTTCTTTAGGATGCTTCATTCCGCAAGCCAGGAGTAGCATCACAATTCTGATAACATGATTCCTCACTGATATATGTGCTAGATCTGTAATTATAACTAGTACTTAAGTAGCAAGATCTTCCCACAGAGCAAAACAATGACCCCCCAAAAAAACTGGATTTTTTTTTTTGACTATCCAAAGATTTGAATTCAGAGATTGAATATTTCCAAAGATTTTTTTTTTTAATTCTTTAGGGGAGGTTCACCCTAGTAACTAACTCCTGGGGGTCAGCTGGGAGTTTGGGGGTGGTGGACATGTGGAGAGGGAAGGAGGTGAATTCCCAAGAATGGTCATTGAGGAGCATGTAAAAGTCTGTTCCCCCACATCAGGAGAAGAGGTGAATTGTCAGCAAACATTTCCTACACCTGGTATCTTTTGTATGGCGAGCTGCACATTTAATAACGAAGCAGCTGCCACTACTGAACGATTAATCAATACTGGTAAGCTGACATCCTAAGAACTGCTGAACTGAAGCTTTTCTTTCCCTCCCGCATTTACAAATAAAGTGCTCACTATTTGACTAAAGCCTGTAGACTTGACCGGAAAATATCAGAGTCCTATTTAAATGACATTTGCAGAGAATGAGATTTTCTTCTGGCCACTGCTCCTTATCGCTAATAATAACATCAGATTAGTGGATTTAGGCCAGCGGAAGAGCAGTGCCTTTTCTGATCCCTTCTTAAAGCAGCCCTTTCCATCTGTCTCATCAGGCCATCCCTCCCCTATTCGTTTGGGCCAATGAGCAATTGCTCAATGGTACTTCATTGATACCAGGCAGGCTATCTACCTAAAGACCTATTGTGTTGCTAGATTCTGCACAAGACTTTCTCAGCTCTGCTTAGTTAGCCTAGAAAGATCAAAACCCCTGCAATGATTACAGGTGAAAATATTCTTCTAGGCCATTGGTCCCTAAGCTTTTTGGCACCAGGGTTTCATGGAAGACAATTTTTCCACAGACTGGGGTGGGGATGGTTTGGGGATAATTCAAACACATTACATTTATTGTGCACTTTATTTTTATTATCATTACATCAGCTCCATCTCAGATCATCAGGCATTAGATCCCAGAGATTGGGGACTCCTGCTCTAGACAATCTCCACCAAAAGTTGATGAGTAGCAGGACTTAAAGCCAAAAACTTTACTTTCAACTGACAAAGCTTTTCATTTGTCTAAGTTTCACCTGGCTGTATTTCAACTCATCAGATACAATGATGTTTTTTTACATTTAGAGAAGGCTAAAGTTGTGATGGTTGATTGCTTCGGGGAAGAAAAATCCTTGACCAAATGCACACTTGCAAACTTGGATGATTATAGGGAAAACTGCCTTTATTATTATTTTTACATGAATTGTGTCACTTTGAAGACCACACACAATTTACAAGCAAAAATGCCAGGTCTCCCAAGAACAATTCGAAGTATTTCTAAAACTCTATCATAAATAACTACATTTAATTTCCTTTTTCAGCGTTTGGCACTTTAAAAGCCCTTTAACAATTCGCACCTATGCTACTTAAGTTAATGACTGGCATTTCCTTTTTGTAATGCATATGTAAGTCTGAGGACCTCTGTAAGCCTGAGATAAGCCTGGAGACCAAGAGACCAGGAGACTCAATATGAAGCCAATGTTTCAAGATCATATTATTCACCCATCTTCTTGTGCCTATTTTGTTTTTCAATAATGTCTAGTTCATTCTTCACCCTGACCAAAGAGTATTTCTGTGTGGTACAGAACCCCGTGGCAAGCAGAGCCACTTAGAGCCAAATGCTTTGACTTCATCAGGCCATACGGCCTGAACTGAATGTTTAGAGAGGTTAAAGGAGACTGCTTTTCGGAAACAGCACTAATCGACACTTAAAAGGAAAACCCTGGATCTGATGTCCAACTGCTTTACCTACATATTTTTCAACGCATTACACTGTTAACAAAGTTACACTGAAAGTACAACACAAGCAATCAAAGGGTACTTTTATGGAAGGCATGCATTCAACTGTCAAATTTCTGCACATCGCATGTCATAAAATCAGTAATGCATCCTGCATGTGACAATGTATCTTCATTTCACAGGGTCACAATAAATACATGGCCAAATTTTACTCAGGATGTCCACAGACACTGAACCACGCAGCATCTGCATTTGCAAACAAGCCTGGGCCAATTTGGAAGAACATCTTAGAGTAACAAGGGCTTCCCAGGTAGCTCAGGGATAGAGAATCCGACTGCCAACGCAGGAGACACAGGAAACTTGGGTTTGATCCCTGGGTCAGGAAGATTCCCTGGAGGAGGAAATGGCTCCCCACTCCAGTATCCTTGCCTGGGAAATCCCTTGGACAGAGGAGCCTGGCGGGTTACGGTCCATGTGGTCACCAAGAGTCACACACGACTGAGCGACTGAGCACAACAACAAAATGAAAACACACACACTTTTGAGAAAGCCCTAATGATTTTGGGAGGATGGATGTGAAATGAAATAAATCTGATCATTTTAGGTACAACTCAGATAAATACAGTGATTTTTTAATAATACAAAGGGAAGTGTAATTGGTCAAAATAAAGTTTACAAGGTTTATAAAAAGTTTACGAGGTTTCTATCTTTATCATCAACAAGAATGAAATTCTCCTGGACAGTAAATGTGAACACTGCACTGCCAGGTACCCTGTTAGGTGTTAGTCCCTCCTTTTTGTTGTTTATAAGCCGCTGGTGAGAGCAGTGGGACGTTTGTTTATTTCGCTTTTCTTTTGTGTGACCACTGCTCTAAGCCTATGATATGGTCCCTAAAGGAAGAAATAATTAGGCCTGGTTGTTGGGATGAACTCAGGCCAGGACAGAGAAACTTGTGCATAAACAGTGTCTACCAGTTGGCACTGACACAGGAAGGATATTGGTCATTTTACTGTGTTTTGGTTTGTGTGGGTTTGATTTTTTTTTTTTCATTCCTTTTTCCTTTGGAAGAAAGGGAGAGGAACTATGTCCTAGAAAGTGCCAGGATCTTCTCTCCTGCTTAAAGGGCCATGCTTTCCTGTTGTCACATCCAGAGCTGGCTAGAGTGCAGCAAAAGTCTCAGAGCTGGAAGCAACCCAAGAGATCATGGCTGAAACCGAGCAGATGGATTTTTTTCTCTTTCTTCGACTTTTATAAGTTACCATCCTATTCTTCTATGGTTTCATTCCAAAAAAGGTTGAGGACCTTCAATGCAAGAACTTTCCCATTGGATAAAACATGATTAGATGTCTGAATATCTGAAGGTGACATTTCACACACCCAAACCACCAAATGCAGACATTCGCCACAGTGGAAATGATAAATTGAAAGTTGCCCTGAACCCTCACAGGTGGTGTGAGAACAGCACGATGGACTGTTTCAATCTTCTGAATCATGCATGGGCATTGTCCCTATTAATAGATGAAACCCCTATACAGTGGACTTCCTTGTGGCTCATCCGGTAAAGAATCTGCCTGCAGTGCAGGAGACCTGGGTTTGGTCCCTGGGTTGGGAAGATCCCCTGGAGAAGGGAAAGGCTACCCACTCCAATATGCTGGCCTGGAGAATTCCGTGGACTGTACAGTCTGTGGGATCACAAAGAGTCGGACAGAACTGAACGACTTTCGCTTTCACTATGCAATAGTGACCCATTACCTATGATCAAACTCATTTGCCCTCAATTTATTTCTGCATAAAATGGAAAGAGTTCCCGATTAGCAGGGTGTGAGGTGATCCAGAGTAATCAGAGGCCCATGGCAGCAGAGGTACTCAACTGCACCTTTCGCTTTGTGACTCCTCAGGGGGGTGATTATCTCCTGATAATCATACACCCCCACCCCATTGTGCCTTATTGCTTAATTAGCCACTGCCTGAAATGCAGTTCTGTTTGCATCAACTTTATGTCTGCTGTAATTGCCCTGAGTTGCAGTTCCAAGATGAAAAAAGTGGCTCAAATAACTACATATATTTCATTTGATTAATCATGAAAAAAATCATTCAGGGATTAAAGTGAAACCATTTTACTCCTGCTGATCATGTTCAGCAATCTGAAATTATTTTATGATCCCGATCAATGTAATTAATGAGAATGGCTGTTAATTAGTTACACTAGCAGGTGGGCCATGAAAAATGTATTCGCTTAATAACACCATAGAACAACACTCGATTAAGGGTTCCTGGGTGGATTTTACCTGGTGCACAGGCAGGAAGTCACTGGCCAGCTCCTTGGCACTGCCTTCTTCACTCACCTCTGCTTTCCCCACCCACTTCTAGCGCCTTTCTTTGGCAACACACCAAAACATCAGGGCTGGAGATTTTTCAATGCTATTAAGCAGTTTTCAGCTTAAAAGTTTCTTCTCTATGTGGCAAGGCTTTGGAGCAGAGGTTCCTGGTAAACTCCACCAAACCGACTGGAATTTCAGCCTAGGAAATATGGCAGCTCTTTGATCCTTAGCAGCATTATGCCATGTTCCTAACCCTTTCTCTAGAGGCCAGCTGTAGTAACCCCTTGGTTGCTGCCTGGGGACAGGCAGGAAGTGTTGACATCACATTGTCACTGAGTCATTCATTACTGACCCTGAGTGTACTAGGAAGTGTTCACTGTCACAAGATATATCGCAATCCCTGAGGAGCTAGACAATATACACGGTTATCGCCATCACCATGTCAGTTTTCACTGTGCAGTAATACATAAGGAAGTGAAAACAGGAACAAATATTTCAATATCCTCCCAGTTAAAACTACTGAGTTGTGGCAATGATGTGAATGTCTACAAATATCTGTCAATATAATTTACTTGTACACTGAGTTCTTCAGTTCAGTTCAGTCTCTCAGTTGTGTCTGACTCTTTGCGACCCCATGGACTGCAGCACACTAGGCCTCCCTGTCCATCGTCAACTCCCGGAGTTTACTCAAATTCATGTCCACTGAGTCAGTGATGCCATCCAACCATCTCATCCTCTGTCATCCCCTTCTCCTCCCACCTTCAATCTCTCCCAGCATCAGGTCTTTTCAAATGAGTCAGTTCTTCGCATGAGGTGGCCAAAGTATTGAAGTTTCAGCTTCAACATCAGTCCTTCTAATGAACACCCAGGACTGATCTCCCTTAGGATGGACTGGTTCTATCTTGCAGTCCAAGGGACTCTCAAGAGTCTTCTCCAACACCGCAGTTCAAAAGCATCAATTCTTCGACGCTCAGCTCTCTCTCACATCTCAGTCCAACTCTCACATCCATACATGACTACTGGAAAAACTTTTGACTAGATGGACATTTGTTGACAAAGTAATGTCTCTGCTTTTTAATGTGCTGTCTAGGTTGGTCATAACTTTCCTTCCAAGGAGTAAGCGTCTTTTAATTTCATGGCTGCAGTCACCATCTGCAGTGATTTTGGAGCCCCCAAATATAAAATCAGCACTGTTTCCACTGTTTCCCCATCTATTTCCCATGAAGTGATGGGACCAGATGCCATGATCTTAGTTTTTGGAATGTTGTGTTTTAGGCCAACATTTTTATTCTCCTCTTTCACTTTCATCAAGAAGCTCTTTAGTTTTTCTTCGCTTTCTGCCGTAAGGGTGGTGTCATCTGCATATCTGAGGTTATTGATATTTCTCCTGGAAATCTTGATTCCAGCTTGTGCTTCATCCAGCCCAGCATTTCTCACTAAGAACACTGAGTTCTTAGATTTCATTAAACTCTGCTAATTGGAGGTTAGGGTGTGCCCCATTGTTCAAGGTGTCACTAGGTGGGCTAATTGAGAGAGCTGAAATGCCTGGAATCCTTGACAGAGGAGGTGGAGACATCGCAGATCCACTCCATGCTCTTTTCAGAGACAACCACTCAAGTGCCCACTATATTCAGGTTGGTTCCATTGGATTTGAGGACAATTAAAGGAGAGACCTGGTCAGAAGAAGGGCTCTTTGTGCCGTTTTCCTGATCCCTGGGCTAAACAGTCAAACCTAGTGGCCCTAAAGTGGTGGGGTGGGCTCCCTTTGGTGCACTGGCAACCGTTTCCTTGGTTTCTCCTTCAGAATTAACATTTAAGGAAGGCTTTGCTTCTCTGCTGGTGGACTTTTCATCTTTTTTTCACTCTCTGCTTCTTTTTCCTTCCTCCCTTCTTTCTTTCTTACTGGTCATCACCTGCTTAGTAGAAGTTTCTGTTGTTACTTGGTTCATTTTCTATCTTAGGGTATTTTCTATTTTTGTATTTTCCAAAGGAAGCAGCAGATGCTTGGGATTTTATCCAATGTCTGTACGCACATGGAGATAAAGCATCAAGTCCTTCCAAAAAGATTTGTGAAGATGAACTGCTGTCTCCCACTCTGCACATCACCCCGGTCTTCCTCCCTCTTCTCAAGAGGCAACTAGTGCAACTTTTCGTCTGGTCATTTTGGGAGCACTTGCCCCCTTTCCTCTGAATAACACAACTCTATTGCCGTTTCTCGATTTTCCAGTTTCAGGTATTTTCTACTGACTTCCCTGTGCAGAAGATGAGCACTTAGCCTTCTTCCTTTCCCCTTCGCCCATTGCACAGTAAAGTTCTTTCCATCCCTCTATCTTTCCAACATATTTCTATCAAAAGCTCAGTTACCTGAACATTTATTTTTACATCCTTAATATGCTATTCTCCACTAAACCATATACCATACCATGCTTTTTCTTTCCTGCACAACTCTCTGGAGTTCATCATCTTTGGCTTCTTTTGGTGTTTGGCTTAATTTTCTGTGCACTTATCAGTGATGAAACCCCCAACTCTTGACCAATTTCATCTTCTTGATAAATTTCATCCACAGCTTTCGGACCTGCTCTAACCTAGTCTGGTCTCCTCCTCACGCGGGCTTCTCTCGGCCATCAGTTCAGTCAGTCAGTCAGTTCACTCGATCAATCATGTCCGACTCTTTGTGACCCCATGAATCGCAGTACGCCAGGCCTCCTTGTTCGTCACCAACTCCCAGAGTTCACTCAAACACACGTCCATCGAGTCGGTGACGCCATCCAGCCATCTCATCCTCTGTCATCCCCTCCTCCTCCTACCCCCAATCCCTCCCAGCATCAGAGTCTTTTTCCAATGAGTCAACTCTTCGCATGAGGTGGCCAAAGTATTGGAGTTTCACCTTCAACATCAGTCCTTCCAGTGAACACCCAGGACTGATCTCCTTTAAGATGGACTGGTTCGATCTCCTTGAAGTCCAAGGGACTCTCAAGAGTCTTTTCCAACACCACAGTTCAAAAGCATCAATTCTTCAGCGCTCAGCTTTCTTCACAGTCCAACTCTTACATCCATACATGACTACTGGAAAAACCATAGCCTTGACTAGATGGACCTTTGTTGGCAAAGTAATGTCTATGCTTTTTAATATGCTGTCTATGTTGGTCATAACTTTTCTTCCAAGGAGTAAGCGTCTTTTAATTTCATGGCTGCAGTCACCATCTGCAGTGATTTTGGAGCCCAAAAAAATAAAGTCTGACACTGTTTCCACTGTTTCCCCATCTATTTCCCATGAAGTGATGGGACCAGATGCCATGATCTTAAGTTTTCTGAATGTTGAGCTTTAAGCCAACTTTTTCACTCTCCTCTTTCACTTTCATCAAGAGGCTTTTTAGTTCCTCTTCACTTTCTGCCATAAGGGTGGTGTCATCTGCATATCTGAGGTTATTGATATTTCTCCTGGCAATCTTGATTCCAGCTTGTGCTTCATCCAGTCCAGTGTTTCTCATGATATATTCTGCATATAAATTAAATAAGCAGGGTGACAATATACAGCCTTGACATGCTCCTTTTCCTATTTGGAACCAGTCTGTTGTTCCATGTCCTGTTCTAACTGTTGCTTCCTGACCTGCATATAGGTTTCTCAAGAGGCAGGTCAGGTGGTCTGGTGTTCCCATCTCTTTCAGAATTTTCCACAGTTTATTGTGATCCACACAGTCAAAGGCTTTGACATAGTCAAGAAAGCAGAAATAGATGTTTTTCTGGAACTGTCTTGCTTTTTTGATGACCCAGCTGATGTTGGCAATTTGATCTCTGGTTCCTCTGCCTTTTGTAAAACCAGCTTGAACATCTGGAAGTTCACGGTTCATGTACCGCTGAAGCCTGGCTTGGAGAATTTTGAGCATTACTTTACTAGCATGTGAGATGAGTGCAATTGTGCGGTAGTTTGAGCATTCTTTGGCATTGCCTTTCTTTGGGATTGGAATGAAAACTGACCTTTTCCAGTCCTGTGGCCACTGCTGAGTTTTCCAGATTTGCTGACATATTGAGTGCAGCACTTTCACAGCATCATCTTTCAGGATTTGGAATAGCTCCACTGGAATTCCATCACCTCCACTAGCTTTGTTCCTAGTGATGCTTTCTAAGGCCCACTGGACTTCACATTCCAGGATGTCTGGCTCTAGGTGAGTGATCACACCATCGTGATTATCTGGGTTGTGAAGATCTTTTTTGTACAGTTCTGTGTATTCTTGCCACCTCTTCTTAATATCTTCTGCTTCTGTTCAGTCCATACCATTTCTGTCCTTTATCGAGCCCATCTTTGCATGAATGTTCCCTTGGTATCTCTAATTTTCTTGAGATCTCTAGTCTTTCCCATTCTGTTATTTTCCTCTATTTCTCTGCCATCATGCAGCAGCAAATATTGCCTGTGTTGGTGCTCCTGTTTCCTGTATACAAGCCATCCTGTTCCTTAATTTATTCTTTCATTTTGCTGAACAAGCTTCCCAGGTGGCTCTAGTGGTAAAGAATCTGCCTGGTAGCACAGGAGCCATAACAGACTAGGGTGCAATCCCTGGGTTTGGAAGATCCCCTGGAGGAGGAAATGGCAACCCACTCTAGTATTCTTGCCTGGAGAATCACATGGACAGAAGAGCCTGGCAGGCTACAGTCCATGAGGTCGCAGAGAGTCAGACACAACTGAGCTTTCATTGTCACTCTGCTGAACAAAGACATCTGATAGCTTACTGATTGGTTGGCAGTAAATTTTGTTTTGTGATCCTGAGTGTATGAAAATGTCTTCCTACTACCCTCCCACTTGACTGAGTATTTGGATAGGTAGGACTCTTAGGGTGAAAGGGATTTTCCTTGAGAAGTGTCTTCTAGCTTCCAGTGTTGCTATATAGTCAAACCATTCTGATTTCCATCACTTTGTATGATACATGCTTGCTCTCCTGCATGCGCTCTCTCTCTCTCCTCTCTCCTTCCTTCCATTCCTTCCTCCCCCTCCATGTCTCTCCCTCCTTCCCACCAGAAGCTTCTGGAAATTTATCTTTATCTCCTTTTGTCTGGAATGTGACAATGAGGCCTGGGGGAACCAGACTGGCAGTCTCTGAATGTAGTGGTGTTGGAGGCATGTGATCACTCATGTTCCTGTTAGGAGGGAAGAACCCCAAGACAACCATCTTCTGCCTTACCCTCTCCCCCATTTTCTGCCAGGGGGGTGAGATGGAAGGGTCCAAGAGTGAGGGAGGGGAATTAGGGATCTAAGGTCTTGGGCAGCTTTCAACCAGTCCTCTATATTTTAAACTTTATTCACTCCCACTTGGAGGGAAATCTGGTACCACCAACTACTGGGCTTTTAACAGCTGTTTGATGTGGATCAATTATCAGCTTTTCCCTCTGCCAACTTAGGACTACAATTCCTAGATCTGCTCAGTAACTATTTGTCCAGGGTTTTCAAACTTCCCAAATTTTGTTATTTCCTCTCCCATCTTCCCAGCCCTTTGGGATTTATTCCTTTGAAATGTCCCTTCATAGTAGTTTTAGTATAGTTTTGAGAGGGAATGAAATTAGATGCATGTGATCAATCCACCACTGAAACAATTCAAAGCGGCTAATTCACATATGACAATCATAAGCCTCTCTCTCTCTCAAACATTAATTATGTGCTTGATATTACACAGTTAGCTTTGTAAACTGAGCAAGAACCTGAAATTGAGCAGACATAAACATAAATATAAAGGAGGTCCTGAAGCGAATGTCCCAGATGCATTTCTGAATTGATTCCAGACCTTACTGAGCCTGGCCCAGGTGGAATGGCTCCAAAGGGCTGGCTTGTAATTCGAAGCGAGGCACAGAGTCCGTGGATGTTGAGGGCATCCTACTCACAGTTGTGCACACATGTCCTCAGCTCTTCAGCTGAGGCTGACGTCTCATCAGCTGAAATCCCCAGACTGGTCTTTTTCCTACTATGATCACTGCTAATAAACCACTTCACATGCACATCCTTGTACAGTTTACAGAATACTAAAATATATATCGACTCATAGAAACCATCAAGATGGTGGTCACCTTTACTTTCCACAATGATGGTTAAGAGCTTCAGCTCCAGACTCAGCATCACCTGGGTTAGAGTCTGGCTTTCACATTCATTATTTGTATGACCCTGACCCTGGACAAATTAGCCACTGTCTCTGAGCTTCCTATATAATGGAGATGGCTATCATATTCAAACATCCTGAGGGTTTGAGGAAGACTGAAGACAATCACACCTGCGAAGCAGTCAGCATGTGGCTGGTACATGGGGAGCCCTGGATACATATTAGCTATTACCCTGATTCCCATTCAACAAATGAAAATCCTGAGATTCACAATGGGATGTTACTCAGCCACTATGATGGTCAAAATAGGGTCATCATAGAGTAACACATATATGTGAAATCTAGTAAAATGTATGCAAGAGCTTTTTTGCAGGGCAGGAATAGAGATGCAGACGTAGCAAACAGACACATAGACAAGGCAGGGAAGGTGGGACAAACTGGGAGACTGGGATTGACATATACACACTACCATGTGTAAAATAGAGAACTTCCGGGAAGCTGCTGTATAGCACAGGGATCTCAGCTTGGTGCTCTGTGATGACCTGGGTGAGGGGGAGGACAGGGTGGAATGGGAGGGAGGCTCAAGAGGGAGCAAATACATGTACACATATGACTGATTTACTTCCTTGTGTAGCAGAAACTAACACAACATTGTAAAGCAGTTATATCTCAATATTTTTTTAATTAAAAAACCTTTTTAAAAAGAGAGCTGAAATGGTTTATCAAAGTTCACAATGCCAACCAGGGACAGAGACCAGGCTAAGAACTCTCGTTTTTGACTCAGAACCTCAGGCTACCACACACGTTTCTCACGGCTGGATGCACAATCAAATTTCCCAGGGAGCTGGGGGAACACCTCCATGGAAAGGCATTCCCCAGAGATTTGGACTTAACTGCTCCAGGTGGATTCTGGACACGAGTGTATTTCCCAGGCTCCCTAGGCGAGCTGATGCTAAGTCCACGTTGCAAAGCTATGCTCTTTACCAAACTCCCTCTTCAGTTCACAGGTGGCCTTGAACTGAGTATTTCATCTACCACCAGGCCCTTATTCACACCTGTGTTCTAGACTCTTGGTCAGTACAGAGAAATGCGATCCTGATATACTATTTAGAAAAAGTGTTAAACAAACATAAAAAGCGCTGCCCCTGCCCACTATTTGAGACTTGCTGATCTCAACAATTCCTAGCTGGTCAGAAATGAGTAGAAATGAGCATGTCAAGTTCCAGCTACAGTCTTACCAAGTTTTCCTGAACACACGGGGAGGTCATTCTGTGTGGTCAGCCTGGGCCCCCTACAGGGTCTGCAGAATGATCTATTGCAAACACTGTTAGGGCAGGCTGAGGAGCTGAACTAAATTATCTCAGACAGGCTTCTGGTCTTGCAAGCCAGAAGGATACAAAGGGAAGCTGGATAAGGGGGCAAGGGGGAAAATACCTCATGGCCACTTTGGGGGGAAAAGAAGACAGAAGGGGAAAAGCAATGGGCAGCCCAATATCACTGCTGTCAGGGGCTGAGCACAGCTGAGAGCACATGCAGTTGAGGAGGTCAAGGTCACAGAACTGACTCCCTGGGAGGTACATGGCTGTGGGGGCGGGGAGGGGTAACCTGGGGGTCCAAAGAAAACTCAGGACCCATCACATATGGTCAGGCCAGCCTGGAGCTGGCCCAGAATCCCAGAACCTCACATATCATTCATATCTTTAGCAACAAACAAAAGCTGCCGTCATACATTCAGGGAAACTTCATGAAGGTCCAGCTGGAATTTGACATGTTCCATTAACAAATGTTTCTCTTCATTTTTGAAAAGTGCACTTGGAAAAAAAGTAGATGTCCTATTAATGGGCCATGGGCTTAACAAGCTTTCTTTCCACGACCCTCAGCATAATGACCTTGTCCACACATGAAATCAAACTAAAAGGACCAAAGTATCTTCTGTGGGGTGAAGAGAAAAATGGCTCAAAGGAACATCATCCTTCAAGGAGTTTCTTCCATACTAAACCAAAATGAAGCTGCAGGGCCCTCACCTAGTTCCTCCAGCCCCGGGTGATTCTCATCTGCCCATCTTGGAACAAAATCTGCTGTTCACAGAACTGCAAGCCCTAGGCAGCATCTACTGGCCTCTTAGGATAAAAGACAATTGGCAGCATCAGGCTCCTGAGCACATTTTCATAATCAGCCTGATCATGGGTGCACGGCAGCTGCTCGATTGATGGTGTTAGACAGGGAATAAAGAGAGATGCCAGGAGTAACCTCAGATCTGACATAACGAGGCAAACATCAGTCATTTGGCTAAAAGGCTCATAAAGGCTCCATCAGCTGTGACACCAGCGTCTGTCTTAGGCAAAGCTAACAAGGAAATGTGGTGGTAAGCATCTTCATTAGACAAGAACAAGTTGTGAGTGAGCTGCATTATTAACGGGAGGGGGAAAAAAGAAGTCCTGTTGAAAATGGTGTGTTGTCTTGCTCTGATCAGAAATGATAGGTCCGTGTTTTGAAACAATTGTCTGAATGGAAAGATGTTTGTTTCAAACAGTTCCACTTCATTGGCCAAATGTTCAAGAGCACATAAAATTAGTACTTCAAAGGGGGCGCTTCTAGAGAAGGCCACATGACACAGAACGTCATCTTGGCCCTCTCAGAAAAGAAAGCTTCTTCGCTAATGATGCAATAAATCCAGTCCATGCCTCGAAGGAGTTGATCATGGTTGGAAGCCATTACATAAGGATTTAGATAATAATATACATGCCACAAGAATCACCAGCATATGCCTGACACTTTTTGCTATTTAAAGCACTTGGAACTGTATTTGGTCTCAAGCTTAGTGAGAAGAGCAGGGTAGAAATGACTATCAGCTTGATTCCAGACAGAGAGAAACTAAGGCTCTTGTAAGTGAATTAACTTAGCTGAAGACCCAGAGCTGTTAGGACTGGGGCTGGGTCTGGAACCCAGGACTCCAGCCTCCAGAGCTCTAGAACTCTTTGCCCTTACAGTTGAGCCAGGGGGACAGACTTGTGGATAAGCTTCCAGACACAGTTAAGTGTTCTCTCACTTCCAGCACTGCCTACAAAACTTGACATCAACTAACTATGATAACCTATGTTCCCCTGGGCTTCCCTGGTGGCTCGGCAGTAAAGAATCCACCTTCCAATGCAGGAGACACGGGTTCAATCCTGGGGTTGGGAAGATCCCCTGGAGAAGGAAATATGCTCCCCTCCAGTACTCTTGCCCGGGAAATCCCATGGAAAGGGGAGCCTGGTGGGCTATAGACCATGGGGGTCACAAAGAGTTGGACAAGCCTTAGCAACTCAACAACAACAATTTTCCCCTACTCCTGGTGGCTCATGTGTGTGGATGGACCTTCGATTAAATATTATCTTTTGATAGCACCACCAGTGACAGCTGCACAGCAAGAACAGGAAGCTCAGGGGAAGGAAAATTAGACTGAACAGTTTTAGATGAGGATTGTTAATGTTTTGACGAACGTACAAGTTCATTAATATGGATATCTCTGTAACACCAGGTTGGCAGCAAGAGTAATTAAAAGAGAAAGAAAAAGAACCATCTCCTGTATTGAAGGCAATCAGAAACAGGGGTTCTAGAATATAAAGTGCACCCCCTCGCTGACCGGCATGCATAAATACTCTTTGAATGTAACATCTGTGTGGCTTCCAGATGATGATCCAGTCGTTCTGCACATGTGACCCTCCCCCTGCCTATGTTTATTACCCTTCTATCAAATCATAATGAAAAGTATCCATTTTCCTGAGTCTTGCGGGTAGGAAGCATTTCTTAAAGAAAAGAAACAAATTAAAGGTGAAAATTCCTTACTTTGGTTATTGGTTCCCCTTGGGCTCTCTTCTGCCTCATCCTCATGATTCTCTGGGGCTTCTAAAGAGAGAATCCCCACACCCTGTGCCAGTCTGGGGCCCTGAGTGAGGCAATGTCAGGGTTCACCACCAGTTCTTAGCAGAGAATGAGGGTAAGAGAGAATGCGTTCATGGAGAATCACCAACATTCCCAGGGCTCCAGAGATGAAAGGCAGAAAGAAAAGAGAGAGGGGGAGAGAAGGAAGGAAGGAGGGAAAGAAACACCTCAAAGTGAACAGAGAGCATGGCACTCACAGCACATGGTGCAGAGCCAGAAGCAAAGCCTGGGCAGATGCCCACTCATCAGGACAGGAGAGGCTTAAAGAGACACAGAGATAGAAAAGCAGTGGTGTCTTGTCTAGGCCCCCTGTGCAATCTAATCTTTAGACAAAAGGGAAGGGCTAATTACATATTGATGGATTTGCTTCTTTCCTTTTTTCCGAATAGCCAATGGCTGTCTCGTCTTCTCAGACAGCCAGCAAATCCAAGAATAGCTCTGTTCACACTGCCAACTCAGCTCTCAGTGGAAGGTAGTATATTTTAATGTCTATCCAACTGCGTGTTTTGTAGTAATGGTTAGCAGATGTCTTTGCTAAGGGAGAACTACACTCATGTTCTGGAACCTTCTTGATGTGGAGAGCAGTTCTGTGACCCGCCTCGGTGCCGAATCCACTGGTTTTGCTGAAAGGTAAATGCTGCAGCATTTGATTGGTTTACCTTCCTGCATTTCTAGGTGGGTTCCTCCATAATGTGGCCTTTTGAGGTTACAATCCTATAAATTAAGCATCTGCCTTACAGCTACACTATTTATATTGGTATTTTTTTCACAGGTGACTTTCTACAACGTATTTGGGGTAACAAGATTGTTCTTTAGTGTAATATGAAGCTGGTGGAAGACAGCCTAGTTATTAAGGAGCTGGTGAGATTTTCCTAGCAAGAAAATGCATACTCTAGAGCCCCGGGTGATAGAGTAAGTGGCAGACAATCCCAGGGCTTCCACACACCTACCTGTGAGTGGGTGCGTGGATTACACAGCCACCCCGAGAACCCGGATGCAGTGGTATCTACACGAAACACAGTACAAACCATATTTCAAACCTCATAACATGCCAACATGCAAATAAATAAATTCTCCTTTCCAAATGTCACCAGCTGGGTGATTCCCACGCAGGCGCTACTGTATTTTCCTGAAAGGGTAGAAGTGACAGTCACCCTCCTCTAAGTCTGAGCTCCCTGGCTTGTGCATTCATATTCGGAACCTGCATGGAGTAGCCCTTTGGGGACAGGTATTAATGAAGAAACGTGCTCATGCCAGAGCCTACTCTTTCTCTGAGAGCGAAGGGTACAGTCTGTTCAGAGTGGCTTTTTAATTTCACAATTAACCCTGCCAGAATTAACATCCATGGCACCAGTGACAGCAAATTGAAAAAGTCACATCAGCACAGAGCAAGGCCCCTCACTGCCTCCGTGTTTCCCCCTTCTGTTGAAAGAGGAAAGTTCTTGAAGCCTGCCACGGTGATTGTCTTGTCACTGCACTGAGACCTGCTGGGCTAGGTAGGAGCAGGGCACTTTTCCAACTCTCCTGCTGTGAATTCCAACCTGGTTTGGCTCTTCACTGGCCATGTGCCACAAACATCCAAGGATGGCCTGGGCTCTGTCTCTTTTAGTCAATGACAGACAGAGGCCCATCTGATCTGCACGGTGAGCATGAAGGGCTGAACTCTGAGTGCCTCATTGCATTCCTACAAGCCTGACTGGTGACTCTCCACTGAAAGACAGACTAGGGGTCCTAGTACACACTTCAATGTAGCCTCACATCAGTTCTCTCAAGCATTCCAGGGCTGCTGCTGCTGCTAAGTTGCTTCAGTTGTGTCCAACTGTATGTGACCCCATATACTGCAGCCCACCAGGCTCCCCCGTCCCTGGGATTCTCCAGGCAATTCCAGGGCAGATGATTAGAAAAAAGAAGACAGGGGCCCACAGGTGACCAAATAAACATGACTTTGCCCTGGTAAGTTAGTGTCAAGTGTCTCATGCTTTGATATTTCTGTCTTCACTTATAGCACAACTTTTCCCAGTGAAAGGAAAGCCTACTCATCCATTTACACTCAAGTTGTGATTTTTCTCTCATGTGGACAGGAAATGATTGGTCTGGGGGAAAAAAGTTCACGTGACCATTTATCTTGAATCACTGAACAACTGCACGGCCTCACAGTGTTCTTTACTGAAATCTAGAAGTCATAGGTCAGTCCCTTCTCTTGCTTACAGAATGTTCCTCCTGGTTTGATCTCTTGGTGCAAAGTGGCAAATTCAAAAGTCAGAAGGGCTAACAAAGGGGAGGCCTGATGAAGTGACAGCTGTGGGACTCGCACTGCCTGCAGCACAATCAGGCCTCTGCCAGGTTCCTAAAATGAAACTCTTAAAGCAACAGCACTACTGAGACTCCATTGTCTCAAATAGTGACCACGGCTGCCTCCCATAACTGCATTAGAGATGTCTACATTTGACACATATGAACAAATATTGCTGCTTCCGTATTAACATTGACATTTTATGAACTTGGGAAGTTATGCTATGTATGCTGCTGCTGCTAAGTCGCTTCAGTCGTGTCTGACTCTGTGCAGCCCCATAGACGGCAGCCCACCAGGCTCCCATCCCTGGGATTCTCCAGGCAACAATATTGGAGTGGGTTGCCATTTTCTTCTCCAGTGCATGAAAGTGAAAAGTGAAAGTGATGTCGCTCAGTCGTGTCCGACTCTTTGCAACCCCATGGACTGCAGCCTACCAGGCTCCTCCGTGCATGGGATTTCCCAGGCAAGAGTACTGGAGTGGGGTGCCATTGCCTTCTCCTACGCTATGTATATGTCCACACAAATACATGTACTGCCCAAGAGCTGATGCTGGAGACAGCAAAAGAGCATGCTATTTTCCTGCTGTTAAAAATTCATTGTAGCACCATTTACAACAGCCAGAACATGGAAGGAACCTAGATGTCCATCGACAGAGGAATGGATAAAGAAGCTGTGGTACATATATAGTAATGGAATATTACTCAGCCATAAAAAGGAATGAGTTTGAGTCAGTTCTAGTGAGGTAGATGAACCTAGAGCCTGCTATACAGAGCAAAATAAGTCAGAATGAGAAAAAAAAAATATTGTACATTAACACATATATATGGAATCTATAAAGATGGTACTGATGAACCTAGTTGCAGTGCAGCAATGCAGATGCGGACATAGAGAACGGACTTGTGGATACAGGGGTAGGGGAAAGGAGAGGGTGGGATGAACTGAGAGAGTAGCACTGACATATATACACTACCATGTGTGAAACAGATAGCTAGTGGGAAGCTGCTGTCTAGCACAGGGAGCCCAGCTCAGGGCTCTGTGATGACTTAGAGCAATGGGGGGATAGGAGGGAGATTCAAGAGGAAGGGGATATATGTATACATATAGCTGACTCACATTGTTGTAGAGCAGAAACTAACACAACATTGTAAAGCAATTACACTCCAATTAAAAAAGAAAATTAAAAAAGTCACTAACGACATCCAAAAAAACAGTGTCAGGACTTGTGAAGACACCAAAGCTGACATACGCTGCTGCTCCCTGAAGACGACCTTGCAGACTGCCTTTGAGGGGAAGCAGAAATCCATGAAAATCAGACGTAATCAACAAGCCTGCCTGGGATGTCTCCTACTGCCAAATGTATGCAGGCTAACCAGGAGGGTGTGGGACGTGAACACACAGACTTGGACTAACATCTAAGAAAACACTGAGTGGATCTCTAAGCATGCATGGAAAACAAACAAATCTCTAAACCAGTACATCTGCTTTTTTCAATAAGAGGGCTCAGAACTCTGAATTCTATCTGTCCCTTCTCAAAGGTGTTTTGGGTGAGCCAGGCTGTGCAGTCGAGTTCAGCCACTTTCCACCCTAGAGCTTCTTTCCCTTGGCAAAGACCTGAATGTAACTTCAGAGTGATGTTTCCTTTTAAGGACTCAAACTTTCAGGACAGGCCCTTTTTTGTGTGATCTAGTGCTGTAATGCTCCACAGTTATACACTGCTGTGTGCTTTTTAAGGGTTATTAGCCCCTGTAAAGCCATACTTTCATAATCACCTTTCTTTTTTCAATTATGAAATTTACTACATATTTCATGCTGCATATTACAAAAATTCAGAAGCTACTCACAGGCACTTTGATCAATAAAATATTCATACAGTAAAATGCATGCTTTTTCATCATGAGTAATATGTTGAGAAGTAATTTCCCATTGGTCATCCACTTTTGGAGTGGATGGCCTTTCTGGCTTTGAAAATACCGTTAGGATCAAGGTAAAACTAATAGCTCCTGCCTGTACCTACCAATCTCTTAAAATATGCAAAATGCTGGTCACATTATGTTACAAGTGTTTTTGTTTAATACAAAAGCCATCTCCCCTTCTAGGTTGTTTTAGTCAGTGAATCCCTAGCAGAGGGACAGACGAATGTGTGAGCTCCAGTGTAGAAGACAGGCAGTAAGAGTCTCTGGCTGGGGTTGTGAGAGTAGCAGGCATTGCCACCTCCTTCACTGCTGGATCCCCAGTACCCAGAATAGAGTGCCTCCTAGAAGGTGCCCAGTTCACAAACATTTCTTGGAAGAAACTCAGGAAGCAGGGAAACAAAAGGGAGGGAGGAAGAGAGAGAGGGAACAGAGAAAGAAGAAAGGGAGGAAAGAAAAGGAGAGAAGGAGAAAGGGAGGGAGAAAGGGAAGGAAGAAAGGCTGAACTTGATGTGTGACTTTGGGCAAGTCACTGATCATCTAAGCCTCACCCCTCATTGGGTCAAATGAGGAGGGTGGACCAGATTATTTCTAATCCTGCCACCTCTAAAAGGTGGATTACCTCTATGATTTACAGAATTACATCTATGATTCTGAGATGTAAATTGTCTGATGTCAATGGAATACAGATAATAAAAAAGTACCTTGCTCACTCATGAATATGTAAAAGTATTCAGAAGATCACCCCTTATTAGTCCAGTATCTGTCCCATTTTCCAAACACTAGAGAATTCTTCATTTCAAATATTTAAACTGCACTGGAAAGATGAACTGGGTATATATTTGCTTAATTTGTAGACTGACAGAGCTCAGATTCATAAGTGTTTCCATAGGTTTACTAAAACACTTATCACCACTCAAGTTCAACAATTTCAGTATCATCCTCTTGAAATAATGTATACTAATAAGAAGAAAGAAAGCTCATGTCTCCTGAAATGAACACATGTGGAATATCAATCTCCTGAAACTCACAAAGCTTAAAAAGCATTTCCATCATGGTGTGACTGAGATTATCTTCTGCTATTTAAAGCACTGCTGCCACTAATTCCCCCACTTCCAAAATGGTCATCTCCCAGAAGTGAGGACATTTAAGTTTCTCCAAGTCTCCAAAACCTCTAGAAGTCAAGGCTAGCTGATACTGTGTGTTTGCAGATCTAGTACTTATATTACAACATGAATATTTGCTCAAGTTTGGAAAAATATTCTAAAATCATACAGTTCATCTGAATGCACATCTACCAAAACCAGGTTCCTGGTGTGCTCACAGTTGTACGGTATCCCAATGAGATGCTTTCTCCATTATATCCCACTACAGATGCTGAGGGGCTTCCCTGGTGGCTCAGCTGGTAAAGAATCCACCTACAATGAGGGAGACCTGGGTTTGATCCCTGAGTGGGGGAAGATCCCCTGGAAAAGGGAATGGCTACTCACTCCAGTATTCTGGCCTGGAGAATTCCATGGACTGTATAGCCTATGGGGTGGCCAAAAGAGTCAGACACAACTGAACGACTTTCACTTCACTTGATAGATGCTAAAGGAGTTGACCAGAAGTGAGGAACTATCATTATTCATTCATCTGCTTTCTCCTAGGGCCACTGACCAACTGATATCTCTTTACCTCCCTCTCATTCTATGTCTCTATCTCTCTCTCTGTCTTTTTCTGTCTCTCCTTCCCTCTTTTCTTCATGTAACAGCAGAAGCTGGTTAAGCAAGATTTAACTCAAGGGAGTTCATATAAATACCACCCCCCACATACACAGACACCTATACATTAATTCGAAGTCACCAATAGCACTCGATTACCCACAGAATAAATTCAAACTCCTTGATCTGATACCTAGGATCCTCCACTTAGAAGTTGTGTGACCTTGTACAAATCACTTAACGTCCCTGTGACTCAATTTGCCCTCATTTGTCAAGTGGGGATACCAGTGATACTTATTTCACAGAGTTGGTGAGAGGAGTAAGTGAATAGATACATGGAAACCACATAGAAGAGTGACCAGCACACAGGAAGCCCCATATAAATATTAGCTTCTATGTTGCTCCTGTCACAGTGGAGTCTCAACATAATTTGGGGCTCTGTTTCTGACTGCTCCCATCTTGAACATTCTGGCTTATTCATGCTTCTTCAGGTATAGCCCCTGCTTTCCTACCTTTGTGCTTTGTGCTATAAATAGCAAATATTTATGGAGAGCATATTATGTGCCAAGCACTGTGCTAAATGTTGCATGGATTACCTCATTTAATCTTTACAGGATCTCTGTGTGAAAGGCACCATTCTCCTTCCATTTTACCAATGAAGGTAACTGACACATGGGAGGGTAACAGATTTGACCATGCATGCATGCATGCTAGATTGCTTCAGTCCTGTCCAACTCTTTGTGACCCCATGGACTGTAGCCTGCTAGGCTCCTCTGTCCATGGGGATTCTCCAGGCAAGAATACTGGACTGGGTTGCCACGCCCTCCTCCAGGGGATCTTCCTGACTCAGGGATCCTGTGTCTCTTGCTTCTCCCCCATTGGCAGGTGGGTTCTTTACCACTAGTGCCACCTGGGACTTGACCATAACAACTGTGTTAAAAGATGACAGAGCCAATGGTGAAATCCAGGTAGACCAGCTCCTGTGCTCTCCTCAAAACTACTGAGATATACTGCCTCTGTTGGTACCCACTCTCTGGTCCACCTCCCTCCATGGCTTTCCCTGCCCCTCACCTATCCGTGTGCTCTGCAAATCATCTCATATCTCATCCTTTAGACATCCACCTCCCAGGCCAGTCCTTGGAGCTCTTCAACTCACGACCTCCTTGGAAACTGGGACGCTCCATTTATCGTATAATTATCTAATATCCTGGAACAGAGCCTCTATTTTCTTGAATTCTGAAAGATCTGACTTTCTTTTTGTTCATGTTTGGCTTCTTTCTCCAATTAGATCTGATGCTCTTTAAGGTCAGGGCCTGAATCTCATGTTTCTTTTATATCCTAAAGAGCACTTGGCACAAAGTAGAAACTCAGTAAAAAAGTGATGATTTGATTTAACCCCCGGGACACATAACTAGGTCAAGCTGACCTTGGCACCACACTTTTGCAGCTGTTAAGCAGACGTAATAAAATTCAGGTTTTCAATTCTTTCCTTGATTATTCAATTATTACATCAGCCATTTTCCTAGTTTTCTCTTTTGGATGATATTGTTTCCTCTGTATTATCTGCCATCAGTTTAAAACGTGTCCTGGATTCTGGAATTTGAAATAAGTTTCAGAAGAAAAAATGACCTTTTTAGGTAAAGAAGCAATAAATTATTTGAAATTCCTTTATTAGAGCTTTGTTTAATTAAAATAAGCTTTAAAATGAGGACAAGCTCTATGAACTGATTTGGAGTAAGGTCCAGGATTATATTTTCAAGTGAAAAGTTCTAACACTTGGAACCATGTTAATGTTTCACAATGATTTCAAAAGAAGAATAATAAATTCCAAGACTCCAAAAGAAACAAATGCACTGAACTGTATTTCAAATAAATAACATAACCACACTGTGCAAGGAGTTGGGGGGAGACAGTTTTCACAATATACCCTTAGGCTAAAGAAAAGAAATCTAAGTAAATGCTGTATTCTAGTCAGTAGGCTTCTTTTCATAATGCCATGGGTTAGCAATTCTGGAACTTCTTTTGGTGTATCCTAGAATTGAGCAAATAATATATGGAAAGTAATGGGATCCAGGTTTTTTTGTATCAGAAAATAAGATTAAAATATGGATAAGGAAAAGGACAGAGTGAACTCTGTGGTGTCAGATGGTAATTAGAGGAATGAGTCCAAACTCATGGTTTTTAACGTGTGTGTGCCTATGTGTGTACAATATATACATATCGAAGTTTATATGAATATATACTGAAGTTTACATGAAAGACAGATAAATATAGAAATGCATAATAGATGTATGAATACATGTGTGTATGTACATATGTATACATCTGTATACATGTATGTTCTAGCTTTATCTGCTAAAAAGGCTTAGAACCAATTGCATCTCAGTAGCAATAAGCACATGGAGTGCCCAGATCTTGGTTTTTAAATGTCATTTTCCACTGAAAGTCTTCTTTAAAAAACAGCTGATTTCAGGGCTGGAACAGAGAAAGTACAAGATGACCCAGGGTATTTTATGCATAAAGTAAAGAAAGACTTAAAGAATGATGGAGTTGTGTCAAAAGGACATGCAAACCACGTTATTTGGGCTCTCACTCAAACTGGGAACAATTCGAGCATCAAAACACATAACAATAAAGGATTACAACCCATTGAAAAATGTCAGAATCCACAGTGAAAGACAGGGCAAAAAAGGAAGGGAAGGAGGGAGGGAGGGAGGGGAAAGGGAAGAGAAGAAAGTTTGTCTTCACTGTAGAGAGCAAACAGAAATATCAAAAGAACAATGAAATTTTAAAAATCAGCATTTGGCATCCACCACAATAACTGATTCAATGGAATCATTAATGAATCATCAACAAATGCTAATTCAGTGGATTTTAATATATTCACAAGATTGTGCAGCCATCACCACTAATTGCAGCACATTTTTTATTACTCCAAGGAAAACTCTGTACCCATCAAGCAGTTACTTCCCACTCCTCCTCCCTCAGCTCCTGACAACCACAAATGTACTTTGTCTCTATAGACTTATTTATTCTAGACATTTCACATAAATGGAATCATATAATATATGGCTGTTTATGACTGGCTTCTCTCACTTAGCATGATGTTTTCAAGGTTCATCCATGTTGTAGCATGTATTAGAATTGCATTTCTTTTTAAGGTAAATCATAATCCATTTTATACATACAGCATAGTGTTTTTTATCCATTCATGAACTGATGGGCATTTAGACTATTTCCACTTTGGGCTATATGAATAATGCTCATGTACAAGGGTCGGTGTGGATGTGTGTTTTCAGTTCTCTTGGATATATTCCTAGGAGTATAATAATTTCTGGATCATATGGAAATTTTACGTTGAACTTTTTGATAAACCACCAAACATTTTTCCACAGCAGCTGTACCACTTTATACTCTCACAAGCAGTTTATGAGGACTCCAATTTCTCCATTTCCTCATCAACACTTCTTATTGAATATCTTTTGGGTTCTAGTCATTCCAGTGGGTGTAAAGTGAGATCTCATTGTGGTTTTGATTTGCATTTCCGTGATGATTAATTATGTTTAGTATCTTTTTATGTACTTATTGGCCATTTGTATATCTTCTTTGATGAAATGTCTATTCACATGCTTTACCCATTTTTAAATTGGGTAGTGGGTGAAGCTTTGAGGAGAAGCAAGATGATTTACATAGTCTCAAAGTATCTCCCTACAAGATACTTATAAATTACAAAAGAGAAAGTACTTACTTTACATGTAGGAAGCTATACAGGGGAACACCTTAACGTGGTGCTCAAAGTTAATCTTACCAGTATGGTACAAGCCAACAGTGTGTGCCCCTGATATGAGGCAGTGAGAAGAACAAAAGCTCACTTCTGTGATATTACTGCCAATAGTACATGAGCTGAATCTAATCATAGGAAAACGTCAGACAAACCCAACATGAAGGACACTCTGAAAAATAACCAGCCTGTAATCTTCAAAAATATGAAGGTCACAAAATAACAAAGAAAAACTAAAAAATGTTTCCAGATTAAAGGAGACTAAAGAGGACATAAAGATTGCATGTAACACATGCTCCTCAAGTTTCTATTACTATAAAAGGACAGTATTGGGAAAGTTTATAAAACCTGACTATCTCTAAATTAGAGAATATATTGTACCATTATTAACTTTGTTTATGTAAGAGAATGTCTTTCTTTTCAGGAAATATACATTCAACTATTTAGGGGTAAAGAGTACCATGTTTATAACTTATTCTCAATTCAGAAAAAGTTAGATAAATGACAGAGACAGAGAAGAAAGCAGATGTGGTAAAATGTTAACACCAGGGGAAGCTGGGTGACAGGTATATGGGAATTCTTTGCACAATTCTTGCAATTTTTTCGTATGTCTGAAAGCATAAAAAATAAGTTAAAAGAAAAAAGTGAACTTTAATAATAGTGTATAGCTCATCTTTCTTGTTATTTACATTAAGATTTAAGTTGTTTAATTTTAACCCACTAAGTTTTTCTTTTTTAAATATAGCTGTTAGGAGCTTATTCCTTCAACAAAGTTACTAACTTCAAGTAATTTCCTTAAAAAAATTCTGGCCTTTCCACAACTCGATTAAACCATCATTTTAAAGAACAAGAAAATTATATTTTTCATTTGAACAATTTTTACCTTAAAATAAACATCCAATGACCTGGATTTTGGGGGGAGGGGATTCTTTTACAAAAAGTGCATGTGCTTACTCTAAGGATAAGCCCCCTAAAAGCTGAGACTCTCACAAGCCGAGCTCAGTGTGATAAACACAGACCTCAATGGCTCATAACCAGTAGCAGCCATCTGGCAACCAGGAAGCATTGGGCACAAGGACACTGAGTATGAACAGACAAGTTCACCGAGGCCAATCTGGCCCTTCTTGGAGAAACAACTTAAGTGCTAGTTCCATAGCAGTACCTTAGTTATAAGCAGCAGAGCATGTCTGGCTCAGATTGAAGTCTCTGAGCAAATACCAACTTGGCAGGCGAGGAGATAGCTTAGCATTGGAAAAATTTTAAAGCCACATGTTATCCCTAAAATATATGCTAGAGATTCAGGGCCCAAAGGAAATTAGCTTAACGTAACTGCAAAAGAAATGCTTCCCATCTTCTCTGTGTCACCCCCAGCACAAGAAGAACCCCACACCAAATCCTGCCCTTTCTGCTTGTTATTCATAGCACCTCACAATACTGACGCTAAAGAAATATTCACATTTTATCATGGTTGTTCAACTACCTTGCAGACTGAATGCAATAAAGCCAAGCCAGTAGTTTCATGGCAAGCTTTCTAGGCACAGTCACAAAACATAAAACTATCTTTAACCTGGTTTCCACACGCTGTGTACCATGATCGCTCTTTAATTTTATTTAGTCCAGTTTTCATGTAGGTCTGTGTGCATCAAAAGATTCTTGCTATACTATTATGTTTAACAAACATGAAACAGCATTTATGTTGGGGGCAAAAATGACTAATAGCATCATTTAAATATATTACTACAGACAACTCTCTTTTTACGATGGCAAATGACAACAATCACTTTATTTTTCCGAACACGGGTGGCTGTGATATACATGTCGCTGATAAAAGCCTGTTATTCCCTGAACTAAATTGTGCTTGGCCTTGCACTGAACTCAGAAAATTGTGCACGTGCAGCTCAGGTAAAATTTAGCTCCACAGAGATGTGTGTATGACTCCAATGTTATTTACAGACAAAATATATTGGAGACAATCTGGTAACAAATACAGAGGCTATATTCAGCCATTTCAGTCATCAATTACAGACAAACTTGGATTTTCACTTCAACATATGGAGACTAACAGTGGTGCTTAACTGTCACAACAAAAACATTTTTATTTCGAATTACTCTTTGATTGTGTCTGCGGCTGCATTTCTGATCAGAGACACATTTCCCATAAGTTTACAAGGGCCCTGGTGTCTGATCCTTCAAAACAGGTCAGCTACAGCTCTCGTGCGGCATGGCTCCAGGGGAGCTGACCCCAGCCTAGAAACAAAGTCTGCAACTTAGGTAGTACTCAAGCTCAGCCTCTGGGAAAAGGTGTCATTTCCGGGCGAGCTCCTAGAGCAGGTCTCCAGGGGAGATCTTTTCATTTGTAATTAATTAAAGTGACAGTGGCCATTTTGGGGGGAGAGGCGTATCTTTCTAAAACACTTGCTTAAGAGTTCAGATTTTAGTAATATTTACGTCACTGGACATTCTCTACCTTTTTTTTTTTTTCTTCAGTGAAAAGTCCTACAGTGAGAAATTTCAAAATAGCCCCATTTTTAAAATCAATATGTTTCACAGTCTGTATTCAAATATCTTTGTCTTGCAGAGTGCTACCTAGGTGACAAATCTGATGTCCCATGATGTGGTTTTCTTTTCCCCAAACTAGACCACATCTAGAGGTCGCCCAAATCACCCAAGGTCACAAAACAAAACCAGCCTGATAAATCTTCGCAGAGTTTGAAATGGAACCAACAGTGCTAGGAGCGATATGGGGCAACTCCTCCATGCTAGACACTGTATAAAGGGGTAGGGATAGAAAAAGAAAGAAGAAAGGTCCTTGTTCTTAAGAACCTTGCAGTTTCACACACCTGCCGGGGCTGGGCACAGGCTGCTCACAGGCATCTGGTTCTGTATGGGAGGGATGGGTACCACGAGAAAGAAGAGATGATCCTCAAACACTACCTTCCCAGATCAGTAGGAAAAAGCTAGAAAAAGTGATGAGGGAGAGGGAAGGTGCTGGGCCGCCATTGTCCTTCAGAAACAATGAAGGAGAGGAAGGACTGGGGTGAGGGAGTGTAAAGACAGGGCCTTAAGGATACAGCAGAGGAACCTGGGAATAAGTCAACAAGCCCTTGCAAACAGGTAAATTGCATAAACACAGCTCACATTTCCAAAACCAAAAACCATGAGCAAAATGATACCAGAAAGGGCACTTGGAATTCGAGGTATTTGGAATTTTCTGACTGGATCAGTTCATATATATATATATTTTTTTTTTAAAAAGGCCAAAAAGCTACACTAAGTGCAACACAAACACGTGACTAAATCGAAACAGTAAGATAATGCACTGACTGCGGGACCAGAGAAAGGACTGGGGGCTTCTGCTGCAGCCTCAGCACAGCGTTTGTCTGGTAATTCCAAAAAGAATCGCAGAGGAGCTGCAACTTATCAACAGATGGATGGAAGCCGGGCCAGCAATGCAGTCGGAATCCTAATTAAAGCCCAGGCGCAGTCTGAGAGGTGCAGAGGAGGTGGGGCCTCAAGCAAGTGAGACACTGTGGCATTGTTGTCAGGACATCTGGGGGAAAGACAATACAGCTGCACGAATTCACCGGAGCGAAAGGATCTCCCGAAGACAAGAGGAGAATCAAGGGCTCCAAGGAGGACCCCACGACTCAGGGGTACTTGGCAGGTGGGAGCACAGAACCAAATAGTCCACACATTTCTGTGAGAAAGCCCATTTTTTAAATGCAAGCAGAAAACTTGAAGTAGTAACAAAAATAGGTCTTTGCTTTCCTTAATCCTTTTTAATCTTCTAGTCTTGGTTAATGGTCTTGCTAATCACTTCCTTTATCAGTCTAGGAAAGCAGAGGCTTGGGAGTCTTAGGCACTGAAGCTGTTTGTGGAATAAACCTGAGCAAATAACAGTATAACATGGTTTATGAAACCAGAGGGTTTGTACTCTATAAATAACTTCCATTTATTTTTATTCTTTACACGTACCCTACTACTGAAGACTGGATGATAGCTTTTTGCTCTTGCCTGGTTGACTTCTTACACACACACACACACACATACACCCAAGGTAATGATGATATTGATTCTGAAGAGACACTTTTTGAGACAAATAAAAGAGCCATGCAACTGCTCTAACAGAACAGTCTATAAACTTCATGAGAAAACTGTAGTCTTTTTGGTGAATAGCAATTGTCTAATACTTGAAAATCCTGCATCCTAATATCACCAGAGGATTGGGGCAGTGTTAGAAAGGATGTGATACCTTAGAGATACTCAACACAGTGAGTGGTCTATGCTATTTTCTTGTAAATTAAGTTCTACATTTTCTCTTTAATAAAAAAGTAATAACCTGTGATCATGAACAGCACTAGAGAAAGTATGAAAACAGAAGTTTGCATGTGAAAACATCTCAATTAAACAGAGTCCAAATACACAGGGAAAGAAACCAATTAAGCGATTCAAACACAAAGATACAAAAATAATGTATGATGAAGCATGGATTAGTTTCATACTCTTCAAAACAAACATATAAATAGGCCCATATTCACTGCATTGAGCTTGAGGAATTGGGGAGAATGCTTTTGTCTTTAGGGGATAGCCACCTCTTTTGGTTAAATGTTATATTCAAAATGTGCCTAATTCTTATAATCCAAATATGTGGCACTGCTTGGGTTTCCATGACTACTGCTCTGAAAATCATATTAATTATTCAAGAGGTCCATGCCATTCTCCCTGCATGCCCTGAGGAATGCTGGGAACCACAACATGCTGTTAGAAAAGGAATAGCTGTTAAACAGACTGCATGACCAAACCTAAATAGGAAAGTTATTCCAAGTCCTGACATCGTTCTGATAGCATTAAGCAGTATTATTTAAACTCCTTGAAACAAAATGCAATGAGCAAATGCAAGAGTTTTGCTTCACATTTAATATCTTTGTAAGACCATAAAAGTGTAGCCTCTGCTCATTCCTCTGATAGGATCTTATTTTCAACCAAGTCGGTTGCCTTGCATAGGACAGCACTCATTTCTATGAAACTTTCCCCTCAAAGGCTGCCATTTCAACACTGCAGAACTTGGAGGAAATCAGATAATCAAGTTAAATAAGACAAATTGTGACTAGGCAGCTGGGTGCCATACCCGCCGATGGCTGAATACCACAATAACCATAATTTGTACAGCCTGTGATCTTGCCTTCATCATAAATAACATTATCAAAGCAGAGGCAGGGAGGTCTGAGCGTAGTCAAGCAACATGCACACTGCTACTGATTTCCTGTTAAAGCTAAACTCACAGTGTCAAACCTGCAGCAGGGCAATGAGGGGTGTTATCAGCCCAATTACTCAAAGATGAGGAGGGGAGCGAGCAGCTATCACTACATGCTCTTGAGCTCCTTCAGGGTCACAGACGCTTAGATACAACATTTGCATTTATTTTCATTTGCATTTATTATAATTGTATATTGCATTAGAGCACTGTGTAATGCTTATATGACACGTTATATTATTATATATCATTTTAGATTACTAGATATTATATTATTCTTTGTCTTTATTAGCAAAGGAGACTGATTTTCAAAGAGATGACTATTGCAATGAGACACGAGTCAAAATTTCCAAGTAGAAGTTCCAAGGTCTCTGATTTAAGACATTTACAGAGATTTACACACTTATTCAGCTTCATTAATACTGTGTTCTTATTTATCATGCACATACAGGGTGGAAAAAAGAAGTGCAAATTTTCCAGAAGCAAAGAATGTGAGAGAAATCAGGGTGATTTGAATACACTGAATTCTGCACTGCATAATCTTGTAATCAAATTTGAAAATAATGTGATAAAAAATTATACCCTGTGGAAATGTAATCACCTGCCACAAGTGATAAAGAAATAAAATCAAATAATATGTAACAATTATCTAAAACATAATGAACAGTCTATTTGCTAATTAAAGGGAAAACATATCATGTATTATAATTACTATTCAATATTTAGTAATATAATTTCTCTATAGTTAACTTATGAGCCTTTTTGTGAATTAAATGCTGATGGAAAGGAGTGAAAACTGTGATAAATGCTTACCCCACAAATAACAGCCTTTATTATTAATTATTCTTCCCATCAACCAATTACCACTCAAATTGTCAGAAAGCTAATTACAGCAGGAAAGCCAACTTGCAAAATCTATTTAGTGATATTTTAATTCAATTCAACTACTATCTATTGAACCTGTTAGGCAAAATACTCAGTGCTGTTCAAGACAAAAGAAGTATGGCTCTCATTTACTGAGGGGCTTCGTGTCCTTCTCATGTCCCAGGCACGGTGCTCAGCTATGAGGCACACACAAACACACCCAGTCCATCAGTACTATGCATGTATTCACTAATCTGCACAATATCCCAACAGAGGCAGGTAATACTTTCCATAAGGACTTCTGAGACCCTGTTTCATCATCTCCAAGATGGAAATACTAATGTGTACTTCTTAGTTTTTTGCTGAGCCTTAAATAACAAGGTAAGTAAAAAGCATGGTCCAGTACCAGGAAATTGTAGTTATTATTAGATATTAACAGGTGAGTGAGGCTAAGGTCAAAGCCACTTGACACTGAATTGTTCAGTCATTTCACGAAACATGCAGGCAGGGAACAGCACCACCGATTCAGCCCACCATCCCCTGTCGGAGAAGCAGCATACTCAGTCACATCCCCTTCCATGAACAGTTTGACCCACACAAGAATAAACAAGTTGCTGGGCTACAGAACAAGTCCTTGCGTTCCTATTATAAAGAGCGATTTCCAGGTCACTGACGGGGATCAAAGCGACAAGACCAAGAGCTGTGGCCAGGGCTAAGTTTGTTGCGCTGCTGCCTACAAGAGGCCATGAATCATAATGAAGAAGCCACTAACTTTGGCTTTGTCAACACCAACACTTCTAGGGCTATTCAATCAGCTCCATTCACAAAGCCCCAGCACTCCCTTTTGTCACCAGGGTGGAAGAGCCAGAAGTACTCCACATATCAGACAATTTGTTTCTTATATTGGTGAGAATTAAAGATATACTGTCGAGAATGAACAAGCTGTTGCAGATCACTGCATATTTTCATGAGCCATCAGGACACAACAGACAGGTTACTGATTTTTAGGATTCAGACAATAATAAAATCTAGTTGTAGCTAAATCCTTACTGAACATTATTTATCCTTTCTTTGGATGATTCAGGTCATCATAAACCCTGACACTGCTGTGGGAAATAGACATTGGGCTAAATCTCCACTATCCTTCTGATATAACCTCTATTTATTCTCTTAAAAGATTGTTGGCTTATTCTTTTTCTCTTCCTTATCAGTGCAGAGTACATGAGGCTAAGGGGGAAAAATACAGCTCTATGCTTTTCAGTATGGATTTCATGAAATGAAAATTTGCCAAATATTTTTAGTTACAATTGTCAGATCAGAATGTGACGGTTAATACTGAGTTTCTTGTTAAATTATGACTTTTCTTTCTCCTCAAATTATACAAAATATTCCAATGTTTGGCATCTTTTAAGCTTCACTTTCTAGAGGATAAAATTTAAAATCTTGACATTATTGAATGTCTAAACTTGTTTCCAGGACTGCAAAAAATACTAAAGTTCCCCATGTGTGGAAATAAGAGAGATGGTAACCTTCCTCCGCACATGCTTTAAAAAAACAACAAAAAAGTAACCCATAATAACCCTGATGTTTAATTCAAACAGATTCTAATTTCAATGTCTTTTCTATGCTATTCTTGGGGACAAAAATTTTTATCACCATTTTAAAGAGCACAAGGTTGGTATTGACTTGCATTTCACAGACACACACATAAGAAGCTATACAGTAGCCTAGAATTCCAAGTTCCTCTCCATTCCACAATCTTTCCCCCAGGCTTTTAACTCACCACACCCATCTTAAGCATTCTTTATCTCGCTTGCTGCCCCTCTAGTGGAGGTGCTGGGCACCAGGGTCCCAGAGGCTTAAAGGAGGCTAAATGGCTGATCGTCCAATTGGAAAGACAGCAAACCACTGCGTGTTGACTGCCACTGCTCGCTGGCCCAACACTGAAACCTTTCTGTCTATCTTCTTCCGGAAGACAGTGACTCTTATCTAACTAGACTGCTTAATGTGTTCCAATGTGATTTCCCTAACAAATTTCTAACTCTGCCTGCTATTTATTATCACTATGCTGTAGCAATTCTAAATGCCAGTGATAAAATACCCCTCCTTGGAAAAAAATTGTGTTGGGCTAAGTTGTAAGCAAAGAATCTAGGTACTGTTTCAATGAATCATCAATGAACAGTAAAACTAGCAAGTGAAACTTTTTTTGGCAATGGAACTGTGTACAAGCCTCTGTGTCCTTGTACTTTGAAGTAAAATGCTGACTCAAGAGGTGATGATTGGGAAACGTAAAGATGTAGAAACAAAGAAGTGCTGTTGGACTAGGGAACTGGTAACAATTTAGACTATAATTCTGCCACATAGCAGAACCACCCCCAAACTCCCAGTTCCCTGAAAGATACAGATAAAGGCTTGACACACATTCCTAAGTTGTTTTCACAGGAAGCAGAACCCCCTCAAGATGAAAACTACTGACCACAAGAACATAGACCCTAGACTGGCTGAAACCAGAAGGTTGATGATATTTGAAACTTCACCTTGATGCCAACGGATTCAAGAACTGTCCACAAGCTGATCACGCCCTTGAACACTATAAAACTCCTCACTCCCCCTCCAGGGTGGGTCACACAGTCTTTAGGGCATTAGCCCACTGTGGCCCCCTTTGCCTGGCAATGCAATAAAAGCTACTCTTTTCTACTTCACCCAAAACTCTATCTCCATGTTTCTATTCAGCACTGGTGAACAGAGGCTGAGTTTTGGCAACAGAAACAGTTTTACTGAGATATAATTCATAAAAATACAATTCACCATTTTAAAGTATAGACTTCAGTGGCTCTTGTACAGTCACAGAGATGTGCACTCAACACCACTATCTGGTTCCAGAGCATTCCATCACCCCCTCCAAAAAATTCTTGTACCTATTAGCAGTCACCCTCCATTCTGCCCTTTCCCCAACTCCTGGTAACTACTCTATGGATTTGTCTATTCTGGTTATTTTACATAAATGAAATTGTACAATATATCACCCTTGGATCTGCCATCTTTCGCTTAGCATAACATTTTCAAGGTTCATCCATGTTGTAGCATGTATCAATACTTTATTCACTTTTGTGGCTGGATAATATCCCATTGTATGGATAAAATATTATTTTGCATATCTTTTAATTAGGTGATGGACATTTGCATTGTTCCTATATTTTGGCTACTGTGAATAATACTGCTATGAACACTGGTATACAAAGTTTTGCGAGGACATATGTTTTCAACTCTGTTGGATATATAACTAGGAGTAGAATTGCTGGGTCATATGGTAATTCTAGTATTCTTGCCTGGAAAACTCCATGGACAGAGGAGCCTAGCAGGCTGCAGTCTATGGGGTCACAGAGTCAGACATGACTGAATGACTGAGCACAGTACAGCACAGCAAGGTAACTCTATGTTTAACTTTTTGAGTAACTGCCCAATTTCCACAGCAGCTGCACCACTTTACATTCCTATCAGCAATGTATAAGGATTCCAATATCTTTGCATCTTTACCAACACTTTTTAGTGTCTTGTCTCTTAGAGCAGTGCCATCCTAGAGTGTGTGAAGTGGTAGCTCATTGTGGTTCTGATTTGCATTTCCCTGATAGCTAAGGATGTTGAACATCTTTTCATGTGTTTTTTGGTCCTTTGCATACCCTCTTTGGAAAAAAGTCTATTCAGAGATTTTGCTCATTTTTGACTGGGTCATTTCTCTTTTGATTATTGAGTTATATTTTTTCTTTATATACCAATACCTCATCAGATATGTGATTTGCAAATATTTTCTCCCATTCTAAAACATCTTTTTACTTTCTTGATGATGTTGTTTGAAGTTCCCTATCAATTTTTTGATAAGTGCTTTGGCACTTCCCAGGTGGACCAGTGGTAAAGAATCTACCTGCAATGCAGAAGACACAGGAGATGCACACACATAATTTTAATTAAAATAATCTCTAATGCCTCAGGCCGAATAATATTTTTTCATAGTTTCTAAAAGTGCTTCCTATATGTAGATGGACCTAGAGATATAGTTTTACTAACGATGACCCTCTGATCCCATGTTAATCCTTAGTTAGTGCCTGCTCAGTCACTCAGTCATGTCTGACTCTTTGCAACCCCATGGACTGTAGTCCACCAGGCTCCTCTGTCCATGAGATTTTCCAGGCAAGAATACTAGAGTGGGTTGACATTTCCTTCTCCAGGGGATCTTCCCAACCCAGGGATCAAACCCATCCCTCCCGCATTGCAAGCAAGGATTCTTTACCCCTGTGCCACCTGGCAAGTCCATCCTAGTTAGTTAGATTGGACCATAAATACTTTATGAGGTGTCCATCTGTCCTTAGGACAAAGAAATTCCTCAAACTTCCCAGAAAACTTTTTGTAGCTTTACAATGATCATGCTGCATTGTGAATACCTGCTTTTGAGCAAGTAAACTCAGCACTTATTAAAAAAATTGGTGTTATTTGGCCAGGAGGATTTGGGTTAGCAGCTTTTCCCATAGGAACGCAGTCTAGCTGCAAGACTTTTAGAAATCCTCTCTTTAATCAATACTACCTTTTACTTTACACTCCAAGACAGCTGTACCGTCTGGTTTCCCATTAAATTAAATTTGTCTAAAAGTTTAAAATTTCTTGCTATCATTTGGATCTAGTTAAGCTTACCAACTCAGACTAAGTACACTGAGGGGCAGGGTAGAGAGCAATCCAGGCTGAATTTGTAACCAAACTGACTTTCAGCATATTTGGAAAGTAATACTGCAGTAGTTAATTAGGCATGGTCATCATATCCCTCTTTAAGGATCCACAGAAGCAAGGTCTCAGGTCAAGTGGCCAAACAGTAGGGCCTGGGAAACAATGCAGTAGCCCACAGACTTGGAGTTGCTTTTCTCATCTACAGCTTCATCTGGACCACAAGTATCAGAAGCATAGCTGCACGTAAACATCTGGGATGATAGACTAGGGATACAATTACGTCTGTCTCTGAAAAGAAACACTATGTTGGACCCCTAACTCCCAAGACCTCAGAATCTGACTATTTGAAAGCAGGGTCTTTACAGAGATGATCAAGTTAAGATGAGGTCCTTAGGCTGGACCCTAATCCAAAATGACTGGTGTCCTTTAAAAAAAAGGAGGGGGGGGGATTGGGACACAGAGATGGGCATGCGCAGGGGAAAATCCATGTGATGACACAGGAAAAAGGTGGTGATGTGAAAGACGATTAGCGTGATGTATCTACAAGCCAATGAACAGCTGAGGCTCTTTCTCTAGAGCCTTTGGAGGGAGCATGGCCACACCAACACCTTGACTTCAAACTTCTAGCCTTCAAAATTGGGAGACAAAACAGTTCTGCTGTTCTAACCCACAAACTCAGTTTGTGGTGTTTTGTCATGGCAGCCTAAGAAAATGAATTCACAGCTCCGTGCAGCATGCAAAGGAAGGACTTTGGGTATCTCAGGTGGAAGGATTGTGGTCATTCCAGTGCTGCTGGCACGCCGAGACCATCAGCACAGTCAGTAGTAACACCTTGGAAATGAAAAGGAACAATACACGGTATACACCCCACATTTCTTGTCTGAAGATGCACATTTTTACTTTACTAAATGTTCTGAGACTTTAAGTCTCATTCTGGCTGTGTGTCTGGTGTGTAATAAAGGAAGAGTAATGGTTGTCTGGGTCGAATTGATGAGGCTGTGAGCTAAATAAGTCAAGAAATCAGTGAAGAAATCATCACTGCCTTCTCACCCCCAACTCATTCTTTATAAATAATGAGGATGTCTTATTGGGTGATATGAAATTTCATCATAGGCATATTGAAGGGCTATAACCACGTAGGTATTGTGAGGCTGTGTAACTAGTGGGGATCAAAATAAAGCTAAATGACAGTGATAATGACTGTCTGTAGATTATAAATCACTGCAAATATATACTAGGCACTTCGGGTTGGTAGAAACTGTAAATAATCTGCATCCTGATCCAGTCAAATTTAAGCCAAATACTGATACAATGAATCAAGTCGGTACTGCTATAAATTAATGAGGCCAGTTAAATAGAAGCAAGGATTCTTTCCATTTTATCTACCATTACCCCTTTTTCATACATTGCCTGTGGGATGATATTACACACAATTGTGTGGGAAGAAAAAGATTACTGAAACAAATTTATCAAGACTTGTTTGGTAAGCATTACATTTTTAACTTTATTTCATGATATTGTCATTTATTCATTAGGCAGGTATCTATTGAGCCCTTATTACACGTAATAGGCAACCAAGGCACACCCAGTAAAAGAGCTTCTAAATACTGATGTCAGTTGAAGCTGATATGGTGACTTCAGCCTGAGAGGTCAAACACATACAGTTCTCCAGAAAAGCTTTGGGTCTGTCACAGCAAACCTAAAGGTTTTTTTCATCTTAAATACGTATAAGGATTTAAGAGATTTTCACCCAAACTTTACTCCCAGGGAAAAAGAAGCCAAAACAAAATGTGTCTAGAAAACATATGGTATTTCTCATTCCATGTATGCTTCCAATTTAAGAAAGTTTGCTTACTTTTCTGACAAAATATATTTTAACAAAAATTTAGTTCTCATTGAACAGCAGAAAAACGATGGCTGAAAGCTTGGTAAAAAAGAACTGCTCAATATTAATCTGTTTACTTTTGGGGTAGGAGAAAAGGAACGTAGCATATATTATGTACTTCTTATGTGCAGAGTTTTCTAGAATTCTCTTAAACCTTATAGAACCCTAGGAGGGAGACACCTTTCTCCTCCATCTCCATCTCCTCCTCCTCATCATCATCACCATCGCCATCATTTGTATTATTACCATTTTGTAGATGAGGAGACTGAAGTTCAGAGAGGGGAGGTGACTTCCCTAAGGTCACACACCCAGCAAGAGGCCACTTCATACTCTCCAACACTGCAAAATGCTGCTTCAAACTTACAGCTTCAAGAAACATATATCCAGCTTTTAACACCTCCTCACTATATGTAGTCTTGTACATTTGTCCCAGTATTTTATTGCTGTGCTTAGTCACTCAGTTATGTCCGACTCTTTGCAGCACCATGGACTGTAGCCCGCCAGGCACGTCTGTACATGGGGATTCTCCAGGCAAGAATACTGGAATGGGCTGCCATGCTCTCTTCCAGGGGTTCTTCCCAACCCAGGGACCGAACTTGGGTTTCCCACGTTGCAGGCAGATTCTTTACCGTCTAAGCCACCAGGGAACCCCAGTACTTTATTAGTGAACGTGTATTATGTTTATGACTTATAGACTCCTAAATACCTTTCTTTTATTTCATAATCTTCTCTTCCTATGTCTTGTGTTTTCCAGTGATATATTGTAGATCTGAGAAAGTTTATATTTCAAAATGATTAATTTTGTTCTGCCAACTGCAAGGCAAGACTGCAATAAATGCATTCTTGTTGATCAAGAGTGTGTATTTGTGAGCAGAAAGAAATACTATCTGAATTTACATTGTGTTCTGGAACCACAACCAACTAATACATTGACATGCCAATATACTGGATTGTTTACATACAAAGTAAATGTCAAACAAAGGGAAAACCCTTTTGTCAGTTACTAGATATTCCTCTTACCTTCTGGGACCTGTCAGATTGAAGCAAAATGTGCCTGCTTCATCCTGTCATTACATTTGACCTAAACTTCATTTAAAAGACTGGAGAATTAATTTTAAACCTGTAGTATTGATTAGGCTTTAGACAAGTATTTGCCTTGGAATTTGATTTAAGTCTTGCTCAACATTCACTTGTCAGGAAGGTAACAGCTTTACAAATGAAACCAAAAAGGAGGCATTTCATTCTAATTTCATTTGCAAAAAAAAAAAGATTTTATAGAAGGAGACAAATTGGAAGAGCAACAAATTATCTTACCATCAAGGGCTCAAATGCCTGCTTTGGCCAGTTTATCAGTTATCTGGGCAGGAGACGACCAGGACATTTACTGCTCGATGGTAAGGAGCACATTGAAAGGCCTGTTGACAACTGATATTAGAGCTTTCCTTATGTTTATCTTTTTCTTCTTCTTTCAACAAGAGATTCCTGTTAAGAGTCTTTCTAGCTTTATGATGCTGAGCGACTGTGGACCGCAGCCCTACTCAGCCCATGGGGAAGCCGGGATTTCCAGCAAGACGTCCCCTACTGCCAGTGAGATCAAAGGGACACAGACAGAGGCTCCCCCCGACAGTGGGTCTTTAACCAGCCCTCTAGTGTGCTGGGGACTGCTGAGCTGGCCTTACCACCATGTACACTTGAAAGAACACCTCGCTCCTCCTGATCGCTACTGGTTTCTATAGAAACAAGAAAGAATCTGTTCTTTTGCGAAAATTTTCCCCTAAAGCTTTTTCTAGCACTGTATAAAACATTTATTTTTTGCTATCACTCTCCTCCATTTATAGCATCATTTAACCGATCAAAGAACAATGGGCTGAGTAAAGATGAGCGTGTCCTTCGTGTTCAGAAACCAAATCTTAACATGCATTAAGCAGCCATGGTCAGTTCATCTCTCCTGGGTCACTTTAAGACTCAAGTATTTTAGAGTAAATACTTGAAACAATAGTGTATCGGAGAGGGAAAAGGGGTCAACAAGGTATTTACCCCACCACAGGCTGACTTTTTCACTTCAGAATACTTCAGCAGTTACAGTATTTAAATGAACTCTGTCTCATCAGCATCACCATAAATTATCCTTGAAAACTCTATGGCTCCTGACCACAGGAACGTGAGTCATGGCCTTGATGCCTGTGTGGCTTAGCTTTGAGATAACAACTGGGTTTCCCTGAATTATTATCATGTGCCCTTCTCCAGGGACCACATTTGCTCAAGAGTTGCTAAGTCTAGTAAATATTGTATCTGTCCTCTTGTAATAACCAAGCAAACAGACTTGCCCTCCATCACAGAAAACCCCCAGAGCTGTTAGGTCATGAAAGAGGTACTGAACTAGGGTCGTGCTTAAAAACTAAGAATGGGAATCTCTGTGGCATAAATCAAGATTAAATTCGCTACCTGGTTGCATGTGTCTACTCTTCTATCACACTCCATTCATTTATTCCTGCCTCAATAAAAATTGAGTGTCAACTGTTTGCCACACATGGGGTTTCAAGCACTGTAGGTAACATGCAGCATTGAGCAATACACACAGTTCCTGTCCACCCAGAGTTCATAGTCCAGCATGGGAGACAGGCATTAAACAAATACTCACACAACGAACTACAACAGTAAGAAAACCTATGAAGCAAAAGGACCGACTGCCTAAGAGGGACTCTAATGTAGGGTCTAAGGGGTCACAGAGACACCTGGGTGTTTTTCTAGCATGTTGTTTATAAAGAGATATAAAGTAGGGTTTTCACTTCAGATGAAATTAACTTGAAATTTGTGCACTGTAAAATCGTGGAACTGTCAGAGATCTTGAGAGGTGAATGGCTTCAGATGAAATTATCTTGAAACCTGTACCTGTTTTGCAAAATCACGGGACTTCTCAGAAATTTTGACAGGTGAATGATTTAGCTCTTCAGGATAATGGCTTTCTCAATCTGGAGATTCTTAAAAATGAAGGCTTTCAGACTTCTTTGGTGGCTCATCTGGTGTTTAAACATATTATAACTCTAAGAATTCCATCTTAGCTACCAAGATATCAAAAGGACATCATAAAGTAACTCACCCATAAAGTGGTCTTAAACTCAGAGAGGAGGGGTGCAACTGCACTAAAATGCTGTATTTCATGCTCTGAATCCAATACAGACTGAGCACCAGAGTCTGAGGACTAACTCTCTACTCATAAAACACATAAACAATAAAATAAATAATTGGTATTCATGGTGATCCAGTTTTGCTATTCACACGACCATTATCATTTTCATATTTTTCATTCTTTTGCTTTTATTCTGAATCTGAACTTCTGAGACAAAGTTGGTATCTGGTTAAAAAAAGAGACACTTACAAATGCATATTGATAAAGGGCATGAACTTTAAAATCAGACACACTGAGTTTGAACCCTAACTGCACCACCTATTACTGTATAAACTTGGGTAAATCATACAACATTTTGAGTCTTGGTTTTGTACCTGTGAAATGGGGATAATAATAACTCATGAGGTTGTTGCAAATGTTAAATGAGATAATACATGTAAACTATTTGGCACAGTGCTTGGCACAGAGTAAACATACAGAAAACAAAGGCTTAGGATATGCACACACCTGAAAATGAACTTTTAACTGACCTATACTTTTATACATATTTTATAAACATGTATGTGTGTATTTCTTCCTACCTTATTGCTATTGTGAAAATAAAGGAAACCTCATTTAAAATGGAGTCAGGAAGCCCTGAAAGAGGACTCTCTGCCACTGCACTACCACTCTCCGCCACTTGCAGATCTCGGCAGGAAGAAGTGTACCTTGTATTTACAAACTACAAGAAGTTTACACATTCTTGTTGGAGGAAGAGAGATTTTCTCTTGGCCTAGCAACAGTCCAGCCAATAAGAAAACACCACATTTAGCCAATGAGAAGTCGCCACCACCTTCAACTCATGCTTTACTCCAATGAACTTTCATTTTAAACAACCCTTCCCAACCTCCTCCTTTCCTCTATAAAAGTATGCTCGTCTTCTTTGTTCTTCAGGCTTGCCTATGGCATGACATAGTTTGCTTATGCTGACTGAAATTCCTCTGCTATTCTCAAACTAATTTTGCTGGTAAAATAACTAGCTATTTTATTTTTAAGGTTGACATTTCATGGTGTCAGAAGTGGGATCCAAAGATGACAATCTCCTGAGGAAATAATGACTCCTAGAACTGTCTGGAGTACCCACTTGAGCAGCTTGTACTCTTTCCTTCTGTGAGTTATCTTTTTCTATTAAATTGAGTAAGCCTTTTCTTTGATCCAAGCTCCCTTCCTTTGGTCAAGCTCTCTGACTTTATTTGGGACCAGTTTTTGTTTTCATGAAGGCACTTCCCTTTCTGGTGAGTACTCTTCTGTTTTCTAAACTTCAGAGTTTTGAGCAGTGGGATCAAACTCTCCTCAACTATCTCGAGAGTGTCCCCCTTCTGGGATCCCAGCTGGTTTTATGTTTAAAAGCTATGGTCCCTCCTTATGCACATTTTAACTAAATGGACCAATTTGACCAAAATAATTTAGAATTCCAATGGCCATTATGGGGAACTTCTGACCTCCCCAAATTTGTTTTTCTCAGAACTAAATTAGAAGACCACATCTCTCAAATTAGGGCTCAGAGTAGGCAATGGCACCCCACTCCAGTACTCTTGCCTGGAAATCCCCATGGACGGAGGAGCCTGGTAGGCTCCAGTCCATGGGGTCGATGAGTCGGACACGACTGAGCGACTTCACTTTCACTTTTTACTTTCATGCATTGGAGAAGGAAATGGCAACCCACTCCACTGTTCTTGCCTGGAGAATCCCAGGGACGGGGGAGCCTGGTGGGCTGCCATCTATGGGGTCACACAGAGTCGGACACGACTGAAGTGACTTAGCAGCAGCAGCAGCAGCAGGAGGCTTCCAAATGCATTCAAGACTCTAAAATCACCTCTTTACAAAATACTATTTCTAAATTAATCGAGGAAAATAAACAATTGGAAAATATTAAAAAGCTACTAAGGTCTCTTTTCCCCCTCCCCTACCCTCTATGTCTCCAGGTACACAGGAAGTATCTTGTGCCAAGGTCTTTACCCTGGTGCCATTTTCCTTTTTTCCTCTGTGCTGTTCTACCTTCTCATTCTATTCCTTTCACTGAACTTCCTATTTTCTATGAACTTCTCCCTACTTTCACCTTACCTGAACCTATTAAAATCTTCCTCTTTAAATTAGGCCCACTGAAGATTCAAATGATAAATCTGTAATTTCTTGTGTTCCTTGTACTAATGCTGAACTACAAGCTATAGTCAGATTTTCCCAAAGTAACTGAGGATCCCCACAAATTTGCTGAGGAATTTAATATGGACATTCATACTTATCAGCCTGGTTTCTCTGACTTATATCTGCTATTTCACATGCTTGTCAGTGAAGATCAAGCTGAATACTGGATTAAAAACTGCTAGTTGGGTAAATCCAAAAGAGTTCCTAGGAGTACAACCAGGAGGCCAACTCTCTATTATATGATCAAACTCAGGGAATTTCCAAGTGACACCATTTGGCAACTTCTAGGCCTTTCCCAAAACCTATTAATTGAAATGAGATTCAGACTTGAACTCAGAAACCCAAATGAACCTCTGCACAACTATCACAGTCAACACCAAATTATTTTTAGGGACAATTCTGGTCCATGGATGTTGAATCCACTCAGGTAGGCTTTAACTCTATGTTAATTAAGGGCTAAACCAGGATCTTTCTCTTCCAGTTAAAATGACCAGGGTGGAATGGGAAACTACATCTATGCCAAATTTAATTAATTTAGCAAACAAGTTTGTCTAAACCCAGCATGATTCAACTAAAAGGAAGACCACTAAAATCTTCACTTTCTAATTCCAACTAATGGAGGTCCATAAACAAATAAAACAAACCTCCTGGTTTTTCAGCCATCACTGCCAAAAGCCAGGACATTGGGAAAAAGACTGTTACAAGTTTAAGCACTCCAGGTACCTTCAGCCCTCCAACCAGCCTTTCCAATGCCCTCCTAACCCCCAATGATGGGGCTTTGAGGAACTACAGCGTGAGTGCATGCTAAGTCCCTTTAGTAGCATCTGACTCTTTGCAACCCGATGGACTGTAGCCTGCCAGGCTCCTCTGTCAATGGGATTCTCCAGGTAAGAATACTGGAGTGGCTTGCCTTGCCTTTCTCCAGGGGATCTTCCCAGCCCAGAGATCAAACCTGTGTCTCTTATGTCTCCTACACTGGCAGGCAGGTTTTTTACCAAGAGGACCACCTGGGAAGCCTAAGGTGTGCTTCCAAATCCTCCCTCTTAATCAACTTGAAGAAATCACTCTCTAGATTGGGAATGAATATTTCTATGACCTTATTGACACCAGAGTTACACTCTCAGTGCTTTACCCCACTGTTATTAACCAGCGCCTGCCTCAGAGTATTAAAAAGGTCAAATAGTGGTGATCCCAAATAAAAGTCAACAGGTTCTTGTTTCTAAACCTATCTCTTTCTATTTAGGCCCTCTAAAAGATACCCAGCATTTGCTCCTTAGTTCCCCCACTCTTATTCATTTTCTGGGTTGAGATTTCCTAGAAAAATATTCTGGATTTTCTTTCTCCCCAAAAATGGAGAATAATTCTAGAATTTAATAACAACAACCAAAATAGCCACCTACTTAATGAATCATATGACCCTTGAACATCTTTTATTTGCTCCATCTCTAATGGCTGCTGCTGCTGCTGCTAAGTCGCTTCATTCGTGTCCGACTCTGTGCGACCCCATAGACGGCAGCCCACCAGACTCCCCCGTCCCTGGGATTCTCCAGGCAAGAACACTGGAGTGGGTTGCCATTTCCTTCTCCAATGCATGAAAGTGAAAAGTGAAAGTGAAGTCACTCAGTCATGTCTGACTCTTAGTGACCCCATGGACTGCAGCCCACCAGGCTCCTCCGTCCATGGGATTTTCCAGGCAAGAGTACTGGAGTGGGGTGTCATTGCCTTCTCTGTCTCTGATGGAACTGAACCTAATTCTAAGGAAACTAATCATTTGTCCCTATAAGATCAGCTGCCACCTCCTTATGGGCAAAATCCTCAACTGATAATGGCAGATCCCTCCTATTAATATGCAAATAGATCCGTCAAAGCCTCTCCCCAGAATTAACCAATACCCTATAAATAAAGAGGCCCTCCAGGGCATTAAGCCAATAATGGATGATTATATGGCCCAGGGTCTCATTATCTGGTACACTAGTCCCTGCAACAGGCTTCCCAGGTGGCTCAGTGGTAAAGAATCTGCCTGCCAATGCAGGAGATGTGGGTTCAAGCCCTGGGTCAGGAAGATCCCCTGGAGAAGGAAAGGCAACCCACTCCAGTATTCTTGCCTGGAAAATCCCATAGACAGAGGAGCCTGATAGGCTGCAGATCATGGGGTTGCAAAGAGTTGGACATAAAATTAGCAACTAAACAACAAAAATGGTCCCTGCAACATCCCTGTTTTACCTGAAAAGAAACCCAATGGCCAAGGATGGAGATTTGTCCAAGATCTCCAGGCCATAAACTATACTGTCATCCCTTGTCACTCTGTTGTTTCCAATTCCAATACTTTTTCAGCCTCATACCCACCAAAGGCAAATTTCTCACTGTGAGTGATTTATTAATATGTAGCACCTTCTTTAGAATCCCTACAGATAATGCTAATCAATATCTCTTTGCCTTTATTTGGGAAGGACAACAATATATCTGGACAGTAATGACCAAAGATTTTACCAAAAGTCCTTCTTACATCTCACAAATCTTGAAAGCTGATTGAGATGATATAAAATGTTCTGGAGGCTCTACTTTATTATAGTATGTAGATGACTTGCTTCTCTGCTCCCCTTCCCAGATCTTTTTTTAGGAAGACAGCATCCACCTGTTGAAGCTTGGGAGAAACTACAGTTTGTTCAAACCCAACTTCGTTATTTGGGGCACCTGGTCATGGGAGAGCAGCTGGGCACCTGAACCCAGATAAGCTTCATGGCATCCTGAACTTCCCAAAGCCCAACACCAAACTCAGTTTTGAGGTTGGGTTGGTTATTTATTGTTAGAACTGGATTCTGAACTCTTTCACGGCCCAGTCTTTATATGCCCCACTAAAAAATAGCAAACCTGACTCTTACTGCTTGGGAAGATCTGCATGACCCAGCTTTTAATACCTTAAAGGAAAGCTTGATACATCTTCCTACCCATGGACATTCTAATTATCAACTTTATATTGGAGAAGGAGACAAGTACTCTAGGAATAGTCACCCCAAAACACGGGGTTCACCATTGCCCCATAAGGTACTACAGCCAGCAGACATAGCCTATGGTATGAGGACACTCCTCACCATTTCTGTCACATTCCTTTTACTTAAGGCCACCAAGAGATAGTCATGGGATCCCTTCTAACCATCTTTGTACCCCATGCAGTAGAGCCCTCCTGAATTCTCATCAGTCTCAAAACCCTTCAGCCAGTCATCTTACTTTCTAGGAAATCCTCATAGTAATCACTCTTCATATAACTCTCTCATTGCGATCACCTTAGTTCTGCCACCCTTCTTCCCTCCTCTAAGGACTACACTCCTCATGACTGACTCTGACAGATCATCTTTTGTCCCCTTGCCACGATACACAGGAAACTCCTCTAACCAATGCTGTTTTCATGGTTTACAAATGGTTCTTAAAGAATTAAAATGGTAAATATTGTGCTGGATATGTAGTTTCAACTCCTTTTAAAATCATCAAGGTGGGACTTTTGCCTTTGGCTACCTCAGCCCAACAGGTTGAAATATATGATCCTACTTGGGACTGAATTTCATCAAAGGGCAAAACAGCAGACACTAAATATGCCTTTGGAGTAGCCCATGACTTCAAAGTGCTGTGGAAACAGCAAGTCCTCTTTACTTCTAGTGGGGATAAAATTTTCAATGGCTCTTATGTCCATTAGAGGCCACATTCTTGTCAGCCACTTCAGCTATGATTAAGGTCCCTGGGTATTCCAAACCTGACTCCCTGGAAGCTAAAGGAAACCACATTGCTGACATTTCCACCAAGAATGCTGCCCTCAAAGGAATGAAAGATCAAACCTCTGTCATGTCCAAATTGACAAATGATAACCTAGAGAAATCAGTTTGAGGAGCCCAAGAATTGGCTCCAGAAAAGGAAATAGAAGATTGGAAATCTAGTAACTGTTGGCTCAATAAAAAGGAGAACTCTGGTTTGGGCCAAGTAACAATCCGGTCTAGCCAAGGACTCTAAAATTCTCATTACTGTATATGCATTAAACCATTGGTCCACAGATAAAATGATAAACACAGATAAAATGATCAACACTGGTGGGAGATAACAATAAGGCCACAAAAAGTGCCTATTTTGCTTGCCCCACCTGCCCAAAACATATATAATTCAGGAAAACCTGTTGGCAGTGCTCCTGAACGCTTTAAATTGTCCAGTGGACACTAGAGGTTTGGGAAGTAGATTTTACTCAATTTCCCCCATCTCATGGATATAAATATGCTTTAGTCATGGTTTATATGTTTTCCCACTGGGTCTAAGACTTCCCATGTAGACAAGCTACTGCCTCTTCTGTGCCTAAAATTCTTTTAGAAAAGATTATCCTTACCCGCGGAACTCCTCTTGAGCTCCATAGTGACCAGGGAACTCATTTTACTGGTCAAATATCACAACAAGTCTGTATTGTTTGGCCAGTCCTACTGCATTTTCACCACACTTCTCACCCTCAATCCTCAGGGCTGGTCTGATGCACTAACAGCAACATTAAGACTCAATTCGCAAAATTTGTGAAAAACCTTTCCATTTGTAGTACCCTGGCCAAAGGCGCTGCAATCAGTCCTTCTAAATCTCGGGTCCAAACCCTTTTGGAACCCATAAAATCTCACCTTTTGAGATAATCACAGGATGCCCAATGCACCTGGCTTCTGCTTCTTTTGATCCACAACTGATAAAAGGAGATCAGACTTCAATATTGTAAAGGCTTAATTGCTTGCTTCTGTTGAAAATTACCATGTTTTAGAAGTACAGTCTTTTCACAGTGTCTCCCATCTTTCATATTCTCTGGAGATGAAGACCTTAAACATCACTCCTTACAACCTAGAGATTTCATCTATTGGACAATACACCTCCAGAAAGACTCCCTTCAGCCCCGTTGGGAAGGCCCCTATCAGGTACTATTAACCAATTGTGTTGCCAGACTCCAAGGAATACACACTTGGATTCACGTATCACATCTAAAGAAAGTGTCAAGCCCTGGCTGGACCTGCACACAAACTGCTGACCTGAAAATACAAATTTTCAGAATGTGAGGTGAACAGCCATTGAAGGAGGCAGCTTTCTCAAGATAACCAGACCAGGCCTGTATACCCATTTTTCACTGTTGGTCCTCACTTGATTGTCTCCTTCTCTTTATTGGAAAGACAATACTCTTACCTGCCTTTCCAATCTCCTGAGAAAGGAGGAAACATTTCTGAGTGTTGGATCTGTCAGCAGAAACTCTGATCTGTTCACAATGTTGGTGATCCCTTGATTTTGTCTGTAACCAATTTCTTTTTAGTCCCAAATGCCACTGTCAGTTATACTCACTAGCCTATGCGTGTTACCTATCTGGTTAGACTATTACAGCCAGGTGTTCCCATACCTTGTTTCAAACATTCTCTTACAATAACCATATTAGTGCAGCTGAACACCTCCACCTTTGCACTCTTTTTTCTTATTTTTAAATACAACCCATTACCTTGGGACCCAATCCTTCTGTTGACTCTGAGCAACATCAATGAAATAGAAATCATTGTAATTGAATGCTCTCAGGGCCATAAACCTAGTTGCAAGTATATGAATAACTACATTGTATTTGCAACCTTAAAGTTTGGTAAACAGCTTAGAATGAAAAAAGTTAACAAATATGACATTTTTATCATTATTAAAATAAAATGGAGAAAGCTAAAGATAGCAAAGAACCTAAAAGCTAAAGCTAACATCCTCAAATGACTATGTATTATAAATTATTATGGCTACCAGTCAATCCTAAAAGAAATCAACCCTGAATATTCATTGGAAGGACTGATGCTGAAGCTGAAGCTCCAGTATTTTGGCCACCTGATGGGAAGAGCCGACTCAGAAAATATCTTGATGCTGGGAAAGACTGAGAGCAAGAGGACAAGGGGGCAGCAGAGGATTAAATGGTTGGATGGTATCACTGACTCAGTGGACATGAGTTTGAGCAAACTCCAAGAGGTAGTGAAGGACAGGGAAGCCTGGCATGCTTCAGGTCATGGGGTAGAAAAGAGTCAGACATGACTTAGTGATTGAACAACAACAATGACCTTAAATTTTTTTCTGTTTCCTAGGAGTAAAAACCAAATCATCTCTGATAAAAATATATTCACAAATTTTTGCTGCTGGTGCCTTTAGGGAAATACTGACTAAAGTGTTTGAAAGAATCAGTCTCCTACAACCTAAGAAAATACAATACAGGGGAGATAGCATGAGTTTTTATCATATATATATATATATAAAAAATAAATTACCTAATGTTCCTTCAAGCAGAGAAATGTTCAATTATATACTATGGCAAAGTCTTAGGCTGTAGTCACAAAGTCAAGCACTGAGAGTTTCCTGGGTTGACAATAACTGGCCAGTCATTAGCATAATGCTCAACATAACATAAACCAGAGGAAACATGGAGGAAGGAAGGTATAAGTTCAGCTTGGAGAAATCCAGGAAGGCTGCTTGGAGAAGGCTGCACTTGGGTTGAACACTGAAGGATGATTAGGTTAGCAGTGATGGAGAAGGTGAGAAAGACCTTTTCCTGACCACTGGAAGAGCAAGAGTAAAGGCACAGATGAGGAAGGAAAGAACAAAAAATAAGTAATTACAAGCATGAAATGGCAGAGCAAAAGGTGTGGTGAGAAAGGGCAGATGAGGCCACATCAATGCCTCCAAAATAGTATGCTGAGTACTCTTAATGCTTTTTTCTCTAATCAAGAAAGAACTACCAAATGCTTTGTAGAAAAACACCTGTCTTCCAGACAGTTCATTGCCTCTCTTGCATCAAATGAATGCGGCAGCTCCTCTATAATTAAAGGCATTTTGGACTTCACTTTCTTACCAATTTCTTTAGTAGTTACTAATACAGTCTAATGATGGAGAAGGAAATGGCAACCCACTCACTATTCTTGCCTGGAGAATCCCATGGACAGAGGAGCCTAGCAGGCTGCAGTCCATGGGGTCTCAAAGAGTCGGACATGACTGAGTGACTTCACTTACTTACTTACTTATAGTCTAATGATATAGTATATCTGTCATCCTAAGTACCTTAGACATGACCAAAATATATATTTAAAATATATCTGGGATTGAATTCAAATGATCAAATAGAGTTGCAATTTAGTCCTAAAACACTGCTACTGCCAGACAGGTAACTGTCACAATGGATTTATTAAGTCTTTTCACAGTAAAAGAAACATCATTTACAGCATGTTTGTTGTTTTCTTCAATTGTAGCTTTCTGGGTATATGGAGGTTTCTGTGTCAGTCTGCAGAGTTTCCCTAACTTGATTAACTTTTTAGTATCACCTTCATTTTTGTGTTAACCTCTGGAAAGAAGAGGTAGACAAGTTCAAAGAGGGTCTGTTGTCGTTCCTTCCTGCCTTTCACTAAGCATTTACCAAATGCCTGTCATGTGCCAGACACCAACTTGGATACTCAATGCACCAGAAGATATAAGAAAGTGTTCCCACTCTACCCTCAAGCAGTCTTGTTGGGGAGACAGCCTAGGGTGAAATTCAGTACAGAGATGTTTGCAGGTTTACAAATGAGTGCATGGAATGGAGGGGTAAAAGGTTTTTCCCACTGGCTTGCTTACAAACAGTTTTATTTTGTTCTTGTCTCACCAAAGATAAAACTTCAATCACTATTTTGCAAAGGCTAGTCCTTTATTATAGGAAAAAAAAAAAAAAAACATTTCAAGAGCCTGTAGTTATATAGACATAAAGCACCACGGTCCGCCTGGCCACTCAAGACAAAAATTGAGAGGACATGCTCAATTCCTCCCTTTCAGTCAACCTTCCCCCTCCAGAGACACACATGGGATCCATCAGCAACCATTACTGACTCCACCTCTAACACCTCTCCTGCATCCATGCACTTCCCTCCATCCACGCACATCATCACTCGCCTGCCCCACTGCAACAGCCTCAAGATCTGGCCTCCCTCGTTTCCTTCTTCACCTCCCTCCAGTGTGTTCTCCAAAGGTGCCCTTATAATATGTGAATTGCCTCATGATATTCCCCACTTCAGCTCCTCCAATGGCTTCCCACTGCAGATGGAATAAAATTCAATTTCCTCATCTCAGTCTTTGAAGTACCCACCAATTTGGTCCTTGTGTACCTCCATGACCTCAGCCTCTGGAAGGTTACCCTCCTTAACAAGGTTCATTTTTGTCCTCGAAAAAGCCAAGCATGCCCCTGCCTCAGGGCCTTTTGTATTGTGCTGCCATCTCCTTGAAGAGCTGCCTGAAGATCCTTGCTTCGTTGGCTTCTTCTCATCATTCAGGTCTCAGCTCCACCAGGGTCTTCTCAGACCACCCAGCTGTAGTCAGCCTCCTCTACTTCCATAACTGCATCACACCATCCGATCTGACTGTCTTGAAATCATATACAGAAGTCGAAAATGAGAGCATCTGTTGTTTTTTTTCACATCTGCCCACTCGGACTAGAATGTAAGCTCCATGGAAACAAGCACCAAGTTCCCTACTGATGGCTCAGCACCTAGCAAGTGGGGAAGGAAGGGGAAGGAGAGAGGGAGGGAAGGAGGAGGGAGAGGAAATGGAAGGGAGTTTCCTTTGACCTGAGTGCATTTGTTTTCAGGTTCAATTCTCTGGAATGGTTGAGTTGGCCTGTATAACTTTGGTTGACATAGGGCTTGGAAGAGGGAAGGGAACATGGGAAACAAATTGTTTTTTTGACTCAAGCAAAGGGATAGGACTGCAGCCCATTGGTGCAGTGTCACCTGTAGGGATGAGTGATGTTGGGCTCTTTCTTAGAGTGGCTTGCAGGAGTCAGAGAGCCAAGGGAAGATATTGAAGGTATTCCTTTCCTGATGGACTTGGCCAGACTCTAGGCAGCCAACTCTGTTGTGTCCACGGGTTTGTATTCTAGTGTTGTATGACTTTTACTCACTATTCAACTATGGCTTCTTAACCCTAAGTCAATACACAGCCCCCAGGACAGTACCCAGTGTGTCTACTTGATGCCAAAGCAGCCTACCAAATAAATAAATGTGGTTTAAAAAAAAAGAAAACATTCAGGTAGACAGGTTCAACATCAGGTAGACAGAGCCATGCTGTCTTGTGCTGGCATGCCTCTTTTGTCTTAAATTGCACAGAAATAAATTAACAATGCTGGGGAACTCACCACTGTAATTAACACCTTCCCATAAGTAGGTTCAATAATTTCACAAGGTCTATAACTAGGATTAGAACTCATGGACCCTGAAATGCAATCATATGAGCTCCTCATGCAAGGTACCATTTCTATACTGACTTTCATTGTCTTTAATTTGAAGTGATCATGAATACTGTATAACTTGCCCTACTTTTTTTTAAAGTGGGTACCCTTAGGTGAACCAGTTCTGTTAAGAGCAGCTCACCACTGAGTCACAGTCACAAAAATATGTCAAAGAATGTGGCTCTCTAACAAAGTCAAGCAGCCCCTCAAACAGGTTGAGCACACAGAGCCCTCAGGAAGATTCCTAGTGTTCTGGGGTATCCATGGCCCTTCAGGATCAGGGCATCACTGCCCCATCCAGAGGGTCTGTTTCATCATTGTGAGCTGGGACCTAGGGAGTGCCTGGCATGTTGGGGAAACCCCTACCCCATCTCTGAACCGCCCCTCCCCTGCCTGCCCCCTGAGCTGGGACTGAATCCTTCTTAGGAAGCAAGATGGGCATGGGAATGGGGTCACCAAGGGCACATCATCACCACTCCTTGAACCTGACTCCCTGTGCACCCTCACAAGGAACAGTCTCTAGAAGTGGTTCCCTCCATGGGACTCGTGTTTCCCAAACAGCATCGCCACCTGAACCAGGGCTGTATATAGGAATCACCATGGAAAACAGATCAAGTTCTCAAAGACTCAAAGGCTGATTTCACTTATTCACTGAACTCCTTCTTCACTCAGTTGTTGTTTTGAACAACCATGAAATATTTTTGAGTACCTACTGAATGTCAGGCTGGCACAGTGGATACAAAGAGCCTAAGACATGGCATTGATCCTCAAGGAAGCCAGAGTCCTCTGAAAGAGGAAAATACTGCAAACAAATAATCACGCTGTCGCGAGAGCTGCAGAAAGTGTTAGGGAAGCCCAGAGGTAAAATACACTGTCACCAAGAAGCCCATGGAGGGGGAGAGAAAGGAATTAGGAAAACTCGAGAGAGGGGGCATTAGAATTGGGCTTTCAGGGTGAGCAGGAGGTACCCAAAACTCAGTCATCAAGTACATTAGAATTTTAAGGCAAATTCTTAAAAATCAAAATTAATGCATTTTTTTTTCCTTTTGCCTCAGGCTCCAATGTCCCTGAGAACATTCTGATTCTGTCATCATTTAAAAATTAGATCTTTTTTTTTCATTGTGGATTTTTTTTTAATTTTGATTTTTCACAAAGACTCTATTAAAATATTACTGTCTCAATGACTGATGCTACCTGAAATGCTAGGTTGGGGTGATGGACCTGCCTCCCCCTAGTCATAGACCTTCCCTAAGCCAAGCAATGTGTGTGATGAGGGGTAGACAGTCAGTCCATTTTTCCACCTAGTCAACTAGAACAGACCAACAAGAACTACTAAACTCACTTCCCTGGCACTACTTGGCAGAGTCAAATCTGGCTTCTTGATGTAGGAACCTCACTGATCACTCGTGTATACTTAGTCACTCAGTCATGTCCGACTCTTTGTGACCCCATGGACTGTAGCCCACCAGGCTCCTCTGTCCATGGGATTCTTCATGGATAGAATGCTGGAGTGGGTTGCCATGCCTTCCTCCAGAGGATCTTCCCGACCCTGGGTCTCTTATGTCTCCTGCATTGACAGGGGGGTTCTTTACCAATAGCACCACCTGGAAATCCTATGTGCCCTCTATTATCTAACACACACAGGGCACCAAGAACTGAACACACAGCATTCAACAGCCAGCTCCCTGGATTTCTGGTGTCTGTTAATGGCTTTCCTCTAAGTGAAGTCAGTACTTCAAAAAAATGGTCATCCCTCCTCATCAGAAAGTTGAATGGCATCCATTACTATTTTCCTCCCTTTTACTAAATGAATGCATTTGGCACTGGTAAAGAAGCTCCCTTTAGCTGAGTAAAGCTAAAGAGCTGGTGCCAGTCTCTTTGAGGGGGAGGGGGGATAGAGTCATTTCCAAGAATTCCAGGCTATAATTTTTACATTACAGTCTTATTACCAAGAGGTGGTTTTGTTTGGCACATCCCTTTCCGTTTCTTATACATTTGGAGACAGACATGAGAGCATATGTGCTCTCTATTATTTCTTCTAAATATTCCTCTTGTTTAAAAGGGGAAGGTGGGCCTTGGGAACCCAGCTTGATGACAGAGCTGCTATAGATAGGTCTGTAAATGAGCCTCTGGCTTCTGGCTTCAAAAATACAGCATGGTGAGCAGGGAAAATACTTAGGCCCAGAAAACTGCCTCTCACTCTTAGAGCTCATAACCTCATTGATTTCAGTCCGGATTTATGGCATCATTTGTTCCTGATAAGAACTACTCGCCTGCAAAACTCTACCAGGAGAAGGTAAAATATAACCTAGCAGGGCAAACTAGAAAGGGGAAAGAAAAATCAAACCGAGTGAGGACTTGACAAATTCACTGCTCTTGCTCTGCTTCTTTTGTTCATTTAATACAACTTGCTCTGTAAAACTGGCCTCAACAGTCCCAATTTTTGCCTTCATCCTCCAAGGGACCAGCTCAAATGCTGGGGACCAGTGAGCTGTGACTCTATCCAAGACCCACGTGTTTGTTAAAGGCAGTTAAGCATCAGATGGGGTGAAAGCTTACATCAGCCCGAGTTCAAATCTCACCCTGGCCCTTTATGAGCTGTGTACCCTGGGCAAGTTACTTAATGTTGGCACCTTTGGAAAAGATGAGTGCCTAAGGTTCTCAAAAAGCCATGGGTTAATGAGTGAAAACATAGCAAACACACTGCCTGAGTCATGGTAAATATTCAACAAAATGCTACCACTATTAACAGACACTTTTGAGAATATTTACATTCATTTATATAAAGATATACTTTAGGAACTGTTCTTAACAGGTACAACAGGTCACGACAATTTTTAGTGTCATGACAGTCTACCACTGAGAATTAAGAAACCTCCTTTTATTTAAATTGAGTAGAATCATAAAATAATGAGGCTCTTCAGATAACAAACTAGCAGACATTTGACATTCAAATGAATGCCGGCACCTTCGAAGCAGCACCATGAGGAAACTGTAACCTGTTTTCAAGGAGACAGACATTGCTCAACCGAGTTTGGAATTCCTCCGAGGGAATTACCTTCAAGAATAGTTATGAACCAGGCATGAAAATGAGGCTCATTATTTTCCAGCTCATTCATTCTTCAGTAAAATGTGTATTCGACCTTATCAGCCTCCTTACTGGCCAAATCTGGCTCCAAATGACATTTGGTTGTTTCATGAAAAAAAAAAACAAAAAAAAAAAAAACACTGCTCTCAGGAGATGAAAATCTGAGGCCCAGAATGATATTCAAAAAGAACAAAGCACAGATTTCAAAAGCCACTCACAGACAAAATTGCCAACTCTTACCAATCTGGAGGATATCACTTTGGATAGAGCCAAACTCAGGCTGGACAGGTACCTTTGTTCTGGACGTGGCTGTTAAATATCAGCCACTTTCCCGTTAACATTAGGAGACCTACAGCCATTTATAGCAAGTCTATTTCCTAATTAAACATTGTGACCATTTCCACTTTTTGAAAATTATTCTCTGCCTACTTTGAGCATCTACATAGAAACAGCGATCTCAGCAATAATAATCCCTCTGAAATCATCTCTTTTTAAAGTTACCCTAAAAGTGGAAAGGCCATTCCACTGAGATCTAGCCAGATATATAGAATACAAATATTTTTGAAGGAAACAGTACACAGAAAAAGAGAACTTCTTCCATACAGGGTTAATAACGAAAATGCTGATATGACCTTAAGGATGGTGGCACCCTGAACCAGCGCTATAATTAATCTAAATGTACTGTAATTACACTAAATGTTACTTCTGTAGAATAGTTCCAAATCATGTGGTTTTTATGCTTAGATAACATGCAGTTTATTTCCAATCATGGATGTAGGCATGATTTGCTAAAGGAACATTAGGTCTGGAAGCAATATTTTAATCAAATCAGAATTTTTTCTGTAAAACAAATCTTTGGCTTTTGAAGAATTAGCAGCATCTAATGCCTTAGGGTAGAATGTGAAACTGAGCTGAAATCCCCATCCCTGGATCTCTCCCTCTGCCCTCTGGCTTCCAGTCACTCACGAGTACATCCGTGTAGCCTCCCACACTTTCTGTGCTCGTAAACCACCAGGGCTATGTCTAAATTACACCTGAAAACTCCACGTAGAAAATCAGTTGTATGAAAGTTCACCTTGTGTGGGGTTTATTCATTTCTTCAGAACAGAAGCTGGTTCCTTTTGGAAAGAACTCGTTTAAACAAAACCTAATAGCAAGCATCAGTAAATTAGAAGGTTATTGGTATGTGCATAATTTCATGCATAAAAACTGAATGAATATTCCAGGGCTGAAAATGCAGGCTCTTACACATGCAGAAAAATTGTTTTGGTGATGCTAGTGTTTCATGGGAGGACTGACTGGGATGGGACACAAAGTCATTGGTTGCTGTCATCTTTCGGTTTTGTGGTTTTTCTCCATGCCCATCTCCCCAATGTTGGGAGCTTAAACAGTTTTGTCACTGTCCCCAAAAAGAAATGTCAGTCTTGGTTTAGAATATATCTTGATGAATCCAAGCCTGGTGCTCCAGTCAGGAAGCAGAACTTGTTACATATGGAAAAGATGGAGGAAACCACGTTCTCAGGGCAGAACTTCCACTCACTCTAAGACAATATGTACTTTCAAATACACGTCAGATAAGGGGGCATTCTCCCTTTTCATGGTGCACATCAATGATCAGGTATTCAGCGGGTGAATGATGAGAAGAGAAAGGGCCAAACATAGGTTCCAAGAGAGCCTAGAATCCTCTTGCTGTCCTTTCACTAGCCTTTGTAGCAACAGTGGAATCAGCCATCTCCACCAAAATTCTCCTGAACGTGCTCTGTTCTTAACTGGCAGGAGTTCAGTTCCCCAGACTAGAACGCTGTGAGCTCTCACACAATGTGTGGAAGCCAGAGGCTGGGACAGTGAAAGAAATGAATCCTGGGAGCCAGGTGATCATGGAAAGTGACACATGATCCCAGAGGTCATGGAGTTGAACCCATTATTCTGCAGGTTGGGGAACAGGCACAGAACAGTTAAGTGACTTGCCCCAGATCACAAAGCCAGTGAGTGGCAGAAAAAGGGCTAGAATCCAGATATCCCAACTTCCAGGCCAGGGTTCCTTTTGTGGGGCAGCAAGAGGTCTCACCTCTGGAGGTGCTGAATCAGCAGAGCACCCTGGAAGTGCTTCACTGACTCTGCCGATGGTCATGGGCAGCAGTCCACCCACTGGCCCATGGAGCCGTCCAACACACATCTAGAGCAAACATCGTGTGCCAGGCTTGGTGCCAGTGGTTACCCTTCAGTGACGTCAATCAAAACTGAAACCCAGGCAGCACTGTAGAAGGACTGCGTAGAGGAATGGGGTGACAGACTGAGTATGGTATGGTCCCTAAGCGCAGAGAGTCTGAAATCTGAAAGGTAAAATGTGGCAAATGCAAATTCAACCCAAGTGTCTTCTCCTTTATCCCTACAAGTGAACAAGTTATTCTGGTTTTATTTAAATACTGAATAATCCCAACTATTGGTAAATATTGAAGAAGATTTTCAAAATGTTTTCAGTAGGAGTGAGACTGTGAGGGGGTCCCCATTCTACCTCTCCACTTGCTACCTCCCTCCACTAATCCCAACACCCCCACACACACACCAGGCACATGTAAACCAACCTCCACCACACACACACACACACACCAGGCACATGTAAACCTGACTGAAATCTCTCAAGTCTTCCCCAGTAGCCCATGGCCTTTCTCAGGTCTGCTTTTCCTCCTGAGAAAACAACTACTGTTCACTAACCCCTCAAATGGATATCAAGTTTTAGGAGGCTACAGACCATGCTGTGGTATCCCTGGCAACTAGCCCAACATCACGCACAGGGTAGGTGTTTTCAAGTATCTGCTAAATGAATGAATGCAGGAGCCAATCATGGTAACAGATTTTTAACAATCTTGTTTGATTTCTTGTTTGACATCTCTGGTAGGTAAGTATCATTATCACTGTTTTACAGATGATGGAAAAGAGGCCCAGAGGTGTGATCAATTGGCCCAAGGCAGGACACAGCCAGTAAATGGTAGAGCTGGCCATCAGTCTGACTGTTAACTCTTGCTCTATTCATTCTTAGTCCCTGTTCTTTCTCTGGTCCCTTTGCCTCATCAATTTCTGACCATGTTTTAAAGGTGTTCCAGAAGTTTCTTCTAGCCCAAGGGCTGTGTCATATTTCTCTGAAATGGTGCTTAGAAGTATCCTCTTCCACTGGCTTGTGAGCCACTCTGGGGCCTGGACAAGGTGATTTTTTTTCTCTTGCAGTACTCCAAGGATGCCCTGTACTTAGGAAGCATTCAGGAATATTCGTAGAAGGAAACTGAGGAATGAGAATGGGGATGAAATGAACAGCTCAGGTACAGTTTGGGTCTCCAGATCGTGTCACATGTCTGCCTCTGTTCACAAGGACTTCAAATTCAGTGTCACTGGAAAATGGAAATCCAGGGAGAGCATTCCGTTTGAGCAAGTCGCTATTTATCCAGCTCCTGCACTTTACTATAGCCCTTTCAGAGACGGTCATAGTAAACTTGATGTTACATGTAGTTAATACATTTTTTTAAGTCAGCATCCTAGTTGAGATGCTATAAGTATAAACGATATATCAAGTTTCAAAGACGTGTTACCCAAGAAGTATAAAATGTCTTATTATAATTTCTACATTAATTTTCTGCTGAAATAATAACATTTTAAATACACAGGATTAAAGATAGAGTATCTCAATTTCACCTGTTTCTTTTTTTACTTTTTCTAATGTGGCTGCTAGAAAATCCTAAATGACATATGTGGCTTGCATTGATTGCTATTTGGTGTGATAGTCACCTGGGTGCATGCAATTGTCAAAAATTATACTGAAGACTTAAGATCTGTGCATTTTATTGTGTGTTAAAGTTCAGTTTTAAAAAATCACACACATACCTACATGGCAGAGAGAGAAAGATGGCTACAGAAGAATCTTAATCTTTTTTTCATCCTCAAAGATTATTCTGACATAAAGGGGAAAACCACCCTGTGCATTTTTTAAATCCTATTAGATGTTAGGTCTTTGGTGCAATTCCCTGCCTCACCACCAAGATCAAACTACTGAGGGAAAATTCTCTCATTTCCTATTGTTTTGCTTTACCTCCCACAAAGCAACAAATACTCAGAATGGAGCCAAGACCCTCATTGACTTAGCAGCCATCCCCACAGAGGTCATGAGTAAGGGATATACTGATTTCCACATCTAGAGGTAAACAGGCTTTGAACAAAACATATTTGAGATAACTAGAAAATCAGAAAGTCTTCCGTCCTCCTAGATTTGATTTTTCATTCATACAAAGGAATCTGCACTGTGAAGCCAGGACTGGGTCTGTCATATTAAATTTGGTCCCTCCACCTGAACACAAAGCAGCCAACTGAGCAGCTCAGCAAGTCGGGTGGGCCATCAGGAATCCCGCTCAGAACATACTAGAACCAAAGTCCCCACTTTCGCCCTGCTTGCCTGGCAAAGGCTATGTGGCCACTGCACCCTCATGGCTGTGATTCCACGGGAAAGACGGGGTCCTTGGCCAGAAGCCAGCTCCCACTGGGGCCATTAGTCCACCAACCCTCTGGCCCAGGAAGACCCTGACTCCAGAAGGGCCAAGGGGCCAGTTCTGGCCAGCCAGCCAGCAAACTGGAGCTGGCACACATGGGGCAAGGCCACAGGTGTGGGGTCTTCACACCACGATTCAACTGTAACCTTACTCCTCACTGTCTATGAGTTAGAGGGTATGTGGCTGGATCAGGAGTACCTGAGACCAGCCTCAGGAACAAGGTCTCATTCACTAGAATTCACTCATTTATTATATCAGTATGTATACAAGTAACATACAGTCATTGTCAAGCAACATCAGAAATTTCAAAGAAGTCCAAAGAAGAAAATCCAATGCCCAGTATATGGATGTGCCAAATTTGATGCATTTCTTCTGTGACTGCTGAAACTTTGGACTGTTTCCCATTCTAGGCCTGCTTTATGATTGAACTTGCTTAAACACAGCCATGGAAATCAACTCCCTACCTCTGCAAGGAGACTTGGGCATTTAAATATCTTCTACAAATGTACACCACAAAGGTCTTGATTCCTGGTATCACTTCTTTTCACAACATTCACATGGAATTTCTTGGTTAATATTCCATTTGTTCTCAATCTTTAACATTTTACTGACCCTGACATACTTCACTAGGTTAAATCTGAATTCTGTCAACTCTCATTCTAACAAAAATCCAGTCTTGGAGATAAGAAACAATCCACTAGGGGCTAAACAATAGCAAATCAATATCTTCAAGTTAAAGGACCATTTTGGAGCCACAGAATTATATGGGAGAGGGAAAATCTTCCTCCAGTCCTTAGAGGAAGCTATTCGAAGATGCTTAATAAACTATTAAGCATATTGGTTTCAATAACCAAGAGGGAAAGGCAGGAGCCTCCTTTTCTGATGCTGTCTGATCACAATCATGAGTTCTAGAAACAGCAACTAGGGAAAGGAAGAGCCAAGAATGGTCAAACCAGAGTTTGAAAAAACTCTTCACAAAACCTCCACTGTCTTATGATTATCTTCATGTACTAATGAGGACTGATTGTCATCATCCAGGTTAAGATGCAAAATGCTCACTAATCCTCTGTAAATCTTGCTTTGGCATATCCAGGCCTGGAATCCACAACTGAGAGAGTATTACCATGTACCCAGGGATCAGAGAGCCACAGAGACAGCTACAGGCCTGGAAAGATGAGCCTATGAGGAAAGGGAAACAAGGCTGTGATGATACAGCCAGAAGAAGTGTAGACCGAGGGAAGAATTCATAACTTCTTTCAAACACGGAAAGGGTGGTGAGCAATGGCAGAGATTAACTTAAACACTCAGAAAACAGAATAAGAAGAAATTGATTTATCTGTGACATGAGGAAATTGGCTTAGCTATAGTGGAAAATGTCCGAGTGGCTGTCCATCCTTTCTTTCATCTGGACATCCATTCCACGAATAAACGCTCAAAACTCACTTGCTAGACAATTCAATACAGTTCCAATAAAGGCTTGTTCACATATGTGAGCCCCTGCTATTTTCAGTTAAGAAAGGAAATACAGAAATAATTGCCATAGCCCCACCCTCAAGGTTATGAAAACTTTCTCAGGACACCTTTGGAAGCAAAGGGCACCTCCATTTCCCTAGAATGCCTGCATGTGTGCTAAGTCACTTCAGGCATATCCAACTCTTTGTGACCCTTTGGACTGTAGCCCGCCAGGCTCCTCTGTCCATGGGATTCTCTAGGCAAGAATACCAGAGTGGGTTGCCATTTCCTCCACCAGGGGATCTTCCCGACCCAGGGATCGAACTCATGTCTCTTATGTCTTCTGCATTGGCAGGTGGGTTCTTTATCACTAGCATCACCTGAGAAGCCTTGCCTAGAATGGTTAACCCCTATATTGTGAGGACAAGTCAGATAATCTCTAAAACTTCCTTTAAGTTGTATGAAGCTTACTGTTTAACAAAGTAAAACAAAAAATTATAAAAACCAAATATTTTATACCAATCAATTTTTAAATGAGAGATTATATTTGAAGTCTTTTAAAAATGGTAGAAGAGAGGAAATCAAAGGATCAAGGAATTAGAGCATTATGTGAATTCATCAGCAAGATGTACAAATCTCTTTTATCAACATTGTTTTTATGGAACTAGGGGAATAACACCGTTGATCTATTTTTAAAATGTAATCCATTGTTCACCTCTAATTTTTTATCAGACAAAATGAGCGGCTTAAATCCATGAAACAAAGATCTTTGTAAAGTTGGGGGAAAAAAGTAAAAGATCTATCTAGCCAGTGTACGTGAAGGCACACACATGTAAAAAGATGACCTTTTGAGCCTTGTCCTGAGTCTATGAGCTAATTGGTGAGAATCCATTCCATTAAAGGTACTCCTGTCTTATGGTGATGCTGACCAGAACACTAGACATGTTTCAAAGGAAATGGGAAATGGCTTCTTTATATGGCCTCATCCTTAGACATGAATGAACACTGCAGAAGCAGGCAGAGCCAAAATGCAAATCATGAGAACTCTGTATGTGGCCAATCACTGGAAAGGAGTATCTGGAAATCAAACATTTTCTCCAATCTCCCCACCACAGGATGTCTGCTGGTGAGACCCACTGGGCAGAGGGCACAGTTCGATGGCCGTGGGTGGTGGTGGGAACAGAAGGAATTGATCTCGGCCCTCCAACCCAGGAGTGTCCCAAAGCATGACATGGAGATAGCACAAAGCTTGCTGAGCTATTTTAGGCAACCACAATAGACTTGCAATGGCAAGAGGACTGAGTCAAACGGGCCACACAGCACTGTAGTCCTGCTTAGCACGTGGCCTCTGATCAAATCGCAAGGAGATGTCCAGTGGCCAGAGCTCGGCAGTGACAGCAGACAAGAGTGACAGATGGAGGATGAAGAGGAGGTGGGGTTCTCTTCTTGGGACACCACCAGCTGGCTGGGTAACACCAAAGCAAAGGTAATGCCTCCAGCTAAAGTCCTGTTTTCAAGGAAGGGCTTTTTTCTTTGAACTTGGTTAAACCTGGACACTTGAAAAGTCAACATTTCTCTCTTAACACATCCAACTTCATAGAGGAGCCTGGGGATCAGACCCACATCATGGAAACTTCCTGGGTCACTGCTCAATGACCCCACATTCTTCTAGGAAGTATGTTGGGAGTTCTGCTCTTGAAAAGTATTCACAGGCCTTCCTGAAAGGTGAGAATAAAGAATTTCCTTCCTCAGAACCACTGTGGGAGTGAAACGAGAGAAGGTATAGAAGACGCCTAGCACAGTCAGGGACCCATGGCAGGGGCACTGGTCCTCCACATGTCCAGGTCTCTCCAGCCTCTGTGGCAGGTGGGTCACTGGTAGGTAGGGACACATGCCCTTTTACATGCACAGTGGCCAGGAACAATATTTCTCTAAGTGCCAAGGGCAGAGCCTCAGAATGACCCATGTGCAGAGGCCTGGGCCACCCCCCATATCACAGAATCAAAAATTCTCCCGAGGGTTCCAGGCTCAATCCTTAGGCCTACTAGGGCTTGAGACCCATTCAATCAGGATGGATCCCAAGCACGCACATAGTTCCCTATTCCAGATCATTTATATTACACTTTCAAACAACTATATTCAGACAAAAACCTCCACTGAGGAGAAATGGCTCATTCCAAAACCACAGGGAGGTTCTGAATGCCTATACTTATAAATATATTGATTGCTAAAATCATCACCTTCTCTTTTCCAACTAGTTGCCAAACTGGACTTCCTGGTCCCATCCCTCTGACTCAGGACATAAATGAAATTGCCCTAGACCACAGGTCTAATGCCCTTCCCTGCTCACTTACAGTAGCTCCTAGGGTCTGCATTCTCTGCCTGAATAGCCAAGGTTGCTAACAGTGTGGCCACAATGCTGCATGCTACCCTCACCTTCTGCTACTGTCTGCCTGCAGCCAACAACCCCCTACTCACATACACACTCATGCACACACACACTGTGGACCCACGGTCTCCTGTCACAGTCCCTCTCTTGCAGCCAGCCAAATGAATATGCAACAGCCTTTTTCCCTCTGTAGCTTCTACTTAAACTGTCCTTCCTCATCTCCGCATGGACAAAGTCAATCTCAGGGCCATTCTGCATGGGAAGGGAGCAGCCCTTCCTTTGATTTCCCAGCAGGCTCTTTGAAGCTCCTGGTCACAGCTCTTAACTCTGTCTACTTTTATGTGATTGTGAGCTGTCTCATCTCTCTGACCAGACTGTAAATTCCTTGAAGGCAAAGTCAATGTCTTAGTCATGCGTTTATTTTTCACAGCCCTTTGCACTTACTAGCTGCTCAATAAATGCACATCTGGTAACACACAAACAATTGCGCTTACTTCCCATGCTAGTAAGGTTATGCTCAAAACCCTTCAAGTACGGCTTCAACAGTACTCGAATTGAGAACTTCCAGATGGATACAATAGACAGTAGGTCTTCAGAATTCTCTGGCAGTCCAGTATGGGTTAGGACTCTGCACATCCACAGATGTGGCCCAGGTTTGATCCCTGGTCAAGGAACTAAGATACCACATGCCATGTAGCATGGTCCAAGAGAGAAAACAATAAACGCTGAGTCGCAAATTCAGTTCTGGCTTAATTTCTTCTTGTACATTCTTCTCCTACATGGGGAGCAATGCAAAACACATATGGCAGCCACTTAAAAGCTGGAGATGCCATTGGAGAACACTGGCTTCTATCAAGGAAAAGCAAAACGAAAGATTGCTAAGTGTGTGGTCATCATCAGAGTCAGTGGTGTGTGTACACACACATCCATCTTGAGCATCTCCTCCACATGAGGAACAGTGCACAAGAGTAGTTTATGTCTTTAGCCAACCAGACAGAACAGCCATTTACCCAGGCCATCTAGGAGGGCAGGTGTCAACTGTGTCCCCAAAGCCACTGCTATAAATGCAGATATGTTGGCTCTTCTAAGTGATTCTGTTTCCCTTTAAATAAAAATGAGAGCCAATGAAAACTTGAAAATCTGTAGAGGAGAAAAAGGTTTGGCAAGGTTTACAAGCTATATTTAAATCAAAGGTGGCTGTATCTGACACCATTTAGGACTATTAATGGTACCTGAAAATACTGATATCACTTTTTATGTACAATAATATAATTAGTAGTGCTATTACTACTATCTTACCTGTATCACTAACTATATCTCTATAAACATAATTTACTAGTTGGGAAAAGTGAAGAATATTTTAAAATAAATATATCTCATGGCATCATGCCAAGGTATAAAAGATTACATTCTAGTAACAAAGAATACTACCTACAAGTTAAAAGTTTCATGATGCTAATCAACATACTCATCACACAGTACGTTTCTAGCTCTGGAGGTGATGAGGCCCACCATTTCTGTTTCCATGTCAGCTGTAAAAAACAGGCACAGTACAGAATATCTGTTGTTAATTCTGGTTAATTGACAGGGAAGGAGCCCATGACAAATACTCAGCCCTGAAAAAGTATCCCTAACACAAGCAAGATCCTAGACACCCAACAACCATGATGTCAGCTTGAGGTCTTATCACTGTGTCCACAAACCAGGTGATATAAGGATAAATAATGTTCAAGGAAGATTCCAAAGCAAATGTAAATCCTGTTGAGAACAGAGTTTGAAGGTTAGACTCTTACTGCAAATACACATGGCTAGAGTGATTGATCTGTGAAATACTCTTCCTGGTGGTATTATGAAAAACTAACACCCCATCACTATATATAAGCTATGAAGCCCCAAGGAAAGCTAATTTTAATACAGTGTTTGAAAGATAGGTTGTCCTAATGCACTTTCTTGTTAGGTGAAAGACTTGAAAAATTTTCATTCCATGCCTTATTGTTAAAATTCCTTTGAAAACGTGTCATATCCCTTCTACTTTTCTGTGTTAATAAGACCAGTAATGAGGTATGTATCATCCTGTACATGCAGATGGGGAGCAGAACAGAATAAGTCTAGCCTTATTCCATGACATAACAGAGAAATAGAATCCAGTTCAACTTAGCAAGTATCTATGTATTTATTTATTGTGCTTAGAACTGAGATGAATACTGCCTGCCCATGCTGGGAGCCACTGATAGCAATTGTTTCCTGATCTCCTGAATGTAAATACAAGTCAAGAGTAGAAAAATGTCAATTTAGATTCTCAGTTGGCTGGTGTCCAGTTAATTGAATTGTCACCATACTTGTAGAATGGACTAGAAAAAAAATTTCATAAGGTACCAGAACCTTAATATTGCCTTGTTCTCAGAGTTCAGGTACAGGGGTCCCAGATCTATTAATACATCAGGTGCCTCTGGCGTCTACTCGCAGGGCACTTTGTGCTTGCCACTGTTCACTTGCCTCACTGACTATCTGCCCCTCACCAAGCAGGACGGTGCCTGTCACACAGCAGACAGCCTTCATACATCCATTCATCCATTCCCCTGTGAATGGCTGTCCAAGGCTTAGTGCGCCATTCCCCAAAGGGGTCCCCCAAAGGCAGCACTGGCATCACCTCAGAGCTTATTGTGAGCGTCCATTCTAGGGCCCCACCCCAAACCTAATGAGAGAGTCTGTGGAGGTAGGGCACAGCGTTTGACTGTGCAGACTGTCCCATGGAGCCATTCGCTCTGCCAACAGCCAGACAAACAGAGCTCAGTGGACTGACTCCCAGTCTTATGTCTTTCTCACTAAAAACTTTGTGAGAAGATGACTTCTTAGAAATTCCTGAGCCTGGTAGCATGGCAGCTGGCAAAGTCTCAACATATGAAAAAAAAAAAAAAAAAAGATGATCATTCGTACAGAATTGTCCTATATCATGTAGAAGAAAATACTAAACTTGTGAGCAATGAACATGTAGGGGAACTTCGCTGTTGCAATCTGCTCTGCAGCAGCCCCAAAGCCTTAAACAAAGACTGAGATGCAGATGTGTACAGACAGGCACCCCCATAAACAGGTACCCATTCTGAGATTCTGACTCAGTCTCAGTGGCAGAAAGTTAAAGTCTCTCAGTTGTGTCTGGCTCTTTGCAACTTCATGGAATAGTCCTTGGAATTCTCCAGGCCAAAATACTGCAGTGGGTAGCCATTCCCTTCTGCAGGGGATCTTCCCAACCCAGGGATCGAACCCAGGTCTCCTGCATTGCAGGCAGATTCTTTACCAGGGAATCCCAGGGGATTTTGGTGGCAGAAATTCCCCACCAAAAAGAGATAGAAACTCACCTGCTTGTCTGTTTTTAGAGCATCAAGTCATTTTCCACCTAGGATCCTAGGATGATTTTTTTTTTTTTTGCCATGCTATGTGGCATGTGGGATCTTAGTTCCCCAACCAAGGATCAAACCCATGACCCCTGCAGTGGAAGCCCAGAGCCCTAAGCACTGGACCACCAGGGAAGGCCCCCCTCCCAGGATGCCTTTAAGAAATAGTTAGAAGTAAAGAAATAAATCATGTGGGTAATGCAAACATGGAATCCCAAGGCAATGGCACCCCACTCCAGTACTCTTGCCTGGAAGATGCCATGGACGGAGGAGCCTGGTGGGCTGCAGTCCATGGGGTCACTAAGAGTAGGACACGACTGAGCGACTTCACTTTCACTTTTCACTTTCATGCACTGGAGAAGGAAATGGCAACCCACTCCAGTGTTCTTGCCTGGAGAATCCCAGGGACGGGGGAGCCTGGTGGGCTGCCGTCTATGGGGTTGCACAGAGTTGGACACAACTGAAGCGACTTAGCAGCAACAGGAAAGGGTTAGTTTAACTTTAAACCAGTAAGCATTTTGTTCAGGAAAAATGTAACCATAGAATGAGTTTGGGCAGAGAGGCCAAGAAATACAATGCAATGCCTGATGCAGAGGATGGCCCTGTGAGTCTTCCTGATTACTGACCATTCACTTCAATTTTGAAAGTGACAACCTCACCTCAGACAGTGGCAAATCCTCAGCTTAAACAGACTTGCCCTTTTATATACTTTTTGTCTTTCCAGCTCCCTCCCATGGGAGGTAATTAGATGCTGTGGCTTAAAAGACTTCTGCCTTCATGAAACATGGAGGGACAAAAATAAATAAATGAAAGAGATGGTGGCAGCAAAGGGTTTGATCACCTACTTTAACCCTGTTCATAAAGAGTGGAAAGTAAGATGAGCAGATAATTGAGCACTCAGCTGAAGCATCTATCCTCAAACACCTTTTGAGCCCAACGAGATTTTTCACAATACCACCAAATAACGATTCTTGCATGTTTATCAGCAGATGCTGAAAGCTGCTATAAAAAACATCACTCTAATCATTGGGGCTAGTAAATAACAATAATGACATCATTCCTCCAGAGATATCCCCTGAAGAACTAGGTTATTCTGTGTCTTCCAAATGGTGTCTCTCTGCTGCCTCCTACTGCATGCTATCCTAGGAAGGCTTTAGAACCTTGTCTCACAAAAGTGGGTTCAAATCCCAGGTTTGCCAGATCCCCTGGGACCATAGGCATGCTGCTTTGTGCCCTTCAGCCTCGGTTCCCTGCCTGTAAAACGAGAAATCTAATGCTTATCACACAGGGTAGTTGGAAGGCTGACAAACATGTCTCTAATAAGCCAAGAACATTTGGGTACTGGGGCTCAGTCAAAATCAGCCCCGGCAAGCTAAATGTCCAATGACAGATGAATGGATAAAGAAGATGTGGTGTGTGTGTGTGTATACAGTGGGATACTACTCATCCATAAAAGAATGAAATATTGCCATTTGCAGCAACATGTATGGACCCAGAGGTCATCATACTCAATGAAGTTAAGTCAAACAGAGAAAGATAAATATCACACGTTAGTTAGCACTTATATGTGGAATTGAAAAAAAAATAACTGATACAAATGAGCTTATTTTCAAAACAGAAAGAAAACAGACTCACAAAGTAAACAAACTTATGATTACCAAAGGGGAAAAGGATGGAGAAGGGATAAATTAGGAGTTTGGGATTAACAGATACACACTATTATATATAAAATAGATATGGTCCTACTGTAGAGCATAGGGAACTATATCCAATATTGGGAAATAACATATAAGGGGAAAGAATGAATATGTGTAGATATATGTATATGTATAATCGAATTACTTTATTGTACAATTGAAAATAACACAACATTGTTAATCAACTATGCTCCAATATAAAATAAACATTTTTAAAATGGATATATGCATATGTATAGAAGAATCACTTGGCTGTACGCCTGAACTAACACAAAATTGTAAACCAACTATACTCTAATATAAAATATATGTTTTTTAAAGATCAGCTCCCTTTCCATTCTTTTTCAAAAGTAAAGCAAAAGGACGTAAGCTTTGCTCATTTGCTACAAGATTTAGGTTTCAATGGACGTCAAGCTTTATCATCAGTGTGCACTAACGTGCGACATCTACGTCACCTGCAGGTCTTGTGATACTGCTGGAAGCTCAGGGGGTTGGGCTGGGCTGATGCTGGGTGTCTCTAACAAGCTACACCAAGCAAGGCTGGCACTGCTGATCTATGAGTTGCTTTGAACAGCCAGGGTCTAGAATTCAGGAAGCCCACACTCTAGCCACGGCTCTGCGTGCAGAGTATGAAAAGTTGTCGGGAAAGTGTCAGGAAAGCATTATCTCACACTATGATGCCAAGGCCAGGTGGTGAGATTCGGGCCTGAGGGGAATGTGGGATTTCATTGCAGCTCTACCCCAAGTGATTCACCAAGTGATGCGGGGGACCCAGCTCCATTTCCACACGTGGACTCTGGTGAAGAAGACGAGGATGGCCCCAAGAATACTGATGGCTGGCTGAACTCTCACCAATGTCCTTGTCCTTCTCGTGCATTTCTGTAACAAATACGTACTGAATTGCTCTTTGGGGCTAGGCTCTCGCTCCACCAAGGGAAACTCATAAAAATAAGACGAGAAATATTCTTAAGTTTCAGTTCCCATCCCACTTCCTACTGTCCTCTGACTGCCCTTCAGCCCAACAGAACGTATGTGCACAGATGGATACCAACCAAAGGGGGGCGCTGTGGATCCACTACCTCCCTTTTGAAAGAACCATGCCCCGGTGTAGACAAGCTACCTTGAAGTGTGTAATCATTACATGTGCAATGTACCTTCACTCCTGGGTTTGAAAACTCCATCTGGGGGCATGCTAGGATAGTGAGCTGAGGCCTGGGTTCCTGGGGGCAAATTTCCTGAGTACCTCCATGACTCGGCAAGGGACCAACTGCACCTCCCTCTAAAGGAGAAAAAAGTGAAAGTGTTAGTCACTCAGTCGTGTCTGGCTCTTTAAGACCCTGTGGACTGTAGCCTGCCAGGCTCCTCCGTCCAGGCAAGAATACTGGAGTGAGTTACCATCCCCTCTCTAAAGGAGAAAGTATTCTAAACGCGGCTTGGGAAATGATGACTTTCTAAGGGCTTAGGACCCAGGTCTATGTCTTCAAGGACACTCTGCTTTGCCAAGAAGTAGACACAGGGCTTCCCAGGTGGCACAGCGGTAAAGAATCCACCTGCCAAAGCAGGAGACACAGGTTCAAACCCTGGGTTGGAAAGATCCCCTGGAAAAGGGAATGACAACCCACTCCAGTATACTTGCTTGGGAAATGCCATGGACAGAGGAACCTGGCTGTCTACTGTCCATGCAGTGGCAAAGAGTCAGATACGACTTAGCAACTAAACAACAACAAGACTTCACTCAATTTGACTATGAAAAAAAAACCCTTTTTTGGAGGCAACTGAAACCACCCACAGACCATGCTTCCTGGTGCTGCATATATGACTCGCGTACCCAGCAATGCCTGTCCTCAAAATAAATGAGGAAGTAGCAGACTATGCTCCTAGGAGCCAAAACTAGCACACGACCATTGTTGAACAAAACATGCCTAGCTCTGGTTAGCCTCTGACTAAAGAGAGATTTAATGATGGGTGGCATACACTGAGCACAGAATACAACACAAGTCATTCATTTTCCAAAGAGCTGTGCTCACTAGAGTTTGGTTTCCTTTTCCGGTAAAGAATACACGTGGAGAAGGCACAGGTCATAAAGCAGAGGTTCCAGGAGGATGGAAGTGTGAAGCCCACTTCCACCCAGCTCACCGCCACTCCTTAGGCCCTTTAGGTTCATTGAGCACCAGTTCGCTCATCTGTAACAGGACCACAGAGCCTGCCCTGTGTACCTACTGAGCCTAAAAGAGCTCTGTGAATTCTGAAATCCTCTACAAATGGAAGCTCTCTCTGTTACCCGTGGAACAGAACAACATCTGCTATAACGCGGTTTGTTTAAAATTAACCTGATGTGCCAGGCAATGAACGCAGACACCAGCAGAATGGTAATAATATGATATGCTGGACTGATTAAAATTTTAACTCTGCCATCCACCCCCATCTCCTTGGAAAGTTAATGAATTAATGAATCTTTAAAGGACAGTCAGGGAGGCCTTAAAAAGAAGATGCCTTCCTGAGAAAGGAGAGAAAGTGGTGGATTACAACTTAATGGCTTCAGAATAATGGTAATTTCCCTATTTTCTTCACTTCCCTTAGCTCAGCTAATAGCTTCATTAATGGCCACGCTCTCCAGAGAATAATAGAGGCCCTTGTCACATCCATCATACTCACGTCACAATAAAACCAGTTAAATACAGTCCAGCTCCTTGTCCCATGCCAGTCAACATGAAGAATCAGAATTAGGAGAACCACCCGTACGAAAGCTTGTAAGTTAAATTTCTTTTAACAATAAGCACGCAACAGGCTACTGGTAATGCAATGTTAAGTGTATTATACATGCCATGTTGAAGAGATAGCTATGGCAACAATCAAAAAGCTGTGAGGATGAGCTTTTCTTTATTACAAGTAGAACCACAATGTCTTTTTATTTCCTTCCTTTTAGTCTGATCAGAGTAGCATATTTTCTCACAGTTAGCACAATCATGTCAAATCTGCAATGTCATATCATAATCTAAAATGTCACTTTATAAAATCAGGCTGTTTGAATGACTGAGTTCTTTCTTTTCAAAAGCATCTGGTGTAGCTGAAAGGTCTTAAATCTGTAGACCTTTCCTTTCCCCTTTTTTCTCCATACATCTTGGCAACTTTCCTCAAAGATATCAGTGATTCTTACTAACCAAGATACACAGTATGGCTGCTTCATAGCTCTGCATTGGAAGTAAGAGGATTCTGGAAGCTTCTGGAGTATGTCTTGGTGTGTGTTTGGCGCACCGTAGGAGGAAACCGATTTTCCCAGTACTCAGGCTTCTCCTGGTAGTTAGGACGTTTCAGAAGCTGCATTCATTCACTCTGGGCCACTAGGGCACCGTTAAGTGTCCTGAAGCAGTAACTAACTGAATGGGACCCTGGTGACCTGAGGCCAACAGGGAAAGCAGCTACCAAAAATGCTTCATTTACCCCCAGGAAGTGGTGTCTGCTCCAGGGAGGGAAGGGCTGGGTTGATGTGAATGATACTCTAGGAAGATCTCTGCTGTGAGGAGTAGAAACCTGACATCTGTGACTGGAGTGGCTTTTCTTTGTTATATTTTGGTCCTATCTTATAATGCAATTTAATGGGATTCATTCTTTCAGAATCAGAGAAAATGAAAAAAACCAGTCAATCTTGAGCTGGTCAGTGATGGTCTTTGTTCCTGCTGATATCGTTAGCGTTTCCCCCTCTGGCACGCAGCTCATGGCAGATAACGATTTGTCCCTTTAATTTTAAGAATTCAGAAGGTGGTGCGCATTTGCAGTGCTTCCCTAATCCCTCCTTCTGGCAATGTAAATATGAACCAGCTGGACTTGGTAAGGTTTTAGGTATTTCATTTTCGTCCTCATCTTGAAATACTGTTTATATTTAACATTTCTCTTTATTAGCAAATGTAATATATAAACCCCTTTGCCATTCTCTTGACTAACCCCAGATTAACGAAAGTGCACATACTTTTGGCAGATGCCCTACAGTTATTTCTAATTGAAACAAGCTGGTGTGGTGGGCTATGGGAGAAGAAAACAAATGACGTCTCATATCTAGTGACTCAGATCCTGTCCTTCAAGTACAAGCAGAATGTAACACTGAAACTTTCAAAGTGACATGTGGCATTTGCCCTTCATCAATGGGGAGCAAATGGTACTCTTTGAAGTTGTGAGGGCAAGAGTGAAAGCTACTAACCTGAAGACACGTATGTCCAAACTGTAAGCTATGTGAAAGTCGCTCAGTCGTGTCCAACTCTTTGTAACCCCATGGACTACACAGTCCATGGAATTCTCCAGGCCAAATATTGGAATGGGTAGCCTTTCCCTTCTCTAAGGAATCTTCCCAACCCAGGGGTCAAACCCAGGTCTCCCACACTGCAGGCAGATTCTTTACCAGCTGAGCCACCAGGGAATCCCAACTGTAGGCTAGGGAGGGTATATTTCAATCTTAGAGATTCTTGGGTAGGGGGAGGAGTGGGGACTCTGGTGGAGAATTTCAGTGGATCTATTCTGCTTCCAGTCCACATTGAGTCTCATCAAAATAATAAAAACAAAACATAGCTACCAGTATTGACCACCACATGAATGCCAGGTATTATGATTTGTGTGTAATGGCTTTTACTGTGCCCATTTCACAGATGAGGAAACTGAGAGGCAGTACGGCACAGGGGAAAGAGAATGGCCTTGGAATCCCAGGGAGCTGGCTTCCAATCACACCTCAGGCTCTCTCTAGCTGTATGATACTGAGTGGGTCAGTAATGTCTCTAGTTGTTATTGGTAAAATGGGGAAGATAATTCTTACCTTCAGGGTGGTAAGCAGAGTTAAAAAAGCAAACAGGTAAGCACAAGGTATATAATAAGGCTTAATACATGATACTGATTTCTCTGCCTATAATTATCCTACAACAAACTAAATTTGAAGACTGCCTAGAGTTTAAGAAAAATGACAGTCCTATAATCCACCACATGTTTATTGGAGGATCAAAAAAAAAATCTAGTTGGCAGAGGCTGTCTGTTTATCTGTGTGGAGCCATAAAGATTCTGTTTAGCTGAGAACACGTCAAAGAGGGACCAGAAAGGGACATGACTGACAGAGGGCAGATAGTTTGAATATCAAATGAATGTCTTCAGAGTGGATACTGCATAGCTATTAAGGGAAAGAGGATGGTAGCAAAGAGAAGTCACGGGACTTTAAGATCAGCCACACCTGCTTTCAGACCTGGAGCCATTTCCTTAGCTGTGCACCCTGAGTGGGGACTTCCCACTCAGCAGTAATGTAGGAGATACAGGAGATGCAGGTTCAATCCTGGGTCAGGAAGATCCCCTGGAGAAGGAAATGGTGACCCAGTCCAGTATTCTTCCTTGGGAAATCCCATGCACAGAGAAGCTTGGGGGGCTATACAGTCCGTGGGGTCACAAAAGAATCAAACATAACTGAGCGACGGAGCACACATGCGCATAGCCTGAGTGATCTCTTTTCTGAGGCTCAGTTGTTTCATCTGTAAAATGGAGGTTGTCTTCATTTAATAAGTCCTTGTCAGGACTAAATGGGATAAGGCACACAGGGCATCTGCACTAGATTTTGCCCCTGTAAGGATTCATAATTAGTAATTTGGGGATTGAGGGTTGCTTTATCACTTTTTTTTGGCTGCACTGGGTCTTTATTGCAGTGCACAAGTTTCCCATGGAATGTGGGATCTTAGTTCCCGAACCAGGGATTGAACCGACATCCCCTGCATTGGTAGGCAGATTCTTAACCACTGGACCACCAGGGAAGCCCAGTCTTTTTAAAAGCTGGTCTTGACAGATCAGGATCCAATTGGTCTGCCAAGCACATCAATGGGCTTTGCATTTTTTTTTAACCCCTGGACCACACTTGGAATAGCAAGGCTGCAGGGCCCGTTAGAAGCACCAATGTACTTCTCAAACTTTCAGTTCGGTTCAGTCGCTCAGTCGTGTCCGACTCTTTGTGACCCCATGGACTGCAGCACATCAGGCCTCCTTGTCCATCACCAACTCCAGGAGTTAAACCAAACTCATGTCCATTGAGTCCGTGATGCCATCCAACCATCTCATCCTCTGTCGTCCCCTTCTTCTCCTGCCTTCAATCTTTCCCAGCATCAGGGTCTTTTCAAACAACTCAGCTCTTCACATTGGGTGGCCAAAGTATTGGAGCTTCAGTTTCAACATGAGTTCTTCCAATGAACACTCAGGACTGATCTCCTTTAGTATGGACTGGTTGGATCTCCTTGCAGTCCAAGGGACTCTCAACAGTCTTATTCAACACCACAGTTCAAAAGCATCAATTTTTCAGCACTCAGCTTTCTTTATAGTCCAACTCTCACATCCATATGTGACTACTGGAAAAAACTTTGACTAGACGGACACTTGTTGACAAAGTAATGTCTCTGCTTTTGAATATGCTGTCTAGGTTGGTCATAACTTTCTTTCCAAGGAGTAAGTGTCTATTAATTTCATGGCTGCAGTCACCATTTGCAGTGATTTTGGAGCCCCCCAAAATAAAGTCAGCCACTGTTCCCACTGTTTCCCCATCTATTTCCCATGAAGTGATGGGACCAGATGCCATGATCTTCGTTTTCTGAATGTTGAGCTTTAAGCCAGCTTTTTCACTCTCCTCTTTCACTTTCATCAAGGCTCTTTAGTTTTTCTTCACTTTCTGCCATAAGGGTGGTGTCATCTGCATATCTGAGGTTATCGATATTTCTCCTGGCAATCTTGATTGCAGCTTGTGCTTCTTCCAGCCCACCGTTTCTCATGATGTACTCTGCATAGAATTTAAATAAGCAGGGTGACAATATACATCCTTGATGTACTCTTTTTCCTATTTAGGACCAGTCTGTTGTTCCATGTCTAGTTCTAACTGTTGCTTCCTGACCTGCATACAGGTTTCTCAAGAGGCAGGTCAGATGGTCTGGTATTCCCATCTCTTGAAGAATTTCCACAGTTTATTGTGATCCACACAGTCATAGACTTTGGCATAGTCAATAAAGCAGAAATAGATGTTTTTTCTGGAATTCTCTTGCTTTTTCAATGATCCAGCAGATCTTAAGGGGTTAAAAAAAAGCAGATCACAACACAGTAGATCTTGAAAACTGTGTAAGCAGCCTCTGGGGCTCTGACCCAGATCCAGTGAACCAAGAAAGTCTGGGGCAGGGCCCAGCAATCTGTATGTTTCTAGTTGTCCGGGGTGGGAGGCGGTTGGAATTGTGTGAGGGCCAGCACCTTTCACATAGTAAATATTCAGTGTGTGTGTGCTTAGTCGCTCAGTCATGTCTGACTCTTTGCAACCCTGTGAACTGTAGCCTGCCAGGCTCCTCTGTCCGTGAGATTCTCCAGGCAAGAATACTAGGGTGGGTTGCCATGCCCTCCTACAGAGGATATTCCTGACCCAGGGATTGAACCCAGGTCTCCCACACTGCAAGTGGATTCTTTGCCGTCTGAGCTACCAGGGAAGCCCAAACATTCAATACATACCCCATAACATCTATTTGATTTCAACTCTTGGTAAAGAGTTCCTATATCAGAAAGGGTAGATTTTCTTGGATTGAGTCAAACATCTGTCAATGTCTCTAAGAGACTCTGATAGTAGGTGGGAGGTTGGTCTAATCACACCTCAATCTGCCTTTGGGGGAGGAGAAAGATGGCCCACTTCTGAGTCTATCTTAACTTACTTCATTGCAAACCACCTACACCCCCTCACGTCCTGTGCGGGAACACAAGGACATGGCTATCAGAGCCTGCCTCACAGAAAATGCCTCCTTTCCTATCATTAGATGTGAGAATTGTTTAATATTATGCTACTGATGGGGCCATTTCTGCTTTTCACTAACCCACTGCCTTTTCCCCCTCTTCTCTCAGTGCTTCATTTCAGGAGGATGGGACAAAGGGGCCTCCCTCATTATTCCCACGTCCCCAACAGAGCTGAGCTCTCGCCACAGCTGGGAGCTAAGCAGCAGGGAGGAGACGCAGAGCTGCCGCCAGGGGCTGGCCAGAATGAACCTCAGTCAAAGCTCCTAGAAATAAACAAGGACCTCCACTGCATGTTATTTTCCCTGAAGCACCATGGCAGGATCCAAGGGCTCCCAATTACATAAGCATTCTTGAGATAGAACATGGTGGACAAACCAAATTTAGGCATCTCTTCCTCCTCCTTTAACTTCCAATCCCTCAGCTTCCATCGCAGAGCAGGCTCTCAGTGGCTTACACCTGAACCATGCAAATCATCTCAGAAAGCCTTATCTTTGATCTCTTGTAACCAAGGGCCTGGATGTTTGGAAAATGTTTGTCCCTGTGTATACAGACCACTGTCCCAAGCTCTGTCCGTCCTTGAACTTCACTCCTGCTTCACCAGGCCCTCTTTTTGATATCTGTTTCCCTTTCTACTGAATTTGCTTGCAGGATATTAAGAATTTTCAATCTCATGACTACATTTAGAAACAAAAGCAACTTCCCCCTACAGGTTAAATAATTCCGTTTTTGTACTTTCTGTTAAATTTGCTCAGACATCTTACCAAAATATTTTTAAATGGTATCACACACGTCCTGTGTTTATGTTTGCATGTGTCTCTAGATGCGTGATATCCTTTGAACATCACACAACCTCTGTGGAGTGGGCAGGGCAAAAGTTACCATTTGCATTTCACTGCTGGAGACACCAAAGTCCAAAGAGGTGTGAGCTCTACAATCTTTATTCTATGGCCTGGCCAAGGTCACACAGCTTTTCAGGGGCAGAACTTTGGCCTGAAAGTTGCCTCCTCCCTTTTAGAGGTCCTGGGCCACTTCCACACCTCCAGGTCATGCTGAGCAATTGTTGATGAGGCTATTTAGCAAAAATATTTAATTTCAGGGCTATCAAATTTATTTTTCACGGTCAAGGTAGGCATAAATATTTTCAATATCTAACTTAGCCACACAAAAGATATTTTGATTTGTCATCTCCTTATCTGTCTGTCTAAAACATTTCAGCCCCTAGTCAGTCTGCAGCCTTTCAGGGGTCAGCCTCCCTCCCCCAAGGGTCCCCAAAGGCTCCCGAGAGATATTTTCACCTAAGTTAGCAAGACAGACTCATATGCCATTTGGGGGCTTCCCAGGTGGCTCTAGTGGTAAAGAACCTGCCTGCCAATGCAGGGGACATAAGAAATGAGGGTTTGATCCCTGGGTTGGGAAGATCCCCCCATGGGTCACAAACAGTCAGACATGACTGAAGTGACTTAGCATGTACGCATGCATGTGGTCTTACACAAGCACAGAATTCCTGGAGTAGGTGGCATCTTTGAAGAAGTGCCTTAGCATGCAAGGGCACTAGCTGCCCAAATTTGCCTTTTCTGAGTAAAGTTTCCAGTTTAATTAAACTTTTCCTTAATTAAAATGCAAATATTCTAGGACTTTAACAATAAATTGTTTACACCAGACTGATTAACAGCCCTCCAAGGCTTTGGAAAAAATAGTTTCAATTGCAAGCTATAGATTCAGATTTCACTGCTCACTGAGATGGGTAAATATCTTTTTTTTTTTCTATTGGCTTAGTCTGTTTTAAACAAAAGTGCAGATGTCATAATGGGTATCTATGAGTCACGTACAGAGACCAAAGTTCATGGTGGCAAAGAAAAAATTAGGCCAGGTCAATGTCTCCTCTTTTGGTTGTGAAATAACTTTTACAGGACCTGGGGTAACAAGGTAAAATGAAAAAACAAGGCTGCGTATGAGTTAATGCTGTGTATAAAATGCCAGTCTCCAGAGTTCAGATGTACTGATAATTGTTAATCAAAATATTATCTTTAGAAGAATAACCACAGTGATAATGGGAGCAGTGATCATGATGAAGTATTATGGCAAGTCTCTGTGTCAATCACCTCACAATCAAGAGTCCTATGTCTTGGGTACCATTAGGTATCTCCATTCTACTAATGAGGAAACTGAGGCATGAAGAATTGAAGCAACTTTTCCAAGGTCTCCTGGCCAGTAAGGGGAAGAGCAGGCATCTGCATTCATGTCTCTTGAACCACAGAACCATGCTTTTTTTTTTTTTTTTATCATTTCTTTATACAACCTCTCAGGATGTCCCTTGTGGAGCCATCCTATTCCAGTGAGCAAACAGATCACGAGACGGGATCCCTGATTTAGAAACAAAACAGAACTATGCTGGCCAATCTAGGATAGCCTAGAGAATTTCATCAAGTTGTGAGGATCTAGACTCCTGGGAGGTAGGCAATGAATACAAAAGAAATAAAACTTTATCAGACATCTTTCAGTACCTATCAAAGTAGAAGTAGTTTTATTCTGTCATCATTAACACCGTGTGTCCCAGGAGTAGCAGCTAACCTCTATTAAGTGCCTTTTACGTGCCACACAACAATTGGTTCGATACTTAAAACAATCTTAAAAGGTGGATACTGTTATTTCACAGACACGGAACCTGAGGCCAAAAGACCTAAATGACACATCCATGACTGCACATCTCAACAGGGGGAGTGCTATCTGGTGCTAGAGTTAGATCTTTAACCAACACGTGATGCCTGCTTTGCAAAACCTTGCTCTATTAGCTAAGTCATATGTCATCTGTGCATTTACACATCCTTTACAGATTTCCAAAGAGCTTCACCATGGATGAGGATACATGGGCACAGAGAGTTTTGAACAACCTGCCTAAATCCAGGAAGCTGGTGCTAGACAGAGGTCTTTGGTCTCTTGGCTCAGGGCTGGCCCACCATAGCACCCAGTTATCCTATCTGAGGAAGGCAACAAAGCTCGGACCCATATCCCCATATATACTCCTTTCACCAAAGGCTAAATTCCTCTCAAATCCTTTGGCTCGACATGACCTAATGAGTTAGTGTGAATGAAATTTTCAAAGTCCAGACCATGTTCTAAAATCTCATTTTCCTCCGATGAATTTAGCTGGAGCAGAGGGAAATCTGGGCTTCCCTTGTGGCTCAGCTGGTAAAGAATCTGCCTGCAATGCGAAAGACCTGGATTCGATCCCTGGGTTGGGAAGATCCCCTGGAGAAGGGAAAGGCTACCCACTCCAGTATTCTGACCTGGACAATTCCATGGACTGTACAGGCCATGGGGTCCCAAAGAGTGGGACATGACTAAGCAATTTTCACCTAAACAACAGAGATTACAATTTAAGTGTGGCTTGTAAAAGAAAACCAAAGGATGTACTGAGCTGTATGTCAAACCATAAAATTTAACTGAAAAAGTGCTTCAGGGGATTTATCATTCATTATTAAGGTATTAAGTAACAAATACTGAATATAATGATTTACTCTTCACATTTTTCAGAGTACTGATATATTTTAACCCAAAGCAAATGAAAATCGGTTTCAAGATTATGGAAAATAAATTTATGAAGGCAGTAAAACTAATCAATTTGTAGATCTGTCTTGCTAAAGTTCTTATTAGAATAATGGCATAAATATGACCTTAGTGGGAAATCCATAACATATTCTCCTTATTTTGGTTAAACTCTCAGGAAGATCACTTGCTATGAATCTAGATTCCCCAAATTCATTGCCAATTAGAGAAGCTAAAATGAAATACATTACCAAAGATTGACATGATCTACTCAACACCACAATGCCACATTTCAACATTAAAGCCATTACCAACACTTGCAAATCATGAGTCACACACTCCTTCACACAATAATTTTTGGCAAAAGAAAGGATTTATTTTCCTTTCATAATTATCGCATCAACGTGTTTAACCTTTGCATCTGAAAAATGCAATCTGAATTTCAGAGACAGAAAGATGGCCTTGAGTTCTGTTCAGAGATAACAGAACAGGACTGCAGATTCCTATTTCCCAAACAAATGGGTTGAGATGATGTCTTCCAAAGTTAGCCCTCTGGGAACCACCACTGAAAACTGGCTAAGCTGCTCCCAAGACACCAACACTTAATTTAACTTACGTTTGATAGAGTATAATGATGGTGTGCTATTCACTGCTAAACACAAACACACACACAGGAGTGCATTCAAGCACACTATATCTGCTTGAATATTCCTAAGTGATTTGGGAAAAACCATTATGTGCCCAAATAAAAACACACACAACTGGTTTTACCAAATCAGGGTTGCATGTCTCATCCACAAACCTAGGAGGCATCCAAAATTACACTTACTTCCTAATATTCTGCTCAAAAGACTGAATGAGATGCCGTGACCTCTTGCTACATTCTACTTTTTTCAAATATTATTAACTACATCTCTCAGGTGCTCTCCGTTTACCTTTATTTGTTTCATCTTTCTAAAGTAACTTTCATAAAGAATGCCTCTGTTAATGGACAGAAGCTCTATTTTTTTTCTGAATGAACTGCCATAAATCCATGCCTTGACCATTCTTTCTGTGTGTGTTTTGGTTGTGGTGCATATGGCTAAATAAATCTTACTGAAATGCACAATAGTGTCATCTACAACCAATTACCATCAGCAATTGCTTTGTAAACACTCAACAATAAAACAATTTATTTTAGTGAACAGAGTCTATGTCAGTCCAACATTAAGTTAAAAAATAGCATGGAATCCACCTCAACCACAGTAGTGCTTAATTGCTACTCAATTTGCATAATTTATACAAATTAATGTAGACTCAATAATTAGCATTTTCATATGGTTTATTGGAATCTAAAAGGCATAACAGTATGGTCTGTTAGCAATCTGAACATGTTTAAACAATATGTTTTATGAGTCATTGGCATCTTAAGTTAGCTTTGCACAAAATGGGAATAAAAAAAATGTACAAATGTCAATTGGTATGTCCTGCCTTGCTTTGTTACTAAATCTAGATTTCAGTGATGTACTTTTCGGTGGTGATGATGAACTGATAAAAAACCACCATCAAAGAATGTTGACAACACTTGAACAAATAAGACAGGCAGATGCTTGTCCAATATTTTGTTTTTTAAAGGGCAAATCACGATCTCTTGTAAATACTTATTCTTCCCACATGCTTACACAAGCATTATAAAAAATAAATAAAAATAAAAGTTGAGGAAATCCAGCTGAATTCTGTAGATTTTAAAGCAACCAAATATCTGATCTCTGGTAATACAAATACTGATATTTCCAACTTACATAGATGGACAGATGCTGTATTGCATAGCATGGGGTGCGTGCTCAGTTGTGTCTGACTCCTTGTGACCCCATGGATTGTGGCCTGCCAGGCTATTCTGTCCATGGAATTTTCCAGGAAAGAATACTGGTATGGATTGCCATTTCCTTCTCCAGGGGATCTTTCCAACTCAGGGATTGAACCTGCGTCTCTTGTGTCTCCTGCATTGGCAGGCAGATTCTTTGCCACTGCCCAACCTGGGAAGCCCTGCTGCTGCTGCTGCTAAGTCGCTTCAGTCGTGTCCGACTCTGTGTGACCCCATAGACGGCAGCCCACCAGGCTCCGCCATCCCTGGGATTCTCCAGGCAAGAACACTGGAGTGGGTTGCCATTTCCTTCTCCAATGCATGAAAGTGAAAAGTGAAGTCGCTCAGATGCTGCATAATCAACCATAATGTTTCCAAATATAAAACCAATACTTGGAAAAGCATTAACCCCTTAACCACCCCTCCATATTTGTATATTAAGAGTCTACAAGTGCTTTTTCACCTACCCTGCCTCCTAGGACCTTCGCAACAATCCCATCACACAGATGAAAAGATTCAGGCTCATAGAAGTCCCATGTTCCTCCCTGTACATCAGGCTTTCCCTATAGGAAGTGGTCATGCACAAATGAATGCATATTTATTAATATATTCCTCTTGCCCTAGTGGAATTCATGGCAACATTCCTGGTGATGCTGAAGAAGATTTCATCTTCTATATAAGATACAAAGGACAGGTTAGAAAACTGAGATATATATCATTGCTACATGAAAGCTACAGTAGGAAAATTTCCAGATTGTTCATTTTACATGGTCATTTTATTTCTGCCTTCTTTTGTGAAACTAAATATCCTCCTAGTAAATTCAGTACTTTGTGAAGACTATTTCAGATGGGGGAGGGAGAGACATTGCAGCACCTGGATTCACCTCCACCTCACCATCCCAAGGTCCATTTGAATGTTATATTCTGACTTGTACTATATATCTTTGCTTTCATCTTGCTGATATACTTTTAAAAAAGAAAGTCTGTTTTAATAAACAGAAGCTCTATTTTTCTGAATGAAATACCATGAAAACCACTTTTCCTGTGTGTGTGCCTATAGAAAAAGAAAAACTCAGGGCAAGGTTAATATCTATTTTCTACTTTTCCTTATCATCCATTCCCAGAGGACTTAGCTGAGCACCTTGCAGATAGTAGACTCTCAAACATCTGCTAAGTGACCCAACAGACAAAAACAAGAGATTTTCAGCTTTAAATACTCTCACAAAAATAGTCAGGGCACCACACCTACAGCATTCCTTGCCGTGGGCCAATTCATTTTACACAAGTTCCATCATGGACCAAGTACAACCGTTATTTGTTTCCCTGAATTCCAAGCTTCCAATCTTAAAATGTTGAGGCTGAAATCTGAGGGGTAGTCATCAGCCCCTGCTGGAGACACAGGGAAATGCAGCTTCACTGTACTAGACACTGCAATCAGGCTAAAGGCAACCACATCAAGGAGATCTCAACACAGTTAATTCTCTCAGAAGACATCACAGGGGAATAAATACAGTGGTGACACTTGCCGGGTCATCTACTTTGGAAAACGTCTTCAGCCCAATGAAACAGGATATTCTTGGGCATTTTCTTAGTGCAGTAATAACTTTAATAGTAATGATGCTAATATGTATTGAGGAGTTATTACCTGCCAAGCATAAGATTATAGAATAATTATAGCTACCATTTATCGAGCACCTACTCTATGTTGAAACCAGCAGCAAACCTGCCCACAGATGACCTGAAAAAGATAATAATTATAACAGTCGCTAATATTTCTTGAGTGTTCAGTATGACTCAGGAACTGTTCTAGACACTTGACAGGTATAAATTCGGAATCTGCTGCTGCTGCTGCTGCTAAGTCGCTTCAGTCGTGTCCAACCCTGTGCGACCCCATAGATGGCAGCCCACCAGGCTCCCCCATCCCTGGGATTCTCCAGGCAAGAACACTGGAGTGGGTTGCCATTTCCTTCTCCAATGCATGAAAGTGAAAAAATAAAGTGAAGTCGCTCAGTCGTGTCCGACTCCTAGCGACCCCATGGACTGCAGCCCACCAGGCCCCTCCATCCATGGGATTTTCCAGGCAAGAGTACTGGAGTGGGGTGCCATCGCCTTCTCTGAATTCGGAATCTAACACTCGCGAAAGCCCTGTGAGGAAGCTCCTGCTATTGCCACCTTCCAGGCATGCTTCTTGGTATTTTTACATATTCAACAGCCACAAGCACCCCATGAGCCAGGCACCAAAGTGACAAGGAAGCAGTGAGCTGTTCCCAGAGAACCACTTATGTCTCTTCGTTTCCAGCAACAGAGGTTAAAAAAAAGCATTACAATTTTGTTTTAATAATCTTTGAGACCACTTGGTAATGCTTAGGAAGACCTGGATGGGTTTCCAAGATGCATCCTTCTTCGGTTTGGAAACCTGGTCAGTGCTGAGGGTACCTGGAACTTCAAAGCACCTTGCCACGTGGTGGGACTCCGCCTACTAGGGGCATCATTCATTTCCCCCTCTTGCCCCACTGGAGGATCTGGGCACATCAAAAAGTGGTTGTTCAAAACTCATTTTGCATCAGAGACAAGAGAATAAACACGCACCCGATTTATCACTTTCTCAAGCTCAGTTGTGATATGTTAACAACCATCAGTTAAACAAACAAATGATTAGGTTTGGAAACAGAAATGTCAACACAGTGACTGTCTACTCATTTCCTCCTCGGCCAGTCGCCAGGGCTGTGTTTATCTATACCTTGTGTTTGTGTAGAAAGGCCCCATTAAATAAAAACAGAAAAGGTGCCTGAGAAATTCTCTGATCCCCCACCAGAAGCTGAGGCCCAGGGCCAGCGGGTGGCAGCCTCTTGACGCCTAGTCGACAGAGCCACGTGTCACCCATGAAGGATGAGGAAGACTGAAGGAAAGCTTGGCCAAACTGGCACAAAGGTTGTGGGGCTGGCTGCAGCCATCAGTCTCCCAGCTCCCGGCTGGCATGGATTTTCTTTTTCTTTTTTTTTCTGATTATTATTATTTTTTATTTCTTATTTATTTTTTTTACTTTACAATATTGTATTGGTTTTGCCATACATTGACATGAATCTGCCACGGGTATACATGTATTCCCCATCCTGAACCCCTCTCCCACCTCCCTCCCCATCCCATCCCTCTGGGTCATTTCAGTGCACCAGCCCCGAGCACCCTGTCTTATGCATCAAACCTGGACTGGCGATTCGTTTCACATATGATAATTTACATGTTTCAATGCCATTCTCCCATATCATCCCACCCTTGCCCTCTCCCACAGAGTCCAAAAGACTGTTCTATACATCTGTGTCTCTTTTGCTGTCTCACATACAGGGTTATCGTCACCATCTTTCTAAATTCCATATATATGCATTAGTATACTGTATTGGTATTTTTCTTTCTGACTTACTTCACTACAGTCCATGGGTTCACAAAGAGTCGGACGAGACTGAGCGACTTCACTTCAATTCACTTCACTCTGTATAATAGGCTCGGGTTTCATCCACCTCATTAGAACTGATTCAAATGTATTCTTTTTAATGACTGAGTAATATTCCATTATATATATGTACCACAGCTTTCTTATCCATTTGTCTGCTGATGGATATCTAGGTTGCTTAAATATCCTGGCTATTATAAATAGTGCTGTGATGAACATTGGGGTACATGTGTCTCTTTCAATTCTGGTTTCCTCAGTGTGTATGCCCAGCAGTGGGATTGCTGGGTCATAAGGCAGTTCTATTTCCAGTTTTTTAAGGAATCTCCACACTGTTCTCCATAGTGGCTGTACTAGTTTGCATTCCCACCAACAGTGTAAGAGGGTTCCCTTTTCTCCACATCCTCTCCAGCATTTATTGCTTGTAGACTTCTGGATCGCAGCCATTCTGACTGGTGTGAAATGGTACCTCATTGTGGTTTTGATTTGCATTTCTCTGATAATGAGTGATGTTGAGCATCTTTTCATGTGTTTGTTAGCCATCTGTATGTCTTCTTTGGAGAAATGTCTATTTAGTTCTTTGGCCCACTTTTTGATTGGGTTGTTTATTTTTCTGGAATTGAGTTGTATATTTTTGAGATTAATTCTTTGTTGCTTCATTTGCTATTATTTTCTCCCATTCGGAAGGCTGTCTTTTCACCTTGCTTATAGTTTCCTTTGTTGTGCAGAAGCTTTTAATTTTAATTAGGCCCCATTTATTTATTTTTGCTTTTATTTCCAATATTCTGGGAGGTGGGCCATAGAAGATCCTGCTGTGATTTATGTCGGAGAGTGTTTTGCCTATATTTTCCTCTAGGAGTTTTATAGTTTCTGGTCTTATGTTTAGATCTTTAATCCAGTTTGAGTTTATTTTTGGGTATGGTGTTAGAAAGTGTTCTAGTTTCATTCTTTTACAAATGGATGATCAGTTTTCCCAGCACCCAGTCTCTTGTTAAAGAGACTGTCTTTTCTCCATTGTACATTTCTTGCCTCCTTTGTCAAAGATAAGGTGTCCATAGGTGCATGGATTTATCTCTGGGCTTTCTATTTTGTTCCATTGATCTATATTTTTGTCTTTGTGCCAGTACCATACTGTCTTGATGACTGTGGCTTTGTAGTATAGCCTCAAGTCAGGAAGGTTGATTCCTCCAGTTCCATTCTTCTTTCTCAAGATTGCTTTGGCTATTCGAGATTTTTTGTATTTCCATACAAATTGTGAAATTATTTATTCTAGTTCTCTGAAAAATACCGTTGGTAGCTTGATAGGGATTGCATTGAGTCTATAGATTGCTTTGGGTAGTATATTCATTTTCCCTATATTGATTCTTCCAATCCATGAACACAGTATGGATTTTCTGACACCCTTGGAGCAGGTCAGCTTTTTTCAGCCACTCATGTGAAAACCTTGATATTGAGTGAGATTTCATTTGTGGAATCTCTGACAAAATTTGTATCAATATAATTTTAGGTTATGAGTTTCTACTTTATGAGCAGAGAAATGAAAGTGAAGAAACTACAGAAGCAAAGTCTCTAAAAGAATTTATCAGCATGTGGTATTTTCCAGTTCAGTCATTTGAATGGTGTCTGTATGGATGTGCACACAAGCTGGGTATCTTCCTTTTCTTTCCCAGCTCCACAAAAAAACACATTAAAAAAATAGGGGCCACTTGCATTCATGGTAAAGTTGAAGCAAATTTCCTAGCCAGCTGTGTAATCTTCTGAATGAAAAATAGCACCTAGGTGGCTTTTGAAATACCCTGGATTAAGTGAGTTAAGAACCAATAGTTTCTTTTAGAAATATTAATTGTTTTAAACAATTATAACTACTAACAGAAAATAATAAACTGAAATGAATCCAAAATGTTACTGGGAAGGCTCTGTCTCCCCACCCCTCCACCAGTTCTAGAATGTTTTCTGGTCCAGATGATTCCTATAGCATCATGACCAGTGCCAATTTTCACTCTCTACCTTTTAAGACCCTGTGAGCAGGAGTCTGTCTAGGGTCTCAGGCTGGACACCAAGAACACCATGAAGATTTCTGTTGTCAAAAGTAGGACGGGATGACTAGTTTTACAAAAGTGAAGAAGTGAAGTGAAGTCACTCACTCATGTCCAACTCTTTGTGACCCCATGGACTGTAGCCCACCAGGCTCCTCCGTCCATGGAATTTTCCAGCCAAGAGTCCTGGAGTGGGTTGCCATTTTCTTCTCCAGGGGATCTTCCTGAGCCAGGTATCAAACCCTGGTCTCCCACATTGCAGGCAGACGATTTACCATCTGAGCCACCAGGGAAGCCCTTTACAAAAGTATGTATCTCAATTCCACTTTAAATAGAAAGCCCACTACACTCAGTTAAAAGCAGTATACAATTTATTAATGTGCTAAAGATTTCCCAAAGCTGATAGAATACATAAACTAAGGTATACCTGTGAGGGCAAATATCTAATAAACTAACAAGTCACTCCAGTTTTTATTTGCCCTTTTGTTTTTCCTTTACTATAGGTGAACTTACTCTTGCCTGGCAAATCCCATGGATGGAGGAGCCTGGTAGGCTGCAGTCCATGGGGTTGCTAGGAGTCGGACAAGACTGAGCGACTTCACTTTCACTTTTCACTTTCATGCATTGGAGAAGGAAATGGCAACCCACTCCAGTGTTCTTGTCTGGAGAATCCCAGGGGTGGGGGAGCCTGGTGGGTTGTCGTCTATGTGGTCGCACAGAGTCGGACATGCCTGAAGCGACTTAGCAGCAGCAGCATAGGTGAACTTAAGAAGTAAAGTGAATTACCATGTTCTGTGCTCTCCGCCTGGCACAATGGTTACCTGCTCATGCTACTTTGGATATATCAAAGAAGCTATAATCTGCAGTTACAGGACTATTTACCTATGGTTTGCAGCATCATCATTTTCATGGGCCACCCAGAGGCACATGGTCACTTTAGAGCTGGTAAAGAGAGGCAAGGGAAGGGGCAATGTGTATGTACATTGCCCCTCAATTGTTTTTCTGCAGTCCAGAGAGGCATGAAGTCAACAGGAGAAATGCAATCTAGAGGTCGGCTCATCTGAACCAAAAGCAGAGTTAAGGCAAGCAGTCAAGATGGCCTTGCGCATGTGTGCTTAGTCAAGATGGCCTTGTGCTCAGTCACGTGTGACTCTTTGTGACTGCATGGACTGCAGCACACTAGGCTCCTCTGTCCCTGGAATTCTCCAGGCAAGAATACTGGAGTGGTTTACCATGCCCTTCTCCAGGGGATCTTCTTGACCCAGGGATCGAACCCATATCTCCTGTATTGCAGACAGATTCTTTACCCACTGAGCCACCTGGGAAGCCCCCATATAGGTTTGTATCTTCCATTCAGTTGTCACATCTCTTTAGTTTCTTTCAGCCTGGGCAAGCTCTTCTGTTCCTTTCTGGTTTTCATGACCATGACAATTTTGAACAATGTAGGTCACTTATTTTGTAGAATGCTTTTTAATTTGGGCTTGCTGTCTGAGGTATCTTCAGGATTAGATTCAGGTTACACACGTTTGGCAGAAGTGATGTGTCCTTTTCAATGCCTCACGTCAGGAGGCATATGAAGTCAACTTGTCTTAATATGAGGGTGGTACCTTTGATCACTTGAGGAAGGTAGTATCTCCCAGGATTCTTTACCCTCAGATTACTATTTCTTCCTCCTGACATTAATATATGTTTTGTGGGGAACTACTTAGAAATTATGTAAATATCTCATTACTCCTCAAACTTTCAACCACTGTCTTTAGATTCCATTGATGATTCTCGCCTGAATCAATTTCTCACAGTAGTCTGGGTTAGTACATGTGGACTGAGCACATAAATAAGTATACTGTGGATAATGAGAGCTAAGTTTCTCACTTTTATAGAAGGGAGTTACAAGTAAGAAAAGGAGGAAGACTGCAATGTAGTAGTATGTGTTTGCAATAGGTGGTATCCCTATGTCTATATGGTATTTATATATATATATATATATATATATATACACATACATATATAGAAACATATATATACATATATAGAAACATAAGTATGTGTATACTTATACATATGTATGTGTATACACATATGTGTATAAGTATGTGAATATGCATATATAAATATCTCCTACCTGTGTCTGCAGAGTGGCTTAGAAATTATGACACTCTGGTAGTAAAATGCACACCTGGCTTCCACATTTTGCTCTCTAAAACCATTATCCAATAAAAGGAATCAGGGGTCCTAAGAGAAATGGCTGATTTCAGAGCTGTAGCAGAGAAGCACATGATGAGCCTGGAGCTATTTTTTATGCCAGAAATTAAGTGTTCAAAGGACACAGAAGCCAACTTGAAGGTGCTCCCATGCATGAAGTCTGAAATAATTTATACATCAAACTAAAAAAAAAATGAGGTTGTGGCATTGTACTATAGTTTTGTAAGATATTATTATCATGTGGAAAACTGGATACAGGTACACAGGATCTCTCTATATTATTTCTTGCAACTGCAAATGAATCTACAATTATCTCAAATTTTAAAAACAAATAAATATAACTCATGATAGTACTATATATCTATATATTAACTGACTGAATAAAATAATAATCCACTGATTAAGTACAGAAACAAATCCAAGAGTGAGCTTAGAGTAGAAACCAAGCTTTTTGCCCATTTTTCCTCTTCCGTTTCTGCCAATATTTTCTTGTGCTCTGAAGATCATTTCATCGAATCAAAACAATTCCTGCAACTGCTCTCAGAAACATCTGCAGATGTCACCAGATCTAAGGGTTGGTCTCTCTAAGTTGTGACTGGTATGCCTTGGTGATTTCAGCGTCTTGGAAGTCGTGAACTTGGCAATGAAGATCTGGTACTCTGCAGAGGTTCTGAACATCACAGCACTCAGGACTTCCAGATCCTCATGTCATTTTAGCCTGCTAACTCTGGGTCTTCATACACACATATGGAAATATAGTCCTGTTGCTTCCTTAATTCATCTCCAAACTGGATGAATTATTCAGAATGTCCTTCCAGTCTTCGGCTGTGGATTTCACAATTCGTTTGTTTGTCTAACATCTAAAATCTTAATAATTATGGCTCAGATGTGATCCCTTTCAATGATACTAAAAAACACATGAGTGTTAACTTACAACCTCCATCTCTTTATAGTAGTCATATCTATAGGTAGATAGTGTTGAAATCTATAGCCAAAGATCCAATATCTATTTATGAAGTCTTCCATTCAGATTATTTAAATATAAACTATTTCTATATAATATAGATAAGGAAAATGCCCCAATCCGACTAATGTCACTGTTCTCTCTGAAAGTCGGCTCATTCACTGGACTGAGATTATCACCCACATACTTGTACAGTGGCAGTTTAGTGATAAGTGTCTCAATTTTGTTTATTCTTTATAAGCTTTAACATTAGCCAGACCTTTTTGATTAAAGTCAATATTAGCTGTACAATATTGACATTGGCTGTAGTTTAGATTTTAAATGTTATGTCAAAGCTCTTTTAATGTCTTATGTTTGGTTATGGAAAGGAAGAAAAGGAAGGCAGTGACTGACTCTTAAATACACTGTCTCTCTCACACACACACACAGGGACACACACAGAGACAAATGAAATTTTTGTACTTACTTGCTTTTATACAGTTAGCATGGCCAATATAGCAGGAAAATATTACTCAAACTATTTCTTCCTAATAGAATTCTGACATCTCTGTTTTTCACTTTTAACAAGCTACAATTACAACCGCAGTTGAATCTTTCTGTATGGGTAATTTGCATTCCAAAAATACTAGAAAATTCAACTGACCTAATTTCTCAAAACTCGTTACTTTAGAACAACACTCAAAAGGGAGAGGTGCCCACAACAGTTGTCGACAAGTTGACTGAGTACTTCATAAGTCGTGGCTCCAAATGGTGATGTGGCAGCCACAGCTCCGAGTCAAGAAGACAGGCATGCTGCTTGCTGCTTGCAGAAGCCTGGGTATAAAATGCCTCTTAGTTTCCGTATGAAAACAGCCTTGAGAATGAGAAAATGTTCTTTACACCTGGCTTCTTATGTAGTTGTAAGTTTGTCAGTTCAGATTTTGTCTCTACATTCCCTTTATGGTGGAAATATTCTGGAAAATTTGACACGACTAAATGTGCATGGAAATCAAGTATCCAGGGATCCTTTTTTCAGTCCCTCTGTATCTTTATTTATGAAAACGTTTTCAATTGAGGAGAGGGGTTGTGCTAGGAAAAGAACTCAATTCTACAGCCAAATTCATGAGTGAGACTGACACTTTAAAAATAATTTCCTTTGGGAATTCCATATGGTACATTTGGAAAGGCAAATTTTAATACTAAGTTCCTGGGGAAGTACTTATCTGAAAGGCAATGAAGAAATGAGAAGTAAACTAAACCATTAGCCTCCCAAAATAGACTATTTCTGGAAAGTATAAAGTCATACAAAGCCTTCTGGAACAATATTTATAAAATGGGCAAATTAAAAATGGAAAGGTAAAAATATATGACTCCTGCTCTCCCTGGGGGCATTTATGTACTTTTTAACCTCCCCTCTCCCAAATTGAAAGTCTAGGTTAAAGTCTGTAGGAGGGACACAGAAAATTCTCAAACCACCATCACCATGATGACCACCTCAACCACACACAGAGTACTTTAAGCTATGTTGCTGACTAGTACTGAAATGCTAACAGTAAGTTTAAATGGCAAGAAACAAGGCTCTTCTTCTGTGGTCTCCCATGCCTTGAATGTGAATCACATTGACAGCTAAGAGCCACTTTCAAAATCAAAGGGTCCGGTATACAGAAGAGAATTCTCTCCCCTCTCCCACCCTCCTCCTCCCGGCCCAGATGATAACCCTCAGGAGTATGTTATTTCTTTCTCAATCTGGAGGAACTGGATCCACAGATTTTCTGAAGCAGTGAGAGGGCTGAAATCTCTGCTATGAACTACACGAAAGATAAGCAAAGAAGTTATAATTCACTTTTAAACTTGAAAAAGTTTAAAGCCACCAAGAAACAGAGATTAATATTGGGGGATTATTTTAGGAACAGGCATTCCCAAATTTTTCTTTTTGCATGAAATCAGACCAAGCAGGCTTCGACTTTGATCTGAATTTCAGGACCCTTCTTATAAATGGCTGCTAACATCTCTATCTGTGCTGCAAGAGAGCTATTTTCGCTTGAGCTCCATGGTATATAATTGAAGTCAGAGTTTTAAATCACTGGGCCATCTGTCCTTAAGCTGTCACCAATCATACATGGAGGAGCATATGTATAATGAAAATAGACTGACAAACTTTTTGAGTTTACATGCTTCTGAGTTAATTAATCCTCTGTCCCACACATTTAAGAGATTCTTTAACAGTATGTTTGATGAATCGATTTAATTACATGAATGGGGTATGTGTGTACGTGTATGTTTTACAATGTCGCTATCACAAATCCAAAGGAAACCATGCAGTTGACTTAACATTTTCACTGAAAATGAAAATATATCATTTTAATCACATACAGAACCTAGATCTATTGGCCTCGTTTTGCTCATTTGGTTATTAATGTTGAAAATACATATTAACATTAACAGAATAATATCTCACTTTCATCTTAATGAAGATTTATATGCATATACATCACCTTTGCATTCCACAAAGATGCTGCCAGGAGCGAGTGTTTTAATGACTGGAGTCAAATTCCAATTTCACCAGAGATGTTTTCTCCATGTTCTCATTGACACGAAATTTCAGTCTCAGCAAAGTTCAATGATTTCTCTGTGCCTAAGTTTCTCTCTCTCTCTTTTTTTTTTTTTAGTCTGTGTGTGTGTGTGTGTCTGTGTGTGTGTGTGTCTGTGAGTGTGTGTGTGTGTGTGTGTGATGACATAGTCCGGTTCTTTACACTAAGGCATTGGGATGGTTCATAAATGAATATATGCCAAAAGGCTTAAGTTGCAATAAATGAACATACAAACATGATCATATCAACAAGATAGGAATATCTTAATAAAATCGGGTTGCTGAGGGTTTTTGGCAAAAACTGGGACAAAGTTAGTGATGCCACTAGCCTGAATCACTGGAAATACACATGAACCGTAAGAAACAGTGCAATTTTACAATGCAAAGGAACTGCACCAGCCACTGTACATTAAAAGTCTTTTGAAAGACCTGATTTGCATTTAAAATTGGATGCCTACTCGCTGTAGCCCTAAAACAAATAGTAAAACAGTGAGTACAAAACTGACAAAGTCCTGCAGCATGGTCCCCCAGCAGGAAGGAACTGAAGTTTTCCCTCAAAGCCTTTTTTTTCTGTCCTTTGTAGACATGAGGTATGCCTGTTTCCATAAACAAGACAGCGCATGCCCACTGCTTGAGACAAAATGCCCGAGAAAACACAGAGAATGTGAAAATGTGCTTATCAGCAGATGGGTTAGAGATGACCTGGTCATCATGCCCCACACAAATGGGTACACAGCCTTGTCAAGTGCTCCTGTGACAGCCACAGGGTTAAAGATAGTATGCTGCACACCTGCAACTTTTGGGGAAGAAGTGAAGACTTGAGGTCCAGTGGGGTAACCCAATTTCCTCTTGTCATCAGGACAGGTGGCCAGCAAACAGCAACCACAGTTTGACTCTTTTGCATGAGTTTTTTTCAGGGCACACTTAGGAAAAGAACAGCGGGGGAGGCTAAGGGCGTCCAAAGGCATGCTCAAGTCCCTTGGGGCCCAGGGAAGCCAGCTGTGGGGTCTGGACAGCCCTCAGCACCCCAGGCAAGGTGCCCTGGCAGAGATCACAAGGGAAACTCCCTGCCCCTGTTGACTGCCCTGATCTGGCAACGGCATGAACTCTGCAGAAAAAGGATGGAACAGAGGGGACCGCAGGGTGGTCACTGGGGGAGCAAGGCCTGGTCCAAAGACGCAGTTCCTTCCCAACCTGTGCTCTCTCCCTCTTCTACACGGAATCCACACACTCAGAAGCAGAAAAATGAGAATTACAATGAGGTCCAGTCTGATTTGAAATATTCAAGTGCAATTCCTCGTGGCCCCAACTGAGAACCTCAGTGGTCACGTCACATCACTGGCTCTCACATCAGGACAAGTCCAAGGACTGGCATTAGCAAGGTTGGAAATCCCTGAAGATCTCTCTCTCTCCTTCTCTCTATTTCTCTCTCTCTCTCTCTCTCACACACACACACACACACACGCGCGCACGCGGATATATAACTTGGTTCTAGACCTTCTTAATGTTTATGATCTAGAGTGACTATGTCTTGTTAACAAAAATGACCTCATATGAAATATGTTTAAGTGTTAATTCCTGAAAGCAGAAATACTATTTTTTTATTTACTTTAATTGGAGGCTAATTACTTTACAATATTGTGGTGGTTAAGCGAACTTTTTAGCAAGAGAAAGACAAAAGTGCCCCACCCCACCCCACAGGCTGCAGAACCTGAGTTACACCTGAATGTACCTGAAGCTGGAGTGTTTGTTAGAGGCTGCACTGGGTTTGCTGTTAGCCAGTCCTCTGTGTTCTAAGAGGGGGCAGGGAGGGTGACAGTGGCACCGTCCAAGGCTCCCTTGGGAGGTTACCTGGTCTGGTATTCTGCCTCTACCCTCCCTTGCCTGTGCCTTGTAAGGCCAGCTTCTCCCAAACCACAGCCCGTGAGCAGGAAGCAGGTTTAGGGCCGTGTCTATTCAAAGTTCATTTCCAGTGCGTAGTAGGCCACACACAGAAGACAGAGTGCAGCGGCCTGAGCTGTGGGTGTCGCCTTTATGCTCCACTCAACTGTTTGACTTTCACACAAAGACTTCTTCTCAGGGGCGCTGTTTGGGTCATTACAGAATGGGCTTGTCAGAGGCTTTGTAATTGTAACCATAAACAAATTACTTTAGGAAAAAGACCAGAGCCACCAGCAGCCATCAAAGAGATTTGTCAAGACTGTTTCTGATCATTTTATATCAGATTTCTTATTAAATGGAAAAAAAAGAGAAGTAACTGCAGGTGAAGTGATAACCATTTTTGCAAAAGCTTTAATGTCTACAGTAAAAGACACACTATAATGAGGCATGGAAGTTATTTCCACTTTAAGACCTTTAATTTCAGATGGCGAACTAGGAAAAATGCCTTCCCTCTGTGAAGAGCTGAATGAAAGTTCTGGTAAAGGGGAGTCAATTCCCTGTTCTGTTTTAATTTATTTAGAAAGCATTCTATTACATTCAAAACAGAGGCAGCTGAGCTAGTGTTAAGAAGAACCAAAAGAGGCCTGTTAGCTGTAAGTCTGGTCAACCCAGCATAGAAACATGGCAGCCCAGTATCTGCCACCTGAAGGCCCCTGACACACTAATGAATTCAGAAGTGAACTTGATCTGTTTGGGCATTTATGCATCATATTTTATCCCCTGGCCAAATACACCTTTCTTGTGGGAAGTGGGAGGGAGGTTGGTGGGAGGAGTTCTAAAAAGCTTATTTTTTTAAATGCACAGATGCTTCTAGAACATCAAATGGCTCTTACAAACAACATTTTGATGAGTTAAGTGTAAATGAATCAAAAACATATGGATTACATTTCCCTCTGAACACAGAGGGGTCTCAAAATTAAAGAGGGGGAAAAGGGCTTGAGGCGACATGCATTTGGGTTTCCCTGAATGCAGAAGTGTTTGAAAATAGTTCTAGGCAGGCAGTAGGCCCAGAATGCATCCTGGACATTAATGGATTTTATAAATTTGAAAAATGTTGGATAGTTAAGGTTCCCTCTTTGAAGCATCTCAGATGTAAGTTTGTTTTATATGATTTTTTTTCCCTTCAATGCACAAGTGTTCAGGGCATCTGGCATTGATTATGATTATTTTATTCTAAAAAAAGTGTTTAAAATAAAATAATGGCATAATTTGTTTAGACAAAACAGTCCTCAACCAGACAAAGGCTAACAGAGTAAGAAAGGTTGTTTGTATATACGGGGGAGGGTGGTGGGATAAGGTATCAGGGCCATATATCTTAAGAGTTCAAGTTTCACAAAAGCCTAGAATCCGCAGCTAGCTTATGGAGGCATGCACGTCTGTGTGTGTACAGATATGTGTATATATACATGTGAGTGTAAGTACATATATATATATATATATATGCACACACACACATATACACAGATAGGTAAACATTATTAACTTATTTCCTTAGATAGGTCTTGAATGGCCCATTCTACTGCTATATGTGGAGTTTGTAGCCATGGACACAAGGAACAGTTCAAATCCCTCTTTGAATGTTTAAGTTCTCTTTTTATCATTTTTGCTTTCTTAAATTTGTAGTCCCTTCTGCTTTGTATTATTTTCACATCTATACAACTGGAGGACAGAAAGTCACTACTAGCCAATCTGAACTGGAAATGGCTATCAGGGATTTCACCAAAAAATGTGTTTAAAGACTGCAATATTTATTCCATGATGTGACAAACCAAGATGAAAAAGATGTGTAGGTTTTATTTCACAGATACACAGGAAGTGAGTGGAGAAGAAGGAGATAAATATCCATTCTCCTTTGCGGAGGATGTTGACGCATCACTCCTGACCAGAGAATGGTCAACACCTTCTGTAACAAGTCTGTCAATAGCAAAATGGAGTCAGGCTCCAGCACGAAGCCAGGAATGCAAAAGTGAGGAGTCTGGACAGAGCAGCCACTAGCTTCTCTGCCTCTATTTATATAAGGTGCCGTTAAAATGCCAATAGGAGGCAATAGGAATTAATAGGCTCCATGTGTTGAGCTCACAAATGAGCCAAGAAAAATTTTAAAAGCCTATATGTGTCAGTGATTCCCAATCCTTTTAATTAAAACTTTTTTTTTTTAATTTGGACTGCTGATGCTATTTTCATGGTTTGTTGTATTTTATGTGGCAGTAATCTTCTTCATGTTTTCCTGCTCACATTTCCTCCCCCAAATCAGGCAAAACATTGTGAGCTCTCTATTTTTGAAATTTAAAGTGAATTTAAGGTGATCTGATGTAAGCATTATTTTCTGACAATTGCAAGCTTGAGATTCACAGCCAATGTGCCCTCTGCTGCAACTTTTCTCCTGAGGAATTTTAAAGCATCATAAAAACTCAGCAGTTGAAACAACCTCAAAGGTCATCTAGTTCAGCCTTTATCTAATGCTGGAATCCCCTCTACAGCATTCCTGATAAGGGTCATCTAGTCTTAGCTTAAATACCAGACATGTATACTTCTCTACCTAAAACTCCACAAGGTAACATCAACTCAAGTGGAAAGTGACCTGACACCACACGCTATCCCTTCCCCTCCCCATCAAAGTGCAGTCATCTGTGGGGTCATTGCTCTGGGCAGAGCAAAGAAGACTCTTATGCTCTTGAAATAAATGACCCACAGTCATTCTGTCTCTTGTGGGAGGGACAGACCATGCCAAGCACTGCAAATACAAAAGACCACAGCCCAATTGCATACAATAAACTTCTTAATGCACAGGTTGTCATCTGTCACCCACACTGATACTCAAGGTGGCCCTCTGGAAGAACACAGCTGGCTCTGTTTGGTCTTATTAGCAAAATCCACACTCCAGTGCCAAGACTTGCCCAGAACAAAATGGAATCTAAAGTCTCTTTAAAAGAGTATTCACCCAAGTCAAGACGAGTCTTGAGTCTGGAATCTAAACTGAATATTTCTAAAAGGCATTTGGTAGCAAAAAAAAAAAAAAAAAATTCATCTTAGGATGCCCCATGAAGAGCTGTGAAAAAGATGAATGAAAAAAATTCTTTTCCAATTTAGAGTCCTTTTAGCAAAAAGACTCAATACTGTACAGCTGAATTCAAAAGTTGACAATAACTCATCAATAGTGCAGTACAGGAAGTGGTTTGCTGAATATTGACGGAAAGGTTGCAGTAATCAACAATTTGGTGCAATGTCATAGGGGCTAGATTTTGACTTAAGCTCCCTCTCATGCAGCAGGTGGAAATAATGAGTACTAGACATTGAAGAAATTACTCAAGGCAGTGCTGGGTCAGCCTAGCTTCCTGGCAGCCAAAAAGAAAGCCAGATGCCCTGTGCCATGTGTTTCACCATATGATTGATGACTCAAACCCTTTCAGAACAGTGTCTTTGGAAATGGTTTGCTGTGGCTCCAGCCAATCCTCTTTGTCATGTCAATCTCCTTCACGTAAATCTCCTGCAGGAATCAACCAGGGCCCTGGTCCTGAAGGCTGGGCAAGGAGTATCTGTTTTTGTCATCTTAAAGAGGGCTGTAATCCCTGCAATTGGAAGGATCTTCAGATATGACCTTGGGTGCCTTGAAGAACCAATGGACCTCTGCCCAACTCTCATCCTGGTTTAAGCATTTAATGATCTGGCTCCAGGGGCCATGTAGGCAATGGCCACATAAGATCTCCATGGTGGTGGTGGTGGTTTAGTCACTCAGTCGTGTCTGACTCTTGCAACTCCATGGATTGTAGCCTGTCAGGCTCCTCTGTCCATGCAATTCTCCAGGCAAGAATACTGGAAAGGGTTGACATTTCCTTCTCCAGGGGATCTCCCTGACCCAGGGATCGAAAACAGATCCCCCCCACATTGCAGGCAGATTCTTTATCATCTGAGCCACCAGGGAAACCCTAAGATCCCCATAACACTTAAGATTTTACCCATTGCAAAGGTTTGGCTGTGGCACATATTGCAAGGAGAGTGGGACCATTCAAGAATGTAGGGTCAGAGTGCGATGCTATTCAGATCCAATCCCTATCTTGGAACAAGATGCTCCAGCCTGCCAGGCCTGGCCACCTCCGCTCCACATATCTATCCAGGGACAACCATGAGTCCCTGCAGGTCGTTATCTGCATACTGGAATGTTCCACCCTGAGAAATGAGAACACAGTGAACACAGGAGGGCTGCCCTCAGACCCAGGAGGGCTGACGTGAGCCAAGGCAATGATACGTCCTTTGTGTGGCCTTCAGGGAAGAACTAGAACCAAGGGCTGGAAGCTTGAGAGGCCTTTTCACACAGATGACGGAATGTGTAGCTGAATTTCCTAGATAGGAAAGAACTGGCTGCTTTGACAGGAGGTTTTATTCTCCTCCCATTTTCTGGTTTGCTTTTTGGGCTGACAGAAGCTGGGTAAGCACTGCTAGGGAGAGCAAGGGAAGGGCATGGCCAGAGAGCTGGCCGAGGCCCCCACCGAGGCCCCATTCCCCTGAAGGTCTGAAGCTCTAAGACAAGCATGGGGACATGGACCTGGGAGCAAGTGTTCCAGAGAAGCAGACACACCTCTGCTCTCCCTCCACCATCACACAACTCTAAGGAGTTCACGTTGATTCATGAAAACTGATCCTATTTCTCTTTAGATTTTTATACCTTTTCTGATTCTTATAATTCAGGTTTTAAATGGGAGATTATCATTATGGAAAAAAAAAACTGAGGCACACAGAGAGCCTTAATTTTCTGCTTAATTGTCATGAAGGAAGGCTTCAATACCCATTGTCTATTTATGAAAATTCTGCCTTATTATTAAACTCCATCAACACCAACAAGTGTGGCTTAATTTGCCAAGGCAAAATGGCTAGAATTTCCAATGTCTTTCCATTTCGTTGAAAATGAAGGTCTAATAATTTGACAATTTAAATTCAAGATGCCTTCTTGGATTTTTAAAACTGATGGAGCATAAATCTCCATTAGCCACAAGAGTTTTGGACCTGAAACTTGGAATTCATTGAAATAGCTAGCAAGATATTAAAGGCTTCTGTCCCCAGAATATGTCTTCTTTTTTCTTTTTTTTTCCAGTGAGGAAACAGAGCAATTTCTCTATTACCCTTTCAAAATAAGCTTACGAAATGTAAAAACTGCTTCTTTTTCCTCTGAAAAAAAAAATGTTTCCTTTTGTCAAATCTTCTCATTCAGTGTCGGCTGCCTCATTCACAACAACCTTTTAAACATTCCTCTCATAAAATGCATAAATAGTCTTCAGGAGAAATTAGTTAAATGGCTCCCAGAAAGCATTGTTGTTTTTCCCCTTTCAAAAAACTGCTGTAAGTATCCCAGCTCACTAATAAAGGGTAAACAAGTCTGAAAATTTATCACATGTAACAGATATGATTAAAAGGAAGACAATGAGGAGGTCAATGACGCTCATGTGATGGGCAGTCCTGTTCTCAATGCATTAGACCTACCCAAAGAAGGGAATAAAACTGCAGCTACTAAGCCGTTCATAGGAATAAATGTCAGGAATCCAAAAGGCAGAGACGGAAGGGGAGGTGACAGAGCACTAAGGAGTCAAAAATAACATCAGGCTTCTCCAGGCCTATTGAGAGAGAAGCCCAAAGTCACAGGAGAGGCTGAGTGAGTTAAAGGATCGATAATATACAGGCCCATTCAAGGTGGAACTTCCCCACCCACAACCACACCACCAACATGGCTGGAACTCCTTTTGAGAAAAAAGTAACATCAGAACTTCATTCAGGAAATCCAGGTGCTGGAACGCATTTGAACAAACACGAATTCACAAATCTCCATTTCATGACCTACCAGCCATACCACCCCACACAGCCCACAAGGTGAGGCCCAAGTTCACAAGTGAGACTGGGACACATTTCAAACTTTCATAGCATGTGGGGAATAAAAGGAAAGAGGAGACTGCAGAAACCTGGAAAAGTAGCCCTAACACTAGCATTGCCCCTTTTCTTCTGTTTTTGGCAACTTTTTGTTACCAGTATTTACACCTCTGCAGTGTTCTGGGTTTTTGTCATTGTTGTTGTTAAATGAATGTGTCCATGAAATAATAAAAGCCACAGGAACCCCCGATAACTTGGACCATATCTGTGGAGTCATGTAGGCACATTCACTCAGTTACTCTTCCCCTTTCTAATTCCTATGAACAACAGAAAAAACAAAATTAACTAATTAAAGCTCAATGAAGATTTATGAGGGGACTTGTTTCCCACCTTCTGCCCCTGTAGCTGGGTGAGGCAGCTTAACTAAAACATCTCTGAGAAATGCCATGAGCCATGAAGTTTCTGACTCGCGTATCATTTATGATACCCCTGGGGAGCGAGCCTGCCTAAGAAAACCGAGGCCCGGCACCCCATAAGGTTCTCATTACAAATAGGAATGTGCCAGGCCAGATGCACTGGGGGTTGTCAAGCTTTGCAAACTCTCCCCACCAAAAAACTCATAAATTTTGCAGAATATATTGCTTTTCCTTGGATTTTTATGATTATGTTCAATTTCAGGAAACTTACCCCATACTTCATCATTTGCCTTCGTTTTTTAAGAGTTATTTGACGTCCACAAAGTTCTACGGGCTTTTTACTAATCGTGTTTTTCAAATCTTAAAAATATAAACCTACATATTTCCAGCCAGCCATGAATTTAAAACCTCCCCCGCCACCTTCCAATTTTGGTGTGCAATTGCAGGCTGAGCAGATTTCAAAGTTTTTCTATTAGACAAACTCACCTTTCCATCTTCCATGGACGTAATGAACCGAAAGAAAGATGACAATAACAGCGATCAGAGAGTACGAGGTAGTCACATCTCGGGCACTAAAACTGGATGGTGGAGGTGATGTTGTGAGGCATTCACAGCCCAAGGAAAAGACTCCCCAGCTCCAGGGTCAAGGGTACAGGCATAACTGGTGAGCCAGAGTTGGTCTGGGCACCTAGGCAAAGTTTGGTGTACTCTCACATTTTAACATGGTAAAGTGAATTTTAGGGATTTTAGTGCTATTTTACTAAGTTTACTTTTCATAATACATATTTAAGATTTGATACTTAACCAGTCTCAAATTGGTTACCAACTTAAAATGCAATCTTTCAGCTGATTGTGTATTAAGAGCAGCAATGTCTATAAACACTTGTGCATCTCGCTGTAGCAATGGCAGTTCTTAACGCTACACCCAAAGCAGTAAGCCTTCTTTACACACCCAAGAAACCCAGGGTCAGGGCAAGGCCTACATGATCCAGTCCCCTCTGATGAGATATGTAAAGATCCCACTCTACTACAAATGTTCAGAATAGGAAGACACTAGGGAGCCAGATGTGGTCCTGTGCTAAATCAGATTAGGAGAAGCAGACAAAGTCACAACTTTATTCAATGTGTCATTTATCCTGGGTGACTAATGCATTATTTGTATGAAGTTAAAATTGAGCTTTGAGAAACTATGAAATAAATCAAATGCCCTACTTTATGTAATTTTAACAGACAGATCCCATTAGGATTCTACTATGCGTAGCTGTTGGTTAAAATCATTGACCAGTATCCCTACAAATTAATCAGCTGAGGTAATGCTGGTGCTGCTGTCACCATTTGCGATGAATCTACAGTTAAAATTCACTTTAACTTTTCAAGCCTCTTGAGATAGGTTCATCACATTTCAATTTTTGTTCAAAATAATGTGAGTAACTGCAACTGTTTACAAAAGCCTGTATGGTATAAGTCTGCCATGGGTGTCATTTTTCAATGGCAGTAGAGTGTGCACTGGCATTTCATTGTAATTTCAGGGTAAAATGCTAATCAGAATCCAGCCATAACGGTCTTCATCATTCTTGATAGGAACTTTATCCCTCGCAGTCTGAATATACGTGCACCACTGAAGTTTAAACTGTTTTAGATTTGCAAAAAACTAATGAGCCAAAATGTCTAATTATACCAAAAGGGATATAGTTAATATTTAGCAGTTTTTTTTTTTAAAGACTGTCATGGCTCTTGCGTTCCTTCTGGATTGTTAATACTTGGATATGTTTCCTTTCTGATATGAGACCTAATTTATTAAAAACTCATAAGTACCTACAATTTCTCCTCAAAATATGTACCTTAATGTCAAGCTAATTTAACTGTGTACTTTATCTCTACAAAAATGTCCTAGATTTCTTTAACGCCTTTTATCTTTCTTTCTTGACTTGAATCTCGTGACCTTTAAATGTATACTGTAAAAACAATAAATAGCATTTAGAGGGTTCCCCCCCAAGATTAATTTTAATTAATCTTGAAGTTTGAAGTTACCCATGAACTCTGAGACAGCTGATGTCCAGCTCTTTGAAAGCAGTGGGAAAAAACATCTATCTTCTGGGGGTGCTTGCTCAATAAGGTGATGTGTGTAAAACATGGAACACAGTGCTTGGAAAAATGCTACTTGTCTTATGCTGGCACTCAAACCATCTTACAGAGTGCTGCAAAATGAACACACAGGGAAACGTTCCTGCACATCCTTGAGATGAAACTTCAATCTGAATCCTTCAGTGGCATAAATAGAAAATGTGTTTGGTCTAAAAATATGTTGCACGTTGCATGTGTGTGTTGCTCAGTCATATCTGACTCTTTGTGACCCCATGGACAGTAGCCCACCAGGCTCTTCTGTCCATGGGATTCTCCAGGCAAGAATACTGGAGTGGACTGCCATTTCCTCCACCAGGGGATCTTCCCAACCCAGGGATCGAACCCATGTCTCCTGCATCTCCTGCACTGGCAGGCAGATTCTTTACAATTGCGCCACCTGGGAAGCCCCAAATATGCTAGGAAAATCCAAATCCCAGGTTAGCCTCCAAAGCAGGAGCTGTTTTTAAAAGAAAGAAAGAAGGACAAAAAACAAATAAGGCATCTACCTCAGAGGAGTCCATGGTATAAAAGTGGGGAGAAAAATATTGGGCAAATGTTGAAGGCATGTTCTTCTACCACCACCCACCCCCCACTTTGAACTAGAGGAAAGCCTCATTCTGGTGACAATAACAATTTATGACACCTTTTTTAAAAAAAAAAGTTCACAAAATTACCCTCACGGTATTGTTGTAGATACTAAATGTAGGTATACCTCGCAGAAAGAAAATGCTCTGTGTAACTATCTAAAATCACAAAACTGGTAAGTTTAGGGTTGTTAGGAGCGATTACTCTCATCAACAAAGAATTCCCCGCAGGATTTCTGGCAAGCAAGATGCACATAGAAAGACTGACTTTATAAAACTTTAATAAGCATGCTGTTTCAGGAACATATCTACCTGTACCGGCCTGTCTGGCCACCGTGATTTTAGCTCTTCTCTTAGACCTCAGTCTGCACCTCCCAGCTCTGCTCACAAAGCTGATCACACAAAACATTAAGCAGGTTACTGTATATCAAACAGTATACTGTGTGCCACTGTTCTAAGCAGTGAAGCTGCAGTAGTAAATCATATCACCCCCAAAAAGACTCCACCTTCATGGAGCCCATATTGAATGCATCTTCCTCCCAAGCACTGAACCTCATGCTTACACCAAAAAGGAGCAGAATTGAGTGTCTCTTGCTGAAGTAGATATCAGGCCAGTTAGATCTTGTATATGGTTATGGATGAAAACCCGATGCTGGCTTGTAAATACTAAAGAAGAGTGACAAAGGCCTCGTCAGCCTCGTCCGCTGCCAAGCCCCACGGCACGGAGGGCTTGCCACTACTTTAGCATCTCTGCCAGGGTATTATCATGGGCAAGCAGTGCAGTGAAGGATTCACACAGCCTGTGTGTTCATTTCAGCTCTGCAGCCTACTCTCAGTTGCTGACCCTCTCTGTCCCAGATTCCATGCCCTGCAAAATGGGGAACTCAGAGAACAAAAATCAGAGCCTGTCACAGAGGAAATGCTGGCTCTGATTGTTATTTTCACTCACTATTATTAATATGACTTATTATGATGGCTTCCCACCTAGACATAATATTTGGAAGACCTAGTGCAATGCCTGAATGACTCAGATAAGCAAAGGACGGTGCACCTTGGATTGGCTTCATTAGGCTATTACTCTGGGCCAGACACTAACTAGGATTACATCAATAAAAGACATGTTCTCATCCCTCTAAACAACTCAGATGCACTGGAAATCTAGTCAGGGCAGCATGGCAGCTCAGAGGAGGGATATCTAACCCAATGGGGCAAGAGTATGTGAGTTTAGGGGCAGAGAGGCAGAAGAATTATAGCCAGTGGCTTCTCCAAGACAGAGCTCAGACTCAAAGGAGGAGACAGCCAGACAACGAATTATTTGGTGGCCAAACAATCCATTATAAACATAGAGATAAATGCCAATCAGATGGTACCAAGGCACCAACTTACCCTTTAGGGGGAAAAAACGGCAAAAGGAAAAACATCAATACACACCTTTCAGAAAAATAATCTAATAATTTTTTCAAAAGAAAAAGAACAAAAGAACAAATGTATCCGGGTACATCTCAAGAGCCACAATATACGCATCTTTCAAAAATAGCTACTTTGCCAGCAGTGGTGCCAATTGACAAACATTTGTTTCAACTGATTCGGAAAAACAAACTTTAATTTGGTATTTCTTTGAAGAATGCTTGCATCAATATTTACATAATTCAGACAGTTAAATAATTGTCCAGAATTTTGTGGTTATCTCACAGCCAATGGTGGTCAGTGGGTGATGACAATACTCTGTTCACATAGCAAAACATAACTTCAGCAATTATGTGATGACTGTGAGTGACTACCCAGCCAGATAACTGTGGGTCCAAAGACAGCTGTTGAACAGCAAGTGTTGGCTGCTCCTGGTCTTCTAAACAGCCCACATTTCTGGTTTTCCATTTCACTCTTGGCCTTGAGGAAGACTGCTTCTCCTCCTCTAGCCCACAGTCTCTCTCTCTCTCCCTGAATTCCTACTTTACTTACATCCATGTCCTACTATTTCCCCCAAACTAGTTCTACATTCCAATGTCAAGTCAGTGGGGCCAGAGGTCACCTTCTACGTTCCTTTCCTCTCCCCCTAAGAGTGACTGCCTAGCAAAGCACTGGGCACAGAGCTGGTACACGAAGCAAACGCCTCTGTCGTGCATGCTAAGTCGCTTCAGTCACATCCAACTCTTTGCAACCCTATGGACTGCAGCCCACCAGGCTCCTCTGTCCATGGGATTCTCTAGGCATGAATACTGAAGTGAGTTGCCATTTCTTCCTCCAAGGGATCTCCCCAACCCAGGGATTGAACTCGAGTCTCTTATGTCTCCTGAAGTAGCAGGCAGGTTCTTTACCACTAGCACCACCTGGGAAACACTGGAAACCATTCTGGACAGAGTGACAAATACTGAACCAGGGCACAAGGGCTCCAGACCCGACCCAACAATGTCACGTGTGGACTATACATCCTTGGGCAAGTTATTTCCCCATCCTTGGCCTCAGTTTCCTCATCTGTACAATGAAGAGGCTGAACCAGATGATGGTGAAGCCCTCCAGTCTTGAAACAGGTTCAAGGAATTGATTAATATCTACACACCTAAGCCAAGACTTCTGCCAGCAAATAAGTAATGGCTAATTGATGAGACCTCTCCAGGATTCCATGGCACTTCATCAGAAACATCCATCAAGCTGGAATTTAATTTAGTTACTGTGGCTGTGCCGACCTGGTGTGAAACCACCAGTCCCTTTGGAAAATTAATTTATTAAAAAAATTCATTGACTGACATCCTGGAGGGAGAAATAAAGCCTCTGCAATTGCATTTCTCATTGTTCAGCAGACAGTTAGGTCATCCTGTACATATTGCCACAGTCAGAAGGTTAAACTGTCCTCAAAACACATTCCTTCCAGCAGGGTGGTTTGATCAAATCATACTAGAGACCCAAAGACCAAGGAGACGTCAGACTCCTAAGAAAGTTCTCCTGGTGACTATTAAAACCCAGGCTGCCACTGCAGTGCCACTACAAGATGAGTAGGATTTTATTTTTTATTCATATAAAAAAGAGACCATTTCAATGCTACCGACAGGACATATGTGGCCTCCAAAACACAAAATTTGGATTCCAGAAATAGGGTTTCATCAATGCCACCATACATACCTGCTATTGAGATCTGGTTTTCACTGAAGCTGGTCGATGATACAGACAACTGTTATTTAGAAATCTAAGAAAACAAACCACTCTTTATGGGATGGAAGTGATGTGTTTCTTCTTTTCCTTTTCTCCAGTAAAATGAACATTGAAAAAATAAACAGATGAGCGATTTCAAGTTTCCCTAGCTATTTCCCAGTGTGTGGCCTTTACACCTTCCAAGACCAGCACACACCTATCAAACAACCACATCAAAGATAACTTTCAATCACTGGCTGATTTTCTTTTCCAAATGAAGCAAAATGCACAGGTATATGAAAAATAGCATTCCATAAACTAAGCAATCCATAATAAAAATCAGATTCTAGCTGGAGGGCTAGTGTCAGCTCTGCTTAAATCATGCCATTTTATTTAAGCACTCAGATTATTTTTCTCAGCTCAGTAAGTAGGTGGATGTTAGCAGCTAAGGTCATCGAAAAGATTTACCTTAAAATAAATTCAACAATTCAGAGCTTTGCCCTCTCCATGGTATAAAGTGTGCTTCGCTTTGAACATGCATATAAAATTTCATTAAAGTGCAACATAAAAGTTTTACATTAGAGGAACCCAGTGCTGGACCTTTGTTTAACAGTCATGATAATTTATGGCGTGGATCTGCTACAGTTAAGTAGAAAAACAGCCTTCTCATGATGAAATACAAGTCATAAAGGCTGAAACTCAAGGAAAGCTGGAGGAATCCCAAGCCTCCGATCAGTCAATTCTTCTTCAGATTTTTATCACACATTCTTCTTTAACGTTCTCCACACAGATTGAGACACAATATAGTCCTGGACCCCTCAACCTTCAAAGCTGGAGTTTGCAGTTCTAAGCATATCTTAGAATTTATAGGAATCTGGTTTTCTTTTTTTAAGCACACGGGTAAGTAACAGGAGTTCTAATTTTGCCTTTTCCTATTAAGCATTTTTTGGGTTACCATCATTCTTTCTCATTCCTTTCCTCAAAAGAGACCAGCCTGGCTAAGAGACCTTCAAAAAATTACAAAACAATTAAAACACTATCAAAGAGGTAGAAGGGTGGTATTACCACCAGAACTTTTGCAACTATCTTTGAAAGACAGGAGTATTTGTATAGACCACTCTTGGAGCTGATGGGGTTCTCGTGTTAACAGATGTTTCTTGAGCACCTGTAATGAAAAAGGCACTGTCCAAGATGATGTGAGAGGGTGTGTGAATATTTAAACACAAATGACTTAATGCAACAGTAGTGACACAGTGAAAAAAAACAATAAACAAAAATCCTAAGACCATTCACACACTGAAAACTTAGGCAAGTCAGTTAACCTCTCTGAACTGCCATTTTTGCCATCTACAAAATGAAGCCAGTAAGACCAGTCATGGAAAACCCACAAGGTTATTGTGAGGATCAAATCAAATGACAGATGTGGTAAGTTATAAAGCTTTGGAAAGAAATGCAATCTACCCCTTACACCCAGCTTTGAGGCTTCCAATTAAGTAGACAGATATACCGTGGTCTTCTTTAAGTTCAAGTACTGAATCTTCAAAATTAGGGTATTTGAACTTAAATAGACAGTTCTCAAGGATTTGAGTTTTGCCATATATATATGGAAATTATATATATATATATGATATATACTATACATATATGAATGGAAAATTACAATATACATATATTATAATGTGCTATTCATACCTTCTCATTAAAGAAGCATCCATAAAAAAGTGCTAAGAGATTGTATCATTACATAAACTGCTCCTTATTTGATTAAGAGAAAAAAGCAGAGTTCCATGGCTAGTTGATTACATGGTCATTCCACAGCAATTTTTTTACACAAGCATAACATACACAATCCAATCCGTTTGTTTCAGTGAGAGCCAAATGCTCCAGCTCACCCAGTAACAATAAATATTAGGCGATAATAATAAAAAACAGGCAATGAGAGTGTGTGGGAAGGCAATTAAGCTGGAAAGTGGGAGACGTGATTTCTGATTCAGCCCTACCATTGATACAAATCAGGCTGTGTGAACTTAGGTGAGTCAATCAACCTATCTAGGGCTGTTTGTTCATCTGGAAAATGGGAATAACACCTGTGCATTCTGATGCACAATGATGGAAATAGATGATGTACAAGGAAGGATGGCACCTGTTGGAAAGGCTCAGACAAGATGTCAGTTGCTGATGCAGACTCAGGGGTCAGCTCCATCTAGGCTGGAATCTGAACTGCATAACTGAGGAGCCAGTGCCTCCATTTCTTCATCTAAAAATGGAGGTCATATTAGGACCCATCTTATAAAGTTGTCTAAAGGATTAAGTAAAATTGAGTATTTAAAGCACGAGCTACTCAGTCATGTTTGGGGCACTGAGTAGATACCCAAATAACAGCAACAATGATGATGATGCGACTTATCACATACACGGGTGAGACACACACATACACACACTCCTCAAAAAGATTTCTCCAGATTGTGGTCTTGAGTTCTTATATTAGCAATAAACTTCTTTCTATTCTCAGTGAACAAGTTTTTAAATCTCTTTCTTTATCCCACAGGAATCAGAAAAAAACAAAATTAAGAGTGAAAAATGTACTCACTGTACCAATTGTTTTGTCTATGTGACAAGCTCATCAAGTATGTGGCAGTTTCCCTTTCTGAGGTACAACCTACAGCTATAAGCTCATGGGAGTACAGTTCCTAGTTTGTTCCAGAGATGGCCATTTTATTGGGCTTTTATGATTTTTTCAATTGTGTTAAATATGTGCAGATTCTGCATGCAAGCAATAGTCTTAGCTAAGAATAACGGGCATGAAATAAAGGTTCAGCACATTAAAACCACTTCTATTCAACAATAATTAGCATGTTTAAATACAATATAATTTTTATCCATCTACAACATGCTTAAATGTTTGGAATCTCGTTTATGTCTATAATGACAGATTCATATTTGAGGCAGTCATTTTCAATCTTGATTTGTATATTTTAGACTTGTTAAATGCTTGACTGAATCATTAGCAAAACAATTCATGTATCATTAAACTGATTTCTAATATGAGATAATTTTCTTCCTTGTCCAACAGACATGCCTTTTAAGATTTACAGAGATAGTATTTATTCTTTGGGGGGTTTTAGCCGGGTGTAGAGCAGACCTTATCAGTAGCTAATTTCACCACCTTGAGTCTTACTCTCCACCCCACCATAAGCTCAAGCTCAAGCAGTTTTCGGAACGAAAGCTTAGACACACTGGAGAATGAATATTGTACCAGCAAGAAAAAAGAGACCACTGACTGTCTCCCTTTCATTGGAAAACAAACAGAGGGAAAGGGGGAAAGATAAATAGATGCAGGTAGAGAAAGAGAGACCCTGGCGACCTGTGGGCCTTGGTCAGAACAAGATCCAGGGGCTCCCCCTCAGCCCCCTCCACATTCCCGCCAACCCCAGGTAGAGGTGGGCTGCCTTCTCAGTCTCTCCCTGACATTCCCATTCACCAACAGGCCTCTGCCATTCTTTCAGAGGATCGAAGAGAAGGAGGCCTCCCAGATCTGTGCACGTAGAACGGGCAGAGGCAGCCGGGCTGCCGCCATGCGTGGGCCATGCCCAACTGAAGCTGAAACAGTTCACTTTTGTCTGGAGAGCAGGGTCCCCGCCTCCCACAAGGCTGAGGGAACCTGGGCAAAGTAGGGGCCGCTGGGGCAGCGAATGAGGGGGAGGGGAGGAGAAGCCTGGCCCGCACATGGCCCCTTCCCAGCCTCGACAGCCCCACACAGACCTTTGAACTTTCTATTTATCTAACAGTTTAGTGAGTTTAACTCTCTTCCTGTATAACTGCCCGTTTGCAAGCTTGCCTCTAATTAGGCTACTTGTGAGACATCACATAAAAACTACAAACCATGGATGCTGGCCTCTGTCCTTCACAGGCAGAAAGTCGGCCACTGTCATCCTGGCTTAACTACAATTGTCATCAAGCTTTGGAACATGGTGATTTTGCTCTCACGGTGATTTGCTTTTCCATTTTTATTTTTTAGTGTGAGCCCCTTCCTGTATCTGTCTTCCCTTCTTTCCTTCCTTCTGTCTTTCTTTTTCAATAATAAAATGATGATAAGCACCCCTGCAAAGAACCTCGGCCTGTCACAAAGCAACATCTCATCAATACGGGAGGGGTGCCTGCCGACAGAAAGGCTGGACACTTGGCAGGCCCTCAGATCCTGCTGGTAAAGGAGTCCAAATCTAGCCACGTGATCTCCAGACACCTCAAGAATTCATTTACTGGGTTAGCAAGGCAAGTGTACGCAATGATTTAAATGATCAAATTTGATTATTTTTTCCTTTATCCTTTTTTCACTTTTTAAGAGCAAGTGGTATCTTTGGTGCACACAGCCATCTGCACCTTCCTCTTTTCAACAGAATGGTTCATATTAAATTCAGACACAGGTGAACACTGCTCATTCACCCAGGAATCTTCAAGAATGAGAGCTTTGGCCCTTTAATCGAGTCGAGAGCATGACCCATTAAGAGATTCTTGTCGTGTATGAAGTCCAGGGCTCTGTTCCGTTAGCGCCGAGCACTCTTAGCCGCCCAGGCTGGGAAGTGTCACCCATGCCTCGTCCAGCCCATTTGCATTCCTCCTGAGGAATGTGGATGTTTCTAAATGGGCACACACTTTTTGTTTACTATAGTCTAGTGTCTGTAAGTGACACATATGCCTGTTTCTGTAAAGTCTTTCTCCATTAGATCTTGGAAGATGAGTTTGTTTTTTAGCTGGCCTGATCCGGTTATTATGTCAGACATATAAGGTTGTGGTAGAGATGGCTCAGAGCTCTCTGTTCCACAAGTGAATGCTGAGAAGAGGTCCAATGGAAATGAGATCCTTAACTTGGCTGGTGCCTTTTTCCTTCTAGGCCTCCTTGGAAGGTTTGGGGTGGGGAGCAATGGATGCCATGACTCTAATCAACGACTTACTCCCCAGGAGGGGAAGTAAACATGTAATGAACACGCCATTGCCATGCTCTGGATGTGCAAGAGAGTTTGGAAAGGTACAGACTTTCGTTCAAGGCAATAGCAAGCTCTTTAGTTCATACACTATTCACATTACTGTTCCTTTTCTCTGTGGGGGTGCACAACACACAGATGCACAACCGCAGCATTACAAACGTTTACAAACACAGATGTAGAAAGAAGCTTGCCCCTCACAATCGAAGGAGAAATTTTCCTGGAACGTGTGCACAGAGGGAAAAGGCTGGCTGATTTATGCAGACATGTTATACTAATTCATCAGTATTCACATAATATTCACAGAGTGTCTGAGTCCACATGTTTCTTAACTGATGTGGCACAGTTAGGCATCTAGAGGAAATTAGGTTTTGCATTTTCCTTAATATAATAAAAGATAGTTTCCAAAAAGGGAGAGAGATGTATTCTTCTGAAAAGACAAATCAAAAGAGCCCACCCCTTTAAATATGCAACTGCATGTGCCTAAGATTAAACTGAAATTAAAATAGTATAATAAACATGTTTTTAAAAAACCTAATACATTGTATATATGTTTAACATTTGAACTACGCCCACAAAATCAATTATAACAACGTCTGTTAATGATGTTACCCACACCGTATATTAGGCAAATTGTATGCAAATAGTAATGCTGTGGTTATCAGGTGCCTGCAAAATAAATTAGTGAAACAGAGTAAAGGCTGTGTGCAGGAGCGTAATATTTAATGGAGCAGTAATTTTATTGTGATCTTTACTTTTAAATAACAACAGCGTGGTTATTAAAAATTGCAAAATGTTCTTCTGCAGAGCTGATAAAACCCTGCATGGTATCAAAAATGCCTTATAGATTAATACTGATACAGCGTGATTTGTGGCTTCAAGGATTTACCCGGAATTGCTATAAAATAAAATGTTTTAAAGTTCTGGTTATCTTGGAATTTCAACTAAAGGAGTCATGATTGGCATAATGAAGCTATTGGCTAAGAGTGTGACCCTTTTCTAAAGAAGGAAATTGCCTAAAATATCACATCAGCGAGGGAAATCCTTGTAAAAATACACAGCATTCAGAGTCAACGGCTGCCAGGAGTTTAACGTTGCAAAAGATTTCGCACTGCCGGTCGGTACTATAGATTATTCCAACTCCATTTAAAAAGCCAATAGCGAAGTGTGCAATTCTAAGTCTAAGGCGCTACCGCAGTGCCTTCCCCTCATCTAATTCCATAGGCTGCGGGGGCAAACTGATAGGAGAATATGTTATGACAAATGAACAGTGATAACGTTGGTGCAGGAGGTGAGGCTTTTGTAAAAGTTAATAGATATGTGCATCGCTGTTGATGCACGCGCGCGCGCACAGCACGCAGAGTAACAACTTTCCAGCTCTCAGTCACCTCTGCACCGTCTTTCACAGACAGCCCTCTCGGCGACAAGTTGACGGTATTTGGAGAAGAGCTGACTAAACCTTTGAATCCGAGCTGGGTACCCATGACACAAACGGGTGGCTGCCTCCCAGTGGGGGGTGGGGGGCGGTGGTGCGGACAGGACCCAGGGGTTAATGAAATGTGCTTTGACTTCGGAGCAGCCAACTTTAGGGGCCAACTTCAAAACCCCGCAATACTGAAAGCCAACGCCGCAGTCGGCCCGGACCCCGGGGTCCCCCGCGCAGTGGCCCCCGAAGCCGCCGCCAGGATCCCGATTGCGAGCGGGTGGGAGGGAAGGTGTGCACACCGCACCGCGCGGGGACCGAGGTGGCGGCGGGGGCGGTGGCCGCCGGGGACGCGGAGGGTCGCCGGTGGCATCTGGCCGCTGCCTGTCCCCCCGCGACCGCCGTCAGCGTCGGGCACCTGGGAAAGTTGGGGGCATTTCGAGCGGCAGCATCCGGTGCGCTGGGAGGCCGCCAAGCCAGCTGTTAGGGGAGAAAATCCCGGGCGGAGGTCGCGCAGCTCAGACCCCGGACAGCAGTGCATCCGATTTGGGCCAAACGCAACTCTTCGGACTTGGAGTGCAAAGCGACGCCTTCCGGACCCGCATTCCCCCCTCATCTGCACCTACCCCCACCCGGGCACCCGACCGAGGAGTCGCGGCGGCTGGGGCCAGAGGTGGCCGAGAGCAAGTGGGAGGGCGTCCGGGGCGCCCCCCACCAAGCCCCGGCTCCTCTTAACAAAGGCGGAAAGCCCAGCCCCAGCGCGGGGACCCGCGCCGCAAAGGAGAAGGCAAAAAGCAACACCTACCACTGCTGTTCCAGGTCCCAGTCCCTGAAAAAGTCGAATAGATCCATAACGGCCGGGCGGCGGCGGCGGTGGCGGCGGGCGGGCGTCCGTCGCTGCTCGCGGCGGGTCTGCGCGGCTCTCGGCGCGGCTCGCGCGCTGCTCTCGGCAGTCCGGCTCTCCGGTCCTCCTGCCCGGCTAAAAGTGCCCGGGCCGCATGGGCGGCGAGGGCGGGAGCCGGAGGTGCCGGGTCCTGAGCTTCGGGGCGGTGGCGGCGGCGGCGGCAGCGGCAGCAGGCGGGCAAGTGCCTGACCGCCCGCTCGGGTCTGCTCGGTCCGCGGCTGCCCGCGCGCCCAGCGCCCCGACGCTGCGGCGGCAGGCGCGGCGGGCTCGAGCCGGCGGGGCCGCCCGCCTGGCGGGCTGCGGGCTGGCGGAGGCGGTGGCGGCGGCAGGGGCGGCCGGGGCAGCGGCAGCGGCGCGGCGCGGCTCGGCAGCCGGGGCGGCAGCGGCGGCGGCTGCACAGGCGGCGGCGGCGGCGGCCGCGGCAGCATCACACACTTACACACTCACAGGGGGCGGAGCCTGGACAGCCCGAAGCCGCGACATGGAGCCGGCGTTATCATCCCCGGATCTGGCAGGGGCTCGCCCCTCCGTCCGCGCCGCCCGGGACCCCCCTCTGTCAAAATCAGCTGGTGGGAGCGGCCGCAGACCGGGGGACTCTCGCCCCGGGGCCCGGCCGGAGGGGCAGCTGCACTGAGGCGGGCGGGGGCCCGGCGGGGCCAGGCGACCTGCTTCCGGAAGGAGAACCTCTCTCGGAACCCCCACCTACTCCCACCCCTGCGAGTTAAGGTTCGGAACCCGAAAAGAGCGCACAAAGTGCCGCGGGGATGGGGGTCCAGCCCCCGCTGCGGCGCGCACAGTCCCTGCCCCGGGACGCTTCTTGGGACCCCCGACCACTGGGAGCAAACTTTGGTGGGCCTGAGCATCCCTCGGCCCCGCAGCGCAGAGCCCTCAAGGCCAGGAAGAAGAAGGCGGTCACCTTCACCTTCCCCGGCGCCGCTTGTCTGCACCCAGGCCGGCCAGGCATGCCGCAGTGCCGCCGTGGCCGCACTGCAGGGCGCGGTGCGCACCTAGTAGGTCCGCAAGCTCTGGGCCCTGGATTCTGTAGGCTGCAAGGGTCGGCATGAATGACCACCCTGGGTGATCCTCAGGTTCGCCTTAGGACCCGGGAAACTGGGTGGCACTACCACCTTCTAGGCACAACCACCACGTGCCTTGGGCAGAAGGCGTCAGCACTCCCTACTCTGGGAGATGGGAAATCCCACAGAGTGTGCCCACTGTCCCACCCTCTGGCTTCCTGTCTCCCTCTGGCCAGAGAGTCTCTCTCTGCGTGCAGCCGCCTCCCTCCCTTCAGCCTCCACTGGTGGTCCAGGACCGGTGGACCTCTTTAGCCAACACCCTTGGGGAAAGCTTTCCCGGTCTCTGATGCCCAAAGCGGCGTCAGAAGGGGCGGAGTCTGACACTTCGGGGAGCAGGAGCACCCGGAGTCCCAGACCTTTCCCAGGTCCTTGCGCAGGCAAAATAGTATTGGCGCATCATTGAAATCCTAAGGTGAGGACCCTCTAGCAAAGCGGTAGACTGAGTGCTGACAAGAGCTGGGTGCCAGTTTTGACTCTGATTCTGCAACTGGCTCTGCGTGTGACTCTAGCAAGTCTCTTCTCTGAGGCTCGTTTTGTAAAAGACAGAGACTTGACAGAGCCGCCATCTGGCTCCTGCACCTCCAGCTTTCTGCTTTCTATTTGAATATGCTTCTCCAATATTATCTCGTATTCTCAAAATCATCTTAATAATTTCTCTTTACTTTTTTTTTTTTTCCGGAGGAAACTGAGGCTCTGAGACTGGGTAATTTGCCCAGGATCTGACATTTCTCCTAAAGGGGGAACAGAGATTAGAACGAAGCATCTGGGAAGCCCATTTAGGGAGGGCTGAACTCAGTGGAAGGTGCTACAGCTCCAAGAGGTGGAGGACTTGAGAATCTTAGTTTGAAGGGGCCCCGAGTTCCGTCTCTCTCATATTCTTTGTATGGGAAAAAGCACATCAGCCACATACACAGACAAGACACTAAGATTCTGCAACTCTGGCATCCGATGATACTTTGCTTTGTTTATTTATTTTCCATAGGGCCAAGTTCTTAACAAAACTAGTTAACTGACTGCAGATCAACCAATGGGCAGCCAAGGGAAGACTGCATTTCAAATCGCCTTTTCAGTTTGGCTACTTGTAAACTCCTCTAGTCAAAGACTCCAGGGCAAAAGAGCTATTGGTAAAAATGGTGCCAGAGATTTTCAGATTCTGTCTGTGCCTTCTTTACTTGTGGAGTTCCAGTCTTCAGCTGGAGACTGTGAGCCCTTGAGGCAACAGAGACTTCCTTGCTCAGGTCCACAGCTCCCAACCTTAATTCCCTTAGTAAATGATCCTCGAATTGGATTTGATTGCTAATAATGATTGTCGCCTGGGCTTATGCTTGATCTGCTTGAAAATCTTTAGAGGAAAACCAGAACATCTACAATTAACATTTAAATGGTGATTATGGTCACTTTGTATCTGATTCACTTTTCTCGCCAGATTATATTGATTGGGGGAAGACAGAAAAAAATTTGTGCTAGATAAATAAATTTTCAAGAGAACTAAAGCTGCTCCTTTAAGAGTTCCAGACCCCCATCACCCCACTGGTGCACTTTCTTCCCAATCAGCGGGAGGACCAAGCAGAAGCAGAAGGAACCAGCGAGAGGCAGCACTCAGAACAGAAGTGCCTGCGGGAAGGAGAGAAGAGACAAGTGGTGCTGGCTGCCATTTCAAAAAAGGGGCTGGGGCTTTTCCTTCCAGAGATCAAAACCAAGAGGGGAGGCTGCTCTGGGTGGAAGGAGTTCCCACTCCCAGCCACCCTCCTGGAACAGGGAGGAAGCTGGGAGAGGCAGCTCTGAAGGGACCAGGCTATCTCTAAGGCCAGCCATCCAGCCCAAGCCCAGCTCACTGTCTGAACATCTGCTCCTGGGCAGAGGACAACCTTCACCTTCTCCCTTCCTCCTCCTCGTCTTGCCCATTCTCAACTCTGATGGAGCCAGGAGCCTTAGAACTGGGCTCCTCAGTGAACCTTCAGACAGCCCTCCAAGCCCTGTATCCTCCAGCACACTGGCAGGAGGGAAGGAAAAGCAAGTTGCAGGGAGAGCAAAAGCAACAGGAAGTAAAAAGGCGATCTGGAATCAGAGCTCACTGCTGCTGTTACTCTGGCAGCTCTGCCATCTAGTTCCCACAGGTCAGGTTGCCGCCCTCTCATTCCACTCTCTGGGGCATCTTAGCAAAGGTGGAAGGTTCCTGTGGCTCAGGCTGCTGTCCTGGCTTTGCCTGGAAAAGCCCCTCTCTGATCTCACAACACAACTCTCAGCTCAACCCAGTATTTCTGCAGTTGTAACCGGTCCCCTTTGACCTTGCTCTTTGTAGGCTTCTCTCAGGCTCTCTGTTGGGGCCCCCTCCTTACCTCACCAATCTCCTCATCAGAGACCTCCTGGAGGACCACTGGGCCAAGAGCAAACCATTGTTTCAGAGAGGACAGAATCAAAAATAAGACTCCAGGGCCCAATCTCTTGAGGTAAAACCAGAAATCATTCTAAGAGGCTTGATTGTATGCAAATGCTGATTCTCAGACTTTCTGAACTGGGATTTTGGACTTGAATTACTTCAAAGGAGTTTAATTTGGAGTCTCCAGGTACTGATCTTCATTTCAAAGAACTGGAACTCCTCCATTCTTATAGCTGGAATAAAGGCACTGTCATTCTGAATCTGGTAGATAGTGTCTACAAATTAAGATTAATTTAAGAAAATTTCACTGTGAATGTCAGCTCTACGAAATGAACAAACTGACAGCATATGATTCATGTGTCATCCTGTCATACCTGTGATTTCAACTTAAAATATTAAGTATTTGTTTCTGACCTGGTGTGCAGTCAGGCTGAGTTATTTTCTAGGAGAAAATTATGATCAAGGTTACAGCTCATCTGAGGAAGATTGAAAAATTCCATGGGCTCCTTTGGTAAGTATCAACTCCCATTACTGGGGATCTCCCTCTGGTAGTGTAGCATGGTACTGTTGTGAGTTTCAATGGACCAATTAGACTGTGAACATGGGGCAGTTTCCACACATGATCCACAGCATCTAGAACAATCTTTTATGGAAGGAGCATCTTCTTTTCTAACTTCAGAGAATGTCTGTTCTTACTTGTTTCATGTCAGTACTTCCAGAACCTGTAAGTTTTATTAGGTCCCATTTGTTTATTTTTTCCTTTTATTTCTATTGCCTCTGGAGACTGACCTAAGAAAACACTGGTACGATCTATATCAGAGAATGGTTTGCTTATATCATCTTCTAGGAGCTTTATGGTGTCACATCTTAAATTTAAGTCTTTAAGCCATTTGGAGTTTATTCTGTGTATGGTGTGAGGGAGAAAGACCATATAATTTTATGTCAGTCACTTCTTAACTAGGTTTACAGTACTTGAAGATGATGCTATTCAGATTTTATATGCTGTATTGCTATGATTCCTTGTACATATTGAGCATAACAATAAACAGAGATAACATGGATTGAGTCTTTCTACATATCAGACAGAGTGCTCAGCATTGTACAAACATTATCTCATTTACACCTCACCATAATTCTCTGAGGTAGTCACTAGTATCACACCTATTTTGCAACAGGAAACTGAGGCTCTAAGAGGCTCAGCACTTGCCCAGAGTGACAGAGCTCACAAGTGCTGTAGCTGGGTGCTGGCCCCAAGTTTATTCCCCACCTAAGTGCCTGTACTTATCCAAGCTTTCCCCAGTGTCTCCATTCTGTCCGAATGAAGGGTTTCATATCACTATACCCCAGGGAAAGTAAGCAAGGAAAGAACCATTATCTCTATTTGACAGTTGAAGAAACAAGTGAAGTGACTTTGCCAGGATCACAAGGTGGTAGAGCTGCTTGGGGGGGGGGGGCAGCTGTCATCTAGGCACAAGTTCAGTGCTCGTTCTGTGAACCACATTATTGTTTATAATCCCAAGGCCACTCTAGTGAACACTCTGGGAGTCTGGGACTGCAGTGGCATCAGTGTACTGTTGGATTAAAAAAAAAAAAAAAAACCTATCATGGTGCAATTTCCCTGATCTCAACTGTGGCTGAATTAGGGGAAGGCAGTTGGCTGACCCATGCCCTCATATTAAAGAAAGTCAGTCAGATAGGCAACAGGAAGCAAGAAGATGGTGGAGTAATTCTTGCTTCATCGTTTAAGGAGACTCAGATGGGCTTTTTTTTCCTGGAGATTAGAAATCTAGAGCTAAGATACCTCTTCAGTCTACTGTGTGGGAGGGCATGGTAGTGGGCTGCTGGTGGTGATGGGGAATTCTTCTGGGCAAGACTGTGTAGCTGGGGAACTGCAAATCTATGGCTCTCTCCTAACTTCTCGAAGGCTCCACTCCCTTGTCTATAAATTCAGGGCATTGGGAACAACTCCAGCTCTGACATTCTATGCCTCTTTGATTTGAAGTCCCTTTACTCAACCTTCCGTCCATGACCAAAGCAGACTGCTCATTTATAGTGATAAGGGAGGTAAAGGGAAGACTCACCTCCATTACCCAGATCCATCTTCTCCATTCCTGATCCAGTGATTGAGACATCTGCTTCCTGCAGCTCAAAGCCCTGTCCCCGGGCTGCCCTTATAAACCCATTCTGCACTGTGGCTGCCAAGAGTCTCTTCCCAGAGCCCCTTCTGCGGGGTTGAAGGGCTGGATTCCAGAGGAAAGTCAAGCATTTTCCCAGCAGCCAGAGAGGGAACCTAATGTATACAAAAGTGCTTTGTAAATGGTAAAAAGCCCCATATAAGTGCACGCTCTCACCATCCCTAGGGTTGCTATCTCAGAGCTTTCTCTGTCAGCTGAGGTCAGCAGTGTTGAGTGTGCTGGCTGTACTTGTAGGGTTTTCCTTTCTTTTTAGATTTTTATTTCTGTTTGTTTGTCTGGCAAATGGGGACACATGCCATGGGTCCCAGAGCCTGGTTAATAAGTTGTAAGTTTTGATGCTGTCAAAACAGTATTAAGAAGTTTAAGCTTCTTTTTATGCACTAATCATTTTTTGGAGGCAGTTCAGGCCACTGATTTTCACAGTGAAACTTTTAAAAGTGATTTTGTTTAAGACTTCCCATATCTTAGTATCACATGAACCTGGATTTTCTGTTAAGTTGCTAACAACCAAATCATCACTAATGATATTAGAAGAAAAGAAAAGATCACCTAAAGTCAACTTTTAGCTGCTTCTATTTTCAGAAAGTAGAATGCACTGATAAGGCCCTCCAGCTTTGAATTATTCTTTTTTCAGCCTTTGTGAGGTATAGTTGACAAAATTTGTACATATTTAAGGTGTACAAGGGGCTTCACTGGTAGCTCAGATGGTAAAGAATCTGTCTACAATGCAGGAGACCCAGGTTCAATCCCTGAGTCAGGAAGATCCCCTGGAGAAGGGAATGGCTACACACTCCAGTATTCTTGCCTGGAGAATCCCATGGGAAGAGAAGCCTGGCAGGCTAGAGTCTATGTGTTGCAAAGAATCTGACATGACTGAGCAACTAAGCATGCAAAGTGTACAAAGTGATGGTTTGATATGCATATATATCATGAAATGATAACCACAATCAAGCTACTTAGCACAACCATCACCTCCCATAGTTGCCATTGTGTGTGTGTGTGTGTGTGTATGATGAGAACACTTAAGATCCACTTTCTTAGCAAATTTCAAGTATACAATACAACATTATTAACTATGGATACCATTAGATCTGTATATTAGATCTCTGTACATTCCCTCTACATTAGATCCCCAGAACGTATTCATCTTATAACTGAAAGTTTCAGACATGGACATATAGTACAATTTTTCCCTGGAAGAAGGGACATCAGAAGCCTCAGCCTAGGGAACTCTTGCCTAATCACATGATCTCCTGGGAACTGCTGCTCCAAAGAGGCCATGCTGATCCCACTCCTTGTCATATACCCAGACAACACAATAATTCAAAAGGATATACGTACCCCAATATTCATAGAAGCACTATGTACAATAGCCAGAACATGGAAGCAACCTAAATGTCCATTGATGGATGAATGGATAAAGAAGATGTGGTATATGTCTACATTGGGATATTACTCAGCCATAAAAAAAATGAAATAATGCCATTTACAGCAATGTAGATGGACCTAAGTAAGTCAGAAGAGAAAGACAAATATCATATAATATTGCTGATGTGTGGAATCTTTAAAACAGGCTACAAATAAACTTATCCACAAAACAGAAATAGAGTTACAGACGTGGATACTGAGGGATAAGGTAGGTGGGGGTGATAAATTGGGAGATTGGGATTGACATGCACACACTGCTATATATAAATAGATAACTAATAATGACCTATTGTACAGCACAAGGAGCTCTACTCAATGCTCTGTAATGGCCTATATGGGAAAAGAATCTAAAAAACTATATATATATATATATATATATGCATAACTGAATCTTTTTGCTGTACATCAGAAACTAAAATATTGTAAATCAACTCTATTCCAAAAAAAATTTAACAGAAAACAAACAAATGAGAAAACACAAAGAGGCCATGGTGCCTTTCCACTCAGTGGTTCTTTCACAGCAACTGAAGCAGATCATGGAGAAGAGACCCAGGTTGGCCTGGACCATTGCAGATGCATGGTCAAGAAGGCTTTCCACCACTCACCCAATGGCCCCACTTAGGCCCTTTTTCCCTTAACTTCCAACCACTTCAATGAATCAGGTGCCTCTGGATCCACTGCCAATGACAACAGGATCTACTGTGAAGCCTCAAGTGCATCTACCTGGGGGTCCACTTTGCTTTGCTCTAAGGGATCTAATTAAAGGATGTCTTCCAATCCCCATAGTATCTTCACAAACTTCTGAGACACTACAGCCAAAAGTGGGACCACACTCCTAACCAAGCTACACTCCAAGGTATCCCATTTCAGCCTCAGTAGTATTTTCCTCATGTCAACTCTCCACACTTTGTGATTTATTAGATCATGACATTTTCAAAGTTAAATTTATCAGCAGGATGGTGCCCCCAACATCACCTTTTTAATTTCAGCCAGAGCTTAGTTTTATATACCATGGAATCATAGGCTATCAGCATGACCAGGAAACTTATTGACTATCTCTAGACCAACAAAAGTCCAGATTGCTCACCAAGATCATGCAGCTAGTTACATCAGAGTCAGAACTATAACCAGATCTCCTAAGTCTCAGTTGAATATCTGTCATGCAATCCTGAAATTTTAAAACATTGCAACTGGCACTATTCTTAATTACATCATAAAATAATTGTTATTTGACCTATTAATTAAGGAAAATCTCGACCTTTGGAAAATACTCAAATTTCTACATAAGTGTCTGTAAGATAATTATTGATGTTTTGTTTTGGTTTGGGGTGGGGTTTTTTTTGAAGGTCAATACTGTCTCTAGTCAATAATCATCAACAAGTGATCATTAAGCTCTGAAAGTTCCCAAGTTCCACAGACACTGCCCCATAGCCCTGCTCGAAACAAGAAAATGGCAAGCTCTACTTAGAAAAGACATCCAATTCCCTTTATTTAAAGCAGGTCTTCCTGGAATTAATTATACTGGCTCTATTCAGTGTAAGGTGCCAAAGTATCAATTGTTCTCAATTAAGAAGAAAACCAAAAGCAAAGCCACAGTCTCTGGAGAGGGAAATGTTCTGGCTAGACTTCCGTTTTCCATCAATCTCATCAATAATGTGTTTTCTCCAACATGGTACCTTTTACAGAGTATATGTGGGTGACAAAAATCTTGCCAATGTAGGGCCCATACACAGGCTGCTTTCTGTTTCCCCAAATCCATCCTTTCCTTTCTATCAAGGATAGAATTTTTCCCTCTCCATTCTGCTTTACCTCATTATATTTGGGCAAGTGTTTCGTCAAGACCAACTGGCAGTAATATTCTATCTCTGAGGCAGGCAAAACATTTGCTTGCTTTTCTTCTCTACCTCAAGTGTATCAGAGACAAAGGTGATATATGTGAAGAAAATCTTTTCCTTTTTATTTTTACTCCTGTAATCTCATATTCAAGAGCTAGTGAAGAATGCACAGATACAGTTTGGCTCAGAGTATCTGCCTCCAATCTAAAGCAATTATTAGTGTGTAGATTTTTTTTTTTACAGATTCATCAACCTATATTAATAGGCTTCCAAGTAGCCGATTAGAATATATGCATAGCACTCACCAAAATGTAATTTCTAGAAGTTCACTGATAAGATGAAGATAGAAACTTTCTCTAAGAATTGTGCTTATCATTAACATTTTTTAAGGTTAAAGAGGCATCAGGATGGTTTATAGTGACAAGAAGTTCCCAGTCTCTAGGAAGCTTGAAGATAACCATAAAACAAGGAGCAAACTTCTCATGGTGAGTCCATTAGTCAAAAGACCTGGTGGAATATAAAACCTAGGGCTTTCTATAAAATAGGAGATAATATATATAAAACCTTCCAAAGTTTTTTGAGTTTTCAGGTGCTAAAGAGTGTGCCTCCTAGCAAAACAAAAACTACATAGGTAGCATTCCCTTGCATTTGGAACAATATAAATATGTCCTAAATAAACTTTGATGTATCAACATGTCAATATCAATATTGACATATGATATACAAAATTTTAGAAATTGCTGACAACCTCACAGAAATGTTTAACTAAAAAATATCCTTATTATAGGACCTCTGTCTCCTGGGTCAAATCCAGTGCTCATTCCTCTCCTTCACATGCTTGTCCAGAAAACTCTCCTGTAATTGACATCCTCTGGAAGAGTGCTGAGTGACTCCTCCATATGAGTCTACAGCCACAAGAAGAAATATTAATACCATTCATTCATTATAGTCTGTTTACAAAATATTTGTAGTAATCCAAAAGAAAAGTTTTATTTTTTGTTTTTATTTTATTTTATAATTTATTTTTATTTTGTTTTACTGAAGGTAAAATGTATTACACAAGTATATAAGCATTATGTTTCTGAACTACACAAAAAACAGATACATAGGTAGAACACAAAAATCAAATATACCAAAAAGTAAACAGTAGTCTCTGTCAGGAGGTGAGAAAGTGACATTTTGGTGATCTTTTTTCCTCCACATTTCTGTGTTTTCCAAAGTTTTTATAATTCTCCTGTATTACCTTTTAAACTTAAAAAAAAAAACTTACAATAAGCTTTAATATGAAAATTTTAATTATGCTCTAAAATTCAATTCAGTAGGGCCTCCTCAGAATCCCCCAGAGTCAATTTCTAATTTTTGGATATCAAGAATCTGCCTCCTTTTCTCTAAGAGATGGATATTAGGAGATTTCAGGAAGACTCCATCAAAGGAAGTTGAAAGAGGTGGGGGAAACCAGGAACAACGTCTTTGTTGCTCTTGATGCAAACTGTTTAGAGTTCCATATATTCATGCGCATGCATGCTAAGTCGCTTCAGTCGTGCCTCTTTGTGACCCTATGGATCGTAGCCCACCAGGCTCCTCTGTCCACGGGATTCCCCAGGACATACTGGCATGGGTTGCCGTGCCCTCCTCCAAAGGATCTTTCCAAGCCAGGAATCAAACCCACGTCTCTTATCTCTACCTACATTGGCAGGCAGGTTTTTCACCACTAGTGCCACCTGGAAAGCCCCCATATATTCATATTAACGTCAAAAACTCAGCAAAAATTCCTAAAAGAACCACAGAGCAACTCAAGTCTGCAAACAGAAACTATCAAAGTGCAGGAATTCCAGTCTGCCTATCACACCAAAGGCTTAAGACTGTCCATTACCCCAGGTTATCTCTGTATTTCCTGAGAGGGTAGGTTCAGTTTTCTTTTTAACTTAGTAGGTTTTTTGTTTGTTTGTTTGTTTTTCCCATCAGGATGATAGCTTCAGAAGGGGAGTATTGTTGTCTCTCTTTTTGTTTTTTTACTTTTTATTTGCAAATGACTTTAGACATACAAAACAATTGTAAAAACATTATGGTAAGCTGCTGTATACCCTTCATTCAACCAACTTCCCATAATGTCAACATCTTATAAATGATCAAAAACAAGAAATTAAAATTGGTACAATACTAGTAACTAAACTACAGAAATTATCCTGGTGTCACTACTTTTCTCTCAATGTCAAATTTTTTCTGTTCAAAAATCCAATCTGAGATCCCACTTTGCATTTAGACATCCTGTGACCTTAATCTCCAATCTATGATGGTTCCTCACCCTTTCCTAGATTTTTGTGACCTTGGTAGTCTTAAAGAGTACTGATGACTTATTTGGAGAATGTCCTTCAATTTGACTTCATATTATGTTTTCTCATGTTTAGACTGAGGTCATGCATTGCTGCCGAGAATATTACACGAGTAATACTGTACCTTTCTTAGTTCATGATACTGACATATTATCACTATGATCACATATTTAAAATGTCTGCTGGGTTTCCCACCAATTCTGAAGTAATGATTTTCCCTTTGTGATTAATAAATATCTGAAGGAAGATACTTTCAGACTATGGAAATCATGTTTCTCCTCAAATCTTTGCTCACTAATTTTAACATCTAGCAGTGGATTTTGCTGCAACACTTATTACTGTGATGTTATCATGGAAATTTTTATTTCCCTCTTTGCTTCTACAGTTATTTTAAAATTGTTTTGCCACACCAGCTTACAGGATCTTAGTTCCCCGACTGGGGATTTAATGTGGGGTCCTCGGTGATGAAAGCACTGAATCCTAAACACTGGACAGTCAGGGAATTCATGCTTCTACATTTATGATTTGGCATCATTCTCTAAGGAAGAGCTGCTCCCCATATATGGAATTATTTAGACTCACAGACACGTATTTTATCAGTTATAATCTAACACTATCATAATTTCTTTGGTTTCTCTCTCACATTGTTTCACCTTTGGCCATGGAGAGCTCTTCCATTTTTGGAATCTATTTTCTTTCTTATGTGCATCATTATTTTTCATTATCACAAGATGTTCCAGGCTTGTCTTGTATTTTCTTTGCTCCAGCTCTGGAATCAACCATTTCTTTCAGGATCCCTGACTTATTTTATGGGAGCAAGGTATTTAGAGACCAAGAGACCAGGGTACAATATCTCTTTCATCGCTACTGGGGTATCACTGCACCTTGATCCTCTCTGTAGACAGAGCTGGAAGCGTGTGTGTGTATATGTGTGTGTGTGTGTGTGTGTGTGTGTGTGAATTTTCTCTTTTTGTCTGTTTTCCCATTATTATATTGGGTTCTTGCATAGTTTTTTCCTCAATTTTTAAGAGTTCTTTACATAATGGCAGAAGCCTTTTTGTCCATGGTATACATTGCAAATATTTTTCTCTAAGTTTATCATTTGTCTTTGATTTTGTATATACTGTTCTTTGCCATGGATTTTTTATTGTATATAGTCAAGCTAATTGAACTTTTATTTTATTGGTTCTGAATTTTGAGTCATATTTAGAAAGGCTTCCATACCCCAAGGTTAAAGAGGTGTTCATCTAATATTTGTCCAGTACTCACATGGTTTCATTTTAATCCCTATCCATTTGGAGTCTGTTCACATTTTTTACATGAGATGAGTATATAATTCATCTTTTTTAAAATGACTTCCCAGTTTTCCCAGAAATACTTATGAAAAAGCTCTAATACTTTGACAGCTGATGTGAAGAGCCGACTCATTGGAAAAGACCCCAATGTTGGGAAAGATTGAAGGCAGAAGGAGAAGAGGGCAACAGAGGATGAGATGGTTGGATGGCATAACCAACTTGACGGACATGAGTTTGAGCAAGCTCCGGAAGTTGGTGATGGACAGGGAAGCCTGGCGTGCTTGCAGTCCATGGGATCTCAAAGAGTAGGACATGACTAAGCGACTGAACTGAACTGAATCTGATTTAGGTATCTATGCTATACTCACTTCATAAAAGGAGTTACAAAGATTTTCTTCCTTTTCAGCCTCAGGGATAATTTACAGTGCATTGGAACAAAAAGATATTTGAAGATTTGGTAGAATTCCCCAGTAAAACTGTCTGAGCCTGGTATTTGGTTTTTTTGGGGGGTTGGGGGCAGGTGGTCGTAAATTCTTAAAATTTCTCTCTTCCTTCTATTTAAGATTTAAGCTTTCTAAATCCAAAACTTCACTTTCAGTAACCTGAATTTTCATAAGAAATCATCCATTTTACTTAGTTTTTCAAATATATTTACATAGGTTTGAAAAGTAATATCTCAGGCTGTATTTAGATTTCTTCCATCTTGTCATTACTTGTTTTGTACAATTTTAATTTCTCCTTTTTTCCTTTAGTTATTGACTTAATTTTGACATTTTTAAAGGAAAAAAATCTTCAATGATTTTGATTTATTAATTCTACTCTTTTTCTGTTCTATGCCTCATAAATTTGTTTTTAACTTTATTATTTTCTTCCTTGTTTGTTCATTTTTTTGGTTTGCGTCTAGTATTTTTCTAGTTTTTTTAAGGCAAGCAATTAATTTTCTCATTTTTATTTATTAAAGTGTATAGTACAATGAATTATTCTCTGATCACTCTTTTGAATCAATTCCATAGATTCTGACATGTAGCACATTCAATGTAGTTATTGTATTATTTTAATTCTGTAATGTAAGCTTGCATTGTCTATTTCACTCAAGAGCTGAGATAGTTTAAATAGCTGTTCAATTTAAGATTGAAAAGCATTTTCTATCTTTTGTGTTTTTTTTTAACAATGTCTACAGGACTTTCCTGGTGGTCCAGTGTTTAAGACTTTGTGCTTCCATTGCAGGGGGCATGAGTTCAAAACTTGGTTGGGGAATTAAGATCCCTCACACTGTGTGCTGTGGCCACAAGTCTATTTTAATTACACTATGATTAGAGAGTGTTGCATGTAATATTTTTATTTTATAGAAGCTACTGATATTTTCCCTACTTTCCAGCATTGATCAATATAGTGCCTCTGCCATGGTTTATTGAGAGAATGTGTATTTGCTGTTATAATGGAATTCACTATAAAATCCACCAAATTGATTATGTTACTTAGATCTTCTTTCTACCTACTTAATTTTGTTCCACTTCATCTTTTTTTTGTACTGGGAGGGTTTATTCATCTCTCCATTATTAGTGTCATCTCCTGTAGTTTTTGCTTCATGAAGGTGGTTGATGTCTTACTTTGTGCATAAATATTCATAACTGATATATCTATTGTGAATTATGACATTGCACTAATATGTATTCTTTTGCCTATAAAAAACCCACTTTAAATATAAATAAATGAATAGACTAAAATTAAAATAAGTAGAAAAATATAACATGAAACTACCAACTAAAAGGAAGCTATATTAACTTCAGAAAAAGCAGACTACAGAACATTATCAGGGATAAAAGGTGACATTATATAACAATAAAAAATCAACTCTTTAAGAAGACAGAACAATCTTAAATGTTTATACACCTAAAAACAGAACTTCAAAATACATGATGCAAACACACTGATCAATCTGAAAGGATAAGTAGACAAATCCATACTTAGAGTTGGAGACTTCAATATTCCTCTCTTAGTAATTGATAAAACAAGTAGGCAGACAATCAGAAAGCATGGAACTAGCCTGAACAACACTATCAACCAACTCTACCTAATTGATATTAATAGAATGCTTCACCTAGCAACAACACAACATACTTTCTTTCTAAGTGCACATGGACTATTCATGATGATGGACCATATTCTGAGCCAAAAGACAAAACTTAACACAGTCAAAAGAATAGAAATAATAAAAGCATGTTCTTAGACTGTAACAGTTTTTATATAGAAGTCAAATAACAAAAATACCTGGAAAATACACAATATTTGGAAATAATATACTTCTAAATATCCCACAGGTCAATGAGGTATTCTCAGAGGAAAATAAAAAGGTATTTGGAACTGAATACAATTAAGAAGACAGCATATCAAAATCTGTAGGACACAGTTAATGCAGTGTCAGAGGAAAATTTATTGCAGTAAACATATAAACTGGAAAACAAGATCTAAAATTGGTAACCTGAGATTTCACCTTAAATAACTAGATAAAGAAGACCAAATAAAACCCAAAGCAAAGGAAGTAAATAATAAATGTTAGAACAGAGATCAATTATATTGAAAACAGAAACAGAATAAAGAAAAACCAATGAAAACAAAAGATGGTTCTTTGAAAAGAGTAATAAAATTGATAAAGCTCTGGCCAAGAAAAAACTAACAAGAATAAAGTTTTCTACTACCTTACATTTAATGCTTTGTGGTCTGAAATCATCTTTGTCTGGTATCAGTATGACTATCTTTTTAAAATTTTTGGGCCAAGCACCACAGCCTATGGGAACCTAGTTCCCCAACTAGTGATAAAACTGGAGCTACCGTCTTGGAAGGGCAAAGTCTTTAACCACTGGACCACCAGGGAAGTCCTAACTATCTCCTTTGATTGCCATTTGTCTGCTATTCTTTTATCCATCTATTTATTTTTAGCCTTTCCAAGTCAGGTTGTTTAAGGTCCAGCTTTATATATGGCTTGTAGTAGTATCTTCTGTTGTGAGCCTATGAAAGTGAAGTGAAAGTCGCTCAGTCGTGTCCAACTCTCTGTGACCCCATGGAATTCTCGAGGCCAGAATATTGGAGTGGGTAGCTTTTCCTTCTCCAGGGGATCTTCCCAACCCAGAGATCGAATCCAGGTCTCCCACAGTGCAGGTGGATTCGTTACCAACTGAGCTATCAGAGAAACCCAGCCAATTAAAGTGTTAATTAAAAATTAACTGGGGAATTCCCTGGTAATCCAGTGGTTAGAACTCAGCACTTTCACTTCTGGGGCCCAGGTTCAATCCCTGATGGGGAAGTAAGATTCCACATGACATGTGGCTGGGACAAAAAAAAAAAAAAAAAAAAGAATTAATTGAGTTACTTGTTTTCATTTACTGATATTATTAATTTTTTTCTGGAATCTACTTTGATATTGTATCATTATTAATTTTGCTATATTTCTGTCTTTCTCTATAAGATATAAATTCTTTTAAAATAATTTTCTTCTATTGTGTACCACTGGATCATCGAAAAAGCAAGAGAGTTCCAGAAAAACATCTATTTCTGCTTTCTTGACTATGCCAAAGCCTTTGACTGTGTGGATCACAATAAACTGTGGAAAATTCTGAAAGAGATGGGAATACCAGACCACCTGACCTGCCTCTTGAGAAACCTGTATGCACGTCAGGAAGCAACAGTTAGAACTGGACATGGAACAACAGACTGGTTCCAAATAGGAAAAGGAGTACGTCAAGGCTGTATATTGTCACCCTGCTTATTTAACTTATATGCAGAGTACATCATGAGAAATGCTGGGCTGGAAGCAGCACAAGCTGGAATCAAGATTGCCAGGAGAAATATCAATAACCTCAGATATTCAGATGACACCACCCTTATGGCAGAAAGTGAAGAAGAACTAAAGAGCTTCTTGATGAAGTGAAAGAGGAGAGTGAAAAAGTTGGCTTAAAGCTGAACATTTAGAAAACAAAGGTCATGGCATCTGGTCCCATCACTTCATGGGCAATAGATGGGGAAACAGTGGAAACAGTGTCAGACTTTTATTTTTTGGGGCTCCAAAATCACTGCAGATGGTGGTTGCAGCCATGAAATTAAGAAGCTTACTCCTTGGAAGGAAAGTTATGACTGTATAGTATATTAAAAAGCAGAGATATTACTTTGCCAACAAAGGTCCATCTAGTCAAGGCTATGGTTTTTCCAGTGGTCATGTATGGATGTGAGAGTTGGACTGTGAAGAAAGCTGAGCACCAAAGAATTGATGCTTTTGAACTGTGGTGTTGGAGAAGACTCTTTAGAGTCCCTTGGACTGCAAGGAAATCCAACCAGTCCATCCTAAAGGAGACCAGTCCTGGGTGTTCATTGGAAGGACTTATGCTGAGGCTGAAACTCCAATACTTTGGCCACCTCATGCAAAGAGTTGACTCATTGGAAAAGACCCTGATTCTGGGAGGGATTGGGGGCAGGAGGAGAAGGGGATGACAGAGGATGAGAGGGCTGGATGGCATCACCAACTCGATGCACATGAGTTTGGGTAAACTCCGGGAGTTGGTGATGCACAGGGAGGCCTGGTGTGCTGTGATTCATGGGGTCACAAAGAGTCGGACACGACTGAGCAACTGAACTGAACTGATTGTGTACCAAAGTTTGTACTTTTATTTTATATATACTGTTGTTGTTACACTTCTTTGAAAAATGTACTTCCTGCCTGGATTTCTCACTTCACCTTTTACTATTTGGTTTACCTGTTGTTTTCCAATTCCTTTAAAATATACCTGTTGCCTATATGCATGCATGCATGCTAAGTCGCTTCATTCATGTCTGATTCTTTGTGAGCCTATGGACGATAGCCCACCATGCTCCTCTGTCCATGGGATTCTCCAGGCAAGAATACTGGAGTGGGTTGCCATTCCCTCCTCCAAGGGATCTTTCCAACATAGGGATCGAACCTGCATCTCTTATGTCTCCTGCATTGGCAGGTGGATTCTTCACCACTAATGCCACTTGGGAAGCCATATTGCTTATATAGCACAGAGCCTTTCCTCTTTTCTAGTATTATTTCTACTTTGTCAAAATTCATAATTCTTTGCATTAATAATCTACCATCATTCTTACTTTTGGTCTTAGATATATTTTTATATGCTTACCATTAGTCCTTTTACAGAAGTTTCCCAGTAGTAACATGATTGGATGAAGTTCATCCCCTAGTATATCCTCAAAGTAAGCTGATGACTTCTGAATTCCCTGAGTTCTTGTATGTTGAAAACTATTCTTCTACAGTCTTGAAACTCAAAGGACAGCCTGATTGGATATATACTTTCTTTCATTGTTTTTCTTTTAAATGTTGCTCCATTGTTGCCCTGCTTTGCATGTCGTTTTGAAAAAAGTGAATGTCAGTCTAATTGCTTCATATGTTAGTTGATTTTTTTTTTGTCTGGAGCCCTTGAATATTTTATTTTTGTTTTTGAAATCTAATACTTTTATTGGATCATGTCATGGAGCTGATCATTATCTATTAATTTCTCTAGGTACCCATGGGTCATTTCAGGTCTTTTCTATTTCTGGGAAGTTTTCTTGCTTTATCATTTTAAATCTTAGCTCGGCATCAGTTTTTCTGCTTTTTTTCCTCCATGAACTCCAATAACACAAATATTAATCTTTGCCTTTGTATCTCTTCCCTTTCCACTGTCTTCTCTCTGACCATTTTTACTTATTTCTTTGTGGCATTTTTATCCTCTTGTTTTTTTATCCCTTCCTTTTGAAATTTTTCATTTCAACCAATTCTCCCTTCCTTGAGCCCTTTCTAATTTATTTTTCTTTTATTAGATAATTTTGGGTTTTTTCTTTCATTATTTCCAAAGTCCATTCAAATCTCTTTATTTCTCCTTATTTTCAATCCATTGCTTCTTTTAGTTTTTGAATTTGATTCAACATAGTTTTTTTAAAACCTTATTAAGATCTTGTTTGAGTATATTTTCGGATGTGTGGTGGATGACATATAGGTTTTTTTATGCTTCATGTTTTGTCTTGTTTTATTTGAAGGGTGATATTATCCTCAGTTCATGTATATAATATTTTATTTCCTGATTTTCTGCCTTAGCTTTCTTGTTCATTTTTATGGTATTAAGGCTTTTTACAAGACTAATTTAATGGTGCCACTATGGACTGAATTGTGTTCCCTCAAAATTTATATGAAAGTGTTAGTCGTTCAGTCAAGTCCCACTATTTGCAACCCCATGGACTCTAGCCCACCAGGCTCCTCTGTCCATGGAATTCTCCAGGCCAGAATATTGGAGTGGGTAGCCATTTATTTCTCCAGGGGATCTTCCTGACCCAGGGATTGAACTCTGGTCTCCTACATTGCAGGCTGATTCTTTACCATCTGACCCACCAGGGGAAGCCTTATATATTGAAGCCCTAACCCCCATTGTGACTGTATTTGGAGATGAGGTCTTTAAAGAGGTAATTAGGTTAATAGAGGTCTTGTGTAGAGCCCTCATTGACACAGAAGATGGCCACGTGAGGATACAGTGAGAAGGCAGCTGTCTGCAAGCCAGGAAGAAAATTCTCAGAAGAAACTGAACCCTGCCAGACTTTGTTCTTGGACTTTCCAGGCTCCAGTACTATCAGAAAATGAATGTCTATAGTTTAGAAGCCACTCAGTCTACGGTATTTCTTGTGATAGCCCAAGCTGCCTTAATACAGGCTTTGCTCTTCTTTCAGTAGCGCAAAGCCCATCTAATTCTGTAGTGGTGGTGGCTGTTGGAAGTTTTTAGGTCTTGTGGTTCTCTTTTTCTTGTAGGACCCTAAACTTCCCCCTTTTCCTTTTCAGTCCTTTTGAATACTCCCTTCCTTGTTGTGCTTTTTCTTCCCCATCAAAGCTATGAATGTTGAAAACTGCTCATTCACATCATGACTGTCCTTTTACATCATTCCTCCTGGTTTAGATAGGGCTTGAACATTTTAAGCCACATGTACCCCCTCTAAATCATGTATAATTTGAAGTTCCTTCTTTATAGTTCAGGCTCTGGTCTTCCTAAAAACTTTTACTTCTAGTATTTTTAGACTTAGCGTGGACTTAGATGTTCTGGCATTAGATTTACAATAAACTTAAGACCTTTTGCTAACTTCTCTGTTCATTTTTCCTTTAAGATTTTTTGGGTCCATCTTTGTTTGCCATAGAGCCTCACAGTAGTCCAGGCAAGTGCCAGAACTATAACAGATCACACCGTGGGAATTGGTGAATTTTCTCTTTTCACTTACAGTTGTTTGAAGTTTGGGCACTTTCTTTGCCTTCAAGTTATGCTAAAGGCATGGTTTTCAAAAAAAAAAAAAAGGCATGGTTTTCATGTTGTTGTTTCTCAGTCATCAGTTGGGTCCAACTCTTTGTGACCCCATGGATGGCAGTATACCAGGCTTCCTTTTCCTTCACCATCTCCTGGAGCTTGCTCAAACTCATGTCCACTGAGTCGATGATGCCATCCAACCATATCCTCCTCTGTCACCCATTTTTCCTCCTACCTTCAATCTTTCCCAGCATCAGGGTCTTTTCCAATGAGTTGGCTCTTTGCATCTGGTTGCCAAAGTATTTGGCTTCAGCATCAGTCTGGTTTTCATGTAGATTCCCTTTCAAATATCTGTTTTTTTTTCTTTTAATCACTGTAGTAGCATGTATTAGGAAGCAGATAGTTATGCTGTAATCATTGTCATCTAACTGATGTCTGTGTTTACTAACTAAAAAGCAATTTAAGGGTGCTTTTTATTCCAAATTACAAAAAACTAACTTTGCTCCCTTTTGCAGATGGGAGTAATAAAGAACAGCAATGTTCCTACAATTCAATGGAGAATAAAGAGAATAAGGTATAAGGATTTAAAATTGGGGTAGGAGGACTACCCACTGGCAAGAGACAATTTACATTTTAGATATAAAAATTATGTCTCATCAGACATATCTTTAAAGTATACTTTGTATAGCTCCTTTGGCAAACCAGGAGCTAGAAGTCATGGATATTTATATGGAAAAGTATCTTCAGATTTCTGAAACTGTCATTCAGTCTTGGGTTATATATTCATTGGGAATGTTTTTGGCTGAAAGTAACTAATACCTGATGAATATTAGTTGAAAGTACAAGGATATTTACCTGCCATTTAAAAGCAGGTATGAAGTAAGGCAGCCTCATAGTTGGGCAGATAGCTCAACAATGTCCTCACAGACTCATGGATTTTGGCTCTTTTCATCTCTATGTTACACTCAAAGTGTATAAATGTGTAGGCGGTGATGAGGTCTTATCAGATCATAGTTACAAGAAGGCTGCCATAGCTTCAGACATCTTGTCTGAATTTTAGTAGAAAGAATGAAAAGGAGAAGTCATATGTGTCTTGTTATCAGGAGACAACAAGCATTCCTCCAACTCATACAACAGATTCTCTCTATGTCTCATTGTCAGAACTGAATCCTGTGGCCAAACCTCACTTTCCAGGATCTACAGGCAGCAATGAAAAGGGAGTTGAAAATGGCTGTTGAATTTGCCAACCAGCAATATCTGCTAATGATTCCAGAATAGTTGTCACTAGGAGTTCTAGAAAATACATCTAAGGATATTATCAGCTCAAGTGCTTCCAAAATAACAGCAATTGTCACTAATCCTTTAAGACTACCTACTATAACCAAGACATGGAGTTTCAAACGTTTTCGCCTTCTGACCAGTCTGTTTCATTTAAGACTAAAGTGACTTGAGGAAGGGGTACCAAGCCACACCCAGATGTGTGGGTGTTTGGAAAGGTGACATGGAGTGTTCAGTGGAAGTGTGGGGAGTTTGCATGTAAAGCACAGCATATAGAAACAGTGACACTGTCTGACCTGAGTGATTAAGAGGCTGAGAATGTCACAGTGGTATTGTGCCACTGGAAAAAAAGATGAGGACAAAAATGACGTGATTCCTTCTTGAGTAACACCAATTGATAATACCTAGAGCACACTGCAAATTCTGGGAACTGAATTGCAAAGGCTATTAATGGTTTATAAGCTTTCAAAATGAGGGAACTTCAATTGGGGAACAACAGTGCATCCGAATAGAATTTAGAAGGTCAAAGAAACCAAACCACTTTTCATAAATTATTAACTAAACAATGAGACATGGAAACTGATTTAGGTATAACCATTAACATATAACACTTAAGGATCCTCCTCCTCTTCCTTCTAATATGATCCATTTCCTTATTTATCTGTTTTGACTTCAGTGTAAACTCCGCCAGCTGGCATCCTAGTGGAGTATAAACATTCTATAGTTATTAAACAACAACATGTCATATATTACATTTGACATAAAGATAAACAACAAACAGTTTCTTTATTCTCTTAGAAGAATAGCAATACCTTTTCTCAATAATAAGAATCCAGTACAACTCTCTGGTATTTTATGGTTTGCAAAACTCTTCCATTTTACTCTCACAAGAAAACAGGAGACATTTCTCATCTACTTTGCAGATGAGAAACTTGAACTCAGAGAGGGGAAGTGACTTGTCCAAAGTCCTCTGGCTTCTTAGTGAAAGCAATAGGGTTTGGCCTCAGGTTTCCTGGGTCCTCGCCCATTGCTCTTTCCACCCCTTCAGGCTATTTCCTGGACCACTTCATGGGTCATTTTGAAATGATGTGCTTCTGACTTGTTTACTTCCTCTCTCGTGCTGCAAAACTTCAAGTCTCAATCCTGTGGTCTGCTTGGGACCAATATTTCAAAGGAATTAATGCAACATCAAGTGTTTTGGCTCACTGTTCCTGTCAGTAAAGAAAACATCTTGTCATTCTTGTGCTAACTCTCATGCTTTTCCAGTTGGACATAAGCTAGACAGCTCCCAAAGGCAAGAGCTGATTGCCAATAGCACAATCATGATACTATTTACCTATAAAAGCAATGTCAACAGATAATACAAAAAAACAATAACTCTGATATTTCTGTCATAGCCATGTAAGGTAAGAAGAAACCAAGATAGATAGGAAAACAAACCCCACTGTTAGACTTTCTTCTTCCTTCTCCTTGATAATAGGAAGGTGAAACCAAAAACATCAAGAAAACTTGTAAACTTAGTATTAGGCAATGATACCATTCCACTGAGATACTGCTTAAAGGTATTGACTAAATATGTTCTTTATGGACTTCTAAAAAAAGACCCAGAGTAAAAAAGTGAGAATGAATTTAACCAAAGTTTACAACCAATACCAGTTTCCAAGTTTGTCTTGGATGAACATAAACTTATTTTAAGTCTGTATGATTTTACCTAACACGATGACTAGTCTCCAAGAAAAATCTTATTAAAAGGCTTAACACGTTACTTAGACAATACATAATATCTCCTTAAGTATTTTTCTCAAATACGCAGATTCACTTTTCCATATAAAATAGAGTTTGAGAAAAGGCATTTGAACTTTTCACAGATACCTGAAGAATGGTTTGCTAAGTTAATCATGGCACCAACACAGTTTACTTAGTTCACTGTGCCCAGCTATTCAGAGAGATGCCAACATGTGCACAGGTGCTGAAGTGCTCTCTTTTCTTTGCCCTCTAGCATTCAACTTTTTTTTTGAAGTATAAATGATTTACAATGTTGTGTTAGTTTCAGATGTACACCATAGTGCTTGATTTTTTTTTTTTTTGCAGATTATATTCCATTATAGCTTATTACAAGATCTGGGGTATAATTTCCTGGGCTATAAAGTAAATTCTTGTTGCATATCTCTTTTATGCATAGTAGTCTGTATCTGTTAATCTCATATTCCTAATTTTTCCTTCCCCTACCTCCTTGTCCCCTTTGGTAACCACTACTTTGTGTTCTATGTCTGTGGGTCTGTTTCTGTTTTGTATATAAGCTCATCTGTATTATTTTTTAGATTCACATTTGGTGGCTCAGATGGCAAAGAATCTCCCTGCAGTGCAGGAGACCTGAGTTTGATATCTGGGTCAGAAAGATCCCCTGGAGAAGGAAACCGCTACCTACTGCAGTATTCTTGCCTGGAGAGTTCCATGGACAGAGGATCCTGGTGGGCTACAATCCATAGGGTCGCAAAGAGTCGGACACAACTGAGCTACTAACACTTTCATCAGTGATATCATAGAGTATTTGTCTTTCTCTGTCTGACTTATTTCACTAAATATAAGGTTTTGTAGGTCCATTCTGTTGTGGAAAATGGCAATATTTCATTTTTGTGGCTGAAGAATTAGAATGCAGCTTTTAATGAATTTCACCCAAACCTCTATATCTAACAGGTATTTTTATTTGAAAAGCAGAACAAAAATGAGTAACAGAGGAAAAAGAAGAAAATGGAGGTCAACTTTTCTATCCTCTGGTCTTTTATCTTTATTTCAACCATTCCAGCAAGATCAGCCTCTTATTTTCACTGTTTCAACATCAGCTAGGTAATTTTTGTAACAGCTCCATATGGAAGATGTACATGTTTCCTGGCTTAAGTCTGCTCATATGTGCATGATTCGACACCAAATGGCAATTGCAGCCAATGCTCCATAACCCATAAAAGGGAAAGGAATTGTAGTACAGATAAATCAAGATGTCTGAAGCCCAAAGTCATTTCTATTTGGCTTTGGAAGTGTACTATCTTAGGTTAGGACATTTTGTCTTTTAATTTATCCTACTTTCCTAATTCTGTCTCATGTTTTTAACTTTAGTCGGTATCCTCATTAAATGAGACTGTAAATAATTCCAGTTAATGGGAAGAGATGGTCTGGGAGAAAAGCGAATGGGGTTGTGAGAAGATGATACAGGCACTACGAAAATTAACTCAATTCATATAGGGGAGAAGATCCAGGCTAGGCAGGAGTTGACTCTATTATACTATAGACAGAAGGTGAGAGTTATATCTGTTCACTCTTGTTATGCCTTCATAACTGAGGGGAGCGTCTTACCATCTACAGAAGCACAAAGTATTTATCTGTGTATCTGAATCCCTTATTGCATTATTTTGCTTTTAATCATTTACACCTGTAAATGACATAGCCTATGATGAAGCAAAATAAAACCAAAAACATCTAGAAAAACAATACTACTGGGGGAAGATGCTGCTTTGGGAAGAGATCCTTGTGGTTCTCCTCACTTGCTATAAGTAATAAATCCTTCCTTCTCCTCTTTCCCACCACCCCACTGCCAAAAAAAAAACTGTACTATTAGCATTAGGCAATGAAAGCATTCAAATGAGATTCTGCTTAAAGGTACATCAGGGAAGATTTAAATAAGCTCAGCCAGAATTCCAAAAACAGAAAGGAAATAAATTTCAATATTATGTGCATCACTGACTCAATGGACATGAGTTTGAGCAAGCTCTGGGAGTTGGTAATGGACAGGGCTGCATGGCGCGCTGCAGTCCATGGGGTCGCAGAGAGTTGAACACAACAAAGCAACTGAACTGAACTGACTCGATTCTGTGCATAAGTAGGGGAGATTTTTACAAATAAAAATGCCTCATGTATTATGTGTGCTTCTACCATGTGTTTAAATTCTGTGGCTTAGATACTAATATCTGTGTAGAGCTTGATGAAAATCTGGTAAACTCAACTGAAGTAATGACTATCTACCAGGGGCCTTTTCAATGCCAGACATGTGGCCCATGCCTTCCAATGCTTGCCCTTCTCCTCTTGGGTTTACCCAATCTCTAATTATCAGGGTGGATGCTGGAACTGGGGTTTCCTTTGTTACCAGATCATTGTGTTAGTATCAGATTTTTCCTGTCTGGTGTTCAATGTCTTTTAATCAAGTTTTTGAGCTATGATTCATATGTACATTAATATGTGAAATTATCAGAAGCTATACTCAAGAAGGCACAACATTAAAGGTAAGACAGAGGCCTGTAGAGATACAAATAAATCAGAGGAATTGTCTGAAGCAGAAGGCGGCACACAGCTTAGCTGCCAAAACAATTCTAGGCTTAAGGGTTTAAGGTATCTTTGTTCCAATGACACACCGATCTTTGGATTAAACCTTTTTTCAAAAACAGTATCCAAGATGTTCTTGGAGATTTCTTGTCACTGAGAGTCTGATGCCTGACATATTTATTTCATAAAGTGAGAAATAGCACCATGTGAAAATAGCTCAAATGAGTGTTATCTAGCTCCTTTCTGGGCAATGAAATGACCCTGCCTTGTTTTGTTCTGGGAAACCTGCCAGGTGAGCTTTGAAAGGCAAACAGAGCGGAGGTGACTCGCCTGGCTGGGTGGTTCATTCTGACACAAACCCAGCAGAAGGCACATTGTGCGCTTCCTGTCATTTGGTGGAGACCAACTTGGTCCTGTATTCTTGCCTGGAGAACTCTACGGACAGAGGAGCCTGGCGTGCTACAGTCCATAGAGTCACAAAAAGTTGGACACTACTAAGTGACTGAGCACACACACACACAACTTAGTCCGACTTTACTGAGATCTGGACCTGCACAGTCCCTCTAGGCCTTCAGGTGCTAAGACTTGGCCGGAGTCCTAGCTCGGTCACTTGCTAGCCTCATGAACTTGGGTAAGTTACTACACCTTCCTGGGTGGGCTTCACATCCCTTATCTGCGAAGTGAGGAGAGTAATAACCAACGCCTAGCATGGTTGTGACTATTAAAAGAACTAAATATGCATCTCAGGTGTGACTCTCAGGCCTCAACACAGGTGTGCAGGATTTGTGACTTCTTTTTCTATAAATGAATTCTTTTCTGATCCCTATTTTTCTCTGTGGCAGACACATTGTCTCAGTCAGTTCAGGGGTTTTCTCTCCTCACTTAGCACTGGGGTGCCGGGATGAAGTGCATCCAGTCATGGGAGAGAAGTCTCCTCCCCTGCTGGCGTCTGTACAAGCTGCCACTGCTCTAGCCCTCACGCCCCACTGTGGACCCTCTCCCCACCCTGGCTCTTCCTCAGCTGTGAATTCTGCGTCAACTGATTTTTTGGACTGCTCTTTAGCTGACGGAGACTGTAAGTCTGCCTCTGTGTCTTCAGCCTAGGGACCTCCCCCCAGGAGTTTCTAAACTTTTTCTCCTGAGTCATGCTGGGCTAGGAGGAAAATCACCCTGGGGCTTGCTAACACCCAGAGCACCATCTACAAACTGAAGCATAAGTCATGTGTGTTCTTGAAATCCCAGAACTTTCCTTCAGTTCCCATAATCCTATCCTCCTCCACCCCCACCTCAAAGCTGGGGATCTGGGTCAACATCTCAGGGACAGACCCTCTTGCTTCCCCTCACTCCCTCTCCTTTCCCCCCACCTAAGAATGATCAGCACTGATAGAATGATGGCTATTATTATACGCCACGTACTGTCTTAAATACAAACTGAATCCTCAGACTAACCCACTGAGGTATATAATACTGTTATCACCATATTGCTGACAGGGAAATGAGGCATAGAGAGGTTAAGGGTCTTGCTAAGCTCATGAAGCTAGTAGGTTGTGGAGAAGGGATTTGAATTCACAGAGCTTGTATCTGCCAGTCATGTTGCACCTCTCAGAGAATATATGTCCAGGGAGTGGGTAATGGGGAACTGATTCGGAAATTCTGAAGCTGAGAATTTGGATCTCATTTCCTCAGTAGCATCCTTTCACTATGGCCATGAATAAAATGGAATATGGGTGTAGTATTTTATATATAAATATATATAATATGTATATATGTATATGTTTGTATGTATCAGTTCAGTTCAGTCACTCAGTCTTGTCCAACTCTTTGTGACCCCATGGACTGCATCACGCCAGGCCCTCCTGTCCATCACAAACTCCCAGAGGCTACCCAAACTCATGTCTATTGAGTCAGTGATGCCATCCAACCATCTCATCCTCTGTCATCCCCTTCTCCTCCCACCTTCAATCTTTCTCAGCATCAGGGTCTTTTCAAATGAGTCAGTTCTTCATAACAGGTGGCCAAAGTATTGGAGTTTCAGCTTCAGCATGAAGCTGAGTGATTTTCCAATGATTATTCAGGACTGATTTCCTTTAGGATGGACTGGTTGGATCTCCTTGCAGTCCAAGGGACTCTGAAGAGTCTTCTCCAACATCACAGTTCAAAAGCATCAATTCTTGGGCGCTCAGCTTTCTTTATAGTCCACTCTTACATCTATACATGACCACTGGAAAAACCATAGCCTTGACTAGATGCACCTTTGCTGGCAAAGTAATGTCTCTGGTTTTTAATATACTCTCTAGGTTAGTCATAACTTTCCTTCCTGGGAGTAAGCGTCTTTCAATTTCATGGCTGCAGTCACCATCTGTAGTGATCTTGGAGCCCCCAAAAATAAAGTCTGCCACTGTTTCCACTGTTTCCCCATCTATTTCCCATGAAGTGATGGGACCAGATGCCATGATCTTCGTTTTCTGAATGTTGAGCTTTAAGCCAACTTTTTCACTCTCCTCTTTCACTTTCATCAAGAGGATCTTTAGTTTTTCACTTTCTGCCATAAGGATGGTGTCATCTGCATATCTGAGGTTATTGATATTTCTCCCAGAAATCTTGATTCTAGCTTATGCTTCTTCCAGCCCAGCGTTTCTCATGATGTACTTTGCATATAAGTTAAATAAGCAGGGTGACAATATAAACCCTTGACATACTCCTTTTCCTATTTGGAACCAGTCTGTTGTTCCATGTCCAGTTCTAACTGTTGCTTCCTGACCTGAATATATATAAATGTTGTTGTTTAGTCACTCAGTCGTGTCTGACTTTTTGTGACCCTATGGAATGTAGCCCAGCAGGCTCCTCTGTCCATGGGATTCTCCAGGCAAGAATACTACAGTGGGTTGCCATGCCCTCCTACAGGGGATCTTCCCAACCAGGGATTCAACTCGTGTCTCTTAAGTCTCCTGCAGGCAGGTTCTTTACCACTAGCACCACCTAGGAAGCCCATCTTAACATTAATGACAAATATTTTAATGACAAGATTCTGTTTGCCTTATATATTTCTTTAAATTAAGGAAAACATCAAGCTCATGTTTCCATCACTCCTCCTTATCCTTTCATCCAAAGCTTAGAAAATTCCAGAGAAAATAGTGTATGTTTCAACAAGGGCCACCGGGTTGTCTTTTCTGAGTCCAGCCAGTTGAGGAGATCACCACAGATACAAACCTGGGACCTGGCCCATAGCAGGCCCTCAAAAATAATCTTTAACTGATTGTGAGACACCAGAAAGGAGAGAAGATGTCAAATGAGGAAGTTCTCCATGCCACATGCTTGACTAGACAGTCACACATGGCCAAGCACGTTTCCTGAGCCCACTGTCACTGTGTTTCACTGACCCTGTGGGCATTTGTCATCTCCAAGGGTTCAGGGCCCATGTTCTCCTCTTGAAAGATTTTGGTTCTATGCCCTTGTCTTCCTAGAATCACCCCAAAATGGCAATTAGGTGTTTAGCAAATGTTTTTCGATGGAGACAATGTTGTGCTGAGTGGTCAATAGGCTGCGGCACCAAATTATACAGCTCTCAGCTTTGGTTATTTTGTTAGAATGCCAGAGATGGCTGAGGAGCATATTCTCAGGTCCTGGATGAATTGATTCTGGTAAACTATTGACACCTTGGAGAGTCCAGTCATTGTCTCACAGCTTTGGAGAACTGATGAATTTTTAGAGCTTCAAAGAGGAACAGAATGCTACCACCAGCTCAAAATGCAGATACACACCTCTGCCAACTCCCCATTACAATTCTCTGTCTCTCAAATGGAGATGAAATGCAGTGCCAAGATGTGTCATCTGGTGTTGTGTTTTTGTAATGTGGACAAATGTCGACAAAATTTGTGTGGAGGCTCAAAAAATCTAACTATTTATGAATTAAAATTAAATTTCAGTTTTACCAGGGGTAGAAACCTTAATTGCTGAAGCTGGATTCACTGTGCTGTTATCAAAACGGCAGCACTTTCTTCCTGCAATCAGCAATTAAAAGGGAGAATGAAAAAAGTGGCCTCCTTAAGAATCTGCAGTGCATACCAAGCCCAAGCCAGGTGCCTTCTGCACACCCTCTTCGTGGGCACTGCACATCAGAGCTGATAACAGCCGAATGGAATGATTTTAGACTGTCTACACTGGAGGCAATTGTTACATTTCAATCAGTCTTACAAATCCATTCCCAACTGCGGAAGGCACAAACTGATATTCTGTCTGCAAAATGCATGTGTGCTTCACCATGTTAGCCAGGATCAGTCCCTTATCCATTCTGATCCACATAACATCCCCCTCAGGACCTTCAGACCCATATCCAGGAAGCAGAGGAAGCCAAAATCTGCCTATATTCAGTCCTCTCCAAATTGGACTGTTATCACTACACTGGGTAGTATGCCAATAATCATTATATCTTCCAAATTCCTGCTGATGGGCTATCTGAGTCTCATGATTTACATTCACACATTTATATCAAAGTGTACCCCATATTCATGCTTATAAAGTAATTTCAATTTAGTGAATTAAGTACAATAGGTGTGGTATTTATTTCACTGACAATGGCCCCCTCTCCAGTGGGTCAGTTATACAGATAACACTGCCTCGCCATGGGGAGAATTTGACTAGAAGGATGACGTAACCACTCTTGGAAAGTTGTTTACAGAAAACAGACTCACAGAAACATGAGATGAGTATATCTTGGAGCATGTATGCCCAGAATTTTGTCCCAAGAATTTAGCCCTGCATTTGGCCACATTACATATATGTGGTTGATCCTTGGGAAGCACTTGGCACAGAAAAACATTGCAAACTCAAATGCATGAGCCATTTCTTCCTTAGTATTCTATCAAATATTGACAGCAAATCTTTGTTTCATCTGGTATGGACTCCCTAGGTTCACAATGGCCAGTTCCAATATTTTCTCAAGCTGCCAATTCTATATACCATCCGCAGTTGACTTCTCCCTCTGAATGACTGAGATGAACTTTTTCTTTCTATTCTTCATAGAATTCCTCTCTGTCTTGCTCATCTCTTCTAGGATCTCTCTCTGTTTCAAACCTTTCTCTCCAACTCTACTCCCTCCTTGCCTACTTACTCCTTAACTCTTAGTAGGGTTTTATGTTCTCAACATGTTATTGAAATTTCTTTTGCACATCAACCTTGACTTTGCCTGATCCAATGTGCTCTTCCTTACTGACCCGTGATAATACTGACATGCCCTGTTCCCTTCTAGAAACTCTTCTTTCCCCTTGGCTCTAGAAATCCTATACTAAAGTATTTATATTCTCTTCTTACTCTTCTTTGTTTTTATGGCTTCCTCTTCCAAGCCTTCATACTTCCACCTCTTTTCTATTCCTTTTCAGAAGCTAGAGTTTCTAAACTTAGAAATAAAGAGAGTACACAAGCTTCAGACAGTTTATTCTCTGAATAAACAAGCTTCAGAAAGTTTCAGGAAACCTGGATGAGTTTATGCCAGATTGTGTTTGCATGTGCACCTGTGTATTCATTGGGGCAAAAGAGTCCAAAACTTTCATCAGATTTCAGAAGGGTCCATGATCCTCCAGAATTTATTAACTCCTGTTATTGATTTCCTCCTTGGGTAATTTCATCATCCTCCAAGGCTGAAATGATAGCCTTCTAAATCTTAATTTTCCATCTGACCTTCTTCCTTATCTTCAGTCCTTTAAGTCTAGCTGACTCTTAATGTGACCTCCTAATATGCAGTATTACTACTACTACTACTACTAAGTCGCTTCAGTCGTGTCCAACTCTGTGCGACGCCATGGACTGCAGCCTACCAGGCTTCTCCGTCCATGGGATTCTCCAGGCAAGAACACTGGAGTGGGTTGCCATTTCCTTCTCCAATGCATGAAAGTGGAAAGTGAAAGTGAAGTCGCTCAGTCGTGTCCGACTCCCAGCGACCCCATGGACTGCAGCCTACCAGGCTCCTCCATCCATGGGATTTTCTGGGCAACAGTACTGGAGTGGGGTGCCATTGCCTTCTCCAACAATAGTATTAAGTATTAGCAAATATACTCAGACTAACAAGCCTCACTTAACTAATCTTCCTTTCCATGTTCACATTGGCAGCTCTGTACAAAATAGAAAAAGTGCCCCTTTCTTGCAGGCACAGCATGGTGGGTACATGGCTTAATAATGTGATGGTACTTTTTTGCAGTTTCTGCTGACTTTTTGATGAGTACTCTCATCATGCCAAGCCTGATGTATGTAAGCTCATATCCAAGCGTCTTAGTCTATCAAGCCTGTCCATGATCCAGACTAACCTTATGCTTTTAGCATTATAATCCACTAATCCCCTCCACTATGCCTTCTCTCCAGTCCAACTGGTCTGCTTATTGTTGCCTGGATACATCCTATACATCCCTTCCTCTGTATTTTCGTCTATCATATTTTACCCGCCTAGAATCTCTGCCTCCTCAAACATGTTTGACTGAGTCCTCTATTCTTTCACACTTTCATCCTAGCTCTACTTCTATGAAACATTCTCTACCCACTCCAGTTTTCATTAACTTCACCTTCATATACAATCTGGTAGTCCCTACCATCTATCTCATACTGCTGACCACCCTCACACCTTGGTCTTTCACTCCTAATGCAGTACCATAGGACCTTGCTGGGCTTCCTTGGTGGACCAGATGGTAAAGAATCTGCCTGCAATGCAGCAGACCTGGGTTTGATCCCTGGGTTGGGAAGATCCCCTGGAGAAAGAAATGGTAACCCAATCCAGTATTCTTGCCTAGAGAATTTCATGGACAGAGGAGCATGGTTCTCCTCTATAGCCAGGCTATAGTTCATGGGGTTGCAAAGATTTGGATATTACTGAGCGGCTAACACTTAACACTTTTTCTCCAGGATCTTGTTACTCAAAATGTGGTCCATGGACTAAAAGCATGGATATATCACTTGGGAGCTGGTTAGAAATACACACTTGTATACTCCACTCTGGATCGACCTAAAAAGAATCTGTGTAAAATGTTAAAACATAAAAAAATGAACAACAAGATCTTTAGATGATTCTTACAAATGATAGAGTTTGGCAGGCACTGCCCTCCACTATGCATTTGTAGTTGTTAAAATATTATAGTTTTGGTTCCTGAATATTCCTTACATTTCATGACTTCTTGATGTCTCTATTATTGCTTCTCAGAATCAAATATATACTATGAAGATTCTCCTATTTCTCTCTCTCCCCTCACAAGTACAATATCTGAACTACCTTGGTGTTTTACTGTTATTAATCATTTTCTACATATATCTTGTATTAAAATGTGTTTTGTGGGAAGAGATTTTAACTCTTCTGCTAGATAAGCTCTTTGAGGACAAGAAAGGATTTTGTTTGTCTCTGTGTCCTTGAAACTTTGCCACAGTTCCTAACATCTAGTAATTAATAATAAATGCTTGTTGAATGAATGATTTCATCATAAATCTATTGAATTGTGGATGTGCATGAAAGTTACTCAGTCATGTCCAATTCTTTGCAACCCTATGGACCATACAGTGGCCAGGCTCCTCTGTCTGGTGGACTTCCCAGGCAAGAATCCTGGAGTGGGTTGCCGTTTCCTTCTCCAGGGGATTTTCAAGACTCAGGGATCAAACCCAGGTCTCCTTTCAAAATAGTCTCTTGCAGGCAAACTCTTTACCACCTGAGTCATTGGGGAAGCCCCTTTGAATTGTGGCATTCACTGCAAAAAAAAAAAAAAAAAAAAACGTGATAGATAATTGACCATGGGTCATGCTGTTCATAATTGCAATGTTTTTATTTTTCAAGCCAAATATTAATTATCTAAGCTAGTCATGCTGTTTCTTAATGACTTTTAAACCTGTACTGCCACAAATACAAGACTGCATGAATTTTTAACCATCTCCAAGTAGTTCGTAATTAAACACCAAGTGATTCAACTTACCGAGTCAATCAATCCCTTTGTTTGTAGCTTGATTTTCAGCACTGAAGAGCCAACCAAGTTTTAAAAACCTTACCAAACCAAGCAAACAAAGTCTGAGGATCAAGAAGTACAAAATAGTATCTCACCACAAATTCTGGGTCTGGATGACCAGTAATGAAAGGGAAAAGTCCAGTAGCCACTCAAGTTAATCAATACACTGACTCATCTACTCAACAAATTCTAGATGAATCAGAGACCTTTTAATTTCAAAGTTTATGACTCATGTCTCTTGACCTCTGTGAACCTAATCACAGAAACTAAATGTAGAGGGGGAAACTAAATGATCCAAATCCAGCCTTTTAGCAGAAAGAATAAAGAGTTTTTGAATTAGAAAAAATCACCTGTTTTAGAGGCCTAGCAATTTAAAACTTACTTTTCCAATTACAAATGACCAAAACCATCTGCAGAAGAAAGATTGGTTTGTCCCCAGTTTCTGCTTCTGTCATAAACCACACTGGAGTTTCTTTTCAACATCAAAATGAATTTGACTTAAATTAGAAAGTGATTCTATTCATAAAAGATATTTTGAAAGTATTTTGTTTACTGCCTACCACCATTTTGGAAGATTATTTATCTGTGAGACTGACTTTTGAGAAGAAAACTAGCTACTGCTCTAGGTTCTCCATTGCTAATGCACACAGATTCCACTAATTGGGCTAGTTAGGAGAAAAGCCAAAGAAGCAGGAAATATCTTTGGTAAGAACTGTATCTTATGAACTATGGGGGCAGGGAACAGTAGGGCACAGTGACTAAAAACCTGGTGTTGAAATTAGACCAATATGGATGCAAGTCGTGATGCGGGTGATACTGGCTAAGCTCCTGGGCTGTAACACGGGGCTACTAACAGTGCCTGCGGGATTAAGTGATGAAATGTGTAAAGTGCTAATCAAAGTAGCTGGTACTGAGTGAGTTCTCCAAATGGGGACTTCCCTGATTGTTATAGTAGCTGTTTGTTAGGCTCCGTCTCTGACCCTGCCTTTCCCATGCTCATTGACTGATGGGCATACTGCTTTATCCACAGATTCTTCCATCAACAGAGTCTTTTGGAGGATCACTTGATGGGTCATCATCTGTCCTTTTCTCGAGGCCACTGCCCTCCTCCCCTCTTCATGTTCACCCTGTGCTTTAACTGACAGCTTGTCTTCGTCTTGCTTCTTTAGATCTTTGCCCTAGCCCCTGCCCTACACAGCTTGAGCTGAGCTTGCTGGTAAGTGATCTTCACTCTAACCCTACTCTCCCTCTAGACCTCCACTTGACTTCCCTAACCACATCTCTAACCAAAGTCCTTAACCACAGGAAGGTGAAGAAAGGTACTTGAAGACTAGCACAGGGCATCTAGTGCACCATATCCCAAATTATGCTCTTCAGACGCTAATCCTGCAAGTTACTATGCAAGAAAAGATAGGTTTTCTGCTTAAATAATTTTGGAAAGTTTTGTATGCTATTTACATCTTAGACACCCACAGTTCATCTTTATATTTAGAGAACTGGACATACAAAGTTAAACAGAACACTGTATTGTCAACTAGAAGACATTTTTGTCTTCTGGAGACACTAGTGTAGTGGGAAGTAGAATGGGCAATGACACTTGCATTATGGTCCAGCTTATATTTATTACAAAGTAAAGCGATCAGGATGCTTACAATAACTTCAGTTCAGTTCAGTTCAGTTCAGTCACTCAGTCGTGTCCGACTCTTTGCGACCCCATGAATCGCAGCACGCCAGGCCTCCCTGTCCATCACCAACTCCCGGAGTTCACCCAGACTCACGTCCATCGAGTCAGTGATGCCATCCAGCCATCTCATCCTCTGTCGTCCCCTTCTCCTCCTGCCCCCAATCCCTCCCAGCATCAGACTCTTTTCCAATGAGTCAACTCTTTGCATGAGGTGGCCAAAGTACTGGAGTTTCAGCTTTAGCATCATTCCTTCCAAAGAAATCCCAGGGCTGATCTCCTTCAGAATGGACTAGTTGGATCTCCTTGCAGTCCAAGGGACTCTCAAGAGTCTTCTCCAACACCACAGTTCAAAAGCATCAATTCTTTGGCACTCAGCCTTCTTCACAGTCCAACTCTCACATCCATACATGACCACAGGAAAAACCATAGCCTTGACTAGACGAACCTTTGTTGGCAAAGTAATGTCTCTGCTTTTGAATATGCTATCTAGGTTGGTCATAACTTTCCTTCCAAGGAGTAAGCATCTTTTAATTTCATGGCTGCAGTCACAATCTGTAGTGATTTTGGAGCCCAGAAAAATAAAGTCTGACACTGTTTCCACTGTTTCCCCATCTATTTCCCATGAAGTGATGGGACCAGATGCCATGATCTTCGTTTTCTGAATGTTGAGCTCTAAGCCAACTTTTCCACTCTCCACTTTCACTTTCATCAAGAGGCTTTTTAGTTCCTCTTCACCTTCTGCCATAGGGGTGGTGTCATCTGCATATCTGAGGTTATTGATATTTCTCCCGGCAATCTTGATTCTAGCTTCTGTTTCTTCCAGTCCAGCGTTTCTCATGATGTACTCTGCATAGAAGTTAAATAAGCAGGGTGATAATATACAGCCTTGACGTACTCCTTTTCCTATTTGGAACCAGTCTGTTGTTCCATGTCCAGTTCTAACTGTTGCTTACTAACCTGCATACAAATTTCTCAAGAGGCAGGTCAGGTGGTCTGGTATGCCCATCTCTTTCAGAATTTTCCAGTTTCTTGTGATCTACATAGTCAAAGGCTTTGGCATAGTCAAGAAAGCAGAAATAGATGTTTTTCTGGAACTCTCTTGCTTTTTCCATGATCCAGCGGATGTTGGCAATTTGATCTCTGGTTCCTCTGCCTTTTCTAAAACCAGCTTGAACATCAGGAAGTTCATGGTTCACGTATTGCTGAAGCCTGGCTTGGAGAATTTTGAGCATTATTTTACTAGCATGTGAGATGAGTGCAATTGTGCAGTAGTTTGAGCATTCTTTGGCATTGCCTTTCTTTGGGATTGGAATGAAAACTGACCTTTTCCAGTCCTGTGGCCACTGCTGAGTTTTCCAAATTTGCTGGCATATTGAGTGCAGCACTTTCATAACATCCTCTTTCAAGATTTGAAATAGCTCAACTGGAATTCCATCACCTCCACTAGCTTTGTTCGTAGTGATGCTTTCTAAGGCCCACTTGACTTCACATTCCAGGATGTCTGGCTCTAGGTCAGTGACCACACCATTGTGATTATCTGAGTCGTGAAGATCTTTTTTGTACAGTTTTTCTGTGTATTCTTGCCACCTCTTCTTGATATCTTCTGCTTCTGTTAAGTCCATACCATTTCTGTCCTTTATTGAGCCCATCTTTGCATGAAATGTTCCCTTGGTATTTCTAATTTTCTTGAAGAGATCTCTAGTCTTTCCCATTCTGTTGTTTTCCTCTATTTCTTTGCATTGATTGCTGAGGAAGGCTTTTTTAGAACCCCCAAATCCCAATAGTTCATGCTAGTATTAGGAGATGCTGGTGCCAACACTGCCAGTCTCTGTGGCAAAGGGAAAAGAGTTCTAGAGGGTATGACATTGGTAACTGAGTGCTCAGCCCAGAAGTGTGTGTCACTTCCACTAACTATTGGGTTGGCTAATAAGTTTACATTTTTTCCAGAAGATGTAATGGAAAATCCTGAACAAACTTTTTGGCCAACACAATACTTATTGGTGAGTATCAGTCACACAACCATAACAAGCTAAGAAATGCCATCCTAGCAGCTACATGTGAGGGGGAGAAGTAGAAACATTTGGTGAGCGGTATTAATGACTACCATATGGAATTGCAGTGTTGACATCTGTAAAATGGGGAGGAGAAGAACTTGTGAATATTAAATGAAATACAAATTTAAAGTCTTTGGAAGGTGAAAAGTACTCTACTTCTGAAGGATCACTATCAAGGTGGCTCATGGGGTCCTGGCTTTGATATCAAAATAAGAACATGAGTCACAAAGGCACCACATGGAAGGGTAGGCAGCTAGCATGGTAACAAAGAAAACAGGATTATCAAGAATGGGACCTTAATAAGATAAACTTATGAATAATTACCAAAGAAATGGCAGCAATGAGAATTATCTAAAAATCATAATGAAGAAGTTTGCTAGACAAAAAGAAAAGCTTCAGTCCACTGTGTCCAAAAGACCACATTTTGAAAATGAGTATATATGAATTAATAATGTTGTACCATAATTGCTCATTGAATTAAACCACAAAGGAAATCCTGTTTTTATTCAGAAATATAATCTTCATAGACAATTCTTCCTCAGGCAGACACTACATGCTGTTTCCATTTACAAAAAGTATTAACTGTCATCTATCCTTTTTTCCCCCACACAGAAATTATACAACTCAAGCCTTTCAAGATGGAATACATTTGTGACACCTATTGTTTTACACATTACAGCAGATTTCAATAGTCTGGATTCAGGAAATGCTATGCTTCCATTCCATTTGTCATCTTTCATTCCTCCCTTAACAAACATGATGTGTGTGTGCTTGAAAATGATGAATATTTAAAGTGCAATCCTTACTAAAATACTGATTATGATAAATGCATCAGAAGCAGATAGAGTAGATATTTTCTAGAAATATGGAAAATCCTGCTTATAATCATGTTCTTTGTATTAAGATATCCACGTCTAGTCTTTTTGTTTTGTTTTGTTTTAATGATGCCTTAAATGTTGCTACTGAAGTGGACACTCCTGATGTTTTCAGGCCTTTCAGGGACTATCGAATACCTACATGTAGTATCACAGAGTTTGAATCTGGCCAGGCCTTTTAGCCCTGCTCATTAACACTCACAGGCCAGGACCACAAACAACTGCATGGATCATGAGGGGATAAATGCATAGGGAAGAGGCAAAGATGGAAAGGAGGCAAATTGAGAAGTGCCAATGCCAGTATAAAAACCCCCATAAGATGTGAAAAGCAATCAAGGAGCATGAGATAGTTTGTAGACTGTTGTTTCTGCCAAAGCCCCAAACCCCACAGTAACATTAGGTATTTAGTGGAAAAGTTTGCAGGTACCATGGCGATGCCTACAAATATAGCAACTCCCCCCCGACCACAACCAAAAGCTGAACTGTGGTCATTACAAAGCTCAAGAATCTCTATAGGAAAACAAAAATACACAGCACCTTACAAAGGAAAAACATTACAAAGTATGGCATCCTATTACAAATGATCAGGCATGTAAAGAGGGAGAAAAATACTATAGAGAATGAGGAGGAAAATCAACCAACTGAAACTGACCCAGAATTAACACAGATGACAAAATTAGTATTAGGTTGGCTGTAAGATGTTACGAAAAAACCTGAACAAATTTTTTGGCCAACCCAATAGATCAGGACATTAAAACTGTACTCCATATGCTCAGTATTCTTGCCTGGAGAATCCCATGGACAGAGAAGCCTGGTAGGCTACAGTCCATGAGCTCACAAAGAGTTGGACACAACTGAGTGATTAACTTTCACTTTTTTTTCCATATTCTCAAGAAGCCAGAGGAAAGACTGAACATGTTAAATAAGGAAGTGAAGCATATAAAAAAGATACAAATTGAACTTCTAGAGATGAAAACAATGAAATATACCTTGGATTAGGATTAACAACAGATTAGACATTGAATGAGAAAAGATTAACCAATTTGTTAGACAAGAAAATAAGAATCATCCAAAGTGAAACCTAGAAGTAAGCCACCCCCAAAGTAAGCAGAGCATAGATGAGCCATGAGACAACTTCCACCTGCTTAGTGTCTGGGTAATTGGAGTCCCCACAGAGAAGAGAGAGGGGGCAGGAAACATTTTGATGAGGTAATCATCAAAAAATTTCCAATTCTGATGTAAACTATAAACCCACATATCTAAGAAAGGGGCCATTGAGTAATCCAGGTGAGAGTCCATAGTAGTTTAGAGTAATAGCAGTACAGGTAGTTAGAATTGGTTAGGTTCTGGACATATTTTGAGGGTAAACCCAATAGGATTCCTTGATGTGTTGGATTTGGACTGTGTGATGGATTCAAGGATCACTCTAAAATTTTTGATCAGAGGAACTGGAGAGCTGAAATAAAAGACCCAGTCAGACTAGGAACCATCAGCTCAGATGTGAGCCAACAATTTCTCAATTTTCTGACGTAGAGATCTATTTCTGTGTTAGTTTTCACTGCTAGCATTTGGTAACCAGAGCAACAATGAATAGGTAAGATGAAAATTACTCACAGGGTATTTCCAGGCACATACCAAGTTCAAACTTCCAAAATGGTTTTTGAATGGGAATCTCTAGAACCTTTTCATCTGGCTTAGCTCCCAGCCCCACTCACAGATAAAATGGATGCTCATCAAAAATGCAGTTATCTAAGCATCCAAATGTTATGGTTTGCCACTTCATAATCATTACATCATCATTAGAAACAGAGAGGACACGGAATACTGTGTACATTTCAGCACCAGCAGCCTATCAGAATGCAGTGCCCAGGGCTTCTTGTGCTGTTACCTATTGGCTGTGGCAGAATGGTTTCCCCACATCATTTGCAACACTAGAACATTCTATGCTTCCAGGTCTTGCCTGGATGTGTCCAGGAACTCATGTGTCACCTTCCAGACTAGCAGTAACAGAGGAATGGCAGGGACCATTTCTTTTGTTTAGGTGAAGTGACTTCATAAAGAGGATTCAAATATGACAAAAGAATAGAAAAATTCAGCATCCCGATATTTCATTGTCAATATATTTATAAGTGGATGATATGGCAATCATATTTCTCATCATTACAAGAAAGTAAGAAAAATAGTAACCAGATTTTTTTTTTGCTAATTGAATGAAAAGGAAACCTTGAGGGAAAGAGGCATATTTTTGCCATTTGGAAGCTTCCCTACTATGTTAGACTCAGGGGCTGTGATTTGATAAGTCTTTCTGGAGCTTCACTATTAACCCACTGGAAGAATTGAGGTCCCAGACAGTATTCTACTCTACGCAAATGCAAGTGAATCTGTGGTAAGGGGTCAGTGTATCAACATAAAGAGAAGCTATTTTGTTTTATTTTAGAGTCTTTATTGAATTTGTTACAATATTGATTCTGCTTTATGTTTTATTTTGTTGTTGTTGTTTTGGGGGATGGGTCACAAGATATATGGTATCTTAGCTTCCCAAACAGAGATTGAACCTGTACCCGCTACATTGGAAGGCAAAGTCTTAACCACTGGACTGCCAAGGAAGTCCAAAATATAACCTATTTAAATTAAACAAATTCCCTGAAGATCTATAAGGCACTGTGCAGAAACGGAGAGTAGCAGGTGGGAGTGGAGTGGCTGTGGTAAAGGTTGAAAGAGAAGAAACTCAAAGACTGATGAGAACCCTTGCCTTACAAAGTCTCACATGCTAGTGGAGAAACAGGCACACAGACAACCCTATTGTGAGATAAAGATTGGTGCCTGCGGCTCCTTTTAGGGTACCCTCCTGATGGAGATCAAACCAGTCAATCCTAAAAGAAAATCAACTCTGAATATTCACTGGAAGGACTTATGCTGAAGCTGAAGCTCCAATACATTGGCCACCTGATGCAGAGAGTTGACTCATTGGAAAAGTTCCTGATGCTGGGAAAGATTGAAGGCAGGAGGAGAAGGGGGCAACAGAGGACGGGATGGTTGGATGGCATCCTGCACTCAATGGATGTGAATCTGAGCAAACACCAGGAAACACTGAAGGACAGGGAAGCCTGAAGTGCTGCTGTCCATGGTGTTGCAAAGAGTTGGACACAACTCAGCAACAGCAACCTGATCACTCAGGGTTGGTTAAGCTCACATACTTGTTGCTCAGAAGTCTGTGAATCAGTCTTTACAGTCTGACTTTTTAGGACAGGGATGATGGACCACAGTGGCCTTTCTCTACATTGTTGGGCCCAAGTCCCTCCCAAGAATGTCAATAGGGCATCCTAGCCAAGAAGAGGTTAGTCAGAACATAGCTGAGGATCTGTGGGCTTAAGTGAAGGAAATTGTGCAGATTCCCACCCAAACCAAAATGCAGACTGAAGTGAAACTTTTCTTGGGTCTGAAAAAGTTTCATAACCTTCCTCAGGATGTATTTTATTTTCATGCCCTGTTTGCATGCTTCACAGCCTCCCAGTTCTACTAAAAGCAGAAGTGCCAAAATACTTTAATGCAGTTTCTTCTTGTGGCACTGGAAGCCAGGTGCTAACAGTCAACAACATGGCAGGAAGAGGGTACAGACATTCCTAAGAGACTGGAACCTTCCCTCAAGGAGCAGCCACATGATCTGGCCATGACTTTCATGTTTGCCTTTTTTCTACACTAGGCTTTGAATTTATGGAGGAGATCCCTTTGGGATCCTAAGGCATTCTGTGGGTAAAGAGACATTGATTTTCCATATGTAAGTTGAGAAAATTGAAATGCAGAGCTATTCTCTGTCCCTAGCAGAGCCCAGGGGACAAGGCTGTAGGTCCATTATTGATTCCCATATAGGGAAGCTTCTCTTTAAAGACTGGTCATTGTTACTTACCTCACTTCTGTGGAGACTCTTGTGTTCACTCATCAATCTATTGCATTTTCATCTGAAATGAATTTGAGAAAAGGATTGTTAAATCAGGAGCTACAACTGACTGGCATCACCGACTCTGTGGATATGAGTTTGAGCAAGCTCCAGGAGTTGGTGATGGACAGGGAAGCCCGGCGTGCTGTAGTCCATGGGTTCACAAAGAGTCGGACGCGATTGAACAAGTGAACTGAACTCAACAACTGGCTGGGGTTCTGTAAGACATTGGAATTCTCTTTCCCTTGTTAATGACATCATCATTAATCAATAACTCCATTCTCCCACCCCCAAGATTGAAAGAGAGAATGTAGGAAAGGATAGGAGGAAGTCTTTGGCACATTTATCCCCAAGTAGGGAAATTCAGCTTTTAACTTGTATTCACCAGCAGTGGCCAATGGACATGGGAATGAGGGGTGGAGTTTCCAGAAGAGAAAGAGTCTGGCACATTCAAGGGAGCACGACTCTGACTGGAATACATGTGGAGCACAGAGGCAGAAGCTACATATCAGATCCACCCTCAAGGGCCTTATAGCCCACCTGAGGAATCTAGAGAACCCTGAGGAGGCAACTGAAAGGTTTTTTTTTTTTTTTTTTTTTTTTTGCATAAAGGGAGAGTTGCCTGGTTGTGTTTTGTTTTTGCTTTTTAATGAGGAATGGATTGAAGGCAGCACCTCCAGAGTCAGGTATTCCAGGTTGCAAAGTCTCAGTGAAACATGAAGAGTTAGGGAAGCAAGTATGGGAGATGGGGATGGATCCATTCACCTCACAGAGGTGAGTGAGTGCTTGTCCACTGTCCACTAGGTACTGGTCTTGACACCAAGTAGAAAACCAGCACTCTCTGCCTGGGGCTTGAACTGTGATGGGGAATGGGAGGAGGAGGTGATTCCACTTTTTCTCCTGTCACACCTTGAGGCTGAGTTTGGTGTGCAGTACAGCCTCTCCCACTGGACTATGAGCAACTTGAAAGCAAGAGCAATGTCTCAGTTCTCTTGACACCTCTGACACTAGCAAGAATACCACCCTGGACATAGTATGTGTTAAGTGTTAGCTGGAGATTACTTATTGTGCTATTATGAGAATTAATGAAATACACTTCATAATGGGCCAGAAAAAATAAGTTCATTGCATAAAAGGCATGTGTTGACTCTTTGCAACCCCATTGACTCTAGCCTGCCAGGCTCCTCTGTCCATGGGATTCTCTAGGCAAGAATACCAGAGTTGGTAGCCATTCCCTTCTCCAGGGAATCTTCCTCACCCAGGAATTGAATCTGGGTCTCCTGCATTGCAGGCAGATTCTTTACCATCTAGCGGCTACAAAAGGCACTAAGCCAGCCCAAACAATTTTGGATGGTTCTTCCATTTCAACCTTACAAAGTTCAACAATTTATATGTGGAAAGACCCATTTTAAATCTCTGTGACCCTTCCTCTAAGTGCTTCAAGGGGATCATGCTCCCACTGATCCCTGCCAATTGCTTCTCACTACTCTAATTTGAAAATCATTTGTGTTTATTTGAATAATATCCCTTTTCTCCTCTAAGGTTTTGAGCTCCTTGAGAGCAGTAAAGATTTTGTTTCTGCTCACCACTGCATTCCCAGCAGCTAGCATAGAGGCTGGCACAGAGTAGACACTCACTAAATATTTACTAAATGCATGAATAAATGAACAGATGGATGAAAGACCAATTAATCCCAACTGGAGAAGCTTTGCAAAAACTTCCTGGGCATTTGAGCTGGGCCTTGAAGAGGAGGAGGTTCTTCCAAAGTGCGTGGGAGAAGGGGCAGGGACCTTCTTGTCAGAAAGACCAGAATGGGCAAAGGCCCCCAAGGGTGAAAACTGTACAGAAGGTTCAGGGAACAATGAGTGGTTGGCTGTGGTTGGCACACAGGATGTGTGCAGGCTGGTGGTGGGCAATGAAACTGGAGAAGTGGAGACCACGCAGTGGAGGGGCATGAAAGCACCAAGAGCCACTTCCATTTACAGAGAACAGAGCAGGGAGCCTCTTGACATGCATCATTTCTCCTACTCAAAATAACCTGGAACAGTGGTTCAGCAAATGCGATCCTGGGTCCAGGAGCGTCAGCATCACCTGGTAACCTATAAGAAATGCAGCTTCTTAAGTTCATCCCCAACCTACAGAACCAGGAGCTCTGGCAGGGGCTGGGGGTGGGGTGGTCCCAGTACTCTTTTAGCAAGCCCTCCAGGGGCTTCTAAGGCAATGTGAGTAACACTGTCTTCTAAGTAGGAATTCCTATCTCATATTGTGCAGGTATAAAAACTAAATTCACAGAGGTGCAATAACTTACATAAGATCAACAGCCAATTAATGGTGGAGTTGCCCTGTCTAACCCCCAAGTCCCTGGTCTTCTGATATCATAATGCCTTGCTCCAGGCAGGGCATATTTTTCCTGAAGACATTGGTGAGTCACACAAGTTTTATGGAGGGGAATGACTAGATCGCATTTGTAATTTTAGAACTTTCATTCTCGCAACATAGAGGGTGGATTGGAGGAGAGAACTCTCAAGCAAGAGAATCAATTCAGAGGCTGTTGGTATAGTCCAGGCAAGAGATTAGGAGGGTCAAGTGATTGCCATTTCATATCTGAGAGAATTGGGGCACAAACCTATTTTTGTAGCCGCATTTACTCTTAGGGCTTCCCAGGTTGCGCCAATTGTAAAGAACCCACCTGCCAATGCAGGACACATAAGAGATGCAGGTTCAATCCCTGGGTTGGGAAGATCCCCTGGAGTAGGAAACAGCAACCCACTCCAGTATTCTTGCCTGGAGAATCCCATGGACAGAGGAGCCTGGTGGGCTATAATCCACAGGATCGCACAGAGTCAGTCACGACTGAGTGACTTAGCACACTACAGCATTTATTCTTACAATGTTGAAGGATAGTTTCTCCTGAGATAAATCAGAAATGGTTATTCTGACTTATGTATCATTTATCTCCAGAGTTAAAACATAAATACCTTGGTGGGGTGGGAGTGGTTGGAGATCCAAAAAACAGGAAGGGAGAAACCACTGACCTCCCACAGGGAACCAACCAACTAAATACTTCATGCATGTATTCTTAGGCCTAGTGGGCATGACACCTACCCAGTGAACTCATGCATTCACCTCTTCTAACTTCTAAAAGCTTCTTCTCTTCACTCTGGAATTTGCTTTTCTCATTTTTTCTCCCATTTTTACTGGAACCTGTGGAAGATTGGGCTTTATTAGTCCTCAGATCATGGCCCATTATCACTAGCCTGCACAAGGCCCTTTTCTAGCTTTATATATTTACTCCCTTTCAACACCATCTCCCAATATCATTTCCCTTTGGCTGTGTGGATAACCATTCTTATGTACTCAATGTCCTTTTATTTACATGTGTTCTTATAAAATACAGAGAGTCATCTTGTATATATAAACTTTCACTTACATAAATGGTATTGCTTTATAAGTGGCATACTGTTTTGTACTTTTTTTACTCAACACCAGTTAGATTCATATGGTCTGTTCCTTACTGTTGTGTGGTATTTCATGGGGTGCTTACTCACACCACATCTTGCCTGTCCACTCCCCCAAAGGTAGGCACATGGATTACCGCCAGCTCACCACAACCATTGTGATTGTTAGCGCTGCCCTGAACATCCTTGCAAGTGTCTCCCATTGACCTTTTCAGCTGCACACCAGGAACTGAACTGATAAGTCATGGAGTATGTGTTTAATTTCACCATGTATTACCACATTGCCATTCCAAATGGCTGATCCAGTCTCCACTCCTGCCAGTAGTACCTGAGGGCTACTTAATCTTACATCTTCATTGATATTTGGCATTTCTCACTTTTTAAAGTTTACATTTCCCATTGGGTGATCTCATTGTTATCATTAGTGAGTTTGAGCACCCAGGTCGATAGGTGCCCAATATGCTACAAGAAATCAGTGGAGAAATAACTCCAGAAAGAATGAAGGGAAGGAGCCAAAGCAAAAACAATACCCAGTTGTGGATGTGACTGGTGATAGAAGCAAGGTCCAATGCTGTAAAGAGCAATATTGCATAGGAACCTGGAATGTTAGGTCCATGAATCAAGGCAAATTGGAAGTGGTCAAACAGGAGATGGCAAGAGTGAACGTCGACATTCTAGAAATCAGCGAACTGAAATGGACTGGAATGGGTGAATTTAACTCAGATAACCATTATATCTATTACTGTGGGCAGGAATCCCTTATAAGAAATGGAGTAACCATCATGGTCAACAAAAGAGTCCAAAATGCAGTACTTGGATACAATCTCAAAGATGACAGAATGATCTCTGTTCGTTTTCAAGGCAAACGATTCAATATCAAGGTGATCCAAGCCTATGCCCCAACGAATAATGCTGAAGAAGCTGAAGTTGAACAGTTCTATGAAGACCTACAAGACCTTTTAGAACTAACACCCCCAAAAAATGTCTTTTTCATTATAGGGGACTGGAATGCAAAAGTAGGAAGTCAAGAAACACCTGGGGTAACAGGCAAATTTGGTCTTGGAATACGGAATGAAGCAGGGCAAAGGCTAATAGGGTTTTGCTAAGAGAACACACTGGTCATAGCAAACACTGAAATCAGATTGATTATAATCTTTGCAGCCAAAGATAGGGAAGGTCTATGCTGCTGCTGCTGCTGCTAAGTCGCTTCAGTCATGTCCGACTCTCTGCGACCCCATGGACGGCAGCCCACCAGACTCCTCCGTCCCCGGGATTCTCCAGGCAAGAATACTGGAGTGGGTTGCCATTTCCTTCTCCAGTGCAGGAAAGTGAAAAGTGAAAGTGAAGTCACTCAGTCGTGTCCGACTCTTAGCAACCCCATGGACTGCAGCCTACCAGGCTCTTCCGTCCATGGGATTTTCCAAGCAAGAGTACTGGAGTGGGGTGCCATTGCCTTCTCCAAGAGAAGCTCTATACAGTCAGCCAAAACAAGACCGGGAGCCAACTGTGGCTCAGATCATGAACTCCTTATTGCCAAATTCAGACTGAAATTGAAAAAGTAGGGAAAACCACTAGACCATTCAGGTATGACCTAAATCATATCCCTTATGATTATACAGTGGAAGTGAGAAATAGATTTAAGGGACTAGATCTGATAGACAGAGTGCCAAATGAATTATGGATGGAGGTTCATGACATTCTACAGGGGACAGGGATCAAGACTATCCCCATGGAAAAGAAATGCATAAAAGCAAAATGGCTGTCTGAGGAGGCCTTACAAATAGCTGAGAAAAGAAGAGAAGTGAAAAGCAAAGGAGAAAAGGAAAGATATAAGCATCTGAATGCAGAGTGCCAAAGAATAGCAAGGAGAGATAAGAAAGCCTTCCTCAGCAATCAGTGCAAAGAATTAGAGGAAAACAACAGAATGGGAAAGGCTAGAGATCTCTTCAAGAAAATTAGAAATACCAAGGGAACATTTCATGCAAAGATGGGCTCAATAAAGGACAGAAATGGTATGGACCTAACAGAAGCAGAAGATATCAAGAAGAGGTGGCAAGAATACACAGAAGAACTGTACAAAAAAGATCTTCACAACCCAGATAATCACGATGGTGTGATCACTCACCTAGAGACAGACATCCTGGAATGTGAAGCCAAGTGGGCCTTAGAAAGCATCACTATGAACAGATCTAGTGGAGGTGATAGAATTCCAGTTGAGCTATTTCAAATCCTGAAAGATGATGCTGTGGAAGTGCTGTACTCAATATGCCATCAAATTTGGAAAACTCAGCAGTGGCCACAGGACTGGAAAAGGTCAGTTTTCATTCTGATCTCAAAGAAAGGAAATGCCAAAGAATGCTCAAACTACTGCACAATTGCACTCATCTCACATGCTAGCAAAGTAATGCTCAAAATTCTCCAAGCCAGGCTTCAGCAATACATGAACCATGAACTTCCAAGAGGTTCAAGCTGGTTTTAGAAAAGGCAGAGGAACCAGAGATCAAATTGCCAACATCCACTGGATCATCGAAAAAGCAAGAGTGTTCCAGAAAAACATCTATTTCTGCTTTATTGACTATGCCAAAGCCTTTGACTATGTAGATCACAAGAAACTGGAAAATTCTGAAAGAGATGGGCATACCAGACCACCTGACCTGCCTCTTGAGAAATTTGTATGCAGGTTAGTAAGCAGTAGTTAGAACTGGACATGGAACAACAGACTGGTTCCAAATAGGAAAAGGAGTACGTCAAGGCTGTATATTATCACCCTGCTTATTTAACTTCTATGCAGAGTACATCATGAGAAACGCTGGGCTGGAAGAAGCACAGCTGGAATCAAGATTTCCAGGAGAAATATCAATAACCTCAGATATGCAGATGACACCACCCTTATGGCAGAAAGTGAAGAGGAACTAAAAAGCCTCTTGATGAAAGTGAAAGAGGAGAATGAGAAAGTTGGCTTAAAGCTCAACATTCAGAAAACGAAGATCATGGCATCTGGTCCCATCACTTCATGGGAAATAGATGGGGAAACAGTGGAAACAGTGGCAGACTTTATTTTTTGGGGCTCCAAAATCACTGCAGATGGTGATTGCAGCCATGAAATTAAAAGATGCTTACTCCTTGGGAGGAAAGTTATGACCAACCTAGATAGCATATTCAAAAGCAGAGACATTACTTTGCCAACAAAGGTCTGTCTTGTCAAGGCTATGGTTTTTCCAGTGGTCAAGTAGGGATGTGAGAGTTGGACTGTGAAGAAAGCTGAGTGCCGAAGAATTAATGCTTTTGAACTGTGGTGTTGGTGAAGACTCTTGAGAGTCCCTTGATCTGCAAGGAAATCCAACCATTCCATCCTAAAGGAGATCAGTCCTGGGTGTTCATTGGAAGGACTGATATTGAGGCTGAAACTCCAATATTTTGGCCACCTGATGTGAAGAGTTGACTCATTGGAAAAGACCCTGATGCTGGGAGGGATTGGGGGCAGGAGGAAAAGGGGATGACAGAGGACAAGATGGCTGGATGGCATCACCGACTCAATGGACATGAGTTTGGGTAAACTCTGGGAGTTGGTGATGCACAGGGAGGCCTGGCGTGCTGCGGTTCATGGGGTCGCAGAGTTGGACACGACTGAATGACTGAACTGAACTGAACTGTGGTCTATGTGATCAGATTGGTTAGTTTTCTGTGACTGTGGTTTTCATTCTGTCTGCCCTCTGATGGAGAAGGAAAAGAGGCTTATGGAAGCATCCTGATGGGAGAGACTGACTGAGGGGAAAAGTGGATCTTGTTATGAAAGGCGGGGCCATTATCAGTAAATTTTTAATCCAATGTTCTGTTGATGGAAGGGGTTATGTTCCCTCCCTGGTATTTGACCTGAGGCCAAACTATGGTGGAGGTAATGAAGATAATGGCGACCTCCTTCAAAAGGTTCCATGCACGCAGTTGTGCACTCATTTCCCCCGACCCTGCAGCAGGCCACCACTGACCCAGGCCTCCACCAGTGACTCCTGGACACTCACATGCAAGTCTGGGTCAGTCTCTGCTCCTTTCTCCTGGGTCCTGGTGCACACAAGGTTCTGTTTGTGTCCTCCAAGAGTCTTTTTCCCCAGTCCTGTGTAAGTTCTGGCAGCTCTATGGTGGGGTTAATGGAGACCTGCTCTAAGAGGGCTTATGCCATACCCAGGTCTACTGCATGCAGCAGAACCCCTGCCCCTGCAGCAGTCCACTGCTGACCTGTACCTCTGCAGGAGACACTCAAACACAGTCCTGTTTCAGTCTCTTTGGGGTCTCTGGGTTCTGGTGCACACAAGATTTGTTTAAGCCCTCTGAGCATCTCTGGCAGGTATGGGGTTTGATTCTAAATGCAATTTCCTCCCTCCTACCATCTTGCTTACTAATTGATTATATTCTTTGCATCCAAAGATGGAGAAGCTCTACACAGTCAGCAAAAACAAGACCAGGAGCTGACGGTGGCTCAGATCATGAACTCCTTATTGCCAAATTCAGGCTTAAATTGAAGAAAGTAGGGAAAACCACTAGACCATTCAGGGATGACCTACATCAAATCCCTTACTATTTTACAGTGATAGTGAGAAATAGATTCAAAAGATTAGATCTGATAGAGTGCTTGAAGAACTATGGATGGAGGTTAGTGACTTTGTACAAGAGGCAGGGATCAAGACCATCCTCAAGATAAAGAAATGCAAAAAGGCAAAATGGTTTTCTGAAGAGGCCTTACAAATAGCTGAGAAAAGAAAAAATGCAAAAGGCAAAGGAGAAAAGGAAAGATATACCCATTAGAATGCAGAGTTCTCAAGAATAGAAAGGAGAGATAAGAAAGCCTTCCTCAGTGATCAATGCAAAGAAATAGAGGAAAACAATAGAATGGGAAAGACTAGAGATCCATTCCGGAGAAGGCAATGGCACCCCACTCCAGTTCTCTTGCCTGGAAAACCCCATGGATGGAGGACCCTGGTGGGCCGCAGTCCATGGGGTCGCTAAGAGTTGGACACGACTGAGTGACTTCACTTTCACTTTTCACTTTTATGCATTAGAGAAGGAAATGGCAACCCACTCCAGTGTTCTTGCCTGGAGAATCCCAGGGATGGGGGAACCTGGTGGGCTGCTGTCTATGGGGTTGCACAGAGTCGGACACGACTGAAGCAACTTAGCAGCAGCAGCAGCGGAGATCCATTCAAGAAAATGAGTGATACCCAGGGAACATTTCATGCAAAGATAGGCACAATAAAGGACAGAAATTGTATGGACTTAACAGAAGCAGAACATATTAAGAAGAGGTGGCAAGAATACACAGAAGAACTGTACAAAAAAGATCTTCATGACCCAGATAATCACAATGGTGTGATTACTCACCTAGAGCCAGATATCCTGGAATGCGATTTCAAGTGGGCCTTAGGAAGTATCACAATAAACAAAGCTAGTGGAGGTGATGGAATTCCAGTTGAGCTATTTCAAATCCTAAAAGATGATGCTGTGAAAGTGCTGCACTCAATATGCCAGCAAATTTGGAAAACTCAGCAGTGGCCACAGGCCTGGAAAATGTCAGTTTTCATTCTGATCTCAAAGAAAGGCAATGCCAAAGAATGGTCAAACTACTGCACAGTTGCACTCATCTCACAAGCTAGCAAAGTAATGCTCAAAATTCTCCAAGCCAGGCTTCAACAGTACATGAACTGTGAACTTCCAGATATTCAAGCTGGATTTAGAAAAGGCAGAGGAAGCAGAGATCAAATTGCTAACATACATTGGATCATCAAAAAGCAAAAGAGTTCCAGAAAAATATGTACTTCTGCTTTATTGATTATGCCAAAGCCTTTGTGTGGATCACAACAAACTGTAGAAAATTCTTCAAGAGATGGGAATACCAGACCATCTGTCCTGCCTCCTGAGAAATCTGTATGCAGGTGAAGAAGCAACAGTTAGAACTGGACGTGGAACAACAGACTGGTTCCTAATCTAGAACTCCTGGCAATCTTGATTCCAGCTTGTGCTTCATCCAGCCCAGAGTTTCTCATGATGTACTCTGCATATAAGTTAAATAAACAGGGTGATGATACACAGCCTTGACTTACTTCTTTCCCGATTTGGAACCTGAACATGAGTTTGAGCAAGCTCCAGGAGTTGGTGATGGACAGGGAAGCCTGGCATGCTGCAGTCCATGGGGTCATAAATAGTCAGCCACAACTGAGAGACAGAACTGGCTGACTGATTGATGGACTGTCTTGCTGGGGCTTCTCCTTTGCCCTTGGACGTGGGTTATCTTTCTAGATGGCACCATTTCCAAAATATACCTTGAATCCATCCACTTCTCTTCATCTCTGCTCTAGACTGTAGAATATACCATATAGTATTTTGTATTGCATATATGCATTTCACAACATGTAATCATTTTAGTTCATTTATCTCTTTATTACCTATATACCACATTACAGTGTCATTTCCAAGAGGGCCACAATCGTGTCTGTCTTGGTTACCACCATGCCCCCAGGACCCAACACAGTGCCTGGTGTTTGTTAAATATTTACTGAATAAAGGATTGGTTTCTTTCCTTTTGACTCAACTCTTTCAGAAGCTGAGAAGCCAAACAACAATCAGAATGTGAAGATATTGACCACGTGTAAGAATTGCTTCTTGATACTTTTTTAAAGCTCCATATTGCCTAGCATATTATCCAGCACATAAAGCACCCGAGATAAATAGTACTGAAATTACTGCACATATACAGTGCTTTGAATATGTTGGCAATGGTTTCTGTGTGAGTACATGACTTTAAACATCCATAGAACTTCCTCTTTCCTTGGGGAGATTGTTGCTTACATCATGACTAATGCTCGTTTAAAATATTAGAGTATAGCCCCAATTATGAAAGCCTCTGGAAGACCATCCCCCTGAAAAGAGCTGGGTTCTGAAATGTATGAAAAATAGCCAGAGAAATGAGCAGTAGACATGGCTATATCAACCATGGGTTTGCTTGGCCACTGAGTACATTCTTTGTTTGGCAGATCTGCTTTGCATCTAGGCAAGAGCTAATTTCCCAGACTAGAAAGAGCTATTCAGAAAGAGGAGGCCGTATGTTCTCTGGGTGAAGGAAGAGGAGACAAAGCAGTGACAGTGAGAATCGAACAGACCTCACCACAGTGGCTACAGAGCTACTAGAGAGGGCTCTCAAATACTGGTGTGCTTTAGAATCACTTGGGGTAAATATGTGAAGATGCAGATCCTCTGGTCCCATCACAGGTATTATTTTGAAGGTCCAGGAGTGGGCTTAGGAATCTGCATTAGCATACTAAGGGCTTGGACCACATTTCAAGAGAACTCATACGAGAGAGAGTGATCCAAACCATAGTTTAGAACAAAGAGTAAAGATACATTTCGTAATAGCTTGGCTGGCTTTACCAATGAACAGAGACCTAGCTTCAGACAAATAGTGAAGGACAGAGAATGGTCCAGGGACAAGGATAGATTGTCTAAAGCCAAGAAACATAGAACCTTCTAGATCTAGGGGCAAAGGGAGTGACCACAAGGTCAGCAAAGGTCATGAAGCTTGAATAATTCAGTCCTCGAGGCTCTCTTCTTCCAAACCTGATTATAAGCTTCTCTTTCCATAAGCAATTATTCTGTTCATTGATTTTAAAAGGATCTAATGCATTGTTTTGCACAAAACCAGCACTCTACAATGCTTTGAATTACTGACTTGAGCACAAGACTTTATTTACTAAATAAAAGGTTCTTATATAGCCCTTTGCTTGTGAAGATGATAATCTATCTGAGAGATAAAATGTGTGAGTGAAACTCCAAAATATTTTCAAAATGATGGATAATGAATCTTGATAATAGGGAATAAACTAATATCTAAAGTTCCAAAGAGCCAGACATTAAGACATGAGATAGGGATCAGGGTGGGCAAGATTTCTTAGAAAATATCAATCTTGAGCTGGGTCTTGACAGAAGCAATGGTAAGTTCAGAATCTTATATAATATGAATGCAATATAAGAGGTATAATAGGACATAATTGACAAAGAGAAGGAAGGAAAGCAAATCTAAGACCAAGGATGAGACCTTCACTCTCATTTATGTTCAGAGATGGACACACATATGGGTAGGAGGACATGAGAGATTTTTTGGAGTCATATCTTTTTCATATTCTCTTTAAACCATCTCAATTCCACTTCCAAGACCCTATGCTCCTGAAATGGTAGGCTCTCCAAACTCAGTCATCCATGGAGAGTCTACCAATTGGAATTAAACAAAAATCCAAGGAACTTAGGGCTTCCCAATTGGTGCTGGTGGTAAATTACCCAGCTGCTAATGCAGGAAACCAAAAGAGACTCAGGTTCAATTCCTGGGCCAGGAAGATCCCCTGGAGAAGAAAATGGCAACCCACTCCAGTATTCTTGCCTGCAGAATCCTAAGGACAGAGAAGTTTGGCAAGCTACAGTCCATGGGGTCACAAAGAGTCAGACAGGACTGAAGCAACTTAGCACACACACACGCACCAAGGGACTTAACACCAAAGTTTTGAGTGGGATTCTAGATTATGCCATTAGAATTTCCTGGGACAAAACTTGTCCCAGTCCCCATGGGCTCTTCAGTGTGACGGCTGTTACTCGGGAGCCCACTCCACAAGGCAGCCTCATATTCAGTGCTTTAACATGTCCCTGCAGCCTTCCTTCTCTGAGATCTTCCCACATCTCAGCCCTGCCAGCAAGGTGGTCCAAGGTATGCTTCTGATTTCCAAAGTAAGAATCCCTGAGTCAAGGAACAGCCAAGACAATCTACCTCAAATCCAGAAGGTAGTATGAAATTTAGAGAAGAGAGCAAAATGATGTGTATATCTATATCTTTATGCATACACAGATAAAAATATATTCATATTCTTGCCTCTTTCATAATTACAGCAATGAAATTTCTGGTCATGGAATTTGGCTGGGCCCTCCAAATATTGGCCAAAAGCTCTCTAAAGGCTTCAGGAGGCAAATTGCATTTATAAAATAAAACATTGACCATATTCATTCACTCCTATTTTATATTTATATGGTGACTTTTGTACTAGATATTCAAATGTGCTTCATTATGCTTTATGACTGTAATTTGCATACTGAAATAATATTTGAACTGAGGCACTTGGGAGTGATTTATAATGTTTTCAACAGTTCCTGTGCTTTCGAATGAAGGCGATATGGAGCTATACAATCGGAGAACTTGAACTGAAGTGTTTTGTCTCACTCCAACCCAGCCTAAATCTTTCATTAAAAATGATGACTTGCTAATAATACAAAGGGCCCAGCAGCCTGGTCATTATTCTGATTGGGTGAGGTCGATCTTCTGCAGCTCTACCTGCTACAGTCATGATGGGCACCTTCTTGGCTCCCTTGGTTTAAAGGCCACCTATAATCCTGCTGCCAAGGTCTCCAGGCTTCCAGCTGGAGTGGGCAGATCCAGAGTTGGGGATGAGGCCACCCTATCTGAGCCAAAATCAAGCCTGTTGTTAGACACAGGAAGTGTGGAGTTCCTGAGTTGCTTTATAGACTCACACACCTTTTCCATAACATGAAGTGCCAGGACTTGTCAGGGTAACTTCCAGTGACAGTGCTCACAGAGGGTCCATGTGACCACCCACCTCAGCTCCCGGTACTGCAGCCCCTGTTTGCATCTTTGCTATGGTAGGCTTCCACGGGGGGATTCTTTTGAGAAAGGACTCAGTCTCTTAAAAAACAAAAGCTTGAAAACCAATGGACTACATAGTGTAGAAATTTCTCTACATGTCCTGGCATGTCCTGTCCTTGGTAGCAATTCTGACCCACGTATCCTAATTCTCCAGGAGTTGGGTTTCAGCCCTATTACAGAGTGAACTGTGTCTTCCCAGATTTCATATGTTAAAGCTCTAATTCCAATGTGACTGTATTTGGAATAAGGCCTTTAAAGAGGTAATTAATTAAAGTTCAATAAGGTCTTAAGGGTGGGGCCCTAATCCAATAGGACGGATATCCTTACAAAAAGAGGAAGAGACACCAAGGGTCTATCACACACAGAAGAAAGGCCACGTGAAGACACAGTAAGAAGGTGGCCACCTGCAAGCCAGGGAGAAAGGCCTCAGGAGAAACCAAACTTCAGGACACCTTCTTGGACTTCCAGCATCCAGAACTGTGACAAAATAGCTTTCTCTTTTTAAAAACACTTATCTGTGGTATTTTGTTAAAACAGCCCTAACAAGTTAATAAAAGACACAGTGATTCAACATTTAACAATTATTTATTGAGCACCTCTTATTTGCCCAGCCATGGAGCACATGGAGAGATGATGGTAAAGAAAATAGACACAGGGACTTCCCTGGTGGTCCAGTGGTGAAGACTCTGCACTTCCAGTGTAAGGGGCACAGTTTTGATCCCTGGTCGGGGATCTAAGATCCCACATATGATGCAGCCAAAAATAAAAAAATAATAATAATTAATTAAATAATTGCTGAATATTTAAAAGAAAAGAAAATAGACATAAATGCTGATTTTTAAGTCACCTAACAAGAGGCTGACTCGGGCACTAAATTGCCCTGGTTCTAATACTGACTTTCTGTGTGGCCTTGGGATAGCTATTCAACCCCTCTGTGTAGATTTCAACATCTACAAAGTGAGTATGGTATCAGTAATAATTGGCGTTGGAGTTGTTGTGAAGGAAAAAAAACTATTATATGCAAAGGAGTCTTAATAGTATCTGGACAGTAGCAAGTGTTAGCTATTATTATTTTTACAATGTTATCCTCAAGGGCAAAAAACCAAACATATTACCTAATTCCAGGCAGTGATAAGTGCTAGGAAGAACAATAAAGCACAAAGGAGACTAAGAATGATGGGAGCAGGAAAGATCCCCACAGAGGGTCTTTTAAGCATAGTCCTGAATATTTATTAGCTGTAAATAAACTGAATTCAAGTGAATAAATTAAATATCATTCTGATTAACCTGAATGAGCAAGTCATGTAAAGAACATTCCAAGCAGAGAGACTATCAAGTGCAAAGGCCCTGGGGTTAGGAAGATATTTGGAATGCTACAGAAAGCAGGAAAATTTCAGGGTAGTAAAGCAATATGAGCAGTGGAGAGAAAGGATAAAATTAGGTCAGGGAGAATAGGAGAAGCCAGCTAATAGAGGAGTTGATTAGGTTAGGATTCCCCCAACTTCCCTGATATGCATGGCAATTACCTTGAGCCTCTGTTAAATAAACTAATTACAAGGGCTTTTCCTCTAGAAATTTGAATTCAATAGTCTCAACACATACTATATGGGAGGTGCCATGTGGAGCACTAAGGATATGTCAAAAGAAAAAAACCCACAGACCAAAATTTTCTGTCTCAATGAGGCATAGTCTAATAGGGAAGACAGAAAATAAACATCTTTAAAATCATATTGTACATTAGATATTGGTCCATGGGTTGCAACTGTGTACAGGATGATCAAGTCTGGGTTGGGGATAGACACTGAGGAGTTGTCGGCATGTAGATGAGGACTGAAAGCTGTGAGACTGGCTAAGATTACCAAGGGGATGAGCATAGATAGAGAAGAAGTCCAAGGACTGATTCTGGGCCACTTCAGTGTTTGGAGATTGGGGGAGTGAGGTGGAGTCAGTAAAAGAGACTGAGGACAAGTAGCCAGCAAGTGAGTGAGGAGAAAAAACAAGAGTCTGGTGTCCTGACTGTTAAGTGAAAAAGGCATTTCCAGGATAAGCAAATGCTCAGCTGTGTCAACAAGTTGTTTCTGGGTCAGGTAAGATGAGAACTAAAAATTGTCCATGAGATTTGGCACCAAGACCTTATCAGTTTAACAGGAGGGAAGACAGGCAGGTGGATGGGGTGGAGTCTACAGAAACTATTCTGACTGCCTCCATTTTCTCAAGGAAGAGGAAGCATGGTTATCAGGTGAAAGTTAAGATGGAAAGGAAGAGATAGAAACTTGGGGAGTGAGAAGAATGTATGAAATGGTCATCTTGGGCAGTGGAGAGTATAAGACCTAACAAATAGTGCACAACTGCTGAGCAATATTAAGGGTCCACTTTAGGCACATGACTGTGAATTCAAGTAAGACCAGCCAGCATCTTGGTGAGGTTTTTCCTGGTCATTTACAGTTGCAAAGTAGATGGTAGTCTTCCTAAGAAAAGTGATAGGGGAGCACAGTTATTGAGGATATATACACAAAGCAATTATAGTGCTTGACCATGGAATTCAGGAGGAGAGAGGATATGAGATGGGTGAAAGACAGTGAAAAGTTTTTAGAATCAATGGGTGATAGGGTCTGCTATGGTTGAAGAGATAGTTGGCCATCAGGCAATGGAGGAAATAAGCCTTGAAGATAGAAAGTGGTGGGAAGGGAATAGGATGTAAAAAAAAAACTGCAGTTGTAAGGATTGTGGTTATTTGTTACAACATGAGTAAGGGTATGGCCATGGATCCAGGTCTCCTGAGGACAGAAGAGGTCAAGGAACTGAGAGGCCAGAGTGTCAAAAGGATTAATTATGTCACTATTGAAATCACCAATAATTAATACAATAATTAATACAAGAGTAGTATTAGAGAGTGACAGTGAGCTAGGAGCTAAAATCATCAAAAAAGAAAAAAGAAACTAGGTCTAGTCACTCAAGGACTGGGAGAAGAAAACAACATTTTGGTACAGGGGAGATACTGTCTTTTGGAGTGAAATTAAAAACTTTTAACAAAAACTCTGGATAGTTCTTACCTCCAGGATAGTTTCTGAAACGCTGCCCAGGCCACGTTAAGGACTTCAGATGTTATTCTGAGTGTGATGGGAAGACATTGGAGGAGTCTGAACATGGAAGGGACATAATGATGTTCATTATGATAAGTAACCCATTTGGACCATAAAGAAGGCAGAGCACCAAAGAATTGATATTCTTTAATTGTGGTGCTGGAGAAGACCCTGGCACCTCAAGACTCTCAAAACTCTTGAGAGTTTGGACTGCAAGAAGATCAAACCAGTCAATCCTAAAGGAAATCAACCTTGAATATTCACTGGAAGGACTGATGCTGAAGCTTCAATACTTTGGCCGCCTTATGTGAAGAGCCGACTCTTTGGAAAAGACCCTGATGCTGGGAAAGATTGAAGGCGGGAGGAGAAGAGGACGACAGAGGATGAGATGGTTGGATGGCATCACTGACTCAATGGACATGAGTTTGCGCAAGTTCCAGGAGATACTGAAGGACAGGGATGCCTGGCATGCTGCAGACCATGGGGTCACAAAGAGTAGGACATAGTGGCTGAGCAACAACAACCCAGTTTATCCCAGCAAGTGCATTTTTACCCCTATCCTTAGTTTTCTCACTAGACCTCTCCTCACCAATCAGTGGCCTGGTTTCTCATTAATCAACTACACTTCCAAAATTTGGGCCACTGGACCAAACTCCCTATCCTTTGTTGTCATAAATTAATTTCCAGATCTTGCTTGTACTTTTGGACTCACATCCCAAAGTGACTGGGTCCCTAACATATCCCAATCTCCAATCATTTATCCATGCTCCCCTGCCAGATTTGCTGGACTCATGGTTCCAACCTTGGGGAGCCTTGCTGTGATTCAAGTTTACATCTGTCCTGGGCTATGTACTACGTTTGGGTTCCCCCATGGCTCAGCTGGTAAAGAATCTGCCTGTAACTCAGGAGACACAGGAGACATATGTTTGATGCTGGGGTCAGGAAGATCCCCTGGAGGAGGAAATGGCAACTCACTCCAATATTCTTGCCTGGGAAATTCCATGGACAGAGGAGCCTGGAGGGCTACAGTCCATAAGGTTGCAAAGAGTCAGGCTAGCTATGGTGGAGGAATGAAATGGAAATGTGGCAAATTTGTCATTTCCCTGACAGATAATTGTAGAAGTCATTAACATAGTCATGAATTCACTCATAAAATAATTAATAACTACAGCCACTCCTGTAGGCATTAGAGATATAACAGGGAAGAACCCAGACAGAGGCCCTGATCTGATGGGACTTCACAGTTAGTAAAAGAGACTGAAAATAAACAAGTAATATATATATATATATATATATATATATATATATATATATAGTAATTTCAGAAAGTGCCATGTGCCTTAAAGTTAATAAAATAGATATCTAGTAGACCTCTATGCCAAGCATTGTTTTAAGTGGCTTAATCTACTTAGCCTACTTAATCCTTACAATAATCTCATAAATTTGGCACTTATCACATGTTATAGATGAAGAAACTGAGGTTCAGAAAGATTAAGTAATTTACATACTTGGGGAAGTAACTTGATTGTGTGTCTGTTTCTTCCCCTGTAAAATGGGAATAATAATAATAACTATAACTATACCATAGAGTTGTTTTTCTGATGTAGGGACTTTATGTGTATAAAGGAATCAGAATAATGCCCAGTACATACTAAGTGATAGCTACCATTCCATGTTACCGATGAAGAAACCAAGTTTCAGAAAGGTTAAGTATGTTACACATGAAGAAGTGAAAAATGGCAGCTGTTCAACGAATATTTCTTACCTGAAGGGCAGGACTGAGGTCCTTACAAAGCTTCTGCTCCCTGCCAAAGCCCATGTCCTTGGTAGCACTGCATCTCTGTAAAGATGCAGTCAATCAGGAGTTAACTGTGGGCTAAAAATACATTTTATTTCAGCTCTATTCTCCACGCCTAGAGATACCCAGCAAACCGTACTGAAGAATTAGGACATGTGCAGTGTTAAACTGTGGCACAAAATCACAAGGAAACAACTAGAGGAGGGAAGGGCATTCAGTAACACGAGAAAAAAGTGAGAAATAAGCAATATGTCTCTGTTTTTCTCATCGAATTACTTGCAGTATCTCATGACTGTATTACCATTTCTTCAGATTTTATCTAAAGAGGAAAATAATAACGCATATGTAAGCAGGGCTTGACGAGCTTAAAGCAGACTGAAAGGACCTAATTAACAGTCTCAGTCCCAGAAAGAAGATCTTGCAGGGTTTGTCCAGGTCTAAGTTTCCCAATTCTCTACAATCAAGGATTCTGCTAGATAAAATCTGAACCAATATGAATCGACCTGAACTCGAAGTCACGCTAGAGGTAAGCTCTCAGACAATGTGTACTAGCCTGCTCCGACTTCTCAGAACTAGCTGGGGTGACACAACAGCCCTGTGTGAATTACCAAGCTCCCCAGCACTGTCAGATCTGTAGCACACGAGACAGAAGGCGAAATTCAGGGCCTTAATTCTAGCTTGTCACATCGAAGAGTCCACAGCCCAAGTATCTAGTAGTCAGAGAGATGCCTTATTATTCTATGATTTTTGTGCTGTGCTGTGCTTTGTCACTCAGTCACGTCGGACTCTTTAAGACCCCATGGACTGTAGCCCTCCAGACTCCTCTGTCCATGCGGATTCTCCAGGCAAGAATACTGCAGTGGCTTGCCATGCCCTCCTCCAGGGGATCTTCTCAACCCAGGGATCGAACCCAGGTCTACCGCATTGCAGGCAGATTCTTTACCATCTGAGCCACTAGGGAAGCCCAAGAATACTGGAGTGGGTAGCCTATCGTTCTCCAGGGGATCGCCCAGACCCAGGAATTGAACCCAGGTCTCCAGCATTGCAGGCAGATTCTTTACCAGCTGAGCTACCTGAGAAGCCCAAGCATATTCCTATCCTGAAAACATTCATTTAACAACCATCTAAGAACCAAGGAGCTTTCAGCAATTTGAAAGGTGTCTTGCTTTTGAAAAGCTTTGCCTCCAAGGAAAGAAACAGGTGTCCTTACTTCATGGCATTCTGGGAATTAGGGCAGCCTTTTCTTTAAAAAGAAAAGACTCCCCTGCTGCTTAAACAAAACAAACTTTCTATAACCCTCCACAGACAGTGGGATTCCCTGGTGGCTCAGATGGTAAAGCGTCTGCCCACAACGTGGGAGACCCGGGTTTGATCCCTGGGTGGAGAAGATCCCCTGGAGAAGGAAACGCAACCCACTCCAATACTCTTGCCTAGAAAATTCCATGGATGAAGGAGCCTGGTGGGCTACAGTCCATGAGGTCGCAAAGAGTCAGACACGACTGAGCGACTTCACTTTCTTTCCACCAACAGCATTTAATTTGAAATGTTTAATAAATCGCCCACAAACAATACTTTCTAAGATGCTTGCAGCAATGAACTGGCAAAAAAGCAAAGAAAGAAGCAAAAAAAGTTGGACTGCTAGTCCCCAGTGGAAGCCGGTAAGTCAGTTTCCTTTGCATCTTACGTTCCTGGAAAGACTCACACAAATGCATAAAGGTCTAGGCTCCTATCCACAGGGCTGTTAGGCAGGGATCATTTTGCCCAGTATTCATTTGTCTGCTGTATCCCTCCACAGACGGCAGGTCTCCCTATGGTCAAGGACCAGGGTAACTCATCTCTGGCTCCTTGCTCCTCAGATCACAGACAAAGATAAAAGGGAAGAAGAGAAGTGGAACAGAGGGAGAAAGAGCAGGCAGAGAAATAGGGTGGGTCCCTGCACAATGATACAAGTCCCCGGATAGGGTCTTCCTGCTGCAGTTTGCCCATCCTAGTTCTGTCAAGAGACAGAGTGGATTGAACCAGAAGAGCTTCTTGAGCCTCCCAGAATTCTAGATTTAAAAGAAGATGGTCTTCAATAGCTCTATCCAAAGCAGAACACTTTGCAGGAAAAGTGAATGCTTTGGTTACATCATTCTCTCCTTCTCCTGTAACCTTGCTCCTATAGCCATGTAGAGCCCCTGTGAAGACCACACAGGTCACAAAATGCCCAGAAAATGGGCACCAGAATTAACCAGGAATTTGGAAACTCTGTGAACCCTTGGAGCAGCCCCCCTCCCTTATTTTAAGCCTTCTATTGTCTTTTTCCTCAATTGTAAAAATTTACTGAGTGCATACTCTTGATTGAGAATAGACGTTTTTCTATTGCATTTGAAACTATCAGCCTCATTGCAGGCAATGTGTCTCCAAACCTTAAGTATTAATAGCATGACACCCTTTCTGAAATTTCCATCTCACCATTGTGTAGCGGTTTCATATCTTTCTCAAGGCAACCTTAGAATTTTCCAGGCTTTGTGACAGCGACTGATACTGTGAGAAGCAGCTCCTTCTGAGAGCCAAGAGAGGCATCTGCTACGAGCCCCCTCCAGCTAGGGAGCTGGGGCGGCTTTCCCCCAAAGCTCCAATGTATTCAGCTTTCTGTGCTGCCAGCAACTAAAGCTGCCTCAGAAATGATGTCTCAGTGTGGAGTCGTCCATATTATTGTGCTCCCCCAAAAGACCAGGCAGCCTCTCAGTAATTTAACCAAAGGGATTGTGAAAGTCAGCCATGAACTCGGCGGCACTAGACCAAAGGAGAGTAATTTGGTTGAAAGCCACATTGGATATCCTGAATCTTTTTTTTTTCCCCACTTAAAAAAGATTTTATTAAGTAGATGTAGATGTGCTGGACTCTGTCTTCCTAGCAGCTTGGTAGGGTGTTTGAAAGAAAGTGAATTAAAATATAAAAGGCATTTAGAAGCATCCCCGGTACTCAAAGAACTAAATGTAAGTTCCATGAGGAAAAACACTGTGGACATCATCCACCTCTACCTCTGGCAGGGGCGGGGTAGGGGCAGGAGAGGTGTCTGGTATGCTGATTCAAGTGCACAGAGCATGGCACATCATAACCAAAAGAATCATTTGATTAGCAAAGAAGTCAAATAGAGACCTGGGGACTTCCCAGGTGGTCCAGTGGCTAAGACTCCATGCTCCCAATGCAGGGGGCCTGGGGTTCAATCCCTGGTTGGGGAACTAGATACCACATGCCACATCTAAGACCCAACACAACCAGATAAATAAATATTTATTTTGTAAAAGTAGAAGAAACCTGAATGAACCCTCAGGAAAAAGTCATTACCACAGTGCCTTATAAACTTATCTGGACATTAGAGTTACCAGGCCACTTGTTAACAATATAGAATATCCAGCACCCACCCCCTTGTCTCCTTGGACAGCAAGGTGATCAAACCAGTCAATCCTAAAGGAAATCAGTCCTGAATATTCATTGGAAGAACTGATGCTGAAGCTGAAGCTCCAATACTTTGGCCACCTGATGTGAAGAACTGACTACTTAGTAAAGACCCCGATGCTGGGAAAGATTGAAGGCAGGAGGAGAAGGAGACGACAGAGGATAAAATGGTTGGATGGCATCACCGACTCAATGGACATGAGTTCGAGCAAGCTTCAGGAGTTCGTAATGGACAGGGAAGCTTGGCGTGCTGCAGTCCATGAGGTCACAAAGAGTCAGACAGGACTGAGTGACTGAACTGTACTGAGCACCCACCACCCCTGATTTTCTCCCCACCATATCTATAAAGGAGGGGACTGGAATCTCAGTTTTCAACAATTTTCTCTGGGGAGTATTTTACTTGAAAGAGTACAGTTGAGTGGTTTTGAGTATAGTCACAAAGTTGTGCAACCATCCCCAGCGTCCAATTCCAGAACATTTTCATCTTCCCCATAAGGAAACACCATAATCACTGGGCAGTTGCCCCTCATTCCCCCTCCTTCAGTTCCAGCAACCACTAATCTACTTTCTGTCTCTATGAATTGGCCTATTTTTCACATTTCATGTAAATGGAATCATAGGATGTATCTGGCTTCTTTCCATTTGCACAATATCTTCAAACCTCACCCATGTTGTTACACATACCAGAATTCCATTCCTCATTTTGGCTGAATAATATTCCCTTGTGTGGACATATTGTGTTTTGTATATCCATTTGCCAGTTGATGGACATTTGGGTTGTTTCCATTTTGGGACTATTATAAACAATGCAGTTATGAGCATTCATTGTGTGGGCCTATTTTAAATCCGCTCACAGTGAGTAGTGATGGCTGGCAGAGATCAGTGTCCTGGAGTTAAGGAAAAAGAGCCAGGATTTGGGGAAGGGCCAGACTCAAGCTCAAGCAAGGAGTCAGTGCAGGGATGTATCCAGAGCCCAGAGCTCTTGAGTTCCCAGCCAGGACTCGGTCCCTGCCCCACAGTGGCCATCTTGGTCAGAGATCTGTGTGAACATTTCAAAAATATTTCTTCCCAGGAGTTTGAAGGAGTACAGAGGGTAAGCTGCCATATCTGAACACTCTATAATGGGTGAGGGCTTGTCAGCCACTGGCTTGCGTAACTGCTTCTACCAAACATTTGAAACCTATTGGAAAAAAATAGTTTCTTGGGGACCTTCACTCATTTAGCATGGGTTGAAGAGTGGACATTACAACCATTGACTCATCTACCTGGAGGAAGTTAAAGTCACTTCCATTTTCCTGCCAGATACCCTAGAGTGGCATTGAGTGCTCTTTTTCTTGGAAATACTCTCCACCTGGCCTCCTGCTATCATTGCTGAACTTGAACATTTGAAGGAGAAACAGTCTGCAATCCGGCCCCAATATTTTAGTGCAGCATGACTCATAGGGGCAAATGTCCATTGGGGACTTATTTTCTAGGCACCAAATACTGATTGAAGGTGTAGTTAACTATGTATGAAATTTTAGCTTCCTCAATTAATTAGGGGCACTAAATTATGGCTGCTCCAAAAAGGAGAAAAGACTTTATGAAAATTGAACCTCTTAAAGGGAATTCTCCCAGGTTAGGAGCAATAAACTACAGCAGCCTGCAATAATGATGACCTTTAGCAAGAACAGCTAACTTTCCTGTTGGGGAACAGGTATCAAAGGGCTCGACTTGAGGTTGTGCTAAAAGAACTGGCAAAAGGCCAAACCAGTTAGGCTGGACCAGCTATTACTCCTTAATGAAAATGGGACTCATCCTGGTTTTTTAATCAGCATTCACAATATTAACTACATTCCTCTTTCATTGTTTTTTTAAAAAAGAGATCTGACAATAAATATATTTTCTGTGTTGGTCAGCAGCTATTCCTTCTGAAAACAATCTGAAGATTGAAGAACACCCAGTAGAGAATAGTCAACATATACTTTGGATGAATGAATCGATGATGGGTTTACTCAGGAAATAGACTCTGTCCTTGAAAGCTTGTAGTGACCATAAATGAAATTCTAGAAAATTTCCAAAGTGACAGTAATTGACATCATAGTAATGGTTGTGGTTCAGTGGCTAAGTCATGTTCGACTCTTTGCAACCCCATGGACTGCAGCACTCCAGGCTTGCCTGTCCTTCAGTATCTCCTTCAGTATTCATGAGTTTGCTAAACTCATGTCTGTCGAGTCAGAGATGCTATCCAACCATCTCATCCTCTGTCATCCCCTTCTCCTGCTCTCAATCTTTCCCAGCATCAGGGTCTTTTCCAATGAATATTCAGTCCTTCCAATGAATATTCAGAGTTGATTTCCTTTAGAATTGACTGGTTTGATCTCCTTGCTGTCGAAGTCATTCCCAAGAGTCTTCTCTAGCACCGCAGTTCAAAAGCATCAATTCTTCAGTGCTCAGCCTTCTTTATGGTCAAACTCTCATATCTGTATATGATTATTGGAAAAACCATAGCTTTGACTAGATGGACCTTTGTCAGCAAAGTAATGTCTCTGCTTTTTAATATGCTGTCTAAGTTTATCATAGCTTTTTTCCAAGAAGCAAGCATCTTTTAGTTTCACGGCTGTAGTCACCATCCGCAGTGATTTTGGAGCCTCCCCCCAAAAAATCTGTCACTGTTTCCAGTGTTTCCCCTTCTATTTGCCATGAAGTGATAGGACTGGATGCCATGGTCTTGTTTTTTGAACGTTGAGTTTTATGCTAGCTTTTTCACTCTCCTCTTTCTTAGTAATGGGAACTCCCCAACAAAGAATAAAATTATTCACAGAAGTTCCAAGGATACACATGAAAACATCAGAATGGGGTCAGGGTCAGAAAGGCTTCTGAGAACAGATTGATCTTGAGCTAGACTTCAGAGGAGGAACAGTAAGTCAGAATCTTCTATAAATGAATATAAAAAAGTATTCATAGATTACCCATTTAATAATAATAGAAGTAACAGAATGGAATTGATGTAAAGGTGGAAAAAGAAGAGCAAAAGCAAAAGAACATAAGTAGGAATAAAGAGACCATGCAAAGAGGTCAGAAAAATTCAGGTGCTCTTTTTCATCCCATGATCCTCTGCTGGCTCCCTGCCCTCCATTGGTAAACTTACCCACAGCCAAGCCAGTTTCCACTTGGGGGCTCCATGCAGCTGACACTTGGTGCCTAGTACTGTCCTTAGACCAGATGCACAACCTCCATCTCACAACAATATTAAGTGTTGCTGCTTGCTCTGGGCCTGTTGCTCAGACACCATACTTCTATGCTTAGGATCCATGTTCTGGATATATGAATGGGCCTACAGATCAGCTTCCTGTTACCAGCTTCTCTGAGTGCCAATATCCAGCTCTGTGTTTTCCAAGACTGTTTCTCCACCAGGTTGATTGCTCAAGCCTCTGAGACTCACCCATTTCCTCCTGGCATTCATCTACTCCCTGGGAAAGTTGCCACTTCATGATGCTGAGTTTCTGTCCTCATTCCAGCCCTGAACCTCTAGACTTGACCTCCATACCTGGACTAATGATGACTGGCAGCACAAATCCTATACAAAATCACCTCCTAGCTAGAGTCCTTTACCACCTGGTCCTTAACACTTAGTGAACTCAGCTAGTCTCCTTTCTGCTCACTATGTAGCCTGTACCACCAGCCCTGCCTGAGACTTCAAGTCTCCCAATTCTTTCATCACTTATCTCTAAAGTATAATCACCTACTCACACTTCTAGGGATTCGTTCACTGATTAAATATTCTTTAAGCACTTACTATGTGCCAGGCACTAGGAAATGGGGACAAACATGGAGGATCCAGTCTGAGGCAAAGACAGATAATCATTCAAATCACTTTATAGGTTGTTGCATCAGCATCTCCACCCTAGGCAGTCACTTAGGCAACAAGATACTGACCCCTCATTTTGGAGTCCCCTGGGCCCACTGAGATGACAGCTGAGCACCCTGCCCAGTAAAGGGACTACGCTCAAAAAGGCCAGACAAAGGAAACCCTTCTCATTTTAAGGCTTCCCAGGTGTTTGTGTAGCTAAGTGACAGCCATTAAGAGGTAAGCAGCCTGGTAATGGCTTCCATTTCTTCTGCGCCTACAGGCCCCCCAGGCAAAATCTTGGAAACATTAAAAAGGAACAAAGGGGACTGACCCAGCTCTGCATAAGAGAGTAAATACTACCTCCACAGTGGTCCTGGGTCAGCTGGGCTGATCACTGGAATCAGGAAATGTGACTCTTCCTTAATAAGGATGTAGACAACCCTGTTTGGAGAAGCGTATGGGTCCTTTGGGGATGTGCATAGGTCTGTAAATATGCTTGTGTCTCTTTCCAGTAAGTACCCATCAGATCACCTGGAAGGCAAAGGCATGAAGTGAGCCTTTCAGTCCAGGGGGAAGCTGTCACGGGGCCTGACAGCAGAGAGCTGTCACCTGTCTGGGGGTTCTGAGGAAGCCCCTGACCTACGCCCCATGGTTTATTCCCAAACAAGACCTCAGTTTGGGACGTGAGCTGTGGGCAGTCATTGTTGCCCAGTGGGGAAGGCATGGGTTCTACTGAGGGCCTACCCAGTCCCTCTGGGTAAGGGTGACCATCTCTAAATCTGTGTGGGGGCCCACAGATGAGATCTGATGGTGGAGGTACTCTCTGTGGAGATGGGGGCTGTGCAGGGCTCCAGCCTGAGGACCATGAAACATTCCTAAGCACTGGAGTGAACCCACAAGTGGATGTCCTATGAAAGCTTATGTAAGCTTTCCTGTTGAAATAAAATTCATTTTTTTAGTGGCAAGCCAAGACAAATTTAAACACAAAAATTTTCTCTGCCCAGCCGGGCCTCTTCCCTCCCCTTCAGTGTGTGTTGTTCATCTGCATTCACCAGACTTCCTTAGGACACGACATGCCTTCTTAATCTTATAGAGTCACAGCGACCCACAACTCAACTCTGTAACTCCTTAGGAACCTACTTTCCTCATTAATCTTCTAAGAGATCATGATGACACACTACTCACTTAGTACATGTCGATCTGAATTGTGTAAACTATTAATAAGTCATTTGACACACAACCCTTTGTCTCCAAACTTAGATAGCTGTGCTTTAATCTTTAACAGGAGGAATAGTCCTCAGAGCTTCCTGAAAGACTGTCTCCCAAGTTTTAATCCTCAGGTTGGCTCAAATAAAGTTTTCCATTTCTTTCTTACATAGACTCTAGATTAATTTTTTTCACTGATAGTCACTTGGACTACAGAAACAGTCCTATGGGAGCTGCAGCCAGTGGAAATGGGAGCAGCAAGAAGGTATAGGCAAGACAAAGAAGCAGCAGCCTCAGGAATACACAATGACCACTCCTTCCTTCCCAAATATTCCCACCAAAGATACTCTGTTCAAGAGAACTATATGCATGTGTTACTCAACATAGTGTGATCTCTGTGAGATGCTGTGTTTTGCAAAGTGTGGTACACAAACTATTGTCTCTAATGACATATACTGAAAGAGTGCTTAACACAGCCAGGTGCATGAATGCCTCCGTACAGTGGTATCTGTGTGAAACTGTTTAGAATCACCATACTTCAGTAAGGGCCACACAATGAAACCATTTCTCACAGAGGTGCATGTGTACTCAGTCGTGTCTGACTCTTTGCAACTCATTGGACTGTAGCCCTGTCAGGCTCCTGTGTCCATGGGATTCTCCAGGCAAGAATACTGGAGTAGGTTGCCATTTCCTCCTCCAGGGGATCTTCCGGACCCAAGGCTGGAAACTCTGTCTCCTGTATCTCCTGCATTGGCAGGCATATTCTTTACCACTGAGCCACCTGCAAGCCTCTTTCACAGAGCTAGGCATACAAATGATTCATTCTGGTAAAATCTCTGTGATACCCTGTGTTTCATAGGATACTACTTTTTTTCCCATGTACTACTTTATTTGAAGATAAGTGTTGAAACTCTGTTACAGAGCTCAGGGCACATATTAGTGTGTATGATGATATCTCGGTGGAGTGAGTGGTGTGAGGTGTGTGTATGACTTTGTTTCATGATTTGTGTTAAAATGTTGTGTTTAACCACCAGAAGCATATGACCTGTGAAGGGACGAACTCTCACTTCAGAGAGGTGAAGACACACAGAGAGGCCTGCAGTCACATCTGCCAGGGTCCTGATATAGGGGTCATCCCTAAAGACTGGACACTGAAACTGGACCAAAAGGAATGAATAAGAAAAGAACCTGTTTACTGGGCACTTGCTATGTGCCAGGCTTTACAGGCTTTATATTTAACCCTCACAGAAGGCATCTGTGTGTCATATTGCACAAACGGAGAAACTGAGGCATAGAAAATGTAGGTAGTTCTCCTAGATTCTGAAGCTGAAGAACTTGCTCTTGCCACCAGGATGCTACACTGCCTATTGAAATTAAATTGCACAGAGGTGGAAAAGGAGTATTTGGGGAAGAACAAACAAGGTCCAAAGGAGAGAGTCTGAGGTGTGCTCAAGGAACTGAAAGAATGTTGGCATCACTCAAAGCCATGAAGTTCATGGGAGAAGGTTTGGGTTTATCCTGGAGTAACGAGAAGTCCTTCAATAGTTTTGAGTGGGGGGGGGGCGGGGGGTAGCGTGACCATTTCTGTGAGAAGAGGTGAGATTCAAGAACTATTTTGGCTTTGAAATAAATAGAAACTTGGTGATTGACTGGATAGTCTCCTCCAAGAAGGAGATAGAGGTTGGTGGAGGAAGTGTGAAAAGTTTGTGAAAAATTGTATTTCACAAGGTTATGTGTTCAGTTCAGTTCAGTTCAGTTGCTCAGTTGTGTCCAACTCTTTGCAACCCCATGAATCACAGCACGCCAGGCCTCCCTGTGCATCACCAACTCCTGGAGTTCACCCAAACTCATGTTCATCGAGTCAGTGATGCTATCCAGCATCCTCTGTCCTCCCCTTCTCCTCTTGCCCTCAATCCCTCCCAGCATCAGGGTCTTTTCCAATGAGTTAACTCTTCTCATGAGGTGGCCAAAGTATTGGAGTTTCAGCCTCAGCATCAGTCCTTCCGAAGAACACCCAGGACTGATCTCCTTTAGAATGGACTGGCTGGATCTCCTTGCAGTCCAAGGGACTCTCAAGAGTCTTCTCCAACACCACAGTTCAAAAGCATCAATTCTTCGGCACTTAGCTTTCTTCACAGTCCAACTCTCACATCCATACATGACCACTGGAAAAACCATAGCCTTGACTAGACGGACCTTTGTTGGCGAAGTAATGTCTCTGCTTTTGAATATGCTATCTAGGTTGGTCATAACTTTCCTTCCAAGGAGGAAGCGTCTTTTAATTTCATGGCCGCAGTCACCATCTGCAGTGATTTTGGAGCCCCCAAAATAAAGTCTGACACTGTTTCCACTGTTTCGCCATCTATTTCCCATGAAGTGATGGGATCAGATGCCATGATCTTCGTTTTCTGAATGTTGAGCTCCTGAGATTTCAAGACTAATTTGTGGCCATAGCATAACACAGGCCATACTAATGCCAAAGAGAATTAAAATGACAGGAGGGTCTAGGACAGAGCTTTGAGAACCAGAGGAACACTGGGCAACAAAAATTGTGCAGCAGGACTTCCTTGGTGGTTCAGTGGTTAAGACTTCCCCTTCCAATGCAAGCAGTGCAGGTTTAATCCCTGGTCAGGGAGCTAAGGACCCGCACCCCTCCTGGCCGAAAAACCAGAACATAAAACAGAAGCAACACTGTAACAAATTCAATAAAGACTTTCATAATGGTTCACATCAAAGAAGTCTTTAAAAAATAATAAAATTTAAGAGAAATTGTGCAGCCCCTGTCAAAATGGTAGAAGAAGAACTAAGATCATGGTAGACTCTGAAGGCAAAGTTATTGAGACAGTAAAACATGATGGCATGCTCAAAAGGCATGGAAGTTCTGCTGAAAGGTAAAATCAGATGAGGGCAGAGGGGTGTCTGTTGGATCCCACAACCCTGAAAAAACCGGAAAGATTTAAAGAACGAATTGGAGGGGAGGAGTCATGTATAATATGTACAGCTTATTCATTCATTTGTTATATTACAACAAATAAATGAGGCAATAGTTGGAGGAGCATGTGGGGTCTACAAGGGCTTTTAGTTTTTGTTTTTAGATGGGAAACACTTGAGAATATTCAAATTCTGATAGACCCAAGCAGTAATGAATACTATGCATACAGGTCACTGGCTAAGTACTTTTCGTGGATGGTCTCATCGAAGGCTCACAGCAACTCAATAAGGTGGTGCTTGTTCACGGTCGATAACTGTTGACAGTTTGAGGTCATGGTGGCACTGATTAAGAGACTGGCCCAGGATCCCACAGTTAGTAAGTGACAGAGTCAGTGTGTGAACTCAGGTGGTAAGAGCCCTTGCATTTACTCCCTTTGCTCTAGAGACAAAGAGGTTAAAGATAAAGGTGATAGGTTGATCCACGGCTTCCTAAAGATCCAGAGTAGGCAGGCAGTAGAGGTACCACACCTCTCTATGGAAACAGCAAGTGTTGGGGAGAGGGCGGGACAGATGCTGTTAAACACGTGAATGGGGTGGTGAATTGTTGACAGAGACCGTTTTCTGATGGTATCTATTTTGCCTGCAATGCAAGAGGCTAGGTCATATATCAAGAATGAAAGGGTTAAGTGGGGGCAAGGCCCTTGAGGAAGGCAGAAAAGATCTGAAACAGTGGGTACAGCGAGTGAAGGAGTAAGCTGTGTTGAAGACCCACTTGAGGTTGGTAACAATGAATTTAAAGCGAAACCAACTTGCCTTGTTGCATGAATTCTTCCAGCAGTAAGCAGCTGTGGATAGAATAATAGCAGCTAACTTAATTGAATGCTTAGCATGTATCAGGCATTGTGCTAACTACTCTACACGTGTTACCTTATTAAATATGCTCAATAATTATGAAATAGGTTCAAGTGCTGGTTTGAAGAAGTCTGCTAGCTCATATTATTTCAGGTGCAGCTAGACTGTTTCTCTCACATCCCTACATCATCAGCTGTCAAGTGCTGTTGACTCTTCCTCACCATTTCTGGGTCTTGTATCCTCTCCCCTTCATTACCAGTGGCACTCCTCCAGCCAGGCACTCTGACCTCAAGCCTGAATGACCACTGATCTCCTCATTAGCCTTCTCCTTTCCAGTCTTGGCCTTCTTGTGCACATCTTTCACATGGCTACAAGGATAATCTCTCTTAAGGAGAATTTTGATTAGGTTCCTCCATAGGCTCAAGAACCCATAATGGCTTCCCACAACATCTTGAATCACTTCTCAATTCCTCAGATTAAGATTTAAGACCCTTCATCAACTAGCCTCACTATTTTTCACCAGTGTTATTCATTACTCCATGCTATTTTCTGCATGAAGGTGTGTAAAAGCAGAGATCATTCATGACTGTGAATCTTAAGGGCTCCATGCTTTTATCAGGTTTTATGGCTGCGATATACACTTGTATGTGAAAATACTCACTAATTTGAGGAATCCCGCCTGGATCTTTCTCCTAAGTTTCAGTTTGATAATCTCAGGATGTTTAGGCATCTACAACTCAGTGTCCACATCTGACCTCCTCTCCCTGAAACCCTTCTGCTGGCTCCAGCCTAGTACAATTATATTCCTCAAATCAGCCAGTGACACCGCCATCCACTCAGTTGCTCAAATTAGAAATATGCAAATCATCCTTGATTCCTATTTCATTATGTCTGAGGTATTATATACATAAAGTAAAGTGAAAACAATTTATATATAAAGCTCAATGAATATTTACATATATAAACACCTATGTAACCACCACCTGTATCAAGATATGGACTATCTGTAGTACCTAGAAGTCTCCCTAGTGCCCCTTCCCAACATCCAAAGATAACCACTAGTCTGACTCCATCACATTTGATTAGTTTTCCCAGCTCACATGAGTGGGTTCACACTGTAGGTACTCTTTTGTCTTTCACTAACGTTCTATCCTTGAGAATCATCCACATTATTGCTTTTATCAATAGCTTGTTCTTTGTATTGCTCAGTAGTGTTCCATTGTATATCTATTACCCAAATTCATTTATCCATTCCACTGTTGATAGACATTTGGGTTGTTTGTGGACATTTGGCACTTTTGTGAATAACAGTGATATGACCGATTTTTACAAGTTTTTGGTAAGCACAGCCATTTATTTATTCCAGGTATATATCCAGAAGTGGAACCACTGAGTCTCAAAATATATATGTTTACCTTTAGTAGATGCTATCAAACAATTTTCCAAAGTACTTGTACCAATTTAAACTTCTACAGAAGTATATGAGAGGGGAAATTGTTTCACATTCTTATGAACATTCTGTTATCGTAGCCATTTTAGCCATTCTGGTAGGTTCAGTTCAGTTCAGTTCAGCCGCTCAGTCCTGTCCGACTCTTTGCGACCCCATGAATCCCAGCACGCCAGGCCTCCCTGTCCGTCACCAACTCCCGGAGTTCACTCAGACTCACGTCCATCGAGTCAGTGATGCCATCCAGCCATCTCATCCTCTGTCGTCCCCTTCTCCTCCTGCCCCTAATCCCTCCCAGCATCAGAGTCTTTTCCAGTGAGTCAACTCTTCACATGAGGTGGCCAAAGTACTGGACTTTCAGTTTCAGCATCATTCCCTCCAAAGAAATCCCAGGGCTGATCTCCTTCAGAATGGACTGGTTGGATCTCCTTGCAGTCCAAGGGACTCTCAAGAGTCTTCTCCAACACCACAGTTCAAAAGCATCAATTCTTCGGTGCTCAGCTTTCTGGTAGGTGGGTAGTGGTATCTCATTGTGGTTTTAATGCATATTTACCTAATGACTAATAAGGCTGAGCACCTTTTCATACTTTTATTGGCCATTTGAAAGTCTTCTTGTTAAGTGATTATTCAACTCTTTTACCCAAACCTTAAATGCGGTTGCCTTTTTTTCTTGATGTGTAGAATTTCTTTATATATTCAGACATGAATTATCCAGTAGACATAGGTATGTGGGTGTCTTCTAGTCTTTTGCTCACCTTTTCACTCTCTGAATGACATCTCTGGATGAATAGAAGTTCTTAACATTAATGAAGTCAATATATCAATCTTTCATTTTATAGCTTTTAGTGTATGTCACATTTAAGATATGCTTGCCTACCTGCATCTTCATTTTGATTTCTCCCTCTCCTTCAACTCAACAACTAGTACCAATTCCTCCATAAACCATGCCTCCAAAATAAATTCCAATATGTTCAGTATTTTCTGCATCTACTGCTATCATCCCAGGTCGAGCCACCATATCTCTCACCTAAGCTACGGCACCAACTTCCTAACTAGATTTCCTACTATGAGAATCCTTTCCAATCCATTCTCTACACTAGCCATAATGACATTTCTGAAACACCACTCTGACCATGTCTCTTCCTTGCTGAAAACCCATGAATGCCTATCCATTTCTCGTGGAGTCTTCTAGGCTATGGTTTTTCATCCCTCTTTTGTTTTGTCCAATGCCACTCTACCAACCTTATTCTCCCAGCTCTTTAACTTCCTATGGTGATATAGTGATTTTGTTAGTTCCTTGAATGTGCCATGTACTTTCTTGCTTTGAGACCTTTGTTCATGCTGCTTTGTCTTTCTGGAATATCTTCCATCAATACTCTATGTTGTGTGTTTAGTCGCTTAGACTCTTTGTGACCCCATGGACTACAGCCCACCAGACTCCTCTGTCCGTGGGGATTCTCCAGGCAAGAATACTGGAGTGGGTGGCCGCGCCCTCCTCCAGGGGATCTTCCCAACCCAGGGATCAAACCCAGGTCTCCGCCATTGCAGGTGGATTCGTTACCATCTGAGCCACCAGGGAAGCTCTCAATACTCTACCAAAACTGAACTAATCTACTCATCCTTGATAGATAGATTACCATTGGATTCAACTTCTCTGAACGCTCCTTGAGTCACCAGAAGTGGGCCTGATGCCCCTTCTAAAGGATCTCATAAAACTTAATGCATACCCTCATCACACTGCATTGTAAACAACAGCTTATGTGTCTGTCTCCTTCACTAGACAGTGAGCACCTTAATGGCAAGGACTCTGTCATTCTTTTCTGTATCCTCAGCTCTGACCATAGTGTCTGACACATCATAAATGAGAAAGGAAAGAAAGAGAAAGAAAGAAAGAGATGCAGAGGGTCATAAAGATGGAGAGAGGGAGGAAGGAAGAAAGAGACAGATAGGTCCATACCTAGGTGGTATTCTCCAGTCTGCAGTATGGTCCTATGCCTTGCTAAGCTTCTAATAGGAATGGCCTGTCATCACTAGCACCAGCACTACAGACCCCAGTCGTTGTCTCTAGGGAATCCAACAACTTTTTCTTAAAGTTGAGAGGAAACAAATGTGACCTTAACCCCCAAAACTCCAGGCAACGACTAAAGGCTCTTTTAGAAAGCACTTATTGAGGTAGAAAACTAAGGATGAAACTGGCCAGAGATGGAGAGTGAATTGCTGGAGAATATTTCTGAAAGTGCTAAGGATACTAGATAATTCCAGAAAGGAGCCAACTCAGGGAATAAAGAGAAGAGGGCAAACACAGATGATGTTCTGTTTGGAGAAATGTCAGAACATGGTGGACAGATGGGATGTGAGGAACAAAGCATACTTAAGAGCCAAAAGTTACTCACCAAAGAAAATTTGCTTCTTTCCCCCACCAAGAAGTCTAGTTTCTTTAACTGTTAGATAGCCCATAATTTAGTTCTCATAGGAGACAAAACAATGCAGCTCTGGGCCTTGTCAACAGGATGAAACCAATGAGTCACTGGCCTTGAGTGGAGCAATGTCTGCAATGACAGCGCCTCAGCATAGCAACCTCAAAATACCAGGAGAATATCTTTAGTGACATGGGCTCCCTTCTGTGAAGGTCCATAGCTGGGAGTGTAAAACATAATGAAAGTGAAAACTGATTGCCAGCCTCCCTCACTACTAATGTTGCACTCTGTTCACTCGTCCAATTCCACAAATATTTACCCATCACTTACTATGAGCTGAGCACTGATTTAAGTTATATAGATAACACATCAAACAAGATAAAGTCTTATGGAACTAACATTTAGGTATACCAAAATAAGCCCCCTAAAACACCAAGTAAACTCAAAAGATGATTTTAAGGAATAATAAATACTTTGACAAAAATAAATAGTGAATCACGATGTTTTCAGATATATTTAGCAGAAACACAAATGATTAAAACAGTAAAATCATGTATTATCTCATGTCACAGGAAATCCAGAACTAAGACAGGCTCCAAGGTTGTTTCATCGATGGATCAACAATACCATCGAGGATCTGAATAGTCTCCATCTCTGCTCTATCATTTTAAGACTGGCTTCATTCTCTGGCTTAGAAGCAAGATGCTGCTCCAGTTCTAAGTATCAACAAAAGATGGGACAATGTCCAGGAGAGTGAAACATCCTTCCACTTGGCCTCTCACAAGAACAGAGAAAGCTTTATTGTGCTGCTAATGAAGCTTGGTGAAGCTTCGGATCCTTCATGGGCACCAACTCTTTCCAAAGCCCTGGGGAGGGCCTAGCAATGTGTTCACATGGTCATAGGTTTTTGTAAAATTTTAAAAGATAAGAGATTTTAAACACTTTAAGTTAAGTCCTCTGTCTCCTTCCACTCACATCCCTTCTGTCCCACTTTCCCTTATGACAGGTGGCACTGGAATGGCCATGGGAATTTTTGGGATCCTACTAAGGGAGAGCTGACTTGTTGATACATTTAGTATGGATTGAGTGATACAGTTTTATGTTTTCTCAGTTACTTTTGCACATACTTAACTTATCCCACTGACCACTGCAGTGCCTTACATTGTATCATGAAATGAAGGTGTTGGACAAAAATCATATCATGGTATTTTAGGTCCTACCAAGCCCAGCCCCAGAAACATGTGGATTTTGAAGAGGAAACAAGGTACATTCAGAGCTAGAAGCTAGTCTGTGGAAAACTGTTCCAACCATCAAAAATGTAAACTTATAAGGGAAAACTTGGTTTTCATTTAAAACTAACAAAAAGGAAGGTCTCATTCATTAGCATGATCACTAATTATAAACATCCAATGAAAAACCTTGGATTTCTTGATTTCCACTTAATGAAGAGAAATGAAACACATAGGCATATAGGAAAATATTTAAAGTCAAATTTTTTTTGACTTGCCATGAAATTAGGACATTGACTAAGAAAATATAAAACTTGATTTGCCACTACTAGGACATTCCACAAACACGTGCATGAATGTGATCAATTCATAGTGACCTCTGCCCAAGAAAACCTGGAAAGTCTTTCATTATATATGAAAGAAACTTGATAGAGGTTTTCTCCAAATATGACAGTTCCAAAAATCTATTTGATGCTACTAACATCAAGCGGTGATGCTGAAAGCATTGTTTCTAAATTGCTAATAATAAGAAATAAAAATTTAATCACATTAGAGAAAGGGACTAGTTCATCTTTGCAAAGAAAATATTATACAATCATCCTTAAAAGAGGTGATCAAAGAATATTCAGAAAAAAAATTAGAGTAATCTGCTGGGTAGTTGTTCTGCTAATCTTGTGAGATCAGATTTCATAAAGTCCTTAACTTTTGATGTATTGTCTCATCTAAATATCAAGTTTTAGAAATAATTTTATATTTGCAATTTTGTATTGTTTTTCACAATGAATACCCACCTCAAACTATGAAAGCTGCAATTCCTACACCACCTGAGTGTGCTACTCGAATGAGAGGACCACTTTCCCAGAGTCCTGTGGTAGGCTTGTCCTCATGTCTCATCCTATCCATCTTTTCTCATACTTACCCTCTACCCACTCAGTAGAACGTCCCAGCAGAAAACCTTACAACCATAGTGATTGGTCTCATTTGAAGCTGATGGTCCTTACCTTACATGAACTCTTAATGTTGCCTGGCAATCATATTTTCCTAGTCCAGTCTCTCTTCCATTGTCCTGGAAAATTCTTTTATAGCTTCCTTTCTTTCCTCATACCTCCCACCCTTCTTCCCTGAGCCCCATCTTAGCTGGTGACCTTGCTTCCTATTTCAATGAGAAAACAGAAGAGGCTTTCCACGGGCTCCCACCTATTAATACTTGCATTTGCACCCAGATCCTCTGCTCAGATACTATGACTGGAGTGTGCAGTAGACTTTGTCCCCTCTCACAGAACCAAAAACTTTGTTCCCACAAATTTCTCCTCTCTCCTCCACCTCAAGTTCTCCTCTCTTGGATCATTCTTATTAGCATAAAAATATGTTGTTATTTCTCCCATCTGACAAATTTTTATTTATTTATTTTATTTTATTTTTTAACTTTACAATATTATATTTAAAACCTAAACCTCCTTTTGACTCTAATTTCCCCTCTGTGCATGCATGCTGAGTCATGTCCAACCCTTTGAGACCCCCATGAACTGTGTAGCCTGCCAGGCTCTTCTGTCCATGGAATTTTCCAGGCAAGGATACTGGAGTGGGTTGCCATTTCCTACTCTAGGGGATCTTCCTGAACCAGGGATTGAACCTGTGTCTCCTGCATTGGCAGGTGGGTTCTTTACCACTGCACCTCCTGGGAAGCCGATTTCCCCTCCAGGTACTACCAAATTTCTCTCCTCCCTTTTTCAGTGAAACGTCTGAAAGACTAGCCTATGCTTCTAGTCTTCAGTTTCTCTTCTATTACTTCTCTTTCCCATCCCTTCCAATCAAACTCACCCTACCTGTAACCCAAATGCTCGTCAAGCTGAACAGTGACTTCTATGTGAGTAAATCTGATGGTCATTTCGCCATTTCCATTTGACTTGACCTTTCGGTAGCATTTGAAACAAGTGATCACGTTGTTCTCCTGTAAACACTTTCTTCACTTGACCTGCAGGAGCCTATATTAGTTTTCTTTCTACCTTTCTGATCAGCTTTCATGTTGCCTTTGCTCGTTCTCATTTCCTGTACATCTGAGCTTAAGGGCTCATTTTTTAGTCCTTTTCTCTTCTCCATCAAGTCAGTGTCATGGTCCTATCAGCTAGTCTCTAGTTTAAATCATCACCTAAATGCTAGTGGCTCTCAAATTTATATCTCCAATCTGGATCCTTAGAATCTCTATAACCAATTGCTATTTGACATCTCCTCCTATATATGTCTAAGAGGCATTTCAAACTTAAATGTCTGAAACGGAACTCCTGACCACCCCAGCCCACCCTCCCCCCAAACCCAGCCTATCGTGCCATAAGTCTGTTCGGACATATTTTTTGTTTGTAATACAAAAATATGTTAAACTAGATGGCTTAAAAACAACAAACATTTACATCTCACAGTTCTGAAGACTGAGGAGTCCAGGATTATGATGCTGGCAGATTCAGTGTCTGCTGAGACCCACTTCCTCATATACGGCTGACTTTTCACTATAACCTCGCATAGCTGAGGGGCAACAGATAGGACTCTGTGGCATCTTCTATCAGGGAACTGATCAAAATCATGAGAACTGTGCCCTCACGACTTAATCATCTCCCAAAGGCCCCATTCCTAATACCATCACCTGGGGCCCCACCTGGGATTTCAGCATTTACATTTTTGAGGGGGATACAAGCATTCAGACCATTGCAGCTTCCATTTGCCTCATCCAGTTACTGACAGCAAAATAATCTTGGCATCATCATTGACTTCTCTCTTTTGTTTGTTCCTCACACTGAATATATCAGGAAATTCTATTGGCTATACCTTAAAATGCGGTTTCCCATGTAGCAGTAGTGGTAAAGAACCCGCCTGCCAATGAAGGAGACATAAGAGACACTGGTTTGACCTCTGGTCAGGAAGACCCCCTTGAGGAGGGCATGGCAACCCACTCCAGTATTCTTGCCTGAAAAATTCCATGGATGAAGGGGCCTGGTGGACTACAGTCCATTGTATAGCGAAGAGACGGACACGACTGAAGTGACTTAGCATGCACAGATACACACCTTAAAATAGCCAGAATCTACAACTTCTCACTTTTTTACTGTCACCACAGTCATCATCTCTGACCTGGATTATTGCAATAAACTTCCGGTCACTCACTGTATTTTGGCCCTTGGTCCTTGCCTCTTCCCCCTACTAAAATGTAAGCTTCATGAGGGCAGGTATTTTTATTTGTTTTGTTCATTGCTATATCCCCATGACCTAGGACAGTGTGCATACAATACCTGTTGAGTGAAAAATGAGTTTTCCAGAGTTGGTTCACATGCCCATTCCTCCATCAATCACTGGCAAGGAAAATGCAGTAAGCTGTAGAACAAGCATGCCCATCCCTGGACCTCTTCCCTTAAGACTCAGAGGGGTAAATACATGAACAAAATCAGTGTCCTCTTAAGAAGGAAGGGGGAGCTTCACCCTGTGTAGGCAACCGGCAGTGGGTAAGGGCAGAGTAAGAGGGAGGGTGCTTTACATAAGGTAGAATGCTGGAGAGGGTGAAGAGAAAAGGGAGCCCTTTTGCACTGGTGATGGGAGTGTGCAACCACTATGGAGAAAGGTGTGAGCTAGTGGCAGGTATCTCTGCCCTCTACCTGATACTGAGCAGAAATTCTCAGGTCACCAGTCATGTGATTGAAGTCACTCAGAGTCATGCAATGCAGTGGCCCTGCCTGAGGTCCCAGCTTCTCTTACATGCACCTCTTCTGTCCTCCCATAGCCTGGACCTACTGTTCTAGGTAGGTCCAGAACATTCTACATGACTTCTGATTTGCCTTCCCCCACCCACTAGAAGTCAAGCACCTCCTGGGAAGTTTTTCTGCCTCTTTCTTCTCCTTCACATCACTGGTGCCTTTACAGTTTGTGACACACAGGAAGTTGCCAGTATTTTGTAAGCAAAAGACGGGTAGATTCTCTGGATGGTAAAGGCCAGGGTTGTCTCCTTTTGGTAGCCACAGAATAACTACTCAATAAATGTTCATTACACTGAATCCTGCTATTTATATAGAGACCTTCTGTGAGGCCAGAGGTCACGGATGTCATGGAGATTTGCACTACAAAACCCTGACCAGGGCCATCCTTCAAAGCTGAGCGTTCCCTCCTGCTGCAGCTGGAAGGTGATACCTTCTGATGACTGCTTTCTAACTACAAAATCTGTCCATGCACCCTCCAAAGGCAACTGTTCCAGAGAATCATACTCAAAGAGAAATCATACTCACACCAAATCATTTCAAGCTCCCATGATATCCAGATAAGCATTATGAAAGATGCAAACAAATACCTAAGAAATTTTCCAAAAAATATCCAAACTTAGTAACCTCCCTGCCCATTGGGAACTAAAAGGGTTTTGTACCCTTTAAAGAAGATGGGACAAGTGATGGGAGAAAGCATGTTCCCACACAAGAGAATGCCCAGAAAGTACCAATCCACTTGTCATTTGTGGTATTGATTCCAATCACTGAACAACTTACCTCTGATTAAATTATTTTTGTGTGATTATTGTCAGTATTTGTATTTGTCCTCCCATTCTATCTGTCTTAACATATTATGGTCTTTAGTATAATTTATCAAATTATACTTCAGAAAAAGAAGCCATGGTTCATTCCTGTTATGGGTTAAGTTGTGCATCTCCATATGATTGAAGTGAAAGTCCTAACCCCTAGTATATCAGAATGTGATCCTATTTGGAAACAGCTTTGGTGTATATATAACTAGTCAAGATAATATCATACTGGATCAGGGTGGGCCCTCGTTCAATGTCATTAGTGACTTTAAAAAAGATCTTCATGACCCAGATGACCATGTTGGTGTGACCACTCACCTAGAGCCAGACATCTGGAATGCGAAGACAAGTAGGCCTTAGGAAGCATCACTACAAACAAAGCTAGTGAAGGTGATGGAATTCCAGTTGAGCTATTTCAAATCCTAAAAGATGATGCTGTTAAAGTGCTGTATTCAATATGCCAGCAAATCTGGAAAACTCAGCAGTGGCCACAGGACTATAAAAGGTCAGTTTTCATTCCAATCCCAAAGAAAGGCAATGCAGAAGAATGTTCAAACTACCACACAATTGCACTCATCTCACATGCTAGCAAAGTAATGCTCAAAATTCTCCAAGCCTGGCTTCAACAGTATGTGAACCGTGAAATTCCAGATGTTCAAGCTGGATTTAGAAAGGCAGAGGAACCAGAGATCAAATCCAACATCCAATGAATCATTGAAAAAGCAAGAGAGTTCCATAAAAACATCTACTTTTGCTTTATTGACTACGCCAAAGCCTTTGACTGTGTGAATCACAACAAACTGCGGAAAATTCTTCAAGAGATAGGAATACCAGACCACCTGACCTGCCTCCTGAGATATCTGTATGCAGGTCAAGAAGCAACAGTTAGAACTGAACATGGAACAAGAGACTGGCTCCAAATCAGGAAAGGAGTACGTCAAGGCTGTATATTGTCACCCTGCTTATTTAACTTATATGCAGAGTACATCATGAGAAATGCCAGGCTGGATGAAGCACAAGCTGAAATCAAGATTGCTGGGAGAAATATCAATAACCTCAGATATGCAGAAGACACCACCCTTATGGCAGAAAGTGAAGAAGAACTAAAGAGCCTCTTGATGAAAGTGAAAGAGGAGAGTGAAAAAATTGGCTTAAAACTCAACATTCAGAAAACTAAGGTCATGCCATCTGGTCCCATCAGTTCATGGCAAATAGATGGGGAAACAGTGGAAACGGTGAGATACTTTAGTTTTGGGGGTTCCAAAATCACTACAGATGTGACTGCAGCTATGAAATTAAAAGATGCTTGCTCCTTGGAAGAAAAGCTATGACCAACCTAGACAGCATATTCAAAAGCAGAGACATTACTTTACCAACAAAGGTCCATCTAGTCAAAGCTATGATTTTTCCAGTAGTCATGTATGGATGTGAGAGTTGGACTGTGAAGAAAGCTGAGCACTGAAGAATTGATGCTTTTAAAGTGTGGTGTTGGAGAAGACTCTTGAGAGTCTCTTGGACTGCAAGGAGATCCAACCAGTCCATCCTAAAGGAGATCAGTCCTGGGTGTTCTTTGGAAGGACTGATGCTGAGGCTGAAACTCCAATACTTTGGCCACCTGATGCAAAGAACCGACTCATTGGAAAAGATCCTAATGCTGGGAAAGATTGAAGGTGGGAAGAGAAGGGGACAACAGAGGATGAGATGGTGGGATGGTATCACTGACGCAACGGACATAAGTTTGAGCAAGCTCCAGGAGCTGGTGAAAGACAGCAAGGCCTGGCGTGATGCAGTCCATGGGGTCACAAAGAGTCGGACAGGACTGACTGAATGAACTGACTGAGTGATTTTAGGAAAAGAGAGAAAGTTGGACACAGACATAGAGACAAATGGGGAGAAGGTCATATGACAATGGAGGCAGCGAGGGGAATGATGCAGTTTTAAGCCAGGGAATGACAAGGATTGCCAGGAACCACCGTAAGCTAGGAAGAAGAGAGGAAATATTCATTTCTTGAGTGAAGGATTGTTGCTAAAGGTGAAGCTCTAATCCTTTGGCTACCTGATGCAAGCAGCTGACTCCTTGGAAAAGACACTGATGCTGGGAAAGACTGAGGGCAGGAGGAGAAGGGGACGACAGAGGATGAACAGTTTGGATGGCATCATCAACTTAATGGACATGAGTTTGAGCAAACTCTGGGAGATAATGAAGGACAGGGAAGCCTGGCATGTTGCAATGGGGTCTTGAAGAGTCAAATACAATTGAGTGACTGAACAACAACAAAAGTCTTTAGAGGAAGCTTAGCTCTACTGCACCCTTGATTTTGGACTTCTGGCTTCCAGAACCATGAAAGAATACACTTTTGTTGTAAGCCATCAAGTTTGTGACACTTGGTTATAGACTCTACAGAAAACTAATACAATTCCTTCTCAAGATTTTAAAGAAGTAAAAAGGAAACAAAGAATAACCAAGAAGTAGTGTGGAAGTGCATTTGGAAGAGCCCTGTGTTAGGCAGTCACATGACCCAGACTTGAGTCTGACTCTCTGTAATGTGTGATCCTATACTGTGTAAAATTGTTTCTTCCACCTATAAAATGGGAAGATAAAACTGCCTGGCCAGCTTACCTTACAAGAGTATTATTATTATTGTCTGTGATCTATCCTGAATATCAAATGAAATAACACATGGAAGACATTTGAAATTTGTAAAATCAATCCAAATGTGAGGTGTTAGTCTTTGATTTAAATACATTTAAATTAGATTTAAATAAATCCAGTGAATTTGGCTTGTTAAAAACAGCATTTTACAAAAACTAAAAATTGGAGAATGTAGGTCCACTATGAGAGACAGGAGCCCTGGTGTTCTGATTAAGAGGAAGGAAAAATATTTAATTGGTCCCAGGTGGATTCACATGTCTGCATACTGAAACATTTCTTGTTATTGTTCTTTTGTTAACAATTCAGGATGTGAAAAATTAAGCCTATCCATTTTTTAAAATATCTGAAATAATTCTTTCACTCCCTTGGCATTATCAGAGGAGAGTGAATTACTACTACCTATAAAAGAATTTCATTTTCTATAAAACATATCTTTTTTCCAAATTTAAGTGACACCCTCACACAAGTCATTCATTTTTAGTGAGTTTTAGTCACCACCAACATTAAGAATATATATAGAAAAGATCCCATCAGTATAAATTTTCAAGTCTTAAAATATAACACAAAAACAGAAAATGACTCATAATTGGCTAAAGGTGACCCTTAAATATACCCCAAAATGGAAAGTTGAATCATTTTCCTAAATGACAAAGAGGGAAGAGATCTAGCCCATTTCTATCCTCAAGCTCAGTTCCTTGAACAACTCCACTCATCACATATGCATACAAAAGAGCAGGGAAGAAAACCCTTTAATGTAGGGACTAAAAATAGATAGCAATTGCTTCAGGATCTGCTGACACTACCTGTTCCCTGTGATGCTGAAGGACTCATGTTTTTGAGGACAAAGACTTCCAGGTACTTTCTATATATAGTATGTCATCTTGGCAGGTGATGACAAGATATCACAAACCAAACCACTACAGAGCTTTTTTCCCCCATTACTCAAGACTATTCAACTATTAATTAATAACTGGGATGACAGAAGATACGTGTTTGAATAGAATAAGCATCAAATAAATGTTTGTTGCTGTTATTGACACACTCAAACTGGCAACGTGAAGATGTTTAGTGTACATTCCAAAACTCATAATCTCCCTGCTTGGATCACCTTTCATAAACGATGATGATGGTGACTACAATGATGAGGATGAAGATGGTGATCAAAATAATAGCTAATAATTGCTGAGCTGACTCTTTGGTAAAGATCCTGATGCTGGGAAAGATTGAGGGCAGGAGGAGAAGGGGCCGACAGAGGATGAGATGGTGGATGGCATCACCAACTTGATGGACATGAGTTTGAGCAAGCTCCAGGAGTTGGTGAAGGATAGCGAGGCCTGGTGTGCTGCAGTCCATGGGGTCACAAAGAGCTGGACATGACTGAGCGACTGAACAACAATTGCTGAGGGCCTGTTATGTGTCAAAAGCTGCACTAGAGATTTCCTGTGTCCTTTATATTGACTTCAGGTCAATGTAGGGAGATGAACACTCAGAATGCCACTAGGGCTCTGAAATTCTATGTGACTGCCTCAGTGTCACACAGCCCAGACAACAGCCCAGGTCTGTGTGTGTCCCAAATCCACAGTGCTTTCAACTAGACAACTTCTGTGACCATTTGTGCTTTTTATAAAAAATTTCTTTATAACAAGATGAAAAAAATATTCACCATTTTTGGTAAGTTTGTTTGCTCATATCCATGCTCATAAAATGATGTCATTTTCATTATACAGATGAGGGAACTGAAGGTCAGAAAGACTAAGTAACCAGACCCACACCACAGACCTAAAAAGTGGAAGAAGCTGGAGCTATACCTGGGTCCCTCTCCAATGTCTGTATTTTTACTGACTGATCTCTTTTAAAAAAGAAAAAACAGTGAACTGTTCATTCTCACCTCTCCCTCCCTCTGTCTTCCCATTACCAGAGCAGACATCTAAGCTACCAAAACAAAAGGAAAACAGATAGCCAGGAAATGGTCAATATCCCAATCCAGGCCTGCCCTGGTTCTAGATATCCCAGCATGAGGGTAAACATTTCAAGAGAATTAAGATACTAGTCAAACCCTTAGAAAGGACCGTCCTGAGAAGATGTGTGGAGGTAAAGGGTATATAAAGAAGAGCCAAAGACCATAAGAGAAGCTAGTGAAGCTCTCTCCCTGCCCTCTGAGCATGTGCCCTGCTCTGCTAAGTTGTTCAGTCATGTCCGACTCTTTGCGACCCCATGGACTGTTGCCCGCCAGGCTCCTCTGTCCATGGAATTCTCCAGGCAAGAATACTGGAGTGGGTTGCCATGCCCTTCTCTAGGGGATCTCCCCAATCCAGGGATCGAACCCAGGTCTTCCACATTGCAGGAGGTTTCACAGCATAGTGGCTGCCAAATGACCAAAGCCAAACAGATTCTTCCAGAAGAAAGTGGCACAGAGTAACCAGAGGGGCTTAGCTACTGGAGTTATGTGACAGCAGCTTAGCACGTATGCATGCAATGCATGTAAAGAAACCACAGTGTTTTGTACATAATAAGTACTAAGTAAATATCAGTTATTATGACTAATTAAATGACTACATTAGGCCGGCCATATGAAATTACCATTTTTGTAGGTCAAACAGTCAAATATTGGCAATTCCATATTATTCAATCTAATATATATATATATATATATATATATATATATGTATATAATGAAGACCTAATGTTCTTCATTTATAAAGAGCTCTACAATGTTGAAAAAAACCCAGTAAGGAACTGAGTAAAAAATACAACCAGGCAGTACACATTTTAAATGGCAAATAAATGTATGAAAGCTGTTGCATCTTACCAACAATAAAAATATTGGATTGGCCATAAAGTTTTGTTTGCATTTTCCCATAGGATACTATGGGAAACCTTAACAAACTTTTCGATCAACCCAATATATAAATTCAAAGAACAATAAGATGTTTATACTTACATCAGTGTTCATTGTTGACATTATATAAAGTATATTCAAAGCTATAGGTTTACAGGCACTCTCACATACAATTGGCTCTGTGCTGTGCTTAGTCACTCAGTCATGTCCAACTCTTTGTGACCCCATGAACAGTAGCCCACCAGGCTCCTCTGTCCATGGGATTCTCCAGGCAAGAATACTAGAGCGTGTTGCCATTTCCTTCTCCAATTGGCTCCATAGTACAGTGGTTTAAAAAGCATGGATTTCAAGAATCAACGTGCCTGGATCCTAATCCTAATTTTATCAGAAAGCTATCTGTGTGAATTTGGTCAGATAATCATATCTTTCTTCACCTCACTTTCTTCTTGCAATAAAGTGAGGATGATAACTGGCTCTATCTCATAGTAGTCTGTGAAGATGAAATAAGTTCATTTACATAAAGCACTTAGAATAGGATCTGGCTTAGAGTAAGTACTGTGTAGGGGTTTTGCTAAAATTGTCATTATTTTTATTGTTGGTGGAATTAAGTCACTGACCCACTTCCCAAGGCCCCAAATCTGAAAGTCACTCTAGATCACATCCATCTCCAAATGATTAAATTATTCCACTCAGCGTAAAACTACTGAAAAAAATGCATTCATATCTATATGTCCATCATGACTGCCATTCAGGCTTTCAAAAAAAAATCTCCTCATCATCCCATAATTTCATAATTACTTTAAATTTTCCCTGTATCTCCCCTGCCCACTAATTCTTTTTTCCATTCTACTACCTAGGTTTTCTTTCTTAAACCCCACATGAACCACAGGCTTCCCTGGTGGCTCAGTGGTAAAGAATCCGCCTGCCAATGCAGGAGATGAGGGTTCGATCCCTGGGTCAGGGAGATCTCCTGAGGAAGAAATGGCAATCCACTCCAGTATTCTTGCCTGGGAAATCCCATGGACAGAGGAACCTGGGGGCTACACTCCATGGACTCTCAAAAGAGTCAGACATGACTGAGTGACTTTTCTATTTCTGCTTTAGAGAAGATGGAATTCCCTTATAGAAACTCAGCCAAAATCCATCTAGCTGTTTCTCTGGCTGTACCTGCATCCCCCAGGGCTCTGTCACAGATATGAATGATGTGCTATGTATCAGCCAGAGTCTCTATCTCAGGCTTTTGTGTGGAAAGTAGAGGTTGCAATAAGTTGAGAAGAAGTTCTTTGTTGGCTTTGCAAGGGAGAAATTCTCTTCTGTATGCATTGCATTCTGAGTAAGCCGAAGTCCCAAATACAGGAAAATGTTTGTAAATATCAGCTTCTGGATTGACAAGTATACACTATTGTGTGTAAAATAGATAGCTAGTGGGAAGCTGCTCTATGGCACAGGGAGCTCAGCTCACTGCTCTGTGATGACCTAGAGGAATGGGAGAGAGTCCAAGAGGAAGAGGATATATGCATACTTGTCTCAGATGGTTAAGAATCTGCCTGCAATGCGGGAGACCTGGGTTTGATCCCTGGGTTGGGAAGATCCCCTGGAGAAGGAAATGGTAACCCACTCCAGAATTTTTGCCTGGAGAATCCCACAGACAGAGGAGCCTGGTGGGCTGCAGTCCATGGAGTCACAAAGAGTCGGACACAACTGAGTGACTAACAAAAAGTAAAAAAAATAATAACTGATTCACCCTGTAGTACAGCATACACTAACACAACATTGTAAAGCAATTATACTCCAATTTTAAAAATCAACTTTTTTCAGGAGATTATTTACTTTCTCTGTTGCCCCTACCTAAAAAGGTTATTCTCCCTCAAAATTATAGCATATCCTGTACTACCTTGAAAGTGAACAAATTAAGGTAATGATTGGCCATTTAGCAAAAGAAAAATCTATACAAACAACTGAATCTACTGTTGGGACTGTCACATCAATCAGTAACATCTAGACAAATATTTAGCACAATTGTATGAAAATAGGATAAGCAGATGTAGATGTGTGATAGTGAAAAGAAGATGGAGTTCAAGATCAAAGAGAGATGAGTTTAATTCCTAACTCCACCACTTCTAACTCTGACCTTAGATCAGTTCCTTATGCTTTTGAGCCTTTGTCTTTTTCTTTTCCTCATCTGTAAATGGAGAAAAACAAGTTTGTAATGATGAGCAAAGGAGATGGGGTTTATGGAGGTGGCTTATAAAGACTTCTACAAACCTCAGCTATCCGACTTCCCTGGTGGCTCAGTGGTAAAGAATCTACCTGACAATGCAGGGGACACGGGTTCAATCCCTGATCCAGGACGATCCCACATGCTGCGGGGCTGCTAAGCCCGTGTGCCACAACTATTCAGCCTGTGCTCTGGAGCCTGGGAGCCGCAACTACTGATGCTTGAATGCTCTAGGGCCCTTGCTCACCAAAGCTAGAGAAGAGCCCCATGCAGCAAGGAAGACCCAGCACAGCAAAAAAATAAAGAAAGAAATAACAGTTAAAAAAAAAAAAGCTTTTGTAAAACACCTTAGCTATCATTATGCTTGAAGCAGGAAGGCATTTAGGGCTGACTTAGTACAATTTCTTCCTTTTACCAATGAAGAGACTTAGGCTTAAAGGAGAGCTCAAACAGCTAGTATGTAGTACACCTGGGCCTAGAACCCATTTCTCTTGTCCCCTGCGCTTTTGCTTCCTCCTTGACAAAGGAAACAAAGTACTTCAGTGTCTCACAGAACCTTGGACTGAATGGATTATATGCTTTGGGGCAGTGAGTCAGCCACTCTTCCTGGGGAGAAAAACAGTTTTCTTAGTACATACTCTTCTTAAGAGCACTTCTCCAGACTTACCAGAGAACACATTCAATCTACTGAGTCACTCTTACCTCACAGCTCAGTGAGTCAGAATCGTTATCTATCCCCATCAGAAGTTCAATTTGTTGTCAGGAATAAGATGAAATGAAAAAGAGACACAGATGCGCAGAGAGGACATCACTGGCTTATCCTTGGGGCAAAAGCAATTTGAATAGATGAGCACTAAAAAGGAACACAATCATTAATTTTGCTCTACTGTTGGTGCCTGCTGTAGCAATAAAATGGTAAAACAAACATAGAGAGTATCATCTGCAGTACCTAGGGGCCAAGCGCTGGCATCTGTGGGAGGTACACAGAGAGGAAGGGTAGCTGACAGGAAGATACACAACCTAGATGCTCGTATCCATCCTACTAAGGGCTATGACCTTAGACATGTCCTTTAACCTCAAGGAACCTCTGGTCTGTACAGTGAAGGATGATGCTAGCTCTGCCAGCCTTCTAGGACTGAGTAAGGTTCAAACGCAACACAGGGATGATGTGAGGACTCAATAAGATAAGAAATCAAAAGCCCCCACTCAGTGCCACATGGTCAGTTGTCCTCAATAAATATTAACTACTGTTATTACTGTTATAATTCAGTTTGTCATTGTGTAGCACTTTTCTTTTTCATAGGACTCCTTCTCCACAGTGACTAGCAATAAAGCTTTTATAGTAAAAGGGACCCCCAGTTAGTAAGAGGTGGGGATAAATCAGGCAGAAAAGACAGGTCAAAGTTCAGAGGCCATAGAGCCTGATGGTGAAGAGGATGGGCCATGGGTCATGTGGATCAGTTATTAGTCGGGCAATGCCTCCTACCTGCATCAGCAGGCACAAGGCACTCAGCCAAGCCATGCTTCAGTCTACCTGTTCCTAAGCTGAGATCACAGGCTCTATTGCTTGGGCCTGTTGTGAGGGTTAAATGAGATAGAGGATTCAGTGCCTCGAATGCCTGGCACAGAGAAATCATTGGATAACTTGTTAAAGTGAGATGATACACATGAAAGCACACTGTAAACTCTGAAGTGATATAAACATGTAAGAAATTATTATAAAAAGAACAAAATTCTATGTAAAACACCAATGCTTAGTTAATTGCTTAAGTGTTATGGGAAAATTCATTATCCTGTCCAAATGTAAAACAAGCTCATTTACAGCAGTTTCCCCTACAGCTGTGCCAGTGATGAGGTGGGGAATATTTCAAGGTTTCTTTTTCAACACACAGCTGCTTTATGTATTATTCTCAATTTTCTCCATTCTTTTCAATTTGATCCTTTGGACTGAAGCTTTTATACTTCGAAAATGGCCAGACTAGCAGACACTTAGTGAAGGTAACTGGCAAATGCGGAAGTGAGCACTCCAAAGCGAGTTAGAATTCACATGAGGTTCTTTACTCCAAAAGTTTCTCCCAGATAAATGTTTTGAAATCATTATCCTTCATATATGGAATATTCCAGAAAAGAAAGTTCATTTGCCCTCAGAACTTATTTTAGGGATTTATTTTTATAAATAGCTATTGTTATTTTTTTAAAAAGGAAAATAAATTTTATGGTTAAGTAATATTTTGGAAAAAAAAAGAGGGATCTAGATGACCAAGAATCTTAATAGTTGTAACATCATACTGCTGAGATCTTGGTGAAATACACACATACACACACACAGATACACACACATAGTTAAATTTGAATGATTTCAAGACCTCTTTCCTTCAATTTTATCGTCAATCTTGGAAATAAAGAATTAAAAATGAAATGCACTCAGAAGATCACATTAGTCTAGACTCCTATCCAAACTAGAAACTGCTTCTAGAGGCTCCCGAGCAGATGCTGTGTCCTGCATACAGCACCGTCCAATGACAGAGCAGCCTGTTCCAGATCCATTGCTAGAAATGGGTGCCTTGCAGAGTAGCCAGAAATGGTACTAGCATTTCTCTAGAGCAGACTGGTTGGGAAGAGGAGACTTGTCTTGAAAATGCACTTGCTAAGCAAGCATGTTGTGCTTACCATGGAGTGTGTGTTTACTTGACGTGGCTGGGGAGTGGAGAAAAGCCATGAACCTTAAAGTTGACTAAAAGTCTTGTTCCAACCACCCACTGATACCTCCACTGCTCCCAGAAATTCCCGTCTTCCCAGTTCTGCCCTGGGCAGAACATATGTGTGATCTTGCTGGTTTACAGAGTCAGTCAAAGGCCTAATGCCAGGGGTTTTGAATATGTTAAAACTAGCTTATACAAATAAACCATTCACTAAGTCATCATGATTTCCATAGATCAGTCATGTTGAGGAGATTCCAAAAGGGGGGACGGTGGATTCAAGCAGCAAGAGATATTGTCAATAAAAATTAATTAAGAAATTATATATCAATCAATAATCTTCTAAAATCTTGTAATGACCTCTGCTACTCTATTTAAGCATAAATAAGATAATCAACTATGCTACCTATCTGGGGATTAGACCTTTTCCAATTAACTTGGCTTAATTAACTCTCTAAGGTACTGAACTTTAGATGCCTCAGATGCTGTACTTTAAGATTATTACAACTGGAGTACTCACAGAACTTACTGTGATTTTTATCACTACAATTATGTTTGTTCATGAGAAAAATGGAATTCAAAATTTAAATTCATATGTGTGGTGGCCTAAGGAGTTATAAGATCAAAAAATATGAGCCCAATAAAGACAACTGAAATAAACCAAAATGAAAGACTCTGGAGACATATTTTTGTTCCCTCATTAAGGATTATAGGAAAGGAAGTTACTTCGCTTGTGGGAACCATATGAGGTATGTGAAGTGGCCAGCTGAAATCATTCACCTTCGTATTCCCCTGGCTCCCTATCTCATGGAGACAATGCCAGTAAATGGGAACATCCTCAAGTTCCTTTCCACATCCCCATCTACCTTGGTACCCCTTCTTCCTGCCTTCCCTGTGAGGGAAGGCATAGTCCTGCCTTCCATTTAAGTAAGGCTCCTCCCTCCATAAGGACCTTGCTTCATCACACAGCCAATGTCACTCTGAACCTTCACCCCCTCTCTCTCTACTGGCTCCTTCTCTTTGTTTAATACAAAGGTTTGATGGTAAGGAATCTGCCTGCAATGCAAGAGACCTAGGTTCAATCCCTGGGTCAGGAAGATCCCCTGGAAAAGGAAATGGAAATCCACTCCAGTATTCTTGCCTGGAGAATTCCATAGACAAAGGAGCCTGGTGGGCTACAGTCTATGATGTCACAAAGAGTCAGACATGACTAAGCGACTAACACGCACTGAGCCAAGAAACAACACACTCCCTTAACCTTCTCCAACTCTAATGCTATCTTCCTGTTTCTTGAAAGATTTCTCTGTATTCCTTGTATCCCCATTCTCCACAACCTCAGCCATGCCTCACCTGCCTGGAGTCTGACTTCTGCTCCCACCACATCACTGATGCTGCTCTCACAGAAGTCTTCACATCTTCTTAATCCAATGACCACATCTCTGTCCTCACCTTTTTTTTTTTCAATTGAGGTCAAATTCACATTTAGATAAAGTTAACCTCAGATATGCAGATGACACTACCCTTATGGCAGAAAGTGAAGGGGAACTGAAAAGCCTCTTGATGAAAGTGAAAGAGGAGAGTGAAAAAGTTGGCTTAAAGCTGAACATTTAGAAAATGAAGATCATGGCATCTGGTCCCATCACTCCATGGGAAATAGATGGGGAAACAGTGGAAACAGTGGCAGACTTTATTTTTGGGGGCTCCAAAATCACTGCAGATGGTGACTGCGGCCATGAAATTAAAAGACGCTTATTCCTTGGAAGGAAAGTTATGACCAACCTAGATAGCATATTCAAAAGCAGAGACATTACTTTGCCAACAAAGGTCTGTCTAGTCAAGGCTATGGTTTTTCCAATGGTCATGTATGGATGTGAGAGTTGGACTGTGAATAAAGCTGAGTGCCGAAGAATTGATGCTTTTGAAGTGTGGTGTTGGAGAAGACTCTTTCGAGTCCCTTGAACTGCAAAGAGATCCAACCAGTCCATCCTAAAGGAGACCAATCCTGGGTGTTCATTGGAAGGACTGATGCTGAGGCTGAAACTCTAATATTTTGGCCACCTCATGTGAAGAGTTGACTCACTGGAAAAGACCCTGATGCTGGGAGAGATTGGGGGCAGGAGGAGAAGGGGACGACAGAGGATGAGATGGCTGGATGGCATCACCGACTCAATGTACATGAGTTTGGGTGAACTCTGGGAGTTGGTGATGGACAGGGAGGCCTGGTGTGCTGCGATTCATGGGGTCGCAAAGAGTTGGACACAACTGAAGGACTGAACTGAACTGAACTGAACCATTTCACAGGGTACAGTTCAGTGGCATTTAGTACTTTCGTTTTCTATCATACTGAAAAGAGGCTCTGTAACCAATAAGCAGTCTCTCCCCAAACCGCCCCCCCCTTCCCCTCAGCTCCTGGCAACCAAGAATATGCTTTCTTATCTGTATGGATTTACCTATTGAAGAGATTACATATACGGGGCATCTTTAGTGGCTCAGCAGTAAAGAATCTGCAATGCAAGAGCCACAGGAGATCCAGGTTTAATTCCTGGGTCGGGAAGATGCCCTGGAAAATACTGAAGATACCCACTCCAGTATTCTTGCCTGGACAATCCCATGGACAGAGGAGCCTAGTGGACTACAAAGAGTCAGACATGACTGAGAGACTAAACAACAACAAATTGATGTTGCTTCTTTTTTGGCTGGTCTTCGTCTTTTTTGCACTTTCAGAGGCATATGACACTGCTCTCCTCCCTTATCAATCCTTTGTTCCCTTGCCTATTGAAATGGACCACTCCTCCACCTCCTCTGACTTCTCTCCTCATACTCTCTTCTGGGCCTCTTCAGCATCCGTGTTCCCAAGAACCCAGCCTCAGTCCTCTTCTTTTTCCACTCTCTGCACTCTGCATCCCTATTCTATCACACCAACTACCAGTGGCCTAGGCGACATCTTGTTCTGTATCTAGTACAGATCAAGGTGTACTATTCCCAGGATGTAAAGAAAAGTGAAACAGGAATATCTGGGACCTCAATCTGCAAACTATGCTCAAGATAGCTGCAGAACACTTTGTGCTGACTCCCAATCTCCCACCACCCAGAAAAAGCCAGACAATGGGAGACAGAGAAGGATCTGGAACCAAATACCTCTCATAATACCCTCCTCTCCACTGGCACATTTTCTACCCTTCAAACCACATATACACAATATCAGTTCAGTGGAGAAAGAAGTCAGAGTATGTGTCATGTGGACAGAACAATTGGTTGACTCAATTTTTCATTTTTCAACCTATTGCTTTGTTGTCAGACACAGCTTCAGTGCAAAGTTTTAGCAGCAGGGGGAAGGTTCCATTTCAGCAATTTAAGCTCTTGTTTTCTTTTTCCCTCCTCAAACTGACTCACCTTTGGCTAAAAGAAATATACAATCAGCACATATTGACTCAAAGGACTAGGCGATTTACATCTTAATGCAGAGTAATGTCTCCTTGCAATTCTCTTGCAAACCACCTATTGTGGCACATTTTTGTCTTTTGCTTTTGGTTTCACTCTATTTCCTGTTTGTGATTTTAACAAGTAACAAAGATCAATGCTTTAGGTTTTGCAAGGAAGCTCTGGAAAAGGTTGTATCAATAGAGTTTCTTTTGCTTCTAGCCATTCCCCAGGGGCCAAAAAGGACAGAAGTCATTAGGAGGGTGCTAGTGTTTCAAGAGAAGCATTTCTTGATATTAATAAAACTAATCAGAAATCATTCATTCAACATATAACAAAAATGTCTACCATGTAGTCCCATAGCCCTCTTGACATGCATCCCTAGTATTTCAATTAACATACTGAGAAGAAATGCTGTTCACCTTTTTCTATTTTTCCTCTTTAGACTGTGACCTTCTTGGGGCAAGGACCATGTCTTGTCAATTACTGTATCTCCTATGCATAAGTGCCCACTCATTCATTAGGTCATTGATAACTATTTACTGAGTGCCTACCAAGTGCCAGACGTTGTTCTATGCACTGGGTATTCAGCAATGAATAAAACAGATAAAGATCCCTAACACTTCTGGTGTTTACATTCTCAGTGTGTGTTTTGGTGGGGAGAGTGGACAATAAACAGGAAAATAAAATATGCAGTATGTTACATGACGGCAAGTGCTATGGATAAAAATGAAACAGCGGAGGGGGTAGGAAGTGGGGTAGATATGAAGGTGGTAGTTTTCAATAGGATGGTCATGGGAAGTCTTACTGAGAAGGTGACATTTGAATGAAGACCAGAAGGAGGGGCAGGATCAAGCTTCCTGTGTATCTATGGGAAAAGTATTAGAGGCAGAAGGAACAACAAATGCAGGGGCTTTTAGAGGCAATTGTAGAAACTTGACTTTTACTGTAAATTAGATAGGAAGCCATGGGAAGGCTCTGAGGGGAATGAGAGGATCTGACTTATATTCTAACACATCCACTCTGGCTGCTTTGAACAGAATTAAGTGCAAAGGGCAAGAGTAAGGCACGTAGGTAATTTATGAGGCTACTGTATTAATAACAATTCAGGCAAGTGATGATGCTGGCGTGGACCAACATGGGAGAGGCAGAGGTCAGGAGAATGGTCGAGTTCTAGATATATTTTTAACAGAATATTGAAAGGATTTGCCAGAGGATCGGACATGGGCAAGAGAGAGAAGGGATTGAGGCAGGACTTGAGGTTTTTTTGACTGGGAAAATGATAGGAGAGAACTGCCATTTATAGAGATGGAAAACACTCCAGAAGGAGCATATTTGGGGAGTGAAGGATCAGGAGGTCAGTAGGAGTTCTGTGAAGCTGAAGACATCTACTAGAAACCAAAGGAGGGATGGTAAGCAAACAGATGGAAGTCTGCACTGAGAGCTCGTGGGAGAGGTCTCGGGGAGAGAGAGATATGGGCACAAAGATGGTATTTAAAGCCATGAGCAGAAGGAGGGGAGGAGTGCAGATGGAGTAAAGATAAAAAATGGGGAGAAGAGGGTGGGCCAGCAAAAGAAACTAAGAGGAATGGCTAGTAAGAGAAGAGAAAGTTCAGAAAACTGGTGTTCTCAGTGAGTTTCAGAGAGAAGAAACTGATCAACTCAGTCGAATGCTTCTGGTGGGTCAATTAAAATAAGAACTTGGAGTGGATCATTGGGTTTAACAGAGTAAAGGTCAGAGGGGACCATGAGAAAAGCCATTTGTATGGAGTCGAAAGTCTGAGACAACTGGATTCTAGGGAAGATGAGAGAAGAGCAAGTGACCATCCAGGAGGAGAGAAAAATGGAGATGGGGAGCACAGGCAACTTCTTCTGGGAGTTTTTCCTGTTTTTACTCTGTTGAGAGGTAAAGAAAGAGTGGTAACCAGAGAGGAAGGTGGCATCGAGTGTTTTTCCTTAATTGAGAAAAACTGTGATATGGGGATGGGGATGCAAATGATCCAGTAGTGAAAAGAAAATGGATGATGCAGAAAGGAGAGAAAATGATGATGACAAGGTTCCTGACCAGCAGGTGAAAAGGGAGGAGTGTAGTGCGAGAATGACCAACTCTTGGACTTTCCTGGTGGTCCAGTAGTTAGGCCTTGGCACTTTCACTGCTGGGGCCTGGGTTTGATCCTTGGTTGGGGAACTAAGATCCTTCAAGCTGAGCGGCATGGGAAGAAGGAAAAAAAAAAAAAGAGAGAGAGAGAGATAATAAAAAAAGAATGAACAACTCCAATGCGAACTTCCAATACCAGGTGTCAACTACAAATTGGCACTTGCCAAGGGGCGTATTTCATCTGCCTCTGAGGAGACTGATCCTTGTGCTGCTCCAGCTACTGACCTTCAACATGCCTTGAAGACAGTTCAGGGTGGAGTGTGAGGCACTCTTTGCTCCAGGAAAGCTGGTGGAACAGGGCTCTAGAAAAGCACTAAATCCCTTCATGGTGACATCAGCTCCTTGTGACTAGCAGAAAACCTTTTGCAAAATAAGAGTTTGATTGCATGAACTCCCCCTTCTCCAAAATTGTATATACTGTCCTTCCCCCGATACCTCAGAGCTATCTGAGGTGCTGTCTCCTGGGTTGCAGGCCTCATTTTGCCCCAAATAAAACTTAACTTGCAACTCTTACGTTGTGCATCTTCTTTAGTCGACTGTGATGTTTGCATCTCTAAAATGAGACTGGTGGAACTCTCCAAAATGTACACTCCATGAGGGCAGAGGCGTTTGTATGCTTGGTCCTCTACTATATTCCTGGTCCCTAGGATGGGGCCTGGCACACGAGTTTAAAGACATCTGTTAAATGACTGACCGACTTGTCTTTAATTATGTGATAATGAAAGACCTCAGTGCTTCAAGATGGGCAAAACAGTGCTAGAAAGTTTTGACAACGAAATGTAATGGATCCTGCCATCAGGGTTTGGATCTTCAGAAACACACTATGTATTATCAATATATGTTTCTGCTTTTATTCATAATCTAAAAGTGCCAGGAAAGCAGATGTTTGGGAGACCTATAGGCAGCACTACCAACACTGTCATAAACATGCCTTAAATTTATATTCAAAACCTAGAAAATGATGGTTCTGGAAGCCACAGTCATTGCTGGGGAACTGTTAAGGGAGTGTTCTGAACACATCTGTTAAACCAAAGCTGCAGCTTAAAGCTGTTGGGAGAAGTTGGGAATTCCATTCTTTGAGGAAAGTGGAAAACTCAGTTCACAATGAGGAAGACTTCTTAATTCACAGTGAGGAAGACTTCTTAAGCACGGTGGCACAAAAAGACATGCCTTGTGAACACAGAGGAGGGAGCCAGGAGAAAGCGACGGGCAGAGCAATTTCTGTTTCTGGCTGAGTAGAAAAGGACTATAAGACCTTGAGAAGGACAAGAGAGAGCCTGGATTTTGTGGAAAACCGCATGTAGTTCAAAGATGGTAACACAGGGCCACCACTGTGCTCCTAGGGCTCTGTGCCAAAGCTTCATTCACCCTCTCTTGCTTATCTTCACAACTGTGGTACTACAAGACATACATAGAATTACCCACAGACCAGGGGAGGAGGGACTTCCCAGGTGGCTCAGTGGGTAAAGAATCCACCTGCAATGCAAGAGATGCAGGTTCAATCCCTGGGTTGGGAAGATCCCCTGGAAGAGGGCATGGCAACCCACTCCAGTATTCTTGCCTGGAAAATCCCGTGGAGAGAGGAACCTGGCAGGCTACAGTCCATAGTCAACTGAAGCAACTTAGCACACACACACACAGGGGAGGAGGCTTCAAGATGTTATAGAAGTGGCCCACCTCTGGCCTTGCAGCTAAATAAGTGGAAGAGTTCAGTTGTGAAGCCAGATATTTTTATTTCCCTACTGCATAGCCACAGTACCACTCCTCCTCTACAAATCATTCTCAGTGTCAAATGTTTGTCCTTTCAATCTTATTCTACATAATTAGCCACTTTACCAGTTAATGGTCACTTAATTTGCTTCTTAAAGTTGATATGAATTTTAGGGGGTGGGAAAAGTTTGGTTGGGCCTCCCTGATGGTTCAGATGTAAAATAAATCTGCCTGAAATGAAGGAGACCTGGGCCAGGAAGATCCCCTGGAGAAGGAAATGATAACCCACTCCATTATTCTTGCCTGGGAAATCCCATGGACAGAAAAGCCTGCCATGCTACAGTCCATGAGGTCACAAAGAGTTGGACATGACTGAGCGACTAACCCACACACACACACACACACACACAGGTTGGTTGGGTTTAAAGCAGTAGAAATTCTCAGCAAGACTCTTGCTTAAAATATATGTATACCTGTGGTAGATTCATTTTGATATTTGGCAAAACTAATACAGTTATGAAAAGTTTAAAAATAAAATAAAATAAAAAAAAAAAGAAAAAAAAATATATGAATCTTTTGTAGCTCAACCAAGATGAATTTAACTGAGTCATCGACTGTCACGTAGCGTACCCTAATTGCAAGAAAAGCATCTAAGGAAAAGTCTGAGTACTGAACTCAGCATGGCCAAAGCCATGCTGAGCACTGCAGACCTAAGAACATCCTTATTTCCCTTTTTGAGAAATTCTTGTTTGCTGACAAACATATACTAAGGTAAGAAAAGGCTAATTATTATGTTTTTACGAGAACTGAATTTTGCATTCAATTAACAGATTAAGTTTTCCATGTTGCTAACAGGCTGTGTTCTCAATGAAACCAAATATTATGACAATTGCCAAGTTTATTTGATAGTTTATTGTATGAATGCTAAAAGTCTATTTTACTGAGTCTTTTTTTTTTTTAACCCCAAATTAGTTTCTGACTCAAGCCCAGGTTTTAGGTATCATGATTTCCCTGCCATTTTTGACAATTCTGGGATTCTCCTGGTATGCATTTAGTTTGGTTTCTCCTTTATAGAGTGATGCTCCAGAGCCTAACAGGCTACAATGGTTGGCTGACTTGGGGGAACCGCCTCCCCACACTTCAACCATAGCAATGGAACCATGAGAAAGATGGTAGAGCATGGGGAGGCTCTGAAGAAGCCTGGGACAGAGCCTGGCTCCAGAAGTGAACCCAAAAATCCACATCAGGACACCAGATGCTCCTCAGCTTTAGAGCTAGAAAGCTCCTTCTCTTTCATGTAGTCAAACCTGTTCATGTTGTATGTGGGGAAACTAACAACAGCCTGCATGTGGTCACACAGGGCACCGATGAGAAGGCTGAATTGGGAAGCCTGGGCACCTGCCTCTCTACCTAGGTCTCTGGAAATTGCTGCCCCCTCCAAGGGGCAAGTTTTGTTGGGAAATGACAACTATTTTCTTCTTACAACATCTACATTGAACTCAGGGTGCATTCATGCCATTTCCTGCCCTGGTGGTCAAGCTTTCATGGCACTTTGTGCTTTAGAAGTAAAATAGGGTTCCCTGGGTAGAGTTGGGGTTCTTTGGGAGGCCAGGAGGCAGAGAAGGTCTCCTGGAAGTAATAGTCAAAGATTCCCAACTGACCTGAGAGAAGCGAAGAAAGCCCTGAATCTTCTGTGACTTTATCAGAGCTCATTAAAAAAAAAAAGATTGTGATTCATTCTGAGAAAATATCGGTGCTTTCTTATTTGATTAAAGGGCCACTTCCTGTTTTCTGATACACACACTCATGCCATGGAATGATGATCTGTTCCATTAATCCACGTGACCTGGGAGAAGAACAAGATAAAGCTCCTTTCAAAGTGGCTTGGAAGCACTCCCATGAGATGCAGATGGAAGCCAGTGATTTTCAAAATTGTTCAGAATAATTTCACAATGTCGACAAAAGCAAATATACTCTGCTGCTGACTATAAATTCTCATCCATAAATACATTTTTCCAATGAATCTACTGACCACCCATCTCGTCTCTGAATTCCCATCCTACGCGAATGAACAGCCCAGACCCACACAGAACACCCCCTACATCTGGTCTGAGCCTCTGTCTCTGCAGCTTTACTTTGTCTTTATGAATTTAGTACAATCTTGCAGTAAAAACAAGATCACTATCAATTTGTCTGATGTCCCCTGCAAGCAGCTATAGGACATTATAAATTCTCTCTCAAGACCTTTCCCCTCTCACTCTAAGGGATATAAACAGAGTTATTCTAAACCATTTGCTATGTTTTGACATTCTTTTCAGAATAATTATCCTAACGCATCCACAAGAGCAAAGGAGGACATAAAAGATAAGACTGCCAGGGTTTAAGGCAAAGATCAGTTAGAATATCCAGCACTTGTCAAAAATAATATTTAGAAAAAAGAACTCGCCCCCAAATATTTTTATGCTGATCTCCACAAGATTGCAAAGGTCAGTGGGCCAGAACACACGCTGAACAGCAGGTTTAGAACAGAGAGCTAGACATCCAGTCTTGTGTGAATAAAAGAATGTACTGCATCAAGAACTGTGTTTTTCTTTGATGAAAACATAAAAATAAAAAATAAAGTGTCCCAAAGATAATGAGTTTGTGGCGGTTAGTCTGATTCCAGATGATGGAATTCACTAAACAACTTAATTTTTAAGAAATCCAACTTAAAAAAAAAATGTGCCAGCCCGTCCAGTTTGCCTGGTACTTGGTACTGAGAGGCAGAATCAGTTAGTAGGTTCAGGGGGAGCTGAAATTTGAAGCTAAATAATCAGACTTCAGTGCCAGTGCTCTTAATCAGGAGTGCTGTAAGAAATGGGGATCAGATAAAACTCAGAGATGGGATGTGTGGTCACTTCAAAGATATTTACCCACTTTTTCCTCTAAGTTCTATTTTTTGCCCTTTATTAATTGCTCATTCAAGTTTCTCAAGTCTGTCCTGCAGATACCCCATCCTTGAAGGGCAATTCTTTGTCATCTCTTTCATAAAGAGGTTTCCAAAAAGACAGTGCTTGTGTATGTGTGTGTGTGTGTGTGTGTGTGTGTGTGTGTGTGTCTGGGAATATTTTTATTTGTACAGAAAGAACATTTACATATATTTTAAAATTTCTTATCTTTTTACATTTTCTTTATTTTTTAAGTGGTAAACAATCACTTTACAATTTTGTGTTGGTTTCTGCTGTACAACAAGACAAATACATCATAATTATATATTTTTATATCCCTTCCCTCCTGAGCCTCCTTCTCCTGCCCCCATCCCACCCCTCTAGCTTGTTATAGAGCATCAGGCTGGGCTCCCTGTGTTATTTAGCAACTTCCCACTATTTTACACATGATAGTGTATATAGGTCAATGTCACTTTTACAATTCGTCTCACCCTCACCTTTCCCCACTGTGTCCACAACTCCATTCTCTACTAGGTTCATCAGTACCATTTTTCTAGATTCCATATATATGTGTTAATATATGATACTGCTTTTTCTCTTTCTGACTTACTTCACTGTGTATAAGAGACTCTAGGTTTATCCACCTCCCTGCAATACAACTGACTCAAGTTCATTCCTTCTTATGGCTGAGTAATATTCCATTGTTTAAATGTACCACAACTTCTCTATCCATTCATATGTTGACATGCATCTAGGTTGCTTCCATGTCCTGGCTATTGTAAATATTGATGCAATGAACATTGGGGTACACATATCTTTTAGAAATGTAGTTCTCTCAGAGTATATGACCAGTAGTGGGATTGCTGGGTCATATGGTAGATATATTCCTAGTTTTTTTTTTAAGGAATTTCCATACCTAAGGATAAACCTACCTAAAGATACAAAAGACTTGTATGCAGAAAACCATAAGACATTGATAGAAGAAATCAAAGACAACACAAACAGATGGAGAGATATACCATCTTCTTGGATTACAAGAATCAGTATTGTCAAAATGACCATACTGCCCAAAGCAATCTACAGATTCAATGCCATCCTATCAAATTACCAATGGCATTTTTCACCAAATTAGAGCAAGAAAATTTCACAATCTCTATGGAAACAAAAAAGAACCTGATTAGCCACAGCGATCTTGAGAAAGAAAAATGGAGCTGGAGGAATCAACCTTTCTGACTTCAAATTATACTACAAAGCTACAGTCATCAAGACATTATGGTACTGGCACAAAAACAGAAATAGAGACCAATGGAACAAGATAGAAAGCCCAGAGATAAACCTATGCACCTATGGGCACCTTATTTTTGACAAAGGAGGCAAGAATATACAATGGAGAGAAGACAGCCTCTTCAATAAGTGGTGCTGGGAAAACTGGACAGCTACATGTAAAAGAATGAAATTAGAACACTCCATAACACCATACACAAAAATAAACTCAAAATGGATTAAAGTCTTAAATGTAAGTCCAGAAACTATAAAGCTCTTAGAGAAAAACATAGAAAGTACACTCTGACATAAATTACAGCATGATTCTCTCTGATCCACTTCCTAGATTAATGGAAATAAAAACAAAAATAAACAAATGAGACCCAATAAAAGTTAAAAGCTTTTGCACAGCAAAGGAAACTATAAATAAGATATAGTTGTTTATATCTTGTTTATATCTATAGTTGTTTATAGTTGTCTTTAAACAAAAAAAGACAACTCTCAGAATGGGAGAAAATAATTGCAAAGGAAGCAACTGACATAGGGTTAATCTTCAAACTATATATGCAGCTCATGCAGCTCAGTATCAGAAAAACAAACAGCCCAAACAAACAAAAAAAAATGGGCAGAAGACCTAAACAGACATTTATTCAAAAAAGACATACAGATGGCCAATAAACCAGAGGAAAAAATGCTCACTGCCACTCATTATTAGAAAAATGCAAATCAAAACCACAATAACGTGTCACCTCACATTGGTCAGAATAGCCATCATCGAAAAATCTACAAACAATAAATGTTGCAGAAGGTATGGAGAAAAGGGAACCCTCTTACATTGTTGATAGGCGTGTAAGCTGATACAGCCATTAAGACAGTTCTTTTATAGGACACTTGTAAACTGAATTGTCTCTCACCAAAAGATATATTGGAGTCCTAATCCCCAGTACCTATGACTGTGACCTTTTTTGGAAACAAGTTGTTTGTAGATATCATCAAGTTACGATGAGGTCATAATAGATTAGTGTAGGCCCTAAATCCAATGACTGGTGTCCTTATAAGAGGAGTGGAAATGTAGACACAGAAACACAGACACACAGGGGGAAAGGCCATGTGATGACAGAGGCAGAGATTAGAGTGACGCATCTCCAAGCCAAGGAATACCAAGGACTGCAGGCAACACCTAAACCTGGAAGAAGAAGGAAGGATCCTCCCTCTAAAGGCTTCAGAGCAGCAAGGCCCTGTTGACACCATCAGACTTCTAGCCTCTAGTACTGTGAGACCAGAAATTTCTAATGCTATAATCCACCAAAGTTTGCTGCAATTTGTAATGGCAACCCTAGGGAATTAATAGACACTTGCTCTGGCTTGCCTTATGGAACAAAGTTAGTGTCCCATTGAACAAAAATTACTTTGGCTTTTCTGTTTAAGAATGGAGTTGTAATACCAAGCCATTCTGGATGGATGCCCCAAATGTGTAATCACATCATTTTTTAAAACCTCTCATGAAGCTGTAATTATGTTATAGTGTTTATTCATAATAAACTATCTAGAGATATCCACTATGCAGAATGGACCTTCAAGCTAAAGTATTTGTTATTTATTACATTAATTCCACTTGCTCCCCTGGGTTTATCATTTTTCCGTTGTTTTGCTTCCTTAGAATCCTAGTTTCTACATATCCCCCTTTGCTCACTTTGGAACAACATGAGAACCATTCCTGGAAAACTGTTCTCCACATGGAGTCAGTTGCAAAAATAAACTTTAACCTTCTGAAACAGATCTTTGGTAAGAAAGAATTCCCAACATCTATTATTTCTTTTAAAGGGGTTTCTTTTCATTAACACCAGGTACTTCTTATTGCTATTCCAGTAGATTTGATTTTGTAATGCTGTTGATAAAAGTATGTACTTTATCTATTTCATACTTTACAACTGAAAATTGGGAAGTGATATTTAGTATATTACTTTATGGCCAGTATACCCTGGACTTTTGTGATAATAATCTGGTTATCTTATTATCCAAAATGTATTTAAACACACACACACACACATAGCATCTTATCTTTTATACTGTAAACAACCAGCTAGCATTATTATTCAGTATAATTTTTGTGATAGGAAACCAAAGAACCTGATTAACCTAGTTAAGTGGCTTGCTTGATCAGTGGCTTTATCACAGATGAAAATATCGCCTAACCTCTATGTAAAAGGTATGTCCTTATGCAAAGTGGATGTAATACACAAATTCTTAACTGATGACCTTCATTAGGCATCAGCAGAATTAGTTTTATGAAGAGATTCAATCAATGAAGGCTCCCAAAGGAATACCTGATCCAACATACCTCCTCCACCTACTAGCTGGGGAGTTTCCCTCATTGAAACTCTCAGCATTTAAGTCATTGTTGAAGGTTACATATCTAACATGGAAGCATGAATCCAGAAGTCTCCCATTAAATATGAACATGTTACCAGAGAGGGGAAGGAAGAGTCTGATTTATATGTACTCTAGCCATCTCCTGTCCACATATCAGGATGAATTTGTTTATCCTATGATATATTTCACATGTTGGAATTCGGAGAGAACTTTTTGGTGAAGGATGATATCCAGTAATGAGGGGTGGGAGTGGAAATGATGGCCTAGCAGGTCCTGAATAATGATACTGAGGGTGAAAATAGAAAAATAGTTAATAATGAACTAGGAATTCCCTGGCAGTCCAGTGGTTAGGACTCTGCGCTTTCACTGCCAAGGGCCTGTGTTCAATCCCTGGTTGGGGAACTAAGATACCACAAGCCCCGAGGCACAGCTAAAAAAAAAAAGTTAATGATGAACTAACACAATCTCTGCTATTTATTCACTTATTCAGAACTCTCTACTTCTACCCTAGCCACAGACTTGCACAATGAGCTTTAAGCCTGATGTTACAACTATAAAACTGTATTCCACACAGTATGACAAAATATATAAAGATCAAATGCTTGAGCTTCTGCCGTGAGACAGATTCAGATTTGAATCCTCTGTCTGCTATTTACTGACTGTGTAACCCAGGGCAAGTCCCTTGACCTCTCTGAACATTCAGTTTTTCATCTGTAAAATGTGGATGATGAAACTTCCCTAATAAAGTTGTTATGAGAATTACATGACCTAATGCTTAACACATTATCTTGCACATAATAAGCAATAAATAAATATTAGGTATTATTAATGAACCCAAACCACACTAATTAGCAATTGCTCCTGATGGTCAGTCACTGAAGAACAGACCAAATGGCTGATTAATTGATCCAGTTCAGCCCTTGAGAAGCCTAAGGTAACCTTACCCTAACTATTTATGGGCCAGTTATATCGCCTTAGTAATCAAATAGGACATTTACTTGTCTAATTCACTACCATCAAATAAAACAGCTAGCAATTAGCTACAGTACAGGAAGGTTTCAGAAGATTCAAGCAAATACATTCGGTTGATTAGACTTGGGGAGGGGGTTGTGTAGGAGTGCTGCTGCTGCTAAGCCACTTCAGTCGTGTCCGACTCTGTGTGACCCCATAGACGGTAGTCCACCAGGCTCCTCCGTCCCTGGGATTCTCCAGGCAAGAATACTGGTGTGGGTTGCCATTTCCTTCTCCAATGCATGAAAGTGAAAAGTGAAAGTGAAGTTGCCGTGTCCGTCTCTTCACGATCCTATGGAATGCCGCCTACCAGGCTCCTTGATCCATGGGATTTTCCAGGCAAGAGTACCGGAGTGGGTCGCCAGTGCCTTCTCTGGTGTAGGAGTACGCAAACACTTTATTGTACTCTCATTTTTTGGCTTCTTGTGCACATTTGGAGACTATCCTGCATTATTCTTAGCTAGGTTGGCTTTGAGATGGTTGGGTTCCCTCCCCTTTCAGAGCTGAAAACATTGCAGAAATTTTTTTTCTTATTAAGGTAAATGGACTTCTGATATAGAAACCATAGGGAGCTCCAGGAAGGTTAAACTGAGATACCAAAGTGTTTGGTATTCAAAGTCAATGATATTGTGATGCATGTAAGTCAAATCATTATGCTGTACACCTTAAACTTAGTGCTGCATGTCAATTAACTCCCCCCAAAAAAATCCAAACAAAGGATATCAATAGGGAGGAAGAAAGTTTACCATACACACCTCCAATAAAAGACAACCAGTTTGGGGAAAGTTCTCAAGGGCAATGACAGTGGATTTCAAGTATTTGAAGACCTCTCCAGTGGAAGATGGTGTAGATCAGCTCTGATTTATTCCAGCAGGGCCAGTAAGTGGAAGGGCTGGCAAGACAGATTTGATAAGACTGGATTGTTCCAATGGTGAGCTCCCCATTGATGAAAATGTATGAACAGAGGCTTGATGACTAATTCTTAGGGAAATTGGGGGAAGAATTTGTTTCTTTGGAAAATATGGGTCTAGATAATAGTTAAGTGTCTTTCTAAGATGGTATTACCCAATGACTCCATAACGAGCTAGAGAATCCAGTTATTATTTCATTATTTCAGGGGGCTTCCATTAGGTTTTAAGTCACCTTATGGAAAATTCCATGCCAAAAAAAAAATGATGAACTAATCAAAGGAATAACTGCAACATATTTTATATCCATTAAGGCACAGTTATTCATTCCAGTTTAAATTACTTTTTAAAAGAAGTAAATAGTCTATAACTAGTACTGGGATTATACAAAGAGTATATGCTATTTGCAGATATGTGAAGAAGGAGGAAGAAAAATATGCCCTAATAAAATTACAGCTCATAAGTTTCAACATTAAAAACCCTGATTTAATTTTATAATCCATCCTTATGAAGTCACTGAAGATTTGTAAGCTTTTGCCTAATGAGGATCTATGATATAATGGTCATAGTACTCTGAGGATGGAGGGGCAATGTACCTCGAAAAACATTTGAAAATCCATTTAATTATATCAGGGCCCCTGATAAGCATTTACGAATGCACACACCAAAAACCAGAGGTGTGATTTGGGATCACAAATCATCAGCTGAGGATTAGAAACAAAGCTAAGTAAAATTCTGCTTTTCTCCTCAAATGAACAGGACTGCCTCAGTTTAATTCAAGTTTTGGTTTTCTTAAGGAATAACCCAATGGCATAGTGCTATTTTGAACAAATCAATTGCCTAATTTCTCCTGCTGAGTCCTTACCATTTTGCAAAGCTAGTAGACACACCACACATAGTTCTGCAGAGATCCATTGCAGACAATAGAGACTCTGCTGTTAATCCAAGTGAAGAGGCTGGGACCAACAACATCCGAGGCTTCCCACACGCTGCTGTTTGCACCTTAGGTGTGATAAACTGAATACTAATTAGTTTTAGCACCTATAATTAGATGGTTTATTCATGCTGTTGTATTTTTCCTTCCCTAATTTGGTTTCACAGTTGTCACTTACCAGATTATTGCCTGAGTTTTGGTAGCTATGTTGATAACTTCTTACAGCCTCCGCCATTGGTCAGTGCTTATTGGTTGAATGAACTAACACTTCTGGCTCACTGCGATTGCCTCCTAAACTAGTGTTGCTTCTTCCATCCTTAATCACTTACAGTCCATTCTCAACACTGCTGCCAGAGGGCTTCTCTTAAAAGCAAAGTCAGATCATGGCCATGCCCTTCACAGATTCCTCCAGGGGCTCGCATTTCACTCAGGATAGGGATAAAAGCCAAAGTCTTACATGAGGCTTGAACTGGAAGGTCCCATAAAGCAGCAGTCCTCAACCTTTTTGGCACCAGGGATCAGTTTCAAGAGAAAGACAAGTTTTCAATGGACTTGAGGAGTGGGGTGGTTTCGGGATGATGCTCATAAGGAGTATGCATTCTAGATCCCTCACATGCACAGTTCACAGTAGTGTTTGAGCTCTGATGAGAATCTAATCCCACTGCTGATTTGAGAGGAGGTAGAACTCAGGTGTCAATATGAGCAATAGGGAGCAACTCTAAATACAGATGAAGCTTTGCTTGCCCACCCACCCACCTGCCACTCACCTCCTGCTATATAGCCTGGTTCCTAATAAGCCATGAATTGATACAGTCTATGGCCCAGGGCTGGGGACCCTTGCTATAGTCTTGCTGCTCCATTCTCTCTCTCAATATCTCTCCTACTACTCTCTCTTTCATTCACCCTATCCTGCTGCCTTAGCTTTCTTGGTATCCCCATGGCTAGAATGCTCCTGCTTTGGAGATTTTGCACTGGCAAAGCTTTTGCACTACTAGAAAAGCTCTTCTCCCAGATATTGCCATGACTAACTTTCTCATGTGTTTCAAATGTTTTTGCAAATATCACCTTGACTATCCTACTAGAAATTGGAACACTATTGCCCTGCTCTTTCCTATGCGTGTGTGTTTGTGTGGGCTCAGTTGCTCAGTCCTGTCTGACTCTTTGCAACCCCATGGACTGTAGTCCACCAGGCTCCTGTGCCAATGGGATTTCCCAGGCAAGAATACTGGGATGGTTTGCCGTTTCCTTCTCCAGGGGATCTTTCCAGTCCAGGGATCAAACCTGGGTCTCCTGCATTGGCAGGCAGATTCTTTACCACTGAGCCACCCGGGAAGCCCCCCTCTTTTCTCTACTTATGTATAAATCCAATTTTTAAAAATGCACAAAATCTATATTCTGAAAAATAAACAATGATGATGAAAGAAAGAGAGAGGAAAAAAAAAAAAAAAACTAAGTAATGGAGATACAGACTATGTTCATGAATTGGAAGACTCGTCCCAGATGGCACTAGTGGTAAAGAACATGCCTGCCAATGCAGGAGACATAAGAGATGCAGGTTCGATCCCCAGGTCTGGAAGATCCCCTGGAGGAGAGCATGACAACCCACTCCAGTATTCTTGCCTGGAGAATCTCCATGAAGAGAAGAGCCTGGCAGGCTTCAGTTCATGGGGTTGCAAAGAATCACACATGATTGAAGCAACTGAGCATTCATGCACACACATAGTAAGGATGTCAATGCTCCCCAGATTCATACATAGGTTTAATACAATTCCTATCAAAATGCCAGGAGGCTTATTTTGTAGATATAGAAAAGACAATTTGAAAATATATATGGAAAGGTAAAGGAACAAGGAAATCAACCCTGAATTTTCATTGGAAGGACTGATGCTGAAGCTGAAGCTGCAATATTTTGGCCAACTGATGAGAAGAGCTGACTCATTGGAAAAGACACTGATGCTGGGAAAGATTGAGGGCAGGAGGAGAAGGGGATGACAGAGGATGAGATGGTTAGATAGCATCACCAAGTCAATGGACATGAATTTCAGCAAACTCTGGTAGATAGTGGAGGACAGAGGAGTCTGGCATGCTGCCACTCCATGGGATCGCAAAGAGTCAGACACAACTTAGCAACTGAAAAACAACAAAAAAGGAACAAGAACAGCCAAAGCAATTTTGAAAAAGAATGAAGTGGAGGAACCATTCTATCTGATTTTAAGACTTAGTGTATAGCACTCAACAGAGCATGGTACTGGCTGAGGAATAAATACATAGACCAGTGAAACAGAATAGAAAATCCAGAAATAGACCCTCCAAGTATGACCAACTGACTTTTAACAAGAGAATACGAGAATTTAATGGAAGAAAGATAGTCTTTTCAACAAATGATGCTGGAGAAATTGGATATCTACAGGAAAACAAAACCCTTGTGGCTCAGATGGTGAAGAATCTGCCTGCAACACGAGAGAACCAGGTTTGATCCCTGGACAGGGAAGAGCCCCTGGAGAAGGGAATGGCTACCCACTCCAGTATTCTTGCCTGGAGAATTCCATGGATAGAAGGAGCTGGGCAGTCAACAGTCCACAGGATCACAAAGAGCAGGACACAACTGAGCAACTAACATATACACACTCAGGCAAAACACAAACAAACCCACGATTCTGAATCTAGATCCCATTTTATATAAGCTTAGCTCAAAATGGACAATAAACTTAAATGCATAACCTAAGAAATAAAACTTTTAATAGATAACTCAGAAGAAAGTCTTCATGACATAGTTAGGAGATGAGTTTTCAAACATGGCAAAAAATAAGTTGACTTTTGTAAAAATTAAAAACTTTCGTTCTGTCAAAAACACTGTCAGTAAAATAAAAAGACAAACCACAGATTAGGATAATATACCTGTAAACCACATATCCAACAAATTACTTGAATCCAGAATATGCCAAGAACTCTAAAAACTCTATAGTAAGAAAACAACTACCCAACTAGGAAATCAGCAACATGCTTAAACTGAAACTTCACTGAAGAGGATATAAGCAAATAAACACATGAAAAGATGTTCATCAGCCATTGTGGTGGTGGTTTATTTCTAAGTCATGTCCGACTCTTGCAACCTCATGAATTGCAACCTGCCAGGTTCCTCTGTCCATGGGATTGTCCAGGCAAGAATACTTGAGTGGGTTGCCATTTCATTCTCCAGCGGATCTTCCCCATTTGGGATCGAACACTTGTCTCTTGCATTTCCTGCATTGACAGGAGGATTCTTTACCACTGAGCCACCAGGGAAGCCCTCATTAGTCATTCAGTTCAGTTCAGTTCAGTCGCTCAGTCCTGTCTGACTCTTTGCTACCCCATGAATTGCAGCACGCCAGGCCTCCCTGTCCATCACCAACTCCCGGAGTTCACCCAGACTCACGTCCATCGAGTCAGTGATGCCATCCAGCCATCTCATCCTCTGTCGTCCCCTTCTCCTCCTGCCTCCAATCCCTCCCAGCATCAGAGTCTTTTCCAATGAGTCCAGTCTTTGCATGAAGTGGCCAAAGTACTGGAGTTTCATCTTTAGCATCATTGCTTCCAAAGAAATCCCAGGGCTGATCTCCTTCAGAATGGACTGGTTGGATCTCCTTGCAGTCCAAGGGACTCTCAAGAGTCTTCTCCAACACCACAGTTCAAAAGCATCAATTCTTCCGTGCTCAGCTTTCTTCACAGTCCAACTCTCACATCCAAACATGACCACTGGAAAAACCATAACCTTGACAAGATGGACCTTTGTTGGCAAAGTAATGTCTCTGCTTTTGAATATGTTGTCTAGGTTGGTCGTAACTTTCCTTCCAAGGGGTAAGCGTCTTTTAATTTCATGGCCACAATCACTATCTGCAGTGATTTTGGAGCCCCAGAAAATAAAGCCTGACACTTTTTCCACTGTTTCCCTATCTATTTCCCATGAAGTGATGGGACCAGATGCCATGATCTTCGTTTTCTAAATGTTGAGCTTTAAGCCAACTTTTTCACTCTCCTTTTTCACTTTCATCAAGAGGCTCTTTAGTTCCTCTTCACTTTCTGCCATAAGGGTGGTGTCATCTGCATATCTGAGGTTATTGATATTTCTCTGGGCAATCTTGATTCCAGCTTGTGCTTCTTCCAGCCCAGCGTTTCTCATGATGTACTCTGCATATAATTTAAATAAGCAGGATGACAAATAAATTTAAAAGTTCACTTGCCATACAACCAACAATGTCAGTCTTACATATATTTACTCAGGGGAATTGAAAACCTACCTACACACCAAAACCTGTATGTGGATGTTTATACCAACTTTACTCATCATTGCCAAAAGCTAGAAGTAAAAAAATTAAACTATTACTCAATAGGTGAATATAGACTAACTGTGGCCTATCTACCCAATGCAATATTCAGATCAGATCAGATCAGATCAGTCGCTCAGTCATGTCTGACTCTTTGCGACCCCATGAATCGCAGCACGCCAGGCCTCCCTGTCCATCACCAACTCCCGGAGTTCACCCAGACTCACGTCCATCGAGTCAGTGATGCCATCCAGCCATCTCATCCTCTGTCCTCCCTTTCTCCTCCTGCCCCCAATCCCTCCCAGCATCAGAGTCTTTTCCAATGAGTCAAGTCTTCGCATGAGGTGGCCAAAGTACTGGAGTTTCAGCTTTAGCATCATTCCTTCCAAAGAAATCCCAGGGCTGATCTCCTTCAGAATGGACTGGTTGGATCTCCTTGGAGTCCAAGGGACTCTCAAGAGTCTTCTCCAACACCACAGTTCAAAAGCATCAATTCTTCGGCACTCAGCCTTCTTCACAGTCCAAGTCTCACATCCATACATGACCACAGGAAAAACCATAGCCTTGACTAGACGAACCTTTGTTGGCAAAGTAATGTCTCTGCTTTTGAATATGCTATCTAGGTTGGTCATAACTTTCCTTCCAAGGAGTAAGCATCTTTTAATTTCATGGCTGCAGTCACCATCTGCAGTGATTTTGGAGCCCAGAAAAATAAAGTCTGACACTGTTTCCAATGTTTCCCCATCTATTTCCCATGTAGTGATGGGACTGGATGCCATGATCTTTGTTTTCTGAATGTTGAGCTCTAAGCCAACTTTTTCACTCTCCACTTTCACTTTCATCAAGAGGCTTTTTAGTTCCTCTTCACTTTCTGCCATAAGGGTGGTGTCATCTGCATATCTGAGGTTATTGATATTTCTCCCGGCAATCTTGATTCCAATCTTGTGTTTCTTCCAGTCCAGAGTTTCTCATGATGTACTCTGCATATAAGTTAAATAAACAGGGTGACAATATAGAGCCTTGACGAACTCCTTTTCCTGTTTGGTGATAAAAATGAATGAGCTATTAATCCACATAACATGGACGAATCATAAATGTATATTGCAAAGTGAAAAAAGGTCAGATAGACTATGTGTTGTCTATATAGTCTATGATTCCATTTATATGATATTCTGAAAAAGGCAAAAATTTAGATATGGAAAACTTACCAGTGATTGTCAGGAATAACTGAATGAACCAGAGCTGTACAAAGGAAGCTTTAGAGTGATGGGTCTTTTCCTTCTTGTCAATGGTTGTGGATGCATGACCATAGAAATATATATAACAAAGAATGTATGCAAATAAAAAATTTAAAAAAGGATTTCAGGAGAAACTAGGATGAAAAGCAGATCAGTACAAACTAGTCTAACTAGGGACTTCCCTCATGTCCACTGATTAAGACTTCACCTTCCAATGAAGGGGGTGCACATTTGATCCCTGGTTAGGGAGCTAAGATCCCATATGCCTTGTGGCCAAAAAAGAAAAAAAAAAAAAAAAAACCATAAAAAACCCACAAGCAATATTGTAACAAATTCCATAAAGATTTTTTTTAATGAAAAGTGAAAGTCGCTTAGTCATGTCTGATGCTTTGTGACTCCATGGACTATAACCTGCCAGGCTCCTCCATCCATGGAATTTTCCAGGCAAGAATACTGGAATGGGTTGCCATTTCCTTCTCCAGGGGATCTTCCCAACCCAGAGATTGAACCCAGGTCTCCTAGCATTGCAGGCAGAGTCTTTACCATCCAAGCAACCAAAGAGTCCACATCAAAAATTCTTTTTAAAAAAGCATATTGAAATTTTAAAGTACTGGCAAGGATACAGAACAATTGTTATCACTCAGATACTACTGGTGTGAATTTAAAATGTTACAGCCACTCTAGAAATCAGTTTGACAGTTTCCCATGAAATTAAACATAGATAAGACATATAACCCAGTAATTAAACAACTCATTGAATTATTCATGGGCTTTTAGGTTAGAGAAATGAAGATGTGTATCCAAATAAAAATGTGCACATAAATGGTTATAATCACTCTATTAATAACACCCCAAACTTGGTTTTTCCAGTGGTCATGTATGGATGTGAGAGGTGGACTGTGAAGAAAGCTGAGTGCCGAAGAATTGATGCTTTTGAACTGTGGTGTTGGAGAAGACGCTTGAGAGTCCCTTGGACTGCAAGAAGATCCAACCAGTCCATTCTAAAGGAGATCAGCCCTGGGATTTCTTTGGAAGGAATGATGCTAAAGCTGAAACTCCAGTACTTTGGCCACCTCATGTGAAGACTTGACTCATTGGAAAAGACTCTGATGCTGGGAGGGACTGGGGCAGGAGGAAAAGGGGACTACAGAGGATGAGATGGCTGGATGGTATCACTGACTAGATGGACATGAGTTTGAGTGAACTCCGGGAGTTGGTGATGGACAGGAAGGCCTGGCATGCTGCAATTCATGGGGTAGCAAAGAGTCGGACATGACTGAGCAACTGAACTGAAATGAACTGAAACTTGAAATAAAACCCATGTGTCTTTCAATGAGCAAATAACTTTTAAAAATTATACTATTAATATATCCATACTGTAGAATATGACTCAGCAATGCAAAGGAATGAACTATTGATATACACAGCAATTTAGATGGATCTGGAGGGATTTATGCTGATTGAAAAAAGCCAGTCTTCAAAGATTATTTAATATATGTATTTCTGTGACATTTTAATGACATTCTTAAAAAGACAAAATTTAAACTAATAATGGGGAAGGGATCAGTGTTTGCCAAGTGTTAGAGGTAGCATGATAGAACAGTTCTGTATTTTGATTGTGGTGGTAGTTAAATGAATTTATAAATGGTATAAAATTAATATAACTGTATACCAAAAGAATCCATTTTGCTCTATGTTAATTCTAAAAATGGGCTTCCCTCATCATTCAATGGTAAAGAAAACTCCCTTGCCAATGGAGGAGACACAGGTTTCATCCCTGGGTCGGAAAGATCCCCTGGATAAGGAAATGGCAACCCGCTCCAGTATTCTTGCATGGAAAATTCTATGGAAAGAGGAGCCTGGTGGAATATAGTCCATGGGGTCACAGAAGAGTCAGACACGACTGAGCGACCAACAACAATTCTAGAAATAAAAAATAAAGCCATACACCAAAGAATATGGCACTTTATATATGACTGTATGCATATTGTAGTTCAATGGAAAAGGAAGAAATTTCAAAAGAATGTAAAAATTGTGTCATACTTTAATGTCTACATTTTAAATTAAAGTTAAGTGATGAAAAAATATAAAGCCCATACATATGGGGCTATGCTAGCTGTATTTTTCCTATTGATTTCTACTTATTGCCTTGAGCTGACTGCAGTACTTTGAAATGTGTTTAGATTTGCTTTTGGCGAAAAGTGTTGTCAAAGTTTTTAAATATTCCATATGTGCATGAAAAGAATGTACATTCTAAAGCTGTGAATATTCGTATTTTTTATATAATCTATTAGGTTACATTTGGTTAATGTGTTGCCTAAATATTTTTCTTTAAACTAAAATAGGAGTAAATAGGAATATACAACTCCTTATGATAAAAGAATGACTTATGGAAAATTTTTAGCCTGAAGATGAAGGTAATTTCTTCCCAAAGGATTTGTATACACTTCTGCCATGTGCTTGGGAGCATTACCAGTCTAGTACCATCTTCAGTCAAGTTCACAGCTTGATATTTGACAACTCAGGCAATGCAAATCCAGGCTATGTGAGGACAGGACCATGGCCACAATTCTCAGTGACAAGTTTTCCTTCTTATATTTCCACTGCCCTTGCTAATCCTGAAGAAGAGTGCCTTTGGTTTCTACCTTCCATCAGAGTATAATCCTCCGAGATTCACATTTTCTATGGGGGAGGGTTTGTCACTAGTCTCCCCCCACCACCACCCTGGAACACAGTCCTTCTTTCTACCTTGACTCCTGACACTTCCTGTTGCTTTAGCCTGTGCCTTGCCCACCTCGATTTTTGACCTCCTGACCCTTCTCTGGTGTCCCATGCCTGACCTCTGTTTGAAACACCCAGCTCTTCATCTTGTTTAAATTGCTGAGTTTGGGGTGTCCTTTCTGTATTCTGGCAGTTTGTGGAGTTCTCTTTTTTGTGGCATTTCCTCACGGTGTGTGGGTTTGTACAGGTGGCTTGTCAAGGTTTCCTGGTTAGGGAAGCTTGTGTCAATGTTCTGGTGGATGGAGCTGTATTTCTTCTCTCTGGAGTGTAATGAAATGTCCAGTAATGAGTTATGAGATGTCTATGGTTTTGGGGTAACTTTGGGCAGCCTGTATCTTGAAGCTCAGGGCTGTGTTCCTTTGTTGCTGGAGAATTTGCTTGGTATGTCTTGCCCTGGAACGTGTTGGCCCTTGTGTGGTGCTTGGTTTCAGTGTCGGTATGGAGGCGTTTGATGAGCTCCTGTCAATTAATGTTCCTTGGAGTCAGGAGTTCCCTGGAGTCAGGGTTTGGACTTAAGCCTCCTACTTCCAGTTATCAGTCTTATTTTAACAGTAGTTTCAAAACTTCTCCTTCTATACAGCACCATTGATAAAACATCTACATTAAAGATGAAAAGTTTCTCTACTGTGAGGGTCACTCAGAGAGGTTCACAGCGTTACATGGAGAAGAGAAGAGGGAGGAGGGAGTTAGATGTGACCCAAATGAGATGAGGTGGAATCAATAGTGGAGAGAGTGGGCTAGCCAGTAGTCACTTCCTTATGTGCACTCCACAACTGGACTGCTCAGAGATGTTCACGGAGTTATATAGAGAAGAGAAGAAGGAGGCAGGAGACAGAGGTGGCCAGAAGGATAAAAGGGGGAAATGAAAAGGAGGGAGACAGATCCAGCCAGTAATCAGTTCCCTAAGTGTTCTCCACTGTCTGGAACACACAGAAATTCACAGAGTTGGGTAGAGTAGAGAGGGGTTAGGGAGGAGATACAGGCGACCTGGTGGAGAAAACAGAGAGTCCAAAGGGAGAGAGAGCAGTCAAGTCAGTAATCTCGTTCCCTAGTGAAAAATGGGTCCTGAAGATTGGGTTCTTAAAGGTACAAAATAGCCAGCAGATAAAGGAACAGGATAAATGCCCACCAAACCAAACAAAAGAGGAAGAGATAGGGAATCTACCTGATAAAGAATTCCGAATAATGATAGTGAAATTGATCCAAAATCTTGAAATTAAAATGGAATCACAGATAAATAGCCTGGAGGCAAGGATTGAGAAGATGCAAGAAAGGTTTAACAAGGACTTAGAAGAAATAAAAAAGAGTCAATATATAATGAATAATGCAATAAGTGAAATTAAAAACACTCTGGAGGCAACAAATAGTAGAATAACAGAGGCAGAAGATAGGATTAGTGAATTAGAAGATAGAATGGTAGAAATAAATGAATCACAGAGGATAAAAGAAAAACGAATTAAAAGAAATGAGGACAATCTCAGAGACCTCCAGGACAATATTAAACACTACAACATTCGAATCATAGGGGTCCCAGAAGAAGAAGACAAAAAGAAAGACCATGAGAAAATACTTGAGGAGATAATAGTTGAAAACTTCCCTAAAATGGAGAAGGAAATAGTCACCCAAGTCCAAGAAACCCAGAGAGTCCCAAATAGGATAAACCCAAGGCGAAACACCCCAAGACACATATTAATCAAATTAACAAAGATCAAACACAAAGAACAAATATTAAAAGCAGCAAGGGAAAAACAACAAATAACACACAAGGGAATACCCATAAGGATAACAGCTGATCTTTCAATAGAAACTCTTCAAGCCAGGAGGGAATGGCAAGACATACTTAAAATGATGAAAGAAAATAACCTACAGCCCAGATTATTGTACCCAGCAAGGATCTCATTCAAGTATGAAGGAGAAATCAAAAGCTTTTCAGACAAGCAAAACCTGAGAGAATTCTGCGCCACCAAACCAGCTCTCCAACAAATACTAAAGGATATTCTCTAGACAGGAAACACAAAAACAGTGTATAAATTCGAACCCAAAACAATAAAGTAAATGGCAACGGGATCATACTTATCAGTAATTACCTTAAACGTAACTGGGTTGAATGCCCCAACCAAAAGACAAAGACTGGCTGAATGGATACAAAAACAAGACCCCTACATATGTTGTCTACAAGAGACCCACCTCAAAACAGGGGACACATACAGACTGAAAGTGAAGGGCTGGAAAAAGATTTTCCATGCAAATAGGGACCAAAAGAAAGCAGGAGTAGCAATACTCATATCAGATAAAATAGACTTTAAAACAAAGACTGTGAAAAGAGACAAAGATGGTCACTACATAATGATCAAAGGATCAATCCAAGAAGAAGATATAACAATTATAAATATATATGCACCCAACACGGGAGCACCGCAGTATGTAAGACAAATGCTAACAAGTATGAAAGGAGAAATTAACAATAACACAATAATAGTGGGAGACTTTAATACCCCACTCACACCTATGGATAGATCAACTAAACAGAAAATTAACAAGGAAACACAAACTTTAAACGATACAGTAGACCAGTTAGATCTAATTGATATCTATAAGCATTTCATCCCCAAACAATGAATTTCACCTTTTTCTCAAGCGCACATGGAACCTTCTCCAGGATAGATCACATCCTGGGCCATAAAGCTAGCCTTGGTAAATTCAAAAAAATAGAAATCATTCCAAGCATCTTTTCTGACCACAATGCAGTAAGATTAGATCTCAATTACAAGAGAAAAACTATTAAAAATTCCAACATATGGAGGCTGAACAACACGCTGCTGAATAACCAACAAATCACAGAAGAAATCAAAAAAGAAATCAAAATTTGCATAGAAATGAATGAAAAAGAAAACACAACAACCCAAAACCTGTGGGACATGGTAAAAGCAGTCCTAAGGGGAAAGTTCATAGCAATACAGGCACACCTCAAGAAACAAGAAAAAAGTCAAATAAATAACCTAACTCTACACCTAAAGCAACTAGAAAAGAAAGAAATGAGGAACCCCAGGGTTAGTAGAAGGAAAGAAATCTTAAAACTTAGAGCAGAAATAAATGCAAAAGAAACAAAAGAGATCATAGCAAAAATCAACAAAACCAAAAGCTGGTTCTTTGAAAGGATAAATAAAATTGACAAACCATTAGCCAGACTCATCAAGAAACAAAGGGAGAAAAATCAAATCAATAAAATTAGAAATGAAAATGGAGAGATCACAACAGACAACACAGAAATACAAAGGATCATAAGAGAGTACTATCAACAATTATATGCCAATAAAATGGACAATGTGGAAGAAATGGACAAATTCTTAGAAAAGTACAACTTTCCAAAACTCGATCAGGAAGAAATAGAAAATCTTAACAGACCCATCACAAGCACGGAAATTGAAACTGTAATCAAAAATCTTCCAGCAAACAAAAGCCCAGGTCCAGACGGCTTCACAGCTGAATTCTACCAAAAATTTAGAGAAGAGCTAACACCTATCCTGCTCAAACTCTTCCAGAAAATTGCAGAGGATGGTAAACTTCCAAACTCATTCTATGAGGCCACCATCACCCTAATACCAAAACCTGACAAAGATCCCACAAAAAAAGAAAACTACAGGCCAATATCACTGATGAACATAGATGCAAAAATCCTTAACAAAATTCTAGCAATCAGAATCCAACAACACATTAAAAAGATTGTACACCATGACCAAGTGGGCTTTATCCCAGGGATGCAAGGATTCTTCAATATCCACAAATCAATCAATGTAATGCACCACATTAACAAATTGAAAAATAAAAACCATATGATTATCTCAATAGATGCAGATAAAGCCTTTGACAAAATTCAACATCCATTTATGATAAAAACTCTCCAGAAAGCAGGAATAGAAGGAACATACCTCAACATAATAAAAGCTATATATGACAAACCCACAGCAAACATTATCCTCAATGGTGAAAAATTGAAAGCATTTCCTCTAAAGTCAGGAACAAGACAAGGGTGCCCACTTTCACCATTCCTATTCAACATAGTTTTGGAAGTTTTGGCCACAGCCATCAGAGCAGAAAAAGAAATAAAAGGAATCCAGATTGGAAAAGAAGAAGTAAAGCTCTCACTGTTTGCAGATGACATGATCCTCTACATAGAAAACCCTAAAGACTCCACCAGAAAATTACTAGAACTAATCAATGACTATAGTAAAGTTGCAGGATATAAAATCAACACACAGAAATCAATTGCATTCCTATACACTAATAATGAGAAAACAGAAAGAGAAATTAAGGAAACAATTCCATTCACCATTGCAACGGAAAGAATAAAATACTTAGGAATACATCTACCTAAAGAAACTAAAGACCTATATATAGAAAACTATAAAACACTGGTGAAAGAAATCAAAGAGGACACTAACAGATGGAGAAATATACCATGTTCATGGATTGGAAGAATCAATAGAGTGAAAATGAGTATACTACCCAAAGCAATCTATAGATTCAATGCAATCCCTATCAAGCTACCAACAGCATTCTTCACAGAGCTAGAACAAATAATTTCACAATTTGTATGGAAATACAAAAAACCTCGAATAGCCAAAGCGATCTTGAGAAAGAAGAATGGAACTGGAGGAATCAACCTACCTGACTTCAGGCTCTACTACAAAGCCACAGTTATCAAGACAGTATGGTACTGGCACAAAGACAGAAATATAGATCAATGGAACAAAATAGAAAGCCCAGAGATAAAGCCACGCACATATGGACACCTTATCTTTGACAAAGGAGGCAAGAATATACAATGGATTAAAGACAATCTCTTTAACAAGTGGTGCTGGGAAATCTGGTCAACCACTTGTAAAAGAATGAAACTAGAACACTTTCTAACACCATACACAAAAATAAACTCAAAATGGATTAAAGATCTAAACGTAAGACCAGAAACTATAAAACTCCTAGAGGAGAACATAGGCAAAACACTCTCTGACATACATCACAGCAGGATCCTCTATGACCCACCTCCCAGAATATTGGAAATAAAAGCAAAAATAAACAAATGGGACCTAATTAACCTTAAAAGCTTCTGCACATCAAAGGAAACTATTAGCAAGGTGAAAAGACAGCCTTCAGAATGGGAGAAGATAATAGCAAATGAAGCAACTGACAAACAACTAATCTCGAGAATATACAAGCAACTCCTACAGCTCAACTCCAGAAAAATAAATGACCCAATCAAAAAATGGGCCAAAGAACTAAACAGACATTTCTCCAAAGAAGACATCCAGATGGCTAACAAACACATGAAAAGATGCTCAACATCACTCATTATCAGAGAAATGCAAATCAAAACCACTATGAGGTACCATTTCATACCAGTCAGAATGGCTGCAATCCAAAAGTCTACAAGCAATAAATGCTAGAGAGGGTGTGGAGAAAAGGGAACCCTCTTACACTGTTGGTGGGAATGCAAACTAGTACAGCCACTATGGAGAACAGTGTGGAGATTCCTTAACAAACTGGAAATAGAACTGCCTTATGATCCAGCAATCCCACTGCTGGGCATACACACTGAGGAAACCAGAACTGAAAGAGACATGTGTACCCCAATGTTCATCGCAGCACTGTTTATAATAGCCAGGACATGGAAGCAACCTAGATGCCTATCACCAGATGAATGGATAAGAAAGCAGTGGTACATATACACAATGGAGTATTACTCAGCCATTAAAAAGAATACATTTGAATCAGTCCTAATGAGGTGGATGAAACTGGAGCCTATTATACAGAGTGAAGTAAGCCAGAAAGAAAAACACCAATACAGTATACTAATGCATATATATGGAATTTAGAAAGATGGTAACAATAACCCTGTGTACGAGACAGCAAAAGAGACACTGATGTATAGAACAGTCTTATGGACTCTGTGAGAGAGGGAGAGGGTGGGAAGATTTGGGAGAATGGCATTGAAACATGTAAAATATCATGTATGAAATGAGTTGCCAGTCCAGGTTCGATGCACGATACTGGATGCTTGGGGCTGGTGCACTGGGACGACCCAGAGGGATGGAATGGGGAGGGAGGAGGGAGGAGGGTTCAGGATGGGGAACACATGTATACCTGTGGCGGATTCATTTTGATATTTAGCAAAACTAATACAATTATGTAAAGTTTAAAAATAAAATAAAATTAAAAAAACAATAAGCAGGGTGACAGTAAAAAAAAAAAAAAAAAATCCCAACCAGGTAGAGTCTGGGAAACGACAAAAAAAAAAAAAAAAAGAAACACCCAGCTCTTCTGTTATCTGAGGGGCAGCCATTCAGCCAGGGCTGGATGAGTGTTGTGACAGCTTTCCTCCTCACTCGCTGAGTCACTGAAGTAGAGGATATGCAAACACAAAACCAACATGACTCTCTGCCTCAACTGAAGCAGTCCAGGTATCAGTGACTGGGCTTATGTATTAGTTTCCTGGGGCCGCCATAACAAAGTACCAGAGACTGGGTGGCTGAAACAACGGATATGTATTATTTCCTCACAGTTCTGTAAGCTGGAAGTCCCAGATCAAAGTGTCAGATGGATTGATTTCTTCTGAGGCCTCTCACCTTGCTTTGTAGATGGCTGTCTTCTCCCTGCATCTTCACATGCTCTTCCCTCTGTTTCTGTCTGTGGCGACATCTCTTCTTTTAAGGACACCAGCCATATTGGATTAGGGCCCATCCTAATGACATCATTTTAACTCTATCACCTCCTAAAGACCTGTCTCCTAACACAGCTCTATTCTGAGGTACTGGGAATTAGGATTGCAACACGTGAAGTAAAAGGGAAAATATTTCAGACATAACTACTTACATCAAAACCAAGGAATTCTGTGACCTGCCCATGTTACCACACCAATCTCACCAACATGAATTTGCCTCTGTACCACCCAGGTTTTGGCAATAAGCAATTTTACCTTGCACGAGCATGATGTGCCATCTGCTTCTCAAGGCAAGTCTTGTCTGTTATGAGAAAACTGGCAAGCTTCAGTGTAAAAGTTTGAGTTCCAGATATTAAATATTAATTTGTTCTTTGAAATGCTTACCAAAGTTATCAGTATGTTCATTACAAGCCTCATAATTATATTTAATATTCATTAATGAAATCAAAGTCCAGGAGATTATGAGGGACAGGGAGGCCTGGCGTGCTGCAGTCCACGGGGTTGCAAAGAGTCAGACACAACTTAGTGACTGAACAATGAAATCAACAGGGTAGGATTCTATCCTCAGTTTTTTGGTGCTGAGAGTAGAATCTCTGGTTTTGTTCTCCTTGTCTTTTCCTCCAAGTAGCTCAGTGAACCATACAAGACTGTAAATATTAAATCCTGTGACATGCTTAATTGACAAACTATGGAAAAAATGTTTGCCAGTAGCTATAAATGACGTCACATGCTCCAGAGGAACGATGTTTCAGTGGAAAATAATGTGGCAATAATAAAACACACCAGTTACATTGAAAACAGGAAGGCATTCGGCTGAGAGAGAAAAAAATTGTTTCACAGCACGGAAGTTTTGATGGAGAAATTGACTTTAAGTAGGCTTAACACAGAGGGTGTGTATGTCAGCACTAACAGTCGGAATTTCTATATTTTCATCAAACATTATTCACGGCTTCAAATAAATATTTTCTATTTCTTCCTGTATCATAGAAAATCAGTAGTTATAAACTTCCCAGGCTCCCCAAGGAGAAAATGGCTACCACTATTGAGCACACCTCCACCAAGTCCTGCCTGCATCTGCTCATCTCACCTGCAACTCCATCCTAGGAAGCTGGTACAATCCTTCTCCTCAGTTCATCACTGAGAAAACTGAGATGCCATTTGAATGATTCTCCCACAGTCACACAACTAGAAAAATAGAGGAGCTGGGGCTTGAATTCCACTCTGATTCCAAATCCCACATGTCAATATTTAACCGCTGTATTTAACCTCTTCTTGATCCCACATTTCCCCAAGTATACAATGCATAAGATACAAATGAACACCTTGGAAATATTCAGAAAATATCATACCTGGATATATTAGAAAAAAAATGAAGCTCTGTGCAAACAAGCACAGATGTCAAGAAGCTAATTAGCAGAAGAGTGAACTCTCACTGCTTGCTATGTCCAGACACTGAGTGGGTTTGTTATTTTTCTTCATAGACCATCAGAGCTGGGAGAAAATACTTTATTGTTTGGTAACTTCAATGGCCTAATAGACTATTAGTTGAAAGGTACTGCACAGTACTTGGATCTACCAATTATTAGTTAAGGAAAGTTATAGCAAAGTTATCTTACAGTCAATACTACTTGTTCTCTTAAAACATTGAAGAGTAGTGTCAACTGTTTCAATGTCACCTTAAGTAATAACAACTGGAACAAAGAGAAAAGAACAAGATGCTACTTACAACCTAATTGTTCAGACTACTTCATAGGAACACAGAGGCGTAGAAAACCTTTTCCTGTATTTCTTTTGAACAAAAGAGGTCCAATAATTGGCTGTGCATTGAAAATCTGCAGAAATAAATCACATGTAAGGAAATTCTTGCCTTGGGTTTGCTTGCCAATATCAACGAGCGTCAGTGAAAATAGCTGCAACGCACAGAAGTATATTGAAACAGCTATTTCAGATTCCAACTATGGGACAATTCACCGGGAGGAAGAGTCAGGAGACCTGGGTTCTAATGCAAGGGCTATTCACACCTGACGGACCAATCTTTTCTCAGGCCTCAGTTTCTCTACTGGAAACATAAAGCATTAGACAAATCATCTCTCCAGGCCATTACAACTCAAGCGTGCTGGTCTTCTGAGCCCCTCTCTGCAACGTCTTTCTAGGGGCTGAGCTTTCTGGGACTAGTTGGAGAGCTTTGTCCCCATGCCCAGATGTGACAGAAATGCAAAAGGAAATGCTTTCTTTTGGTGACTGGCTCTGAGGAGAGCTCCTCAGACAGGAAGGAGTATATTATTTGAGTGTTTAATGGTGTCACAAACACATGCTTTGACAAAGCAAGAGCTCTCTCTCACTCAATGAAAACAATTGCTATCGCTTAGTGAGATGGCACATTATCAGCATCAGCAGTTTACTCTGGTATCAGCACCAGCCACTCAAGCTGGGCTCAACCGTCTCTCCGTGCAATTCCCTATCTTGTCTGATTTTCACTTTTGGGTTTGCTATCCTCCCATTGTTCTTTGGCACAGCATGGGAGCAGCTTCTGACTCTGTTTGTTGCCATAGGAATTGACTTTCATATGGATACTCACCTGCTGCTCCTCCAAAGGCACCAGGCCTAGAATGTGATATCTGGGAAAATTGTGGCTTGGGGCTCCAGGCAGCTGGCCACTCCCCAGTTTAAGAAAAGTAAGCACCTAAGATTTGAAAGGTAATTCCATTTTTCAGCATGCAGGCCATCTGTGTTTTTCCCATCCTCCTGAAAACATATATTCCAGAGAGTGATTGCTTTAATTTGCAAATAGGGAAACTAAGGCACAAAGGCTTTACCTAACTTGACAAAATTCCCACAGAAAGTTAGTGGCACTACTGGGGCTTGAGCCCAAACTCTTCAGTTCAGTTTACTTTCATTCCATTAGATCACTGTCTCTGATTTTAGAGTGTGTAATTCCAGGACCACAATAACTTGGTGCTGTAGACAATTAGGGAAGTGTCTTACCTAGTTCAGGGCTCGGCAAACTACTGCCAAAGCTGGCCCACTGCTGTCCTTTTAAATAAAGTTTTATTGGAACACAGCCACACCTATTTGTTTACACTGTCTCTGGCTGCTTTTGCACTGTGATAACAGAGTTAAGTAGCTGTGACAGAGACCATGTGGTCTGTGAATCTGAGAATATTTTCTACCTGGCCCTTTACAGAAAAGTTTGCTATCCCCTGGCCTAGTGGGTAAAGAGTTGGACTCAGAATTCACATATACCAAGATTAGAAATTTCATCCTGCTACTGTGAAGTTGTGTCACATCAGAAGTTACTTGCCCTTCCTGAGCCTCAGTTCCCACATATGTAAAATGGGGTATATCACCTGTGTCTGACTCATAAGGTTGTTGTTTATCCCTTAGTAAAATTAAATGAGATAATGCATGCTTACAATAATATCTGGCATATGGTACGTCATCTCTCAATGGCAATTATTGTTACTTCTGAGGAATATTAGGCCCTCTCTGACAGTGGTTTCTTGTGGCTAGCTGGGCTGCATTCAACTGGCTGTCAAGAAGCACAAAATTTTCCTAGATTCAGTGCAAAAACCTAAAAGCCAGGGCCTGCCTGCCCCTCCTTCACATTCCTCTCCCTCACGGCCCCCATGGCTCCCCAGTCATCTCTGCTATAACTGAACCCACTTCTGATCCAGCTTCTGAGCTTAATTATCGTTACTCAGGCCTTCCCCCTTGCTAGTTAAGGACATTTGACTGCTGCTTCTGCTTGGACACTGTTGCTATGCTTGGGATTTCCACCCCCAATGGTTCGGAGGTTTAGATCAAAGTGTAGCCTGTGACAGTAAGTAGAAGAGGGGGTGAGAGTGGTGAATTCTAGTGTAGGAATGAGGCCCGAGTCACAGATTTATTGTACATGTGGATCTTTCTGTGCATGTTTCTGGATCTTTGAGTTATCTTGGTGGTATAGGATGACTGATCACGTATATTCTGAGCTTTTACATCAGAAATAGGTCATTCCAATGTCTCAGCCAGCTCAGAGACTCCATGGGACGAGTTGTAAGTGAATGTGATCGCTGCTCTCCTAGAAGTGGCCCCTCAAAGCTGGGGTTTATTCTACACTTCCTGGACCTCTCTACTAGTCCAGGGTGAGGCTATCACTCATGACAAGATCTAAGCCAGCAAACAGGTCCATCTTTTCATCATCATCTTTTTTTAGGTTTTTTCCTCCATTGGGAGGCAGACATTTTAAAACAATTCATCATATCAACCTGCAATTAATTATTTGAATAACTTTCTTTACTAACTGCACTTCTGGAGTAATAATTAATTAAATTTTCCCTTTTAACAAAATGATTTCTAAAAGAATCGGGGAGGTCCCAATCAGTTTCTTGTCAGAGTGAAATGGTCTCAAGTTTCTCAATCTGTACCATGGAGGCAATGATAGTCAGGGTCTCAGGATTGCTGAGAAAATTCAGTGAGGTCAAACAGAGACTGGCATGCAGGGAGAGCTCAAGACCAGTTAGCTATGACAGTTGCAAAGATGAGGCTAAATTACCAGTCTAAAGCCCGAATTGATGGACTCAACAAAAACTTCACCCCAAGGTCAAAGCACTTGTGGCTTTGGCTGCCTGCACAGTCCTAGGGGGATTATATATAAATTCTCTGTCAGGTTTGGAGCGCTTTTGTTTGTTTTGCTTTGAGACTTAGCCATTCCCCCATTTCTACCCTCTTGGTGTCCAGAGGCCTGATCTAAACCCTCTCAAGCCAATCTTTCGAGGCTTTACAACTTGAGGTTAAAAAAACAAGTAGTATTTTTGTTTCCCATGACACAAAGATGACTGACCACCTTTAATTAATCCTCAAGTATCTCCTTTCAGTTTCAGGATAGGTACAAGGAGTTTCCAGAAGGAAGTTGATCTTTTGTTTCAGTATCCCAGGATTTAATGACTATGTCTAGGATGATCTATTTACATCCGTTAAGGGGGAAGGTGGCAAGCAGTGTAATGAGGGGCAGAAACTTTGACTCATGTGGATCAGTCTTCTGCCCCTTGGTCCTTTCACTCTCTGAGCCTCTGTTTTCTCACCTAAAAAATGTGGATTATGAGAGCCCCCAAGGTGATGGCACCCCACTCCAGTACTCTTGCCTGGAAAATCCTATGGATGGAGGAGCCTGGTGGGCTGCAGTCCATGGGGTCACGAAGAGTCGGACACGACTGAGCGACTTCACTTTCACTTTCACTTTCCACTTTCATGCATTGGAGAAGGAAATGGCAACCCACTCCAGTGTTCTTGCCTGGAGAATCCCAGGGACGGGGGAGCCTGTTGGGCTGCCATCTATGGGGTCACACAGAGTCAGACACGACTGAAGTGACTTACCTTACCTTACTTTGTACACTGGATGGGAGAAGGAAAGCAGACAGAGCACATCTAGAGCAGCCCTGTACAGGGGACACTTGGAGGAGGGAGAAAGGGGAGGTCAGGAGGCACCTCTCATTCCCTTCCTTCTTGTCTGCCTCACTGCATCCTTTTCCCTCTCAGCCTTTGTCTTCTCAGACTGACAAGCCCAGACTTCACACTGTGCCCAGCAAGAGATGTCTTGGTTAACTTTAATCCCACGTCTTCAGGGAAAAAGCAGGTATCCTAGGAACTGATGAAAGTGAGCTAACTAAAACAAAACATTGTTTTCTGCGTGTATTTGCAATTGTAGCTCTTGGAGTGTCAGTTGAAGATGATGCCATTTCACAATCCCATGGCCCTCTTTAAGGGACCTAAGGGGAACATTTATCACCTTGATCACCGTGGATCCCACACAAGCTTCTCGGAGTCTTCGCAAATTGGCTTCATGTACATTGTAGTCGTGGTCCAGCTTCATACGGGATGCACCTGATGCTCAAATCACTCTGGAGAAGCTGAAGCCAGGGGTAGAAAGCTCACAGGCTGTAAGGCCTCAGGAAGTGTTCCATTTTCTAAGAAGTTTCTCCTGGAAGTTTGCTGTAAGGAGCAGTTGAGGACAACATCAGGGCCAAGCCAGCCCGGACAGCCTATTCCCTCCCAGGGGCATGTGGCTTCCTTCCTGTTGGACTTCCTGCATCGCATCAATTTTATGCCTGTGCAGTAGTCCACTAGGGCTTCGTAACCAAGTCCCACAGACTGGGGGCCTTAAAGAACAGAAATATATTGTCTCCCAGGTCTGTAGGCTGGAAGTTGGAGATCAAAGGTTTGACAGAGTCAGTTGCTTCTGAGGCCTCTCTGCCCTGTTTCTTCATGTGCTCTTCCCTCTGTGTGTGTGTCCTAATCTCCTCGTCTTATAAAGACACCATTCAGATTAAATTAGGGCCCAGACTAATGATGTCATTTTAATGTAATTACTCTTTAAAGACCCTGCCTCCAGATACAGTCACATTCTGAGGTACTGGCTATTAGGACTTCCACATAGAAATTTTGTGGGGTCTGGAGTCCGGGGGAGGGGGTGTGATTTTGCATATAACAGCTGGCATGCCCATACAGAGTGAGCCCAGGGCCCCAGCCCCAGCCTCACTGAGGATCTTCCCATGGCACTGCCTGCCCTTGGAAATACTAGTTGCTTTTTTCTCCTCTCCCTGTCTCCTCCCTTCCGAAAGGAGACCTTGTTCTTTGGTTCCTGAAACTTCCGTTACGGGACTCCCCCACTCTCCCCAGCTGCAAAGGATACACAACCAAATGGCTCTGGGGTCACTCAGTCATGACCTCCTTCTGACCTTTTCCTAGTGGAGAACAGGCCCTCTCCGCCTTACTTTAAGGTCTTGAAGATTTGAGCGTAGCTTAAAGTTTCCTAGTACTTAGTTGAAAAAGTGCATGCACGTGGGGCATAGCGACTGCCAAGGGATATTTGAGCTTTTCCAGGACAGCCCAGAGTTTTTTAAAAAATCCAATCTCTTTGTCAGACCACATTTGCAATTACACTTCGCGGTTTGGGATTTGGGAAATGTGGTCACTTGTAGGTAGGAGCTTACCTCTTTAGAAGCATATGCATAATTATGTATAATAATGTAACTCCCGAAGACACATAATGAATGATAATTAAGATATTTACATTAGGTACACGTGCTTTCAGCTCCAGGACTCCAATTCAAAACGCCAACTGTCCCTCAATATAAAATGAGATTCATGACAAATCTTCCTAGAACTTCACTGCAAATGTTTTCTTTCATCCCTAGGAAGTCCAAAGAGACAGGCTGGAATCAGAGCACTGGTATATCACCCATCCAGAATTTTCCAGGTAGTCCAATTTTCAAAGTATGTGTCCCAGTTTGGGGTTTGGAAAATACAGTATTCATAATTTCAAAAATAATTCAACAATGAGATTCAGTTAACTGACTTTTTAAATAGTCAATCCACGTTTTTAAAGAACCCACCTGGTACATGATACAATGACAAGCACTGCCTTTTTAAATTTCCTGTCAAACTGTTTTCCCCCTCCCCCTTTCCCTCTCATCCATCTCCAAAAAGGAAAATCTCAGGTCACCTTTGGCTACTTAAGTATTTAATAATGGGTATGTGAAGGTCTGTCATTATCTTTCCTATTTCCTGTATGATTAATATGTTTAAGGACCTGTTACCATGCATGCCTCTAATAACCTTACTGTCATTTCTTTAGATGATGGGTTTTCCTCATAGCTCAGTCAGTAAAGAATCTGTCTGCAATGCAGGAGACCCAGGTTTGATTCCTGGGTCAGGAAGATCCCCTGGAGAAGGAAATGGCAACCCATTCCAGTACCCTTGCCTAGAGAATCCCATGGACAGAGGAGCCTGGAAGGCTACAGTCCATGGTGTCGCAAGAGTAGGACATGACTTAGTGACTAAACCACCACCACCATAGATGATGGAAGAGAAATGCCTAATCTCCACTTTAGAGGTGCAAAGAACATTCTAGAATATATAACTTACAATTCAATTAAATATATCTGTGTGTACATAGTCTTTTACTTCAGTTGTGTCTGACTCTGTGACCTCATGTACTGTAGCCTGCAGTCTCCTCTATCCATGGGATTCTCCAGGCAAGAATACTGGAGTGGGTTGCCGTGCCCTTCTCCAGGGGATCTTCCTGACCCAGAGATCAAACCCATGTCTCCTGTGTCTCCTACATTGCAGGCAGATTCTTTACCCACTGCGCCACTGGGGAGTTCCTATTCTATGTATTTGATGAGGTCTCGGGCAAGGAGAAGTGGTCTTGGAATAGGAGTAATGAGGCATTATTTTATCTTTTTCCTCCAATATTTAAAAACCTTCAAATCTATAGCCACCTTGAAAGACTTCTACAACAAACAGCATTCAAGTGTTTTGGAATGAGAAAAGCAATGGTCTCTTTCTGATATTGCTCTAGTACACTCTGACCAGGCGAGCTTGCACAGAGGCATTCCATTCTCTGTCCTGAACAGTATGTAGCTAGATTGGACAGCTGTTTGTAATCTGAACAAAATGTATCTACTTCCTCAGCAAATGACTGTAAATATTAGAGTGTTTTTCCTCAAAATTTCCAAAGGTCTTTGCTGATTAAAGACCACTGGTCACTCAGCCCCATGACTGGCCCCACTGTCTGTTTCAATTCCAGCCCATCCACTCATGTATCTGTCTTCTCCTTCCAACTCCACGGTCAAGCATTTGGGAATGTGAAAATGTAGACTCCAGGGAATATTTAGTTGCTACCTACCAAAGACAGTTTAATGAAGCTGGAGGAATATTTTTTAAGCAAATGTCGCAGAGAACATCAAGCAATCTGAGGAAACCTTGTTAGATGGAGAAATAACTGTTTTCCCTTTTATTTAGCTCCTGATTTCTGTCAAGTTTGAATAAATCATAACACAAAGTTATTTCAGTTCTTCCTGATGCAAATGCAAGGCAGATTACTAAAATTACAAAATACAGGTGGTAAATGTACTTGGGTGAGACCAGAATCCCTATCAATTGATGCCCACCCAAATGAGTCAGAACTCTGGAGGGGTACAGAGGCTACTCCCCAAAATATTCATTTTAAATGGTTTGTTCATTATGAACAAGTCCTAGCTCTGCATCTGAGGAAAATATGTGTGCATATTAATTATACCATTTATAATACAGAAGGTAATCATAGCTTGCAAATTCTAGACTCTGTAATTCAAAGACTTCAAGGAACTTTATAAGCATCAATTACTTCTTTCAATTCCCCTGTGAAACAGATACGTCCCCGTATATCCAGTTATATTTATTAACAAGTACTTTACAAACTTTTTTTAAATTTTGGTTTTAAAATTTATCTTGGATATAAACTAGTGTGTATATATGATAATACTTTGCATATAGATAAAACACTTTTTTTTTTCCTAAGAGCTCAGCATAGTTATATCTTCACAAAAGCCTTTGAGGTCGACAGAAGGAAGCCCTATTGCTCTGGATTTCTAGATAGGAAAACAGAACATAGAGAAAGACCAATCCTCTTTCTTATTCCAGAAAGCAGACTGGGCAAAAACCAGTTTCTTGCCAGGAACTCAGTTTAAGAACCACATTCTCTGTAAGCAAAACTCAGAACCTGAGGAATAGTCATTGCTTTTCTGATTGTAGCCAGACCTTAACTGGGAAAAATCTAATTTTCTCATTCTAAAAAATAGTGCTTAAAAAGAAAAACATTCTTATTCAACTACTGTAGGAAATACCAACATGAATTGTACATGGTGCCAGCTCTACAGGAGCTTCTCAAATACCCCTGAAAGAAGGAAACCCTGTTGACAGGATATACTTTATGTCATTACATGAAGGTGAAGGTGATGGGGCCCAGGTCCCCCCTGGGCTTCCACAAGAGCCCTGTCATTTCAAGTAAAGAAAATCAGCCATGTTTATGACTCTTCTTCAGTCCCTACTTTTAATGAACAGGATTGCAAGATTCCCTCCAAAGCCCTAGACAAGTCACAATTTCCTTGTTTCAGTTACACCATTTTAAAAGGAAGTAACAATCTCCCAGGGCATTTCATGAAGACAGATTCACAATTACCAAACACTTTGAAGATTATAAGTGTTGTATAGTATCGTGTACCCTTAGTCAGAAAATTCTGCAAGACTTAAATCCCTACATATTTCTTATCCTTTATAATGCATTGAATCCCTTTAGGGTGATTTGAAATGAAATGGTTATTTGACTGTCATCCAATTCTAGGCAGAGAAAGTATTCCTCATTAAGATCCAAGATAAAATGTAAATATTTCTATTATTTCTTTATCTTTATGCTAAATTTAAAATCTTTTGTTGTATTGAGTCAGAACCATTAAACTGAATGACACTTTAGAGAGCAATATTTTCTCTCATTTTACAAGTGAGGAAATTGAGGCCCAGAATGAGAAGGGAAAGGATTTGCCAAGGGTCAAATAGTAGGACAATAGCAATTTTGCTGATTCTTTCTAAGTTCCATGGTTTTTCCAAAACACCACTTAACCAGGTTCTTTGAAGTATAATAAAATACAAATTTATAAGATGATGAAAATTTTTGATATTTAGTACATATACTGACACATGTACACCTGCCATAAATTCATTCTTCCCCTTCTTCTTTTATCAACCTTATCCCTTCATAGGCCTTGCTTCCTTTGTCACAAAATTAGAGGCTAGCAGTGAGAATATTCTCAAGCCCCACCCAACACATTTGCATAAATACCTATTCATACCTGTCATACCCCACCCCTTTTTACCCAAGGGTAGCAAACTCTCTGGACTCACCCCCATAACATTCTGACCCATCACTGATATGTTCCTCTAAGCCTATAAAAATATTCATGTCTCATTCATCTACTTTTGAAAAACCATTCCTTAATCCAACCTCCCTTTCCCACATTCTAGCTTCAATCCTGAATATTCAACTACCTGCTCATCTACATGTAAATGTCCCACAGACATCACACATTCAACTCAAAGAGTTAATTCATCCTCTCCGTACTGAAACTTCCTTGGTCCCTGGTCTGCCCTTCCCAGTAAGAGACACCAGAGAGCTACTCAAGTTAGAAGCCCAGAATAATCCTTGATTCCTTCCTCCCCTTGAAGCTCCTCATCCAAACACTCAGCTTTAATGAGATCATGCCCTTCTACTTTCCAGATGGCATGTGACACTTGCTACTTAGACATCACTCTGGAGCTTGTGTGAAATGCAAATCATAAGTCCCATTCCAGATCTGTTGAACCATAACCTGCATTTTAACACTTGGCTCTTAGACACAAAGCTGTGGAAGTGTTGCCTTAGGCATTGTTTGTAAAATACACAAGACCCTCCATCTTTGACCACTCTCATCTGGCATGCTCTCGTGCTGCCCTGATTCTCCAGTCACAACAGCTGTCCAAGGTCCTCTGAGTCCCCATGCTCCCCTCCCTCTCAAGGCTCAAGATGCTTCTGAAACACCTTCTGGAAAAATTAGAACATTTTGGCCAAGGCAACATAATAAAATAAATATTTAAAATATATCTATATATAAATATGCATAATCATAGGCTTCCCCAATGGCTCAGCAGGTAAAGAATCTGCCTGCAATGCAGGAGACACAGGAGACTCAGGTTTGATTCCTGGGTTGGGAAGATTCCCCTGAACAAGGGAATGGCAACCCACTCCAATATTCTTGCCTGGATAATCCTATGGACAGAGGAGCCTGGCAGGCTATAGTCTATAGTGCTGTGAAGAGTTAGACATGACTGAGTGACTAAGCAGGCAGGCAAGCATATATAATTATATACATCTTTCTCACACACACACATATGTGCACAACCTATTGTTCTGTTTTTCTGGAGAACCCTGACTAACTTATGCAGTATAATGGGAAAGAAGGTGAGTACCTGGTTCAAATGCTGGTATTTGGGGAGAGATGATCATGGAAACTTGCAAAAGTTCTCTTTGTACTGTTTTCAATGAAGTTAAAAAAAAAAAAAGTAAAGTCACTGACTGAGAGTGAGGATGGGGCAAGAGGTATTGAAGGACTCTGGAAAAAGAATGTGTGAAACTCATCTGGGAAAGGGGAGGTAACAAGAGAGCATCACTGGACCAGTTGAACCTCTTGTATCCAATTGGCACTGTCCACCTAGATCCCCACTGGTGTGTGCGTCCCTCAACTGTGACCTTCTCTGCTGGAGCACCAGATCTGCTGCATCTCCCATGCAGCTTTCTGTGCTTTCTCCTGGTAGGTGTTGAGTACTAAGCTTTGAACAAATGAAGGAATCCAGAAATGAATGTGAGACTCTGGGTAGAGTGGCAGTGAAGAGTGTTGCTGCTGTTGTTCAGTCTCTAAGTCGTGTTTGAACTCATTGTGACCCCATAGACCGAAAAATGCCAGGCTTCCCTGTCTTGCACTATCCCCTGGAGTTTGCTCAAACATGTGTCCATTGAGTCAATGATGCTATCTAACCATCCCATCCTCTGTCACACCCTTCTCCTCCTTCCCTCAGTCTTTAGTAGCATCAGGATCTTTTCCAATGAGTTGGCTCTTCAAATCAAGTGGCCAAAGTATTGGAGCTTCAGCTTCAGCTTCTTGAGCATCAGCTTCAAGATTGGAGCATTAGTCCTTCCAATGAATATTCAGGGTTGATTTCCTTTAGGATTGACTCGTTTGATCTCCTTCCTGTCCAAAAGGCTCTCAAGAGTCTTCTCCAGCACCACAGTTCAAAAGCATCAATTCTTCAGTGCTCAACCTTCTTTAGGGTCCAACTCTCACATCTGTATATGACTACTGGAGAAACTATAGCTTTGACTATACGGACCTTTGTCAACACAGTGATGGCTCTGATTTTTAATGTGCTGTCTGGGTTTGTCAGAAAATCAATCCTGAGTATTCATTGGAAGGACTGATGCTGAAGCTGAAGCTCCAATACTTTGGCCACCTGATGCAAAAAGCCAACTCACTGAAAAAGATCCTGATCTTGGGAAAGATTGAAGGCAAGAGGATAAGGGGATGACAGAGGATGAGATGGTTGGATGGCATCACTGACTCAATGGACATGAGTTTGAGCAAGCTCCAGGAGATGATGAAGGATAGGGAAGCCTGGCATGCTGCAGTTCATGGGGTCACAAAGAGTTGTAAATGACTGAGTGACTGAACAACAATAACAACCAGGTTTGTCATAGCATTTCTTCCAAGGAGCAAGCATATTTTAATTTCATGACTACACTCACTGTCCACAGCGATTTTGAGGCACAAAAAATAAAATCTGGCACTATTTCCATTTTTCCCCCATCTAATTGCTATGAAGTGATGGGACTGTATGCCATGATCTCAGAGTTTTGAATGTTGAATTTTAAGCCAGTTTTTTCACTCTCCTCTTTTACCCTCATCAAGAGGCTCTTTAGTTCCTCTTAGCTTTCTGTCATTAGAGTGATATCATCTGCCTATCTGAGGTTGTTGATATTTCTCCCTGCAGTCTTGATTCCAGCTTGTGACTCATCCAGTCTGGCACTTCACATGATGTACTCTGCCTATAAGTTAAATAAGCAGGGTGACCAGATACAGCCTTGATGTAATCCTTTCCCACTTTTTTACCAGTCCTTTGATCCACATCATTCTAACTGTTGCTTCTTGCCCGGCAAACAGGTTTCTCAGGAGACAGGTAAGGTGGTCTGGTATTCCCACCCCTTTAAGAATTTTCCACAGTTTGTTATGATCCACACAGTCAAAGGCTTTAGTGTAGTCAATGAAGTAGAAGTAGATGTTTTTCTGGAATTCCCTTGTTTTTTCTATGATCTAACAGATGTTGGCAATTTGATCTCTGGTTCCTTTGCCTTTTCTAAAACCAGTTTGAACATCTGGAAGTCCTCAGTTTACGTACTGTTGAAAAATAGCTTGAAGGATTTTGAGTATTATCTTGCTAGTACACAAAATGAGTGCAATTGTATGGTAGGTTGAACATTCTTTGGCATTTCTTTTATTTGGGATTGTAATGAAAACTGTTCTTTTCCAGTCCTGGGGACACTGCTGAGTTTTCCAAATTTACTGGCATATTGGGTGCAGCACTTTAACAGCATCATCTTTTAGGATTTGAACTAGCTCAGCTGGAATTCCATCACCTTCAATAGTTTTGTTCATAGTGATGCTTCCTAAGGCCCACTTGACTTTGCACTCCAGGATGTCTGGCTTTAGGTAAGTGACTACACCACTGTGATTATCTGGGTCATGAAGATCTTTTTTGTATAGTTCTTCTGTGTATTCTTGCCACCTCTTCTTAATCTCTTCTGCTTCTGTTAGGTCCTTGCCATTTCTGCCCTTTATTGTGTCCACCTTTTCATGAAAATTTCCCCTTGATATTGCCACTTTTCTTAAAGAGATCTCTAGTCTTTCCCATTCTATTGTTTTCCTCTATTTCTTTGCATTGTTCACTTAAAAAGGCTTTCTTATCTCTTCTTGCCATTCTCTGGAACTCTGAATTCAGTTGGGTATATCTTTCCCTTTCTTCTTTGCAAGGAGAAAATAAATATTAATTTTTTCTTTTGTGCTCAATTTTCATCTTATTATTCATGCGACAGGACTATCTGCTCCCAATTTATAACAGTGAGAGAGTCTATGAAAATATTGACCCAATCAGCCTGAACACATGAAGACAGCACATATAACTTGTTTTCAGTTTAAGCAAACTCAGTATACAAAAACCCATGCTTACAAAATCAGTGGTGAGATCCACAATACAGAAAGCCAGTGCACTTTTCAAAATCTTGTCCTGCAATAGGGACCACATTCTCTTAACTCAAAGCTTCATGATATTTGTATCTGTTTGTAATCTACTCCATTATTTTCAGAAGCACATCTATGACATAAATGAGAACATTACCAGCAGCAGCCTCCAGCTCTTACTGGGAATGAATTGGTATGCTCAAGAGCACCATTTGGATTTCAGATTATTCTGAGGCAGGCCTATCACAGAGCCAGTCTTTTCCTGGAGATCACCCGTGGATGCCAAAGACAACTCTTTTATGAGAGCTAGAAACCCTGGCAAGGAGTGAATGATAGCACAGTAACTCATGCCTGGTAGCTGGTTCTTGGGAATGCTGGAACCAAAGTTCCATCCCCACAACTAGGTGAGAATCAATTCAGAGCAGTTCAGTGAGGGAAGAAACATATTATGATTCTGTGTTCAGTTCCAAAATGTTACTTTAAAGAAATATTTATATCATTAATGAAGTCAGGGGCTGTATAAATCTCGTGTGCTGAATTATCATGTAATGAAGCCATTGCTCAGAATTCTGATTAACCCACCAGGTCAGACAATTTCTCCTGAATGCTTTATAGTGATAAATAGCCCATGAAGTGCTCCATGTGGCAATGACCTTCCTTATTTCAAATGTCTTGCACAGTCAAAGGGGAAAACCCTCGTCTTGCATGTGAATTCAATACTCAACTCCATGGTCAGCCCCAGCCCACCCGTCCATGCCTTTCAGCCCACATGGCTTCTTCTGGTGTGCTAGTTCAGGACTCTGCTGAGCAGATATGCTAAACCTCACTTCAAAAAAGGCCTCTTCTAGGAAGTCTTGGATTAACTCCTTCAGAATCTCCCCTTGAGCTCTTCCTTCTCAGCTCTTATATATTGTAGCTGGACTGCATTATTCTGCACTTAGCACACTGCTTTGGCCAGTGAAAAGAGAGATGGAAAAGTGATTCTATCAAGGTGGGACTGGAACATAGAAAGGAGCCCGGAAGATGGCGGAGGAACAGGACAGGGAGACCACTTTCTCCCCAAGAAATTCATCAAAAGAACATTTGAACGCTGAGCAAATTCCACAAAACAACTTCTGCATGCCAGGAGAGGACATCAGGCACCAGAAAAGCAGCCCATTGTCTTCAAAAGGAGATGGAGAATTCTTGAGGCTACTGTAAAAATAAGACTGAAAACCAGAAGCAAGAGGCATAAGTCCAAATCCTGAGAACACCAGAGAACTCCTGACTCCAGGGAACATTAACCGACAGGAACTCATCAAACACCTCCATACCTACACTGAAACCAAGCACCACCCAAGGGCCAACAAGTTCCAGAGCAAGACATACCATGCAAATTTTCCAGCAACACAGCAACATAGCCCTGAGCTTCAATATACAGGCTGCCCAAAGTCACTCCAAACCCATTGACGTCTCATAACTCATTAGTGGACACTTCATTGCACTCCAGAGAGAAGAAATCCAGCTCCACCCACCATAACACTGACACAAGCTTCCCTAACCAAGAAACCTTGACAATCCACCTGTACAACCCCACCCACAGCAAGGAAACTCCACAATAAAGAGAACTCCACAAACTGTCATAATACAGAAAGGCCACCCCAAACACAGCAATATAAACAAGTAAGAGACAGAGGAATATCCAGCAGATAAAGGAACAGGATAAATGCCCATCAAACCAAACAAAAGAGGAAGAGATAGGAATCTACCTGATAAACAATTCTGAATAGTGATGGTGAAAATGGTCCAAAATCTTGGAAACAAAATGGAATCACAGATAAATAGCCTGGAGACAAGGACTGAGAAGATGCAAGAAAGGTTTAACAAGGACCTAGAAGAAATAAAAAAGAGTTAATCAATAATGAATAATGCAATAAATGATATCAGAAACACTCTGGAGGGAACCAACAGTAGAATAATGGAGGCAGAAGATAGGATAAATGAAATAGAAGATAGAATGGTAGAAATAAATGAATCAGAGAAGAAAAAAGAAAAACGAATTAAAAGAAATGAGGACAATCTCAGAGACCTCTGTGGCAATGGTAAACACCCCAACATTTGAATCATAGGAGTCCCAGAAGAAGAAGACAGAAAGACCATGAGAAAATACTTGAGGGGATAATAGTTGAAAACTTCCCTAAAATGGGGAAGGAAATAATCACCCAAGTCCAAGAAACCCAGAAAGCCCCAAACAGGATAAACCCAAGGCGAAACACCCCAAGACACATATTAATCAAATTAACAAAGATGAAACACAAAGAACAAATATTAAAAGCAGCAAGGGAAAAACAACAAATAACACACAAGGGCATTCCCATAAGGATAACAGCTGATCTTTCAATAGAAACTCTTCAGGTCAGGAGGGAATGGCAGGACATATTTACAGTGATGAAAGAAAAAAACTTACAGCCCAGATTACTGTACCCAGCAAGGATCTCATTCAAATATGAAGGAGAAATCAAAAGCTTTACAAACAAAAGATGAGAGAATTCAGCACCACCAAACCAGCTCTCCAACAAATGCTAAAGGATCTTCTCTAGACAGGAAACACAAAAAGGGGGTATAAACTCTAATCCAAAACAATAAAGTAAATGGCAACGGGATCATACTTATGAATAATTACCTTAAACATAAATGGGTTGAATGCCCCAACCAAAAGACAGAGACTAGCTGAATGGATACAAAAACAAGACCCCTATATATGTTGTCTACAAGAGACCCATCTCAAAACAAGGGACACATACAGATTGAAAGTGAAGGGCTAGAAAAAGATATTCCACACAAATAGAGACCAAAAGAAAGCAGGAGTAACAATACTTATATCAGATAAAATAGACTTTAAAACAAAGGCTGTGAAAAGAGACAAAGAAGGACACTACATAATGATCAAAGGATCAGTTCAAGAAGAAGATATAACAATTATAAATATATATGCACCCAACACAGGAGCACTGCAATATGTAAGGCAAATGCTAACAAGTATGAAAGGGAAAACTAACAATAACACAATAATAATGGGAGACTTTAATACCCCACTCACACCTATGGATAGATCAACTAAACAGAAAATTGACAAGGAAACACAAACTTTAAATAATATAGTAGACCAGTTAGACCTAATTGATATCTATAAGACATTTCATCCCAAAACAATGAATTTTACCTTTTTCTCAAGTGCACACAGAACCTTCTCCAGGAAAGATCACATCCTGGGCCATAAATCTAGCCTTGATAAATTAAAAAAAATTGAAATCATTCCAAGCAACTTTTCTGACCACAATGCAGTAAGATTAGATCTCAATTACAGGAGAAAAACTATTAAAAATTCCAACATATGGAGGCTGAACAACACACTGCTGAATAACCAACAAATCACAGAAGAAATCAAAAATGAAATCAAAATATGCATAGAAATGAATGAAAATGAAAACACAGCAACCCAAATCCTGTGGGACAGTGTAAAAGCAGTGCTAAGGGGAAGGTTCATAGCAATACAAGCTTACCTCAAGAAACAAGAAAAAAGTCAAATAAATAACTAACTCTATAGCTAAAGCAACTAGAAAGGGAAGAAGTGAAGAACCCCAGGGTTAGTAGAAGGAAAGAAATCTTAAAAATTAAGGCAGAAATAAATGCAAAAGAAACAAAGAGACCATAGCAAAAATCAACAAAGCCAAAGTTCTTTGAGATGATAAATAAAATTGACAAATCATTAGCCAGACTCATCAAGAAACAAAGGGAGAAAAATCAAATCAATAAAATTAGAAATGAAAATGGAGAGATCACAACAGACAATACAGAAATACAAAGGATCATGAGACTGCTATCAGCAATTATATGCCAATAACATGGACAACTTGGAAGAAATGGACAAATTCTTAGAAAAGTACAACTTTCCAAAACTCGATCAGGAAGAAATAGAAAATCTTAACAGACCCATCACAAGCACGGAAATTGAAACTGTAATCAGAAATCTTCCAGCAAACAAAAGCCCAAGTCCAGATGGCTTCACAGATGAATTCTACCAAAAATTTAGAGAAGAGCTAACACCTATCCTACTCAAACTCTTCCAGAAAATTGCAGAGGAAAGTAAACTTCCAAACTCATTCTATGAGGCCACCATCACCCTAATACCAAAACCTGACAAAGATGTCACAAAAAAAGAAAACTACAGGCCAATATCACTGATGAATATAGATGCAAAAATTATTAACAAAATTCTAGCAATCCGAATCCAACAACACATTAGAAAGATCATACATCATGACAAAGTGGGCTTTATCCCAGGGATGCAAGGATTCTTCAATATCTGCAAATCAATCAATGTAATACACTACATTAACAAATTGAAAAATAAAAGCCATATGATTATCTCAATAGATGCAGAGAAAGCCTTTAACAAAATTCAACATCCATTTATGATCAAAACTCTCCAGAAAGCAGGAATAGAAGGAACATACCTCAACATAATAAAAGCTATATATGACAAACCCACAGCAAACATTATCCTCAATGGTGAAAAATTGAAAGCATTTCCTCTAAAGTCAGGAACAAGACAAGGGTGCCCACTTTCACCATTCCTATTCAACATTGTTTTGGAAGTTTTGGCCACAGCCATCAGAGCAGAAAAAGAAATAAAAGGAATCCAAATTGGAAAAGAAGAAGTAAAACTCTCATTGTTTGCAGAAGACATGATCCTCTACATAGAAAACCCTAAAGATTCCACCAGAAAATGACTAGAGCTAATCAATGAATATAGTAAAGTTGCAGGATATAAAGTCAACACACAGAAATCCTTTGCATTCCTATACACTAACAATGAGAAAATAGAAAGAGAAATTAAGGAAACAATCCCATTCACCATTGCAATGAAAAGAATAAAATACTTAGGAATATATCTACCTAAAGAAACTAAAGACCTATATATAGAAAACTATAAAACACTGGTGAAAGAAATCAAAGAGGACACTAATAGATGGAGAAATATACCATGTTCATGGATCAGAAGACTCAATATATTGAAAATGAGTATACTACCCAAAGCAATCTATAGATTCAATGCAATCCCTATCAAGCTACCAATGGTATTCTTCACAGAGCTAGAACAAATAATTTCACAATTTGTATGGAAATACAAAAAACCTTGAATAGCCAAAGCAATCTTGAGAAAGAAGAATGGAACTGGAGGAATCAACCTGCCTGACTTCAGGCTATAGTACAAAGCTACAGTCATCAAGACAGTATGGTTCTGGCACAAAGACAGAAATATAGATCAATGGAACAAAATAGAAAGCCCAGAGATAAATCCATGCACCTATGGATACCTTATCTTTGACAAAGGAGGAAAGAATATATAATGGAGAAAAGACAATCTCTTTAACAAGTGGTGCTGGGAAAAGTGGTCAACCACTTGGAAAAGAATGAAACTAGAACACTGTCTAACCCCATACACAAAAATAAACTCAAAATGGATTAAAGATCTAAACATAAGGCCAGAAACTATAAAACTCCTAGAGGAAGACAGAGGCAAAACACTCTCCGACATAAATCACAGCAGGATCCTCTATGACCCACCTCCCAGAATATTGGAAATAAAAGCAAAAATAAACAAATGGGACCTAATTAAACTTAAAAGCTTCTGCACAACAAAGGAAACTATAAGCAAGGTTAAAAGAGAGCCTTCAGAATGGGAGAAAATAATAGCAAAAGAAGCAACTGACAAAGAATTAATCTCAAAAATATACAAGCAGCTCCTGCAGCTCAATTCCAGAAAAATAAACGACCCAATCAAAGAATTCGCTGAAGAACTAAACAGACATTTCTCCAAAGAAGACATACAGATGGCTAACAAACACATGAAAAGATACTCAACATCACTCATTATCAGAGAAATGCAAATCAAAACCACAATGAGGAACCATTTCATGCCAATCAGAATGGCTGCTATCCAAAAGTCTACAAGCAATAAATGCTGGAGAGGGTGTGGAGAAAAGGGAACCCTCTTACACTGTTGGTGGGAATGCAAACTAGTACAGCCACTATGGAGAACAGTGTGGAGATTCCTTAAAAAACTGGAAATAGTCATGCCTTATGATCCAGCAATCCCACTGCTGGGCATACACACTGAGAAAACCAGAATTGAAAGAGACACGTGTACCCCAATGTTCATCGCAGCACTGTTTATAATAGCCAGGACATGGAAGCAACCTAGATGTCCATCAGCAGACGAATAGATAAGAAAGCAGTGGTACATATACACAATGGAGTATTACTCAGCCATTAAAAAAATGCATTTGAATCAGTTCTAATGAGGTGGATGAAACTGGAGCCTATTATACAGAGTGAAGTAAGCCAGAAAGAAAAACACCAATACCATATACTAACGCATATATATGGAATTTAGAAAGATGGTAACGATAACCCTGTATGTGAGACAGCAAAAGAGACACAAATGTATAGGACAGTCTTTTGGACTCTGTGGGAGAGGGTGAGAGTGGGATGATTTGGGAGAATGGCATTGAAACATGTATAATATCATATGTGAAACAAATCACCAGTCCAGGTTCGATGCATGATACAGGATGGTCGGGGCTGGTGCACTGGGATGACCCAGAGCGATGGTATGGGGAGGGAGGGAGGTGGGAGGAGGTTTCAGGATGGGGAACATGTATACACCCATGGCGGATTCATATTGATGTATGGCAATACCAATACATTATTGTAAATAATTAGCCTCAAATTAAAATAAATAAATTTATATTTTAAAAAAATAAAAAGAAAGAAAGGAGCCCAAATCACTGTCATTGCCAGAAGCTCCCAGCTTCATGACCAGTTCTTCCACTTCAGTGGTTCTTAACCTTCAGGGACCAAGGAGCCTCCCTAGGCCTCTTATAAAAGCAGGAGCTCCTCTTAGAAATTCGTTCACAAACAGACATGCAAAATGTCACCGCTGAGTTTCAGGGAGTTTATGAATTTCCCACGGAGCATGCATAGGCCCCAGGTCAACAGTTACCAATAATCACCCTTCATCATGAAATGATTTATGTGACACTGACTTGAGAATCATTTTATGAAAACATCTGGCATATCATTGGTTGATTTCCAAGGTTCTGCTTGGATCCTCTCCTGACCCCACTCCCTTCAGGTGGGCTCACTCGTGCCCTAGGCTCCCACTGCTCTCTCTAGTAGTGGGTAACCATTCACTGCTCCCTTGGTGGGACAGACAAACGTTACAAAGGCTCTATGCAGAAACACACACTTAAGCCCACTCGGTGGGGCCCCTAATGGCCAGTGCTCTCACATGCCACCTGAAGTCCATCCACAGACCAAACATGCAGAATCTCTGATGTATGGGGAACCACATCTTGTACCAAGTGGATTCAGGCATATGGTATTTTAACGTGGGGTATAACTCTATTCCTTTGATTTATATAAACGAATTTTAAGCTTTCAAACAGCTATATAGTCCAGTTTCAATCTTCATGGCTTCTTACTTCATTACAGAAATCCTGATCAAGCTTCCAGTGGCAAAAATACAGGTGACTCACATACAACTCAGCAGAGCCCAGTCTGGTCCCCCAGGCTCTGCCACAGCCCTCTTGGGAACCATGAGTGAGCTTTCAGGCAGACCTTGGCCCACCACGTTCAACTGGGGCCTAAATCACCTTGTCTCATTACCCTATTAAACCCCAAGTCTTTTATTTTGGTGCTATTTACAAGATAATAAGATCCAGCACAGCTTAGTCATGAAAAAGATCTATTGCCTCTAATGAATTCTAATTTTGCAAGCAGCTCCATCTTATATCAATAGCTAAACATAATATTACTGGCCTGCCTTTACCTTGTTTGTCTGTAAATTTGATGCATTTCTACTCTTAGCAATAAATATTCATACTCTAAGCTAAATGGGTTTTACAAATGCAGCCCCTTTATGTGTGAAGTAGGATGCTAAAATTGAAAGAATATGAACTTCAGAGTCAAGAGGAAAAGTGTTGAACGCACTGCACTGCATGTCCCAGCTGTGTCTTACATTAATCATTGAAGTTTTCTGAGCCTCAGTTTCATAATCTGTACAATGGGTCTAATAAGGCCCTCTTTTAAGATTGTTTTGAGGATTCTAATGAAATGATGGCTTCTGAAAGGACTTTATTGATTTGAAGTGCTATGAATTTATAATGACCATTTCTTATTTACTATTCAAATGATTTTTGAAAGAACAAATAACAAAAGTGGGTGGAAAGAATTAATGATCTTGAGCACCACTCTATACAAATATTAGAGAGAATTCACACAGATTCTTTCATTATTATTGGTATTAACCTTTAAGAATAAAAACAGAGCATTTGGGGCACTTTCTTAGTGGTCCAGTGGTTAAGACCGTGTGCTTCCACTGCTAGGGGCATGAGTTTGATCCCTGGTTGGGGAACTAACATCCCACATACCAGGTTGTGGGTGGTCACAGAAAATAAATAAATAAACACAGCAATATAGGTGAGACAAAGTGAAACAGTCACAGGCTAAGCAATAGGGCTTTCACTTGTAATCTCAGCTCTGGCAGTGATGTGCCAAGTCACTTAATTGCTTCTTGGTTCAGTTTCCTCATCTGCCAATGGAACTAATACCAACTGCTTAATTTATCCAAGGGGATTAAATTGACTTTAAAAATCAGAAAAAAAAGCTGGAGAATGGCAGCAGGGTGAGGAGGGGAGACAAAAGTAAAGAATGAGGAGCAAGAAGAAGGAAGAGGCAAAAAAGCAGATAATGCTGCATCTGAGAGAGCTGCAGGCAGAAAGGAAGGCAGAGAAGGAGAGAAGATATGAAAGCCTTTGCACAGAGGAAAGTGGGGAGGTGGTGAGTGGGGATAGTCCCTCAAGGGAAGATTTGGTGTGTGGGTCTACTTCCAATGGTACACGGAGATCCTGTTCTGGGGACACAGATTACTAATCCAATTGGCGGGAACCCTGGGGACATATTTGTCGTAATTAAATTCCCAGAAAGTAAAGGTATTTGATATAAGCTTCAGATCAGCAGAAAAATTGATTTTGGAAAGTGCACTAAGAGAAAAAGCAGCAGGATGGTTTAAGGAGGATTCTGTGTGGTAGGTTCAGGCAATGTCTTTGGTTTTTTGCAGAGTCAAATCATAGATCAGGAAAGGTTCAACCTAAAAAAGAAGAGGCTGTGTGACATAGGAAGAGAGTATGATTCGGATTTGAGGTCGGGACTGTCTAATCTAATGTGAGAGGGAGAGTGCTACTGAGTTCAATTCAAGGGCATTTTTGCCTTGAGCACTTCCTGTGCCCCAGGCCTTGGGTGAGATATTAGTGATGAAACTTTTCAGCTACTTGACAAATGTTCACTGCACATCTGGTTGACATCAAGTGTACAATCTCATTCCATATCCCTGCGTGACTGACACCAGGTACTGTGCTCCTCCCAGCACCTGGCTGGCCATCTCTGGCTGCAGACACAGGGAGGGTCACAGACACATATAACAAATAGAAAAGAAGAAAGAAGCTGAATTTCAGCTTGCGGTGAAACAAAGAATAAAAATAGAGAAAGAAGCTAGGGAGAAAGAGGAGAGGTGGGGACAGGCAGGGCAGGCTCAGCCTTCCCTGGGAAGAGAAGGTTCATCCATAGAGGAGGCAGCAGATTGAGGTGGGGCAGGTTGGGGCATCCAAGAAACCCATAGAGAAGAAGAGAATGGAGATGAGCCCATAGAGAAGGGCCCAGTTTGAGAAGGAAGAGGCAGAAGGAAGGGTAGCAGGTAAGTGGAGGCAAGAGGAGGAAAGATGGGAGAGGTAAGAAGAAACCTGGAAGGGCTAATTAAAATAACACCATGGGGTGGGGCTGGGGGATGCATCTTAGAACAGGTAGTACAAATAATTGGAAGCTCAAGACAGAGCCTGTGGGGCTCTGAGAGCAAAGAAAAAGGATGTAATTTTAGTGTAAAAAACAAGACTGAATACAAAGAAGGACATGTATTATGTATGAAAGGACGTGGCTTGCAGGCTCTTTGCAGTGGTCAACAGGGGGAGGAAGTCAGACAGGAGAGGAAGTTTGCCTGGCTCACATCATACAGCATATCTGAGACTGGAGCTGGACATGTCTATAGAGAGATGTCTATGATGCATAACCTTCTTTATTGCAAGAATGAAGTGGTTCTTGACTGAGAGCAGTTTTGTCCCCCAGAGGTCAGATGGTCATGACTGGAGTAGGGTGGGTGCTACTGGCATCTAGTGAGTAGAGGCCACGGATGCTGCTAAACATCTTACAGTGCCCAGGACCACCCACACACCAGAGGTTAATCGAACCAAAAGCATCAGCGGTGCCAAGGACAAGAAGCCTTGGTAAGTATTCTCATCTACATGTGGAATCACTATTCCTATGGATGGTGGTGACAAGGGGTATCTTTCAACCTCCTAATGAATATAAACTCAGTTCTCTGTCCATCAGAGACAGTCTCTTCTGGGTTAACTCAGTACCTTTGGGTAAAGGCTCAGTGTTACAGGGTTTCCAAGCCTAACCTTATATATCAATCTCCCCAAGATGGTGACAGAGGTTGATATGGGGTTCCCTCTGTGGCTACTCACTAGCCTCTACAGTAATGCCCCCAGATACCCCCACTCTATCACTGAGCACCTTCTTGGCATCCAATGATGAGATTCAGGGCTTGCAAAATGTAGAGTCCATTCTCATGGGCCCGTGCTGGCCCGATGTTGTGTTCCACATGGATGACGTTGCTCTACCTCAGCCTATGACTATCCTTCAGGTCCTCAGAGTCTCAGCACATCCTCCATTCAGCCCCTGGATTAATTTGTCCACCTGCAGCTTCTGCCCTGGGGCCACCTCTCCCCTCCCAACAGTGGCCCCATGGCAGGCCTGTTGGATCTCAACATTCAGGGCCCTTCCAGGTCCTCCACTGGGATCACATGGAAACATCTGGATCCCTCTGTGCCAGGCAGGAGCTGAGGGACAAGTGGCTCTCCCTTGTGCATGGATTTCTCCTCTATTATGATTGCTCCTTGTTGAGGAGGAGCTCTCTGAACAGTGGTCTTCCAGAGTCCTAGAGAGAAAAGATGGCTTCAGTCCAGTCTGTTGTCAATTCTTCCTTAAACTTTGTAGGCAACACTTTGGTCAGACCTCCACCTCTCATCTTTCAGGTTGCACTAATCAATATGGAGTGGCTGGTAGAGGTGGCACACCGCTATCTGATTTCTTACTCATACTTTCACTTCTCTCTCTGGCACTTTTCAGTGTACTCCACTTTTGTTCCTTTGCTTGCCTCATAGATATTCTGGGTTTTCTCAATTGATGCCTTAGAGTAAAGCTCTAGGGCCCAATTTAAGAAGTCTTGTCCCTTCCTTTGTTTCTTCCCTTTCCCCTCCTCACTCTATCCCTCCCTTTCTCCATTCTTTCTTTCCTTCCTTCACAGCCTTATTTAGATATAATTCACTTACTATATAAAAGCTACCCTTTTAAAAAATACAATTCAGAGGTTTATAGTATATTCACAGAGTTATACAACTCTCACCACTATCTGATTTTAGAACAATTTCAAAAGCTCAAAAGAAACCACACATCCATTAGCAGTTCCTATTCCACTCCCTCTACAGTACCTGGCAACCATTATTCTACTTTTGGTCTCTACGGATTTTCCTAATCTGGACATTTCACATAAATGGAATCACACAATACACAACCTTTAGTGGCTGTTTTTTTCACTTAGCACAATGCTTTCAAGGATCATCCCTGTTGCAGCCTGTACCAGAATCCATTCCTTTCTGTGGCTGAATAATATTCCACAGTGCTGACAGATCACATGTTGTAATTCCAATCATCAGCTGATAGACAGGTGTATGGGATGGTATAAATAATGCTTCTATGAACATCCATATCTGGGCTTTTCTTTGAACATAGATTTTCCTTTTTCTTGGGAATATATCAAGGACTTGAATTGCTGGGTCATAGACAACTCCATGTTTCATTTTTGAGGAACTGTGACACTTTTTCAAAGTAGCTGCAATATTTTATGCTCCCACAAGCAATGCAGCTTTAGCCCTGTATCCACACCAGCACTTAGATGATCAGTCTTTTTCTATAGTTGTCCAAGTGAATATCACAGTTTTTCCTTTTGACATATAAAAGGAATTTTGGAAATTTAGTTTCCTGACTCTAAAGGCCACTGTCTCCAGGAGGACTTAAACATACCTAACTTGATGATGGAAGCCTAGTAATGACTATTTTTAAAAAGTAATGCTCCTTTTTGAAGCACTGAAATCCACTGATTTAATGGCAGAGGGTGATGGAGGATTTAGCAGGGCATTATGATTTTAGAAGAAGGAAAGGTATATTGCTTGGGTACTTGATACACATGCACACAGATATGAGAGTGGAAAAGATCAGCATTGGGAATGGGTATCACCCTATAATCCCTAAAATGTGTGCTTGTTGTTGTTGTTGTTCAGTCACTCAGTTGTGTCTGACTCTTTGTGTCTCTATGGACTGTTGCGTGCCAGGTTTCCCTGTCAGTCACCATCTTCTGGAGTTTGCTCAAATTCATATCCATTGAATCAGTGATGCCATCCAACTATCTCATCCTCTGTCGTCCCATTCTCCTCCTGCCTTCAGTCTTTCCCAGCATCAGGGTCTTTTCCAATGAGTTGGCTCTTCACATCAGGTGGCCAAATTATTGGATCAGCTTCAGCATCAGTCCTTCCAATGAAGATTCAGGGTTGATTTCCTTTAGGATTGACTGGTTTGATTTCCTTGCAGTCCAGAGGACTCTCAGGAGTCTTCTCCAACACCACAGTTCAAAGGCATCAATTCTTCAGTGCTCAGCCTTATTTAGGATTGAACTCTCACATCCATACATGACTACTGGAAAAAAACATAGCTTTGACTATACAGATCTTTGTAGGCAAACTAGAGAATGAAATGGCAAACCACTTCAGCATTCTTGCCTTGAGAACCCCATGAACAGTATGAAAAGGCAAAATGTATGGTAAAGAGGGAAGAAGGCAATGGCACCCTACTCCAGTACTCTTGCCTGGAAAATCCCGTGGACAGAGGAGCCTGGAAGGCCCCAGTCCATGGGGTTGCTGAGGGTCAGCCATGACTGAGCGACTTCACTTTCACTTTTCACTTTCATGCATTGGAGAAGGAAATGGCAACCCACTCCAGTGTTCTTGCTGGAGAATCCCAGGGACGGGGGAGCCTGGTGGGCTGCCGTCTATGGGGTCACACAGAGTCAGACACGACTGAAGCGACTTAGCAGCAGCAGCAGCAGCATGGTAAAGAGGAGATATATCACAGATTTCTTGATTGAAGGGTGACGGTGGGAGGCAATCATTAATTATATCAATGAAAAAAGGATGATAATGTTGAAAGCAGCAAAAACATGCCAAAGATTTAGAATTGGCATACATGAATCTGGAAATGAAGGCTATCTACCAATACCCTCTGTGGGAAAAAGTTACCAAAAAAATAAGTAGGTTAGCAGAATGACTGGGAAATGAATACTAGAATAGGTAGTGTGTAATCAAAAGGGAAAGGGCCTGGCTTTTTTGATTATAGTCCGGTAATAACTGAAATGAATTTCTCAAAAGACAGACACTTGACATGGATATAGGGAACAGATATACACTACTATTAGAACAGAGCAGAATTTAAATTATGGTGATAGAAAAGATCAAAGAACATGAAGCTTATGTGTTTTCTAAGATGTTAGGGAGTGGTAGGACCTGCTCTGAGAATACAAAGTTGTCAAGGTCTCAAGATATGCACCATTAAGAGCTAGTCTCCAGGATGAACTCTGTGAAACTCTAGTATGGGGAATTGACCTATCTCAGGAGAACTGAAACCTGGTGTGGTGAAAAGAGAAAAAGCTTTTGATGTGGGTTTCTAGTCTGACTTTATAAATTAGACAAGGAGTTCATTCTCCCAGAATGCTCATCTGTAAAGGGTTAATAACAATAACTATCTTAAATGTTAAATTGTTGATTCATTGTTGGGTGATACAGCATCTGTAAAGTATCTAGCACAGGGTAGGCATTTGTTATATAATAGCTCTTGGTATTGCTATTGGGTTTGACAACAGTTTTTCACAGAGAGATGAGGGATATAAAAAATTGGATACCACTGGCATTATTGAATGTGAGCTACATTAAATTAGCAGCAAACCTAGACCCGAGATCAGGCAAGGCTATCAGCGGGACTTATCCAGAGATAACTGGTAGGCTTGAACTTGAGACAGTAGAAAATGCACATAGAGGGAGATTAGAAAGGATACTGTGGGTAAGTAAAGAAAAATTCGTCTGATCCTCAACAAACCTTGACTTTCTCTTCCAGTTGTGGTGAAGTGACCACCCTGTTTAAAGTAACCCCCAGCACTTCTTACCAGCCGGTCCCACTTGCATCGTTTCCCCCACTGCACTCGGCACAGTCTATCTAATACCTCTATCTAATGCCAGTGTCACAAGGGAAGAGTTTTTGCCTCTGTAGTTGACAGCTCTACACTCTGCACAGAACCATACAAAACACATATAAGATACTTAAAATATTTCAAGAGAGGCGAAATGACTTAGTCAATGAATAAATAAATGACTGAGTCAATGTCAATGCAATTACATGCCCAGAATCAACAGTCAGAAAAGTTATAATAAAGTGGGTGGGAAGAGAAATAAATGGGAAGTGAGGAGTGAGGCAGACCCTCACTCTTGAAGCTTTAACCCCCAATGTGATGGTATTTAGAGATGGGGCCTTTGGGAGGTGATTAGGGTTAGGTGAGGTCGTGAGGGTGGGGCCCTCATGATGGGATTAGTGCCAGACACCAGGGAGCTCACTCTCCCTCTCTCCATGCACCCAGAGGAAATACCACGTGCATTCACAACAGGAAGATGGTCACCTACGAGCTGAAATGCAAGTCCCAACTAGTACCCAACTTTGCCAGCACCCTAATCTCAGACTTCTGGCCTCAAGAACCATGGAAAATACTCTTCTGTTGTTTAAGCCATGCAGTCTGTGGTATTTTGTCATGGCAGCCTGAGATGACTAAGACATTTAGTATTCAGCACCCAGGGATAACTTACACTATACAGAGTGTATATCTGGACCCAATGTCAACTTTTTGAAAACTTGAAATTCTTACTTTGCTGAATCTCATGGGGTAATCTCCACTTTTCTACACTTGCACTAGGAGGTTTCCATTTTGGCCCAGGTCATTGCTTCCTTTGACCAGCCACCCCAGTCACAGCTGACTCAGTTGATGTGTTACATCACTGTGGCAAGAGCAGCAGAAGAAAGGCAGCATGGATTCAAAATATCTAGAGTAGGCTTACATTGCTGAAACAAAGCACAGACCTATAAACATGGGACACAAATGGAAAAGTGTCAGGGCAGAAGAGGCACACATAGAAGAAGGGCTCATCAGAATCTTTCACAATTGTGTATAAGGGAATATGATGCTAAAAGACATTGGTGCACAGGAATAAAAGCAGCAGAAAAGAAGTGAAATCTGGAGGCTTTGGCAGTTTGTCATGAGGAAATTATAAGACTGGTAAAAAACATTCTGACACCAGTTCCCTGGTCACTTCATGGCTCCCTTCAAAATATGTAGGCTTGCCAGAAGGGGCCCCTGGCATGGCATTTATAGTTAGAAGGCAGCATGCAAACAGAGAAGTGAGGGCTGAACATTATCAATACGGAACTATTTGAGAACTTCATATTTTAGTGCTTCAAGATTATAAGAAGGCTGAAGAAGGACTTCCATGGTAGTCCAGTGTTTAAGACTCTGAGCTCCCAATGCAAGGGGCACAGATGTGATTCCTAATCTGTGAACTAAGATCCTGCAGGTGGCACAGTGGTAACAAATCTGCATAAAATGCAGGAGATGCAGGTTAGATCCCTGGGTGAGGAATATCCCCTGGAGAAAGAAATGGCAACCCACTCCAGGATTCTTGCCTGGAAAATCCCATAGACAGAGAAGCCTGGTAGGCTACAATCCCTGGGGTCACAAAGAGTTGGACACAACTGAGCAACTGAATGTGTACTTTGTGTCTGGCTTCTTCTGGGCATCAGTATGTTTTAAGCCTCTCTGGATAGTTCTAATGAAGTCAAAGATGACTATATGGACTTTGAAGATGGTACTTTTTATCACCTATATCCATTTTTTATTATGTCTCTTTCCTTCTTAGTGTATGAGTTCCTTGAAGGTAGTGTGTATATTAGTTTCTTAGTCATGTCTGACTATTTGAGACTCCATGGGCTGTAGCCCACCAGGCTCCTCTGGCCATGGGATTCTCTAGGCAAGAATACTGGAGTGGGTTGCCATGCCCTCCTCTAGGGGATCTACCCAATGCAGGGATCCAACTTGGGTCTCCTGCATTGCAGGCAGTTCCTTTACTCTCTGAGCCACCAGGAAAGCCTTCATTGAAGACAGTCATATATGTCATATATTTGTTATACTCTAAACACCTGGCTCAGTATATACCCCATACTGTTAATTCTATAATTTATTTAAAGGATGAATAAACAAACACACATGACACGTTATAAAAATCACCTTTTATGGAGTTCTGTATTTATTACAAATTCTATTCCTTGGGAATGGACAAGTATCAAATTCTTATAGACTCCTCGTATGGCCTATCCAAGGCTTCCTGGGTGCCAGGCACTGTTCTAAGAATTTTGGATATAGTTGTAGGAATAGAACAGAGAAATTTCATATCTTCATATCTTCATAGGGCTCAAAGTCTGGTAGAGGAGTCAGATCATTAATAACTAAAAAAACTTAAGAAAATTTTAAATGGTGATAAGTATTAAAAGACAGTAGACCTGAGTGATAAGAGGTGCATGGGGAGTGGAGAGGAAAAGGCAGACTGTTTTAGACATCTGGGCCGGGAAAACCCAGGCCCTCAGACTGATCTCATATGCAGACGCCAGCTCCAAATGAAACTGTCAGACAGAATGTACAAAGTACAGAGAAAATTGTTAATCAGCAATTTAAAAATAATGATGTGTTTAGTCACTGAGTCGTGTCTGATTCTCTGCGGTCCTGCAGCCCTGCCCATGGAATTTTCCAGGCAAGAATATTGGAGCAAGTTGCTGTTTCCTATTCCACGGGTTACAAATAATGAAGACAACTTTTAAAATAACACTGTATTCAACAGAAACAGCATAGTGTGGTAAAAGAACATGGTCCTAGGAATCCAAGCCAGTTCTATTTGAAAGTGCATCATTGCCATGGGCCATAGAGAACCAACACATGATGCCCTCCTTGAGTCCAATGGACACAACTAGAGCAATACAAGGGAAAATCTGCATGGAGGGAAGAGACCATCCAAGTGACAAAGACTTTTTGATTCCTGTACCAATATCCTAGAATCTTATTTCTTGCCTAAACAAATATGGATGAAGTGTCCCTCTTCCCACTGATGTCATACAATATTTGTCTTTCTGAACATAATAATCTCTATGTCCATCCATGTTGCTGCAGATTGTAGAATTTCATTCTTTTTTACGGCTGATTAATATTCCATTGTATATATACATACACACAAACATTTTCTCCATTCATCTGTTGCTGGGCACTTAGATTGCTTTCATATTGTGGCTATTATAAATAGTGCTGCTATGAACATTGTGGTACATGTATCCTTTCCAATGATGTTTCTGTTTCTTTCTGAATATATACCCAGGAGTGGAATTGCTTGATCATATGGTAGTTCATGATACCAATTCTCATCAAACTGGGTATTGAAGGAATATATTTCAACATAATAAAGGCCATTGATCATATAAAGGCTGAGGCACACTGGATGCAGAGAAACTGAAGATATAGTGAACCAGATTTTGGAAATAACTACAACAAGAAGTCTAAAAAACAAAGAAGTCATTTTTATCTCATCAGTCCTAGATGAAGAGATCAAGCCCTGAGCCTTTGGAATGGGCTCACTGATTCCAAGACCTAGACTACCAGAGAACTAACCCTAGGGAGTATCAAATAGTCAGAACTCACAGAAAGGAAACCACTTGAATACAAGAACGGACATCACCCAACCACCAGTAGCACTCTGTGCAGGATGCATCATCTAAACAACAAACAAAACAAAAATACAAACCCAATCATCATCAGACAGGATTGCCTATCAGAGGGAAAAAAAAAAAAAAACTCAGCATAAATCTCAGCCTACACAAAGCTTACACAAATCAATCGACCAACCTTAGAAGGGCAGAAACCAAAAGAAAGAAAGAATTCAACCCTGAAGTTTGGGAAAAGGAGACCTCAAACACAAGAAGTTAAAAAAAATAATGAAAAGGCAGAGAAATACTATACTACACAAATGAAGGAACAAACTAGAAACACAGAAGTCCAAATTAATTAAGCAGAAATAGGCAAACTTGAAAAAGAATAATGGTAGTAAAGATGGTCAAAAACTTTGAAAACAGAATGGATAAAATGCAAGAATCAATTAACAAAGACCTAAAAGAATTAAAGAATAAACATACAGAGACAAACAATACAATTACTGAAATTAAAAATACTCTAGAAGGAATCAATAGCAGAATATCTGAAACAGAAGAACTAATCAGTGAGCTGGAAGATAAAATGGTGGATATAACTTCTGAAGATCAGAATAAAGGCCATTGATGACAAACCTACAACTAATATGCTCAGTGGTAAAATGCTGACAGTCTTTCCTCTAAATTAAAAAACAAGACAACAATGTCCACTCTCATCACTGCTATTTAACATAATATTGGAAGTCCTATGCACAACAATCCAAAAAGAAAAATAAGTAAAATGCACTTAAATTAGAAGGAAAGAAGTAAAACTATTTTTCAGATGACATGATATTTTATATCGAAAACCCTAAAGTCTCCACCTCAAAATTATTAGAACCAATAAATGAATTCAGCAAAGTTTCAGGATACAAGATTAACACACAGAAATCTGTCATATTTCTACACACTAATAATGTAATATCAAAAAGAGAAAGTTTTTTTTAATAACATTTAAAATCATGTTAAAGATAAAATAAAATACCTAGGGATAAACTTAACCAAGAAGGTGAAACCGATACTCTGAAGACTAAAAGACACTGATGAAGGAAATTTAACATGACACAAAGAAATGGAAAGATATTCTATGCTCTTGGATAAGAATAGTTAATATTGTTAAAATGGTCATACTATCCAAAGCAATCTACACAGTTAATACAATTTCTATCAAAATACCCATGACATTTTTCACAGAACTAAGAACAAATAATCTTAAAAGTCATACGGAACCACAAAGCACCCTGAATAGACAAAACAATCTTGATAAAGAAGAACAAAGTTTTGGAGGATATCACACTACCTGTCTTCAGATTATACTACAAAGCTACAGTATTCAAAATGACATGTGTGGATGTGTGTTCAGTTGCTTCAGTTACGTTTGACTCTTTGTGACTTTATAGACTGTAGCCCACCAGTCTCCTCTGTCCATGGGATTCTCCAGGCAAGAATACTGGAGTGGTTGCCATTTCATTCTCCAGGGGATATTCCTGACCCAGGGATCAAACCTGCATCTCTTATGTCTTCTGCATTGGCAGGAGGTACTTTACAACTAGCGCCACCTCAGAAACCCAAAATGGACATACAACATTGTCATTTCACAATATTTATTTATATCAAATCATCATATTGTACACTTTAAACTTATAATGGACATATAGCATTGTATAAGTTTAAAGTATACACAGGGCTTCCCTGGTGGCCCAGAAGGTAAAGAATCCACCTGCAATGCAGGAGACTCAAGTTTGATCCCTGGGTCATGAAGATCCCCTGGAGAAGGAAATGACTACCCACTCCAGTATTCTAGAGGAGCCTGGCAGGCTTCAGTCCATGGGCTTGCAAAGAGTCAGACTCGATTGAGCGACTAACACTAAAGTGTACAATGTGATGATGTGATATACATATATATTGTGAAATGATTACCACAATGAAGTTAGTTAAGAAATCCATCATCTCATAGTTAACTTTTTTTGGGGGGGGTGATAACTTTTAAGGTCTACTCTCTTAGCAACTTTCAAGTATCCAGTACAGCATTGTTAACTACAGTCACCTTGCTGTACATCAAATCCCCAGAACTTACTCATAACTGAAAGTTTGTACCCTTTGCCCATCTTCACCCATTTCCCCCACAGCCCATCCCAATCTACTCTCTGTTTCTACGAGTTTGTTTTTGTTTTGTTTTGTTTAATTTTTGGCCATACCCCAAGGAAGGTGGGACTTTAGGTCCCTGACAAGAGATCAAATCTACATCCCAAGCATTGGAAGGCAAAGTCTTAACCACTGGACCACCAGGGAAGTCCCAAGTTTGGTGGTTTTCTTTTCAGATTTCACATATAAGTAGGATCATACAGTCTTTGTCTTTCTCTTTTTCACTAAGCATAATGGCCTCAAGGTCCATCCATCTTGTCACAAAGGACTGGATTTCCTTCCTTCTTATGGATGAATAGCATTGCCTTGTGTTTATATACCACAGTCTCTTTTTTAACTTTATTGAAGTATAACTGGGAATAATTGACAAACATAATTGTATGTATTTAAAGTCTAAAACATGATTTCATATACACATATATTGCAGAATGATTACTAAGATCAAGGTAATTAGCACAATCCAACAGCTCAAACAGTGAACTTCTTTTCACTGTTTGAAAAGAAGTATGTTTGAAACAGTGTGTATGTGACGAGAATGCTTCAGACTACTCAGCAATTTTCAAGTACACAATACCATATTATTAACTAGAGTCACCATGTTGTATCTTAGATCCTTAGAACTTATTCTTCTTATAACTGAAAATTTCTACCCTTTGACTGGTTGTTATTCAGTCACTCTGTCATGTCTGACTCTGTGACCCCAAGAACTGCAGCATGCCAGGCTTCCCTGTCTTTCACTATCTCCTGGAGTTTGCTCAAACTCATGTCCATTGAATCGATGATGCCATCCAACCTTCTCATCCTCTGTTGCTCTCTTCTCCTTCTTCCTTCAATCTTTCCCACAATCAGGGTGTTTTCCAGTGGGTCAGCCCTTTGCATCAGGTGGCCAAAGTATTGGAGCTTCAATTTCAGCCTAGTCTTTCCGATGAATATTCAGGGTTGATATCCTTTAGGATTGAATGGATTAACCTCCTTGCAGTCCTAGGGACTCTCAAGAGTCTTCTCCAGCACCATACTTTGAAAGCATCAATTCTTCAGCACTCAGCCTTCTTGATGGTCCAACTCTCACATCCACACATGGCTACTGAAAAAAACCATAGCTTTGACTCTACTGGCCTTTGTCAGCCAAGTAATGTCTTTGGGCTTTAATATCCTGTCTAGGTTTGTCATAGCTTTTCTTCCAAGGAATAAGCATCTTTTAATTTCATGGCTGCAGTCTCCATCCAAAGTAGTTTTGGAGTCCAAGAAAAGTTTCCATTGTTTCCCCATCGGTTTGCCATAGAGTGATGGCACCAGATGCCATGATCTTCCTTTTTTGAATGTTGAGCTTTAAACCAGCTTTTTCAATCTCCTTTTTCAGCTTCATCAAGAGGTTCTTTAGACCCTTTTGCTTTCTGCCATAAGGGTGTCATCTGCATATCTGAGGTTATTGCGATTTCTCCCCACAGTCTTGATTCCAGCTTGAACTTCATCCATTGGTCTTTATGTTTGCTTTTGTTTTCCACAAAGTTCTTTGTACTCAAAGTGTTGAAGAAAACAAAGTCTCATATAAATGTCTAATGATTTGGGATATTGGGAAATATCCCATGTTGTTTTTAAAAATTTTTATTGGAGGATAATTGTTTTACAATATTGTGTTGATTTCTGCCTTACATCAACATGAATCAGCCACAGGTATACATTTATGTCCCCTCCCTCTTGAATCTCCTTCCCATCTCCCAACCCATCCCACCCCTCTATGTTGTCACACAGCACTGAACACCCCATGTTTTAAAGACTATATGTACCCCAATTAATTCATGCTTTCTATTACATTCAAGTCCAATCATTTACCTTCTATTCATTTATTCTTGGACTAATTTTTGAGATTTGTATTAATAGTTGCTTAATTGGCTCTGTCCAGAGGTTATTTTTCTACATTGGGCACCAGCTGAGAAGGTGAAAGATGTACTGAAATAAGAAGGGAACCAACTGAGAGAGAGAGAGAGAAAGAGAAAGAAAGAGATTGATTGATTAGTGACCCATAGGACACAACAGACTGTGTTTAGGGGTAATAATTAGGATACTGGAGTTCACAGCAGGAGAATAGTGTGAAAAACCTGGAACTTTACTGTGTATTAGCTAAAGGCAGGGATACTAAAGATGAAGAATCACCCCATATCCCAAGCAATCAATTGTTCTTTCATTTATTCAAGGATGTTTTGAAAACCTCCCGAGGCACATGGTACCCCAAATGTAACCACAATACTAAAAGGAACAAAAATATTGTCACAAGATTAAGTAAAGTATTAAATTGTGTTCATTTTACTCAAATGAAAGGCCTATAAATAACTATAATTTGCTTGCTAGCCTTTATATTAAGCTCAACATCATTTCCTAAAATTTAAAGTCTCCTTTGTTTTTCTTCAAAGCAAATATTTCCTATATTGGCAGGAATATAATCTCCTGTAAGGATAATCTACTCTAATATGTGTATACATTTTCCCTCTGTGGATCCCAAACCTTAATTTATTAATATATCAAGTCATTAAAAACATGACTGATTGATTTAAACAATTAAGAAAACACAGGGGGAACAATTTTGCATTGATAGAGAATGAACAAAAAATTCAGTGAGTCATTTCTATTTTCAAGTCAATAATACATTTACAAGTGACATTACTAACATTTGTAGTAGTACATAAACTATGACTAGATTAATTATGAATAGTTAAACCTTTATTTATAGCTGTTGTCAACTCCACATTTCTTAGGAAAATCCTTAATCACCCACATTACAAATTGCCAACTTGTCTCACTTCTGCACAGAAAGCCATTGTTCACTGGTGAAAATGTGAAAGAGAAAATGTCAGGCAATCGAATCAGAACATCCTGATAAGTCCTTCCTCCTCAAGGCAAACAAAACCTTTACCTTTCAGAGCAACAAATCAACATCTCATTGGACGCTAAAGTTATTAGATACTCTTTCAAAGCCCAGAGAAGTGCTGCAAGTTGGACCAGGACTAAGCCTTTCCATCTCTGTGCCCCCAGAGCCCAGCACAGGGCCAGGCACAGAGCAGACACTATGTAATTGGCTGTTGAATGGGGATGAATGACGTCATTTGTATATGAGGTACGAGGACAACCTCTACATCAGAAACTACACGTAACAGAAATACATTCTGCCAAGTTAGTAAAACATTGTCCATAGGTCCAGTACCTTGGAATGCAAAACCAGAGCAAGTTGCAGGAACCACTACCCAAGGGTATTGTTCAACTCTTTCATTCTTTTTGTCTCTCAACATAATGCACAGGACACCTCCTGTGTCCAAATCACCTGGTCCAGTCATTTATACTGAAACACAGATGGCCATAGAAACAGAGACTGTAGCACGAAGCTTAGGTTGTAATCTATTGGACCTATTGTTCACTATTGTCTATACATATTTAACAGAAAGTATTAACTTGTCTAAGAATATACTTATTCAAGAGAACCACCCAGACAGAATCACATAAAACCACAACACGGCCCTCTTCATTGTACTTTGGTCAATGAAGGTGTGCAACAGACTATATATAATATGATCTCATTGATTCAATTTTCACTGCACTTGTAATGTTTTTACCAGCTGAAAGGAACACTATAATGGAAATCTAGCTTTAAAATTTCATACATTAAATCATGCAATCTAAAGATAACAACATTGAACACTTCTGAGTCTCTTCATCTTTCCAGTAATAGTGCCATGTTTTTAAAAAGCTTCGAAAGAATGCATATAAATTTTGCTAACCTATCTCCCCAGGATGTTCAAAGAACAAACACCAAAAGTAAAACACCAATAATTTTGTCTTGCTTGGCATAAATATGTACTCATCTTGGTGGAGTTTTTTACTGTATGGCAATTCCATAGCATTTTAGTCTTTGGGCCTCAAAACAATTCCCAAGTTTACATACTTTCTACTCCTGTACTTTGATAGATGACGTTCTAGTCTAGGTCAAAGGCAGCCCATTTCATGGTCCAGCAATGATATTTTCAGGAGGGCATACGAACAAAGCCATTTACTTTTATATCCTTCTTTTAACAATGGCTCCTCTGTGCTAGCAGCTAGAGTCTCAAAGATGAAGCAAATGAGGTTCCTGCTCTTGAGGGGCAACTCCTAACCCTAATTCCAAATATTATCCTAACCTTGACTCACAGAAGTATGCAAACCCATACATTTCAATGAGCTTAAAAAACAGCAAGTAAAATAGTACACTATACTACAGCTTGTCAAACTTTAGTCAAGAAAAATACATTATACCACAGCTTGTCAAACATTAGACAAGAAGGCAACCTAAAAGTTCAGTCTAATAAATGTATCAAAAACAATGGAAAATACTGAAGTCTACTAGTGTTACCACCTCTTTAATCTTCTCTAGCATGTGAAAATAGTGTAAATACTTTATAATAATCTTATAAGAATCATTTTAATAATAAATGAGGTTCAAAAATATTAACACTATTTATTTCTAAATAGTATGAGAGTTCAGAATATTTATTCTGGATCAGACTGCCTAGGTTCAAATCCTACCTCTAAAGTTAACTAGCCACACATGGTCATGGTCAAGTTTCTTAACTCTGAAATACTTGAGCTTCTTCATTAGGAAAATGAGGATAATAATACATATGTAACTCAGAAGGTTACTTTAGAATGAGATGAGTTAATATACATAAAGCAGTCTGATCCAGAATAAATGTTCTTAACCCTCATACTATTTAGAAGTAAATATTGCTGTTATTTTTGAATTTTATTTTTATTAAAATGATTCTTATAAAGCAATTATCCTCCAATAAAAATAAATAAATACATTTAAAAATACTTCCCTGGTAGCTCAGCTGGTAAAGAATCTGCCTGCATTGCAGGAAACCCCGGTTCAATTCCTGGGTCAGGAAGGTCCATTGGAAAAGGGATAGGCTACCCACTCCAGTATTCTTGGGCTTGTCTGGTGGCTCAGCTGGTAAAGAATCCACCTGCAGTGCAGGAGACTTGGGTTCAATTGCTGGGTTGGGAAGATCCCCTAGAGAAGGGAACAGCTACCCACTCCAGTATTCTGGCCTGGAGAATTCTAAGGACTGTATAGTCCATGGGGTCCCAAAGAGTTGGACATGACTGAGTGACTTTTACTTCTTCACTTTAAAAAATACATTTCATTCAGCACTCAGTGTACCCTAATAACTGTGCTAGAAGCCAGGGTTTCAAAGATGAAGCCTAGAAGGTCCCTGTCTCTAATCATGACCCTAACCTTGACTCATTCACATATGCAAACCCATAACTTACAATGCAACAGGGCAAATACTAAGATATCATCATGAAGAGCATGACAGGGTGCCCTTCATTCTTCATCCATGAAACTCACTGGCTTTCTCTCTTTCTACCTTCAACAAATATTCAACAAAATGTCTTAAGTCACAATTTTTGGGGAAGACATTGTTTTAAGCATATGGGATTCATCAGTGTTCAAGATGAAAAAAATCCCTGTATGTGGATCTTATACTTTAATGGGAGGTGTAAGACAGACAACAAATACTCAAGTTAATTCTGTATGTTAAAGAGTTATAAGGACTAAGAGAAAAATAGACCACAGTAAGAGGCCTGATTGGATATAGGTGACATTATAAGTAGGATAACTTGGGGAGGTCTTGCTGACCTAGTAAGACATGAGCAAACAGTTGAGAGCTGAGGATGGTAGGTCTGAGGACACTGGGGGTGAAGACTGTAAGTGGTCCAGACAAAGGGACCAGCTGAGTAAGGCAAAGGCCTTGATGTAGCAGCATGCTTGGTGGGCTCGATGGGCAGAATAGACTGAGTGGCAAGAGCAGTGAAGGAGGAGTAACAGGAGAGAGGGTCTGAGAGGTAATAAGATGGCTGGACCAAATTAGGCCTCAGCAGCCACCACTGGTGACTTGTACTCTAAGTGAGTTGAGAGACCACAAGAGGATTTTGCATAGATGAGGGTCGTGCTCTGATTCACATTTTATCATGAATTCTGGCTGCTTTGGGAAGAATCACTGGAAAAGACCCTGATGCTGGGAAAGATTGAAGGTGGGAGGAGAAGGGGACAACTGAGGATGTGATGGTTGGATGGCATCACTGACTCAATGGACATGAGTTTGAGTAAGCTCTGGGAGTTGGTGATGGACAGGGAAGCCTGGTATGCTGCGGTCCATGGGGTTGCAAAGAGTCAGACATGACTGAACGACTGAACTGACTGACTAGGAGAAATAAAGTGTTGAGGAGGAGAGGGCAGAAGAGTAGGAGGTTACTACAGTGATGTATTGATAGGTGAGAGATGATGGTGGCTCAGACCAGGCTGGCAGAAGTGGAGGGTGAAGAAATGCTTAGACTGTGGAATATGCTTTGAAGGTATAGAAAAATAGGACCTGCTGATAGCCTGGATGTGGGATGTGAGAGCTTGAGGTGACAAAAGGTGAGTCCAGGGGTTTGGGCCTGAGAAACTGTAGAAATGGCCCATTGAGGGCACGGGGCTGGAGATCAGGATTAGTTTGGGACCTGACAAATTTGAAATGTCTCCTAGCAACTTCAGTGGAGATGCCCAGTAGGTAGGCAGTTTTGGATAGATTAATCAGGAGCTCTAGAAGAGTCCACACTGGAGGAGCCATCAGTATGTCAATAGCATTTCAAGCCATGAGATCATGAGCGACTAAATGTAGACAGAGAAGACTTTCAAGCTCCCATCATTTCTCCCACACACATTATGGAGGGAAAGGAGCCACATTCCTATTTCAGATTTATGGACAGACATAGCAGTGAGGTAGGGATCCAATGAAAAGGCACTTCCTTTATGGTAAAGGAAGCTGGTCTCTAGGACTTGACTCATGTGTCCAAGAGCAAATCCTTTCAATTTTCTGTGTATCAGGTTATTTATCTGTAAAAATGGGCATAGTGTCACCTGCCCTGCCTCTGTCATGCACTCTGGAAGGCTTAAAGGAGATTGAAAATGGTCAAAGTTTAAAGTGAAAAGCTCTGCCCAGAAGTCCAGAATACCCTTACCTTGGCATGTGGGGCTCTGCCCTCAGATCACTTGACACAGCACACCCTCCTCCACAGGCTGAGTTCTCAGTGTCTCTGCAAGGTCGCAGGAGACCTGTGTTCTAACCAAGGGACATGATGTGGGCCCAAGGATTCTTGTGGCATCAAGGAGCATATGGCCGACCAGGTCTTTGCTCTCGCCTGCCACTTCCTCCTTTCCTTTTATCTGTAGACTGCACTCAAGATAAGTCAGAGTGGGAAACTGACCACCAAACCAGAAGACCTTCCCTGGAGCAAGTGAGGGCCAGCAGGGTACAGATGAGCAGTGCACCATTTCCCTCATTTACCAATGAGGTCACTGGCTCAGAGAGCTGAAGTGACATGCTTGTGGTCACAAGGCAGTTAAGTGACAAAGCCTTAAGGTTTGCTTGCCATCTTCCAGATAAAAGGTTTGAAGTTTTTGCCCAGAAGGAACACATTAGGCCCTGGAATTTAGGCAACAGCTGGGCACGTATGTCTGAGCATTTGCCAGAAAAACACATGCAAATCCACAGGATGCTGATTCACTGGCAAGAGATAGTAAGGATTTTCAATCTTAGAAAAAAGTTATGTGGACACACGTTTCATTCTTCATTTCACGTTCATGGGGTGGGGGTGAGAGGCAGCATGGCTATTCAACCCTCAGAATAAAGCTTCTAAGACGGAACGTTGCCTATCTCTCAACCAGAGACCAACAGAAATAACTGCCTTCAGGGCCGAGATATCATACCGAGATTTCAGATGAAAGTGCAGGCCAGGAAGTGGCTTCTGAAGCAATAGAAAGTCTATAAAGACAGCTTGCAGCCTTTCCTGTGTGTGCGTCTGTGCCTGTGTCTGTGTGTGTGTGCAAGTGTGCACACATGCTCCAAAGAGCAGGGAAGGATTGAATTAAGTGGATCTCTTAGTATATTTATTCTACCTAGAAGCAAAATATCTTTTCCCTATTTAAGTTTCCAGTTTTTCCAATTGGATGTGACCTTAAAAATTATAGCAGTAAATTTCTCTTCTGATAACTGAGTTAAATTTCCAAGATGCAGTGGGTGCACTATAGAGTTCTTAAAAAGTTACAGCAAATTCTATGAGCATATGATCCACTGTGGATACTACTCCAACAGCAGGCTTCAAAAGCAATATGAACCTTGCTTTGCTTTTGCCTTCTTTAATGTCATTTCAGAAAGGTAATACACTTACATAGCCAAGCTGATGACACGGTCTCCAGCATACACTAACCAGTAGTGTCTAGAGGGGGGACTGGCCACTTACTTTTCATATAAGTAGCTGAGGAAATTACCTGAATTAGAGCCAAGGAAACACACAAATGTGCTTGTCCTGATGAAAGGCCTGGAAAAGCTCACCTGTCAGCTAAGAACAGAGTCTTTTTCTCCTTTGCCAGGGGATGCGCCAGATGAAACTGGGCCCAATTTCCCAACCTACAACCTTGCACTCATAGTATTCTTTTATAGCACTCTAACTTAAAAGCTAGTCATAAAATCAGGGGAGTAGACATAGATTTTTTTTTTAAGTATTAAAGATAGATAATAAAGATAAATTGCAGAGTAGAGAGTGGTTTCAATCTTTCTTCAAGTGTGATCCCTAGGATGAGAGATGGAAGGGAAGCATTGTAGAACTAGAGACCAAAGCTTGACTCCTGATTCTGCCCTTTCTTAGCTGTGTGACCTTGAGCAAATGGACTAACCTTTCTGAACTTTAGTTTATTTCTCTGAAAGGGGCAGTGGCCTACTAGATAAAGTTGTGGCAAGGATTCCATGAAATCACAGCATGTGAAGCCATAATCCATGTGCTCAGAAGAGAGTAGGTCTGCAGTTAGTGCTAGCTGTTAATGTCCTTACTGTGAATGCTTTAGACAGAGTTCATCCCAGTCACTCTGTCAGTTTTTAAATGCTTAATTACATCAGGAAAGATTGTAAAGCAAATATTTCCAATCTCTTGCTGCTGTCTCTATTCCATTCCGAACCGACAGCACAAACTCTCCCCTCCCGTTATTTTTCATACAGAAGCCACAGTGATCTTACAGAAATTTGCCTGTTCAAAATCTTACAATCGGGACTTCCCTGGGGGTCCAGTGGCTAAGACTTCTTGCTCTCAAGGCAGGTGGCCCAGGTTTGATCCCATGTCAGGGAATACATGAGGCAACTAAGCATTCACATGCTGTAACTGAAGGTCCTGGTAAAGCCAAATAAATAAATATACATTTTTTTAAAAAAAAAGATCCTGCCATGGGTCCCATATCAGGAAAAAAAATCCAGATCCTCACAAGGCTCTCCAAGGTTCTTCTCCAGCCTGACCCACCACCCAGGACTTCTGCAGACTTGCTTCTTACTCCTCTTCTCTCTCTCACCCCCACAATCTCTTCCAGGCTGTTCTCCAAACTGGCTAGCAGAATTCTGCTCTGGGTTCTTTGCATTTGCAGCTCCTCCTACCTGAAATACTCTTTTCCCAAATAGCCATTTGCTATGCTCTTTCCCCTGGATAAGGAAATGGTAACCTACCTCAGTATTCTTGCCTGGGGAATCCCATGGACAGAGGAGCCTGGTGGGCTACAGTCCAGGGGGTCACAAAGAGTCAGGCACAGTAAGCATGCACACTCCATGCTTTCTCAGCTCCCTGAGGGTCCTGCATAAACACCCTCTTAGCTGTGAGCCTTCCTTACCATCTACTGGTCTACAGGAAGGAGCACCTCCCAACACAGCCTTCTCTCTCTACCCACCCTGGATTAACTTATTTCCATTGGGACTTCTCATCTGACACACTATTCAGTGTTTTTGCTGATCTGTTTCATGCCTTCCCTGTTAGCAGAATGTAAGCTCCCTGAACACAGGCATTTCTGTCTCTGTTCATTGGTCTATCCTGAGTGCCTAGAACAGTGCCTGGCCCACCATAGGGACATAATATGGATTTGTTAAATGAAGGATTAGGAAAAGAAGCAAAGAAAATACCTACATTACTTTTCAGAAAATTAAAATGGTATTAATTAACAATGTGAAACTATCATTGCTGAAATGAATCTGATAAGTACTAAAAGCAATTGACAGACAAAGCAGGGATAGCTCAGTGAGTGCTAATGTATTGCTGATTCAAACGGCACGTCTGAAAATGAAGGCGACCTATAGGATAAGCTGAATTGAATCCTATGAGACCCATATCTACATGCAGAAACCCTGACAGCCAATGTTCTAAACTCAATGAAGAGAGAGTTGGGAAATTCAGCTAGAGGTTCTTAAGAAGAATCTATTTAGTGTGAAGACTCAGGTCTCCAACAGAGAGGCAACAGAGCCCAGCCCCCCAAGACATGGCCAGAGGACCAGCAGCCTCAGCATCCCCTGGTAGACACTCAGAAGTGCACACTCTCAGGCCCCTCCCCAGGCCTGAAGACCCAAAAACCTACATTTAAACAGGCCACATGGGTGATATATCTGCACACAGAAGGTGGAGAAGGCCTGGAGTAGAAGGCAGTGTTTGAGCTCTCACTCGGGATCAGAATCACTGTTCTTCTAACATACTTGCCATAAAACTCCGGAGAAGTCATGCAAATTCCCTGAACCTTAGTTTTATCATCTGTAAAGCAGGAATAATAAAAGCACCCCAAGTCCTAGGCAAACAACTATAATGATGATAGCAACAAAGATGACAATGGGTAACACGTACTGGGAATGCACCGGGCAATGTTCTCAGCACTCCTACAAGTACTTTATTTATTTAACCCTCTCCATCCACCTGTGAGGGCGTCACAGGGGGCACAAGTGGTAAAGAATCTGCCTGCCAATGCAGGAGATGCTAGAGATGCAGGTTGAATCCCTGGGCTGGGAAGATCACCTGGAGAAGGAAATGGCACCCAACTCCAGTATTCCTACCTGGGAAAGCCCATGGATGGGGATGCCTGGAGGACATGGGGCCACAAAGAGTCAGACACAACTGAGCACATCCACCTGTGAGGCCTATGACATTGTTCCCATTTTATAGTTGAAGAAAGGGAGGCCCAGATAGGTTATGGGACTGAGCTGAGGCCACTCTGCCATGAAAGCACAAGGCCAGGATTTGCTTCACTAAGGTAATTGCAGGTAGGCACTTGACCCAGTGCCTGGCTTAAAGGAAGTGATCCCCACTGGTGCCTGCCATTAAGGTGTTTTTGCTGTCATTCAGATCAACAACACAATCTCTTCCCTTTGCTTGTTCTTCCCTTCCCACCTCTTAAGGGGATGGAAAGCCTTCTGAGATAAGTGAAAGAAAACAAGTGCAAAACTCCTCACATTGCATGTTCCCCCTTTTGTAATATCCATAAACTATATATATATATATATATATATATATATATAGAGAGAGAGAGAGAGAGAGAGAACAAAGTCTACAGGATATAGACCCTACATGGTTAACCGAGATGACTACCTCAGATGATGTGGGATTATGGAGGACACTCACTGTCTATCTTGTATGTTACTATAGTTCTCATGACTTTTTAAAAGACCAAACACACCTGTAAGCAGAAAATCAATACAGTTATTTAGAATAGAATGTGTGTATTTTGAAACCTGTAAATCCTTCTGTGGGCACCATTATTATAATTCTTATTACAGACTTTGAAGAAAACTAGTGTTCTGTGGGTAAGAGCCATTTCACTCTCACTTAATGCTGAGCTTTGAGAGGACAGGAACTGTACATCACTTCCTTGTACCCCTGTATCCTCAACATACAGACTTCAGAGTAGGTGTCCCAGAAATGGGCATACAGTGTGACTGTATGCCTTTACAGTGTGTAAAGGATCTTTAGATTGGCACTGAACAGTGGGCTTTATTTTCAGAAACAGAATGAGGGTCCCAGCTTCATACACAAAGGCCAGGTAATAAGCACCACATCATTGGATGTTTATTGAAAGTGAAAGTGAAGTCACTCAGTCGTGTCTGATTCTTTGTGACCCCGTGGACTGTAGCCCACCAAGCTCTTCCGTCCATTGGATTCTCCAGGCAAGAATACTGGAGTGGGTTGCCATTTCCTTCTTCAGAGGATCTTCCTGACCCAGGGATCGAACCCAGGTCTCCCACATTGCAGGCAGACGCTTTAACCTCTGAGCCACCAGGGAAGCATGTCAAATTGTTTTACAAAGGTGCTTGCTATTGGCCAAGTTATACTGGTGTCATATCTTATTTAAAAATATCCTTTCAGCAAGTTGACATGAAAAAATATATATATATATATGATCCGGACCTAGGTTGTTTAGGATAGAAATATAGATAAGAGAGAAATATGTCATTTCTTTCTAGACCAACTGTGCATATTCATTTTCACCAACCCACCTGCTATGACACACCCTCCCCCAGGACCCCAGTGGCTCCTTTTGAAAACTGACCCATGATTTGAAGTTCTTCAACCCAGGGAGAACTTTTCATTTCCACTTGCTACACCTTTTCCTCAGGCAAGAGGACATATTCAGAGCAGAGGAGTACCTTACAAGCATGCTTCCGTAGGACATACCAGGTATGGTTTTCCCAGCACATCATGCATGAGGCTCAGTAGACAGAACACTGGACCAGGAGTCAAGAGACCTAGATTTTTTTCATATAAATTTATTTATTTTAATTATAGGCCAATTACTTTACAATATTGTATTGGTTTTGCCATACATCAACATGAATCCACCACGGGTATACACGTGTTCCCCATCCTGAACCCCCCTCCCACCTCCCTTCCCATACCACCGCTCTGGGGCATCCCAGTGCACCAGCCCCGAGCATCCTGTATTCTCCATCTAACCTGGACTGGTGTTTCGTTTCACATATGATATTATACATGTTTCAATGTCATTCTCCCAAATCATCCAACCCTCGCCCTCTCCCACAGAGTCCAAAAGACTGTTCTATACATCTGTGTCTCTTTTGCTATCTCGCATACAGGGTTATCATTACCATCTTTCTAAATTCCATATATATGCATTAGTATTCTGTATTTGTATTTTTCTTTCTGGCTTACTTCACTCTGTATAATAGGCTCCAGTTTCATCCACCTCATTAGAACTGATTCAATTGTATTCTTTTTAATGGCTGAGTAATACTCCATTGTGTATATGTACCACAGCTTTCTTATCCATTCATCTGCTGATGGACATCTAGGTTGCTTCCATGTCCTGGCTATTATAAACAGTGCTGCCATGAACACTGGGGTACACGTGTCTCTTTCAGTTCTTGTTTCCTCAGTGTATATGCCCAGCAGTGGGATTGCTGGGTTGTATGGCAGTTCTATTTCCAGTTTTTTAAGGAATCTCCACACTGTTCTCCATAGTGGCTGTATTAGTTTGCATTCCTGCCAACAGTGTAAGAGGGTTCCCTTTTCGAAGAGACCTAGATTTAAATGCTGTCTCTGAAACTTGGCTGTGTCAGTCTGAGCAAGTTATAACCTCTCATTAGCTTATAATATCATAACCACTTACTAGCTCTGTGTCCTTGGGGATATAAGATCCTGTAAAAATTGTCTCACTTCCCTGTACCTCAGTTTTCCCATCTATAAAATGGAATAACAGTAGCCCTTTCCTCACAGGACTCTTGTGCTAGTTGAAGATGCTTTCTGGCACTCAACAAGTACTCCTAGAATGTTAGCCACTACTGTCAAATGCTATTTTTTCTGTAGGTGGCCCTTTCAGTTCACAGAGAGTATTGGTAACCACAGTCTCATTCATCCCCACATTCCTCTTGGAGGTAGTGGTGGTGCTAGCGTCAACATCCATTTACATAAAGGAGAACAACGCTGAGAAGGGTTCATGGACTGACCTGAGGCTACACGACAAATTTACAAGCCTAAAACCTGAGCTTCTTCCTAACATCCCGTCTGCTCCTGGATTCAATTCAAAGCTATTTCCTGGGTCCTTGCCCCTCACTGGGGATAGGGAATCAGGCCCCGTGCTGGTCCTGCAAGAGATCAAAGCTAGGTCAAAGACTGAGAATGCTGTCGTGCTATGCTGCTGCTGCTGCTAAGTCACTTCAGTCGTGTCCGACTCTGTGCGACCCCATAGATGGCAGCCCACCAGGCCCTGCTATCCCTGGGATTCTCCAGGCAAGAACACTGGAGTGGGTTGCCATTTCCTTCTCCAATGCATGAAAGTGAAAAGTGAAAGTGAAGTCACTCAGTCGTGTCCGACTCTTAGCGACCCCATGGACTGCAGCCTACCAGGCTCCTCCGTCCATGGGATTTTCCAAGCAAGAGTACTGGAGTGCACAGTGGGACAGGTAACATCAGAAGTTGTGTTCCAGACCACATGAGAAACCTTACCTGCACGAGCCAGTCTTTATGCTGTGAAATGAAAATGTTTATACAATTTAAAGTATCTCTTCAGAAATATTTCTAGAGGGGAAAAGAAGATAAAAAGATAATTCAGCTTCAGCAAAATATTCCTTCCTTTTCCATATGTGGGCCATATGATGCTCCCATGACCCTATTCCTCCGGAGAAAGAAAATCACATGGGTGGGTTTATAACACAGGTTCCAAATGCTCTAGAAGGTCACAGGGCAAAGGCTGAGGAAGGGCTAAGAGACAGGATGTCTTAGGAGCTTCCAAAAGTAGGCAAATTCGAGAAATATTGTATGACACCCCTTATACATGGAGTCTAAAGAGAAATGATACAGATGAACTTATTTACAAAACAGAAAGAGGCTCAGACTTAGAGAACAAACTTATGGTTGCCAGGGGAAAAAGATGAGGGGAAGGGATAGTTAGGGAGTTTGGGCTGGGCATGTACATATAGTTATATTTTAAATGGATAACTAACAAGGAACTGCTGTACAGCACAGGGAACTCTGCTCAGTGTTATGTGGATGGGAGGGGAGTTTGGGGAGAATGGATACATGTATATGTACATATACATCATATATGAGTCCCTTCACTGTTCACCTGAAACTGTCACAACATTGTTAATCAACTATAACCCAATACAAAATAAAAAGTGTTTTGTTTTTTTTTTAAGTACGCAGACTCAATGTCACAGAGGAAAGAAAGGGCACTGTGAGCCAGGAGTTTTGGTTGTGGCTCTGCCACCAGCTCATTACACACCCATACATGAGTCATTTCTTTCTGCTGGGGCTCACTGGCTCCACTGGTTGGTCTCAAAGGGCATTTCCAGTGCTAATGTTATAGGATATGATGATATCCAAGAATCTCTCAAATATCTGCTCTTTAATAATGGAACTTTTATCAGGAAAAATCATTGTTGACTAGCGTCTTGAGGATGTTCTTGGGAATATAACAGAATTAGAACAGGAATCATTAGGCAATAGGATGTTTCTCATATTCTCTTTACAGGGATCTTCGCCCTTCAGCTTCCCATTTGCACCTCCAATTAAATTAAGGATGTTAGTTCTATTTGTCCCAAAACAAAGCCACACACAATAAATAAAACTTCCTGCTTGCAGCTGGCTGTGTAAAAACACCTACATAGGAAAACTCATGCTGTGCTGTGCATACAGCTAAATCGAATCTATAGTTATGTAAGCATTCCCATAGAGACAGCAACCTCTCTTCTTCTTTTCTCTCTCCCCCCTCCCTTCCATCCTCCCCACTCCCTACCTCATGCCCACCACCATTTAAGAAGTGATTTGGCCTAGTTAAATGGCACCAACACTCTCAAGCAACATATGCTATGATTCTTTGCAACCCCATGGACTGTAGCCTATCAGGCTCCTCCATCCATGGGATTTTCCAGGCAAGAGTGCTGGAGTGGATTGCCATTTCCTTCTCCAGGGGATCTTCCCAAACTAGGAATCAAACCCAGGTCACCCGCATTGCAGAAAGATGCTTTACCGTCTGAGCCACCAGAGAAGCCCGGTTAGTAAGATCATAATGAGCCAAATCCATGCCCTCCCAGCTTAAAGTGTTGGGCTATCTTTTCCATCTCTTTCCAAGAGCCACGCTGGCCTCCCTTTGCAGCTGCTCTCAGAGAATAAGTCAGCTGCACTCGGACTTCCACAATCCCAAAGAAGCATCTCTTGCAAGTGGAAATCTGGCTCTGCAGTTTCCCATGCCTACCAGGACACATCCCTCCACCAGCTCTCAGGTGAGCTTCTCTCTCCATCCTGGGTGGAGGCCCAGCTGAGTGGGCAGGTGGGCAGCTGTGTGAATAACAACTCTCCAGGTGTTTTGTTGCTTCCTTTTACCTCTCCGCAGGCTCTGGGGGTTGCCCCAGGATGGTCCTCCTATGTGTTTCAACAATAATGCAGTCTTTTCCCATACATGCTCTTCCCATGAGAAGAGGGGTCTTATAACTCCCGACCACAAGCAACTCCCTTTTCCCTCTTTCTTCTCTCTTCGTCTTTCATTCTTTTTTAGGTCTTTCTTCTTTTTCACTTCTCGATGATTTTGACAATCTGAACTGCTCTAGACAGTCCTGTTTCCAGTTTTTCTCTGAATGCTCAATTCCTATCAATCACCATCATCAGCACCATAGTTCACATTTGTTGAGCACTTATCATGTGCCAAGTGCCAGGCTAAACCTTCCCTTTCATTAACCTGCACACCCTAAGCTCCTGGCAGGGGTGGCCCATTCTACAGATAAATCCACTGAGACAGAGTTTACAGAGAGTTTAGGTATTTTGCCCAACGTTACATAGCTAATAAGTGACAGAACCAGGATTCAGAAACAGATCTGCCTAGACGACACTATACTATATGGCCTCAATTACTGTCAGACCACCTGGCCTACAAAATATGCACCCCAATACTCTGGATTAGATTTATGTGAGCTGCATGGGCATTCTCAGTCATACCAGAGAAGTCTGCTAAATGAAATCCAAAATGCCTAGGAGTAACTTTAATTAGAACCATGTGAGACCTACAAAAAGAGAACTATAAAACTTAACTGAGAAATATATTAAAAGAGACTTGAATAAGGAGACATACCATGTTCTGCAATTGGAAGGCTGAATGTGGTAAAGAGAAATCAATTTGTTCTTAAATTATTTATAATTTTAGTTGAATTCCAATCAAAACACTAACAGGATTCTTTGGGGGACTTAGCAAAATGATCCCAAGATTTAGTAGGAAAAACAAATGCAATAAAAGTGCACAGAAAACTTTTGAAAAAGAAAGTAATGAAATGGAATGGAATTAGCCCTGTGCTTGTGCTTAGTCACTCAGTCATGTCTGACTCTTTGCAACCCCATAGACTGTAGCCTGCCAGGCTCTTCTGTCCATGGGGATTCTCCAGGCAAGAATATTGGAGTGGGTTGCCATGCCCTCCTCCAGGGGATCTTCCCAACCCAGGGATCAAACCCAGGTCTCCCGCTCTGCAGGTGGATTCTTTACCATCTGAGCCACCAGGGAAGCTCAAGGATACTAGAGTGAGTAGCCTATCCCTTCTCCAGGGGATCTTCCTGACCCAGGAATCAAACCAGGGTCTTCTGCATTGCAGGTGTATTCTTTACCAGCTGAACTACCAGGAAAGCCCTGGAATTAGCCCTATCAGACATTATTTTTTTTTATAGTCTACTGCGTTCAAAATACACACTATATATCTACAATTATTAAAAGACTAGGATACCGGAACAAATTTAGACATACAAATCAATGGAATCCTATATATCCCCAATGCTGATCCTACTACATATTTGAAACTAATACTGATAAAGAAGGCATCTCAAAAAAGGAGGAAGAAAAAGGTTAGCTATGGTTTTTCCGGTAGTCATGTATGGATGTGAGGGTTGGACTGTGAAGAAAGCTGAGCGCCAAAGAATTGGTGCTTTTGAACTGTGGTGTTGGAGAAGACTCTTGAGAGTCCCTTGGACTGCAAGGAGATCCAACGAGTCCATCCTAAAGGAGATCAGTCCTGGGTGTTCTTTGGAAGGAATGATGCTAAAGCTGGAACTCCAGTACTTTGGCCACCTCATGTGAAAAGTTGACTCATTGGAAAAGACTCTGATGCTGGGAGGAATTGGGGGCAGGAGGAGAAGGGGATGACAGAGGATGAGATGGCTGGATGATATCACCAACTCGATGGATGTGAGTTTGAGTGAACTCCAGGAGTTGGCGATGGACAGGGAGGCCTGGCATGCTGCAATTCATGGGATCACAAAGAGTCGGACACAACTGAGCGACTGAACTGAACTGAACTGAATAAATGATATTGGAAAATATGGTTAAATATCTCAGGAAAAATAAATAAAATTATTAGTAAACAGCATTAAGTAATTTTTGGTGAATTATTGAGTCAAATGTTCACAAACTTCAAATGATAAAGCCAGAATAAAACAGAAATAAGTATTTATCAAATCACTAATAGAAATAAAAATTTCTAAATTTAGAAATAATGGAAGAAATAACTTAGAAAATTAATAAATTTGACTTTTTACCTATTAAAAACTTCTGTTAAGACCAAGCCATTCTATCACCTCATAATTAAACATAAAAGGCAATTTGAAAACTGATAAAAAAATTCATAATAATAGTCTTATTTTAACCATTTAAATAATTCATACAAAATATATAAGGAAAGCACTAATACTCAAATAACCAGATACAAAACTGAACAAATAGTCACTGGATACAGACTATATTTCAAGACATGTGCTAGACACTGGAGAATATAAAGTTTATAAAAACCGATCTGTCTCTTGAAGTGCTTAAAATCTACAGAGAGATTAAACATTAATTTTTTAAAAAATTTTAAAAAGTGGCACAACCAGCATCAGAGTTGTGATGATAGAAGCCTGAATGAGGTAGAAGTGTAACAAAAGGAAGGTTTACCAAGTTTGGGGAACTCAAGTTTCATGGAAGAAGTTTTGAAAGATGAGTAGATGTTCCATAGTTGTACAGGAGATGCTGCGTAAGGATATTTCAGAAAGAAAGAGCAACTTTAAGTAGATCAAGAGGCATGATGTGTGAGGTTAGATGAAGGTGAGATTTTCAGCTGGAGCCCACTGAAGCTAAACTTATAGGCCAGAACATGGCAGACCTTACTTTTTATTTTCTAGGCAATGGAGAGTCCAAGAGTTGTAAGTAGGCAAAACTATAAACAAATATGCATTTTAGAAAAAACAATTGTGACTTCAGAAGAAAGGATGCATTGGAGGGAGGCAAGATCAGAGGTCATGAGACCAATATGGAAGTTGTGAAAGCAATTCAGGTTATAAATGGTAAGAACCTGGCTTAAGACAATAGCACTGGGGAAAGAGAAGGACGTAATTCAAAAGGTGTTGTGGATAATCCATAAAAGAAGTCTGAGTGGTTAATATGGAAAAAAAGTAGAACTATCAGTAATCAAGGGAATACAAATTAAAATTTTTTGAAGATATCACTTTTCAAGATATCACAGAAATCAAAATATTTTAAATCCAACAATATGGCATACTAACAATTTTGAAGTTAAACCTACTCTTATATAGTTTCAATAGCCACCTAATTGTCAACAAATATGAAAATGGTTATGTTAACTGTGCTAAATCCACTGGATGGAATATTATGCAACTGTTACAAGGATACTTCTAAAAATTTTGTAATGACATGGGTAAATGTTCATAACATGTGTGTGTGTGTGTGTGTGTGTGTTAGTTGCCCAGTCATGTTGGACTCTTTGGAACTGCATGGGCTGTAGTTCACCAGGCTCCTCTGTCCATGGAATTCTTCAGGCAAGAATACTAGAGTGGGTTGCCATTTCCTTCTCCAGGGGATCTTCCAGACCCTGGGATCAAACCCAGGTCTCCCACATTGCAGGCAGATTCTTTACCGACTGAGCCACCAGGTAAGATCATTCATGACATAGGCATCTACAATTATACATTGAGTCAACACTTACTGATCACCTACTATGCACCAAGCACTGGGCAGAGGATGGTTATACAGCAGTGAAAATTATATAAATGGTTCCAACCCTCATGAAGCTTAGTCTCTGGTGGATGAACAACAAAATGAATAATTCACTTAAATCAACAATAAACAATGGTACGGAATGCTATAGAGAAAGAGACCATGGTGCTATGACTGAGAATAAAAGGTAGGATGGGGTGAATATACTGAGATGAAGCAGCCAGTGAAGATATCTCTTAGATGGCAGAGATTTACAGATGAAAAGATAATAGACTTGTGAAGATCAGTTGAAATGGCAGTCAAGGCAAAGGAAAAAGACAGTGCAAAAGCACTGAGAGGAAAACACAAAGGCTGAGTTTGATTAATTGAAAGAAGATCATTTGGGAGCAGTAAGAAAGTAACAGGGATGATAGAAGAGGAAAGTAGAGAGGTGAGCAGAGGCTTGACCAGGCAGGGTTTTGTAAGTCATGGCACAGAGTATTAGTTGAATTCTAAGTGCAATGGGAGGATAATTCTATTTTTTATTTTTTGAATAGGGAATATATCCAGATGGTTCAAAAATCCAAACAGTATAAAAAAGATTTACTTTTTTGATGAGTGATGAATCTTGCTCTCTCTCAACCCTTGTACTTATCCACTGGATATTTTCCCCTACTCATCCACAAGCAACCATTTTTTTGGCCACACCATGGCTTATGAGATCCTACTCCCCTGACCAGGGATTGAACCTGGACCCTCAGCAGTGAAATCATAAGGTCTTAAACACTGGACCACCATTGAATTCTCTCACAGGTAACCATTTTTATTAGTTTCTTATGAATCCTTTCAGAATTTCAATGCAGATACAAATACATGTTGTTGATTTGTCTCTATGTCAAATGCCAGAAGTGACATGCCATATATACTCCTCTATACACTGATTTTTTTCATTTGATAATATATCCTAGAGCTCTTTCCATTTGTAGCGCCACACATTTAACCAGTCAATGGTTAGCTATTTAAGGATTTTTATCACATAATATGATTTATCTTTTAGAAAGATGATTATGAATGTGTAGGGAATGGGTTGGAGGGGATAACAGTTAGGTAAAAAAGATATTTCTTAAGCCCAAGGGGTAGCAATGGAGTTCTAAAGGAGTGAGTCGGTTCAAGATATAATTTAGAGTAGAGAAGGCTGGAGTGGGTGATGGACTAGATGTGAGACATAAAGGAAACAGAGACATGAAGGATGATTCCTTAGTTTTTGGATGGAGTCACTGGTGGAGAGCAGTACCATTTGCTGAGATGGGTAAGACTGAGGAGCAAGGAACAAGAAGAGGAAGTCAAGATCTCCCTGGAGACCTGTTAGGTTTGAGATGCCAGGGAAACATTCAGGGTTGAGATGTCAAGTAGGCATCAGGATGTGTGAACATGGATCTTAAAGAAGAAGTCTGTGCTAGAGAGAGAAATGTGGGACATATCTGTTTGTCAATTATATTTCAAGTCATGATGATGGGTAAAGTCACTGAAAACATGAATGCAAAGTAAAAAGAGAAGAAGGGGAAGACCTTGGCTCTGCAGAATCCCAACATTTGATAGTCAGACAAACGACGCTTAACAAGTCAGAAGTGAATCAGAGGAAACCTAGGAGAAGCCAAGGGAAGTGAGAGTTTCAAGAAGGAAGTGGTTGACTGTGTGGGCTGATGAGAACAAAGAACGGTAAGTTAAAAAAAAAAAAAAGGCAAAAAATTGGAACCATACTTAATTATACATATGTGTGTGTTTATAAACTATTTGGACACACATATATACATATATATACATATGCAAATCTATATCTACATATACACATATGCATTTATTCTGATGCATAGAAAATAACTGAATAAAAATCTTCTAAAAAACATTATCAATGATCAACTTTCAAAGGTCAGATTATATGATCTCTCCCTTTGTCTCATTTTTTTTATGTTTGCCCAGTTTTCTATAATGAATATTTGTGACTTTTGTAATGGAAAACTGCATTAAAAAAATAAGAGGTTTCTTAGCTGATCTTGAGGTGGCCCTGACTTGGAGTAGATATGCAGTATGAATAAGGATCTTCTAGAAGCCTGTGAAAATCATTTCTGTTTGGGAAATGAAACCTGTACCCTCTGATAGGCTTCCCCACCAGGTGGATGCCATGTGGGTGGAGTGTGGAAGCAGGGCAGAAGAGGAGACACGTGAGTTAGGGAACCTGGCCCTTTGCAGGATCTGCTCTAACTGGATCAGAATCACACTGCTATGGATCTTATGCTGAAAGTGAAGCAAACTAAGACCAATTCTTTTCAATGCAAGCAAGCTGCTGCTGCTGCTAAGTCACTTCAGTCATGTCCGACTCTGTGCGACCCCATAGATGGCAGTCCACCAGGCTCCCCCGTCCCTGGGATTCTCCAGGCAAGAACACTGGAGTGGGTTGCCATTTCTTTCTCCAATGCAGGAAAGTGAAAAGTGAAAGTGAAGTCGCTCAGTCGTGTCCGACTTTTCACGACCCCATGGACTGCAGCCCACCAGGCTCCTCCATCCATGGGATTTTCCAGGCAAGAGTACTGGTGTGGGGTGCCATTGCCTTCTCTGATGCAAGCAAGCTAACCTTATATAACTCAATTCAAGCTGCTGCCTATTAGAAGCTGCCTCTAAAATTTGCACTAATTTGCCTCTGAATTCACACGCATCCCCTTGTCCACTATGGCCCTCAGTAACTTAGTGAAACACAGAGTCTGAAGGATGCCATTCTGAAGGCAACAGCTCTGATCTACTCACACATTTCAATCTTGCCCCTTTCAGACACCACAGCAGTTGCTGCCTTGACCAATCCAAAAAAATATTCCCCTGAGCACATATGGAACCCCCATCGCTAGTCATCTCTCCAGATGGCCGTCATGCTGCATTTAGCTAGCATCCTGTCAAGGTGGAGCATTTCTAAGAAAGCCCCTGCTTTTATTTCCCAGAGCAACGATTGCCAAATTCGATCAGTGCCTAGTCTGTTTTGGCAAGACAAACAATCCTACAGACCTCCACCCAAAGCTAAGCCATTGCCAACACCCCTAACAGCTAGAAGACTCAATGGGAAGACAAGCATTGCCTCTCACAGGCACTGTCCCACAAAGTGCCTTCCTCATTTCAGTATCTGTAGGAGGTTGAATACTGCCTCCTCTGCCAAGATGCCCCTGATCTAATCCCTGGAACCAGTGAATGTGTTACCCTACAAGTCAAAAAAGGGCACTGTTGTTCATCATGGATTTTTTTTGGCAGTCATTTTGAATTTTAAAAAATATTGCATTAAAATGTTGTTAATCATCAAAGGAAATGACTCCATGATCAATAGTGAGTTTTGAAGCCTTCTTAAATTGTGTGTCCTAGGCAAGCACCTCACATGCCTCAGCCTTGTCCCAACCTGGCAGAGACTAATAGAACTAATCAAACTATTATTTAATTATCCATTTCTAAATCTGACTGCTCCCTAGACTGTGATCCCCTAAAAGTTCAGACCGTAGCATATTCACCTCTGTATGCAAAGGGCACAGGATGGAGGAGGCACCCAATAAATTTTACATGAATGCATGAGAACCAGTGAGAAGTATTATCTGAGTTTTCATCTACTCAGTATTCTGTAATACCTTATATGGGGAAAGAATCTAAAAAAGAATAGATATATGTATATGTATAACTGAATCACTTTGCTGTATACCTGAAACTAACAAAATATTGTAAATCAACTATACTCCAATTTAAAAATAAAAATGCATATAAATGAGGTATTTGTAATGCACAGTAAAACATAGGATTGTTTAAATGGATATTTATTAGGAATGTTCATTTCCAAGTGTGAACACAGAAACATAGAAATGAGCATCTTTAAGAACCGGCCTCCTTACAACTATAATTGATGTAAAGGAAGATGGCTGACCTTCATTCTTCTGAATGCCCCTAGGTAATGGATCACAAGAGGAACAACAGAGAATGCCATGCCTCTGCAGAGACAAATTTCAGTTCAGTTCAGTTCAGTCGCTCAGTCATGTCCGACTCTTTGTGACCCCATGAATCGCAGCACGCCAGGCCTCCCTGTCCATCTGAGCTATCTCAATTAGGGGGGCAGTTTTATTTTGTACTTTCAGGCTACATACAGTTCATTGAACACACTCCCCACTCTAATGCTGATTTTGATTTCCTTACATTAGCTTTAGCTCTTTTCACTATTTTATAATTATCTAGTCTGTAATTTTCTAGGCTTGTCTGAAATCCCTGCTATGGTATGTTCATTCACAGGAATCCAGTATCTCTAGGAGCCAGTAACACCTGTGGTATGCTGTATTTGTATAAACATAATTTCATTTCTCTCTTCTCTTCCTAGACTACCTGCAATGCACTCCAAGACATGAGACAGGTAGCTTGTTGAATTCACAAATACCCTTAATTAAATTAGAAGATAACTTCAAGGTAGTTCAAAGGCTGGAGTTGAACACTAAGTCTTAAGTTGTCAATTCTAAATCTTTGCTGCTTTGACACCATTTTCTAATAACCACAGGACAGGCCAGAACTGAACAACAGCTACAGTTGGCTTAATGAAGTTTAGATAAATTGGCTCATTAATACCGCTTTGGAAGGAACTTGCATTTTCTACATCACAAGACATGATTCTTACCATCTTTCAGCAATAACATTAAAATCTTTTATATTTCACCAAGATGCCAAGTCACAAGAGAGTGTGGAAAGTCCAGAGGTTCTTCTAATTACTTATAAAATGCAACTGCCATCTTCTCTGTTCTCAGTGTGGGACTGCAAATAGCATTTGCCTAACTGTGACTGGGAGCCAGCAGCTGGTTGCCCTCTGTTTGGAGGTTTAAGTAAATGGTAATTAAGAAAAAAAAGAAGGGGTGGCAAGTTGAATTGAAGGCTCCCTAATAGATGGCATTCGTCCTGCTTAGAGTGACATTTACAGCATACATTTGCCACCTCATTGTTTTCTGTATGACTTAGAGGGGAAAAAAGAGTCAAATTAGTGTAAATCTTTGGTGATACAAAGACTTGAACAGACTTGTTGAAAATGTCAATCCAACCAGGCAGTCATTATTGGTTACAAATGATTATAGCAACACAGTGATATTTTGCATTTCTATCACACTTAAGATCTTTTGAAAACACTTTGAGATTTCTTTCTCATTGAAAGTCCTAAAAGGACATTTCTTGCTCTTGTTTCAAATTTTAAGAAAGCATTTTGACAGGATTAGCGGCTGCACTTGTGCAGCTTCTCTCGCTCACCTCTCCAACAACCCAGACCTGTCACATCCTGTCTTTATTTGACTTTGTAGGATTTTTGTTCATCATGAAACTTTTTACATTCACTTTGATTTTTTTTTAATTTTACTGAATTTAGGTGGTATCATCTTGATGATTGAGTTTGTTTTTATTTTTTTGCAGTCCCATTTGCGTCCAGGGTGGAGTGCCTCACTCACCTCATCCTAGCCTTAGACTCGATGCCTGACAAGTAGCCTGCACTGAATAAATATTTGTTGGGATGGCCAAGAGGTTCATTCAGGTTTTTCCATACTATCTTTTGGGAAAACTCAAAATGAACTTTTTGGCCAACCCGATATAAGGTGATCCACAACAGACGTAAGGTTGTTGCACCTGAGTTCTACAGTCCCCAGTAACATAGGCAAATTCACTAAAGGAGAGGGAAACGGGGGCACGAAAGGGAGTCACAGAGGGCCAGAAGCAGCCTCACCAGCACCCAAATGTCACCGTTCCAGCAGCTACGAGTGGCTGCTGCGGTCACTGTACGGTGCACCCCCTGGGTTCTCTGGGCGCTTGCACGTGGGACTGGGAGAGGTCCAGTAACAGTCAGTGAAGAGGCTGCAAAATGGAGAGGAGTGACTAGCTCCCCTCTGCGGCCCCGATATGGGAGTCACTCCTGCTACAGCCAGCATTCTTTTCTGAGTCATACAACACACACTTCTCTTGATCTATTTGGACCTTTGTTTTTCGGGTATGGCCAAAGCTCCACAACTGAGCACATGTCCAGAGAATCTGGCTGGTTATGGCTGGACAGCAACCACCGACCTCTTTTAGGATAGCCACTCTCCTAGTCAATAAAAGCTGTCTATTTGGAAAAACTGAGCCACTGCCTGAAATGCAAACTTGGACTATGCATGACCAGAAGTACTAACACAACCACCCTCTTCAGTAGAATTTCATTGACTATTAGTTCAACCTATGAAAGAAAGAAGGAGCACAGAGTATCAGCCACCACACAGAGAAAACATAAAATTTGAGAAACAATGTATTTCATTGTGGAGGACAGAGGAGCCTGGTGGGCTACATACAGTCCAAGGGTTTGCAAAGGGTCAGATACAACTTAGTGACTGAACCAACAACAAATGTTTCATAGATGAGGAATAAAGACGATAAAATACTAAGAAACCAAGATAGTCACCAATTAAAGCTTATAAAAATGGTTTTCAGACAAACCAAGCTCACATTCTAATTTTTATTTTGAATGCTGACAAAGATAACAGTTAAGTTGACCAGAGTTGTATGTTATGGTGGAGGACAACAGCAAAGAGGTGGGGAAGGAGTAGAAGGTAATGGGAAGTACATAAGAATGAAGTTGATTCATGTTGACGTATGGCAAAAACCAATACAATATTGTAAAGCAATTAGCATCCAATTAAATAAATTAAAAAAAATAATGAAGTTGAATAGACTTGGATTCCAGGCCCGGTCGGCCACTGATGATGAATAAACTCTGTCCTCCAGGACAGAGAAGTAAACACATGTGCTCAGACAGCCATGTGGAACCAGAAGTCCCGAGGCCATGTTCCAATTTTAACTACAGTGTTTTCTTGTCTTTCCAATTTGTTTAGTCGTATGTTTACTCTATCAAACTCTCTTTAACATACTGTCCTTAACCTCCAGCTATAGATCCCACCACAGGCTCACCTTTGCTTTCTTTCTGGTGAATGAAAATGGATGCTAGGGCTGGGGAGACAAGTACTGGTCTGTGCCCTCCATGGGTATTTCATTTAAGATCCTCAGCAGCTTTATGAGGTGAATAATATCCCCACTTGCCAGATGAGGAAGCAGAGGCTCAGAAAACCTAGGAACTAACCCGATGCCCTGTTGAGAAGCAGCATAGCATATGGATTGGGACCAAACTCCCTGGTATCAGACAAATATATATATGGAAGAAGATTTAGGGGAGGTGGGAGATACATTTTTGGCAGAGCCCCTGAGAGGCTCCAAATTCAGAGTCAGAAGATAATAGGAGCAAAAGATGGCTGTGGGGCAGCAATCCGGGTGGGCACCTTAGAGAACTGCCAATGGGTAACACAGCCAGTTGTTCTCTGCTCCCCTTCATGTATACTAGTAGTTAACTATAACACCTGCTCCAAGCTTGCCTCCCAAGAACAGTTTCCTCATCAGAGTAGAATATCTGTCTGGAGAGGACCAACAGTATGAGTGTTACCATAAGTAAAGAGGCAGGGTACAGAGTAGGGTACACTACACCTCATCTGGGGAAGAAAAAAAGAAAACAAGGAAAAGCAACCCCACCAAGAAATGAAATACATTAAAGTCTTCTACTTCTAGAACAAAATCTGAAATACCCTGAAACACTTCCAAGCCCTCCTTAATCTATCACTTCTGTGGAGGACTCCTGAGTCAGCCTGCCTTCTATCCACTAAGACACCATAAAGAGAAGCTGCCAATTGACCAGCCCAGCTCCCTTCCACAGTCTATATTCAGTACTCCCAGTCCAGAAAACAGCCTGTTGAAGACATGTACACACACTACTATAAAAGAAACTCACACCAGCTACTGTTCTAACCAATGTACTTCTTCATTAATAAATATAAAGGACCTTCTCTGAACCATGTCACTACACTTTGAAATATGAACTGCAGAGGGATTGTAGGGAGGGAACAAGGATAGAAACAGGGAGTTAGGTGACTATTGGAGTGTGCTAGGAAAGATGACAGTCTGTCAAATGAGGGTGTTGTACTAGAAGAACTGAGAATTCACCAATTCAGGATATATTTTAAAGGAGGAGTCAATATATTTATCTAAGGGCAGAGTAGGGTGCAAAAGGTAGCCATCTGAGATGACTCTGATCTCAGAATGTGGAGTTTGATGGGTGAAAGTGAAAGTTGTTCAGTCGTGTCCGACTCTTTGCAACCCCACAGACTATACAGTCCATGGAATTCTCCAGGCCAGAATTCTGGAGTGGTCAGCCTTTCCCTTCTCAGGGGATCTTCCCAACCCAGGGACCGAACCCAGGTCTCCTGCATTGCAGGCGGATTATTTACCAGCTGAGCTGCAAGGGAAGCCCAAGAATACTGGAGTGGGTAGCCTATCCCGTCTCCAGCAGATCTTCCCTATCCAGGAATCGAACCAGGGTCTCCTGCATTGCAGGCAGATTCTTTACCAACTGAGCTATGGTAATAGTGCCATTTAATGGCAAAAAAAAGGAGAGATTTGCAGGCTAGACATGAAAAACTGTTTGACAGGTTTAAGATGGCAGGTAGACACACATGTATCAAATAGGTAATTAGATGATGAGTCTGTACTTCACAATAGAGGTTGTTTGTGAGGATCTATATTTAGGAGTCATTAAATAACATTTAAAAACATGAGTCCAATGACTCTACTTACATCCATGTATCCATTATTATGAATGTTTATTGGTTTTCAATGTTTAGAATTAAGCTATTGAGAAGCACAGAAAATATATTAGATAGAACCACAGGAAATGGCTGGGGTTTGGCTATTTTGATATACAAAAATGATAACGTCATATGATTCAACTCAGCAGTCACAGAGTAGATTGTAAATGTTATAAACCTTGACAACATAAAAGTAATGACATGGGAGACAACTATCAGGAGGCAGAGGGGGAGAAGGGGATGTGGTGATAAGTGTGTACCTGCTAGCTTCCTTTGTTTACAAGGTATGGAGCAAATGCATAGTGTCAACATTTGATGAAACAAGATATAGAACTAGATGTACATTGTTCAAAGTTTGCACATGAAATCACTGCAGGGTACACAGGTTCGATCCTCGGTTGGGAAACTAAGATCCTGCAAGCTGCACAGCATGGCCAATTAAAAAAAAAAAAAAACAGTTTGCAATATATTTGATAGAAAAATAAATATTAAAATAAAAGAAGTTGAAGGAAGGAGAGATGTGGAAAACAGTGTAGTATGTGAAATTCCTCATTTGTCATACCAATAGAAAATATAGCTAATATGTAATATCAAAAATTGACAAATCAACAAAGAGTGTCATATTATTTATCAATTTGTTGATATCTTCCAGAATCTTTAAAACCGTTAAGTAGCTTCTCTGGGAAGTATACTGGAGGAGGTGAGAGTTGGGGAGACTTTACTTTTTATGTTTTAAGATTTATTAGAATTTTTGATATGTGCATTATTTTATAACAATGATGATGATAAACAAGACAATAACAGCTTCCACTGGTCATATTCATCTTCCTTTCACCCTTTTCAAAATCAAATGATGCGTCACGGCTATGGTCTCTGCGACTGGCTGCACTAATAATCAACCAGTACCACATGGCAGGTCCTTATTTTGTCCATTCAGATGCAGAAAATCACCAAATGTGACTTCTAATATGGATGCTATTCATTGAAGATCTGGATCCAAGACCAGGATGTCTCTTACACCAAAAAAAAAAAAAAGATAAAAATTCGAAGTTCCCTGTGGGACTTAATCAGTCCCGCCTCAAAACAGATGGCTGCAGTTTTGGAAGAGCTGTAGTAAAAGGTGAAATTGGTTAAAACCCAAAGGAAGTTTGTCCTCATGATTTCTAAACATACTTATTACAAATTTGAATGTCACCATCCCTTTAAACCAAATTTAACGGAACACGTAGTTCAGTTTCCCAATATTGGTTTGGTGACACCTCAGAGTGCCTCTGATTATCTTAAAGAGAATTTTAAGATTCTATTTGTCCATCTAACAATAATGCATGTTCACTTTAATGAGAAATTTAACATATACATGTCACTTACTACTCTGATTCAGAGTTAAGGGGCTGGCATGAAGGGTACTGAACATAGCATCTCAACTACAGAAGAAATGGAATCCCTAGTTTACAATATAGATTGGATTTATATGAACAACTAAGTTCCTGATCACCCAGGAAACTATTTATTTGTGCTACCAGTTCCTTACTACTATTAAAATTCTACTTTCCCTCATTTATTTTGTTCAGTAGCTAGTTTATTAAATTAGCTAAGTTCCAAAATATATAGCTACCTTTACCTTCATACTGAACCTTACCCTTGGCTGTAAACAGAAGCATCCAGAGGGTCTTTGAGAGTTGTTCAGTTTTTTATTTATTCCATCTCACAGAAGGAAAAGAAAACTGGACTACCTCCTCTCTCCATAGTGAATGAGGATCACCCATTCCTCTTGACAACAATGGCATCTGCCTTGAGGCCTCCTGTCTATCCTTAAACAAAGAGAGAAAAATCCCATGGTAAAATGCAAAGTCTGGTTACTATCAGCATCTCACCCTGAGGGTAATTTTTTCTGAGGCGAATCAGTTCTGAAAGATAAAAGACAATTTATCAACTTTCTGCTCTTCCTTCTGGGTTTTCAGGACCAACCTGTCGGTAGTAATGCTAGCAGCTCACTTGTCCAGATAAAACTATTTCTCTACTGCCCTAGTGCCCGGATGTCTTCAGGTGGAGCAAAGTCACAGTAAAGGAAGTAACAGTATATTTGCCTGGTTCTGTGAAGGTACCACTTTCCCCCTCAATTTCTTATTTTTTCAATCCTACAATATTCTGAAACCCATTATAATAGATTTCCAAGGCTGTGAATTCTAGCTCCCAGAAAGCTAGGAAAGATTGGTCAGAAACCCATTGGGTTTGGAACCAGATTTTCTCTTCCTGCCCTTTCTTGGTGTCATTTGAAGGTCTGGTTGGTACACAGTGCTTCCAATCTTATAGGGAGCCGTCTTCATAACTCATCTCTGTGGTTTTCAATAGCAAGCCTTCAATCTGCACACTGTGATAACCAAATTCACCCACAGCACCCGAGTCGGGGGTAATCCATGTGAAGTCTTAATCACTAAAATAAGGTTTGTCTGGGCCAGTTGGATTTTAGCGCCAATGAACCTGAGGTGGGAACAGGCTTTTAGCTGGTGCCTCCTGTAAGAAAGGGAGCTGGGTCAGCGCATTAGTGAGCTGTGAGGGCCAGGCCTCTGGTGAGACTCCGAGCTCTGAAGACTCAGTGTCACTGTGTAAATGGCTTTAAAAATACATGTTTGGAAAAGCACCAAAATGTTTTAGTCACTTGATTATGGTAAGACAAAGTCATTTTATAGCCTTCATACAGGAAAGAAACAGCAAGACACAAGGAAAAATCTACTCAGCACCTAGAAGCAAGCAGAAAGCAAACAGCGCTGTTAGGTGCTGGGAGCAGATTCATGTAACACCAACCATTAGACCCTGGTCTTTCACAAGCAAGAGCATTTTACCAGTGTTTAGAATGAAAGTGAAAGTGAAGTCGTGTCCGACTCTTTGCGACCCGTGGACTGTAGCCCACCAAGCTCCTCCGTCCATGGGATTCTCCAGGCAAGAATACTGGAGTGGGTTGCCATTTCCTTCTCCAGTGTTTAGAGCCCTGGACTATTTTCTCCAAGTCGACTCCCCCAGTTAAATGCTTCTGCCACGCTAGAGATGGCCAACCAACCCTCCAGAGTTTAGAGAGATGTGAAGACACAAAAATACACTTCACAAGGTACCCTCAGGGCTGAGAGCAAGAGGAGGGAGACAAGAGAATCCTGCAACTCTGATTTTGTTCCTTCCAAAGATAGAATTTTAGTACACTGTATATTCTCTAACTACAACTTTCAACAAGGACAAACTATCTTTGGAATAAAATAACATTCTGGGTGTTTTGCTAGCCCAGGGTTTAGTAACATACAATTGCAACAGTCGATAGGAAGAAAAATCAATCTCCTGAAATTTGAAAACATAGACACACACACACACACACACACACACACACACAGCCATAGAGACCTCTCCATTATAGGAGCTCAAACATTTCAATCTAAATTAAATCCAATTAGAAGTAATCATAGTGGATCATATTAAACTAATTCTTGGACAGGAAAGATTATAATTTTAAATGGCTCCATAAAGCACTAATGAAATAAAATCATTTATTTCAATTAAGTAGGCCTATAACCAATACCTAAAGGTCAGTGGAAAACTGCCAGGGTGGCTATTCCTCTCCTCTGCCTAAACCCCATTTGAGCCATAAGAGCCTGGGGTTCTGAGTCAAGATCCACCTGTGATGAGACTGAGCTGGAAGCCGTCTGTCATGCCAGACTGAGCAATGGTAGAGCTTAGTAATTACAGGAGTTATTACCTCTCAGGATGGATATAACACTACATTTCAGGACTAAGGCATATAACGTCTATTATTACATCTCCCTTTTGTACTTGATGTATTCTAGTCAATGGTTCTGCAATTTCACAAGCAACTTCAGCTTCTCTAAGAAGCCTTTTTAATGACTGGGCCTGACCTCTTCCTTTCCTCCATGGAATTGAGAGCTACCACACACTAATCTAAAGCTGTTTTGCCTTTTACTCCTAAAGCACCTATTTAAGGGGACAGAAATTAACATGACTTCTCCTTTGTGTTCATCATTTCTAAAAGTTGCCACAGACTGACAGCTTGAGAAGCCTAGAAAGGTAAGCCACCTTTTCACTATCCAGCAGGTGGCTGTTAACATCTTCAAAGTGAAAGTAAAGTGAAAATGTTTATCACTCGATTGTGTCTGTCTCTTTATGACCCCGTGAACTGTAGCCTGCCAGGCTCCTCTGTCCATGGGATTTCCCAGGCAAGAATACCGGAGTGGGTTGCCATTCCCTTCTCCAGGGGATCTTCCTGACCCAGGGATCTAACCCGGGTCTTTCTCATTGTAGGCAGATTCTTTACCATCTAAGCCACCAGGGAAGCCCGTTAACATCTTATCTCTATCCAAACTTAGAAGACCTGGCGTCTAATGCTAACTGCTACCCCAGCCTTGCTGTTTGTATGACCTTAGCCAAGTCATTTAACTACTCTGGGATTTAGTTTGATCATGTATGAAATTGGTGTTTCCTACTCACATCTGCTAGTTTATGGCTCCTCTTAGATCCTGCAGAACTGGAGGGACAGCTGTTGGATACAGAGCTCTCCCGCATTTTTCCTGAAGCAGCTCTCTTTTCATCCATACATATAATGGGCTTTCGTGCAAGGTCTTGGTTTACAAAGAATTCTGCCGTGAAAAATTTTAAATCACTGGCCTTTAAGGTCCAACAATTCATGATTCAATGAATCTGTAACTTTGATTCCAATAAAAGAATCAAACGATGAATCTTCCAGAGAAAATATCAACTTGCAAATTAGGATAGGTCTCCCATATTCTACAGGGGAATATCTTAATATCTGGACAACGACAGTCTCTTTTTCCCTCCACATACTATGATGAAGTGATTTTTAATTGATTCAAGTACACAACATGGATATTTTTCACTGAAGAAGCTGAAATCATTGTCTCATCAGCATCTTAAACCCTCCATCAATCAGTCTACTATTCTCATCTTTTGTTCGCACCCCCCTTTTTTTTTGAAGAGGTCAGATGTGTGCTCTATTTTATAACTGCCCAATCCATTTTTTTCTCTGTCTGGTTTACAAACCAGAAAAGGTAGATGCTCGAGGGTAACAGAGACAATTGTCATCCACACTGGCTCTGAGAAAGGACTTGAAGGCAAAAGCCTCTATCTGACCTAGAGATTCCTGATGAGTCATTTAATTGCTTGGAGATCCCCATGAAATCTGAGAGAAAATGAAAGGAAGTTCACCTTTAAAAACTTTACTTTGATAGTATCTTACCTTCTAAATGAAACAGGGATATTCACAAAGGCTCTGTTATTTTATTCATCTCTCTGAATTCACACACACATATTCAGAGATGTACCTGTGCTCCCTACTTCTGCATAGTATTCCTTTAAATCACCTAATACATAATAGTTCCAGTACCAAAAAAAAAAATTGATTAAGGGTTTTCCTTTTCAGCATAACTGTTAAATCAGCAGCTCATCCAATGATCAGAGGCAGAATGTAACAAGTTCCTGATAGAGTTGTGTTCCCTTTGAGAACAAGAGTTTTTTCATCACCCTCTTAGTCACCTAATTTGACTGAAATCTAAGATCTTAATACATCAGTCTTGTTAATTCTCTTGCCAGTACGTAGGAAATTGAAGCAATAAACCACAACTTGTTTGTAGTGGTGTTAACATTATTAAGTACTCAGCTAGCTAACAAGAGCCCCGTTTTTCCATTAAACTTCAATAGCAGCTTCATGCATATTTAGCTCTTTGGCACTTTTCTTATTTTCCCCCTGATGACTTGTTTAAAAAGTTGACCTCAAATTCACTACACTCCACTTCACTGTTTGTATAATCAAAGTTATGACATATTGCTTTAGCAAATGGCTGTTGTCTTTTTATTACTATTTTTTAAACACTATTCAACTGCTAGTTCTCTTATAAGGACATACATAGCATTTTTTCCTCATTATGCTAGTTAATGGAACTGGACCTTGGAATTACAGTACTGCATTTCAAAAGATGGTATTCCAATGGTTAGGCTTTTCAAATATAGTGGGTGATTTTTATTATTGTTATTATTGTTATCATTATTACTGAGTTGCTGTGGGAGTTGCTTCCACTTTCACCTAATCGATTAGTTTGTTCCACATTGGGTTCTTTGGTAGCTCATATGGTAAAGAATCTGCCTGCAATTCAGGAGACCCAGGTTCAGTCACTGGGTCAGGAAGATCCCCTGGAGAAGGGAATGGCAACCCACTCCAGTATTGCCTGGAGAATTCCACGGACAGAGGAGCCTGGCAGGCTACAGTCCAAGGGCTCTCAAAGGTTCGGACACGACTGAGCAACTTTCATTTCATTTTTCACATTTCAAAAGCTTCAATCTTGGAAGGCACATTGGCCTTTCTGCCTATTGTCACATATGTGAAAAATACTATGGCCCTGGCATCAGGCCATACCTATAACTGATGGCTCAGATATAACCACTATGTCATATGAGAAGAGACAAGACAAGTAACTTGCAATCTCCATGACTAGTTTATTGAAGGTTAGTGGAAAACTTGTGGACTGGTATCCAATGCTATGTCTTCACATTTTTAAACTCTATGCTCATAATCTTTCTCCCCAAATTAGCTTCCTCACTGGGCTCCCCATTTCTGCCAACACCTCATTTCTGCTACCCTCTCAAAACTTTGGGATAATCCTTGTTTCCTCCAGGTCCCTTGCCCACTACCTCTCCGGTTATAAAGTACTATCCATTTCCTCTTCGCAATCATTTCCTCATTCTATTTCTGATAATGCCACTGAAGTCCAGGTCTTCATTACTTTGCTCAAAGGCACCCAGACTGGTTTTCCTGACTCTAGTCTGTCACTCAATACATGCTATTAACAGTAGCAAGGCTTGTCTTCTTAAGACACACTTTTGTATACAGGCAATACAGCTGCTCAACAAATATTTATTGAGTACATAGTATGTGCTAAGTACTGCAATGGGCTCTGGACTGACAGTGATAAGCAAGGGAGGCATGGTCTCTTAATTCTTCGAGCTGTATTATAGCAAAGAAACTAGATGTTCATGTTCATCCCCTCTCAAAACCCTCCAGCTGGCCCTCACTAGTGAGTACACTGAATACAGTATAAAACTCTTAGTGTAACATTCAGGGCTCTCCACAGTGTGGCCCTAAAATACCTCCTCAACTTTATTTCCTACTATTACCCTACACGGAGAAGGCAATGGCACCCCACTCCAGTACTCTTGCCTGGAAAACCCCATGGATGGAGGAGCCTGGTAGGCTGCAGTCCATGGGGTCGCTCAGTCGGACACGACTGAGTGACTTCACTTTCACTTTTCACTTTCATGCATTGGAGAAGGAAATGGCAACCCACTCCAGTGTTCTTGCCTGGAGAATCCCAGGGATGGAGAAGCCTGGTGGGCTGCAGTCCATGGGGTCGCACAGAGTCGGACACGACTGAAGCGACTTAGCAGCATTACCCTACAGGAGTCCTGTATACTACCTCTATTCATTACTCCTTAAACATGAAAATCCTCCTTCTCACCAACTTGGTCTTAAGCAACTTGAGGTCATATAGCCCTTGGATACTCAGAACTCCACATAGGATCCTTCTTATGATAGAAACTCAACCAATGGTTGTCATTAATAAGAAGACATTTTGCATCTTAGTCTCTCATTCTGAGATGTCCCTACTATGTGCTCCCTTGGCATCATGGAGCCATCTTTGTCCTTGAATTTAGCACACTGTGTTGTGATTATCCATAGGCTCCATTAGAGTATTACTAGCTTACAGAAAACGAAATCCCTTCTCCTTTATGTCTGTTTACGCAGAAGCTGCCATATTGCCTGGCACATAACAGGTTCTCATTAAATGGATAAGTAAAGGAATGAATGAACAGAGAAACAACATTACCATGGCAAATTTCATGCTCTCTGGAAGTTATGGATAATCAACTGGGTAGCAAAAGGTATACATTTACATTAAAAATGAAAATAAGATCAGAATGACTTCATCAGTCATTCAGTTGGTGCTAAGCTATCATGCAACTGGTCAAAGGTAAGTTTCTGTGTTTCTTGAAAATGTACATTATCAATATATGTATTTACATTTACATTTATATCTGCATACATACACATTTATGTCTGAAAGGACTTATTAACTGCCCAACTAACTGCTGCCTCAAATAATACTCATTTGGAGAAGAACATGGAAGCTATAGTTTTAAAATAAAGGAATATGAACAAAACCCATAAGCTTTACAAAGTCCCAAAGGGAGTTCCAAGGTTAGAGCCGGATGCTATTACTAGCCACTATATATCATTCAAATACAGCTTTTAAGGAGGAAACCATAACCCATAGGGATCAAGTTGAGGAATTTGCAATTCATCATCTGTATTTTGGAGTCGAGAACTCCAGTCTGTCCAACCGCATTAAATGCTCACTCTCTCATAAACATGCAGGCAGCCCAGCTAGTTAGAAACATGCCCAGGATCACAGTTTAAAATGGATAGCTGAATTACATACTTCTTGAGCATTATATATTTGTGTTTTCTAAACATTTAGCAGTTTCTGAGAGTTGCCAGACAAAAGATTTTCCTGATTATTCTTGAAGCCTAAACATTATCTTAAGGCTTTCATACAATGAATAAAAACAGTACTATCTAAATACTTCTTTCCTAGGCATCATAATTTATTTCCATTAATACCTCCCCAGAAGTAAAATTATCATCTATATTATATCATTTATCCCTTCTATGAACTTTTTTAGAACAAGTAATCTGCTTCCATATTGTTTGTTTTTATAGGATATGTATGTATTACTTTTGTAATCAGAAAAACAATGAAGTCACTTTCAACTGGGAAAAGGCAAATTAAATGATGAAAATTTCATGTAGTATTTTAATAGAGCTATTAGCAGAATTACATATGGTGCTGAAATCATTAAGAAATAAGGAACAGAGACATGGAGAGGATCAGAAAATAGTACAAACAAGTAGAGGAAAAATGATTTTGTGCCCATGTATGATCTATCCAAAGATAATAACCAGAATGAAGTACTATAACTGACAGTGAAGAGGTAGCAATATAGTTACAGAAAATGGGGGCCCTATCCAGGTGATGGCTCATGCAGCAAATGCATACCTGTGCTTTTAAAATATGGTAATACAATTTCCAGAATTCAGTACTTGTATTGTGTTTAAATGTCTTCCAAGAAGACAGAGAGATGAGTGAGGTCACCTTAAAATCTCTCCCCCAAATCACCATTAATAATGCTATGAGACAATCAGGCTGGTGTGCTGCAGTCCATGGGGTTGCAAAGAGTCGGACATGACTGAGCGACTGAACTGAACTGAACTGAGACAATCGGGGGGAAAATGAGTCTTCTCTGCAACCAAAGTAAAAACAGAAAACGATCATATTATATGTTTATTTAGAAATTTATCCATCTTCCATACCTGTGATGCAACCAAACAAAAAACTGCAATAATCAAGATGAAAAAAATGAATCAGAAGCACTGAATACACTAGACACCACAGAAATCTTTATTACTGAAGTAAACAAATAAATGCAAGACATATCACTAAAGTGCTCTGTAGAGATTAGAGAAAAAATAATCATTGTGGAAGGTAGGTCACACAGCCTACCTACCAGTACCAGGTGTCTCTGACATAGTAAACGGAGAAAATGAATTAGAAATAATAATCAAGGTTAAAATACAAGAAAGCTTTCTCATTTAGAAAAATTACTGAGATTGGATATTGGAGAACCTCACCATGTTCCATATTATAAACAAAATTATGAAACAGAGATCAGTATATACCCAGATATGTCCTGGAAAATTGTTGAAAAGACTCCTGTTGGCATTCAAGTAATAAACAAACACTCAAATCAAAGTAGCCATGCTTTACTCTTAATGAAAATTACCAAAAGACAAAAGAGCAATATCCACAGGGTTTTGAGAGAGTAGGTCATTCTGGTGACCTAAGAATTTAGATTCAGCAAAGCTTTCTTAAACATGTAAAAGTAAGAGAAGGGTAGCCTGAGGTCTTCAAGGTCTTAGATAATGCACCAGGCCCAATAAAGAGGTGGCCCAGATTACTAAGCATGAAAATAAGGAGATGAGGCAAGAGATGATACCAGAAAGGTAGTGCTTACTTTCTCTTTTGAGTAATGAATGGGGAGCCTTTGAAGGTGCTTAAATGGTAGTGAGCAGGGAGACCAGTCACATTAATCCAGAAGAGGCAGGGTACTAGAAAGAAACAAAGATACCAAAGTGGTCATTTCTTTTTGTTTTGTTGTCTTGTAAAAATTGATTCAGACATGTGTAATGAATCAGGTGGGGAATCATCTGATAGAATTTGGCAAGAAAAAGTATTAGATGAAGTAGTTTTCTTATGAGGACCATAGCTGTCTGGAGGCAGTACTATGAGGCTAGATGGAAAAGTGAGAAGTCAGAGGCCAGGTCTTGTTCTCCTGTCTTCAGGACCTATCAAAGTGCCTGACACAAAGTAGGCACTTAATAAATGCTTATGGGATAAACAGATGAAGAGAAGAGCTCCAAAAATGGTTTGCCCAATTGCGACATCATTGGAATGAGTGTGTTTTTATCAAGGAGACTAGTCTGAAGAATGATACTCATTTAGAGTGAAAAAATTCTGGTGCTTTTGTTTAAAAAAAGGAAAAGGACAAGAAAACAAAAAAACCCTTTAATTTTGTAGTCAAAATTTGGAGTTGATAATTTTACAACTAATATACCAAATGTCAAATATTAGCCAAGTAGGAAAAAAAAAGATCAAATTAATTTGTTGCATTTAATTAACTCACTGGGTTTGAGAATATATTCCTAGTCTAAAAGCTAGCTATTGTTTAATTAGGTCCTCCTGCATTACAAAATGTCATAAACCAAGAAAAATGGGATGAACCTGCCTATATTATAAATGCTTCACCGGTGATTATCAAACTCAGCTTGGAAATGAAGCAGCTTTCATTGACTAAGAGGCTGTCCTCAACACAGAGTCTCACTTGTACAGGAAGGAAATCTATTATGTTGCTACTTATTCTTCCTTTAATCTGTCTTTAGCCAGGATGCAAATTCTTCTAAAACTTCTCAAATGTCAATTTTCTATAGCATATATAACAAGCACCAAATTGCATTCTATAATAGTTCCATTTGCTCTACCAAGATTTATTGCATACTCCCATATATACTACCCGTGTTGAGGAACACACATGGTGGGCTATTTTGCAAATAGGAAAGCCCTAGCAGGTCAGGCAAATCATCCATCCAGTCTGGTATGTGGGGCTTCCCATAGTAATTTCTTAAAATAGATGATATTTCTTTGAAAATTTCTACTAAGTTCAGCCTTTGATTTCAGCTGTGGGATACATCAGAAAATGTTCTTTCAAAAAAAAAACTAGGCAGAACTGACAACGAATAATCAAGTCTAAATTATAAAAGCCCACCAAAGAAGGTCTTGGCTCAGTTCTTTGGCAAAGAACAGCATTTGCTGTGAAGCAATGAGATAACAAGGGACTCCTTTTGTTCCTGAGCAACTTGAATCCCAATAGAGTTCAGAAGACCAACACTTTTTCTATAGGGCGGATACTATCCCATGGGCTGAGTTCATGCGAGTATAAAGTGCTGAACTTGTGCACCTGACTTCTCCCTGTTTCGTACCTCCTTCTAGATACCCAGTGAGACACACTGTATAAAAAGCACAGTCTGAACTGTCATCTTCAAGTGCAGACTCTGAGCTTTTCTATAATTCTCTTCTCCCATTGCAAATTAGGTTTGGATTTTATAAAGGGATTTCCCCTGCTAGTATTTAGTGCCTGATGCATAGTATCTGGGGCTTTCCAGGTGGCGCAGTGGTCAAGAATCTGCCTACCAATGCGGGAGACACAGCAGACATACCCTGGAGTAGAAAATGGCAACCCACTCCAGTATTCTTGCCTGGGAAGTTCCATGAACAGAGGAGTCTGGCAGGCTACAGTCCATGAGGTCACAAAGCTCCAGACACAACTGAGACTGAGCATGGATGCATAGTATCTGCATGGGTCATTATTACATTATAGGCACAGCATGAATTCAAAAGAGCAAAATGACATTCTCCCTTTTTTAGAAGAGGTAAGAAACTAGATTCAAAGTCCCAGAAACATCTAATTCAGGGGCATTGACCTTGATGTTATAGCCAAAACATTTTAGGTCTTTTTTTAGGCTCTGCCCCTGCATATGAAAACTAAACACAGGGGGAAAAAAAAAAACTATCCTGGGAACACTGAGAACAAACACTGGGATTAAATATTTCCCAGGGATAATTAGCAAGTTGCAAAATCAAGTATGGTATGCATAGGAGACTTCAGAAGAAAGAGAGAAAGGGGGGAAGGGTAATGCAAGCATGCATTTTCATTATGTAGATGTGGACAAGGAATTGCTGCTGGCATGGAAAAAGTTAAGGAGATTCTGGGCAAATTAATGAAGTGAAAATGAGATTAGTTAATGAAGTAAGCACCACAAAGTTAATGAAGCAAGGACCGGTAGAGCTCATTTTCAAAGAGTAACCCTGTACATGCAAATTTGGAGCCTGGCCTCTGTATATTTTGAGACCCTGGCTACTATTACCCAAGCCGGAACTGTATAATATATTGCCCATGACACTTCCCTTCAAATAATATAAATAAGCAACAGATCTTCAGATCTCTGAGCCATGGCTTTATTTTCATCCCCCTAGAAAGACTGGTATCGGATCGAATGAGACCAAAAGATTAAAGAATAATAAAAGAGGGAGCAGATGAGAGAAAGACTGATTGAGACAATGACAGTGCCGCTTTAAGCAGTTTGCTCACAGGCTCACCCACCAGGGAGTGTGTAAGCACAGGTGGCCCTCCAGTAAGCAAGACTTTGGAGAGAAGCTAAACTGGGCTGGACTGACCACACAGTCTCAGAGTCTCAACTCCATCCCCATTTCCTGGCTCCATACTCAGCTTCAGGGTGATGCTGCTGGCAGGCCCTTTTCCCTGCTTTGACTCCATTTTACGGTGACCCTCAGGTACCCCAGGATCCCCTGCTTCCCCACTGGGGAGCAGAAGCACCCATAACTTGAACCCATACCTGCCACTCATTGAGTGTTTTCTAACATGGCCATGTGGATTACACATGCTGTCCCATTTGCCTCATGACATTTCTCACAACAACTCTATCAGGTCAAATTTCTTCTACTTTTATTTTGTGAATAAAACAAAGGCCCAGTGAGATGGAATAGCTTATCCATGGATACACACATATCTGTAAACAGCTCTGTGTGTAACCATCTTCATATATATATATATATAGCTAGACATGAGCTCTTATTGATGTCTCCAACTTCAATTCATTATCCCATGGATCATTCTAGCTTCCTCCCTTTGCTCATCTGAATTCCTCTCATTCCAACAGGGAGATCCTGGTGCCCATCATCCATTTACTTTGCAGGGCTATTCCAGGATATATGTTTAGTAGTATCAGAACTGTTAATCCATGAAAAAGTGGAAACAGTGGCAGATTTTATTTTCTTGGGCTCCAAAATCACTGCAGACACTGACTGCAGCCATGAAATTAAAAGATACTTGTTCTTTGGAAGGAAAGCTGACAAATCTAGACAGTATATTAAAAAGCAGAGACATCACTTAGCAGACAAAGGTCCATATAGTCAAAGCTATGGTTTTTCCAGTAGTCATGTATGGGTGTGAGAGTTGGACCATAAAGAAGGCTGAGTGGCGAAGAACTGATGCTTTTAAACTGTGGTGCTGGAGAAGACTCTTGAGAGTCTCCTGGGCTGCAAGGAGATCAAACTAGTCAACCCTAAAAGAAATCAACCCTGAATATGCATTGAAAGAACTGATGCGGAAGCTGAAGCTCCAATATTTTGGCCACCTAATGCAAAGGGCCAACTCATTAGAAAAGATCCTGATGCTGGGAAAAACTGAAGGCAAAAGGAGAAGGGAGCAGCAGAGGATGAGATGGTTAGAGAGCATCACCGACACAATGGACATGAATTTGAATCAACTCTAGGAGATAGTGAAGGACAGGGAGCCTGGCATGCTGTAGTCCATGGAGTCTCAAAGAGTCAGACACGATTTAGCGACTAAACAACCACCATCTCTGTAGTAAACAACTTCTTAGCTAGAATTTAGTGTTTATGGCCATATTCTTAAAAACTCCACAAATTTCCAAAGTTACCCAGGTCAGTACCTTCCTCCCCATCCCCTTCAATGAAGTGACTTCATATACTTATCAGTGCAGTTAGAGTCTTCTATGATGGTCTGTGTTCTACCCTGGGATTCTCCCACTTTCAAGATGATTTTTTAAAATTTGTGTACATTAAGGTTTATTGTTTGTGTCGTAAATTTCTGTGGGTCTTGATAAATGGGTAGTCAAATACACCAGTATAATATTGCACACAATAGTTCTACCATCTCAAGAATATTCTCTGCACTTCATCTAGTAACCCTCCCTTTTCCCCAAATCCCTGGAAACCCCTGATCTGTTTCCTGTTTCCACAGTTTTGCTTTTCCAAAAATGTCACTTTTCAGCTGATTTCTTTCACTTAGCAATATTCACTTAAGATTCATTCAAGTTTTTGAGTTTATAAGAATCTTCTTTTAATTTTTTAAAAATTTATTTATTTTATTTTTGGCTGCTCTGGGTCTTTGTTGCTGTGCACAGTCTTCTTATTGACGTGGCTTCTCTTGTTGAGGAGCACAGGCTCTAGGCCACTCAGGCTCAGTAATTGTGGTGGATGGTCTTCGTTGCTCCATGGCATGTGGGATCTTCCTGGACCAGAGATCGAAGCAGTGTCCCTTGCATTGCAAGGCAGATTCTTAACCAGTGGACCACCAGGAAAGCTCTATAAGATTCTTATTCTTTTTTAATATGAGGGATGTATGATTATATTTGATTTATTTATTGCCTCATGGCACATAGGATCTTAGTTCCCTGACCAGGGATCAAACTTGAATCCTCTGCATTGGACGCCTGCAGTCTTAACCACTGGACTGCCAGGGAAGTCCCAATAGTTCATTCTTTTTTTTTTAAATCACTGATTAGTATATCATTGTCTGGGTGTGCCACAATTTGTTTATCCATTCACCTACTGAAAAGAACATCTTAGTTGTTTCCATTTTTTTGTGATTATGAATGAAACTACTATAAACATTCAAGAGCTGTGGACATAAGTTTTCAGTTCACTTGAATAAATATCAAGGAGTGTGATTGCTAGGTCATATGTTCAACCTTATAATAGACCACCAAACTGTCTTCCAAAATGGCTGTACCAGTTTGCATCTCCACCAGCAATGAATGATAGCTCCTGTTCCTCTACATCCTCACAGCATTTGGTGCTGTCAGTGTTTGGGATTTCAGCCACTCTAATAGGTGTGTACTAGTATCTCCTTGTTGTCTTAATTTGCATGTGCTTATTGGCCATCTGTGTATCTATTTTGCCCTTTTAAAAATTGCTTGGTTTCTTTTCTTGCTGTTGGGTTTCTTTATATGGTCTTGGCACAAGTCTTTTTTTCAGATGTGCAACTTGCAAATATTTTCTCTTAGTCTTGGCTTATCTTTTCATTCTCTTAAGTGTCTTCTACAGAGCAACTTGGAAAAAAATTTTACAAAGCCTCTGCTTTTCACCAGTTTTCTGTGTCTCTTTATTTTAACTGTCTGTCACCAGTGAATTCCAGAGTCCTCCATCTCTTACCCACTCAGGGCCTCAGATGGTGCCAATGACAAGAATGAAAAATGCTTTTGGCCAAAGGATTTCCCCACTTGGTAGCACTCCCATCTCTGTGAAGAGCGCCCAGGGAGCACATCACATCGGCCTCCTTACTGTTCATCAAAGAGGCCAGGAAAGATTCTGTCTCAGGGCCTTTATACTTACTATTCTCTCTGCCTGGGATATTCTTCCACAGACGTCCTCTTGGGTCAGGTCCTCACTTCCTATAAATCTTCCTCGAATATTACGTTCTCATTGAAGTCTACTTTCCAGAACTCTGGAGACCATTATTGCCCTAGCAACCAATCAGGAACCATTTCGGAGTATATCCAGCACTCATTCTGGTGCAACCGAGAGTGATGAGCAACTCAGGTGTGTGTGCTAAGTTGCTTCAGCCATGTCCGACTCTCTGTGACCCTGTGGACTGTAGCCTGCCAGGCTCCTCTGCCTATGGGATTTCCCAGGCAAGAATACTGGAATGCATTGCCATTTCCTCCTCCAGGGGATCTTCCCAACACAGGGATCTAACTGCATCTCTTATGTCTTCTGCATTGGCAGGCGGGTTCTTTACCATAAGCACCACCTGGGAAACCCCAGGAGCTACTCAGGACCTGTAGGCAAATGGAGGGCCTGTTCTCCCACCTCAGGAGGAAATATTATAAGGCAGTCATTCAGTGAGCAATTTCTCAAATGTGTCCAGATACTCACTTCAGTGACTAAAAAGCAGTGCTGATTTTCTCATACATGTTCTTTAATAAAGTTGGGAAGCTTAGTTTTAAAGAATCCGCCTGCAATGCAGGAGATCCTGGTTCTATTCCTGGGTCAGGAAGATCTGCTGGAGAAGGGATAGGCTAACTCACTCCAGTACTCTTGGGCTTCCCTGGTGACTCAGCTGGTAAAGAATGCACCTGCAGTGTGAGAGACCTGGGTTCCATCCCTAGATTGGGACATGACCTAATGAGTTAGTGTGAATGAAATTTTCAAAGTCCAGACCGTGTTCTAAAATCTCATTTTCCTCTGATGAATTTAGCTGGAGCAGAGGGAAATCTGGGCTTCCCTTGTGGCTCAGCTGGTAAAGAATCCGCCTGCAATGCAAAAGACCTGGATTCGATCCCAGTGTTGGGAAGATCCCCTGGAGAAGGGAAAGGCTACCCACTTCAGTATTCTGGCCTGGAGAGTTCCACGGACTGTATAGTCCATGGGGTCACAAAGAGTTGGACACGACTGAGTGACTTTCACTTCACTTCAAGCTAAGTTTTAAGCATTTGCATTTTTTACCATGAACTCCATATAGCAATTTTCATTTTGAATGGGGAAACATGAGGTCAAGAGATACTTTTATTTTCTAAAATGATTTCCCATGAACAAAGGTTTGCTCGCCCCTGGAGGAAGGCATGTGATTGCCCTGTCCAGGACAGAGTTGATTGGGGTCAGTGACCACGCTTGGAAATGTGATTGGTTCTCCCATGCACATGGCAAGAAAAGCAAATAAAAAGCCAGATGTATGTCACAACTCCCTGCCCCTACCACATAAGAATTTTCCCAGGCCCACCCACTCGCTTACCTCTGAACCCATGACCTCTGACCACGCACCGCCTCCCCCCAAACCCAGCTCCCTTCTTCTCTGTCGCCACAGTAACTTCTCAACCTTTCTCTATTTCTAATGACCTGCTCTGGTGTCCTGACCTCAGCCATGCCCCTCTCCCTCAGGATGCACCCCTCGTTGATTTTCCTGGCCCCAGATGTTCTGGGCAAGACACACTTCCCCCACAGACTTCAGCCTTGAAGAACCCCCACAGCTGCAGCCAGGCCAGGCTCTCCCCTCCCTGCCAGGACTTCCTCTTCATTCATTGCCTGAGTCACATACCATTGGCTGCTCCAGTAGTAAATCGTGCCCTGTCTTTTTTGTAGAGGATTTCTTATTCACAGCAATAAGGCATTTGGCTTTGGGATATACAAGATGGGGGCTAAGAGGAAACAGGAGAGATTTTGCAGGAAAGAGGTCAGAACAGCTTGCTTTAGCAAGGATTTGGGCTTTTGTTTCCCTGACCCTCCGAATCCTTGTAGCTATCCAGTACTTTCCAGTTGGCGCACACTTTCTCATTCATGAAGGACATTAATTTCTTGAGTGAAGAATGGCCGAATACTAACTATGGTAATCCCTAAAATTAATAGCCGGAAGTCCAGGGATGCTTGCAAATATGTTGACTGGGAAGCAAAAAAAAAAAAAAAAAAAAAAAAAAAATTCAAACTGCTCTCACAATAAATGATGTCACTTATCAGTTTCCTCAGATCAAGAATGAGATCTTCAAATGGTTAAGTTCTTAGGAGTCTTAATTGCTTTGACAATGGCATCTGAAAGGTGATAAAACACAAAGAACATAAATAATCATAATTAAGATTATAAGAAATTTGTAGCTGTAAGCTCACATCATAGGCTGCCTGAGCTTAATGGTGTTCTGTGCTTTCATTCCTTTGAAAATGAACACAACCTTCGCACTGATACCCTGTCTTTCTGTAAGGTTCACCACAGTACCAATAACCATCACTAAAGGAATAAGGCAACAGAAAATCATATTCTTAGGAGGCACATTTATATTCCAACAAATAGTACAAATATATTTATAGAAACCTAAAAGGGAATTCAAGACCAATGAGAAGAATAATCTTGTTTGTCAGGCAGCAAACAGCTGAGTGCTAGAAATCAGGGTTCCTAAGTTCCCATAGTCAAGGTTTAGTGGCTTTAGGAGATACCAAATTAGTTTTCCTTTCTGCAGTCAGTAAGCAGCCTAAATACCCCATTTGGGAGTCAGCTTCTTCAAACAGTCCTCAAGGAAATGCACAGTTTATGGGAAAGTCTTTGGGAAGTTCACGAGCCTTCAGTGACACAGCAGTGTTACTGTGGCCACAACGGATGTATGTGGAGCCTGTCCTGGGAGGTGGCCCAGCCTCCCTCAGCATCTCTCAAGACAGACGTGGCCATCACCTCCACTGGAACTTCTACATATGGGGTGAGAGATTGTTTTGGACAAAAAAGACAGGGCACAATTTACTACTGGAGCAGCCAATGGTATGTGACTCAGGCAATGAATGACAAGTGGCCAAGTCAATGATTTGGGGAAAGGCAAACTCAAGAGGTATAAGGAATATCCTTGGGAGAAGGGGCCTAGGCTTTGTAAGGTTTACTCGAAGATGAACGGATTTTGTCTTTAAGTTGCTATCTGGAAGTCACCCGAGACAGAAAGAATCAACTGTTCCCTTTATCTACCTTGGAAGAATAAAGGACTCTATTGGCACAGTTCAGTTCAGTCGATCATGTCTGACTCTTTGTGACCCCATGGACTGCAGCACTCCAGGCTTCCCTGTTCATCACCAACTCCCAGAGCCTACTTAAACTCATGTCCATTGTATCAGTGATGCCATCCAACCATCTCATCCTCTGTCATCCTCTTCTCCTCCCTCCTTCAATCTTTCCCAGCACCAGGGTCTTTTCCAATGAGTTGGTTCTTCACATCAGGTGGCCAAAGTATTGGAGTTTCAGCTTCAGCATCAGTCCTTCCAATGAATATTTAGGACTGATTTCCTTTAGGATGGACTGGTTGGATCTCCTTGCATAGCTATTGGCACAGCTCATCTTAAAACCTGTGTACATGCTCAGTTGCTAAGTTGTGTCCACTTCTTTGTGACACTATGCACTGGGGCCCATCAGGCTCCTCCATCCATGTGATTGCCTAGGCAAAAATACTGGAGTGGCTTGCCATGCCCTCCTCCAGGGGATCTTCCTGACCCAGGGATCAAACGTGCATCTCCTGTGCCTTCTGCATTGGCAGGCAGACCCTTTTACCACTGAGCCATCAGGGAATGCCCTAGACACCAGAAAGTGACAGGGGCCCCTCAGCCATTGATGGTTTTGCAATCAGAAGATCAATGGGACCCAAAGCCAAAAGTGGCTCTGCCTAGAGATACTGTCTACATAATTAATGTCCAACTTCGGGTGATCATTGATGTGGCTGGACACTTGATAGAATTTCTTATAGACACTGGTCCAACCTTCCCAGTCTTAACCTAAAAGATTGGAAACCTTAGCAATCATAAGAATATGTAATGAGGTTGTCAGGGACAATTTTCTGGAGCCTGTTTTGTGCAATGCTAATAGTCAGTTGGTTTTACATTCATTTCTGTTTGTGCCTGATTGCCCCATCCCTTTAATGAGAAGAGATTTATTAACTAAGTTAGGGGCCACTCTGTTTCTGGAAGGGCAAAGGAACCACCCTCATCATCAAACAACTTTAACAGAAAAAAGAAAGGGACAGCTTGAATCTGAAGTTGAGACAGAAGACTTAATAGGCCCTGGAATGTGGAATATCGAGGTTCCAGGTCTGGCCAAAGAGGTCCAGCCAGTGGTACTACACAATATCCTCAAGAAATAGCTGTTGTTCATTGTAGGGGACATAAGTCTCAGATTCCCAGGTCTGAAATTGGAAAGGGAAATCGCTGAGCTGACCAAGAAGCAAAGAAAGCAGTTTACATACCAACAACAACAACAAAAAAAACACAGGCAGTTTTAAAAGTCCTAGGCTTGATAGAGGAAATGCCACAACCTTGCTATACCAAAGAAGAAAGCTGGGCTAAAAATAGGGGGTTAATAAGTCTAAGGGGATGGTATATGTTAGATGAAAAGATTATGATTGTACAAGCTCAGCAATGGAAAATAATCAAGGTTTATATGAAACTACCCACTATGGGCTATCTGGGCTTCCCTGATAGCCCAGTTGGTAAAGAATCAGCCTGCAATGAAGCAGATCCCGGTTCAATTCCTAGGTCAGGAAAATCTGCTGAAGAAGGGATAGGCTACCCACTCCAGTATTCTTAGGCTTCTCTGGTAGCTCAACTGATAAAGAATCTGCCTGCAATGCGGGAGACCTGGGTTCGATCCCTGGGTTGGGAAGATTGCCTGGAGAAGGGAATGGCTACCCACTTCAGTATTCTGGCCTGAAGAATTCCATGGACTGTATAGTCCATGGGGTCACAAAGAGTCGGACACGACTGAGCGACTTTCATTCATTCATCAGGGAAACCCATTTATACTTCCCACAGTGGTAAAGAATCTGCCAGCCAAGCTGGAGACCTGAGTTCAGTCCCTGGGTTGGGAAAATGCCTGGAGTAGGAAATGGCAACCTGCTCCAAAATTCTTGCCCGCAGAGTTCCATGGACAGTGGAGCCTGGTGGGCTACAGTCCATGGTGGTCGCAAAAAGTCCGACAGGACTGAGTGACTAACACTTTCACTTCTTTCACTTTTGCACCTAAACCAGCCCCTCCAGCAAAGGGGTAGGAGATCACTGTGAATGGAGAAACTATTACCTAAAGCAAATTTGAGTTCTTTCACCTAATAATTCAGGCTTTACTGTGTTAGGAAATATAAAATGGGGTGATGAGCCATTAAGCCAAAATAAATGCTGGTGAACTGTGGCCATCAAGAAGCAACCACTGAAAAGTCATCAAACAAATAAGCAGCACTCAGGTGGCCAAGGCATAAGGCAAAGAACTGTAGCAAAGTACTCCCCATCTCCAGTGGGTAGGAGAGATTAAGAATCTGCAATGCAAGGTTTATAATGAGAACAAAGGAAATTATTATAAAAGACATAGTTCACAAATGATTTCCCTCTCTGAAATCTCCAATAGTCCCTCTCTCTCTTTTTTTTTTTTTTGGCTGCACCCCATGGCTGGTGGGATCTTGTCCCCTAAACAGGGATCAAACTCCGGGCGCCCTGAAATGGAAGCATGGAGTCTTAACCACTGCACCACCAGGGAAGTTCTCCCCTCCACTAATATCTCTTGCTGCCAAACTTTCCCTTCCCTCTTCTCACTGCTCCTCTTGTTATGGCTCTTGTAATGTGCTATGTACTGTGTGCTAAGTCACTTCAGTCATGTCCAACTCTTTGTGACCCCGTGGGCTGTCGCTTGCCAGGCTCCTCTGTCCATGAGATTCTCCTGGCAAGAATACTGGAGTGGGTTGTCATGCCCTCTTCCATGGAATCTTCCCAACCCAGGGATCAAACTCCCATCTCATGTCTCCTACACTGGCAGGCAGGTTCTTTATCCCTAGTGCCACCCGCTCTTGGAATAACAGAAGCCAAACCAAGGCCTGGCTTCAGGATGAAATAAAGGTTACCAGGTAACTATATCCACTGCCCAACACAATACTGGAAAAGGTGGACTCTTCTACCATTGTCATCAATTCAGGGACAGGCAATGAGAAGCTTCCTCACCGCAGGTGAGATCCATGCTCCAATTCAGTGGAGGCTCCAAGCTGGCTTGGCGTTGGCTGACTCTACAACTAAATTTGGTTATAACAAGTCCAAGACATGGTCCAGGCACTTCTATGGCCCTGGAATGTCATGATGGTGTCTTGGAATAAGTACACTGATGGCTACTTGGAATAAGTACACCACCAACTAGGCTTGGGGACTCTGTCACAGAGATTCCTGCTGGAATGGCAGTTTTATTCTGGGAATTGGAGTGTGAAACCTGCACCTTGAATTACATGCAGACAGTGACAGCAGGCACAAATCTGGTTTTCAGGGAAAGAGAACTGGGTTACCCTGTCACTATGTTACCTTTGTAAGCCAAGGACAAAGGAGTTTTCTCAAATTGTTCTTGGAAGCTCACATATAGAGCCCAAAGCTAGCTTGACACATAAGGAAGAAGTGTTTTTGTGCTGGTCTTTCCACAATCCCACCCAACTCTCTGCCAAAGCTGAGGCTTTCTGGGCCTCTCCAGGGGGGGGCCCCAAGGACATCAGGCCAGGAATTTAGGAAACCATGTGGAGACAGAACCTGAGGTCGGCTTTGGAATAAATGAAACACAAAGAGGAAAAGGTTGGTACCCACTCCAGATGTAACTGCCATTTGGAAGCACGTCTGGTCCAGGTGAGTTCAGGAAAATGCTTCAAAGATGGTGCATGGCCCATGAGCCGCCAGTCACACAGACCATGACCGTCATTACCTGAAGTTACCGCACTCTGGCACTGAGGGTCCTAGCTTTGTATGTGCCACTGACCCTTCCAGCATCAAATAGATGTATCCAATGTCTAAAATTTCTTTCTTCAACTTCCCTTCTTCTCACGGCCCTCAGAACCTGTTGTCACAATGATTACTGTCCAGCTTCAAGATGCTTCACTAGTCAGGCTCCTGACCACTGTCAGCAGGCCTCTCTCCAGTAGTCACCTCACTGTTCCCCCTGCGCCCCCATCGCCCTGTGTCTTAGCCCATTCAGGCTGCTGTCACCAAGTACCACCAACGGAGTGGCTTCTAAATAACAAATGTATTTCTCAGAGTTCAAGGTCAGGATGCCAGCATGGCGGCATTCTGGTCAGGACCTTCTTTGTGTTGCAGACTACCAGCTTTGCAGTGTAACTTCACCAGGTGGAAAAATACAACAGAGGGCTCTGGCCTCCTCTTCTAAGAGTGCTAATTCATGACAGCACCACCTCATGATTCTATCATCTCCCAACGGCCCCCATCTCCAAATGCCATCCTCTTCAGGATTAGGATTTCAACATGTGAATTTGGGATGGGGGACACAAACATTCAGTCTGTCACATCCCTCCTGCAATCTACTTCCCAGAGCGACCTTCTGAAAACAACCTTACTTCCAGGGTGCCAGATCCCAGGACTCAAATGTCAAACAGACCACCAGGCCAAGCAGGTCTCCCTCATATCCTTTCCCCAGAAGTCCCTTCAGTAAATGTAGGCACAATCATCCTTGGTGCCAGCAACAGTCTTATCTCTGTTTTAAGATAGAGGAATATGGGGAGCTGCCTTTGCTAAGAAATCTCAGAAGTAAGGCATGAAGCTTGGTGTTCTTGAGGGACTGAATATGCCAAATGCATGTCTGCTGATGTCTGACGATGAATTTGTCAAACCACCACCGCCTTTTGACACAAATGAGATTCCTGGGTTTTCAATAAAGGGGAAGAAAGGAGGCAAAAAAGATAGATTGTACACACAATTCTTCTTGGAATTAAATTTTTGATACTTAATTTAATTTTTCCCCTCTTAAGGAGTGGTGAGGATACCCAAACACCTCTCCTGGAATCCAATGGCTCCACATGGATATTGCTAAAGAAAAAAGAACATGGATGTAATTTTCAGGGAAAAATAAAGGAGGTGGGGAGAGGGGCAGGGAGGAAGAGGGGGACAGAGAAGTTTTTCTAGGCCCCACATTAACATTTTACCATACTAGTTTTCTAAAGGTCAAGTTATGGAACCATGGCCATAGGAGCTGCCTAATACGCTGACTCCTAGAATTAGTTTAGCCATACAAAAGATTTTAAATCCTGTTATTCATTCTCCTGAACGCATTTTAAAGGTATCAGGCACATCTCCTTTTGGAAAGTTGAATCAAAAAGTGATGACTAAAACACTCTTTGATAGCTCCCATTAAAAGCATGAATATTATCTGATGATATATATTTTTATCAAATGGCCAAGAGACCAGATAATAGTGCAAGTTCATACAACTGCTGGCATCACAAGGTAGATGATCACAAGCCAAGACTTGTGGAATCTACGTTGAAAATGTCTCTAGAATCTAGATCTCCTTTCTCCTTCTTGAACCAGTACCTCTAGTCATGTCCTTATTAACTGCACAGCACTGAAGCAATGACTTCCAACTAGGTAAGGACCACCTACTTCCAGCCCCATTGATTATACCGGGGACAGTAATCATCCAAATGCACAACTTTCAAGAGGCTATGCTTCTGCTCAGAAATCTCCTATGATTCTCCATTTCCCACTGACTTTTGTACAAGTTCCTCACTGTGACTGTTAAGCCCTCCCCAATTAGGCTTTGACAGGCTTTCCCACCCTTATCTTTAGCACCACCTTACACTAGCCTCATATGTCAGCCAGATACATTCCTAGCTCTTCCCCAAGTGTGTCCAGTGCTTTCTTACCTTCATGACCTTGTTCAGTATCCCCTCTGTCAAGAATACCAGACCTATCAATCTCTGCCTGCTAAAATCTGATCCGTCCTTCAAGGTCTTTCTCAAATATCTTCACCTCCCTGAAGCATTTTCCCTAATTGTAACAGAGAAGTTGTTCTGAACTTCTATCATGGCACTCCTTACTGAGACATTTCTCTCACTCCTTCCCCACCCAACCCAGTGGTGCACTTGTACATATTTAACACTAGACTCTGGGGGGAGAAAAGCCCTTATTTACAGTGTTTGCCAATTTCCATGATGGAAATATTTCCACTGGGGTCAATCTCAAGTTATCAATCTGATGTCATTTACTGAACACAGAGTTATGAAGAAAAAGATGTTTGGTAGTAAACAATTATATAGTATCTTCACCATGCAGATACAATAGAGGTTAATAGTCTCAGAAGTATAGACAATAATAAAATAGAGGAAAACAATGAGAAATGAATGAATTATCTCTGTTTTCTTTAAAATGTATTTATTATAGGCTTACATAATCTAATTTTCAATAATGGATGTGTTTAACAACCTGTTCTCAAAATTCCTAAAAATTTAATGATGAGGTCTTTTGAGCTGGCTCAAACTAGATCCAGCACATCTCTGCTACCATTCCCCATAGAACTATACAGGCTCCTTGCAGGAAGATGCTGTATCTTTAGTCATATCTGTGTACCCAGCTCAGTACCTTGGACAAGGCAGGTTCTGAATAAAATGTTAGAATACTAAAAGCCGTGTATATGGAACCTAGCCCCAGTATGGACAGCTGAATCCATATCTTTGAGGGAAGATCTAAAACAAGCTATCCATAAAGACCAAGAATGGAGGGAAGGGCTTGCATTGCTGGGTAGAGGCTCACAGTAAATTCAGCGCCAGAACAGAGTGCAGTTCGGTCTTGGAGGCCTGGTTTTATCACTGCAGGAATTCTTTGGGTTATTTTTATTTCATTTGTTGGAATGTCCCCAGGTCTAAATCAAGAACAGGGAATGCAATGGATGAGATAAAACTGTATAAGGAAACTTCCATGTGCTGTTTCAGAGGTACCAATTCCAGCAGTAGGGGTGGCTCAAAAGGACAGAGGATGGTGTTGCAGAGCTCTATTGCTACAGAAACCGTTTGGACTCCAACATTCCCACCTCTCCCTACATCAGTAAAATGAGGCTGCAAAATAAAGAAATATTGCCTTTCTTTGTTTTGGCCACACGGCATGCAGTATCTTAGTTCACCCATTGTTAGAACCCATGCCCCCTGCAGTAGGATCAAGGAATCTTAATCATTGGACAGACTGCCAGGGGAGTTCAAACATTACCTTTCTTTGGAAGACTTATACACAGAACGAAGAAGCACCAATTGATAAAGTTAAAGTTACATTCATATAAAACAACCATTTCCTACTTATACGTATTTTTCTCATCCTGTAGGAGGCCAGGCTAAACATATTGAGAGTCTAGGTATTTGCATCTTTACCCAAGTTCGGTTGGGATTCAAATATCACAGTTCAGCTTTGTTGTTTTGTATTTTAACAGTGCTCAATTGCTACTTTCCCCTATAGGATAGTAAGAGGATAACTAGCAAAATGTAAATTCACTGATGGGCTTCCCAGGTGGCTCAGTGGTAAAGAATCTGCCTGCCAATACAAGAGATGGAGGAGATGCAGGTTTTATCCCTAGGTTGGGAAGATCCCCTGGAGAAGGAAATGGCAACCCATTCCAGTATTCTTGCCAGAGAATCCCATGGAGAGAGGAGCCCAGTGGGCTACAGTCTATAGAGTTGCAAAGAGTCAGACATGACTGAACGGACTGAGCACACACACACACACACACACACACACAAATGCATTGACCTCTTTATATAAAACACATCAGGGATAATTAAAAGCCACTAGGAATGTCTAAGTCGAGAGAGTACAGGGTCTATTAGAGTAGGAGTTGAGAGTTCTGATTTATAAAACCTCTCCCAGATAATCCAGATGCCCAGTAAGGTCATCATAGCCCAAGGGCATATGGCTTTAGTAGGAAACAGGTATCTGAAGTCACTGCTCTGGGGCATGGACAAGGATACTAACTAGAAATCAGGGAAGGACTACCAGGCCCCAGGTGATGCTGGGGCCTCTGATGTCACTATGGCCCCTTCTCCACAGGACTGTGCTTTTCCTCTGGCCATCCTCACTGGCCCAAGTGAGTATGGGAGCCAAGAGTTTGGATGATTGAGCTAATCCTGAATTTTACAGGGTAGATGTCACAAAAAAAGAAGAGAGACATGTGCCAAAAGGCAAAAAGGATCATTGGAGAGGCAGACCATTCATGGCAGTGAAGCCAAGATGGGGGGTAACTGGACCAGAGGTCAAATAGTGATCAAACAAACAGCAAAAGGTTCATATATCTGAGTTGTCCCAAACAGAGAGTTGCAAGTGTTCCAATAATGGAACAAATTGTCATTTTTAAAATTAAATCTAATCTAATTTTTAAAACTAAAATAAAAATTTAGTTCCTCAGGTGCATTAGCCAGCCACATTGGAAATCGTATCAAGTATTTCCAATGAAAACTTAGCATCAAATTAAGACATGCCATAAGTACAATATACACTCTGAATTTTAAGCATTTTGCATAAAGTAAAGAAAGTAAAATCTCTCATTAATACTTTTGTAAATGGATTCCACATGGAAATGATAATACTCTGGGTGTGTGTGTGTGCTTACTCACTAAGGTATGTTCAACTCTTTGCAACCCCACGGACTATAGCCCACCAGGTTCCACTGTCCATGGGATTCTCCAGGCAAGAATACTGGAGTGTGTTGGCATCTTCCTCCTCCCTAGGGGATTTTCCCAACCTAGGGATCAAACCTGTTTCTCCTGTGCCTCCGGCATTGGAGGCAGATTCTTTATCTGCTGAGCCATCGGTGCCTCATACTTGGCTAAATGTTATTAACATTTTATTTTTTTAAGCAGGAATAGAGAGGTAAGGGTGTGAGAAAGAGGACAGATGAATGGAGTGGCCAGAGAATGAAATGCTGCTGTTTCCATTTTCAAGGGGATATTGATAATGAATTTGAGAAGCACCTAGAATATAGATGCTCATAGGTGCCTCATTGGTACAGTAGGTAGCACGTCAGTCTCATAGAGTGTACATGCTCATGAAGATGTAAGGGGCCAGAGAGACATGCCTGGTGGGTGGACTATTGGCATGAAGACTGAAGCCACCCAGGACATGGTTGGACTTAGAGTAGAGAATAAGCCCCTGAAGAGGAACTGTGAGGGCAGGACCACAGCACTACAGGTGACTGCTGGGAGGTGGTTCAGCACCAGAGTGATTGTGTCTGCCACAAAGGAGGATCAGAAGTTGTGTGAGAGGACTACAGTGGTTCCCAAACATCTATCTGCAGGCAAATCCCTAGAATTTATGAATACTGATTTATTGGTAAAAAGGGATACTGCAGATATGATTAAATTATGGATTCCGAGATGAGATTATCCTGGAATATCTTAGGCAAGCCCTAAATGACATCACAAGAGTCCTGCTAAGAGAGAGGCAGAGGGAGACAACCATAAACACAGAGGAAGAGAAGTCAACGTGCTCACAGAAGTGGAGATTGGAGTGATTGGGCCATAAACCAAGGACTGGTGGCAACCACCTGGAAGAGACAAGTAATGATTCTCCCCTAGAGCCTCCACAGGGAGTACAGACCTGCCGACATCTTGATCTCAGCCCTCTGAAACTTATTTAACACTTCTAGCCTTCAAAACTGTGAGAAAATACATTTCTTTTGTTCTAAGCCCCAAAATTGATGGCACTTGGTTGCAGCACCACAGGAAACATGTGTCAACGGGGAGCTGGGGAAAGGACTCCTAACCCCATGAACAATGGGCAGCTCCCATTGGAGGCAGGTTTCAAGTGAGGAGACCATTCCATGAAGAGGTTGTTTCTGTAAGGAAAGCAGCTAAGCCCAGGTCAAAGCCTGCAATGGGCCCAGCAAAAACCACTGGCAGGAAGGTCAGGTTGCCAAGGGAGGAAAAGTGAAGAGAGGGAAACACAGAGCGAATGTGGTGACAAGAAGGCAGAGGGGAGCTGGCTGGGGAGGCCTTGCAAGGTGGGCACTGGTGGAGCTGGAAAGGCCACAGGGGTAACAGCTCACTCTGGTTGATAATCTGGCACTCAGCTGCCCCTCCCTCTCACTGGGGAAGTCTGTCCCAGGCATCTCTCCCAGCTTCTAGTGCTTGCCAGCAATCCGTGACACTCCTTGGTTTATAGATGTGTAACTCCAATCTCTGCCTCCATCTCCATGTGACTTCATTTTCTGTGTGTCTGCATCATCTCCCTTCCTTATAGGAACATGAGTCCTTGGAGGCAGGGCCCACAGAAAATCCAGGAGTATTTCATCTCAAGATCCTTAACTAATTAAATTTGCCAAAACACCATTTCTAACTAAGGTTACATTCTGAGGTTCAGGCTGGACACAACTTTTTGAGGGACACTATTCAGTGAACTACAAATACCACTTGTAAAGCACTTTATGCCGAGTATGTTTCTAAGTATTTTATTTGTATTAAATCATTTTATCCTATGAGGTAGATACTATTATGATTGTCCCTGTTTTATAGATAAGGAAACTGAGGTACAGGGAGGCTAAGTAACTTGCCTGGGGTCACACACAGCAAATACTAGCACTGAATTCAAACCCAGTCTGGCTCCAAAAACCATGTTCTAAACCACTGCAAGAATCTTCTCTAACATCAAAACTAACTTGGAATCTAAAAAATGACACAAATGAACTTATTTACAAAACAGACTCACAGACTTAGAAAACAATCTGATGGTTACCAAAGGGGAAAGGTTGGAGGGGGGAAATAAATTAGAAGTTTGAGATTAGCATACACACACTACTATGTATAAAATGGATAACCAACAAGGATCTACTATATAGCACAGGGAATTGTACTCAATATTCTGTAAGAACCCACACAGAAAAAAAATTTGAAAAAGAATAGATACATGTATATGTAAAACTATGTCACTTTGTTGAACCCCTGAAACTAACACAACATTATAAATCAACTATACTGCAATATCAGAGAAGGCAATGGCATCCCACTCCAGTACTCTTGCCTGGAAAATCCCATGGATGGAGGAGCCTGTTAGGCTGCAATCCATGGGGTCGCTAAGAGTCGGACACGACTGAGCAACTTCATTTTCACTTTTCACTTTCATGCGTTGGAGAAGGAAATGGCAACCCACTCCAGTGTTCTTGCCTGGAGAATCCCAGGGATGGGGTAGCCTGGTAGGCTGCCGTCTATGGGGTCACACAGAGTTGGACATGACTGAAGTGACTTAGCATAGCATAGCATAGCATACTGCAATATAAAATAAAAGTTTTTTTTAAAAAAAGAAAACTTGATTTCTATTTTTCATGCCTCAACACTTCTTAGCTTGAAACCTGACTCAGCCACTGGAACTTACACTTGTGATTAGGCAGAATCTAATCCTTAAACTATAAGTTTATTGCTGGAGTACAGCAATGAATCATGGAGCACAGAAACATGAATCATGAATTTGCTAATTGTTCTTCCTTGTTGCAGATACCAACTATGTGGTCCTGGATAAGTCAATCATTCTCCATGGATCAGTTTGCCAATTCATATCTACTGAGCACCTACTATGTGCCAGGGCTTCCATGGTGGCTCAGACGATAAAGAATCTGCCTGCGGTGCAGGAGACCTTGGATTCAATCCCTGGGTCAGGAAGATCCCGTGGAGAAGTGAATGGCTACTCACTCCACTATTCTTGCCTGGAGAATTCCATGGACAGAGGAGCCTGGCAGACTATAGTCCATGGAGTCACAAAGAGTTAGACACAACTGAGCAACTAACACTTTCATGTACTAGACAATGGGCTAGGTACTGAAGACTCAGTGAAGCACAAGGCAGGCAAAAGCCCCTGACATGCTAGACAATAAATGCTAGTGAGAGAAACAAAGTAACCAAGGAATCACCCAGGTACTTCAATAATTATGCAAAGAACTGTGAACGAACATGCAGTACGGACATTCTGGAGGTAAATGGCAGGAAGGCCTAGCTCCATCTGAGGAGTTGGGGAAGAGGTCTTTGGAGAGGATCATTCAAACCGAGACTTGAAGGATCTCCACAAGATGGGAAAAGCCTTTCAAGGCAGAAGAAACCAAAGGTCTGAAATTGAAAATTGAAAAAGAACAGAGTAGGTTCAAGAGTGGAGAATTCTGAGAAAAAGTGAATATATGTATATGCGTAACTTCCCTGATAGTTGGTAAAGAATCTCCCTGTAATGCTGGAGACCCCAGTTCCATTCCTGGGTCAGGAAGATCCACAGGAGAAGGGATAGGCTACCCTCTCCAGTATTCTTGGGCTTCCCTGGTGGCTCAGCTGGTAAAGAATCTGCCTGCAATGTGGGAGAGACCTGAGTTTGATCCCTGAATTGGGAAGATCCCCTGGAGAAGGGAGATTTCCAGACTTAAAGGATGTCTGCAAGTTGGGAAAAGTCTTCCAAGCAGAGGAAACCAAGGTCTGAAACAGAATTGAAAAAGAACAGAGTAGGTTCAAGAGGGGAGAATTCTGAAAAAGAGTGGATATACATGTCAGTCAGTCAGTTCAGTCACTCAGTCGAGTCCAACTCTTTGCAGCCCCATGGACTGCAGCATGCCAGGCTTCCCTGACTGTCACCAACTCCCAGAGCTTGCTCAAACTCATGTCCATTGAGTCGGTGATGCCATCCAACCATCTCATCCTCTATCGTCCCCTTCTCCTCCTGTCTTCAATCTTTCCCAGCATCAGAGTCTTATCCAGTGAGTCAGTTCTTCACAAGAGGTGGTCAAAGTATTGGAGTTTCAGCTTCAGAATCAGTCCTTCCAATGAATATTCAGGACTGATTTCCTTTAGGATTGACTGGTTGGATCTCCTTGCAGTTCAAGGGACTCAAGAGTTTTCTCCAACACTACAGTTCAAAAGCATCAGTTCTTCAGCATTCAGATTTCTTTATAGTCTATCTCTCACATCCATACATGACCACTGGAAAAACCATAACTTTGACTAGATGGACCTTTGTCGGCAAAGTAATGTCTCTGCTTTTTAGTATGCTGTGTAGATTGGTCATAGCTTTTCTTCCAGGGAAGCCCAGATATACGTATATGTATAACTGATTCACTTTGCTGTACAGCAAAAACTAACAGCAGTGTAAACAAACTGTACTCTGATAATAATTTAAAAAAAGAAACAGAGTGGAGAGCTCTGAGCAGCTGAAGAAGGAGCAGAGGTAAAACAAGACTGAGGACAATGAGGCTGCTCAGGATCACAAAGGTGGTACTCCCCACCAAAAGAGTCCTCTGAGTCTCAGTTGCCTCGTCTACAAAACCAGAGCTGATCATGGCGATCACCACCAGTTGTGAGGAAGGGTCATTGAGCTAGCACAGGTGAAAAGACCTAGCATAGTGCCAGGAACAAAGAAGGGACTCAAGAAATATTACCAGAATCTCAATCCACGGAGAATGTCTCTTGAACCATCACCTAATAAAATCTGATAACCTTAAATCCTCAACCCTCTTCTTCTTGAGGGCTTGGTGAAGCTCACATTCCTATGTACTAAAATTGCTAAACAGATGATATAAATTGCTTTTTCATGTTACCAAAGTCATCTTAATGAAACAAAGAAACCTGAACATAGTCTCATTCCAACAGCACGTGGCCTTGTGTCATTCACAAGCGTAATGTTTTCAAAGACCTCACTACACATGACATCAGTCATATTAAAAGTCATTGATCCCTCTAAACAATGATTCTGTAATCATGATAATTATTATATTAGGGGCAGACAATCTAAAGACAGACAATCTCAAGACAGAAAAAGTGAGCCTGCTCCACAATACATTTTGGGGGGCAGGGAGGTAGCATACCAAATTTCAATTACACCATAGGCACTTTTTAGCATAACATGTACTGTATATTTTTGCATTTCAATAAATCCATTTTCCCCCTACACATAACGCTTGGTAATTCAGAGAAATGTATCTTAGCAGCTCCCAACTGCTGCTTCCTCAAACTGGCTCATGGGTTTCTCTCTCTTTCTTTTTAGTTAAGTGAAAACTAAGAGCTCTCTGGGAGCAAGAATAAACCTGACTGTCTTTGAGAAAAAGGAATTCCTTTTGTTTCCCTCCCCCTCTCTCAAAATCATATCACATGCAATGGAACTGTCAGCTGAATTTATCTGTAATAAAGTGACCATGGGAGGAAATCAAGAGAATAATTTCTGTGAAAACTGCCATGTGTGGTTGTCATTATATCATATCAATGAGAAATCTTTCTACACATCCTATTTTCTCCCCAGAGCAAGGAGAAAGGCTCATTACAAATACAACCTCTGCTGCCAAACAGATGTGTGTTCAAATCCTGGCTTTACAAGCTATAAGCTCCATGGCAAGGTGATGCTGTGTGACTGCCCAGCCTCAGTCACAAAGGTCATGCACCTTTTATCTGTGCAAGTGAGCATTCATGTACAGAGCTATGAGCTTCCCTGCAAGAGTCTGCTGCACTGTGAGGAAGCCCAGGCCGCAAGGGGAGGCAAGGTGAAGGTGCTCTGGGGGCGGTTCTTATTGGAGCCATCCCCGTCCAGCCACTGGAGATGGAAGCAATGGCATCAGAAGTACTCCAGACCGATCTATACACTAGCTGAATGCCATTACAGAACATTAGTTGATGCCACGAGGAGGAAAAGCATCACAATTCTTTGCCCACAGGATCTGGCAGCTTAATAAAATGGTTGTTAATTTTAAGCCACTAAGTTTTGGGGTCATTTATTCTGCAGTAAGAGTAACAGGAGCTACAGCTTCCCAGGTGGCACTAGTGGTAAAGAACCCACCTGCCAGTGCAGAAGATGCAAGAGATGCGGGTCTTCCTCGGTTGGGAAGATGCCCTGAAGGAGGGCATAGCAACCCACTCCAGTATTCTTGCCAGAAGAATTCCATGGACAAGAGGAGACTGGTGGGCTACAGTCCATAGAGTTGCACAGAGTCATACACAATTGAGTGATTTAGCATGCAGCACAATAGTAATAGAAGAAGCAATCTACGTAATCATCATCTCACAGGGCCCACAAGCCTTTAGAACCCTCGGCTACAAGTCAACAGGATAGAGGTCTGGAACTGCGGCAACAATGGGCCCGTATATAGGATTTAACCTGTGCTGGGCAGTGTTCTTACTGATTTCTATCTATGAATTCCTTTAATCTGCACAACAGGCCTGTGAAGTAGGCAGTGTAATTATTCTCACTTCACCAGTGAGGGAAGTGAGGCACAGAGAGGTTAAGTGACTCACCCAACTTCCCACAGCAAGTAAGTGATAAAGCAGCATTGAATACAGATGCTGTGATGCCAGAGTCCCTGCCTTTATGCATCCCATCATACAATATCACTTGTGTCAACAACGTACATCAAGTATGTACGAGAAACCTTACTGAGGTGCCAGGACTTCCTGAAAACACTGATTGGCTGGTAGGAAAGCCTTTATGATGGCTACTGAGCTGGCCTCCTGGTCTGCTCACCAAGTCCATCCAGAGTGGTGTTCCTGATGGCTCAGTCGTGGGCTCCTCTGCCTCTGGATCAGTCTTCAAGCTCAGAGGGTGCTTACTGGATTTCCTGCAATTCATAAAGACCATTTTCCTTTAGAGCATAGAGACCATTGCCACTCAGTGACAGCTCAACATTGATAATGTTACTTCCAACTGAGCTTTACTGGTACCATCTTAAGTGCTGTGGGAGAGGCAGACAATAATCGTAGCTAACAACTACTGAGCACTGTGCACCAGGCAAGTCTTATGCTCAGCATTTCACATGTAATATCTCCTGTAATCCTCACAGAAACAGTGGTCCATGATGCAGCAATATTGTTTTCAGTGCAGTTCTACAGAACAGGCAACCAAAGCTCATGGAGATAAACTGACTTGTCCAACATCACATGGTAATTAAGTGAGATGGTCAGCATTTAAACTCACATCAGTGTAACTCTAAAGCCAGTATGCTCAACTAGAGCCATGAAACTCAATGCACTGCCTTTCCAATGAAAAAGAGTTTTGCAACCTAGGGGATTATAGCCAGTGTGAGTTCCCACACCACCCTTCCTGGGTTCCATGCCTTTTGCTCTCGACTATCCACTTCTCTCATCTGTAAAATAAGGATAATGAAGATATTCTCTTCCACTCCTCAGTCTATACCCAAGAGAAATTAAAACATTTATTTACACAAAAACTCGGAGAAGGAACTGGCAACCTACTCCAGTATGCTTGCCTGGAAAATCTCATGGGCGGAGGAGCCTGGCAGGCTACAGTCCATGGGGTCGCAAAGAGTTGGACATGACTGAGCGACTTCAGCTTCACACAAAAACTTGGATGGCAATGTGTATGGCAGCATTATTGACAATAGCCAAACACTGGAAACAACCCAAATGTGCTAGTGGAATATTATTCAGCCATACAAAGGAATGAAGTATGGTACATGCTACTACATGGATGAACCTCAAACACATTTCTTCCATGGTAGAAGCCATGCACAAATAGTCACATATTACATGACTCAAGTTATATGAAATGTTCAAAGTAAGGAAATGTATGGAGAAAGAAAATAGACTCATGTTTTCTAGGGGTGAGGGGAGGGGTACTAAGGAGTGACTACTATTGAATATGGGGTTCCTTTGGGGGGTGATAAACAGTTCTCAAATTACTTGTGTTGATTGTTACACATATCTGTAAACACACTAAAAAATAGTGAATAGTATACTTTAATGGATGAATCAGATTGTATGTGAATTATACCTCTATGAATCTGTGTAAAAAAAAAAAAATACTGCCTCACTGCCTGAGGTTGTTGTTTGGCATAAATAAATAAAGTACCAAGAAGCATGCCTGGCACAAGATCAGCTCTGAGCACACGTTAGCTGTTTTTACACTTTAAAAGGTTAGAAAGAATGTACTAGAACAGACTCGGGATATTGGTTCTTGTTTGGGCACCACAAGAAATCACATTCAATTTTCACTCCCGATTTTATTGTGTTTTCCTGAAAGTCGTTAAGTCCCCTTCATCCTGTCACCTGAAACACACAGCTAGAAGTGCCAAGTCGCACAGGAGAAATGAGAGAAAAACAGAAACAAAATAAAACCAATATTTTGGTGGGAAATACCAACTGCAGTGGGAAAAGACCTCATCCTGTTTGGGTTTAAGGAATCGATTAATCCTCAGGGAGATGCTCTGCCTATGTCTTGCCTGGGCGGCCCCTCCTCCACGCCTTGCCCTCCCTCTCTCTCTCCTTCAAACCCTTGAGCTACTTTCTCAGCCAAATAAATCCTGTTGAAATCTGCAAAGCAGAAGTTCACATACAAGATAGGAGCAGACAGGTTGCAGCAACTTACGACAGCAACTTTCCTAGTGCGTGGTCCTAGGTAAATCCCAGAAGAATGCCCCCAAAGCAGGTGTTGATTGGCTGAGGGACAGCTGTAGCTGTGGGATAAAAAAAGGCCAGCTTTGGAATCTACACAAATGGCCCTGATGAACCTATTTGCAGGGCAGGAACACAGCTGCAGGCATAGAGAACAGACATGTGGACACAGCAGGGAAAGGAGAAGGTAGGATGAATTGAGAGAATAGAGTCGATGTATATGTACTCCCATGTGTAAAATAGATAGCCTATGGGAAGCTGCTGTATAGCACAGGAAGCCCTGTCTAGGGCTCAATGACCATCTTGGGGTGGGGGTGGGGGGTGGGGGATGGATGGAGGGCAGAGGAAGGGAGGCTCAAGAGGGACAGGATGGGGCTTGCCTGGTGACTTAGTTGTAAAGAATCCTCTTGCCGAGACACGGGTTGGATATCTGGTCCAGGAAGACCCACATGCTGTACAGCAACTAAGCCCATGTGCTGCAACTCCTGAACCTGTGCTCTAGAGCCTGGGAGATGCAACTACTGAGCCCACACAACACAACTACTGAAGCCTGTGTGCTCTAGAACTTGTGCTCCACAAGAGAAGTCACTGCAAGAAGAAGCCCATGCACTGCAACTAAGAGTAGCCCCAACCTGCATAACTAGAGAAAAGTTCGCACAGCAATGAAGACCCAGCACAGCCAAAAATAAATAAATAAAAATTTTAAAAAGGGGGACGGAATATATGTATACATATAGCTGATTTATGTTGCTGCACAGCAGAAACTAACACAACATTGTAAAGCAATTATATATCCAATTAAAAAAAAAAGAAGCGACAGCTTTGTGCTACCTCTCTGCACACCACTTAGTTTCTACCACAATCCTAGCAGCAAAGGCTAACAGGAAATGTAGAAGTATTTCAAGAAGCTGAGGAATGAAACTGGACTTCTAACCTTCCCAAATTTCTTCTTTTTAAATTGGAGTATAGCTGATTTACAATGTCATGTTAGTTTCTTCTTCACAGTAAAGTGAATCAGTTACACACACACACACACACATATGTATATGCATATACATATATATGTATATATACACACACACACACACACACACATATATATATATATTAGGGCTTCCCTGATAGCTTAGTTGGTAAAGAGACCCTGGCTTGATGCCTGAATCGGGAAGATCCCCTGGAGAAGGAAAAGACTATTCACTCCAGTATTCTGGCCTGGAGAATTCCGTGGACTGTATAGTGCATGGGGTCCCAAAGTGTAGGACATGACTGAGCAACTTTCACTTTTATATATATATATATATATATATATATATACCCAGTTTTTTAAGATTCTTTTCCCACATAGGTCATTACCTATGTGGTATACAGTATTGAAGGCAATGGCACTCCACTCTGTCTATGGGGTCACAAAGAGTCAGACACGACTGAAGCGACTTAGCAGCAGCAGCAGCACACAGTATTGAGTAGAGCTCCCTGTGCTATATGGGTAGGTCCTTATTAGTTATCTATTTTATACATAGTAGTGTGTATAGTGAAGTCGCTCAGTCGTGTCTGACTCTCTGCGACCCCATGGGCTGTAGCCTACCATGCTCCTCCATCCATGGGATTTTCCAGGCAAGAATACTGGAGTGGGTTGCCATTTCCTTCTCCAGAGGATCTTCTTGACCCAGGGATCAAACCTGGGTCTCCCGCATTGTAGGCAGACGCTTTACAGTGTGAGCCACCGGAGAAGCCCATATGTCAATCCTTATCTCCCAGTTTATCCCTCCCCACCCTTTTCCCCCTTGTAACCTTAAGATTGTTTTCTATATCTGTAACTCTATTCTGTTTCGTACAATTCTTTTTTGATTCCACATATAAACAGTGTCATAGGATATTTGTTCTCCAAACCTCGCATTTAACTTTATGGAAATAAGATTGTGTTCCTTGCAGTTGTTTGCAAGTTAGGTTTCCTTGTCCTTGACCTTGTATCCTAGTAGAAGCTTTCTTCAACACCAGCACATTACAGAGGACAGGGCTCAGATAATCTCTTTTCCTTGGATTTTGTAGGTAGAGAAGCTAATTTAAAGAAGAATTCTGTCCCCAAATTCCACTGGTCAGTCAGTACCTTACATGGTAAGCTCACCAGTCCAGCTCAAAAATGGTTAACTGACCCACAAGGAAAGTTATGACTGACTTAGACAGCATATTAAAAAGCAGAGACATTATTTTGCCAACAAAGGTCCATCTAGTCAAGGCTATGGTTTTTCCAGTGGTCATGCATGGATGTGAGAGTTGGACTGGGAAGAAAGCTGAGCGCCGAAGAATTCATGCTTTTGAACTGTGGTATTGGAGAAGACTCTTGAGAGTCCCTTGGACTGCCAGGAGATCCAACCAGTCCATCCTAAAGGAGATCAGTCCTGGGTATTCATTGGAAGGACTGATGTTGAAGCTGAAACTCCAATACTTTGGCCACCTGGTGCAAAGAGCTGACTCACTGGAAAAGACCCTGATGCTGGGAAAGATTGAGGGCAGGCGGAGAAGGGGACAATAGAGAATGAGATGGTTGAATGGCATCATTGACTCGATGGACATGGGTTTGGGTGGACTCGAGGAGTTGGTGATGGAAAGGGAGGCCTGGTGTGCTGCAGTTCATGGGGTCACAAAGAGTCAGACACAACTGAGCGAATGAACTGAACTGAACTGAACTGACCTACAGGTAGCCTAAATAATGCTATTTCCGATAGCAGGGTCACAATTCCTCACCTAAAATGCCTTCTGCCTAATGTTTCAGAAATAAGAACTATCTGGATTTCAGCAATGGAGCTCAATATATATACTTTATGTGATGTAATGCCCGATTGGGATTGGGAGCAGCATCCAGTAATCAATACAGAAAATAACCTTTCTGAGGTGAAGAAGGTGATTTCTCAGATGAAATAGGATAAACAGATTCTAAATAAACTTACAGTCAATGCAGGTCCACTTTTGCCATGAAACAAGTTTGCTGGAAACTTGCCAAAAGATCCAGTTTCCTATCCACATTGGATTTCAGAATTATAGATGAGAGATTGTGATGCTATACCTTCATGTACACATTACCAATTGTTCGTTCCTGGGCAATTTCCTCACTTAATTGGGCCTCATTTGCCTCATCTGTGAAATGTGATAATAAAGGAGCCAATATGCAGAAAGCTTTGAGCAGTGCCTGATGTAATAAGAGCTCAAGAAACGTTATTGCACCTAAGTGTCTATTGACAATCATTTATCTAATTGTTAAAGAAGTTGTGATATATACATACATTGTATATATATAGTATATATATATATATATGTATGTGCATATATGTATATATATATGTATATATACATATATATGTGTGTATATATACTATAAATAAATATATTTATTATAAATATATATTATATATATTTATTTATATATATAATATATTGTATATATTTATATATAATATGTATATTTATATTTATATATAATATAATATAAATATATTATACTCTATATAAATATATATTATATATATATTTATCTAATGGTTAAAGAAGTTGTGATATATACATACATGTATATATATAGTATATATATGTATGTATATATATGTGTATGTACATATACATATATGTGTGTGTATATATATATATATATATATATACTATGCTGTTGCTAAGTTGCTTCAATCGTGTCCAACTCTGTGAGACCCCATAGACGGCAGCCCACCAGGCTCCCCCATCCCTGGGATTCTCCAGGCAAGAACACTGGAGTGGGTTGCCATTTCCTTCTCCAATGCATGAAAGTGAAAAGTGAAAGTGAAGTCGCTCAGTCGTGTTGGATTCCTAGCGACCCCATGGGCTGCAGCCCACCAGGCTCCTCCATCCATGGGATTTGCCAGGCAAGAGTACTGGAGTGGGCTGCCATTGCCTTCTCCATATATATACTATATATATATATATAGTATATATACACACACACACACACATACACAGTGGAATATTATTCAGTCACTAAAAATGGTATTTCCAATTTTGATTTTTTAAATTAATTTATTTATTTTAATTGGAGGCTAATTACTTTACAATATTGTAGTGGTTTTGCCATACATTGACATGAATCAGCCATGGGTGTACATGTGTTCCCCATTCTGAACCTCCCTCTCACCTCCCTCCTCATCCCATCCCTCAGGGTCATCCCAGTGCACCAGCCCTGAGCATCCTGTCTCATGCTTCGAATTGGAACTGGCGATCCATTTCACATATGATAATATACATGTTTCAATGCTATTCTCTCAAATCATCCCACCCTCACATTCAACCACAGAGTCCAAAAGACTGTTCTTGATACCTGTGTCTCTTTTGCTGTCTCATATATAGGGTTATTGTTACCATCTTTCTAAATTCCATATATATGCTTTAGTATACTATACTGGTGTTTTTCTTTCTCAATTACTTCACTCTGCATATTAGGCTCCAGTTTCATCCACCTCATTAGAACTGATTCGAATGCATTCTTTTTAATGGCTGAGCAATATTCCATTGTGTATATGTATCATGGCTTTCTTATCCATTCATCTGCCAATGGACATCTAGGTTGCTTCCATGTCCTGGCTATTACAAACAGTGCTGCAATGAACATTGGGGTACACGTGTCTCTTTCAATTCTGGTTTCCTCGGTGTGTATGCCCAGCATTGGGATTGCTGGGTCATATGGCAGTTCTATTTTCAGTTTTTTAAGGAATCTCCACACTGTTCTCCATAGTGGCTGTACTAGTTTGCATTCCCACCAACAGTGTAAGAGGGTTCCCTTTTCTCTGCACCCTCTCCAGCATTTATTGCTTATAGACTTTTGGATAGCAGCCATTCTGACTGGCATGACATGGTACCTCATTGTGGTTTTGATTTGCATTTCGCTGATAATGAGTGATGTTGAGCATCTTTTCATGTGTTTGTTAGCCACCTGTATGTCTTCTTTGGAGAAATTTAATTCTTTAGCACATTTTGGTTGTTTGGCGAATTTTTTGATTGGGTTGTTTATTTTTCTGGAATTGAGCTGCAGGAGTTACTTGTATATTTTTGAGATTAACTCTTTGTCAGTTGCTTCATTTGCTATTATTTTCTCCCATTCTGAAGGCTGTCTTTTCACCTTGCTTATAGATTCCTTCATTGTGCAAAGGTTTTAACTTTAATTTAGGTCCCATTCATTTATTTTTGCTTTTATGTTCATTACTCTGGGAGGTGGGTCATAGAGGATCCTGCTGTGAATTATGTCAGAGTGTCTTACCTATGTTTTCCTCTAGGAGTTTTATAGTTTCTGGTCTTACATTTAGATCTTTAATTCATTTTGAGTTTATTTGTGTGTATGGTGTTAGAAAGTGTTCTAGTTTCATCCTTTTACAAGTGGTTGACCAGTTTTCCCAGCACCACTTGTTAAAGAGATTATCTTTTCTCCATTGTGTATTCTTGCCTCCTTAGTCAAAGATAAGGTGTCCATAGGTGAGTGGATTTATCTCTGGGTTTTCTATTTTGTTCCATTGATCTATATTTCTGTCTTTGTGCCAGTACCATACTGTCTTGATGACTGTAGCTTTGTAGCATAGTCTGAAGTCAGGCAGGATGATTCCTCCACTTCCATTCTTCTTTCTCAAGATTGCTTTGGCTATTTGAAGTTTTTTGTGTTTCCATACAAATTGTGAAATTATTTGTTCTAGTTCTCTGAAAAATACCCTTGGTAGCTTGATAGGGATTGCATTGACTCTATGGATTGCTTTGGGTAGTATACTCATTCTCACTTTATTGATTTTTCCGATCCATGAACATGGTATATTTCTCTATCTATTTGTATCCTCTTTAATTTCTTTCATTAGTGTTTTATAGGTTTCTCTATATATAGGTCTTTTGTTTCTTTCAGTAGATTTATTCCTAAGTATTTTATTCTTTTTGTTGCAATGGTGAATAGAATTGTTTCCTTAATTTCTCTTTCTATTTTTTCATTGTTAGTGTATGGGAATGCAAGGGATTTCTGTGTGTTAATTTTATATCCCGCAACTTTACTATATTCATTGATTAGCTCTAGTCATTTTCTGGTGGAGTCTTTAGGGTTTTCTATATAGAGGATCATGCAATCTGCAAACAGTGAGAGCTCTACTTCCTTTCCAGTCTGGATTCCTTTTATTTCTTTTTCTGCTCTGACTGCTGTGGCTAAAACTGACAACCATGTTGAATAGTAGTGGTGAGAGTGGGCACCCTTGTCTCTGACTTTAGGGGAAATGCTTTCAAATTTTCACCATTGAGGATAATGTTTGCTGTGGGTTTGTCATATATGGCTTTTATTATGTTGAGGTATGTTCCTTCTATGCCTGCTTTCTGGAGGTTTTGTTTTGTTTTGTTTTTCATAAATGGATGTTGAATTTTGTCAAAGGCTTTCTCTGCATCTATTGAGATAACCACATAGTTTTTATCTTTCAATTTGTTAATGTGGTGCATTAGATTGATTGATTTGCAGATATTGAAGAATCTTTACATCTTTGGGATAAAGCCCGCTTGGTCATGCTGTATGATCTTTTTAATATGTTGTTGGATTCTGTTGCTAGAATTTTGTTAAGGATTTTTGCATCTATGTTCATCAATGATATTGGCCTGTAGTTTTCTTTTTGGGGGCATTTTTCTCTGATTTTGGTATTAGGGTGATGGTGGCCTCATAGAATGAGTTTGGAAGTTTACCTTCCTCTGCAATTTTCTGAAAGAGTTTGAGTAGCATAAGTGTTAGCTCTTCTCTAAATTTTTGGTAGAATTCAGCTGTGAAGCCATCTGGTCCTGGGCTTTTGTTTGCTGGAAGATTTCTGTTTACAGTTTCAATTTCTGTGCTTGTAATGGATCTGTTAAGTTTTCTATTTCTTTCTGGTTCAGTTTTGGAAAGATATACTTTTCTAAGAATTTGTCCATTTGTTCCAAGTTGTCCGTTTTATTGGCATACAGTTGCTGATAGTAGTCTCTTATGATCCTTTGTATTTCTGTGTTGTCTGTTGTGATTTCTCCATTTTCATTTCTAATTTTGTTGATTTGATTCTTCTCCCTTTTTTTCTTGATGAATCTGGCTAATGGTTTGTCTATTTTATTTATCTTCTCAAAGAGCCAGCTTTTAGCTTTGTTGAGTTTTGCTATGGTCTCCTTTGTTTCTTTTTCATTAATTTTCCCCCTATTTTTTATTATTTCTTTCCTTCTACTACCCCTGGGGTTCTTCATTTCTTCCTTTTCTAGTTGCTTTAGGTGTAGAGTTAGGTTATTTATTGATTTTTCTCTTGTTTCTTGAGGTAAGCTTGTATTGCTATGAACCTTCCCCTTAGCACTGCTTTTACTGAATCCCATAGGTTTTGGGTTGTTGTGTTTTCATTTTCCTTCTTTTCTCTGCATATTTTAATTTCTTTTTTGGTTTCTTCTGTGATTTGTTGGTTATTCAGAAGCGTGTTGTTTAGCCTCCGCATCTTTGTATTTTTAACAGTTTTTCCCCTGTAGTTGACATCTAATCTTACCTCATTGTGATCAGAAAAGATGCTTGAGATGATTTCAATTTTTTTTTTAATTTACCAAGGCTAGATTTATGGCCCAGGATGTGACCTATCCTGGAGAAGGTTCTATGTGCATTTGAGAGAAAAGTGAAATTCATTTCTTTGGGGTGAAATGTCCTACAGATATCAACTAGGTCCAACTGGTCCACTGTATCATTTAAAAATTGTGTTTCCTTGCTAATTTTGTTTAGTTGATATATCCATAAGTGTGAGTGGGGTATTAAAGTCTCCCACTATTATTGTGTTACTGTTAATTTCCCCTTTCATACTTGCTAGCATTTGCCTTACATATTTTGGTGCTCCTATGTTGGGTGCATATATATTTATGATTGTTATACCTTCTTCTCGGATTGATCCTTTGATCATTATGTAGTGTCCTTCTTTGGGTCTTTTCACAGCTTTTATTTTAAAGTCTATTTATTCTGATATGAGTATTGCTACTCCTGCTTTCTTTTGGTCTCTATTTGTGTGGAATATCTTTTACCAGCCCTTCACTTTCAGTCTGTATGTGTCCCTTGTTTTGAGGTGGGTCTCTTGTAGACAACAAATATAGGGGTCTTGTTTTTGTATCCATTCAGCCAGTCTTTGTCTTTTTGTTGGGGCATTCAACCCATTTACATTTATGGTAATTATTGATAAGTATAGTCCCGTTTCCATTTACTTTGTTGTTTTGGGTTTGAGTTGATACCCTCTTTCTGTGTTTCCTGTCTAGTGAAGATCCTTTAGCATTTGTTGAAGAGCTGGTTTGGTGGTGCTGAATTCTCTCAGCTTTTGCTTGTCTGTAAAGCTTTTGATTTCTCCTTCATATTTGAATGAGATCCTTGCTGGGTACAGTAATCTGGGTTGTAGGTTTTTCTCTTTCATCACTTTAAGTATGTCTTGCCATTCCCTTCTGGCTTGAAGAGTTTCTATTGAAAGATCAGCTGTTATCCTTATGGGAATCCCCTTGCATGTTATTTGTTGTTTTCCCCTTGCTGCTTTTAATATTTGTTCTTTGTGTTTGATCTTTGTTAATTTGATTAATATGTGTCTTGGGGTGTTTTGCCTTGGGTTTATCCTGTTTGGGACTCTCTGGGTTTCTTGGACTTGGGTGACTATTTCCTTCCCCATTTTAGGGACATTTTTAACTATTATTTCCTCAAGTATTTTCTTATGGCCTTTCTTTTTGTCTTCTTTTTCTGGGACTCCTATGATTCGAATGTTTGGGCATTTGACATTGTCCCAGAGGTCTCTGACGTCCTCATTTCTTTTAATTCTTTTTTCTTTTTCCCTCTCCGTTTCATTTATTTCCACCATTCTATCTTCTACCTCACTTATCCTATCTTCAGAGTTACATGGAGAAGAGAAGAGGGAGGAGGCAGATATAGGTGACCAGGAAGAGAAGAGGGGGAATCCAAAGTGGAGAGAGCAATCTAGCCAGTAATCAATTCCCTTTGTGCTCTCCACCATCTGGAACACTCAGAGAGTTTCATGGAGTTACATAGAGAAGAGAAGGGGGTGAAGGAAGGAGATAGAGGTGACCAGGAGGAGAAGAGGGGGAGTCAAAAGGAGAGAGACAGATATAGCCAGTAATCAGTTCCCTAAGTGTTCTCCACAGCCCAGAACACCCAGAGAGATTCACACAGTTGGGTAGAGAAGAGTAGGTGGAGGGAGGAGATAGAGGTGGCCTGGGGGAGAAAAAGGAGAATCAAAAGGGGGAGAGAGCAATGAAGTCAGTAATCACACTCCTAAGTAAATATAGGTACTGAATACTGGATTCTTAAAGGTACAAAATTGATAACAAATACCTAAAAGCAAAGATTAAAAATCTAGAGTAGAGGGTAGACTCTCAAAAATACAATATTAAAAAATCAAAACAAAATCACAAAAATTATTCTAAATATATATATATATATGAAATTTATATAGCTTGCTTTACAAATAGCACCTTTTTTGCAAAGTAATAGGTTTAAAAAATGAAAATTAAAGGAGTAATAAAGAACTTTAAAATTAAAAAAAATTTAATAAGTGATAATAAGGAAATATATCTAGGAATTTCTCTGGATCTGTTGAGGGCAGTGTGTGGTCTATTCAGTTTCAGATAGTTCCTTTTTTCAGATTATACTTCTTCTCAAGGTCTATAGGCCACTTCCAATGTAGTCGGTGCTAACAACAGGGTTTCAATCTGTTGCACCTGTCACTTACAAAGCTGTTCCCTCTTTTTTGTTTATTTTGGCTTCCTCTGTTTGCAAGTCTCTTCAGTGTCTAATTTCTGCCCTGACACAAGAGGGTGAAGGTGATCACTTATTTAGGCTCACTTGCTCAGTTGTGCTGTGGGGAGGAAGGAACACTGCAAATAAATATCACTGGCATGTGTGGGGAGTGCTCGCAGTGTCTGGGCCACACTGGGTTTGCCCCCACTCACAGCATGTGTACTTTTCCAGTCTACTGTGTTCAGGCTCCAGGTTGCTCTGCAGGGGAACTGTCTAAAGCAGGCCCTGGGTTGCGTGCATTACCCAGGACTAAGCTGCTCAGGTTCAGGTTCTTGGGTACTCCACAAAGGCACAGACTTGGTTGGGCGTGCATTTTGTGTCCTTCCCAGGTTTGAGCAGCTCAGGCAACCAGGTACTTGGCGATCGCACTCTCCCCAAGTGGGCGGTGCGTCTTATCACCTCCCCATTCCCAGCCCCTCAGTTTCCTGGGTGCGCTGCAGGGGTGCCATCTCAGTTGTGCCCTGTGTCTCCTCTGGGGAGCTGATTTCTCCCAGATGTCAACCATCCAGGATCCCAGGAAGACTTGGTTAGCAACTGGGAGCCTGCTCACAGTTTGGTGGAGGATGCCATCTCTGGGGCTGAGATTTCCTCTCACCTTCCGCCTGCCTGCCTCTCTGCCTCCGGCAGGGGGAGGGACCTGTCCGCAACTGGCTAGCTCTCCTCTGGTGTTCACTCAATTCTTTGTTCTGTGAGCGGGCCAGGTTGTGCCTTATAGCTTTTCGCGAGAAAGTTCTCTCTCTCTTTTTCCCTCTCTCTGGCTATCCCACAGTTTGGGTTGCTATCTCACATTAGCTCCCTCAGATTGTCCTCAGGGAATTCAGGCCCAGTCCTTACCCTAAGCATGCAGCCCGCACCTCCCTGTTCAGCCCCTGCTCCTGCTGGCGGACATGAGCATCTGGGCTACTTCTCCCCTGGGAATTGCGGTTAGGCACATAATCTGTGGTTTTGTTTTGTTTTTTTTTTTCCTCCAGGTTATGGTGCCCTCTGAGATTCCAAAACTCCCCACAGACCCGCCAGTGAGAGGGTTTCCTAATGTTTGGAAACTTCTCCTCCTTCACAACTCCCTCCCCAGGACGGGCCTCCATCTCTAACTCTTTTGTCTCTCTTTTTATCTTTTATATTTTGTCCCACCTCCTTTCAAAGAGATTGGGCTGCCTTTCTGGGTGCCTGGTGTCCTCCGCCAGCATTCAGAATTTGTTTTGTGAAATTTGCTCAGCGTTCAAATGATCTTTCGATGAATTTGTGGGGGAGAAAGTGGTCTCCCCATCCTATTCCTCCACCATCTTCCAATTCTGATATTTGCAACAACATGCAAGGAATCTTGAGGGCATTATGCTAAGCAAAATAAGCCAGATAGACAAAGACAGATACTATATGCTCCATGTGTATGTGGGATCTTAAGAAAACAATACTCATATAAGAAGATCCCACTTGTGGTTCCCAGAGAGAGGGGGAGGGGAGTGGAGGAACTGGATGAAGGTGGTGAAAATGTACAAACTTCCAGTTAAAAAACAAAGAAATACTAAGGATGTAAAGCATAACATGCTGATGACAGTTAATATTGCTGTATGCTTTACATGAAAGTTAAGAGAGTAGATCCTAAGAGTTCTCTTATAAGAAGAAAAAACAAAATCTCCATTTCTTGTTATCCAATCTGTATGAGATGATGGATGCTAACTAACTTTGGTCATCATTTCACAATGTATGTAGTAAGTCAAATTTTTATACTGTATGTCTGAAACTCATTCAGTGCTGTGTATCAGTTATATCTCAATAAAACGGAAAAAAAAAATTGAAAAGAAAAGGAAAGGAAGGAATTCTAAGTCCGTGGTTACTGCTGCTGACTTCATCTTTAGCATCACTTCTGCCCTCCATGACAGTAGGAACTGGAAGAGACCTAGATAGGAGGATTTGTTAATTTTCCATATCTGCACAGTAAAGCCATATCTTTAGGTTCATCACTTTTCAGGTGTTCTCAATCAGCAACAGAAAAACAGTGGCCACATTGAGGCAAGAGGGGCAGCTACAATTCAGTATTTTGCAGCACTCATGTATATGTCTGAGGTGCCTGGGAGTCAGGGGTTTAAACACCAATGTCAGTGTAGCACAAGCTGCCCTTAGTTGAGCCCCAAAACATGCCCAGCACTGCACTAGATAATTACCTGGTGTTATGTCGGTGATCATGGACAGTGCCCTATAAAGGAAGTATTGCTGCCATGACTTAGAAGCATTAAGCAGTGCCCAAGACCATGGGGCAACTAAGAGATGGCAGCCCCAGGGTTCACCCCAGTACCCTCTGAGCCCCAGCCCCAGTCTCTTTCCTTTGCACTACTTCTCTGGAGAGGGCTGAGACTGGCCCACTTAGTCAACACAAAATGAAGGTGACTCTAACAGGGCTCAATTGAATCACCTACAGTGCTCAGAACACACGCCTCACAAGGAAGAACAAATTACCTACACTGATTCTCCTGGTTCTGAGACATATTAAACAGTGGGGTGTATGTGCACGTGTGTGTGGTCTTTAGGAGTGGGGGTAGGGAAGCTGATTATTCTTACAAAGTTTCATTATGGTTTAATTATTTTTTTCAAGAGATAAGCCCAGAAGGCCTTTGTTTCAAATATTATTTCTAATTATTCATGGCTTATGAATGCAATCACAAATAAGGGTGAGAAGGTAGGTTTATTATTTAATCAACTGCATAAAAATGATGTACCATTCAAATTTAAAAGAAAAGAAAGTCATCGTATAATTAAAGCCCTAGTCAGATAATGAGGTCTCTTTGGCTATATCTATATCCCAAGTCACTAAAACTTGTGAAAAATAAAATAAGTGCAAGAGTGAAAACCTGACATGCATGGTTAGGGCAGATGCTGGGGTCCACTCAGGGGTTTTCATGAGCCCCTTAGAGGTCATACAAGTCCAAAACCTTGTGCTCTGAAGCGAATCCTTCTGAAACCCAGCTAGGGGACCACACTTCGAGTGATAAGGAGCTTACCACCTTCTGGGATAGCTTGTTCCTCTGTGGGACAGCCCAATGGGTCAGAAGCCATCAATTTGTGTGATGTATGTCGCATGATTTCTAGACCTTTGTCACCCCTCCGTCCGCCCATTTGTAAGCTGTCTATAATGCAGTGTTTCTCATACTTGGCTGCATAATAAAAATCATTCAGAACTCTTTTACAAATCATGATGCCCAGGTCAAACTCCATACCGGTTGGGTCAGAATCACTGGAGATGAGCCTCAGGTGTCACCCCAGGGTATTTTGAATCTTTCTGGGTGATAGTAATGGGTAGTCAAATATGAGAACCAGAGCTCTAAACCATCACTACTCAAGACTGGTAGCACCAACATGACCTGGGGACTCAGGAAGGCAGGATCTCAGGCTCAGCTCCAGTTTTACAGAATAAGAATCTGCATCTGACAAGAGGCACTGAGACTCCCGTGCACATTACAGTGAGAGAAGCCAAGCTGTAAGGTATACTCTTTCTTGGTCTTATTTAAATATATTGTATTCTTAGATCTTAGGCTTCATTCAGTTCAGTTCAGTTATCCTCAAATAAGGCAAGGTCCCTTTTGACTCAAGGTTTGCCACAAAATTTTAGGACTTCCCCCGGCCCACTCCTTATCCATTTCAGGGTTGACTAAATTCTCTTTCTAGCTCTAGAGCTGGACCCTGGTCATCCAACTCTGATGGGTCTAACAAGCCTTATCTAATGCACTGTTACCTAAAGTCCACTGTCATGTTCTTAGGGTTCTGTAATTCCATAATAATGTCTTAAAGCGGGAGTTTTAATTTCAATCAAAAGATTTAAAAAATTATATCACCTATAAGCATTTTACCAACTATCTGAATGACCACCTCTAGCTGGGCATTGCCTTCTAATTTCAGCTCCCATGTTGGCTTTTGTCTTTACAGTCACACTGGTGCCAATTAAAAATATTTCAAGTGTCTCAGGCTAATGAGAAAATAACAGAGACTGGCCTAGGATATAGAGCCAGGATTTAAAACTAATCTGTGACTCTACAACCTATGAGGTTGTTGTTGTTGTTGTTGTTGTTTTGGCAGCCTTTGCTCTCAAAGCACAGTGTCACCCTGACCCCATGCTGAATTACCTACCAGACACCTTTCTTCCTTCTCTGTGTTCTCCCCTGAGATCAAGTCCAGCCACCAGCATGGTGCCTGCTTCAACCACTATGCCTTTGCCCCATCAAAGTCATTTTCAATGAGCTCATAATGTCATGAGAAAGAACTATATGACACTCAGCCTTGGTTTTGCTGTACCATCCATCGAGACACTTAAACTTCCTCACCATGAAATGCTTTGTTTCCCTTGAAGAAATAGTGGTGTCTTTCCTTAGAAACATGATTTGTGTAACTAGATGTATCTGAAACTGAGATCAGATGACAAAATCTCCAGGATCCTGAAGCTTTATAAGAATTTTTAGTTGTGCATTTTCGTTAGTTATTATAATCTAAAGGAATCACTTTCATCTGGTGGCCACTTCATAGCTAAGTACTAGATAGACTCTCAAAACTCACACTTGAGTTTTAATATAAGAACTTTGGTACCAAGTCAAGGTCAAATGCCATGATGGAAGACCAAGAGAAAAGAGGGTAATACAAAGAGGACCAAGGGCAGCAAGGATGGAGATGCCACATGGCCTTGGTCCTATAGATGCAGCAAATACCCAAGATGCTGCAGCAAAGCAGGCACTGCACACTCACACTGCAAAGAGATGTCCCTGTGAAGCTGTTAAATTAATGGTATTTTTAAATATGTAAAAGGTGAAGTTCTCATTAAATGACATTTTTCTACATTAATATGTTGTATTTAAGGATATTAAATTTATTGTTTCTTCAAATGAATACATGATTACCCAAAATCTGCTGCTGCTTCTTAGTCACTTCAGTTGTGTCCAGCTCTTTGTGACCCTATGGGCTGCAGCCCACCAAGCTCCTCTGTCCATGGGATTCTCCAGGCAAGAGTACTGGAGTAGGTTGCCATGCTCTCCTCCAGGGGATCTTCCCAACCCAGGGATCAAACCTGGGTCTCCTGCATTGCAGGCATATTCTTTACTGTCTGAGCCACAGTGAGACACCCCAAATCTAGTTCTCTGTTATAAAGTAAAAATTAATGATTGGGACCCAGATGATGGTTTGCTATGCCACAAAGGAAAGGAGGGAGGGAGGGAAGGAATTGGAATCTAAAACTACCAAATTATACTACTACTGAATTCAATAATAAATATTGAAATTTAGCAAAAATCATCTACCACATCACAATAGAGATCATCAGCTTTTTCTCTCTTAAAAGTTCTATAAAGACACTCAAGAAAGGATGAAACACTAGGCTGTTGGCAGGTCTACTGCCAAAATCCTGAGGTAATGTCTACCAACTGCAACTGCCAAGTCATTGACACTGGACGGGACAATATAGCCCATGGTCCAGCCTGTGCTACACAAATAGATTCAGAAATGCCTTCCTGTTGTCCCCACTGGTTCAGCTATGCTAACAAGAAAACTGGTCATTGTCCCTCTACTCCATGGGGCAAATTTCTATATAGCCAAAATGCTGTTCTCCACTCATCCCATTCATACAGCTCCTCTTTATTCAGTTAGTGAATGCAATTCCCAGAAAATACCTGGATAGGAAGTGTGTTGGTGGGTCAGGTGACAAATGCAAGGTTACGTTGCATCCTGGGAGGATTAGGCTCCACGAGTACATTGCTCTAGGTCAGTGTTTTTCAAATTGTGGGCTGGGACCCATTACTGAAATGTGAAATTTGTTTGGCTGTCATGTCCTCTTTAAACAAAATAAAATTAGAGAAGAAGGAATCAGAGATCATCTCACATAGTAAAAGTAAGTACTGTCATATAGAACTTGTGTTTAAGAGATTGTGTGTATATGTGTTTGTGTTCTAGATGACAGTGTAAAAGTGTCCTTCATTTGAGCCCTGCTTTTGTCAACTAATACATTAGCACTTAGTCTAGTGTTGTTTTATCTGAAAATTTGGTGACCATTTCTGTGTTGTATACTGAGAGTATGGTAGGATGATTACAAGGATGGCATCTGGAGCCCAGCCACCATGTTGCTAGCCTTGTGACCTTGGGCTCTTTGTTTTGCCTTTCAGTACTTCTGTTGCCTCACTGGTGAAGGGATGGTAACAATACTGCTTACTCATACAGCTGCTGTAAGAATTTAATGCGTGGGTACATGTAAAGCAATTGGAACTGTATTTGGCTTGAACTAGGTTCTATTTAAGTATTTGTATTATTAGTATAAGCACGATTGTTAAACCAAGTCAATGGACAGCCTCGTGTATGATGGTGTAGCCAAGTGCAGAGCTTCAGGGAATGCCACTTAAAGATCTCCCTCTACTTTTACATTGTCCCAGTAATCAACATGGGATGTAGTGGCTCCACCAGCCAGAAACTCACTTTAATGTACTTCCAGCCAGTATTCATTTCTCCATCCTCAAGATGCCATAAAAGACCCCAGCACCCTGTTCTCTTTACAGTAAAGTCCAAGGCTCCCACAATGACTGAACAAATTGACATGCCCCCTACTTCCCATTGCCTGCCATCCCCCTCCTTCTCTCCCTTCACTCTCCTCCTGGCTCAGTCAGCTCCAGGCATGCTGGCCTTCTTGCCAGTTCTGAAATGCCCACCTTTACAATTCAGGATCTTTGCACTTGCTTGTCCCTCTGGTCTGGATGCTCTACCCACACACACACATGTCTTGTTCTCACCCTTCCTTCAGGTCTCTGCTCACAAGCGCCTTATTAGAGGGGCCTTTCCTGGTCACCCTATAATAAATAGTATCCCCTGCTCCATCCCCAGGCTCCTGTGGTCCCTCTAGCCCACAGCACTTAACATCAGCAGACATACAATTTGGTTGTTTAGTTTTCTCTCTTCCCCTCTAGAATGTCAGCTCCAAGAAACATGGATTTTGGACTGTTTTGTCAACTGCTGTACAACAAGTACCTAGAAGAGTGTGTGGCACAGACTAGCAGATAGTAGTGATTTAATAAATATTTTCTGAATGAATAAATATCAAACACTGTGCAGAAAACTTAATGTATTAAATATTACATCTATAGCATTCTGCTGACCTAAGGGTCCAGTAATAGCCTTGTAAACTCTTTTTAAAGGCATTAAGTTTAGTTTAGCATGACTTGCTCTCAGTGCCCATGGAATTTTATAGATAATAAAACAATTCTTTGCTGTTTTGTGCAACAAAGTACACGAAGCCCTATTAAACACAACTCTGCTGCATTTGTAGATTTCACCGCAGTCTTTGATTTTGTTACCAGAAATCAGCTCCAGCCTGACGGCCTTGTCGCATCATTGGTAGGCATCTCTTAGCTCTCCTTTAGCAGGTTCTCACTGGCACCCCTGATAAAATAATGGCAGGAATTTCCAGTTCTTTGACCAAGGGTTGAAGCAAGGGCATATCATAATCCAGCTTCTATTCAACCTTCACCTTAATGACATACTTAATCTTGAAATCAGATTACAGGGTATTTCATTACCTCCATACAATTTCTAAATCGCTGTTGTGTGTAAGATATAAAATTTAAGTTTTAGGTCTGCTTTTATTATTCAGTTTATTTACTGCAGTAGCTATTCCTCATGACTTTTATCTGCTATTTATATTTTCTGTCTCTTTAAAAAAGTGAGTATCCCCAGTCCTGGGCTGGCCTGCCAAGGTAGCAGTGAAGAGCATTTCAACTTGTTGCTTGGACACGGGATCCTAAAAAAGCACTGAGTGGATACTACTAATCATCCTTGTTTGCAACTTTAATGTGTAAATCAAAACAATACAGACTAAGTAGCTGTGAAACTTTTTCCATCTTAACAAATATTTTATAAAACAGCCGCATAATTTATTCTATAAGATCCAGGGTAATCATCTAATGACAAATTGTCAAAGCTATGATACCTTGCTCAGTATTTTTCCTCACTCAACTTTATCTAGAATCTCTACCCTCATGTTTGTTAATATTTTATAACAGCTTATAGCCTTTACAATTCCCTATTTTTTCCCTAATTTTTATGTAATTTTTGTCTTGTGTAAAATGAGAAGTAGTGTAAATATATCTAAACATATTCACTTAGGAATATGTTATATATATATATATATACATATATATATTTCCAGGTGGTATGATTTACTTAAAGAATCCTCATTAAATATTAATTATCCAAAAAGAAAATTGATGATTGGGAGGGGGCAAACCAGAAATTTGATGAGCTCTATATTATCAGTCAATTGATTGGCATTGGGTACTTAAAAGCAGCTAGGTATTTATTTTAACTAAGCACTTTCTGGGAAATGAGATACCAAGACATTAAAGGCCATAGTCACTAAAGCTGGAGGAGACAGACAGAAACTCTCTTGCATCGAAGGGGGGCCACTTAATCGATCTTTCTCTAAAACACTTCCATGGTAATATTTAGTGACCCAAATTCTATCTGAACAAAGGAATGGGACTGGGACAATCAACAGAGTGCAAACCTGGCAACATTACAAAATGGTTCCTAAAAACACTTGTGTTTACCAACACCACCACCTCTCAGTACCTCAGAAGCACTAATTCAGTCTTTTTGGATTTATATCAGACTCTGTATTCATGGGACCATAATAAAATCTAGCCATTTTCCCTTGAGAACTAAGTCTTAAATTTATGTTGGTTTCAGTTTCACAATAGGAAGAACAAATTTTATGAATAATTTGTGTGTTGTGTCAGTTCTATTCTATTATCTTTGATTTAAGGGTCAGGGTAGGCACTAGCCTATTAGTTAAATCAATTTATTGAATCTCTACAATGCACAATGCCGTGACCCAAGCAATGGGAATACCAAGTGAATACAACACAGTCCCCATCCTCAAAGAGATCACAATCAGTTGGAGTGGAAAGAGGTGGAGAAATAAACATGTAAGCTATTTTAATTAGTCTTCAGTATAATCATTACTAAAAGAAAGGACGAGCAATGTGCTTTGGGGATCCCCATATGGATCTTGACGAATTAATGCTGGGCAGAGAAGGACGAAAAGGCACTCAGGGGAGAGGGAGCAATGGGAACAAACTGATAGGTATATGAGCCAATGGAGCAGAGTGTGAAAGGGAAATGGTGAGGGACAGGACAAAAAGTTGTCTGGGTCCAGATCTCCAAGGATCATTAGTGACATGCAAAGGAGTGGGGACTTTACCGTAGAGGTCAAGAGGAGACATTGACGGACGTAAATGGGAATGGGCCTAAGATCATGTCTGACGGTAACAGAATATACATGTTTGGGGGCAGGGAGGCTGTTAAAAGAAGTTTACAAGACCCTGGTCACATATTAGAAAGTAGGAAGTTTTTTAAAACATGCCTATGCGCCAACCCATGTCAGAGCATTTGCAACTAGTATCTGGAGGTGATCTCAGACAACAGGATGGTTTCAAAGTTCCCCTAGATGGTTCCAATGAACAGCCAGAAATGTGATCTCCAGGGACTCCACCAATTAATGAGGAGACATGCTTGTATTAAAACAATGATAATGGAGATGAAGAAAAAAGGAAAGAGGAGACCAATGAAAGAGACATTACTAATGTAGAATTGAAGAGGCTCTGGTTGAATGGATATGAGAGTTGAGAGAGATTCAAGAGTCAGACGATGGTTAGGTGATAGTGTCTCTCATTGCCCATGGAGAGTCCCAAAAGAGGAAGAGGTTTTGAGAAGGATGATCATGAGCTGGGGCTCAAGCAAACAGAATGGAAGAGGGTGTCCATTGAAAAACTGCATGTAGAGAAATGGAGTTGAGGTGAGAAGTGGAAGCACGAAGAGATCTTCGATCACATACCCCATTTGATGGAGTTGCAGACAGAATGCACATTGACTCAGTACTCCTTACATGCCCAGAACTACTAGCATGCCACATATCATTTCCCAGGGCTTCCCTAATATCTCAGTTGGTAAAGAACCCACCTGCAATGCAGGAGACCCCAGTTCAATTCCTGAGTCAGGAATATCTGCTGGAGAAGGGATAGGCTACCCACTATTCTTGGAATTCCCTGGTGACTCAGCTGGTAAAGGATCTGCCTGCAATGTGGGAGAAGGGAAAAGCTACCCACTCCAGGATTCTGGCCTGGAGAATTCCATGGACTTTATAGTCCATGGGGTCACAAAGAGTCAGACATGACTGGGCAACTTTCACTTATCATTTCCCAGGTAACTGTGGAATAATGAAAAGAAATTAGTTGGGAAAGCTTACCTTTCAGAGACAAACCTTCATAAGCACAAATATTTATGTTGGCTCTTCATTAGAGTCACTGGCAAGACTTTTTAAAACCTTGATGCTCAGGCCACATGCCAGACCAGTAAACTCAGAATCACAGGCAGTGGGACTCAGGCAACAGTAGTTTCTAAAACTCCCCAGGGGCTTCAGATAAGTGGTCAAGGTGGAGGACCACTGCATTACAGAACTCTATTGCTGAAATACCCTCACTTCCATGATGGAAGGCAGTGCCAACCAGAATCCCCTAGCCTGGGTAACCCACACACGTGTGTGAAGCCCTACTTATACACAAAAAGACCCGTTTCTGGAAATAACTGAAAAGTTTGGGGGCTAATTTTAACCACTCATTATATTTTGCAGGCATATATTTCAAGCATCTATGTGTATTGAATTCTTCAACTACTGAAGCCTGAGCTATTATAGACCCTATTTAAAACCTAGAGAGGATGATTCTTTTTCTGAAAACAATGCTAAAATGTTTCCAGCTCTTACACTCAGAGATTGGCTGTAACTTAATTCTGCTTCAATCTAATTTCTTTTTAAAAATCCTATCGTATGTACCCCTGACTCTATATGTCTTGCAATGGCCTTTGGCCAAAAGCAATAAAATTCTGACCTGAAGATATATAATAAGAAGTGCTCTGTTGTTCTTTCCCTAGCACCCTAAAAAAAAAACACAGCTCTATGAGAAAAAGTCTTTACACTCTTTTTATGACACCAAGTCAGTGGCATTTCCCCAGGTTGATGGTGAGAGTTTTAAAAACATAGAAAAAGCAAGCAGTGACACAGAATTCTCCTCTCTGTGCATTTTTCCTAGAACTGGATTGTGCCTAGGTCCTGCTGAAGAGAGGGATCTTTAACCACTCTTTAATAAGTCTTGAGACTTCCCTGGCAGTCCAGTGGTTAAGACTTCCAGCTACCAGTGCAGGGGACATGGGTTCAGTCCCTGGTCAGGGAACAAAGATCCCACATGAAGCGTGGCCAGAAAAAAAAGTCTTCACCAAGCTACTCACCCAATCCATAGCCAGTAAGCCAGTAATGTGGGACCCCAGGGGCACCTAAGACATGTAGGATTAAACTGGCTAAGACAGATAGACCTGAAATGGCCTTTTGAGATCAATCTCACCCTATCCTTATACACATGTCCAAGTGAGGTCCAGAGAGGGGCAAGACCTTGTACAGAGTCCCACAGGATCAGAACCCAGTCCTCCTAAGGCTTCACCCCTCTTATTTCTATTTGGATTGAAGTGGATCCCAGACATCCAGAAAGATAACAGGACCTAGCTCTAGAGAGGAATTCACCCCAGTGATGATGATCACAATGATGACGGCCACTGCTGAATCTGAAGCACATGATTCTGGGCAGGACCCCAAGCTCCTAGTTGTGATTCTAGGGCTCTCCCTCTAAAGCCAGAGTCACCTCACCTCCACTGGACAGAAACTCAGGCCTCAACATGTGAAGTGACCTGCTTTCCAGGTGGCCGAAAGCTGACACTCAGGCCCACTTTGCTGTCCTCATGATTCGATGGCCTGGAGACACCAGCAGAGCAGAAGGGGCTGGGGATTCTGCCACACATGAGCTGTGTGACCTTGGTGAATCACCACCTCTTAGAGCTTCAGCTGCCCTATCCAGAAAATGGGGAGAATCATAGCACATGCTCCAAAAAGCTGGAGGATCACACCAGAACAGTGCTTCCCCACTGAGGGCACCTTGGCTCCGCCCACTAGAGGACAAAGTCTGGAGGTGTTTTCGGTTGTCAGGACTGGGCAGGGACTGCTATGGGCATCTAGTGGGTGCAGATCATCGATCCTCTCAATATCCTACAAGGCACTTGACAGTTTCTCACAACAAAGAGTCATCTAGCCCCAGATATTAACGGGGCACAGCACAGCTACTGAACATGTCAGTGTTCAGTAAAGGATGGTCCCTTTCCCTTTCTCTTGGCACCTACAGGCAAGCTCTTGGTGTCCAGAGGACTTGCTTACGGAAACCAAACTCCCAGCTTGGTCTGCAGGAATTTCTTTTCTCCATCCACACAAGTGAATGTTCAACTGAGATCCCCAAGCAAGGATTGTAAACTACACCGATCAAACATATGTCCTAAAAAGCCATTTTGCCCCAACAGAAACCAATTTCTGCAGAAATAAACACCTCTACTAGTTTGCAGTTGGGCAGTTTCCCTGCCTTGTCACCCAATTCCTCTGTGAGACACATAGCCATGGCGTTTACTCCAAAATTAGGCAGCAGGCTCTGAAAACTTGACTCTGAAAGAAAATAGGACCCAGAGACTGGTGGAGATCAGCTGGGGAAATCCACTTTTTAACCCAGTTTTATTTATTTATTTATGGCAGGTCACCTATTGTGGCTCAGACAGTAAAGAATCTGCCTGCAATGCAGGAGAACTGGGTTTGATCTCTGGGTTGGGAAGATCCCCTGGAGAAGGTAATGGCAACCCACTCCAGTGTTCTTGTCTGAGAAATCCCATGGACAGAGGGGTCTGGTGGGCTACAGTCCATGGGGTTGCAAAGAGTTGAACATGACTGAGCAACTGACACTCACAAGCTTAGTTGCTCCATGGCACATGGGATCTTCCCAGATTAGGGACTGAACCCATGTCTCCTCCATTCTTTACCAATGAGCCACTAGGGAAGTCCCTGGGGAAATCCTTCTCAAGGTAAAATGCACCTGAAGACAACTCTACCAAGTTTCTCCATGTGAAGTTTTGGCCTACCTACCTCAGATTAAGGGGCTTCCCAGGTGGCTCAGTGGTAAAGAATCTGACAGCAATGCAGGAGTCACAAGTTCAATCCCTGGGTCAGGAAGATCTCCTGGAGAAGGAAGGGGCAACCCACTCCAGTAATCTTGCGTGGGATAATCCCATGGACAGAGGAACCTGGTGGACTCTATAGCCAATGGGGTCACAAAGAGTCAGACACAACTTAGCAGCTAAACAACAACAACCTCAGAATAAACACTGAGATTTTAGACGTTAAAACTTGTGTCAACTTGTCTTGAGCCACCAGTATCAATTTTTTAAATCATGTCTTCAAGGTGTGTGTCTGTGTGCCTGTGTGTGTGTTTGCCAAAAGCAACAGGTCTTAACACATTTAGTACAAAGCCTATTGTTTATAACTGGCTCGTCTTCACTTTCCACAACAGTAGGGAATTCTTCCAGGTATGTGGGAGGCAGGCTGCTTGGAGCCATTATAATGCTTATTCCCGGCATGATCTCCTTCATTAAATAATCTTTTAATGCAACATTAATAGTAATTACAAGATTATAGTTCAAAATATTTGATAACAGCCCACTATGGAGCTGAAATATTACTGTTCTTTTCTCTAAAGAAGTCAGTGGGAAGCGGGCCTCCTGCACAGCACTGCCAATACAGTACCCAGATACTGAATGAGGTGAAGGCTTAGCTATTCCTCCTGAACAAACAGACTGCTTCAGCTCTTGAAAAGGTAATATATGAATGGGGCAATACCCAAAGCAGTGTAGCTGTTTTTAGAAAATACACACAGACACACACACACACACACACACACACACACACGTGACACAGCCATGGACACAGATACATGGAGATAAGTAATTATTTCTCCTTTCCATACCTTTATGGCCACCATCTCTAACTTAAACTTTTTCATGGAAAAGTAAATCAATCCATCATACCTTTTAAAAATATTTTATTTATTTGGCTACACTGTGCCGGGTCTTAGTTGTGACACACAGATCTTCCATCTTCCTTGCAGTGTCTGGGATCTTTAGTTGTGCCATGCAGGAACTTAACTGTGGTATGTGGGATCTAGTTCCCTGGCCAGGAATCAGACCCGGGCCTCATGCATTGGGAGCACAGAATCTTACCCACTGGACTACCAGGGAAACCCTCATTGTACTTTCAGATATCTTAAAGCATCCTCTCTCTTACCATCACACTGTCTTAACAGGACCATTTTGTCATTCAAGATGCTATTTTTGAGGAAATGAACAGAACTCAGGGAGCATCTATTGTGCAGCAGTCCTTCTTTCTTAGTGATGTGGATAAACATGAGAAAAATCAAGTTTAACAGTTGCCTATTTAACTTTGCTGAATGTGAACTGGAAGGCGGAAGACCCTCACAACAGAACCCTGTGCCTGGTTTATCCTCCCCTCGCTCTCCTCACTGACGGCCCAGAGCGGCGCCCACGGCTTGCCACCTGGTGGAGTTGCCAGCTGCTGGTGTGGCCACTGACAGGTGCACCCTCCACCATGGAGTCCTTCTACCTCATTTTAATGTCCATTTCTGGAAGGACAATGGTACATCCTCTTGTCTCCTTCCAGCCCATGCTTGCCCAGAGACGTGTTCTTAGCCCAGGTCTCTCCGGGATCCTGATCCTGGATCATCACTGGAGGATTCTGGAAATGAATCTTTCCCCAGGTATTGGATGGATGGGGACTCACTGATCTTGCCCACATGAAACGAGGTGTCAGGGAGGCACAGAACCCAGCACTCAACAACAGTTAGACCCTCTGAAATGTGACAGGGAGGAGAGCTGGGTGGGAAAACCAATCACTGTGCCAACCTTCGTTTTACTGTTTCAATGGACATGAACCTGGGCAAACTCTGGGAGATAGAGAAGGACAGGGAAGCCTGGCGTGCTGCAGTCCATAGGGTCACAAAGAATCAGACATGACTGAGCGACTGAACAACAACACCACTCCATCAGCTGCTATATTTTTGGAGAGATCTACATCTACCAAGGGACGGCCAAGTGAACAATCTGAACTCTGCTTGTGATCTATCCTGGTGTCCCTGTAAGAGGGCAAAACCTTCATTTCACCCTGTCAACACGAGCCACATGGCTGCTGAAGGATGCCTGAACTCTGTCACTGGGTCCTATTTCCCAGATGCACTGCCGTGAACAAATCTGAACTCCATCCAAGTGTAAATTAATCAACTTCATGCTGTCGCCATATCTTAAGATTTCTTACAGATGAAGATACAATTTCCCAAATGAGGGCTCATTATACTGAGGTGTCCAAATCTCACAAACAAAAGCCATCAATATTGGGCTTTATTCATTTTACTGAACTGTGTTCAAAGAAACAGTATGTTTATGGGGCTCTTTAATCTATTTCATTCTCCTCTATATTCACAGGTTGATCTCTATGTAATATCAGGTTGTAGTAAAGAGGTATCTTAGACATAACAATGGATCCAAGAAGGATGGCAGCCCCCTAAGTGACTCGAGACATAAATTCCAAGATAACTGTAATACTATGGCTGATGTGTTTGTGTGTGTGTGTATCATTGACTCCCAGTAGACTCAGATGTACATAAGTTGCCATAATTCTCTATAGTTTATCAAAACTTTCCCATTATTCTAGCCATCCCACATTCCTGGATATTCTAACAAATTTCTCTGCAGTTGCATAAACTCAGTCTGATCCAGTCTCTTTAGATGCTCTGTTTTGTTTTTCACCATGACACACAATACGTGGGATCTTAGTTCCCTAACCAGGGATCAAACTCTCGACCCCTGCATTGAAAGAATGGAGTCTTAACCACTGGACTGCTGGGGAAGTCTGATGTTAATTGTCTCTTTTTAACTGAGTCTCTCTTAGATCTTCCAGATTCTCTCCTACTCACCTTCTCTTAAAGATGGTGTGTAAGAGGGCTGAGGGTTATATGATACTATGCATATTTGTTTTCTATACTGTGTAACAAAATACCACAACCTCAGTGGCTTAAAATAACACACATTCATTATCTGACTGTCTCTGTGAGTTAGAGGTCTGGGTACTGCCTAACTAGGTCCTCTGCCCAGTATCTCACAAGTCTACAATTAAGCTGTTCCTTAAGCTGCAGCTGAGGTTTCTCATCTCTAGGCTCAACTGGGGAAGGATCGGCTTCCAAGATCACTTGGACTATTACCAGAATTTATTTCTCTCTGGTGGGACAATTGATGACAGCTTGCTTCTTCAAAGTCAGCAACAGGGCTAAGAGACTAGAGACAATTTGCAAGATGAAGTCTTACATAATATAGCATTATCACAGCCATGACATCACTTCATTGTTGACATTATGATGGGAGTGGCACCCCATCGCCATTCTGTTGGTTAGAAGCAAATCACAAGTCCCGACCCCCACCACACTCAGGTGGAGAGTATTATACAAGGTTGTGAACCAGCAGCTGGGACACAGGGGGACCATCTTAGAGCCTCTTTGCCATATTCATGACGGTAGTAGCAAAGACAGAGTCTGGGGTCCATACAGTGTCCCCCAGATCCTAGCAAGTATCTCTAGCAGAGCACTGTGCTTTGCTCCTTGGCCCGATGACATCTGCTCATGTAGAGTGAGCTCCATCTGACGGTTTGGGGCAACCAGCTCACATCCATCGTCATTTTCCTCCAAACTGGGTTCCTCATTCAGAGAGTCAGTTCTGTTCTAACTCCAGGCATCCTTGGCCCGACCTCACTCCCTAGCTCGGGTACAGCAATCTTCCAGCTTCTGCAGTCCGTCCACGGGAATTCTGGTCTGCCTGCCTTCCTCGGCTAGTGCTGCACTGCTCCTCCCACAGCGCTGCTCCTCCCTCAGCGTGTTGGCTGTGGCCCTGGGTAGGCCTTCCACCAGTCAACTGAGGCCTCCTGAAACTACAACAAGAATACCTTGACCCTCTACCTCCTGAGGTTTCCAGACTCCTCCATACCAACTCAGAGACTTCTAGATGCTGACCTTACTCTAACCTGCATTCCCAGAGAGTGGGAAAACAAAGACCCCCACATCGAACTCCTTCCTCCCCTCCCCTCTCCTTTCCCCACCAGGACCAGAAGGAAAAGGTTTTCTACTTCTTTTCTCATATCCTGAGTTCTATTTTGAGAATATAGTAAACATCCATGATCCAGTCAGCTGTGACCAGTTTGTCATATGTTAAATGAGAGCTAAAGGGATTTAGGAAATCATTTTCTCTCTCAACAGAGCAGGGCTTTCAAAACAATGCTTTTTCTCTGGTTTTAAAATAGTCAATTTTGAGACTTAAAGCTGATCAACAACCTCTTTGCTTTGGGCAGCTTTGGCCCTCTCCTTCCTTGAGGCAATAAACCTCATGACCAACTCAGTCTTGAAAGTAGAAATTTGAAAGAGGCATGATTTAAGGGAAAAATAAAAATGTATTCACAGAAATACGTATATATACACACACACACACATGCATGCACACATAATCCAAAATGTTAAATATTAATAGATAAATGTGGTTGGTAGAGTAATCCTTTCAAAACTGATTTCAAAATGAAGTGCTAGAACCCCATTGTGTTGAAATGCTCTAGAACAGAGCTCATCCAGTTAGTGATTACACTGCCCCTATTTTGATCCCTCCAGTCTTCATGGTGCTGGGTTGAGACCTGAGGTAGCCAGGCCCCTGGGCCTGTCTTTTCCGATCATGTGCAGCCTCTTCTGGTTACCCACGAAGGCTGAAAAGACATTATTACAGTCTAGTTGTTCCATGGTGTGAAAAAGTTGAGGAAGCACTGCTCTAGAATGCCATTGCTAGGACAGACCCCTAAAACAGCTGAATATTAAGCGTGGTAATATCCATTTGTTGTTTTACAATTTGTTTTGTGAAAACAGGCTTTAATCATATATATCCTGCTTCTAGGTTTGATTTCTAGTTGTGACTGGTAGGCTGCACTCCACCATTTGCATTTTCTCTTGGTTTTCTTAGTTGGTGATTAGTGGCAGTAACAGTGTGTAGAAATGATTTTTCCTTTATACAAAACTAAGTAGACCATATAATAACATCACCTGTGATGCTGGCCTCATCACCAGTGAAAGTGAAAATGTTAGTCGCTCAATCGTGTCCAACTCTTTGCAAACCCTATGGACTGTAGCCCACCAGGCTCTTCTGTCCAGGGGATACTCCAGACAAGAATACTGGAGTGTGTAGCCATTCCCTTCACCAGGAGATCTTCCTAACCTAGGGATTGAACGTGGGTCTCCCACATTGCAGGCAGATTCTTTACTGTCTGAGCCACCAGGAAAGCCACCATGGAAGCATTACTACTGGGTTCTTACCAAACACAGTAATGTGAGCTGAAGATCCAGGTTGTCTAGGATGGGCTGGGAGTGGTACCACTGGGGGTCCTGGGAGGGCACTACTGGATCTTGTTGCCTGTCATAGGAACCTCTTCTCTTTGACGTCCACCTTCAACACTTCTGCTCTGTTTTCTGTCTCCCTGACTAGTTCCAGCCTTACAGTGGCGCTACTGAGTCCCAGTCTAGCCAAGCAAGCCTATGGGGAAGTACCACCATTGTGTCGGCAGCTGGCATGAACACGTCTGCAGAGCCAGAACAATGACTCATGGTTGTGATAATAGAACCTTATGAGTCTAGTCTTTGACAGGATGTGGTGCACTCTGCAAACACTCCCACGTGGGCCTTCTGAGTCTGGAGCCAGGATGTTCAGCAAAGGGTAGCATTTAAGGGGAAATCCATTTATTGACTCTGTGTGTACAATAATGAGTGAAAAAATACCTCCTCCCCTCAACATCCACATGTGCATGCGCACACACACACATGATAGGATTTGGGGCTGAAACATGAAGCAGTTGTGCTCATTTTAAAGGAAGTTTTACCAAAAAGAATACAAACATCCTGGAGCATGGGGAGTCCCATAACTTGACTCATCTCTAATATCCATACCCCCCTCCCCATGTTCACCATGGCATGGCTTAATGCTGCCTAGAAATCACTTCAGAATCTCACACCCCCTAAATATAATGAAAAACAGGATAGGGTTTTCATGAAAGGAAAAAAAAAATCCAAATCAAAGCAATCCAGCTGCCCAGATCCCAGGGAGCTCATAATGATAGTCATTCCTACAGGAAGCAGTAGACGGAAATCTTTTTAAAATGATAATTTATTTGCTATATACATATCATTGAGGATGAGGAATTCTTTCTGCATGAAAACCCAGCAAGTGGCACCTCATTAAACAGGACCTAGACTTAATCTAACTTGGAACAGATAAAACAGAAAGGATTCATATGAAGCTCTCCAGCCTGGGGGCTTAATCTCAGAGCTACAGAGTATAATGAATGAATTAAGTAGGGCAAGTGATTAACAACAAAGAAGTGATCATGTATTATTTTTTAAGCTGAAATATTATTGAATTTAGAGTAACATATTCGTTGTTTACAGGCAGGGTCAGGCTGTGATTTTTCTGAAAGAGACAAAAGGAGAGAGAGAGAGGATCATGGATGGAAGCTGACTCTGAAAAGAAAACATGAGTAATTTCCAATCTTTTAGAGTACAGCACCTTATCTTGTTGTTATTTTATTTGATGTCCCACTTATCTCCTCTCTCAAAAAATGCTGTGTGGTTATTTAAGAAGCACAGCCATTGAAAATTCATTCTGTAGCATGCTGCTGCTGCTGCTGCTAAGTCGCTTCAGTCGTGTCTGACTCTGTGCGACCCCATAGACGGCAGCCCACCAGGCTTCCGGTCCCTGGGATTCTCCAGGCAAGAACACTGGAGTGGGTTGCCATTTCCTTCTCCAATGCATGAAAGTGAAAAGTGAAAGTGAAGTCGCTCAGTCGTGTAGGACTCTAGCGACCCCCATGGACTGCAGCCTACCAGGCTCCTCCGTCCATGGGATTTTCCAGGCAAGAGTACTGGAGTGGGGTGCCATTGCCTTCTCCGTCTGTAGCATGAAGAGGGTAAAAAAAGTCACTAGGTTCCACAAGTTAATTGGAGACAGTTGGGGATATCAGCCAATGAAAGATGGAAATGTCTCTTCTAATATTGAGATACAGCCATGACACTGAGAAAACAGTGAAGGGAGCCATCTTAAAAAGTAAAAAATAAAAACAGCAAACCAATGCAAGTTATTTTGGTGACTGTATGAGGCCAATCATCTCAATGAGAGAAAAAGAGCAGTCAATTTGTACATTCAACTTTAGTTGTTTGCACATCAAATAGCTAGTTCATTTATTTTTTCACCATTCTTGCTGGTCATATTTATAACAAAAAGCACATATATGATCATTAAAACTTATTTCTTCTCATTTGGGGCACCAGTAACTGGATACATAATACATCTTTTTTTGACCTCATGGTTGGGTAGACAAAGGAATAGGTAAATGAATGAAGGAAGAACTATGCCTTCCACATGAGTAGAAGTGGTTGCTTTGTTAAGTTGAGTCACAACTATTTCAGTATGTCTTAAATTTTCCCACTTAAGTGCCCTAGCTGCAGAAGGGTCTAACCGTATTTTCCTGTGATGACACCAGCAACAAGCATGAACTATTTTGAAGTATCCTATTTTGACCTAATCTTCCATATAAATTTTGCTTTCACCTATTTAACAAATATTTATTAAAAGCTTCATGTATGGATAGATTCAGAATATGTCTATGTCTGAGCATTATTCTTTCTACAGACTTGAGTTTTAAAATGTTTCATGTCTACTTTCCTCACACATGATTCACAGAGAGATGGTTAAGTTGTAAACTGTCTCAAGCCCTTTGCAGAAATGTTCATTGAAATGTTTTCAATGAAAGAGTTTAAATAAATGTTTTAAAAGTAATTAAGTGAACATTTTATCTCTGTCCATGAAAGCCAGCAATGGGGACTGTGTACACAGATTGTACCAAGTGTGGAACAAGAAAATGTCTGGCAGATAATCCTATTCATTGACTTGATATGTACAAATTCAGGGCAGTCCCTTACTCTGAGGGGCTAACCCGTACCAGGCATTACTCCTGCTGATTAATTTCTCTCTCCTAGGATTCTGAATAAAAAGTCAAAGAGTTCAATAAGAGAGGTGCCCAAAACTCCAGAAAGAGAGAAACACTCCTCATTGTGCTTCAGGCCCACAAGTGGTGGGGCCTTGGCATGTTTGGGCAGAAATATTCTGTAACCAGGCTATGATCTAGTCACCCCAAAGTGACATGCTCCTTCCAGCGAACCTGCTGAGTTAGATTACACATTCTTCCAGAGAAGTATTCCTGCTTTCGGTTATGTCCCCAGTGTACCTAATCCTGGGTTCTGACACAGTCTTGACTCCATGAGTCCTACTGTTTATTGCCAAAAAGATGTAGGAAGCAGTTTGAAGAGCTGCATCCCTGAGGGAGGTGGAAAAAGCACTGATTTATTCTGCTGTACTTTCTATTCTGGGTAATTCAAGTCAGCTAATGTTTACCACCGACTCACTATGTGCCAAGCTGTTCTAGGCACTATAGTGCCTCTTCTCACGCTTTAATAAGATTCACCCAGAGATTCTCTAAAAGCAGATTCTGTTTCAGTATTTCTGGGGTGAGATCTGGGATTTCACATCCCTAGTGAGTATCCGCGGGATAGCCAGTGCTCCTGGGCCTTGGACCACACTTTGAGTGAAAGTGAAAGCGTTAGTTGCACAGATGTGTCTGACTCTTTAGGACCCCATGGACTATAGCCCACCAGGATCCTCAGTCCATGGGATTTCCCAGGCAAGAATACTGGAGTGGGTTGCCATTTCCTTCTCCAGGGGATGTTCCCAACCCAGAGATCAAACCTGGGTCTCCCACATTGTTGGCAGATTCTTTACCATCTGAGCCACCAGGGAAGCCCCAAATAAGAAGATATTGGGTTGGCCAAAAACTTTGTTTGGTGTTCTCCATAAGATCATATGGAAAAAACCCAAGCAAACTTTTTGGCCAACCTAATAAATACAAAGCATTCCTTACCTAGGTCTTCCCTGGTGTCTCAGTGGTAAAGAGTCTTCCTGCCAATGTAGGAGACACATGTTCGATCCCTGGGTTGGAAAGAACCTCTGGAGAAGGAAATGGCAACTCACACTAGTATTCTTGTCTGGGAAATCCCCTGGACAGAGGAGCCTGGTGGACTACAGTCCATGGGGTCGCAAAGAGTTGGACACGACTTAGCGACTGAGCATGGACACTTTCCTTACCTTCAAGGCATGTATAATTTAGTTGGCTGGGATGGAGGAAGCTTAAGCCTGAAGACATATAATATGAGGAAGATCATGTTGGGCAGCTCTCGCACAAAGATTCTGGGAGATCCCGTTGAGGAATGGGAAAATTGTGATACTGAGTGAGATGACTGAGTGACTGACTGACAGAGGATGTGAATAGGTATGTGTGTATTGGGAGTTGGGGAGTAAGGTAAGCAAGTATCATTGTGGGAGGTATACAACATAACCTTGAAGGATGGTTGGAATTCCAACAGGTGAACACATGGGAATAAGTATCAGCCAAGATCACAACATGAGCAGATACATGAATTCAAGACAGTGTCAGGTGTGTTTAAAGAAGGGCCAATATTCCTGTAAGGTTGGTGAAGAGAAATAACTGGAAATATAACAGGATAGGAATCGAGGACCAGGTGGTAAAATGCTTTGAAGACCATGATGAATGGTCTGTACTTATTTTGATAGCTCACAGGCAGCCCTTGAAGGTTTTATGGCAGGAGAGTGACACTATGAGACCTCTTGTTTAGGAAAACTTGGCAATGGCTACAGAATTAGAGTTGTGGTCCCTGGCCCAGCCTCATCCTCCTCATTCTAGAGCTTGTGAGAACTGAAGGCCTGCTGCAGGCTCACTGACTTAGAAAAGCTGGGGGTCGAGCCAGCCCTCTGTCTGAATAAGCCTTCCAGGGGATTCTGATGCACTTCAAAGTGTGAGAACCATGAGATTAGAGCAACAGATCACATTCAGACCTGCATGCTAGAATCAAAAAATGTAACAAAAAGTTAGTCCAGGGATGATAAGTTCCCTAACTAGAGCCATTTTCTGGGACAGAAAACATCGGCTAGGGTGACTTCCCTGGTGGTCCAGTGGTAAAGAATATGCCTACCAATGTAGGGGACACAGGTTTGATCCCTGGTCCTGGAAGATTCCACATGCCATGGGGCAACTAAGCCCATGCACAACTACTGAGCCTGTGCTCTAGAGCCCATGCTCTGCAACAAGAGAAGCCACCACAATGAGAAGCCTGAGCACCGCAACTAGAGAGTAGCCTCTGCTTGCCCCAACTATAGAAAAGCCCTGACAGCAATGAAGACCTGGTGCAGGCAAAAATAAATAATTTTTTTTAAAGAAAATACTGGCTATAAAATATGTTGCAGAGGAAGACCTTTCATATAAGATTGAGCAACTCATATAAATAAGGGAGAAATTCAAAGACTAATTTCAAGGACTTAAAGAAAAGACAGCATGCATGCATGCTAAGTCACTTCAGTTGTGTCTGACTCTTTGCAACCCCATGGACTGTAGCCCACCAGGCTCCTCTGTCCACAGGATTCTATGGGCAAGAATACTGGAATGGGTTGTCATTTCCTCCTCTAGAGGATCTTCCTGGGGATCAAACCTTCATCTCCTGCTTTGGCAGGCAGGTTAGGGTTGGCGTCAAATAACACTATCTGCCACAGAGACATTCAAAAAGCAAAGTAGAAAAAAAGTCATGAGATTCAGACATTTGAGCTTCTTTAATAATCCTCAAGAAAGCATTTTAGAGACATGCTGAACCAGTGGTAAGGAAGTATAAGTAAAAAGGATCAACCACTCTTGATATATGCTTTCTACTTCTTGGAGATTCCTTTTCTGACCCCAAGAAAACTTCACATCACTCTATTACATCTTTTGCTGGCACCTTGTACATCTCCTCTGTTTAACTGCTCCCCACAAGCTCCATTAGAGTGAGGACCATGTTTCATCTTTTCTGACCGTTGTATTATAACCCCTAGATTATCTGATACACAGTAGGCATTCATTAAATATTTGCTTAAGTTAATATACATCTGAACATTCTTAAACTGTGAAGTGAGCTGTAGCAGAAAGATTCTAGACTTCAAAGTAAGAAAAACCTGAGTTCCACTTCTGGAAGGGACCTTAACTGTCTTATCTGACAACATCTAAAACCCAGTGTAGTACCTAGTACATAACAAATTTATAATAATAATATTGATTAATTAATTAAATGAGAGATAACAGTAGTTTAATAGGTACCAGGGTTGTAGGAAACTTATCCTGGGAGGGAAGAGACCCAAGTGTGTTTGAATATAGAAGGGAAGAAAGGCTGAAAGTGAAAGAGACTTGTGAGAGACATAATAAAATGAGGTTCCAGAGGAGGTAGGAGAGACAAGATCAAGAACACAAGAAGAGGTGTTAACTTGCAAGTAAAAGGCACTATAATTTGAGAGTTGCAAATTAAGAGAAAAGTAGACTTCTGCTTTCGCAACACTGTGAATAAGATACTCTAAATAGCTCTCCTACTTCAAAACTCTTAAATGCTGGATGACTTATAAAAATATATTTTTAAATGCATTGCTGAGCTCACAGGAAAATAAGGGAAACCCAAGCTGGTGGAGTAGAGGAAGGACAATGGGAAGGGGACGAGGGGAGATAGGGGATGAAGAGAGGCAGGGGAAGGCAGGAGGAGTTGGAAATAGGAGAAGGAGAAATCCGAAAGCAGAGCAGAGTAGCAAGCAAATAGGACTCAGTGTGACAAGAATCCAGCAACCTAGAATTTTGGGAGCTGGAAATGAGTTTGAATCCTTGGGCTTAGGCAAATGGAAAAACTGCACTGAGATCCTTACTTAAACCTGACCCTCCTGAAGGCACACCCTCATCAGTGAAAGGCAGTCCAGAAACAAAACCTGGTAGCCTGCAGAGCAAGGCCACAAAGAAACCCTTCTTCACCTCAGTAACAGATGAACAGAAATCAATAATAGTAATAGCAGTAGGAGTCTCTACTATACCCCAAGAATTTGTTTCTAGAGATCTGCTTTAGAAGGAAATTGAAATTTTAATTTATTCAACCACCATGATTGAGAAACACCAAGCCTAGAAGTTATTTCAGTATAGTAGCACCTTGGTTAACCAGCAAAAGCACATAAATCATCTATGATTGAAGCTTCCTCAACCCAGATCTACAGGAGTCTCACAGACGAGTAAGTTCAGCTAAATAGAAACACACAGTAATAATCACCAACACACAAGGAACAAGTTACAATGAACAAGACTCAGAAGAAACAAGAAAGGACAAAGTTAAACCTTTACGGAGTATAAATATTACTATAAGGGAAAATATACAATAATATGAATCTTGAAAAAACAACACAGAAACAAAAAATGAGAGAAAATAAGACTATCAACAATGAACATGAAGATATGAGAATTAAAAACAGAACTAAAAATAAATACAACCATTCATATAAAGTTTTAACGGGTGGTTTAAGGAACAGATTAAATATAGCTAAAGATAGAAATGATAAACTAAAACAATGATTGGAAAAATAATCTATACTATAGCACAGAGAAAATATGAAAGAGAAGATAAGAGTTCTGGAATACAGTATAAAAAGGTTTAGCCTAAGTCTACTCTGAGGGGAAAACTAGAAAGAATGGAGGAGAAGCAATGTCTGAAAAATAATGGTTGAGAATTTTCTATAACTAGAAACTTTAATCCGCAGATTCCAGAAGCACAACGACTCCTAAGTAGGAAAAAAAGAGAGAGAGAGAGAGAGAAATCTATGCCCAGACACATCACAGGACAAAGAGAAATCTTTTAAAGAAACCAGAGAAATACCAACAATGGAAGCCAGAGGAGAGAGTAATAAAAATTTCAGCATGCTAAAAAGTGCCTTACCCAGAAAAATATATTACAAGAATGAAGGGGAAATAAAGACATTTAAAAATAAACCAAAACTGAATTTACCACCAGCAGAGAGAGATTCACTAAAGGAAATTCTACAAAAACATATACTTTGAGCAGAAGGGTAGTGATCACAGATGGAAGGTCTGAGCTGCAAGAAGTATTAAAAAAAGAAATAGTAAATGTGTGGGCAAATGTAATGAGCACTGACTGTCACTAGTCATGACATCTAGTAGGCTTAAAAACAAGACAGAAATAAAATATTTGATCATAGTATAAGTTGGGAGGAGGATGAAAGGAGTAAAAATGTCTGAAGTTCTTTGTACTCCCCAGGGGAAAGGTAAAATTATTCATTGCCATTAGGCTTTATTAAGTTTGATATGCTTATGATAACCTAAATTAATAGAAGTAAAATATATAATTAGCATAGTAAATATAGGGCATATAACTTCTTAACAAGTAGATGTGGGAAGACAGAATGAAAATACAAGCATGCACTCTGAAAGGTAGCCATTAATGCAAGGAAAATTAAATAGAAAAGGCAAGACTAAAGTATAAAAACAACAGGTTTTTTTAAACTCAAATATGTCATTAATTACATTAAATATAAATGAACTAAATGCTTCAGTTAAAAGTTAACAATTGTCTGAATTTTTAAAAAAACTATCTACTAGTTACAAGAGACATATCTAAAACATACAATGAGGGGACTTCCCTGGTGGTCCAGTGGCTAAGGCTCTGGGTTCCTTATGCAGGGGGCATGGGTTCAATCCCTGGTTGGGGAACTGGATCCTACATGCCGCAGTTAAGATCAAAGATCCTGTGTGCTATAACTAACACTGGGCACAAATAAATAAAAATAAACATTTTTATGTTTAAAATGACAGAGAGGGAAAAGCTGCACTGTGCTGCTGCTACCTCAAAGAAAGCTGGAATCATTGATTAACATCAGATAAAATCAACTATTAGGCAAAAATATTACTAAAGAGAATCACTTCAAGCAAGCCAGCAGAAAAGTGGGCAAAATAGATTAACAGGCATTTCACCAAATAATAAACACGAATAGCCAATAAATGTGGGAAAATCCCACCCTCTTTAGTAATAAGGAAAACACAAATTAGAACCACAATGAAGTATAATTTTACAACAGCAGATTTGTAAGACTTTTAAAGTCCGACAAGACTAAGATCTGGTAAGGCTGTGGAGCTGAGATAAGTTTGTGTGATTCTGGTGGATGTATTAACTGATGTTGTTTTTTAAAACAGTTTGGAATTTTCTTGAAAAATTACTGACAAATGTACCCTAAAACTCATTGTTTTCTCTCCTAGGTGTACACCTAAATAAACTCTTGCACATGAATACAAAGACATATATTTGAGTTTCACTAGCACCAAAAAAAAGTATGAAACAATCCAAATGGCCATCAAGGGAAGAATGGATAGTTAATCATGTTACACTTATTTTTATGAAATACTGTGTCAATGGGAATAGATGAACTAGAACTACATGGATGAACTGCACAAACATAATGTTGAGAAAAGCAACTTGCAGAAGAAAAAAGAGGCAGTATGACACCATGCATATAATGTTCAAAAGCATAGACAAGTAATCACATGTATGTGATAACATTATAACAGAAAGTAACAGAAATGATTAAAACAAATATTCAGAGCAGTGCTGGCCACTGTGGGGACAAAGAGGGCAAAATGAGGTTGAGGTGGCATACAGGAAGCTTTGGTGATGTTTGTAATGTTAGTTTCTTAAGCTTCAGGAGGGGTACATGGGTGTTCATCACAATTTTCTTTACGTGAGTGTGTGTGTGCTAAGTCGCTTCAGTCATGTCCAACTCATTGCAACCCCATGGACTGTAGCCCTCCAGGCTCCTCTGTCCATGGGATTCTCCAGGCAGGAATACTGGAGTGGGTTGCCACGCCCTCCTCCAGGGGATCTTCCCAACCCGCAGATCGAACCCACGTCTCTTACGTCTCCTGCATTGGCAGGCGGGTTCTTTACCACTAGTGTCACCTGGGAAGCCCGTCAATTTTCTTTATACCCAATATAAACATTATTGAGTGAGTGAAGTCGCTCAGTCATGTCCGACTCTTTGCGACCCCATGGACTATAGCCCCCCAGGCTCCTCTGTCCATGGGATTCTCCAGGCAAGAATACTGGAGTGGGTTGCCATTTCCTTCTCCAACAATGTTTATAATAATAAACATTATTATATCTATCTATATATTGACTTGTGTATCAAAAAATGGGTTGTCCAAAATGTTCGTTCAGGTTTTCTGTACCGTCTTGAAAACCCCAAATGAACTTTTTGGCCAACCCAATACAACAAAAAAGAGAGAGGGTAATTACACAGAAAAGGACAGTGGTCAGCTGTGCATGGTGAGAGGCATCATGCTCAGATTAGAGGCTGGTGGAGAAGGAGGAGCACGTAGGACAACCACTGTGGGTGTGGGGAATGTCACAGGAAATCACCAGCTTTCCAAAATACTTCTGGGGAAGGGCCGAGAGGGCTCTCGTGGGCTCTATGCTGACAAAAGAAATCATTATTTTGACACCCCTTCCTTTCCTGACTCTACACACTAATAATCATAACCCTAATACTCATACCCAGTGGCCCTGTGGTAAAGAATCTGCCTACCAGTACAGGAGATGTGGGTTCAATCCCTGGGTAGGGAAGATCCCCTGGAGAACGAAATGGCAACCCACTCCAGTATTCTTGCCTGGAGCATCCCATGGACAAAGGAGCCTGGTGGGCTACAGTCCAGGGGGTTGCAAAGAGTCAGACCCAACTGAAGAGACCAAACAACAAACAAACAAACAATGCTAATAACTGCCGTTTGTTGAGTGCCAACTATGTGCCAGATACGTTATATATGTATTATTTTCTTTATTTTACAGATGAGATAACTGAGGACCAGAGAGTTTCAATGGTTTCCTCAAGCTGGTAGTGGCCTTAATAGGAGCATTCATAATTAATAAAGTTGGGAATCAAACCCAGGTCTCTGCGATGCCAATGCCTGGTGTGCTTACCATTGTATCCTCCTTCTCTTCCATCCCACCATCCACATCCCTTGAGGCTGTTTTTATGCTAATTCTGATTTCTGCTTATGGTCGTGATACCAGGGAAAATGGGAAGAGAAAAAGAAAAAAAAAAATTTGCCACAGCAAACTAGCAGCCACAAAGGTGAGGAATAAATCCCCAAATCCTGTCGGGTCTTTTCCATGAAAGTTATGATATTATTGACTTTTCATGAATTTATCTGTAATCTGGGTGCACAAACAGTTGGAGGAGAGGAAAGTGGCTGACGTAACCTTTTAAATTTCACCCCATAATTAAAGAATGGGTTCTTACTACCGCAGTAATAAGACCTCCTACCATCGCCCTGCCTGTACTAAATCTCCAAAATGTTTGTTTCAAGCTTTCTGTCTTTCTCTATGGCACAGATAGCTGTGTTTCCCTTATGCCTCATGTACCTAACCTGTAATGTCATTTGAAACACACAAAGGTGTAATAACACTCTTCTGGAGTCAAGCCATGCACTGCAGCCCAGACCTGAACAAGAACCCTGGATAATGAATGACTCATTATGGTCTGTCTCATTCTTGGTTGAAAATAATCTTTCAATAACGAAATAACAGATTATACATAAGACACATGCTTAACTGGAATCACGGTCTTTAGTTCTAGCAGATAAATTCTGAAAATGTTGCTGATAATCTGAGATTGAGTTGGTTGGTTGTTTCCTAAGTGTTATCTTTAATAACAGAGAGCCTCGTAAGCTAACGTCATCTGTCTCCTAGTAGTCACATAATTCAGAATAACGTTTGGGTTTGCAGAAGACAGACATCAGGGGAAGATATGGGAAATACTGATTGTTTTGCTGGCCAAGGACGAATTTTGCCCAGATTTTCTGTATTCCCTGTCCAGAGTTGGAATGAATAAAGAAACAGAACAAGAAAGCTTTAATTGACAATATAATGCCCACAAGCATCAACAGATGTGCTCCATTGTAATGAAGCATGTGGGTCTAATTTGGCATCACTAACCACTTGGAGGATCTCCTTGCCGAGTTCTTGCAGGCTATCCTTCTAAACCTATGCTTGGCTGGCACCTGTGCCCTGTTGAAACTGGCATACCACCCTATGGGTGGGCACAGTGCCACCCTAACAGATGGCCATGAGAGTCATCATGCCAGAGAACTACTATTGTTTCTAGCAAGTTTAACTTAACAGCAATTGGAATCTCAGGGAAGAATGGCAAAATGGTGGTCTACCTTTCTGTGGAAGAGAAATTGTGATGTGTCTCCAATTTGTATTTCGGAGTCATTTCTTACACTAAATGAAAACTGACAGGGGAAGAAGTGGCACTGAGACAACAGTGTACCTGTCCCAAGGTGCTAGCAAAAAGAACAGTAAGACATTTCAAAGGTCCACAGTAAATTCAACACTCTAGTCTCCTACAGCCCATAAATAATTCAAATCCAATATCATTAAAAGTAATACTTTCAAACATTGTCACTAGAATTAACTTCCTGCTTGGTCACCTACCTCATTCTGCTCCTGTTGATAAAACACAGTTGTTCTCTTAACAATGCATATGGGATTTGGAGAACATTTGGGTTTTTGAGGGAGAAGATTTAATTTTAAAACTCACGTATTTCTAAATGATGGTTGGAAAATGTTAGATGTGAAGCCCAATATGTGCTTGAATTTTGTCAAAAATTGTCAGGCTGGATAGCAGAAATCAACCTGAAAATATTATAAATGAATGCACCAAACTGGGGAAGGAAACCCCCAAGATAGGAGGGAGTGTGGGGACGTTAGTAGTAGCTGAAGAAAAAGGCTATGTTTAGGGTGCAAAAATCATGCATAATATGGAAATAGAAACATATGGTTTAGGTCATATACTCACAGATTTCCTTCCAAACTTATCTATCTCCTTTACTCAAATAATAACTCAATGACTTAACCCCAATCAATACCAAAGTTCTGGGTAGGGCTATTTAAAGTCAAAAAGAGAGCTTATCTTTTATGAGCATCTCGATCCCTGGGTGGGGAAGATCCCCTGGAGAAGGGAATGGCAACCCACTCCAGCATTCTTGCCTGGAGAATCCCATGGACAGAGGAGCCTGGTGGGCTACAGTCCCTGGGGTTGCAAAGAATCGGATACAACTGAGGGACTAACACTGCATGTCAGGCATTGTGGTATATATTTTGCAGGTAGTCCTTATTTTACACAATTCTGATATGCACAAATTTGAGTCACCTCAGTTCAGTTAAGGGACAATAGTCCCCAACAACACAGTTCAAATTTCAGTTATTACAGTTTATGAGTTGTGAGTAATTACATGAAGTACAAACTTCACTGCTAGCTCTTCAGCCAATAAATCACCACAGAAATAACACCTGTGCCTCATGACTAGTGATGAATTACGTCACTTCTTTCAAAGTCTGTGGTTGGTCACTGAGTGTGTTATTTAGTTCAAGGACATACAGCAAAGTGTGTCACTGTTGTGTTGCCTCCGTCTGGGCTATTGATAAACCATGAAAAATAGTTGTTCTGGAGCAAGTGACAGTGGCGAAATTTTCACATCAAAGAGACTCTTGGAGATATTTCACCATACTGAAAGTACAAAGTTTAAAATACTGAAAACTGATCCAAATTTGAAAAAGAGTATGACAACTCACCAAGGCATAGAAAAGATGGTTGCTCCCTATTGTAAGTTACACAAGAAAAAGGCAAACACTGTTTAGACTACTCTCGATACTTCTTTAATAAAGAAAAATTTAATAAAGACTTTTACTTGCAATGTTTCTACTGTTTTAAATCATAGAATACTAAATACATATTCATTTACAGTTTTATTTCATTCCCCTATATATTCGTAGCTGACAATAAAAGAGTCTGCAATGTTTTTACAAAATTTTTAAAGGTCACAGAACTGTCATGGTTTTCCCATTAATCAGTGGGAACATGTGGCATGGTTTCACCTTACCACTTGTCACTTGTATGGTTCTGCACTATTGTGCAAAGCAAGGACTGCCTTCTATTATTTCATGTGAGACTCACAAAAAGCCTTGGGTGTAGGTATATGAGCCAAATGTCACGGGGGAAGAGCAGGGAACTTAAGTGCCTAGCTAAAGGTCAAACAGTTTAGAGATTATAAAATCATATATAAGGTAGGAGGCACTCAAAAAATGTTCTCTTCAAAATGATATAAACATACCTAATATGACTGGCCTCAAACTTATGCTTTTTTCTAATAGGTTATAGTCTTCTAAAGTAAATACAAAAATTACATTAAATACAGTCTAGAAATAGAACCTACCATATATGGTAATTTTATCATATGCACATATATGATAAATCATTTAGGAAAATAATTATTATTTAATAAATCAGATTTGGTTAACTGGATAGCAAATGGGAGAAAAGTCAAGATTTTAAAAAAGTCAGCCTCAACTAAACTACTAAATTTTGTGTATGAGATGAAATCAAAAGCTACATACTAGTTAAAACTCCCTGATTCTTCATATCAAATTCAATTCAGATGAATCTAAAATATAACAACAAAAAACAATATCATCAAGGTTATAAAAGATCGTTTGGTTAAATTTTTCTCAAAAGCTTGAGGTGAGAAATGCCTAACATGTCACAAGAACCAGAAACCATAATTTAAAAGTCTGGAGAATTTGAATATACAGAGATTAAAAATTAATATAGAGTTAAACAACATCTCAAAATTTAAAGGAAAATGACAAACTGAATAAAATATTTTCAACCACATGATAAAAACAAAAGAACTAATTGTATTTTAAGAAGCTCATTGTATATTTGTATTATATACAATAAGCTTTTATAAACTGAAAATGTAAGAAGAAAAATATTAAAAATGAAAAAAATGCTAAAAGGTGTTTTATAAAATAAGAACAGCAAAGCAAGTGGAAAGCATATGAAAGTATACTCAACTTCAATAATCATCTAAACAGCACAAATTAAAAACTGCAATTAAATATTGTTGCTCACTTATTTCCCCAGTAAGCAAACGTGAATTCTGTCAGCCCCAAGGAGGCAAGCACAAAAAACAAAAACCCATATTCATAACAATGTTATGAATAGGAAAAAACTTAAAAAAATCCAAATGTGGACAGGTTAAATAAATTACACACTGGACTAGCATGTAGCCAACAAAAAAGATGATTTTCTTTTTTTGGACATGGAAGTATGTCTGCAAACATCCCCCACTTTCTGAGTTTTTTCAATGATAAAAGTAGGATACAGAAATAAATATAAAGTGTGCTACCATTTATCTAAAACATGTGCACACTCTCTAGTTCTCCATTGATTTGCACCTAGTGTACAGATCCATGTGACTTGGCATTCTGAAGCACAAAACTACAGATTTGCATAATATATATTTTATTATTTGTGGAAAGGCTTAAATATTTGTTCCAAACCTAACAGGTCAATTTCTTTCAATGGACACTAATAAAAAATAATAGTGAAAATAGGAGTTAACAAAGTAAAATGTAGAAATGCCATACTTGGTGCAAAGAAAAGATGTGATCTACCCAAAGTCAGCAACATGCAAAGAAGTCATCTGAATGTTAGTCTAAAATGGTGATCTAAATAATGGGAACTCATCTAATACTGGCCACGTGTCACTACTAAGGCACAGGGATTGTAAAGGAATGGTGACATGGACCAAGGCTGGCTGTGAGCTCTTCATTGTAAACAGTCCAGAATTGCCTCAGCAGATCCCCAGAAATGAGACTCACCAAACTTAATACAGTAGATAACTCTGGGATATGCTACCCAGTTTTTTGTTTTTATTTCAGCTTTGTTGAGGGTAAAATTGACAAAGCTGTAAGATATTTAAAGTGTGTGTAGTGATGATTCAATATACAGATATGTTGTGAAAAGACCCCACACTCTTAGCAAATTATACAATACAGTGTCATCAACTATAGTAACGTTTCACATTAGATGCTCAGACCTTATGCATCATATAGCTGAAAGTTTTGTACCCTTTTACCAAGTTCTCCCAATTTCCCCCGACAACCACTTTTCTACTGTGTGTTTCTATGATTTTTACCTTTTTTTTAAACACTCCACATATAAATGATACCATAAAGTATTTGTCTTTCTTTGTATATGACTTATTTCACATAGCATAATGCCCCCCCACCCGGTCCATCCATGTTATTGCAAATAGCAGGATTTCCTTCTTTCTAGTGGCTGAAAAACATTCCATTGTATGCATATACCACATTTCTTTATCCATTGGTGGACACTTGTTTCCATATCTTGGCTATTGTCAATAATACTGAACATGGGGGGTACAAATATCTCTTTAATATCGCTACCCATTTTTATGTGAAACTTCCTTTATAGCACTCCTAAGAGAATCTTACCCAATCTAAAATTATGTTACTTTGAGGAAAGAACGGATAGATTCTGCCAAGTCACTTATTTGTAGACTTTGTTAGTATCACTGAGTTTATTTTGGGGGTGTGAATATGCCTATTTTGACCCCCAAAAATGGGAGATTCAAATAATTTCTTTCAATTCTGAATTTAATTTACTGTTTCTTTGTTTTTTCAAGCCAGCCCTGGTCTTGCAAAAGCAGTACCGCAAGGCCTGAGGTTAACATTATGCACAGGATTAAGTTATCAGAAGACGAAATGAGGTTGTTCCTATTTTCCTGGGTCGTCCTTGTGCCTATGCCATTTATTTATCTAATAAGAAACCACACCTGAGGGCTGGCCTTGAGAGAGTACAATCTGCCCTCTTCCTACCCTGCAGGCAGTTCCTTTCACAAACTGTCTTTGATTTCTTATTTTTAATTAGCATGCTTTGCTTAATAAGTGGCCAAATGGCAAAAGTCATTCTAAAGGTAAGTTCCTGAGCACAGCAACTGTCCACACGGACATAGAATCATCAACCTGGTTCCTAGTTGCATACTCACATCTGGGCAGATATAGCAGAAAAACAATTTACTTTCTATCTTGGGTTTAAATAATTAATTAGAGTAAAAGGAGGAAAAGGAAAAATGATGTCTATTTGATCAAAACATGAAAAGTCATTTAGGAGAAAGTGGTCTTCCAGTTGTTTGTATCTTTTTTTTTAATCAAAATGGGTCCAAAAGTGGCCTAACTCATCCCTCCTTGCCTCTGCTGTGAGCCCAGTGGTCAGAGTCGGACCTTGAGGGGTCAGCCAGACGGAGTGCACCTCCCAGGCAGCTGAGAGAAAAGAGAGCACATAGTATGGGCCGAGGTTTGAGGGAAGGGCAGAGCCAAGGACTGGAGGGCAAAAACAAAAAAACAATCCAAAATGCAAAAGCAGGGACTCCCCTGATTGTCCAGTGGCTGAGACTCCACAGTCTCAATGCAGGGGGCACGGGTTCCAACCCTGGTCAGGGAACTAGATCCCACATGCCGCAAACTAAGACCTGGCACAGCCAAATAAATAAATATTTTTAAAATCCAAAAGCAGAAATCTAAAGGAGAGGCATAGTCATAAACAGAGTCTGGCCCCAAATATAGGACTTAGCTTACTTTTTAACCTTAAACATGCTACTTAACTTCCTTGAGCCCCAACTTTTTCATCTATGTATGCATGCATACTAAGTCACTTCACTCGTGTCTGACTCTTTGCAAACCTATGGACCATACCCGCCAGGCTCCTCTGTCCATGGGATTCTCCAGACAAGAATACTGGAGTCGGTTGCCATGCCCTGTTCCAGGGGATCTTCCCTACCCAGGGATCGAACCTGTATCTCTTATGTCTCATGCGTTAGCAGGTAGGTAGTTTACCTCTAGCGTCCCCTGGGAAGCCCATCATGTCTCATGGGGCAATTAAAGGAGAGAACAGAGGGTAGGGAAGAGAAAGGACAATTTACTCAGAGGCTATGGTATGTTCCTAGGTGGGAGGGTTGGAGCATGAGGAAGCCTTGGTGTGACTTGGGTTTTGAGGACTGGAAGGCAGGGTGTGACGTGTGGGAGATGGATAGGGGAGGGTGGTGAGAGTCAGGGCCGATTAGGAAGGTAGGAGGCAGGTGTGAAAGATTTTGAATGCTGTACAAAGAAGCTTCTCCTCTAGGCTGGGTTTCTCCTCTGGTCTTTGAATTTTTATAAGCAAGTAAGTGATCTGATCAGATCCAGGGAGAGGAGAAGGAATTTCTCTATAGTATGACAGTTAAAACTACACCAAACTTCTCTGCAATGCAATGTAAACATTTTCAGAAAAACAAATTTAAATTATTTAAAAGCTGCAGAACCCTCATGCCTTAGATATGCTGTTCATAACATTAGATGTATTTGATAATTACTTATGTTAGATTCATTGTCTAAAAAAACACAAGAGTCAATCCTTTTAAAAAAAATCATTTAATAAAAGAGCTTTGAGAAAGCAGGCAATATAAGGACAACAGACAAGCGAGAGACTGTCTTTAAGTAGATGAGAGTAAAATTGAATGGGTTGTTTTTTTTACTTTCAGCTTAGACATGTTTATTTAATTACACACATATCTATTTTAACACACTAGTGTGTTACCACATCATAACATTTCCAATTCAAACTGAGAATTGTCGGGAGTATGGTTTAGCACTTCACAAAACAACTGCATAACAACCCATTCAGGCAAACTATGCCCTATTGCTTTCACAGTAACCCAAAGACTCCACACCCCAAAATGCCAGGACATAGAATAATATAAGACCTCAAAGGGAAACAAAAAGAAGACTGCCAGAAATTAAAACATATATTTCCCCAAAGCCATTGAGATGTACGAAGACAGGAACACAAGTCTGTGAATACAGTTCACTTACAAGAGATGGCACAGGCATGGTCCTAACAGCCCTGGAATAGGAAACATTTCTCTATGGAACTGGACTATCTCCCTATCTGGAAACTCGATGCTGTAACATTTTGACTACCATGTGTAACATTTTATTAACATTCAACAACCTTTGAAAATAATTGCCTTCTCCCAGTAAGGAATCTGTTCGAAAGCAATCAGGTTATATAGTTATTTCCCATTCCACCACAACCCAGAATAAAGGCCCTTCCTATAATGCACACGTTGGGGGAACTGGGTTCTGAGTAAGGGACTTTCCTACATGGTCATGTTAACACTGCCTTGTGTAGCACTCAGCGCCAAAAGGATGATGTACACTTACAACACATTCTTCACCATATGCCAAGACCTTAAATCATCTGAATCAAAAACAACTGCTTTCCTGAGGCAATATCAACTATTAATCACACTATTGATGAAAGATAGTCGGCAAATCATATTTCCCCACTTTCTCTTCTAATCAGGGAATCCTTTAAAAAGGCATTTAGAAAATTATCCTCAGTAACAAAACACAAAAGTCTGAAAGGCTGAACAGGAGGGTGCTGAAGAGGTTAAGGTACGTCTTCCCAGGGTCCATACCAAAAACATAATATTAGATAATGAACATTAATGTGGGCTTCTCATTCTCTATTTCAAATTAACATGATGTTCTTTAATTAGGCAAGGAAGTGCCAATGTAAATCAAACAAGAATAGACTCTTTCTCTAAATAATAAGTGAAGAAACATGACAGAGTAGGAAAGTACCAAATTAGCTACAAATTTTCCATCTCATTGTTTTCTGTAAAATAAAATTTTATAACGAACACCCTCCATACAAGCTGTGCCGGTAGGTCTCGCTTCCAAAAACACTCACAGAGCAGTAATAAAAACCAAGCATGAACTCTAGGACATCTGCTATGGCATTGTTATCAAATGCAATCATTTTGGTCACAAATCTATACTCGCTTCAACTTTTTGTTGAAATATTAGTTTGTCTGCAGCATCTCCAATCTGGCACGCGAGGACTGACAGATGCTCTGCTTTCACCTCAGCTTCAACTTACACGGCTCCTCATTATACCAGCTATAGCTCGGCAAACTATTCCTCTGTTCTGGAAGGAGGACAAAATGCCATCTGTCTCTGCACGGTTATCCAAACGAATACTGCAGTGTGAAGAAACTAGGCTCCAAATGGAAGGATGAGGGCGAGTTTCACCTTAGCCATATCCTATCACAAATTAGATGTGTATGTGTGTATGTAGAGAGGTATGCACATTTACATGTACACATTCTATATACATGTTTGTATTATACATATAGTAGCATGGGATCACTGCTCAAGTTTCCCAATTATCGCATGATGTGAACATTTCCAAGCCAAAAGCATGCCTCACCATTCCTAGCTCTATCCATAACCTGTGTACTTTACCTCACGTGACACTAATGACTAGCCACAAGGCAAAAGAGGTCCCCCAGAGAAAGATTTCAAGGTCATTCTGCAACTGAAAGCAGGTGGGGAAGCCTTACTATAAAAACTGGGCTAGATTTAGAGACACTGTAGAGAAGGAAAGGAGGAAATGTTTTTATGGACATGGAAGGACAAGTGAATTTCAATCCAGTCTCTACCCCTGCAAGTCGGGGTGAGGGGTGGCAGAGGAGGAAGGCAAAGAGGAGGAGGCCAGGGGTAAGGATGACACCACAGAGCCCTTGAAAATGCTGCTGCTGGCTTTGTGTTTTGTGAGCCCCAAGAGTAGGACTGGAGGTGGGAAGACACCAGAGATAACTGCAGAGCAGACTCCTTGCTGCTGCTAAGTCGCTTCAGTCGTGTCCGACTCTGTGCGACCCCATAGACGGCAGCCCACCAGGCTCCCCCGTCCCTGGGATTCTCCAGGCAAGAACACTGGAGTGGGTTGCCATTTCCTTTTCCAATGCATGAAAGTGAAAAGTGAAAGGGAAGTCACTCAGTCGTCCCCAACTCTTAGCGACCCCATGGACTGCAGCCTACCAGGCTCCTCTGTCCATGGATTTTCCAGGCAAGAGTACTGGAGTGGGGTGCCATTGCCTTCTCCGGAGCAGACTCCTTACCTGCCACAAAATGTGGAACTTGAACTTTATGTGCAACTGCGTGTTTGGCTTTGCTTCCCATGCTTCTGTAGAAGTGCAGCACAGAAATGGAAAAGAACTTTCAACGTGGAGAGGAATTTCATACTTCAAGAAATTCAAGAAGCTCTTTAAAGCCAGTGTTTTCTTCTGCAGAGGCGCTGCAGATCAAGACCAATTGGGTTAAGAATCTTGAGATTTGAAGACTCTGACTTAGGGGATATTCAGCCCTTTACTCCTGAATCTCTTGACATTTAAAGTTGCCTGCTCAGGGCCAACAGTATATTCTCACTAGCTAGCAATTGATAGGTACCTAAGGCCTCCTGGCGTCCATATGAGGGCCCAGTCATTTTCAAACTAAGTCCTCGTCTGGACCCCTAACCCCAGACATCTGTCTAAAAAATTGACAAGAATTAGAAGTCAAAATGAATGCTGTTGTGGTTTTTTTTTCACTCCAAAGTTAATTGGTTTGGATCTGTTTACATAACCTTTGGTTTAATTCTATAGTTTTTGTGAAATGAGATTCTGAAAGCCTTATATGAAAGCTATCAGTCCAATTCCCATATGGGTCAGTGAACTTCACTCCATCACATGTCACAGCCGCATGCTGTCCCCTCACCCCACTGAACCATCTGGCAAATGGTGCTGTTGGTCACCACGGGAGCTAAGGGGAAAATGTGGCCAGATCCGTACAGCCCATCCTTGTGGCTGTGAGGGACGATGGGAAATCAGGAGAGCCATCTTGAGACATGCAGGACAGCTCATTTCATTTTGCTGGATTTTCCTCTCCCACATTGAACTTCATTCACCGGCATCATGACTGCCAGAGTTGTCTGCAGTTCCTGGGTTCACCTGTAATTAACCTGTAATGATAAAACTCTGTGGATTTGTAGTGATGTTAGTCTGTTTTATTGTCATCAAGACAATAGAAACCCTGCCAAGAGAAAGGTTTGCCTCGACGTGGAGGCAGATTTGAAGGAAAAGCAAGCACCTGTGCAGGGCCAGAAGTCCTGCTCTGCCTCAGGACAAAAGCTGCCGCTGAGACAGGAAGCCCACCCACGTCAGCCACGCCATCCGTAAAAGTCCTCGGCTTCACCTTGCAATCATCCCCCTATTGCACTCTGGGCACCTGACTGCTCCCTGCTCCTCTGAACTCTACTCTCCTCCCAGACTTTACTTTTCTGACTCTCCTCTAGCTCTTTGTGGCTCCTAGCCTTCTTTATTAGCAGTCTCCTTGGAGCATCCCTGATACTCACTTAGCTTGCCTCTGGCCAGACCCATTGTGCTAGGCTCAAAAGCAGGATAAGGCTGGAAGGGCTTCGGATACAAAGTCCAGTGATCTGAGCTCCAGCCCCACTGGACCACTAAAAACAGCATGACCTGAAGCAAATCCACTACTTTCTTGGTATACATGCTTTCTCCTTTTTCAGATGGAGATAATTACACTGATCCCACCTCTTTCCACAGGGATAAAACAGTGCCTGGCACAGAACAGGCACTCAATCCATATTTACTAACATATGGAAAGATTAGAAAGTAAGAGTGTTGTCCAAGGCTAAGGTGATATGAAAACATATCTCCACAGCAAAAGAGTTTCAAAGTTTCATGCTTCTCAATTGTTGTTTAGTCACTAAGTTGCGTCTGACTCTGCAACCCCAAGAACTGTAGCCTGCCAGGCTCCTCTGCCCATGGGATTTCACAGGCAAGAATACTGGAGTGGGTTGCCATTTCCCTCTTCGGGGATCTTCCTGACCCAAGGATCAAACCTGCATCGCCTGCGTTTCCTGCATTGCAGGCGGATTCTTTACCACTGAGCCACCAGCAAAGCCCATGCTTCTCAATATAGCATCAAATCTAAAATGGTAGCAATTGCCAAGTGATGGTCTTGTACATAAATATGGGTACATTAACAATGGTGGTCGTGGTGGTTTAGTCGCTAAGTCATGTCTGACTCTTGCAACCCCATGGACTGTAGCCCTCCAGGCTCCTCTATCCATGGGATTCTCCAGGCAAGAATACTGGTTACCCTTTCCTTCTCCAGGGGATCTTACCAACCCAGGAATTGAACCCAGGTCTCCTGCACTGCAGGCAGATTCTTTACCAACTGACTTATGAGGGAAGCCCAAAGTGAAAGTGAAAGTCGTTCAGTCATGTCTGACTCTTCACGACCCCACGGACAGGAAGCTCTTAATGGCTAATATTTATTAAGTGCATATTAGGTATCAGGTAATAGTCTAAGCACATTACATGGATTAATTCATCTATCCCTTACCACAACCGCACAATACTGTTATTTGGGTTTTACTTATGTGAAACTGAGGCTCAGAGATGTTATGCAACATGCCTCAAGTCACCCACACAGGGGATAAATGAGAGCACAGGGATTTGAGTCCACACTGTCACTGGTTTCAGAATCTGTGTGTTTTCATGATGCCATTCTACAGCTGAAGGTCAAAGTAAAATAGGCAGCAGAAAATATATTGGGTTGGCCAAAAAGTTCATTTGTGTTTTTCCATCACATGTTCCTGAAACACCTGCATGAACTTTTTGGCCAACTCAATAAATTAGCTTATCACAAACCAGACTTATGTTGATGTCCTAGATCCCAATAACTAAACAGAAAGCAGAAACCAACTACAGTTGAGCCTCCCCAACACAAAAACTACAAAACTAGAGTCAGTATCAATAACCTTGATGACAAACATCCCTTTATAAAGCAATCCTTCTTTTTTGCTATCAGTCTACATGCGGGCATATTAAGGCATCATTCACTTTGTGTCATATACTGTTTGCAGGACATCTGCTACATTTTTCCTTCATTGTGTAAGGCAGCCGTGAGAAGGTAGAAGGATCAGTCAACTTGGAGTCAGAAGGGCAGGGTTATGGTCCTTGCTGGCATCAATCACCCTCTGTTTCTCATTGGTAAATTAAGGAGGTTGGAACAGATTTCATATTAAGCTTCTGCAGGGGCTACAATTATATGGTCTTAGAACGCTGAAGTTAATATTATACCTTGAGCTTAAATGGGTTGAGGGCAGAGTAGAGGGGAGCCTCAATGTTCTGAAACACCAGAGAAGGCACTGGAAAATCCACAGAACCTCAATCCAGAATAGTCTGTAGTATCAGCCCCAAATACTTTAAATTTCTCATGGCAATAATGGGATTTAACTTTTTATTTTGAATTGGGGTATGGCCAATTAACAATGTTGAGAGGTTTCAAATGAATAGTGAAGGGACATGTGTCCCTTGTCCCCCAAACCACTGTCCCATCCGCTGCTACATGACATTGAGCAGAGTTCCCTATGCTATATAGTAGGACCTTGTTGGTTATCAATTTTAAATACAGCAGTGTATACACGTCCATCCCAAACTCCCTAATTATCCCTTCCCCCTACCCTTCCCCCCAGGTAACCATAAGTTCTTATGGTTCTCAGTGCTTACTGAATAAAGAAATAATTCCAAAGTGTGTGCTCTCATCGTTCTTGATGCTGTCACATAATTAATTTAGTGAAAATTTGAAGCAAATATTCACATTTTAGAATTGAGGAAGCGGGAATTTGCTGAAGGTGAGTGAGTGGCTTCCCCAAATCCACAAGAAAAAATAGCTAGGAAGTGGGAGAATCTGGCACGTTCCCAATCCTGACCTTCTTACAAGTTTTTCATGTTATCTGTCAATTATGAATTACTCTTTAAGAAAAAGAAAAAAGGAATCTTTGTGGAACATTACTTTAAGTGATGGAGCTATGTGTCTTGGGCTCATTTTCAACTTTGCTGCCATCCACTCACACCTCTGTAAATGCAGACACATATACCCAGGCTATTGGCCTCTTGAGTTTCAGGTTTAGAGTCATTTGAAACCCCTACTGCAAACCCCAGCCAGGCGTCACTCATTCACAGCACTGCCATGAGAATCACCCTTTGAGCGTTAAGAGTCATACCAGGGTCTTGCGTGCTCTTTCAGTTCCTTCCATCAATTTCATGTATTTCTTATTAATATAAAAGCAAGCACATTCATGCTGAAAGACATTTAATATTATAAACTCAAATGGATAACTTTTTTGGTCTTCATTGGGTAAGAAATTAATAGAAATAAAGTATATCTTTTATTTCCCATACACTGCAATTTTATAAAACTGTCAGTGTTGGTTATTTAGGATGGAGCAAATACATGATTTCCATTGAAATGGTATGAAAAGCAAAAGCAGTGTTAGGAGTTTCAGAGGTTTCACTGATTGGCTTTATAGAAGGAAGTCTCCAACATCACCACACCCTCCACAGAGCATCCTTGGGCATCGCTGGCACCATGCTACTTACATTAGCAAATAATTCTTGTTGCTGCTGCTGCTAAGTCACTTCAGTCGTGTCCGACTCTGTGTGACCCCATAGATGGCAGCCCACCAGGCTCCCCCATCCCTGGGATTCTCCAGGCAAGAACACTGGAGTGGGTTGCCATTTCCTTCTCCAATGCATGAAAGTGAAAAGTGAAAAGTGAAAGTGAAGTCACTCAGTCGTGTCCGACTCTTCGCGACCCCATGGACTGCAGCCCACCAGGCTCCTCCATCCATGGGATTTTCCAGGCAAGAGTACTGGAGTGGGGTGCCATCACCTTCTCCGAATAATTCTGAACAGGCGCATATAATGGCAGACCATGACCCATCATCATTGAGTGTGATCGGGGGGCTTACTCCTGAATGAGGCCACCCATAGCACAATCCAAGGCCACTCCCACAATGTCAAACCTCTTCTCACACACATCTGACAGGTCTATTTCTCCCACTCAACAGAAAGCTCCTCAAGTGAGGCGCCCTCTTCTTACATCTCTGTGCCTCTGTGCCTAGGCTCTATGGGTCTGGTGCCTGGTAGGTATCCTGCACAAGTTCACTGAATGAATACAGGTGGACTCTCTAGACACGGTTCATCCCTTTTTTCTAGTCTTCAAAGCAGAAAATTCAAAAAGGCATTTGAAATGCCTATCTTTACTGCAGCTGCCTGGTTAAATCTGCTCACTTCTCATAGAGGCCATCTTTTTGCTTCAGTAAGGCACACATCTGACAACACGAGTTTACCTCTAAAGTGGAGTGGCTCCATTTCAAATGACAAAATGAGATGGCCAGGAAGACTGGACTACTGCAAAGCAAACTGTCATCCCAACCACGAAGTGGGGGTCATTCTCTTAGACTGGATCTTCCACAACATTCCATCCAGTTCCTATGATTTGCATTATATGTTTAAGCACAACAGTTTGGGGAAATTCTTCTCAAACCATTCACTCACTTGGGAGTTATTTCTTCTCATTTTTATTGATGCAATTACAATATCTTAAAATTCTAAAGGATCTTGATCCCAGTCTTTCACCCAGATTAGAATAGAATAGAAAGAGCATGGTCTTTGGTACCATGTGGTAGGCAAAATTTTAAGATGACCCCCACTAATCCACATCCCTGCATAATCTCCTACTCTTGAGTATGGGCAGAACCTGTAACCTATTTCTAATCAATAGAATGTGGCAGAGGTGATAGAATTTTGCATATGTAACTAAGGCCCCTAATTAGTTGACTTTAGTTAGTTGGAAGGGAGATAATCCTAGGTGGACCCGACCTAGCTGGGTGAGCCCTTTAAAGCACGATCTCAACCCTCCTGGAAGTCAGAGACTTGAAGGACCAGAGACACTGTCTCTATTCATTGCTGGATTAGCAGAAGCAAGCTGGCATGTATTCTACAGACATAAGGAATTAATTCTGCCAACAATCAGAGCCTGAGACTGGGTCCTTCCCTAAGTGAACTTCCAGATGAGAATGCAGCCCAGACGATACCTTGATTATATATAGTCTTGTGAAACCTTGAGCAGAGAACCTAACAAAGCTACACCTGAATGTCTGACCTACAGAAATTGTGAGTTAATAAATGAATGTCATGTCAAGTTGCTATGTTTGTGGAAATTTGTAATGCAGCAACAGAAAACTAATATAGCATCATATACACCTGGAGTCCAATGCTAGCACCACTTCCTCCTATGCATGTATATCACTTCACACTTTGGACCTTAGTTTCCTAATCTATGTAATGGAGATTATGTCATTATCTTACAGGCCCATTGTGAGAAGCAATTAAAAAAAGAATATTTGTTGAATCCCACTCAATGCCAGGCATTGTTCTAGTTGCTGGGCTTTCATAAAGGAACAAGCCAGACAAGGTGCCTATTCTTATAGAATTCAAACACTAGTGACAGTAAACAGTTTAATATATGAATGAATAAGAACATATGATGAAAATAGGATGATGTGGTAGGGAGTGACTAGGAGGCACACCAATTGAGTGGCTGAAAAACTCTCCAAAGAGGTGACATCTTACCTGAAATCTGAATGACAAGAAGGAATCCATTGTGTGAAGATCAGAGGGCAGGGTATTTCAGAAAGACTAGAGAGCAGATGCAAAGCTTTCAAGTAGGAAACAGTTTGGTGTTTTTGTGGAACATCAAGAAGGCCATGGAGGCTGAAGCAGAGCGAGCAGAGTGGAGAGAGGGCAAGGATGAGGTGGAGAGGTAGGCAGGGGCCACATCATATAGAGCTTCATAGACCACAGTTAAGAAATTGCTCTTATCCCATTTTCCAGTGGAGGGTTTCAGCTCCAGTGAGTGGCAGTATCTGATTTCTATGGTTATAAAATCACTCTACTGCTGTGTGGTACTTGGACTAAAGGATTGAAGAAATGAAGACAGAAGTATTCCAGATGGTCGTTCAGTTCAATAAATGATTTTATCAGTGATTAAATATAGATTGAGGCCCCACAAAAAGTGAAATGCCATATTGTTTCCATGTTTTCACCCCCTACCCCTCTTATTTTCTTACAGCAGTAATCCAGTGCATGTGTACATACAGCATCTGACTCAACCAGCAAGGCTAGAGCAGGAGGTTTCTTTTATAAGGTAACAAAAACACTATGGTTAAGTGAACTCACAAGAGCTAAAACATCATGTGAAAACCACAATATATTAGGGTGAGATGAGGATCCAAAAGGAAGGATGTCAAAGCCCAAGGTGACCAGAGAAAGGAAAGGAGGCAGGCTATAGAATGAAGGAGAAAAGAGTCAAGGTCAAAATCAAATGGGGAATGGGTAGGAGGACAGCCTAGGTCAGGGGTCCCCAACCCCCAAGCCACAGACCAGAAACATCCCACGTCCTGTAACAAACGGGACCTCACAGCAGGAGGTAAGCAGTCGTTGAGTGACTGAAGCTTCCTCTTCAGAGTACATCATGAGAAACACTGGGCTGGATGAATCACAAGCTGGACTAAGACTTCTGGGAGAAATATCAATAACCTCAGATATGCAGATGACACCACCCTTATGGCAGAAAGTGAAGAACTAAAGAGCCTCTTGATGAAAGTGAAAGAGGAGAGTGAAAAAGTTGGCTTAAAACCCAACATTCAGAAATCTAAATCATGGCATCCGGTCCTATCACTTCATGGTGAATAGATGGGGAAACAGAGGAAACAGTGACAGACTTTATTTTGGAGGGCTCCAAAATCACGGCAAATGGTGACTGCAGCCATGAAATTAAAAGACGCTTGCTCCTTGAAAGAAAAGTTATGGCCAACCTAGACAGCATATTAAAAAGCAGAGATAGTATTGTGCCAACAAAGGTCCATTTAGTCAAAGCTGTGGTTTTTCCAGTAGTCATGTGTGGATGTGAGAGTTGGACCATAAAGAAAGCTGAGCACCAAAGAAATGATGCTTTTGAACTGTGGTGTTGGAGAAGATTCTTGAAAGTCCCTTGGACTGCAAGGAGATCCAACCAGTCCATCCTAAAGGAAATCAGTACAGAACATTCATTGAAAGGAATAATGCTGAAGCTGGAACTCCAATACTTTGGCCACATAATTGGAAGAACTGACTCATTGGAAAAGACCCTGATGCAGAGAAAGATTGAAGGCGGGAGAAGAAGGGGACGACAGAGGATGAGATGGTTGGATGGCATCACTGACTCAATGGACATGAGTTTGAGTGAACTCCAGGAGTTGGTGATGGACAGGGAGGCCTGGTGTGCTGCAGTCCATGGGGTCACAAAGAATCAGACACAACTGAGTGACTGAACTGAACTGTATTTACAGCTGCTCCCAATCATGGCTCACGTTACCACCTGAGTTCTGCCTCCTGTCAGATCAGTGGCAGCATTAAACTCTCATAGGAGTGCAAACCCTACTGCACTTGAATCCTCCCGACACCATCCCCATCCCACCCTAGTCCGTGGAAAAATTGTCTTCCACAAAACCAGTCCCTGGTGCCAAAATGGTTTGGGACTGCCAGTCTAGGTGATCACTGAATATCTAGAATCTTCAAAGATATTCCACAATTTCCAGATGGAGCATGCAAATGGGTTAGCTGAGTTTGAAGGGCCAGGCAAAACAAAAGAGAGGCATATGTGTGTGCACATATATAAACATGTGTGCATATTCATCATTTATCTGGGACTTAAATGGATGAACATGAAGCCTAAAAATAGAATCAGTTTCCCTGGGAAAATCTCAAAGAGTTTTAGCAAGCTGAGGAGTATCATTAAACACAGTTTTTTGTGTGTGTGTCAGAAGTGTTTCTGTTTGCCAAGGCACTCCATTAATTAAAGATATTGTGTGATCTTAGACCCAGCCTGTAATTCCACCTTTAACATTCATCATGAGCCAAAAATGGAAAGAAACCAATGAATTGTGACTTAAAACATCTCACTAATACATCTGACATATCCAGCAGGTGAACAAAGAAAGGGCTTTGACAGCATGGAGTGCTAAACAAATACACAGTAATAGAGATAACCATCTCCCCCAGAGGGCCTGGGGCCCCAATGACGGCCTCGCTCTTTTTCGAGAAATAGTAGGGCAACACCCAAGAACAATACCTATTGCCATTTCCAGTAACAAAAGCCTCCAAACACTCCAAGCTTCTTGTTATTTTTAGTTTACAATAAACTTTCCATCACTTAGAATATAGATATGCTAAACCAACAGACATATCTTAAGTGTATGGTCCATGGGGACAATTTTCTTAGGCCTAAGAAAGGTTTTCTTAAGCTTCATTACAAATGCTAAAAAAAAAAAAAAAAACACATGAATACAGGAGGGATATCAGCTTCACTCTAGGGCTTTCTCAGCCTGTATTTATCTGTTTGTAATTCTTTCTCATGAAGTCACTGTATTTGGGTCTGATCTTTTCTTGTTTCCCCAATCCACCCTCCTCCCATCCAAAACCAGTCCAATACCATATTGATTTGTTTTTCATACTTGCATGTGAGCACAATCATAGGTTATAAAGAAAATCTGACTAAATAAGTCAATATCAGATCCACAGCCATCTATTGGTACATAAGAAATAGTCACTCTCCAATGTTTATTCTTCAGTGCAAAAAGTTTATTCACTATTCAAGAGGGATTGGCAGGTCACATTCAAGTTTAGAAATGTGAATTCAATTACCTGAGGCCACTTAAGTGAATTTCCACTTAAATTTGGTGTCAGCTCAGAAGTTCTAAGTCATTTCTGACTAGCAGTTTTTGATCTGATGGAAACATTTAATCAATTATCAAAGAAATTAAATTATTGACCAGCCTATTAAAGTTTAAGGATATGTACAGAGTGGCATTTCTAAGGGTGAATCCAAGGGGGTATATTTGTGTAAAAGATACAATTTTTTACTTCTGTGCCTCTTCTTTTAGGCTCTGAACCCCATGAAGGCAGAAACTGCCTTTCATCTCAGTGGCCCTCATGGCAGAGTGGGTGACACATATTAGGTTCAAAAGTAATGCTGTTCAACTAAGGACTGTAAATTCAAGGTCTATGTCTTGAAGTTCTTATATTTGAATAGAGAAAATTGGGTACACATGCAAACTGCAATACTATGAGGCAGTTGATTAAAAGTATCTTATGCCTAGAACACATTAAATGCAGTAAAAATACACGAGATGAGGAATCACTTTAGGAGGGGGTAATATGCAAAGAAAGTCACAGAAATAGAATTGGGTCAGATTTCTAAAGATGAGTGAATATGGTTGTAAGAGATGAATATTCTAAATACTGGGGATTCTAGGAGCAAATGCAGGTAGGTAGGAAAATCCAGTGCATATTCATGAGATGAGAAATATTCCAGATGCAATTAGACATAATGTTGGGCACATGGAAAAGAAAAAACTACAAAAGTATCTGGAAAGCAGATTTTAGAGGTCCCTCACACCAGGTTAGGAATTTGGACACTACTTTATTAAGTAGTCAATTTAGTAGAATTTTACTCAAGAGTCACTAAAGATTTGTGAGTAGATTGACATAAATTACAGTAACTACTTGTGAGAGATATCAACAGAACTGAAAGTTATATCTAAAAGTTAGAGAGAAAAAATACAGGAAACCTCAGATGAATCTACATAGAGAACCACATGAGTTACGTACATGGAGTGATCAAACATGGAGATCATCAATCCAAATAGAAGAAAAACTCAGGTACAATCAAAACCACCTATGCATCAGAGCGAGTGACAGTAATAAATAAGAATGAGCATCCTCTAAAAATGCTAATGTGAGTAACCACAAGAATTCAAAACAAAAACCACTATGAGATATTCAATATTTTGTCAGACACATGAAGGCGATCAGATCAAGTCTAAATTTTATGTCCAAAGTGAAACTTAAGCATGCAGGCATCGCAAGTTGAAATACACACAGAAGCAAGATGAGTGTGATGCCAGGTGAACCCCAGCTCCACCACTCGGGGACTTGAGGCTACCCACTTAGCTTCTCTGACCCTCCGTACTAGCAAAATAATGATTACAATAACAGGCATCTACAGAGTTGGTGTATCAAATGAGAAAATGCAAGCAGAAAGAACCCTGTGAATTGAAAAGGCCAAGCTTAGTTCTTCTCAGAAGTTGATGTGTCCCTAGAAATCACCAAGGAGCTTTCTTTTTTTTTTTTTTTAATCATTTGGCTGTGCAGCACAGCATGTGGGATCTTAGTTCCCCAACCAGGGATCGAACCTGTGCTTGTTGGCAGTACAGAGTCTTAACCACTGGACCTTGAGGGAAATCCCACCAGGGAGCTTGTTTAAATGTACATTCCCAGTGCCACTGCCACAGAGACTTGGGTAAGCAGGATGGCAATAGGGTTCTGGGGTTTTCTTTTTAAAAAAAAATTGTGGTTTAAAAAACAACATAAAATTGACCATCTTCACTGATTTTTTAAGTGTACAGTTCAGTAGTGCTAAGTATATTCACTTTGTTGTACAACAGATTTACAGAGCTTGATCCCCAGCTCTCTGCTTCCCTTCCCCCCAAGCCCCTGACAACCTCCTTTCTATTTTCTCTTTTTATAAATTTGGCTTCTTTCCATACCTCATACAAGTGCAATCATATAGCATTTCTTTTTTTGTGACTGGCTTATTTCATTTAGTCTAACATCCTTAAGGTCCATCCAGGTTACAGGATGGATCAGAATTCCCTTCATTTCTTAAGGCTGAATAATATTCTATTGTATATATATCAAAATCACATTTTTATTTATCCATTCATTGGTTGATGGACACATGGATTGCTTCCACCTCTTGGATATTATGAATAATGCTTCTATGTACATAGATGTGTAATATTAATATTTCTTCATGATCTGTCCATTATTTTGAATATATAGTGTTTCCAGATTATGTAACAGTTTTTTGTTTTTTTTTTTTAGGAACCACAATACTAATTTCTACAGCAGCTGTACCATTTTACATTCCCACCAGCAGTGCACCAGGGTTCCAATTTCTCCATATCCTTAACAAGACTTATTTTCTGACTTTTTTTTTTAATAGCAGCCATCCCAATGGATGTGAGGTGGTATCTCTTTGTGGTTTTATTTGCATTTCTCTAATTCTCTCTCTAAAGGGATCTGCATTTTTAACATGTTTGCCATTGGTTCCAATGGAGAATCACATTTTGAGAAAATCTGCTCTAGATCAACAATGGTTGCTGTTTTTCAATGAGTATGAGGGCCATGAAGATGACCATTGCTTTTTCAGCACAGATACTACAGAAAATCCAAGACTATCCTTCTAAACTACATTATAATTGTACTAAGAACTTATTTCCTAAATTCGTCTAACAATGGATGCTGACTTTTTGCAATTACTTTCTTGTTACAAGCCACTGGCGTGATGCAAGTGCAAGTTCAAATCACCCATGACTGACATTCATCACTGCCCATTCATCTAACTGGTAAAGACAGGTATGTATATAAAGAGCATCTTAAAGAATATGATTTTTATTCATGAGATGTTATTTATACTACCCATATTTTCCAACAAAGAGAATATTTCTCCACTCATCTCTTTTCTTTTGGCCACAACCACTATTTTTAGCTCACCGGCATCCTGACCCACCCCCAATTTTAATTTTCTGCATAATTTGTATGTGCATTCATTTTATCATTGGAATGGGAGTGCCAGTCTAATCCATGATATACTCTATACTACATACACCAAGAGATTTTTCTCCCTTTGGGTATAAAATAACTTGATCTTTGCACAAAGGTTCATGGGAATAACCAAACAAAATTGGGAGGGGGGTTATCTTGGAAGTTGAAGAACAGTAAGAATTTTCACTAAAAGCTACATTTGGAAAATAATTATCAAGAACTTAGTATGTACCAGTTACTCATAGATTCAAAGACCAGAATATTCCAGTCACCACTTCCTGTAAAAAGAATCATTTTGATCTAAAGTACTTTCAAGACTGAAGTCACAGCCAGAGCTACAAATAAATTGAAAGACTAACTCATTCATTATTTCTTTGAGTATTTTCTAAGCCTATATTGTGTTCCAGGCACTGTGATAGATGCCAGAGATAGAATAACATTTCCATTCTAAAGAATGGTGTTTCATCATTGAAGAATCATGCTTGACCTAGTAAGGGGCATCTATTTTCCAGTCTAAGTGTTGCTAGATCAAGCTTATTTAGTTTAACCCGAACAATAGACCGCACTCTTGCTTTCTTAATCTTTGCCCACCTATACACATCTCTTTGTTCTGTCTTGCTCACACAGACCTCCCTATTTGCCCTTAGTGGTAATATCCCTATGTTTACTTCAGTTCAGTTCAGTCACTCAGTTGTGTCTGACTCTTTGCGACCCCATGCATCTCAGCACGCCAGGCCTCCCTGTCCATCACCAACTCCCTGAGTTCACTCAGACTCACGTCCATCGAGTCAGTGATGCCATCCAGCCATCTCATCCTCTGTTGTCCCCCTCTCCTCCTGCCCCCAATCCCTCCCAGCATCAGAGTCTTTTCCAATGAGTCAACTCTTCACATGAGGTGGCCAAAGTACTGGAGCTTCAGCTTTAGCATCATTCCTTCCAAAGAAATCCCAGGGCTGATCTCCTTCAGAATGGACTGGTTGGATCTCCTTGCAGTCCAAGGGACTCTCCAGAGTCTTCTCCAAAACCACAGTTCAAAAGCATCAATTCTTTGGTGCTCAGCCTTCTTCACAGTCCAAATCTCACATCCATACATGACCACATGAAAAACCATAGCCTTGACTAGACAAACCTTTGTTGGCAAAGTAATGTCTCTGCTTTTGAATATGCTATCTAGGTTGGTCATAACTTTCCTTCCAAGGAGTAAGCGTCTTTTAATTTCATGGCTGCAGTCACCATCTGCTGATCTTCAATTATTAATTTTTTTTCTTTCCATAGGATTGAAACCTATTGCATAAAAAAAAAAGCTCATAATACATTAAGGCAGTCTATCACATCTAAGTTAAAATAGTACAAGGAGTGCTTGACTTCAAGGATAGAAATATGAAAACCAATATAAACTATATTATGAAGTCAACAAGATCCAGGTAAAAGCCAAAGGAAGTTAATGGAGAAAGTTTCTGGACAAAGAACATTCATCTGTGTTCCCAGACACAGCCCCTTGCCACCACACAAGAAAAGACAGTTCCAAATTTCCAATCAATGGGAAAGTCCATGCATTAAGAATTTGGCTGTTACCCAAATAGATATTTTCCCAGACAGGTGATCTTAAATTACATTATTTTGCTTTAAAATGTTCTGGCAACATAGAATGACATATATGTTTCGCTTTGGAGAAGTATGAGGATGGTCCTTTAGGGGTCAAAGTTCCTGGGGGTAGGGTAGCGGAAAAGTTCAGGCTGCTGGTAACCACGGTGTAAAGAGAATTCTAGGCCTCAGTGTTGTCAGAAGCGCCTCCATAAATCAGTAACTAACCCAACATTAAAAGGCAAGAAATCACTCTGAAATAGGAAAAATTCTTTTTTTCCATCTGAAAAGAATACTTCCTCACCAGCCCTCAGCAATTCTTTCCCTGGAATCCCAGCTCTTTAAAAAACCCACCATGGTGGATAAGAATGAAGGCCTAGGAATCATGCCTGTTGATGACATCTTTGGTAATAGAGTCAACCGAGAGCATGCCAGTTACTGCTATTTCTCCTTAGTTAATACTTGGCACACTAAGGTTTCAGTGAGAAACCAAAATGCATTACCATTTTGTAACAAAAATTAAAAAATCAGGGAGCTAAGAAATGTGTTCAAATCTCACATTCATTCACTGCTGTGTCTGGAAAAGCACATGACTAATGACTCTGTGTTTTCAGCTGAAGTATAATCTCATTCATAATTGAAAAAGAAACCCACATAGCTACCAATACGTTCTGGTAGTCTATGCAATTTTAGGCCCGGAGAAGCTGGGGTATCTGAGTGGAAAGAACGGGGGTACCCACCAAGCATTCTAGAGAAAGGGTTGGCAATCAGAGAATACAGCCTACTAATGGTTGTAAACTAATGGTTTTAAACAGGACATGGCCAGGTGGACCTAGTTATATTATGTTAGAGTGTGCTCACCTTTTGTACACGTTCTTACTCTTGGAAGAAATTACCCCCCCACCCATTGGATTCACATATCTGAGGCCTATTCTTTCAAACACAGTCTCTTCCACAAACTATTCCACAAATTGCTCAGTCTTACAGGCCATGTCACCCTATAAAGTATTTCAGATTTGAGTTGCTGTCTGTATCTCAATTGACATACAGTATAACATCTTGCTGATATTTATCTTCTATCTATATATTTCTTCTTTCCCAACTGGACAGTAAGTCACTTAAGTAGTTATCCCCTTTAGAACAGCCTTAAAACGTGGTTGCCCTTCTCTCTCTCTTTTTTATTTTTTTTTTTGCTATTTTATTATTTATAATTTTTTTAAATTTTAATTGGAGGCTATTTATTTTACAATATTGTATTGGTTTTCCCATACATTGCCATGAATCCGCCACGGGTGTACATGTGTTCCTCATCCTGAACCCCCCTCCCACCTCCCTTCCCATCCCATCCCTCTGGGTCATCCCAGTGCACCAGCCCCAAGCACCCTGTCTCATGCATCGAACCTGGACTGGTGATCCATTTCATATATGATAATATACATGTTTCAATCCCAATCTCCCAAATCATCTAACCCTTGCCCTCTCCCACAGAGTCCAAAGGACTGTTCTATACATCTGTGTCTCTTTTGCTGTCTTGCATATAGGGTTATCGCTACCATCTTTCTAAATTCCATATATATGCTTTAGTATACTGTATTGGTGTTTTCCTTTCTGGCTTACTTCACTCTGTATAATAGGCTCCAGTTTCATCCACTTCATTAGAACTGATTCAAATGTACTCTTTTTAATGGCTGAGTAATACTCCATTGTGTATATGTACCACTGCTTTCTTATCCATTCATCTGCTGATGGACATCTAGGGTGCTTCCATGTCCTAGCTATCATAAACAGTGCTGTGATGAACACTGGGGTACATGTGTCTCTTTTAGTTCTTGTTTCCTCAATGTGTGTGCCCAGCAGTGGGATTGCTGGGTCATATGGCAGTTTTATTTTCAGTTTTTTAAGGAATCTCCACACTGTTCTCCATAGTGGCTGTACTAGTTTGCATTCCCACCAACAGTGTATGAGGGTTCCCTTTTCTCCACACCCTCTCCAGCATTTACTGTTTGTAGACTTTTGGATAGCAGCCATTCTGACTGGCGTGAAATGGTACCTCATTGTGGTTTTGATTTGCATTTCTCTGATAATGAGTGATGATGAGAATCTTTTCATGTCTTTGTTAGTCATCTGTATGTCTTCTTTGGAAAAATGTCTGTTTAATTCTTTGGCCCATTTTTTGATTGGGTCATTTATTTTTCTGAAATTGAGCTGCAGGAGTTAGTTGAATATTTTTGAGATTAATTCTTTGTCAGTTGCTTCATTTGCTATTCTTTTCTCCCATTCTGAAAGCTGTCTTTTCACCTTGCTTATAGTTTCCTAAGTTGTGCAAAAGCTTTTAAGTTTAATTAGGTCCCATTTGTATATTTTTTGCTTTAATTTCCATTACTCTGTGAGTTGGGTCATAGAGGATCCTGCTGTGATTTATGTCGGAGAGTGTTTTGCCTATGTTTTCCTCTAGGAGTTTTATAGTTTCTGGTCTTACGTTTAGATCTTTAATCCATTTTGAGTTTATTTGTGTGTATGGTGTTAGAAAGTGTTCTAGTTTCATTCTTTTACAAGTGGTTGACCAGTTTTCCCAGCACCACTTGTTAAAAAGATTGTCTTTTCTCCATTGTATATTCTTACCTCCTTTGAAAAGATAAGGTGTCCATAGGTGCGTGGATTTATCTCTGGGCTTTCTATTTTGTTCCATTGATCTATATTTCTGTCTTTGTGACAGTACCATACTGTCTTGATGGCTGTAGTTTTGTAGTAGAGCCTGAAGTCAGACAGGTTGATTCCTCCAGTTCCATTCTTCATTCTCAAGATTGCTTTGGCTATTCGAGGTTTTTGTATTTACATACAAATCGTGAAATTATTTGTTCTAGTTCTGTGAAAAATACCGTTGGTAGCTTGATAGGGATTGCATTGAATCTATGGTTTGCTTTGGGTGAAAGTGAAAGTGAAGTTTTTGTCCAACTCTTAGCTACCCCATGGACTGCAGCCCACCAGGCTCCTCCATCCATGGGATTTTCCAGGCAAGAGTACTGGAGTGGGGTGCCATTGCCTTCTCCGTTTCAACCCTAATCCAGCTTTGGGTAGTATACTTATATTCACTGTATTGATTCTTCCGATCCATGAACACGGTATATTTCTCCATCTATTTGTGTCCTCTTTGACTTCTTTCATCAGTGTTTTGTAGTTTTCCATATAGAGTTCTTTTGTTTATTTCAGTAGGTTTATTCCTAACTATTTTATTCTTTTTGTTGCAATGGTGAATGGAATTGTTTCCTTAATTTCTCTTTCTGTTTTCTCATTGTTAGTGTATAGGAATGCAAGGGATTTCTCTGTGTTAATTTCATATCCTGCAACTTTACTGTATTCATTGATTAGCTCTAGTAATTTTCTGGTGGAGTCTTTAGGGTTTTCTATGTACAGGATCATTTCATCTGCAAACAGTGAGAGTTTTACTTCTTCTTTTCCAATCTGGATTCCTTTTATTTATTTCTGCTCTGATTGCTGTGGCCATAACTTCCAAAACTATGTTGAATAGTAGTGGTGAGAGTGAACACCCTTGTCTTGTTCCTGACTTTAGGGGAAATGCTTTCAATTTTTCACCATTGAGGATAATGTTTGCTGTGGGTTTGTCATATATAGCTTTTATTATGTTGAGGTATGTTCCTTCTATGCCTGCTTTCTGGAGGGTTTTTATCATAAATGGATGTTGAATTTTGTCAAAGGCTTTCTCTGCATCTATTGAGATAATCATATGGCTTTTATCTTTCAATTTGTTAATGTGGTATATTATGTTGATTGATTTGTGGATATTGAAGAATCCTTGCATCCCTGGGATAAAGCCCACTTGGTCATGATGTATGATCTTTTTAATATGTTGTTGGATTCTGTTTGCTAGAATTTTGTTAAGGATTTTTGCAACTATGTTCAGCAGTGATATTGGCTTGTAGTTTTCTTTTTTTGTGGCATCTTTGTCAGGTTTTGGTATTAGGGTGATGGTGGCCTCATAGAATGAATTTGGAAGTTTACCTTCCTCTGCAATTTTCTGGAAGAGTTTCAGTAGCATAAGTGTTTGTTCTTCTCTAAATTTTTGGTAGAATTCAGCTGTGAAGCTGTCTGGTCCTGGGCTTTTGTTTGCTGGAAGATCTCTGATTACACTGTCGATTTCCGTGCTTGTGATAGGTCTGTTAAGATTTTCTACTTCTTCCTGGTTCAGTTGTGGAAAGTTGTACTTTTCTAAGAATTTGTCCATTTCTTCCAAGTTGTCCATTTTATTGGCATATAGTTTTGCTAATAGTAGTCTCTTATGATCCTTTGTATTTCTGTGTTGTCTGTTGTGATTTCTCCATTGTCATTTCTAATTTTGTTGATTTGATTCTTCACCCTTTATTTCTTGAGGCTTCTGACTAAAGGTTTGTCAATTTTATTTATCTTCTCAAAGAACCAGCTTTTACCTTTGTTGATTTTTGCTATGGTCTCTTTTGGTTTTTTACATTTATTTCTTCACTGATTTTTAAGATTTCTTTCCTTCTACTAACCCTGGGGTTCTTCATTTCTTCCTTTTCTAGTTGCTTTAGGTGTAGAGTTCGGTTATTTATTTGACTTTTTTCTTGTTTCTTGAGGTAAGCTTGTACTGAATCTTCCCCTTAGCACTGCTTTTACAGTGTCCCATGGGTTTTGGGATATTGTGTTTTCATTTTCATTCATTTCTATGCATATTTTGATTTCTTTTTTGATTTCTTCTGTGATTTGTTGGTTATTAAGAAACATGTTATTCAGCTTCCATATGTTGGAATTTGTAATAGTTTTTCTCCTGTAATTGACATCTAATCTTACTGCATTGTGGTCAGAAAAGATGCTTGGAATGATTTCAATTTTTCTGAATTTACCAAGGCTAGGTTTATGGCACAGGATGTGGTCTATCCTGGAGAAGGTTCCATGTGCACTTGAGAAAAAGGTAAAATTTATTGCTTTGGGGTGAAATGTCTTATAGATATCAATTAGGTCTAACTGGTCTATTGGATCATTTAAAGTTTGTGTTTCCTTGCTAATTTTCTGTTTAGTTGATCTATCCATAGGTGTCAGTGGGGTATTAAAGTCTCCCACTATTATTGTGTTATTGTTAATTTCCCCTTTCATACTTGTTAGCATTTGTCTTACATATTGCGGTGCTCCTATGTTGGGTGAATATATATTTATAATTGTTATATCTTCTTCTTGGATTGATCCTTTGATTATTATGTAGTGTCCTTCTTTGTCTCTTTTCACGGCCATTATTTTAAAGTATATTTTATCTGATATGAGTATTGCTACTCCTGCTTTCCTTTGGTCTTTATTTGCATGGAATATCTTTTTCCAGCCCTTCACTTTCAGTCTGTATGTGTCTTGTAGTCAGCATATATACGGGTCTTGGTTTTGTATCCATTCAGCCAGTCTTTGTCTTTTGGTTGAGACATTCAACACATTTACATTTAAGGTAATTATTGATAAGTATGACCCCATTGCCATTTACTTTGTTGTTTTGGGTTTAAGTTTATACCCCCTTGCAGTGTTTCCTGTCTAGAGAAGATCCTTTAGTATTTGTTGGAGAGCTGGTTTGGTGGTGCTGAATTCGCTCAGCTTTTGCTTGTCTGTAAAGCTTTTGATTTCTCCTTCATATTTGAATGAGATCCTTGCTGGGTACAGTAATCTGGGTTGTAGGTTTTTCTCTTTCATCACTTTAAGTATGTCCTGCCATTCCCTTCTGGCCTGAAGAGTTTCTATTGGAAGATCAGCTGTTATCCTTATTGGAATCCCCTTGTGTGTTATTTGTTGTTTTTCCCTTGCTGCTTTTAATATTTGTTCTTTGTGTTTGATCTTTGTTAATTTGATTAATATGTGTCTTGGCATGTTTCACCTTTGGTTTATCCTGTTTGGAGTCTCTGGGTTTCTTGGACTTGGGTGACTATTTCCTTCCCCATTTTAGGGAAGTTTTCAACTATTATCTCCTCAAGTATTTTCTCATGGCCTTTCTTTTTGTCTTCTTCTTCTGGGACTCCTATGATTCGAAGGTTAAGGCATTTAACATTGTCCCAGATGTCTGAAGTTGTCCTCATTTCTTTTAATTTTTTTTCTTTTTTCCTCTCTTCTTCATTTATTTCTACCATTCTATCTTCTACCTCACTTATCCTATCTTCTGCCTCCGTTATTCTACTGTTGGTTCCCTCCAGAGTGTTTTGATCTCATTTATTGCATTATTCATTATATGTTGACTCTTTTTATTTCTTCTAGGTCCTTGTTAAACATTTCTTGCATCTTCTCAATCCTTGTCTTCAGGCTATTTATCTGTTTCTCCATTTTGTTTTCAAGATTTTGGATCATTTTCACTATCATTATTCTGAATTTTTTTCAGGTAGATTCCCTATCTCTTCCTCTTTTGTTTGGTTTGGTGGGCATTTATCCTGTTCCTTTACCTGCTGAGTATTTCTTTGCCTTTTCATCTTGTTTATATTGCTGTGTTTGGGGTGGCCTTTCTATATTCTGGCAGTTTGTGGTTCCTCTTTATTGTGGAGGTTCCTTGCTGTGGGTGGGGTTGGATGGGTGGCTTGTCAAGGTTTCCTGGTTAGGGAAGCTTGTCTCGGTGTTCTGGTGGGTGGAGCTGGATTTCTTCTCTCTGGAGTGCTATGAAGTGTCCAGTAGTGAATTTTTAGATATCAGTGGGTTTGGTGTGACTTTGGGCAGCCTGTATACTGAAGCTCAGGGCTATGTTTCTGTGTTGCTGAAGAATTTGCGTGGTATGTCTTGCTCTGGAACTTGTTGGCCCTTGGGTGGTGCTTGGTTTCAGTATAGGTATGGAGGCTTTAGGATGAGCTCTTAATGATTAATGTTCCCTGGAGTCAGGAGTTCTCTTGTATTCTAAGGTTTTGGACTTAAGCCTCCTGCCTCTGGTTTTCAGTCTTATTCATACAGTAGCCTCAAGTCTTCTCCATCTATACAGCACCGATGATAAAACATCTAGGTTAATGATGAAAAGTTTCTCCACAGTGAGGGACACCCAGAGAGGTTCAATGAGTTACAAGGAGAAGAGAAGAGGGAGGAGGGAGATAGAGGTGACCAGGAGGAGAAGAGTGGGAATCAAAAGCGGAGAGAGCAAGCTAGCCAGTAATCAATTCCCTATATGCTCTCCACAGTCTTGATCCCTCAGAGATGTTCACAGAATTACACAGAGAAGAGAAGAGGGAGGAAGGAGATAGAGGTGACCAGGAGGAGAAAAGAGGGAATCAAAAGAAGAGAGACAGATCCAGCCAGTAATCAGTTCCCTAAGTGTTCTCCACAGCCCGTAACACACAAAGAGATTCACAGAGTTGGGTAGAAAAGAGAAGGAGGAATAAGGAGATAGAGGTGACCTGGTGGAGAAAAAGGAGAATCCAAAGGTGGAGAGAGCATTCAAGCCAGTAATCACATTCCCAAGTAAAAATGGATACTTAAGTTTGGGTTCTTAAAGGTACAAAATTGGTAACAAATACCAAAAAGCAAAGATTAAAAATCTAGAGTAGAGGTTAGACTCTCAAAAATACAATATTAAAAAAAAATAAAGTCACAAAAATTATAAAGTATATATATGAAGTTTGCTTTAAAAAATAGGGTCTTTTTTTCCAAGGTAATAGTAGGTTATAAAAATGAAAATTAAAGGAGTAATAGAGGACTTAAAAATAGAAAAAAATTAAAAACTGATAATAGTGAAAATATATCTAGTAATTTCTCTGGAGCTGTTGTGGACAGTGGGGTCAGTTCAGTTTCAGATAGTTCCTTGATCTGGCTTATACTTCTCAAGATCTATAGGCCCCTTCCAATGTAGTGTGTGCTAACTACAGGGTTTTAATCTGTTGCACCTGTCACTTCCAAAGCAGTTCCCTCTGTTTATTTTAGCTTCTTCTGTTTGGTGGTCTCTTCAGTGTCTAGTTTCTGCCCTGACACAAGGTGGCGATGTTGGTCACTTATTTAGGCTCACTTGTTCAGTTGTTCTGTGGGGAGGAAGGAACACTGCAAACAAATATCTCTGGCATTTGTGTGGGAGTGCTTGCAGTGTTTCAAACGCACTGGGTTTGCCCCCACTCATAGCATGTGTGCTTTCATGGTGTTCACTTGTCAGGCTCTAGGTTGCTCTTCTGGGAACTGTCTGAGGCAGGCCCTGGGTTACGTGCATTTCCCAGGACTAAGCCACTCGGGTTCAGGTTCTCAGGTACTCCACAAAGGCACAGACTCGGTTGGGCCTGCGTTTTGTGCCCTTCCCAGGTCCAAGCAGCTCAGGTGACCAGGTGCTTGAGGAGCACAGTCATCCCCAGGTGGGCAGTGCATCCTATCACCTCCCCAGTTCCAGCTGCTCGGTTTTCTGGGTGTACAATGGGTGCGCCTTCTCAGGTGTGCCCTGTGTCTCTTCTGTGGAGCTGATCTCTGTCTGCGACCCTCCTGGTGGATGTCAACCTTCCAGAATCCCAAGAAGTCTTGGTTAGCAATGAAGCCTGCTTTCAGTTTGGTAGAGGATGCCTCTCTGAGGTTGCAATTGCCCCTTTCTGGCTCTGGCTGCCCCCCCCCCACTCCCCACCTGCTTGTCTCCGGCAGGGGATGGGCCGGTCCTCAGCCTGCTAGCTCTCCTCTGGTATTTGCTCAGTCCTTTGTTCTGTGAGGGGGCCTGGCAGTGTCTTAGGTTAGGGCTTTTTGTGGGATAGTTCTCTCTCTCTCTCTTTCTCTTTTTTTCTCTCTCTCTCTCTCTGGCTGTCCAACAGTATGGGTTGCTATCTCACGTTAGTTCCCTCAGATTGCCCTCAGGGCATTCGGGCCCCGTCCTTACCCTAAGCAATGCATCCCATGCCTCCCTGTTCAGACTCCACTTGCTGGTGGCGGCTGCAAGCCCTTGGAGTTGCCGTTAGGTACATAATCTGTGGGGTTTATTTATTTATTTATTTATTTATTTTTCCTCCAGGTTATGTTGCCCTCTGAGATTCCAAGACTTCCCACAGACCCACCAGTGAGAATGTTTCCTGGTATTTGGAAACTTCTCTTTTAAGACTTCTTCCCAGGATGGATCTCTGTCCCTACCTCTTTTGTCTCTCTTTTTATCTTTTATTATTTTGTCCTACCTCCTTTGAAGACAATGGGCTGCCTTTCTGGGTGCTGATGTCCTCTGCCAGCATTCAGAGGTTGTTTTGTGGAATTTTCTCAGCGTTCAAATGTTCTTTCAATGAATTTGTGGGGGAGAAAGTGGTCTCCCCGTCCTATTCCTCTGCCTTCTTAGGACTGCCTCCTCTGCCCTTCTTTTATTAAGCACCTCAAGTGACATGGAATTTAGTACCACCTCACAGAATAATCCTTAAAGGTCAGCTATAATCATTAACCCCATCACCACCACCACCACACACACACTCTACCTTACATCCAGCATCTTCCAGTCTTCCATTGAAGATCCAAAAATTGGCTAAATGTGTCTCTCCATGCACAGAAACAAGCCTGATGCTTCAACTCGTTTGTTCATATATTCATAAGTGTATTCATTCAACCAGTATTTACTTAATGGTAACTCTGTCTGGGATTATAGTATGCACAGAGGATAAAGCAGTAAGAGAGAGAGACGTGTTCCTTTCCACAAAGGACTCATAAAATATGAGATAAACATTGGACTGTAATTATGCAAATAAGTATTCAATAGCTGTATTACTTTTCAATGCTATGTAACAAATTACCACAAACTCAGAGGCTTAAAACAGCACACACTTATTTCACAATTTCTATGGATCAGGAGTCTGGACACAGCTCCCGGGCCCTCTGCTGAGGGTCTCTCACAAGGTCACAAGCAAGGTGATGACCAGGGCTGGGATCTCATCTAAAAGCTCCAGGGAGGAAGGATCTACTTTCAAGGTCCCTCAGGTTGCTGACGAAATTAATTTCTTTTGCACCTGGCCATAGGATTCATGGTAGCTTGGTTCCTCAAAGCCAACAACACAAAGAGACTCTAACAAGACAGGCTGGATTATGCGATCATGGACATGTAGTCAGAGACAAACCATCTCCTTTTCTATATTCTATTGGTAAGAAGCAAGTCATAAGCCATGCCCATATTCAAGGAGAGAATAATATTTGAAAGTCTGATCACCAGGAGGTGGGGAGCATGGGGACCACCATAGAATTCTGCTCACTATAGTAGCAAACTGAAAGAGTGTTATGAAGGAAAAGCTCAAAGTGCTATGAAAGTAAATAACCTACACTAGTCATTAATTTTTTGAGTGTGTTGTCTGTCTCATCTCAACCAAATCACAAAACTAACACAAGCAGCGCACAAGGTAGGACCTATGTCTTATATATTTGTTTCTATTTCAACATACCTAGCACAGAACTGCACATGGGTGTTTGATAATCACCAATTTAACTTGAAACAAAACGTATCAAATGTTCCTCAACATGCCATCCAGATTAAAATCATACAACAGACCCTCACAGTCTGCTGGCATTCATAGACTTAATGTTGGTTTTATTGTTCAATTGCAAAGGCATGTCTGATTCTGTGACCCCATGGACTGCAACACGCCATACTTCCCTGTCCTTCACTATCTCCCAGAGTTTTCTCAAACTCATGTCTATTGAGTTGGTGATGCCATCCAACTATCTCATCCTCTGTTGTCCCTTTCTCCTCCTACTCTCAATCTTTCCCAGCATCAGGGTCTTTTCCAATGAGACAGCTCTTCACATCAGGTGGATAAAGTATTGGAAGTTCAGCTTCAGCATCAGTCCTTCCAATGAATATTCAGGGTTGATTTCCTTTAGGATTGGCTGGTTTGATCTCCTCAAAATCCAGGGGACTCTCAGGAGTCTTCTCCAGTACCACAGTTCAAAAGTATCAATTCTTCAGCACTCAACCCACTTTATGGTTCAACTCTCATATTCATATATGACTACTGGAAAAACCATAGCTTTGACTATATGGACCTTTGTCAGCAATGTGATGTCTCTGCTTTTTAATACGCTGTCTAGGTTTGTCATAGCTTTTCTTTCAAGGAGCAAGTGTCTTTAGTGACCCAAGAATCTTTCAGAAGTACATGTGTATTAGCATGAGCTACAAAAACACATCCCTTTGCCCAGCCCAGCATCCGACTGTAGGGGAAGCTTTGTTGCTCTCCATTCCTCAACATATGAAGTGATAATGCAAGTAAAGCTATAACTGCCCTCTCAGACAAGGCCTCCCAAGGACACACATGATCCAGGAAGTCCTGACATAATCTCTGGTGTTGAGAAATGCAGCCTTGAGGAGGTGGCATATAAGTCGGGACAGTGGAGCTAACCAGGCAAATGAGACTGTCAGGTAATAAAAAGGAAAGCACTTCAAAAACTAGGAAATAGGAAACCAACAGGTATGAAGGCCTATGATGAGAATATCCCTAATGAAGAAAGTGAGGAGAGGTGTGGCCTGAGAGGTAGGTCAGCCCCAAGTTAGGGATCCACGGCCAAGTTGAGGACAGCCACATCTTTATTTCCACCACAACATCAGCAATGGCAAGGCTCACGCAAGTCATCTCTTCAGGGTGCTGCTGCTGCTGCTGCTGCTGCTAAGTCGCTTCAGTCATGTCCGACTCTGTGTGACCCCATAGATGGCAGCACACCAGGCTCCCCCGTCCCTGGGATTCTCCAGGAAAGAACACTGGAGTGGGGTGCCATTTCCTCCTCCAATGCATGAAAGTGAAAAGTGAAAGTGAAGTCACTCAGTGAGTGTCTGATTCTTCATGACCCCATGGACTGCAGCCTACCAGGCTCCTCCATCCATGGGATTTTCCAGGCAAGAGTACTGGAGTGGGGTGCCATTGTAAAGAAATGAGAAGGTGCCAAAGGAAGTAATGAAGTAGAGAGTCCCTGGAGCACCATTGGAAAACTGTACACCAAATGCATTCCACAGGAGTCGATGTTGGCAAGACAAGCAACATTATGCGGCCCTTCTGGTGCTTGTAAGGACTCAAATTCCTGGTATGCCCTTATGTAGGATAATAAGACTCTCATGAACTCGAGCTCATAGGCTGATGCTTGGTATTATGACCTGTTACCACGACATTGTAAATAACTAGGAAGGCTGATCTTCAGCTGAGCCCAGAGCACCAAGGGAGGAAGAGCACAGCCTCTGAGTCTGCTAGAGCAGCTGAATCAACTCTAGTGAGCGATGTCACAATCCTTACAGCTGAGGCTCCGTGAACAGATGACTGGCTGGTGTTTTGTTAACTCAAAGAAATTGAGTGAGAATCTCATTTATTTTCTAGTGCACCACAACAAGATCTGAGGAGTCTCCACTTCTCAACTGCCCAGACATTGGAATATGCTCTCAAATGTTCTTAGAGAATTGTGAACCCTCAGAGAGCAACTATCTATCATGGAGAATTTAAGAAGAGGTCTCAAAAGCAGAATCTTGCTTCAATGATATCATGAAATATCCTCTAGTTCTTAAGATCATACAAAAATAAAAAATCAGTATATTTCCACGAGGCAACCAAAGCCGATGCTCTGTGATAACCTGAAGGGATGGAATGGTGAGGGAGGTGGGAGAGGGTGTAGGATGGAGGGGACAAATGAATGCCTATGGCCAGTTCATGTTGATATATGGCAAAAACCATCACAATATTGTAAAGTAATTATCCTTCAATTAAAATAAATAATTTTTTTTAAAAAATCAGTATATTTCAAGGTGGCTATACATTCAGGAGAGCCAGTGTTCCCACAAGGTTTCCTGGCCATTATACAGGAATTTTTTTTTAAAAGACTTTGAAAAGAGTATGAAGCAATGACCAAATAATATGAATTCTTTAAAAATGATAGATTCTTTCAATTGTTTTAAACAAACCTTTCTGACTTGAAATAATCCCAGCATCAGCTTCAGACCCAAAGGTGACACTTTAGACCCAAAGGTAGAAAGGAACAGATACTGGCCAGCAGCCAAATTAAGAAACCAAGGGCAATAGTATTCACTTAATGAGAGGTCACTTGATCCAATCTCCTAACCAGAGATAGTATGAGCAGAGAAAAGCCCAGGGAGATCATAAAACGTGTTAACACTGGAATAAATAATTAGAAAATTCCTAGGACCCTCTAGGGTCCAACTTCAAGGTTATGTCCAAGGAGAATCAGCCCTTTCCATCTGCATTCCGTACTTCCTCAAACAAAGATAAGCAGAGAATAAAAGGCAACTGAATCCCCAGTTAGGACAGAAGAGAGTGGAAACAAGGCCCATTACTGGCTGCAGATAAAAGACAAAGGGGCACACGAGGGCTTTGTGATAGATTCGCCAGGAAAATGAGGATCTTTTGGTTTATAATTCAACATCCTGACTCTGATTACATCCACTCAGCCCAACACAGGAAAGTACATTGGGATTAATTATAAGGTTGTTCTGTTTGTAATAACATAGCAAAAATTTTAAAAAACTGAATGAGCCTGGTTATGGTTAGAGGCAAACAGCCATCATTTCCAACCACTGCTTGCATTAAAATGTAAATGAGATAGTATGTCTATAGTATTGAAAGAAAGCCTGACTAGTTTCTCTAAGAGTTTTCAGAATGAAGCAAGTTCACATGTAACCTAGTTTCTTCATCCACTCAGGACTGTCTGCTTTGAGGCAGGGGGATGGGGAGTAGGTAGTAGTTCCTTACTGAAGACCATGGCTCACCAGTGAGGAATCCTTTTTCCTCTTTTTGTCATGCATGAGTTTCCTAATATAGCTTGTTTCTTCTATTGCTTCCCCACAACAACACAAAGTCCTGACTGTCTACATAGGAAAGAAGTAAAAGGACCTTCCCAAAGTCAAGTGGCTTGTAAGCATCAAGATGGGCACTAAAAGTATCTCCAGAGTCAAGGTCTCTACAAGTAAACATAATCCCCTGAAATGAGTGGACAGGCATGAACACACGAACATGCAGGCACACACACACACATATACATCTGGGTTCCCTCAAGTCAAAGTAAGCTTTGCTGGTTAGCAAAAAAAAGAAAAGAAATAAATGTCAGTAGGTCATTTTAAGATGTTCAAGATGAAGAATGTAGGAAGAGTGACATTCACAAACAAAAGTGGTACTGTAGAGAGTAAAGCCCCTCCCCCATGTAAACAATGGCAGAAACATTCAATGGACCATCAGGAACTTGTCAGTGAAGCCTTGGTGTTTTTCTCTGAACTTCAAAGCACTTTAGGACAGAGATTCCTCAAGTGGTATTCACAGGGGTCCTCCACAGACCCAAAGTTAGTCCATGAAGGAAGAAAGCAGCGTGTCACACATCCCCCATGACATCACAAGAGACATGATAGGATGTGGAGCCCCAGGTCTGAGAGGGCAGTGATCTCCCCACTGACCAGACTATGAAAAATTCAAGAGTCAGGACAAGGACACGCATGACAGAAAAAGCTTCAGGGGGAACTACACAGCCTCATATGAAAACAGAACAGTAAGAACCGTGTTTTCCTGAGCATGGGAAAGATGAGCGCATGGAAAAGAATGAGCAGAAGGGGAGGTGGACCTCTGGGGAAAGAGGGCTGTGAGTGCCATCTCTGACATGATCCAACTCTCTGGAGTCAAGGGCTAGGAGGGTGAAGGGAAGAGACCATCTGCTCCACCCTCAAAACATCTGTTATAAAATAAGACTGATGGCATGTGTCATGTCAGGAGGATCTTGTGAAAGAAACTGCTGAGCCGTACATGATCTGAGCTAATGGAGAAGTCCCCAAGGTTTGGAGACCTAGATTCTAATCCCAATTCAACTGCCAATTTACTGTGGAACACTGGGAAACTGCTTAACCCTATTCTGTCTCAAGTTCTCCACTGGCAGTGGGGTACGAAAATACATACTCCCAGGGGTGCTCCCAAATCACATCTGTGTATTCTTGACAGGTACGATGTAACCACAAAGTCCTAAGGCTCTTCCTGCCTTTGCAGTTCAAAGGGGTCCCCCCACTTCAGCTCCAAGAAGTGAAAAAAGTGAAAGTGAAGTCTCTCAGTCATGTCCGACTCTGCGAACCCATGCACTGTAGCCCACCAGGCTCCTCTGTCCATGGGACTCTCCAGGCAAGAATCCGGGAGTGGGTTGCCATTTCCTTCTCCAGGTCAGCTCCAAGAAAAGAAACATAAATTCTTTCACTCTCTGTCAACTCTCAAAGAAAAATACAAAAGATCAGTCTTCCATCAAAAGAAAGAATTTTAAGGAACTAAGAGAAATTCACATACATAATACACATTTATCCTATATTGGGAAGGACACTCTCCATTCCATCATACCTATGATCACATATTCCCTAATAAAATATGGAGACACAGTCCATGCTGTAGGTTATACTTTAAACAGTCGTCCAGTTTTTCAGCCATAAATCACCTTGGAAAGAGTAAAGAATGACCATCACTTTCCCCTGAATTCTTCATGCTAACAGGTTTTGCTCCACTGAGATTAGATGCATTTTTTTTTATAAATGAGTTCATAAAAAATAAAGTCAAATGAATTGACTGAATACTTATTTGGCATTTTCAGTTCCAGGCAGACAACCCTAGAGGAGCTGGCAGTCTCACAAAAGGGAAACTGCTCATCAGTATCATGTCTAAAACAGAGAAAGAAATTAAAGGCACATTAATTTATTCTACATCTTGCCTCTGAGTAGCCATAAATATCCACTTATCAATATGAAAAAGATAAATTTATCTAAAGCAAAGAATCATTTATCTACCAATGGCTAGTATCTCATGAGGCAGGAGATGGGGACAGGGAAAGGATCTTGAGGAAGACCTGGGATTTTGTTTGTTTTGATTATAACTAGGAAATTAGTCAAGAAGGTCCCCTTGACAGAGTAGCTCTCAGATTTAGAGGTCACAGTGTGGCTAAAAAAATTTAAGTACAAGTATGTGAGTAACAACACATTCAACTAAGATCATTTTAGTGTGAATTACTCTACTGGATGGCTTTGTCACCAAAGTAGAACCTGGGAGGTTGGTGGGGGCGGGGAGCTTGATTTGAGTGAATTACTCTACTGGATGGCTTCATCACCAAAGTAGAACCTGGTTGGCAAGGGTGGGTGGGGGCTTGATTTGAGCACATTGAACCTACAAGTAAGCCTGGGCATACGCTGAAAGGGTGAGGGTGAGGATGCCTTTAGAGAGCTGGCTCTGAGAGACCCCCCAGACATAGCTTCACTTCTTTGTCATTTTGAGAAGCTTGGTAAAGTGATGGTATCCTTGGAGTTAAAATGGAAGAACGTAGAATTCCACAGGGGAGCTTTACTCCAGATACACTTGCATTAAATAGGATAAGATGAGCCTCAGTTCAGTTTGTGTCCAACTCTTTACGACCCCATGAATCGCAGCACGCCAGGCCTCCCTGTCCATCACCAACTCCTGGAGTTCACCCAGACTCACGTCCATCGAGTCAGTGATGCCATCCAGCCATCTCATCCTCTGTCGTCCCCTTTTCCTCCTGCCCCCAATCCCTCCCAGCATCAGAGTCTTTTCCAATGAGTCAACTCTTCGCATGAGGTGGCCAAAGTACTAGAGTTTCAACTTTAGCATCATTCCTTCCAAAGAACAGCCAGGGCTGATCTCCTTTAGAATGGACTGGTTGGATCTCCTTGCAGTCCAAGGGACTCTCAAGAGTCTTCTCCAGCACCACAGTTCAAAAGCATCAATTCTTCAGCACTCAGCTTTCTTCACAGTCCAACTCTCACATCCATATATGACCACTGGAAAAACCATAGCCTTGACTAGACAGACCTTTGTTGGCAAAGTAATGTCTCTGCTTTTCAATATGCTACTTAGGTTGGTCATAACTTTTCTTCCAAGGAGTAAGCGTCTTTTAATTTCATGGCTGCAGTCACCATCTGCAGTGATTTTGGAGCCCAAAAAAGTAAAGTCTGACCCTAGCATTCTTCTAAAGCAGTATTGTCCACTAGAAACTCAGTGTGAGTCACAGAAGTAATCTTAAATATTCTAGTAGCCAGATTTTTAAAAGGAAAAGGAAATAGAAAAAAAAAAAATTTGTTTTTCCTTTAACTCAATGGTGGTTGTTCAGTTGCCAAGTTGTGTCCAACTCTTTGTGACCCCATGGACTGTAACACACCAGGCCTCCCTGTCCCTCAACATCTCTTGGAGCTTGCCCAAGTTCATATCCATTGAATCGGTGATATTATCATTTCAAATGTAATGTGTATAAAAATTATTAAGGATACCATTTCCATTCTTTTTTCACACTAAATCTCTGAAACCTGGTGTGTGTGTGTGTGTGTGTGTGTGTTTGTGAGCTCAGTTGGCCAGTTGTGTCCAATGCTTTGCAGCCCCATGGACTGAAGCTCACCAAGGCTACTCTGTCCATGGGATTCTCTAGGCAAGAATACTGGAGTGGTCTGTCATTTCTTCTCCAGGGGATCTTCCCAACCCAGGGATCAAACGTGCATCTATGGTGTCTCCTGCATTGGCAGGCAGATTCTTTACCACTAGCACTACCTGGGAAGCCTACATACCCCAATTTAGATACTAACTGTTCATTGGAAATATTTGACCTATATTTACATTTCATAACATTTACAGTTGACAAAGGAGAGTCATGTTCCCAAATTGTTCTAAATATACTTCAAAGTTTTCCACTAACTGAATCAGATACCAGTTTTAAAGTTTAAATGAATCAGAATTACTTGCATGAAAATGAGAACAGGATATTGGAGAGATATCTCACTCCTATGTTCATGGCAGCCTTATTCATAATAGTGGAGGGAAACAACCTAAGTGTCTGTGTATAGACTAATGGATGAAGACAATGTGGTTTATATATAATGGAATATTATTCTGCCCTGAAGAAAAGAGCTATCCTGCCATTTGTGACAACGTGGATGGACCCTGAAGGCATGATGCTAAGAAAACAGAAAGACAAATGCTGCATTCTATCACTTACATGTGGAATCTATATAAAAAGTCAAACTCATAAAAACAGAGTAGAAGAATGGTTGTCAGGGGCTGGGGATGGGGAAATAGGGAGAGGTAAGAGGATACAAACTTTAGCTATAATATAAATAAGGTCTGAGGATCTAATGTAAAACATGGTGACTATGGTTAATAACACTGTGTTTTATAATTGAAAATGTTTCAATTAATTATAATTCAAAGTTAAGTTCCTCATTTGCACTATCCACATTTTAGGGCTCAAATGCCACATACGGGTACTGCATTAGATAGTACAGGTCTTGGGTGTGAGAAATGGCAGTCAAAGTGTTGGTGTATGAGTCACAGGTTCACAGTATCACTGAGTTAATTTTGCTTTTTCCAGGGGCACAGACTATATTTGTATACTTGGCCAGCCACTGAACATGTGTTCACCACAAGTCACAAGGTAGCCCTATCAGAAAATAACATGGACCCCCATAACACAAGCCCGACTGCTTGTAGAAACATGCTAACACAAGGTCCTTGAAGGGAAGATCCAGCCCTAATTCAACCAGCAGTTTCTTGCCCAGTGCCTGACACAAAGTCAGCATTTGGCCAATTTTTATTCATTGACTGACTGCTCTCCTGACAGTTGATGAAGATTCCTTTCCATGCTTTAGGGTGTGATCCTTATTCACACTAAGCATCACTCATTTATCCAGTCAACAAACATGAGCTCATGACCACTGTGTATGATAGTCCCTTATGGCGAGCCACTGTCTACTCCCTGGCTCTTAAAAAATTATGTAATTCACGACGAAGACGTAGAGGCATGAAGGCCAAATAGTGCCACCTTCCCTGTTTGGCCCTCAGCCAGCACTGATGGTACATATGGTCATTCCTTGATATCGGCAGAGCCAACTGGTTTCAGGAACCCCAAGGATAACAAAATCCAAGATGCTCAAGTCCCTTATATAAAATGGTGTAGTATTTGCATATAACCTACACACATCCTCTAGTCTACATTCAATAATCTCTAGATTCTTTATAATACCTAATACAATGCAAATGCTATGTAAATACTTGTAAATACAATGTAAATGATATGTAAGTAGTTGCCAGAGCACAGTGAATTCAAATTTTGCTTTGGGGAACTTTCTGAAATTTTTAAAAAACATATTGTCAATCCACACTTCATTGAATCCAAGAATTTAGAACCTGCAGATACAAAGGGCCAACCAAACTACCTCATGTGTGCCTTGTACAATACTACACACTTCCTATGTGAATGTTTGGGAGAACATTTATTGTAAGGAAGAATTACATGCACTAGGAAGGCTACAATTTTTAAAAAATGGAAAAGAATAAGTGTGGATGTGGATGCAGAGGATTTGGAACCCTCAAACATTGCTGGAATGTAAAATGATCCAGCTGCCTTGGAAAACACTGTGGTAGTTCCACAATAAGCTTTTAATAGAGTTACCATATGACCCCAGAAATTCCACTCCTATGCACACACAGACAATATGGGAAATTACATATATATATAAAATTCCCATAAAAATATATATCATGTAATATGGGAAAATTTGTGGCTGGAATCAGATAATATGGGAAATTATAGGACATGACTGAAGTGACTTAGCAACAGCAACATTATATATATATATATATATTATATATACTATATATGTTATATATAAATTATTTAATTTCCCATACAGTATGATTCCAGTTACATCAAATATTCACAGTAGGTAAATCCATAGAAATAGAAAGCAGATTCGTGGTTACTAGGGACTGAGAAAAGAAAATGGGAAGTGAGCTTCATAGGTATGGGTTTCCTTTTCGGGTGATAAAAATGTCCTGGAACTAGAGAGTGGTGACTATTGTACAACATTGTGAATGTACTATATTCTACACTTTCAAAAGGCTAAAATGGTAAATTCTATGTTATGTGTATTTTATCACATTTTTTTAAATGTCAGAAAAGTATAATGTTCTGTGATGACCTGGAAGGATAGGATAAGGGGAGGGGAGGGAGGTTCAAGAGGGAGGGCATATATATATATAATTATGGCTGATTTGCATTTTATATGGCAGAAACCAACACAACATTACAAAGCAATTTTCCTCCAATTAAAGAATAAATTTAAACAAAAAGAATAACTAAGGACAATATTTTGTCCAAAATGAGGTGGAATTTTAACCAATAGGAGGCTGAAACAATTTTTCTTTCCTTCCTTCATTTTCTTGACTTTTCTTCCTTTTCATCTTTTTTTCTTTCAATGTAGTATAAGGCTAATCAGTATCTCTACAGTTCCTTTGCTTTACAGTTTCTAGATGCCATAATCAGGAGCCTTTTTTTGTTTGCTTTGTTTAATACAATTGAACCTATCAGTAGAAGTCACATGAGTGTCAACAAACTTTCATTCTAACAGTGCCTGCCTACCCTGTGTCAAGATTTGTACCAGCACTCAGTTAACATTTTCTCTGTTAATATAGGAGGTGGCTAATTTAAAATTGGAAACAGCAATAATATTGCTTAAGAATGATCTTTCAAGGGAGAAAAGAAATTTAGATGTACCAAAAGTAAAAGGCCAGCAAAATGAATATAATTCAGAAATTCTTGTTTTCATCTTGACAGATGCTTTCATTAATTACTAGAAAGAAAATGTTTTGAGTACCTACTAAGTAGCCCTGCCTATGATGGCAGAAAGATGTAACAGATTTTTCCTGAAGTCAATTTTGAGAAAACCTTAAGAGTCATAGAGTCACTGAGACAAACATAAATTCTAGTCTACTGATGCGAACAACTAAACAAAGGAAAGTGTTTAAACACTGTGGAGGGGCTTGGGGCGGGCAATGACAAGAACATAGATAAGGTCATTCCCTACATTCCCATACATACTTTTTCTGTCTTTCCTTCTATATAACCCACTAAAGTTCCATTGTTACACCATCCTTAGGGTCAGAGCCACGGAACTGCTTGGTAGTGGCAAGTTCATGATTCACCAAATTGTTTCTAGCACCACCAGTAAATGAACACGACTGGACCTGGTCCAAGTGCATTCTGCCAACTTCCATTCTATGACCTCTACAGATGTTTGAAGACCCATATGTCATGTTCTGACTCCGAATCTTCTACTTTCCTATTAGCATGTAATGTAAGATCTTCCACATAAGAAAAACATTGAGCTGTCTCAAGTCCTGTCTACTGCTCCTGATGCCCAGAACTCTGAGGTGTAATGTTAGAGGTTCAAGCACAAGAAGGATTTTTTTAAAGCCCCACACATGTGTATTGCTGGAACCTGAACTAAGAAATTACTTAGAATAATAGTAGCTGCAAGTTCTCAGGAAAACCAGGTTGGCCTGAAAAGAGAGCAAAAATTACATAAAAGCAAGTGAACCACACCCCCAAAATCTACTTAGTGATAGAAGCTTCTGGTAAGTTTCTTAGCTCACACTTTTTACTCATCATTTACAAGCTCACTGTGAAAACAAGACAATAAGTCAAATAGAAACAAAAACAGTAAGCAATTGTTGAACAACTTGAATAAGAGTAAAAGTGAATTCAAAAGGGCTAGAAAGAGCAAGGGTTTTGCACCTTGCAGAAAACCTCACAATACCTTCCAGATTTCCATACCCTCTTTCTCCAAGCAGACTTAATGGAAGTACCTAGCATTTGCCATGTCAGCTTATCACGTAATGTCTGATCACACCTTCACTTCAGAGCCGCACATTGATACATAAAATTGTCAGCCCCAAATAATATATTCAAAATATGTAAGGTTCAAAAAATCATTGTGAAAAATGCTATGTGGCACTTGCTGTAGTGGCACTCTAGAGGACATAGAGGGCATTCACAGCCATTGTCTCCCTGGATATTTAACACAGATCATTTGAAACTTTTTGTCATACAGTCTTCTGATATGTGGATGCCCACACTAACATATCTAGGTAAATGTATTCCATATTTCATAGATGCTTTCTATTACTGTCATTAAATTAACTTTCACAGTAGATTTAAAATGCCAATCCTTACAGGAAAGGCAAAATTAAAAACAACAACAACTCCCAATTGAAAGCCCCATTGGAGGCCATAAAAATCTTTGTTAATGGACTTGGTACTCAATAGCAACAATGGGTAGAGTGGCTCAGTATACTATAGTAAAGTGAAGATAGAGCCCCTTTGGGAAAATGAAACAATAGAACCTATGTTTGGGGGACACAATTTTCATGCCAGCAGTTAGCTTCTTTACACTTTTTAAAAATGCAAAAATCTTTACTCCCATGTGCAGTGCACCTGGCTAGCTAGCTAACTTCTGGCTGTGATAGTAAGTCCACCTAATGGCACCTGTATAAACAGAACCCTGGCTGTGATTGTTTTCTGAGTGGGGCTCATCCAACATGCAATATTGCTTCAGACTTGCCCCTTTCTCATTCGGGCAAACAAGTCACTAAGGGCTCAGAGGAGAGAGAATTCTCAGGCTCCTTTGCAAGGAGGGTCTGGAGAGGGTATTCATTTACTGCTGTGATAGAGAAGGGGAGCAAGGAAGAGAGCATTGCTCAATAAATACAGTATTTATAAGAAAGCCTAAGTACTGAAACCAAACTGAAGAGGAAAGCACATTTATCCGGGGGGAAAGATTTATGCAAACATTAAAGCTCTCCTGTTACCTCTGTTTTCATTTGAGATGTTCGTATTTTAATACCTCTGCATTCCAGCTTCTCCTCTTACTGGATGTGGAGCTAAGTTTCTGCCCATGCTCATGATCATGCTGTCAGCTAAATGATCAATCATGCTATCGCCAATTTCACATTGAGACTTCACGGGAGGGTGAAATCAGAGAACAAAATGGCTGTGGGGGAAGAATTTGTTTAAATACAGCCAGTTAAGGAAACTGGCAAAAGGGTAAGAAAAATGATGGGAAACATATGAAGTGTAAATGCATCTATCTTTAAGGCAGATCCATTTCAAAGCTTTCTGCAGCACAAAAGTCATTGTGTGATGCATCTGAGTGTTTAGAGGAGCAAAATAATATAATAGGGTTGCAACTAAATGCCAATATTTCAGTCCATCAACTTTGGGCACTGATTTGTATGTACTGCATGTCGGTAATCTATATGAATACAATGAATACACTCAAGGCTACTTATGAAATGAATCTAGATTTTGTATTTACAACCAGAACAAGGTTCGAAGAAAACTCAACAGTCACAAATTCCAAGCAAGAGAAATAAATGCAGTCAGAATGAAGTCCCGTAATATTTTCAACCAACATTAGAGGTTATTCAGCATGTGTAAAGTCCCATATGCAACTCAGGAGCTGGGGGAGAGGAGGCGCTCTATGCTATGAACGCTCCAACAGTGCTCTGAAAGCAAGATCTTCAGGAGAAAGCAGGCAAGCCTGGGTTCTGATTCAGAATTGAACCACTTCAATTTAACTTCAGCAAGCAAATAGTGCCTATTTCTTTTCATACTGCAATTACATGGAAATGCAAGTTTGCAATGACTGTTCTCTAAAGATTCAACTGATGGGAGATGATCTACTATCACAAGGGCAGATCATGCTTGCTTAAAATCAATCACTTGAAGTCTACCTCTGTAATACATTTATGATACAAATAATCCTTTCTTCATCCAAGGGCTGCCATTAATTGTAATCTTATAGTGCTCTCTACTGGTGATAAATTATGTGAAACGTCATTAGATATCCAAAGGCCTAATTAACTTTTCATCTTATGCTCACATTACCATTTAAGTCCAGCGTGGCACCACCCAATTCACTTCTCTGGGCTATCAGAACCAAAGTGCACCAAGAATCTCCCTCATGTTGGGACAGAAAGAGCATCTCACTGTGAACCATAGTATCAAAAGCATCCAGGAAAAAAATGCCTTCCACTTCAGAATGGGAATACTTATGCAGGTGAGACAAGAAGGGTAAAAAACACTGAATGAAAGAATGAAGAATTGGACTGGAATCCTGGCTTTGGGCCACAATAGCCATGTGACTCAGTCATTTTAATTTTGTGAGCTTTAATTTTCTCATCATTAAAATAGAAATGATAATTCCCACCTTACCTATTTTATCAGTTTGTTGTAACAGATGAGATGGTAGCTAAGGTCGTACTTTATAAAAATAATATTATTATCATCATCATTATCATTACAGTAAAAGACATTATTTTCTTTAGATCAGTGAGCCTTAAACCTTTTTGGTTTTTCACCAGTGGATTTTTTTTTTAAACATAATCTTACGTGGAACTTTATCAAACTGATTTTATTAGTAGACACGTACTGTGCAAGTTCAAAAGTGTAACTATTTTTTTAAATTTTATTGAAGTACATTTGCTTTCCAATTTCATATTAATTTCTTCTTCTTTTTTCTGGCCTCACCATGAGGCATAAGGGATCTTAGTTCCCAACCAGGGATCAAACCCATATCTCCTGTATTGGAAGATAAAGTCTTCACCACTGGACCACCAGGAAAGCCCCTAACTATTTCTTTATTATTAAGTCAGTTAATGACAAGAATAAAACTGTCTGAATATACATGAACTTTTGAAATCTTGGGTCATGGTTGTCAACTGAACTGACATCTGCCTCAACATCTAATTTGTTTCTGGACTTACTTTGGTTGCCTACTATCAGAAAAGTATAATTCATAGATAAGTATCTGTAAATGACATGAAAATGAAAACGTTAGTCGCTCAGTCGTGTCCAACTCTTTGCGAGTCCATGGACTATAGTCCATCAGGATCCTCTGTCCATGGAGTTCTCCAGGAAAGAATACCAGAATGGGTTGCCATTTCCTCCTCCAGGGGATCTTCCTGACCCAGGGATCAAACCCAGGTCTCCCGCATTGCAGGTGCATTCTTTACTGTCTGAGCCACCATAGATTTTTTTTAAGGTGCCTCAAAATATCAGCATTGTACTTCAACTAAAGTGATCCAAAAGCTTGAACAGTGGGTGATAACAATAGCCACTGCTCAAAATATTCCTTATGTACTAGGTGTTTTTCCAAGGACTCCATGTATATTAACTCAATGAATTCTACTAATAACCCATGAGGTAGTTGTGTCTAAAGTCACCATTTGTAAAAGATAAGGAAACTAAGACAAAGGAGATTATGAAATATACTCAAGGTGACACAGCTAGTCTGCTGCCAGAATCTGTGCTCTTAACCATTGCCTTCTACAGAGGAAATGCTTCTTTGGAAGTTGAATCAGCAACATGATTTAACAACTGCTGAAAACCTGAACTAAAAAACGCTAAATATGAATTTAAACAATGAATGGAAATCAGAACCAGCTTGTGTGTGTGCTCAGTCATATCTGAGTCTTTGTGGCCCCAAGGCCTGTAGCCCACAAGGCTCCTCTGTCCATGGGATTTTTCAGGCAAGAATACTGGAGTGGGTAACCATTTCCTTCTCCAGAGGATCTTCCCGAACTAGGGATTGAACCCACAGCTCTTATGTTTCCTGTATTAGCAGGCAGATTCTTTACCATTGCACCACCTGAAAACCCCAAGAACCAGCTTAAATCTTCACTAATTGGCAAAATTGGCTTCCTAATATACCTTGTTCAGACAGCATCCTTATAAAAATATATGTGATATCTCAGGGCCTATCTATCAGGTAGTCCCTGGAAATTTCAAAACAACCAAATTTATTTTTGTTTTCCATAACAACTTCAACTTTAGGTCTTCATTTCATTGTTAAAATTACAACTGTAAGGCTTGTAAGAGTATAAGCACATATTGCCTAACTGTATTCCTTCTGCTTATTAAAATTCAGACAAGAGTATACCAAACAGGTCTCAGCACCAAATGGTAAAATGTTATCACCATGGGATGTACTCCACGCCCTCTTTTTCTGATTATACAATGTCCCTCCCCTCGTACCTGGAGGAGAGCATGTACCTGAGCCTCTCCTGACATTTAATTGAGCCCAACACACAAGTACTGGAGTAGTGACCTCACATGTACAATTCTATGCTCAGGAATCTGTCTCAGCTTGACATTTTAGCCCCATTCAGTCTTAATTTTAGCTCTTCTTAGTCAACAGCATAAACAGTTTCAACAAGTAAACATAAACACACACAGAGCCAGAGTCTACACAAGAATTGTTCTGCAGACTTAGCCAAAAGGCACACAAAAAGACACTCAACACCACTAACCATCATGGAAATGAGCATCTAAACCACAGTGAGTTATCACCTCACACCTGTCAGAATAGCTATCATCAAAAAGACCACAAGTAACAGGTGCTGGTGAGGATGTGGAGAAAAGGGGACCTTTGTACACTGTTGGTGGGACTGTAGATTGGTGCAGTCATTGTGGACAACAGTATGGAGGTTTCTCAAAAAACTAAAAATAGAACTACCATATAATTCCCCTTCTGGATATATATCTGAAAAAAAAGACAAAAACACTAATTCAAAAAGGTACATGCACTCCAATGTTCATAGCAGCATTATTTACAATAGCCAAGATATGGAAGAAACCTACATGTCCATCAACAGATAAATGGATAAAGGTGTGTTTACACACACACACACACACACACACACACACACAGTGGAATACTACTCAATCAAAAAAAAAAAAAGAAATTTTGCCATTTGCAACAACATGTATGGACCTGAAGAGCATTCAGTTCAGTTCAGTTTAGTTGCTCTGTCGTGTCCGACTCTTTGCGACTCCATGGACTGCAGCACACCAGGCCTGCCTGTCCATCACCAACTCCTGGAGTTTATCCAAACTCATGTCCATTGAGTCGGTGATGCCATCCAACTATCTCATCCTCTGTCATCCCCTTCTCCTCCTGCCCCCGTCTTTCCCAGCATTAGTGTCTTTTCAAATGAGTCAGCTCTTTGCATCAGGTGGCCAAAGTATTGGAGTTTCAGCTTCAACATCAGTCCTTCCAATGAACACCCAGGACTGATCTCCTTTAGGGTGGACTGGTTGGATCTCCTTGCAGTCCAAGGGACTCTCAAAAGTCTTCTCCAACATCACAGTTCAAAAGCATCAATTCTTCAGTGCTCAGCTTTCTTTACAGTCCAACTCTCACATCTATACATGACTACTGGAAAAACCATAGCTTTGACTAGACAGACCTTTGTTGGCAAAGTAATGTCTCTGCTTTTTAATATGCTGTCTAGGTTGGTCATGACTTTCCTTCCAAGGAGTAAGCGTCTTTTAATTTCATGGCTGCAGTTACCATCTGCAGTGAAGAAGAGCATTATACTAAGTGAAATGAGTCAAACAGAAAAAGACAAATACTGTATATCGTTATATGTGGAATCTAAAAAATACAACATGGAGAAGGAAATGGCAGCCCACTCCAGTATTCTTGCCTGGGAAATCCCATGAACAAAGGAGCCTGATGGGCTACAGTCCATAGGGTCCAAGACACAACTTAGCAACTAAACCACCATCACATGTCTAGATACACACCAAATTTTCTTTATCAATTCATCTGGAATTTTGTCTTACAGAAACACCATAGGGGAGTGATAAATATCAAAACATGTGTACTTTGGAAGTGTGGGGTCCTTACTGCAGGAACCACATCACCAAGAGCTATGTCTTAAAAGACAAAAGTCAGGAAGGATTCAAATGGAAAACCTAGTCTAAGCCATTATTTTCTCCTCTCCTTCAAAATAAAAAATATAACAAACTAGTGAATATAACAAAAAAGAAGCAGACTCACAGGTGTGAAGAACAAACTACTGGTTACCGTGTAGGGAGGGAGAGGGGAAGTATAGGGGTTGAGGAGTGGGAGGTACAAACTATTGGGTATAAGACAGGCCACAAGGATGTATTGTACAACATAGGGAATTGAGCTAGCATTTTGTAATAACTAAATGGAAAGTGACCTATAAAATTGATTAAATTTTTTAGTTAAAATAAAATATACCAAAAAACTTGTTCTGCAGCAAGCACAAGTAAGTGTGCTGCTGGGCTCCAGTGTTGCCTCGCTACTTTTCCTACTTGGCTGGCCCCTCCCATGCCTAAGGAGACCTGGAAGAAGCCAGTCTGACAGCTTTGCATCATCCACTCCCCCTTCGTCTGGGTATTTAGAAAATCTGCATCCCACTATAAGATTTTAGCAATAACTAGCAACAAGTGATCAATCTGGGGAAAATTGAAATACAAGCAGTATTTTCATATTGATTACAGATTTTTAAAGTATTGGGTTAACCAATAAGTACATAGGGTTATGGAGAAACCTGAATGAACTTTTTGGCCAACCCAATACTCTGTTCATTTAGCAACATTAGGAGGTTTAATTTATTATCTGAATGCCCATAAAATTACCCACATTTGTTATATATAGACATGGGAACCCCCCAAAATAGAGCAATCATGGGGAAATGTATTATCTGTTAATAAAATCATTCATCATAGTTCAGCTCTTCCTCCTTCATCTTTTTAATCTCCTGCCCCCTAGCCTGTGCATTTCTGAAGAATGCCAACTTAGAAATTCTTTAAATTCTAAATTTTGGTTTATATTAAATCAATGTGTTTCCTACTTGTTCTATTTGATTAATTATAAATAGTGACAGCTTTAATTAGAATGTGTACCTCATTTTTGCAAACTTTTGACAACTGCTGCTGATGAAAATTGCAATAAAGTTCATAACATACATAATTGGAAGAATTGATATGAAGTGGTAGTCTTAATCACTAATCAGAACCAGAACTAGGGATAGTGGACATTAGATTAGTGGTTAGTTGTTTAAAAGATAGAATTATATGTGACCAGGTTATATATTCTCTGGTGGTTCAGACGGTAAAGAGTCTGTCTACAATGTGGGAGACCAAGGTTCGATCCCTGGGTTGGGGAGATCCCCTGGAGAAGGAAATGGCAATCCACTCCGGTATTCTGGCCTGGAAAAATCCCATGGATGGAGGAGCCTGGCAGGTTACAGTCCATGTGGTCACAAAGAGTCAGACATGACTGAGAGACTTCACTTACACTTTTTTTTTTTTACAGATTATATATTACTAAAACACACTAAGATTACTTGTTATTTAATACTTTTATTCATTTTGACATTTCAAAATATTATAACCCCCAAATTTCCATTTTTTTCAAAGTATGAACTCTCAGATGTTGACTGTCATCAAACAGAAAGTCTCAGTTAAAAGGTATGCTAAGACTTCTTCAATCTGTTCAGGTGAGGAGGCAAAAGAGACTGTAGCACTTTCAACCAGGGAAAGGGGGAGCTGATCCAACTGCAGGGTATTTGTTAAGGCAATGTCTTAAGTTTATCAGATCAGATCAGATCAGTCGCTCAGTCATGTCCGACTCTTTGCGACCCCATGAATTGCAGCACGCCAGGCCTCAGACTCACATCCATCGAGTCAGTGATGCCATCCAGCCATCTCATCCTCTGTCGTCCCCTTCTCCTCTTGCCCCCAATCCCTCCCAGAATCAGAGTCTTTTCTAATGAGTCAACTCTTCGCATGAGGTGGCCAAAGTACTGGAGTTTCAGCTTTAGCATCATTCCTTCCAAAGAAATCCCAGGGCTGATTTCCTTCAGAATGGACTGGTTGGATCTTCTTGCAGTCCAAGGGACTCTCAAGACTCTTCTCCAACACCACAGTTCAAAAGCATCAATTCTTCAGCACTCAGCCTTCCTCACAGTCCAACTCTCACATCCATACGTGACCACTGGAAAAACCATAGCCTTGACTAGATGAACCTTTGTTGGCAAAGTAATGTCTCTGCTTAAGTTTATAGGAGCTCTTAAATGCATGGCGTGGTAAAGGAAGAGTCAATATCTAGGTATAAGAACCCAGCCAAGTGGGCAAGTATTCAAAACGAACCTAGTCCCAGTGAGGAACTTGAAACCAAAACATGAACTCAGGCAGAGAGACTAGACTAACATGGTGGAAATGGGAAGGCTGTTATTTGGTGAGCATGAGGGAACATGGAACACCACTAAGCACACTAGATGTTCAGGGTTAACGAAAATGAGGCTAATTCTAAAATCCAGCAACAGCAAGGGTCTTTTGGTCCTGCTCACATTTAGGAGGCTCAGAATCTAAACTGGACTTAGCCTTCAGTACCTCCATGAAAGTGAAAGTCTCTCAGTCATCTCCAACTTTTTGTGACCCCATGAACTGTAGCCTGCCAGGCTCCTCTGTCTATGGAATTCTCCAGGCAAGAATACTAGAGTGTGTTACCATTCCCTTCTCCAGTGGATCTTCCTGACCCAGTGATTGAACCTAGGTCTCCTGCAATGAAGGCAGATTCTTTACCAGCTGAGTCACCAGGGATACCCATAGATAGCCCATAGACCATACCCCATGTTGCTGCTGCTGCTGCTGCTGCTGCTAAGTCGCTTCAGTTGTGTCCAATTCTGTGCGACCCCATAAACGGCAGCCCCCCAGGCTTCCCCGTCCCTGGGATTCTCCAGGCAAGAACACTGGAGTGGGTTGCCATTTTCTTCTCCAATGTATGAAAGTGAAAGTGAAAGTGAAGTCGCTCAGTCGTGTCCGACTCTTAGCAACCCCATGGACTGCAGCCTACCAGGCTCCTCCGTCCATGGGATTTTCCAGGCAACAGTACTAGAGTGGGGTGCCATCACCTTCTCTGAGATCATACCCCATAGATAGTCCAAAAAAAGGTATTTCTCTCCAAAAGATGATGTCAACAGGGCATCATGAGATACACACTTTTGTAAACATAGACATCATGAGTGTGCATATGTGCACACATACATTTGTGCACATGTGATTTGGAACCCTCCAAAATCATTTTATGCTTTCATTCTCACTATTCAAACTGACTCCATGAATCACAGACACAAAGAACACCTTTTCTCAGATAAACACACCTCCACTCTTGTCCCCATCTAACTCAACCACTCTGTTTGTATCATTGCAGTTGCTCCCTTGTTCTCCTGGTGGCCCTTAAGAATTCCAAATTTGGCCATGCTCTTTTTAGGTGGATGTTGATTCCTATTAAAGAATGACTCTGTGCTGCAGTCCATGGGGTCTCAAAGAGTCAGACATGACTGAGTGACTGAACTGAACTGAGCTGAACTGAAAGAATGATTCATATTAAAAATGGGTGACCCAAACTTAAATGGGCCATGTAGAGAGAGAGCAAGCATGTAATTCTCTTGCTGTCCTTGACTCAGAGATTGGTAGGCTGACCTTGTTTGGAAAAGCCTGAAATTCTGCCAATAGCTCTAGCACATCCCTGGTTGACAACTTTAAAGCAGGCACTTAGCAGGATTTTCATTTCACTTTACTTCTCAGCTATACATTCACTTGGCCTAGACTTGAGCTCAAAAGCCTCAAAAATTTTTTTCTCTTTAAAATCCAAACTTATGTTCAGAAGTTTACATGGAGCCATGAGGAAACTGATATAGGGAGATATGGTGACTTTCAATTCTAGCCATGCCAGTCATCTGGCATCAAAATATGCACCAGCTGTGAGTATCTGGCTCTTGCTAAGTCAGAGGGTGCTGGACAGCTGACAAGATACTGCTCTGAAACTGCTTTCAACCCCTTAATGTCTGCTCTGCCCCCTTATTTTCATATTTTGTTCCCCATGTTAAGTATATATCTTTAAATGAATACAAAATCCCATGAGTCTGTATGTAAGTTAGCACTGGGCTTTTGCAAGGCCTTTGAGATACTCAACTAACTTCACCATCGGACACGGCCCTCCTTTATCATCTGCCAGCCTCTTTTCTCTTAAATGGTTCTAGCAGTAATAACAAGTGATCACCATAATATATGGACCATAAAAAGAGGAGAAGGGAGTGAATGAATTTACAAGCAAAAGTCTCTCCAGGATTTGATCTTCTCCTCCAGAAGTCTGTGAATTCCCCATGGATTTCAACAGGAAATTGGCCTGCTGAGGGGTTATGGGTGATAGGGCCTTAAACAGGATCTGAGCTACAGTTCCCGGTCCAGGAGCACTTTGCCCTTGTTCATTAGTGCTTATGAGGGAATAAAATACTTCTTTTAATTTTGCTTTTATTACTTTTTTGTGAAAGGAAAAAATATTTAAGTTTTTAGGGGATAAATATGTTTTCTTCCTTATTATTTATTCATATGCATATTAACTTTCATAAACTCAAGTTGCCAAATTTTAACCTGCTGATGAGGGTGAATCTCCAAGCTTTCCATTTGTTCAACTGAGTCAAAAGATGCTCAGGCCTTGGACTGTGTTTCACATTCAAAAGCCGGCAGGAGTTACACATACCCTTTACCTATGGTACTTCCTGGTCTTCACACAACAGGGGAGGAAAGAGAGGGTCAGGTTTGAGGCACAAGCAAGTAATGTCAATAGGAAATTCTTCTCCCCCACTCTCACAGACCTTCTTATAGATTAGAACTGAGCCTTTTGTTTAAACAAGAAATGCATTGATTGTTTCTAATTTCCAACTGCTTTTAGTGTGATTTTATAGGAATTCCATGTTGGAAATGAAAGGTGGTAGAGACAAAGGTATTTTCTCAAGCCGCGTTTTCACAGAACTTGAGCTTCTCATCCAAGGCAGATTAATTGATTTATAGTCCACACGGTGCTGGTAATACTAACAGGAAATATAAAGAGAGGAACTTGCGTTATGTTTTGGGTCCAGGCAATTTGCATTAGGTAAAAGAAAATCATTTCCAGAATTGTCTGTCAGCCAAAGCACAGTTTTTAAATCATAAAACCAAGCCACAGATGCAAAGGTCACCCAACATAAAATTATGAGCATAACTAGGAGGAAAAAGCCCTTTATGTGTCAAGAACAGGAAGTGATTTTGTGTTTCTCTACAAAAATTTACAGTCAGCAGCTGAAGGTAGAAAAAGCAATAAATTATAACAATTAAATCCAAAGTAACTTGCTGTTTTCATTCAAGGTCAGAGCTTGATACAAAAGTCATGGTACAATATGAGATAGCAAATATGTGCTGGGTAAATTATATTTGTACTTTTGATTTTTCATATTTATTTCTTGTGTACACATCCTATTAATGTCACTTATGAGAAAAGAAGGAAGGATTGAGAAAAGATCCATTGCTTGCCATGTGTTATCAACTGGCAAAGGTGAGTGGATCTATAAATAAGCCAACACTCATCAGTAGGTGTTAAAGAATAAATTCATTTCACACGCTCTCCGTTTCTGGTATTTCTCCTGCTGGAACTGCTACAATTCTCTTAACAGAAACTTCAGTTTGATCTCCTAGCATGTTCGAAGCACTGTCTGAAGTGCTTTTCATATAATGTCTCAAACCATTCTCCCAAAAGCCTTGTGAGGTAGATATGCACACCCTTGTTTTGTGAAAGCAGAATACCACCCAGTTGAAGGCCTTAAGAGAAAAAGGCCTTGATGAAAGTGAAAGAGGAGAGTGAAAAAGTTGGCCTAAAATTAAACATTCAGAAAATTAAAATCATGGCATCCGGTCCCATCAATTCATGGTAAATAGATAGGGAAACATTGTAAACAGTGTCAGACTTTATTTCGGGGGCTCCAAAATCACTGCAGATGGTGACTGCAGCCATGAAATTAAAAGACGCTTACTCCTTGGAAGAAAAGTTATGACCAACCTAGACAGCTTATTAAAAGGCAGAGCCATTACTTTGCCTACAAAGGTCTGTCTAGTCAAAGCAATGTTTTTTTCAGTAGTCATGTATGGATGTGAGAGTTGGACTATAAAGAAAGCTGAGCACCAAAGAATTGATGCTTGTGAACTGTGGTGTTGGAGAAGACTCTTGAGAGTCCCTTGGACTGCAAGGAGATCAAACCAGTCATTCCTAAAGGAAAACAGCCCTGAATATTCATTGGAAAGACTGATGCTGAAGCTGAAACTCTAATATTTTGGCCACCTGATGCAAAGAACTGATGCATTGGAAAAGACCTTGATGCTGGGAAAGATTGAAGGTGGGAGAAGGGGACGACAGAGGATGAGATGGTTGGATGGCATCACCACTTCAATGGACATGAAGTTGAGCAAGCTCCAGGAGTTAATGATGGACAGGGAAGCCTGGCGTGCTGCAGTCCATGGGGTCTCAAACAGTCAGAAACTACTGAGTGACTGAACTGAAGAGAAAAAGAACAGCCTCCCCCAAAGAATATGAAATTCTTCCAGCAGACTACCTTTAAATTTTTTAATTAATTAATTAATTTTAATTGGAGGCTAATTACTTTACAATATTGTAGTGGTTTTTAAATTTGAATTGCAACTCTTTCATGTATCTATAGCCTGATGATCTACCCTGCAGACTTTGGACTTACCAAGCCTCCATGACTACATGAGCCAATTCCTTAAAATAAATCTCTTGATAGCTAGATAGACAGGTAGATATAGAGATAAAAATAAATACATTAATCTACATTTATCTAGATATATTTATATCTAAATCCCAGATAATCACAATGGTGTGATCACTCACCTAGAACCAGACATCCTGGAATGTGAAGTCAAGTGGGCCTTAGAAAGCATCACTACGAACAAAGCTAGTGGAGGTGATGGAATCCCAATTGAGCTATTTCAAATCCTAAAAGATGATGCTGTGAAAGTGCTCCACTCTATATGCCAGCAAGTTTGGAAAACTCAGCAGTGGCCACAGGACTGGAAAAGGTCAGTTTTCATTCCAATCCCAAAGAAAGGCAATGCCAAAGAATGCTCAAACTACCGCACAGTTGCACTCACCTCACACACTAGTAAAGTAATGCTCAAAATTCTCCAAGCCAGGCTTCAGCAGTACATGAACTGTGAACTTCCAGATGTTGAAGCTGGTTTTAGAAAAGGCAGAGGAACCAGAGATCAAATTGCCAACATCCCTTGGATCATGTAAAAAGCAAGAGAGTGCCAGAAAAACATCTATTTCTGCTTTATTGACTATGCCAAAGCCTTTGACTGTGTGGATCACAAGAAACTGGAAAATTCTGAAAGAGATGGGAATACCAGACCACCTGACCTGCCTCTTGAGAAACCTATATGCAGGTCAGGAAGCAACAGTTAGAACTGGACATGGAACAACAGGTTCCAAATAGGAAAAGGAGTACGTCAAGGCTGTATATTGTCACCCTGCTTATTTAACTTACATGCAGAGTACATCATGAGAAATGCTGGGCTGGAAGAAGCACAAGCTGGAATAAAGATTCCCAGGAGAAACGTCAATAACCTCAGATATGCAGATGACATCACCCTTATGGCAGAAAATGAAGAGGAACTAAAAAGCCTCTTGATGAAAGTGAAAGTGGAGAGTGAAAAAGTTGGCTTAAAGCTCAACATTCAGAAAACGAAGATCATGGCATCCGGTCCCATCACTTCATGGGAAATAGACGGGGAAACAGTGGAAACAGTGGCTGACTTTATTTTTCTGGGCTCCAAAATCACTGTGGATGGTGATTGTAGCCATGTAATTAAAAGATGCTTACTCCTTGGAAGGAAAGTTATGACCAACTTAGATAGCATATTCAAAAGCAGAGACATTACTTTGCCAACAAAGGTCTCTCTAGTCAAGGCTATGGTTTTTCCAGTGGTCATGTATGGATATAAGATTTGGACTGTGAAGAAAGCTGAGCACTGAAGAATTGATGCTTTTGAACTGTGGTGTTGAAGACTCTTGAGAGTCCCTTGGACTGCAAGGAGATCCAACAAGTCCATTGTAAAGGAGACCAGTCCTGGGTGTTCATTGGAAGGACTGATGCTAAAGCTGAAACTCCAATACTTTGGCCACCTTATGCGAAGAGTTGATTCATTGGAAAAGGTCCTGATGCTGGGAGGCATTTGGGGACAGGAAGAGAAGGGGATGACAGAGGATGAGATGGCTGGATGGCATCACCGACTCGATGGACATGAGTCTGAGAAAGCTCCAGGAGTTGGTGATGGACAGGGAGGCCTGGCGTGCTGGGATTCATGGGGTCGCAAAGAGTTGGACACGACTGAGTGACTGAACTGAACTGAAATCTCTATTGGCTTCCCAGGTAGCATAGTGATAAAGAATCCACCTGCCAATGCAGGGGACACAGGAGACATGGGTTCGATCCCTGGGGTTGGGAAAATCTCCTGGAAGAGGATGTGGCAACTCACTCCAGTACTCATGGGATTTGCCTCAGAAATCCCATGGACAGCAGAGCCTGGCAGGCTACAGTCCACGGGTTCACAAAGAGTCAGACATAACTGAGCAACTGAGCATGCATGCACAGCTAAATCTCTATATCTAATCCTAGACACTAAAGTTTACCTATCTTTTAAATAAGAGAACTGAGATAATTGAATTAAAGGAAAACCTGGTTATGGTTTCATGACATACAGAGAGGACTGTAGAGCTGACTAGAAGTTGGCAGTCAATCAATCCTGTCCCTGATACACAATCAAAATATATTAACTTTCTATTGCTATGTAAAAATTACCACAACTTGGTGAGTTCAAACAATACCCATTTATTTATTAGTTCACTGTTGTGTAATTCAAGAGTCTAGGCAGGCTTATCATCTAGGTTATCTGTTTAGGATCTCACTAGACCAAAATCAAGGTAGCAACAACTGGAAAATCAAGGTGAGCTGGGCTGGGCTCTTATCTGGAGGTTCTGGCAGAACCTCTCAGCTCACTCAAGTTGTTGGTGGAATTCAGTTTTCGGTAGCTATAGAACTGGAGTACCATTTTCTTACTGGCTGTTGGCCAGGGACCTCTTTCAGCTCCTAGAGGCCACTCTGAGATCCTTCCTACACAGCTCCTCCATATTCACATCAACAGAAGAGTATCAAATCCTTTCTCATTCTTGAAATCTATATGAATGACTTGCTCTTTTGTTACCAGATGGAAAAAAAAAAAACAAAAAACTCTGCTTTTAAAGTACTCACATAATCAGGCTAGGCCAGCCTGCACAATTTCCTTATCTTAAGATCAACTGATTAATAACCTTAATTACACCTGCAAAACTCCTTTTGCCATGTAATAATATAACCATGGGAGTAACACTAGGTTACCAAAGCTCCAATATTTTGGCCACCTGATGCAAAGAGCCAACTCACTGGAAAAGACCCTGATGCTGGGAAAGATTGAGAGCAAGAGGAGAAGGGAGCAACAGAGGATGAGATGGTTAGATAGCATCACTGACTCAGTGGACATGAGTTTGAGCAAACTCTGGGAAATAGTGAAGAACAGGGAAGCTTGGTGTGCTGTAGTTCACGTGGTCAGAAAGAGTTGTACACAACTCAGCAGCTGAACAACAACAACACCAGGTGGGGATGGTAAAGGTCATGAACACTGTCTTGGAACTCTGCCTTCTGTAAAGACATGCAGATTGTCAAAGAGAAATTACAACATAGTAAGGAAGACTTTATTCAAGATTATTGGAATAGGGGAGAGATTTCTGCAATAAAGGGGAGAAACTGGATTCAATTCTCAATACAGCAAAGACAGTTGGGGATTTACAGCCAATGAGAATAGTGAAGAGATCAGTGGATGGAAAATTACTAAGTAACTTAATTAGATGTCAAAGTTAGGGAGAGTCTTACTAAACTGACTGAATAGGATTCTTGCTAAAGGCTGGCCAAAAACTTACGTATAGAGGGTAGAGGATGAGGAGCTTGGTCATACATAAAAGATAGGAGAAAAGGGCTTGATTAGATATCCAAGGTGAGGGTGTTCGCAGTAAGCTGGCTTAGCAAGATTCTTTGCTAAAACTGGGATGGGCAGCCCAAGGTCAAGGCCTAATGGAGAAGAGGGATCAGAGGAACCTGACCAAAATTTGGTTAAGAAGGAAATCTTTGTCAAGACATCTGACTATCTTAACAAGCAGGCCAGCCTCTCCAAGGCTCAACATGTAAGTAGGTAGAATAAGTGGTTATTCAGGTAATGATACACAAGGGATTCCAATGAATTTCTTGTCAAAAATATCTCTTCTCTCCAGATGATTACATGGTACTATCCAAGGAAAGTGAAAATGAAGAAGACAAGAATATCAAAAGGGGAAGTTAGACGGTATCACAGGTAAATTTCCTCTTGGTCAATATGCCTGAACACAAGCCTGGTCACCTGTATGATGAATCATCTTTAATGATGTTTTATAACAGTTCTCTATTCTATGTCCAGGAGTTCTTTCTTATCTCCAATCATCATGCAGCTAAGAGGTCTCCTGCAAATCAGCACAACACCATACACACCAGGGACACTTGAATGTATTTTCATTACAACCCATTCTTTAAACCAGAAAAATTAAACACAACATAGAGAAAAAGGTTACCAATGCATACTCCATTACATCTTTATCAAGTTTAAGAATAACTGAAGAATTCAAACTAATATCTTAGAGCTGTGACACAGAGATAGAAATCGAGAACAGAGTAAAATGTCTAATGATACATTTCAGTTTGAAATATACCTTTCTTCCTTTAAGGTTTAAGCATTTCCATGAAATTACCTACCTTTCATACATAAACATGGATGAAAATGGCAAGGCTGGAAGCACTCTTAGAAATGACCTAGCTACTCAAACCCCTCAATATTCAGATGAAGACACTTGGCTTAATAGGGGGTTTAATCCTTCCATGTGGGAAATGACAATTTTTCACGCCTGATGACATTATTATAGAGAAATCTAGCTACAGAAGAGCTGTAATGTGAGCTCAGATTAACCTGTTTAACATGTGGAAGATGGCACTTACTGGACATGACTTTCTCACACCCATGTTACCTTCAGTCCTTACTGTTTTCTAAACCATTCCTTAAAGTTGAGGGCTTCCCTGGTAGTCCTCAGAAGTTAAAAATCTGCCTTGCAATACAGGAGACACTAATTCAATTTCCGATTTGGGAAGATCCCACATGCCATGGGGCAACTAAGCCCACGTGCCACAATTATGAAAGCCCATATGCCTTATTTAACTTATATGCAGAGTACATCATTAGAAACGCTGGGCTGGAAGAAGCACAAGCTGGAATCAAGATTGCCGGGAGAAATATCAATAACTTCAGATATGCAGATGACACCACCCTTATGGCAGAAAGTGAAGAGGAACTAAAGAGCCTCTTGATGAAAGTGAAAGAGGAGAGTGAAAAAGTTGGCTTAAAGCTCAACATTCAGAAAACGAAGATCATGGCATCCAGTCCCATCACTTCATGGGAAATAGATGGGGAAACAGTGGAAACAGTGTCAGACTTTATTTTGGGGGGCTCCAAAATCACTGCAGATGGTGATTGCAGCCATGAAATTAAAAGACGCTTACTCCTTGGAAGGAAAGTTATGACCAACCTAGATAGCATATTCAAAAGCAGAGACATTGCTTTGCCAACAAAGGTCCATCTAGTCAAGGCTATGGTTTTTCCAGTAGTCATATATGGATGTGAGAGTTGGACTATAAAAAAAGCTGAGCACCCAAGAATTGATGCTTGTGAACTGTGGTGTTGGAGAAGACTCTTGAGAGTCCCTTGGACTGCCAGGAGATCCAACCAGTCCATCCTAAAGGAGATCAGTCCTGGGTATTCATTGGATGGACTGATGTTGAAGCTGAAACTCCAGTACTTTGGCCACCTGATGCAGAGAGCTGACTCCTTTGAAAAGACCCTGATGCTGGGAAAGATTGAGGGCAGGAGGAGAAGGGGACGACAGAGGATGAGATGGTTGGATGGCATCACGGACACAATGGACATGGGTTTGGGTGGACTCTGGGAGTTGGTGATGGACCGGGAGGCCTGGCGTGCTGCGGTTCATGGGGTCACAAAGCGTCAGACACGACTGAGCGACTGAACTGAACTGATATGCCTTAAAGCCCACGCTCCTCAACAAGAAAAGCCACTGCAATGATAAAGCCACATAACCACAACTAGAGAGTAACCCCTACTTGTTTCAAGTAAAGAAAGCCCATGCACAGTTACAAGGACCCAGCACAGTCAATTAAATAAAAAAAGTTGAAATGTCATCTCCTTTCTGTGTCTTACCTGAACCTGTCCCCTCCTACCTCATCACTATTTCCAGGCAGAAAATCTTGTTTCCTCTATTTTATCATTTAGCATATAATATTTTCATTAAATGTCTATCTTTTTCTCAAGAGCAGCGATATTACCTTATTGAATTTTATACTATCCTCACCTAGCACAGTATCCTGTATAAGAGCTTAAGAATTTGTTTTGTGTAATTGAATTGACTTGGTCGGTTGGGTGGGTGGTTGGTATTCAGGTAAACTGACTGGATAGTTGGTAGATTGGCTCATTGGTAGGTTTTCCTAGGTGAAAGTATACTTCTTCAGTTCTTTTCAGGAAGTCTAACCAAATAAGGTCATTCATCCATTGCTCATGACTCTCTTATAGAAAACAGTTGTGAGGTCTTGAATAAGTTGGATCTGAATTCAAATCCTGATCACATCCCCCAAAGTATTCTCAAGAAACTTCAGCTGTGGCTGAATCCCTGGCAGTCACAGACTTAGCAACACTATCAACAAACTTTATCACTTTATTGAATATCTGAAATCCAGCTATCATCTGTATGTAGATGCTGTTTAGAAACTGCCTCAATATGACAATGGACTTATAAGCCTTGTTTCATGGTATTCTTTGCTTCAAAATAGCATCATATTTGGAAGTACAGCTCCATTCCCAGTGCTAGGGAGAATTCCAAATTCCTTGAATTTTTGACTGCCCATACCACTTTACTAAAATATACACTTAACCACAGTCAGAACCCAAACCATGTAGCTGGTATTTTCTTTCAGTTCTGTGATGAGAAAGCCACATAGATCCCATTTGTCAACAGTCTACTAAATAAAAACAAAAGGTTTCATAGAAGTGCCTTTTAATATAAGACAGAATCCCTATATATGCTGAAAACAACTTTAGAATACTTTCAACTATGAAGCCGTTGCTGTCAACTTGTGTTACAAAAGGAACTTCAGGTTTTCAATTACATCAGTGCTCCAGGCTCCCACAGCATCCCACAATTGTTTAGTCTTAACACCTATCCTGTCAGAATGATTTTTTACCAACTTCACTTAACTCCCCCCAGCAGTTCCTCCCCTAATCCAAGATTGGAGCCAATTTAGCGATGCTTCTCAGTACTTTTCCACTATGAACTGTCACAGCCAAGTAACTGTCACAGCCAGGTAACTGTCACATCCACAAAGCCTTGCCCATAGATGTTTGTGGAGAGTGAGGGTAATGATGCTCTTTGTATTCCTATTTACAACATGTAGAGTAATGTAAATAGAAAGGCCTTGTCATTGCCTGGTTTTTCTTTCACTGTCAGGACCAGAGAAGGAAACAGTAATAAGTCTTCATGCTTTTTCCAAGATTGGGCTCCACATTCACCCCTCAAGAGGTTCATTCTACCCACAAAAATGGATTTCTGGGACTTCCCTGGTGGTCCAGTGAGTAAGACTCTGCTTCCAATGCAGAGGGCCTGGGTTCAAGCCCTGGTCAAGGAACTAGAACCTATATGTCGCAACTAAGAGTTCACAAGCTGCAACTGAAAAAATCCTGCATGCCACAACTAAAAATTCCACAAGCCACAGCTAAGACCCAGCCAAGCCAAATAAATTAATTAATTAAAAATTTTTTTGTTTGTTTTAGAAAAAAGAATTTCTTCCTAGAGGAAATACAAAAATGGAACCACAAACATAAGAGAGACCTTAAATAAGTCTTCTAGTCCAGTACTTATCAAACTTTAATGTGAAAGCAAACGATCTGCCAAGCCTGTTACAATGCAGATCATGGATTTGGTAGGTCTAGGATAGGGCCTGAGTTTCTGCATTGTAAGCTCCCAGTAAGGCCAATATGGCTGGCCTACGGATCATACTTCAAGTAGGAAGCCGTCTACACTCTCCTACAAAGGAGCCCAGGTTCATCACCACAGATGTATGTGACCTTTGCCAGCTTATTTGTTCTTTTACCCTGTTGGCTTATTTTCTTTCTTTCTGCTATGCATTGATAGATTATTTACTTATTGTATGCTATTCTACTGTTTATCTATCATTGCTTCTCATTCATGTTGTCTGTGCTTTTTTTATGATCTTATCTTTATTGGAGGACAACAAATACCTTTATCCCAAAGAAACTGTTTTTTCTCCTTGAGTCTGTGGAATCATGTCCGGTCCCAAAATGCAACTAGCTGCAATCCAAAACTCTGCTCAGGAGAACAATATTGCTAGTCCTCGAGGCACTCCAAGAACTACACAAAGGGCCTGCCTGTCGTGTCTCTAGAGCACACAATTCTTAGAGGAAGAATTCAAAATCTTTCTCCTGACTAAGCCTCCCAACTAGTACACAGTGAACCGATTTCCCAGTCCAGTTCCAACTTCAAGGGTTTTCAGTCTCCTTAAGCCAGCAAAACATTTTCCCTAAATTTCAGCATTTTGTCACCCAACAGTATTACCTCTTATATCTAGATACATAACAAAGACTTGTCATGTGTTCTGAGATTTGTTTCAGAAAATTTTCAGGACTTAGGAGCAAGTGAAAACTCTCAGCCAGGAAGCATCCTCTATAGTTTCCTTTTCTTAAAATGCCAGGGTTTCATGAAAATTACTGTAAAGACCCCTTTGAAGGAGGCATGACAGAGGTTCCTGTCTTAAGTTGTTGGAATCACACTCAGGGGGACCTGGCTCCAGAACATATTGAATAAAATTCCTCCGACTTTCATCAAGACAGGGCTTCCAAAGGATTTTCAAAGAATGCCATTTTCCCCAACTCCTTTATCTTTTCATGAAAGAGTCTACAAGTCAGTGACAATTATACTCCCATTATTACTCTTCATATTATTGAAAGAAAAAATCAATAACCTATTTTGACAAGCAGAGCCCACAGACTTTCAGATCAGTGCAAACCTAAGCTCCTATCACGGTGCTGTCACCTACCAGCAGCATGAACTATGCAAAAGAACTTACCTCACTGAGGCCTCACTGTCCTCATTAATTGCTGTGAGAATTAAATGCATGTGTAGGAATCATTGAGCCCAGCACCTGGCAGAGGGTCAGTGGTCAATAAGGTCAGCAAGTATCTTCTCTGGATCTCTGGTTCTGTACTTGAAAACAAGGATGGTAGGTAGTTCTGCTGAATAAGATAAGATAGGGAGCTCCTACCTCCATACGGTTTTGGAGATTAAAGTGTCTTGATTTACGTATGTCAACATAATGTACTACTTTGAACATTGTATGGTGCATACTAAGTACTATATAAATGTTAAACATTCATTATTCCATTTTATACTGTTAGTAGTTATGATTAGTCAAATCTATGGTTTTTCCAGTAGTCATGCACCGATGTGAGAGTTGGACTATAGACAAGGATGAGCACCAAAGAATTGATGCTTTTGAACTGCGGTGCTGGAGAAGACTCTTGACAGTCCCTTGAACAGCAAGGAGACTGTCTGAACAGCAAGGAGATTGGCTGAACAGCCAGTCAATCCTAAAGGAAATTAACCCTGAATATTCATTGGAAGGACTGGCGCTGAAGCTGAAGTTTCAATACTTTGGCCACCTAGTCCGAAGAGTTGGGAAAGATTTAAGGCAGGAGGAGAAGGGGGCAACAGAGGATGAGATGGATGGATGGTATCACCAACTCAATGGACATGAGTTTGAGCAAACTCCAGGAGACAGTGAAAGACAGGGAAGCCTGGCATGTTGCAGTCCATGAGGTCATAAAGAGTCAGACGCGACTGACCGACTGAACAGCAACAACAACACTAACGATGATAATCACAGAACCCCTTGAGAACACAAAATGGTAATGGCTGACTCTATTAAGTGCCAGCTTCCCATGGAAGAGTCTCTTTTGAGTTTTGAATCCAGTAGTTCTGGCTGGTTCTGTCTATAGAGAAGCATATACCCTAGGGCAGTGGCTCTCAACATTTCTACTTCAGAATCACCTATAAGGTTTGGTAAAACACTGCTGTCTGAGCCCCCCAACACATCTCCTGAACCAAAATTCTCAGAGTGGCTCCAAAGCAGCCTCACTGGTGTTGAGAAGCACCGTGACTCTGACACACACCACATTTGGAGGAACATGGCCTTAGACCATGTTTCATGGGCCTTTCATGAGTTCTGACAGGCCATTATTCCATTACAAAAGCCCTCCAGAGTTATACTCAAAGGGAAAACTAGTTTCTAAAAATGACTTAAAGGCACAAGAAATAGATGGAGAAGGCATAAGAAGGTACATGCTATAGTGAGAAATGAAAAGGCCTGTAGTTATTTAAACCTGAAGCAAGAAACTCTAAGAGGGAACTTAATAATCTTCAAGAAGTAAATGAAGAAGGATGACATATAACAACGAGAATGACTATTCTGGTTAGAACAAGACAAATAAATAAAAATAATTGGTCTCGATATGCTACAAAAATCAATCAGAAGATATTTACCAACGAATTAAAGGATCTGCAATATATATATACACCATCTTTGCAAAAACCCAAAGTTTTTTGGCCAACTCGATATAAGCTAATAACTTATCCAGCACTTAACATTTGCCAAACACTGTTCTAAGCACCTTGAATACTGACTGTTTAAATTTTTCAGCAATCCAATAATGCAGGCATCACCATTATCACCATCATCGCTATGAAGATGAAGCAACTAAGACATGTAGAAATCACACTAAGCAATATTGGAACCGAAATGTGAACCCAGAAGATGTCCTGCTCAAGGCCATTCTCTTAACCCCTATTTTATACTTCATCTCATCCTAATAGTTTTGCAAAGGAAATGAAAAATAAAATGTCTCCAGGTTTCCTCTAAGCCAGTACAATTATTGATGGGGCTTACATTTCTATCTCATCAATACCACTCAGAAGGGACTTCCCAGGTGGTCCAATGGCTCAGGCTCCACACTCCCAATGCAGGGGGCCCAGGGTTCAATCCCTGATCAGGGAGCTAAATCCCAGCCGCCACAACTGAAAGATCCTGCATGCCAGAAGTAAGACCTGGTGCAGCCAGATAATTTAATTAATTAAAAAAAATACTACTCAGGGACTTCCCTGGTGGTCCAGTGGTTAAGAATCCACCCTGCAATGCAAGGAATGGGGGTTCGGTCCCTGGTAGGGGAACTAGGATCACACATACCATGGAGCGACTAAGCCCGTGGGCCACAACTAGAGAGTCTGTGCATTGCAATGAAAGATCCCACATGATCCAATGCAACTAAGGCCTAACACAGATGAATAAATACATAAATATTTTTAAAATACCACTCAAAAGCTAGGTTAGAATCAAGAATGTAGAATTATATGCTACTTATCTATAAGATGTTGAAAAACTTTTTTCTGTGCTTTGATTTCAATTTGTGTAAAATGGGGTCAATATTTTTTAGGATGCTAAATATTCATGAGATAAGGATGTGTAAGGCTGAATGGCATGTACAACCCAAAAGATACAGGGAGAATTCCATACAAGCTAGATATATGACTCTACTTCAGATCCTTGTTTCTCCCTAGAATGATGCATTTCCACATCATAATGAAGCTGTTTTACTGCCTTCACTTCTTGCATTAACTGTGGCAAATGTTACTACATGCACTATCTGTTTGATGTATATGGACTGCAAACTGATTGTAAATTAATCGTGGAAGTTCTTCTGGCGTTATCACAAGCTGTCACAATGGAGATTAAGTGGTTTGTAATGATGATTGCTCAGCAAATGGATTGATAGCAAGGGAACTCATCAACCTGGCCTATTATTAATAGAGCACACACTTTATAAAATCTGGATTGCTGATAAAAGAACAACAAAAGCCACTTTGGTGACAGAAGAATGTATTTAAAGTACTTGGACTGATAACTGTATCGTGTTCTCGCCTAGCTCTTTCAAAATTTGAAAGCCTCTAGATAGTAATTAGTAGGACGGGGAAAATAATGCTGTGAGGTAAGGATTTTTCCCCTAAGAAATCTGTCAAAAAGTTCTTGATATTATAATGCCGTTCAGTGCACTCCTGGGGAAAAAAGAGGGGAGCCGCTAAAGTGCCTGTATCAAACAGAGCTGTGCATTCTCTGGATGAACTTGTGAGCTGAAAGGGGGCCAGGTCCCAGTGGACAGTGTGATGCCCTCTCTTCTTTCCTGTGTTATTTGTGATGAAACAAATTGTGGTTATCAAAGTGCAATCTTTAATTTTGCTGTCCTGGACCTATGCACTGAAGTGTACTTTAATTAACCAGAAGAGTCTGAAAATGTTTTTCCAGTGAAGCGAACATCTACTGCCAAGGATGTGAATTTTTTATACCCATCCCAGATGATTCAGAAAGGCACCATGATTTGTGAACTACCACTGAATGCCGTATACCAATGAATTCTCCATTTCTGAAGAGGGAAAATAAAATATACATCACTGAAATGACCCTGAATATAAATTTATTGTAACTTAATTATCTGTAGAATAAAACAAACTTTTGCCTTATTTCTGATAGACCATTGTCTTTTCTTTATCCACTACCATGAATATAAAAGTAGGAAGAGTAAATGGATCCCCCAGACTGATCCCAGGAGAATCTCACCAAGTTGCTTGCTTACAAAGACCCCTGGTAGCTACACAGCTTCCACCTGGATGTCCTAGCAGAACCTGCAGCCAGCACCTCATGCCACCAGTACCTTCCATGTCAAAATCTCCTGCTCCTCCCACTGTGCTCCCACTCTGGGTTGATAAAAGGAGGGTAGTCTAAGTGGAGGGCTTCCCTGGTGGCTCAGCAATAAACAATCTGCCTGCGATTGCAGGAGATGTGGATTCTATTCCTCCAGGGGGATCAGAAAGATCCCCCTGGAGGAGGGCATGACAACCCACTCCAGTATTCTTGCCTGGGAAACCCATGGACAGAGGAGCCAGGCGGGCTACAGTCCATGGGGTTGCAAAGAGTCAGACATGACTAAACAACAAGTCTCAGTGGATAGTACTCGAAGAGGGACTGTTAAATAAAAGTGGTGTCATAATGGTCTGGAAACAGCCACTGGAGGCCAACAGAATGGAAGCTGCTGGGGGCGTGGGAGCCTGGGCTCCACTTGAGAGGGCTATAATGTTATTATAATGGCAAAAAAGGGGGTTCCCTCAAAAATCCAATCTTCAGTCAAGGCGAGGAGATGCTAGAGGTGGTTAGAGAAAGTCTGAGATTATAAGGAAGCTGCTTCACAATGAAAAGGGAGTTCTAGGATGCAAAGAGGAAGGACTGAGAAGAGGGAAAGGGAGGTGGGCCAAGGTGGGGCTACTGCAAAGAAGAGCTGACAGAAGAGGTTGGGGATCCAAAAGAAGACTGTGACTCCTAGATGTTGAGGTCCCCAAGAGTGAGATTGTGTCTCATGTCCCAGAGTGTATACAACACCCACTGGTAGGCACTCAGGAATGAACTGCTGTATGTTGCTCAATTGACTCTCCAAGAAAAAATAAAAACCCCGATATGTGGTGTTTGCTGATTTCACAGTGTAAATATCCCCACCATGGCTGGTTTACGTTACCAATATCATGTCCCTAAAGGCAGAACTGGGAAGATGCACACAGCTAGTTCTTGCTGGAAGGTACAAGCTGGCTCCAGCACACCACTGGCATTCTAGAACCATTTCCTACATGCACAGAATAGCCTTAAGTCTGGAATTGGAAGACAGGGAGGAGGAATGTATTTTCCTCTAATTAATGACTGTTCATTTGTAGGATTCATCATGTTAATTAAACAAAAGCAGATCCTGGCTCTGTATATGCTTCTTGATAACTGAACACAGAATAAATATGATTGAATGAGCATTGAGTGCTCAGTCATGTCCGATTCTTTGTGACTCCATGGACTATAGCCCACCTGGCTCCTCTGTCCATGGGATTTTCCAGGCAGGAATACTAGCATGGGTTGCCTTACCTTCCTCCAGGGGATCTTCCTGACCCAGGGATAGAACTTGCATCTCCTGAATCTCCTGCATTTGCAGATGCATTGTTTACCACTGAGCCCCCTGGGAAGCCCAAGTGCTTCAGATGTGATTGTTGCCCCCATTTATGCACTTGTCTCTCTCATATATTTTCTCTTCTTTCAAGTAGAGAATGGCAGGGAACCTACAAGATGCGGTGTCATGTCCATGCGCCTTCTATGTTTTTATCCCTGGCCACTGGTGGGTGAAGCACAGATGCCATCCTCAACATTGACCATCATGTAGACTGGAACTGAATCTTTCAGTTTTTCCCAGCCTGAGCTGTCTAGTGTTAAAATCACCATTGTACTAGTCTGTGTAGCTATGGATGATTCTAGTTCAGCTCAGCAGACACCACAGATTAGGTGTGTAAGAAGCCAAGACCAGAGGAGTAAGCAAAGGAAGAAGACTGGCACTGGGCCAGTGCCAGCCACCAGGGAGAGGCAGGAACACAGGCTTGTGGAGGCATTATGCCAAGCAGAGAGATTTATACACCAAGAGATCAAGAAACATCTAGTAGAAGGAATGGAACCAGGGCGGGGTGGGCAGTGGTGGGGGGGTGCACTTCTCTGGTCATCCAGTGCTTGGGACTCCAGGCCTCCACTGTGAGGGGCTCGGGTTCAATCCCTGGTTGCACAGTGCGGCCAAAAAGTTAAAAATAGAAAATGAAAAAATAGTGAAAGAAGATTGGAACTGGACAAGAAGTTAAAGGCTTCCTGTGGCAGGGGAACTTTATATACTCTCTGCCCAAGGGAGGACTCTCAAAGCAGCGTGGGCCTTGCAAGGGAGGCAGATAAGACCACATCAGTGCAACAGCGCTGAGATGATGAGGGACGTTTGCACATCTGCTAAGGAGACTACAAGAGGGATATCGGTTCAGCTGGTCAACAGTAGTGCTTCTTTGCATTTCTCCACACTCCACGTGCAGGTTCCTGTCTGCTCTTCTCATGGTGAAAGTGAATGTGTTAATCACTCAGTCCTGTCCAACTCTTTGCAACCCCATGGACTGTAGCCCACCAGTCTCTTCTGTCCATGGGATTCTCCAGGCAAGAACACTGGAGTGGGTTGCCATTTCCTTCTCCAGGGGATCTTCCTGACCCAGGGATCGAACCAGCGTCTCCTGAATTGCAGGCAGATTCTTTACCGTCTGAGCCACCAGGGAAGCCCATTCTTCTCAGTAAACTGGGTAAAATGGTTGCTCTGCTTTTAAAAAGCGAAGACTCTGTTAGGACGATTAAAAAACAAAAAGCAAAACTACAAACTGGGGAAAATATTTGCAACACCATATCTGAAAAAGTTAACCACTTGAGTACTGGAGTCCCCAGTACTCTTAACCCAGTCTCCACGAATGGTGATGTCTTCTGTAATTCTACAACAGCAACAAAATCAGGAAACTGACATCAGTACAATACTGTTAACTAGACTACAGACATTAAACAGAGCTCAGTTCAGTTCAGTCATTCAGTCATGTCCGACTCTTTGCGACCCCATGAATAGCAGCATGCCAGGCCTCCCTGTCCGTCACCAACTCCCGGAGTTCACCCAGACTCACATGCATCGAGTCAGTGATGCCATCCAGCCATCTCATCCTCTGTCGTCCTCTTCTCCTCCTGCCCCCAAACCCTCCCAGCATCAGAGTCTTTTCCAATGAGTCAACTCTTCGCATGAGGTGGCCAAAGTACTGGAGTTTCAGCTTTAGCATCATTCCTTCCAAAGAAATCCCAGGGCTGATCTCCTTCAGAATGGACTGGTTGGATCTCCTGGCAGTCCAAGGGACTCTCAAGAGTCTTATCCAACACCACAGTTCAAAAGCATCAATTCTTTGGCACTCAGCTTTCTTCACAGTCCAAATCTCACATCTATACATGATGACTGGAAAAACCATAGCCTTGACTAGATGGACCTTTGTTGGCAAAGCAATGTCTCTGCTTTTGAATATGCTATCTAAATTGGTCATAACTTTCCTTCCAAGGAGTAAGCATCTTTTAATTTCATGGCTGCAGTCACCATCTGCAGTGATTTTGGAGCCCAAAAAAATAAAGTCTGACACTGTTTCCACATCTATTTCCCATGAAGTGATGGGACCAGATGCCATGATCTTTGTGTTCTGAATGTTGAGCTTTAACCCAACTTTTTCACTCTCCACTTTCACTTTCATCAAGAGGCTTTTTGGTTCCTCTTCACTTTTTGCCATAAGGGTGGTGTCATCTGCATATCTGAGGTTATTGATATTTCTCCTGGCAATCTTGATTCCAGCTTGTGCTTCTTCCAGCCCAGCATTTCTCATGATGTACTCTGCATGTAAGTTAAATAAGCAGGATGGCAATATACAGCCTTGACGTACTCCTTTTCCTATTTGGAACCAGTCTGTTGTTTCATGTCCAGTTCTAACTGTTGCTTCCTGACCTGCATATAGGTTTCTCAAGAGGCAGGTCAGGTGGTCTGGTATTCCCATCTCTTTCAGAATTTTCCACAGTTTATTGTGATCCACACAGTCAAAGGCTTTGGCATAGTCAATAAAGCAGAAATAGATGTTTTTCTGGAACTCTTGCTTTTTCCATGATCCAGCGGATGTTGGCAATTTGATCTCTGGTTCCTCTGCCTTTTCTAAAACCAGCTTGAACATCAGGAAGTTCATGGTTCACGTATTGCTGAAGCCTGGCTTGGGGAATTTTGAGCATTACTTTACTAGCATGTGAGATGAGTGCAATTGTGCGGTAGTTTGAGTATTCTTAAACAGAGTAGATAAATACTATTAACATTGAACAATAAAAAGAAAATCCAATGTGAAATTGTACAAAAGAAATGAACAGATAATTCACCAAGAAGAAGCTATGGGTGGCAAATAAACACATGGGAAATATGAAGACTGGCTAGGAGGGAAATGCACATTAAGGTATCATACCTACCTATCAGAATGGCTAAAATCAAAGAGAGTGACACCAAAAGTGGTGAGAATGTGAAGAAACTGGATTATTCATACACTGCTGATGGGAATGTAAAATGGCATAGCCACTCTAGAAAGAGTATGGCAGTTTCTTATAAATCTATATATCCGTTTACCATTCAACCCAATGATTGCGTTCGTTGGCATTTATCTCAGAGAAATAAAAACTCAGGTCAACTCAAAAACCTATACATGAATGTTCATGAAGCTTTATTCATAGTAGTTGAAAAGTAGAAGCAACCAAAACATCCCTGATAGAAAGTCTATTACATACCCATAATGGAATACTACTTAGCAATAAAAAGGAATGAAATATTGATACATGCATTAGCTTGAATGGATCCCAAGTGCATCATTTTGACTGGAAAAAAAGCCAATTTCAAAAGGTTACATACTGTATGCTTGCATTTATATAACATCCTTGAAATGACAAAACCATAAAGCTGGAAGAGAGATTCATAGTTGTCAGGGGACAGAGACTGAAGCAGGAGATGAGCACGACTTTAAAGGGGAAGCACATGGGAGTTCTGTTAGAGTGAAAGAACAGTCCCATACCCTGCCTATGGTGGAGATTACACAAATCTATATATGGATCAAATGGCCTAGAGCTATGCATACACACACACACACACACACACACACGTGCACATAAAAACTGGCAAGGATCTGAATAACATCTGTGGTCCACTGTATTGTACCAGTGGATGTCAATTTCTTGGTTTTGATATTGTACTACAGTTATATAAGATATCACCATTGGGAGACTGAGTGAAGGGCTCAAAGGACTCTAGTACTACTTTTCCAACTTCCTATGAATCTATAATCATTTCAAAATAAAGAACTTAAAGAAATGCTGGCTGGAAGAGATATCATAGCAGACATGTTTGTTCACTGCCATGAAGGGCAAATTGTTGCAACCATTAGGCTATATATATATCGAGATTCCTACCATCATTCCTATTCTTTAATCCTATAGGACTATATCTGTAGGAGTCAATGAGGTATTTATTCAAAATGCATGTTCAAGAGTGTTTACAGCACAATACTAAAGAGACGGAAACAACTGGACTATTTAACAACAGCGTTAAGACTGAGGAAATGACACCTTATCCACAGGATGGGTCATTGTGTGGCCACTAAAAATCATTATTTTAAAGAACACTTGGTACAAATGGAAATGCCAAGTAATAATCTGGATGCACAGCCATATGTACACTGATATGCCAATTTAAAAATAATGACTAAAACTCTAGAGGAAAATACAGTATTCATAGGAACTAACTACAGGTGGTTGGATTTTATGTAATTTTTATTTACTGCTTAACTGAAATTTCCAAATATTCTACAACAATATGCCTTACTTTGCCAAAAAGGTGTGTGTTTATATGTGTGCATTTATACATATTAAAGTATGGTCTAGCTTACTATTACTCAGACTTTTCTGGGCTTTTGTTAAAATGCAGATTCTGATTCAGCAGGTCCAGAGCACAGCCTGAGATTCTGCATTTCTAACAAGCTCCCACACTATGCTGATACTGAAGGTCCATTATGGGAGCAGGGGCCTTGCTTAGCCAAACCCCAAACAATGACCAAATAGATTTTCTGAATAGAAAATGTGTTGTTCCATTTACAATTACTTTTAGTGACATACACTGCAGAAAAAAACCTACATCATGAATACCTTGTCACAAACCTATACCCATAGCAGATTCTGATTCATCAGCTCCTATAAACATCAACACAAAATTTAGAAAACATCTCAGATTCTCAGAAATGACCAAAAAAAGCTGGAGGATTTTTCAACCAACCAAACAACAAACAATAAACTTTCTAGTAATTCAGGTGGGAGAGCTATATCACTCTAAACCAAATTCCAAATAGATTGAAGAGACAAAGGAAAAAATAGATAACGATTTTTAAATATATATATGATAAACATAAAAAATATATATGAGTATTCTCTGACAGAACAATCCCTATGGATAAATTCAGTAGAGGAATAATAGCTCACATTGAACACATCATGTACCAGGCACTGCACTAACTTTTTGTATGCATTATCTCATTTAATCTTTCACATTAAAGCTAGGAAGTACAAAATATATATTCCCCACAAACCATAATTTAGGTAGCCCTGGTGGCTCAGATAGTAAAGAATCTGCCTGCAATGCGGGAGACTGGGTTCAATGCCTGGGTTGGAAAGATCCCCTGGAGGAGGGCATAGCAACTCACTCCAGTATTCTTGCCTGGAGAATCCCCATGGACAGAGGAGCCTGGCAGGCTACACTCCATGGGGTCACAAAAAGTTGGCCACAACTAAGCAACTAAGCACAGCACACCCATATTTTATAGGTAATGGAGCTGACTCATAGAAATATAAGGTAAGTAGTTGCCCGAGGTCACCAAGCTAACAGTTGGCAGAGTCCAATTTCCAACTCAAAGTTACACTCTCGATGAAAAAAAAAGTTACACCTCTTTGAGAAAAAGAGCCAGATATTGGCTGCATGCAAATCTTATACTTCAGCATGTCCAAGACCATAAACAATTAAAATGCAAATAATAAACTAAGGAAATGACTAATAACAAATGTAGAAGAGGTGATTATCCTTAATATATAAATAACTAATACAAATTGAAAAGGAAAACACTATGACCCCAACAGAAAGAGAGATCAAGATAGAGCAATTCACAAAGAAAAAAATGCGTGTACAGGTGTGTGTGTGTGTGTGTGTGTGTGTAAAAGACTGGAAGGAAAGAGCCAAAGTATCAATAAGTATTTCTTTGTGGTAAAATTATTAAATCACTTTATGACTTTATATGTTTTGTCTACAATGAGCATATATTTATTTTATGATCAAGAAAAACAAAAGCTTTTGGCTTTCAAATATGGGGTCCAAATAAACTTGATCTCATAGCAATTGCTAATCTTGTCCTCCGTTGTCCTCTGGAAGTTCACATTTGCATTTGACAAATTTCTCTGGGACAACATTCATTCATTCATCCATTCATTCATTCATCCAGCTAGTATACTTCTTGAGCATCTACTGAATACTAGTGTGTAGCCAGGCAATAAATAAGTAAAATACGCAGACATGGGCCTTGCATACAAAAAGCTACATTAGGAGACAGACTTTAAGCAAATTACATGACTAATTAAAGACCAATGGCAGTTAAGATCTCTTAAGCTAAGTCACTTCAGCTATTACAGATGGCTTCCCTGGTGGCTCAGATGGTAAAGCATCTGCCTGCAATGTGGGAGACCCGGGTTTGATCCCTGGGGCGGGAAGATCCCCTGGAGAAGGAAATGGCAACCCACTCCAGTATTCTTGCCTGGAGAATTCCATGGACGGAGGAGCCTGGTAGGCTACAGTCCACGCGGTTGCAAAGAGTCGGACACGACTGAGCGACTTCACTCACTCACTCACTCACCTACATTCTACTTACTCCTTTCATCTATGTTGTTGTTTAGTCACTATCATGATCCCCATTCATCAGTTCAAAGTGAACTTGGATTCTCAGGTCAGTCATCCTCTGAAAATGGTCCCACCCAGCCCTCTAAACATCTCCTAGCTGCCAAATCATCTGCACGTGTCCCAGGACTTCATCAGACTTGACCTCCCTGCTATATCTGATTTTGTTGACCACTCATCTGGAAACTTCACTCCTCACTTCATTCCCATGGCACCTCAGTTCTCTTTCCTTTCTTCCCATCTCTCTGACTCATTGTTCTAATTCTTCTTTGTTGGCTTATCTTCTTCTACCTTGCCCTTAAATTCTGGAGCTTTGTTCCTGTTCTCAGCCCATGGCTCTTTTACTCTACCCATCTCCCTGCCCAGGGTGGTCCCATACATCTCTATGGCTCTAGCTACATCTGTACATCAGTGATTCTCAATCTTCATGGATAGCCCAGATATCATTCCTTAACTTTAGATATGCATTTCTGCATTAGTCAAGATGCAATAGGTTACAATTTGGTTCAAACAATTCAAAACCCCAGTGGTTTCACAAATGTTGATTTCCTATGGACACTGCATGTAACATACATCTGGATAACATTCCAAAGCTCTGTCCTCCAAGTGTTCAGAGTGATGGAAATGCCGTTATCTGGACCTACACATGATGGGACTTCCCTGATAGCTCAGTTGGTAAAGAATCTGCCTGCAATGCAGGAGACCCTGGTTCAATTCCTGGGTCAGGAATCTACTAGATAAAGAACAGGCTACCCACTCCAGTATTATTGGGCTTCCCTTGTGTCTCAGCTGGTAAAGAATCCACCTGCAATGTGGGAGACCTGAGTTCGATCCCTGAGTTGGGAAGATCCCCTGGAAAAGGGAAAGGCTTTTCCCTTTATTCTGAATAAAGGCTATTCCCTTTATTCTCCAGTATTCTGGCCTGGAGAATTCCATGGACTATTTGCTCAGTCGTGTCTGACTCTTTGTGACCCCATGGGCTATAGCTAGGTTCTTCCGTCCATGGGATTTTCCAGGCAAGAATATTGGAGTGGTTTGCCATTTCCTTCTCCAGGGGATCTTCCCAATCCAGGGATTAAACCTGGGTCTCCGGCATTGCAGGCAGACTCTTTACTGTCTGAGCTACCTGGGAAGCTTCATATAGTCCATGGGGTCTCAAAAAGTTGGACACAAGTGAGTGACTTTCACCTTCACTTTACATGTGATAGGAGACTCAGTCTGCTTGGTCAATGCAACACGGGAAGAGAGCCTGGAGAGTTATGCTGCTAAATCAATACTTTGGCCCAGAAGCAACTCACATTATTACCACTCATAGCCTGTTGGTTAGAAATTGTCACAACACCCCATCTAACTTCAAATGGAATCCTCCAATGTGCTGGTAAGAACAGGCAAACTGGATATGGGTGAGGACTACAAGCCTCTATCAAAATATCCAACAGAGTACTAGACAGCTCTGTGTAACTATGATGTAGGCACATAAAATTGAGTATGTCCAAAACAGAACTCTTGCCTCTAGCACTGCCCTAGATTCATAAATATTCTCTCTGCCTCCCGTCTTGCCCTTTTCCTATGAAATCAATATACTCTCCACCTTACATCTTTCCTAAACACAAATGTGATTGTGTTACTCTCATAGTTAAAGCACTTTTCAGTGGCTCCATGTTGCTCAAGATGTGGCACTGAGGCTGTTCACAATCTGGCCTTCATCACCTCTCCAGTCTCACTTCTGTCCCCTTTCTCATGAGCACCATCCCAAACTCCTGGCAATTCCTTGACTGCACCATACTGTCTCATACTCCACACACCTTTCTCATGCCAGGTTGCCACTCCTTGGACCATCCTTTCTACCATCTCACTCCTTCTTACCTTTTAAAATTCATCTTAGTCATCCCCTCCTTCATGAAGTCATCCCTAAAACCCTGCAATCACTCCATTTATGCAGGAAATAGATCCATTGTGCCAAAGCAATGTATTCACTTTGGTACCTGATTCCCATGGAATCGATTTCTAGAAATTTCACATTTTCACATTTGCATTTGACAAATTTCTCTGAGACAACATTCATCCATTCATTCATTCATCCAACTAGTATACTTCTTGAGCATCTACTGAATACTAGTGTGTAGCCAGGCAATAAATAAGTAAAATACGCAAACATGGGTCTTGCATACAAAAAGCTACATTAGGAGACAGACTTTAAGCAAATTACATGGCTGGATTTGAACCAACTCAAAAAATTCAGATTATTAAATCTAAGACCTGGAGGTTATGATCTATAGTACTCTCCCTGTCTGCATACCATCTCATTATCAAGAGCCCTTTATCCCTTCTTCTGTTGATGGACAGGTAGGTTGTTTCCTACATCTTGACTACCATGAACTGTGCTAAAATGGACACAGGAACACTAATACCACTGTGATATCTTCAATTCTTTAGGATAAATGCCTACAAGTGGGAATGCTAGATCATATGACAGTTCTGTGTTTAATTTTTGAAGAACCGAGGGCAGTCCTGTGATGGCGGAGGAATAGGATGGGGAGAACACTTTCTCCCCCACAAATTCATCGAAAGAACATTTGAACACTGAGCAAATTGCACAAAACAACTTCTGAATGCTGGCAGAGGACATCAGGCACCCAGAAAGGCAGCCCATTGTCTTCAAAAAGAGATAGGACAAAATATAAAAGATAAAAAGAGAGACAAAAGAGTTAGAGATGGAGACCTGTCCTGGGAAGGGAGTCTTAAAAGAGGAGAAGTTTCCAAACAACAGGAAACCCTCTCACCAGCAGGTCTGTGGGGAGTTTTGAAACCTCAAACCACAACATAACCAGGAGGAAAAATAAATAAATAAATAAATCAGTTCAGTTCAGTAGCTCTGTTGTGTCCCACTCTTTGCGACCCCATGAACCACAGCATGCCAGGCCTCCCTGTCCATCACCAACTCCCGGAGTTCACCCAAACTCATGTCCATCAGGTCAGTGATGCCATCCAGCCATCTCATCCTCTGTCGTCCCTTTCTCCTCCTGCCCCCAATCCCTCCCAGCATCAGAGTCTTCAAATGAGTCAACTCTTCACATCAGGTGGCCAAAGTACTGGAGTTTCAGCTTCAACATCAGTCCTTCCAATGAACACCCAGGACTGATCTCCTTTAGGATGGGCTGGAAGGATCTCCTTGCAGTCCAAGGGACTCTCAAGAGTCTTCTCCAACATCACAGTTCAAAAGCATCAATTCTTCTGCACTCAGCTTTCTTCACAGTCCAAATCTCACATCCATACATGACCACTGGAAAAACCATAGCCTTGACTAGACAGACCTTTGTTGGCAAAGTAATGTCTCTGATTTTTAATATGCTGTCTAGGTTGGTCATAACTTTCCTTCCAAGGAGTAAGTGTCTTTTAATTTCATGGCTGCAGTCACCATCTGCAGTGATTTTGGAGCCGAAAAGATAGAGTCTGACACTGTTTCCACTCTTTCCCCATCTTTTCACCATGAGGTGATGGGACTGGATGCCATGATCTTAGTTTTCTGAATGTTAAGCTTTAAGCCAACTTATTCACTCTCCTCTTTCACTTTCCTCAAGAGGCTCTTTAGTTCTTCACTTTCTGCCATAAGGGTGGTGTCATCTGCATATCTGAGGTTATTGATATTTCTCCCAGAAATCTTAACTCCAGCTGTGCTTCATCCAGCCCAGTGTTTCTCATGATATACTCTGTATATAAGTTAAATAAGCAGGGTGACAATATATAGCCTTGACATACTCCTTTCCTTATTTGGAACCAATCTGCTGTTCCATGTCCAGTTCTAATGCTTGCTTCCTGACCTGCATACAGATTTCTCTGGAGGCAAGTCAGGTGGTCTGGTATTCCCATCTCTTTCAGAATTTTCCACAGTTTGTGGTGATCAACACAGTCAAAGGCTTGGCATAGTCAATAAAGCAGAAATAGATGTTTTTCTGGAACTCTCTTTTTTGATGATCCAGCGGATGTTGGCAATTTGATCTCTGGTTCCTCTGCCTTTTCTAAATCCAGCTTGAACATCTGGAAATTCACGTTTCATGCACTGTTGAAGCCTGGCTTGGAGAATTTTGAGCATTACTTTCCTAGTGTGTGAGATGAGTGTAATTGTGCAGTAGTTAGAGCATTTTTTGGCATTGCCTTTCTTTGGGATTGGAATGAAAACTAACATTTTCCAGTATAGCCACTGCTGGGTTTTCCAAATTTGCTGACATATTGAGTGTAGCACTTTCACAGCATCATCTTTCAGGATTTGAAATAGCTCAACTGGAATTCCATCACCTTCATTAGCTTTGTTCAAAGTGATGCTTCCTAAGACCCACTTGACTTCGCATTCCAGGATATCTGGCTCTAGCTGAGTGATCACACCATCGTGATTATCTGGGTCATGAAGATCTTTTTTGAATAGCTCTTCTGTGTAGTCTTGCCACTTCTTCTTAATATCTTCTGCTTCTGTTAGGTCCCTACCATTTCTGTCCTTTATTGTGCCCATCTTTGCATGAAATGTTCCCTTGGTATCTCTAATTTTCTTGTAGAGATTTCTAGTCTTTCCTATTCTATTGTTTTCCTCTATTTCCTTGCAGTGATAACTAGGAAGGCTGTCTTATCTCTCCTTGGTATTCTTTGGAACTCCATATTCAAATGGGTATATCTTTCCTTTTCTCCTTTGCCTTTAGTTTCTCGTCTTTCCTCAGCTATTTGTAATGCCTCCTCAGACAGCCATTTTGCCTTTTTGCATTTGTTTTTCTTGGGGATGGTCTTGATCCCTGCCTCCTGTACAATGTCATGAATTTCTGTCCATAATTCTTCAGGCACTGTATCAGATCTAATCCCTTTAGGTCATATCTGAATGGTCTAGTGGTTTTCCCTACTTTCTTCAATTCAGTCTGAATTTGGCAATAAGGAGTTCATGATCTAAGCCATAGTCAGCTCCTGGTCTTGATTTTGCTGACCATATAGAGCTTCTCCATCTTTGGCTGCAAAGAATATAATCAATCTGATTTCAGTATTGACCATTTGGTGATGTCCATATGTAGAGTCTCCTCTTGTGTTGTTGGAAGAGGGTGTTTGCTATGACCAGTGCATTCTCTTGGCAAAACTCTATAAGCCTTAGCCCTGCTTTATTCTGCTTTATTCTCCAAGGCCAAATTTGCCTGTTACTCCAGGTGTTTCTTGACTTCCTACTTTTGCATTCCAGTCCCCTATAATGAAAAGGACATCTTTTTTGGGTGTTAGTTCTAGAAGGTCTTGTAGGTCTTCACCGAACCGTTCAACTTCAGCTTCTTCAGCATTACTGGTCAGGTCATAGACTTGGATTACTGTGATATTGAATGGTTTGCTTTGGAAATGAACAGAGATCATTCTGTTGTTTTTAGATTGTATCCAACTACTGCATTTTGGACTGTTTTGTTGACTATGATGGCTACTCCATTTCTTCTAAGGGATTCTTACCCACAGTAGTAGATATAATGGTCATCTGAGTAAAATTCACCTATTCCAGTCCATTTTAGTTAGCTGATTCCTAAAATGTTGTCGTTCACACTTGCCATCTCCTGTTTGACCATTTCCAATTTGCCTTGATTCATGAACCTAACATTCCAGGTTCCTATGCAATATTGCTCTTCACAGCATCAGACTTTACTTCTGTCACCAGTCACATCCACAACTGGTTGTTGTTTTTGCTTTGGCTCTGTCTCTTCATTGTTTCTGGAGTTATTTCTCCACTGATCTCCAGTAGCATTTTGGGCACCTACAAACCTGGGGAGTTCGTTTTTCAGTGTCCTATCTTTTTGCCTTTTCATACTTTTCATGGGGTTCTCAAGGCAAGAATACTGAAGTGGTTTGCCATTCCCTTCTCCAGTGGACCACGTGTTGTCAGAACTCTCTTCCATGACCCATCCATCTTGGGTGGCCCTAAACAGCATGGCTCATAGTTTCATTGAGTTAGACAAGGCTGTGGTCCATGTCATCAGATTGGTAAGGACTTCCCTGGTGGCTCAGACGGTAAAGCGTCTGCCTACAATGAGGGAGACCTGGGTTCAATCCCTGGGTGGGGAAGATCCCCTGGAGAAGGAAATGGCAATCCACTCCAGTACTATTGCCTGGAAAATCCCATGGGCAGAAGAGCCTGGTAGGCTACAGTCCATGGGGTCGCAAAGAATCGGACACAATTGAGAGACTTCACTTCACTTCACTTCACCCTCTAATGGAGAAGGATAAGAGGCTTATGGAAGCTTCCTGATGGAAGAGACAGACTGAGGGGGAAACTGGATCTTGTTCTGATAGGCGGGGCCTTGCTCAGTAAATCTTTAATCCAATGTTCTGTTGATGGATGGGGCTGTTTTCCCTCCCTGTTTTTCACCTGAGGCCAAACTATGGTGGAGGTAATGAAGTTAATGACGACCTCCTTCAAAAGGTCCCATTCAGACACTGCTACACTCAGTGCCCCCAACCCTGCAGCAGGCCACCGCCCACCCACACCTCTGCCGGAGAGTCCTGGACACTCACGGGCAAGTCTGGGTCAGTCTCTTGTGGGGTCATTTTCATTATATGATGTATCAAAGTAGTCAAATTCATAGAGTCAAGCTGTAGAATGGTGGTTGCCCAGAAAGGGAGAAGTTATTAATCAGTGGGCATAAAGCTTTGGTCAACAAATTGAAATAGTTACAAATTAAATTTTAAATATTATTTTTTAATTTAGTTTTAAAATAAAATAAATCACTTTTATTGAAGGCACCTCACCCCCTCCTAGTTATTCTCTCAAATGTATTCTGAGATATCAGACTATTGAGACAGACGTGGATAAGTCTCTCCAGTGCCAAGAAAATAACATCTAGTAAGTCCAAAGACCTGGGATCCATCACATATAATAAAACAGACTTTCACTGCTCCCTCTCACCTTCCCCATGCTTACACTTCACTCAGGCATCCTGGCCCCCCTTTCAGTGCTCCCAAAGACTCGTGTTCTCTGTTGCCACTGGGACTTCTCATATATGCACACACAAACACACACATACAGAAAGAGGGGGGACCAGTATACAATACTCATCATGAAAATACTTCCTCAATGACTAAATGAAGGAAGTGGAGTTGTTCTCATTACATTGGGATAGAGAGTGTCCAGAGTATCCCCTGTATGGTTCTGAGAAATCTCCTAAGAGCACAATGGGATAGGCACTGGGATGAAAGTGAAAGTGAAGTCACTCAGTCATGTCCGACTCTTGATGACCACATGGACTGTAGCTTGCCAGGCTCCTCCATCCATGGGATTTCTCCAGGCAAGAATACTTGAGTGGGTTGCCATTTCCTTCTCCAGGAGATCATCCCAACCCAGGGATCAAATCCAGGTTTCCCACACTGCAGGCAGAAATCTGAGAGCACAATAGGATAGACACCAGGATAGGCACTATGATCCACCAGACTTATCCTGCAATGGATTTGTTAAAAGGAAGAGGAAAAAGCTAAGTACTTACACTGAATATCAGCAAAGAAATCCATGTATTTCATCTCATTTCATTTTCATCCATTCACATTTCCCCAGAAGAGAAAAGAGGAGAGAGAATATGAGCCCATGTGAAGGATGCATGGTGACCCTAGGGCCCATCCTCTTTTCAGTTGGATCATTCCCATTGCACCAGTGGTGTGCATTGTGTGAAGTCAGAGGATATTCCAAAGCTATGGCCCCTGCTTGGTCCTTCGATTTCTATCTGCCCATACCCTGTTCCTTGCCACCACAAATCTAATCAGTGCCTATTTGAAGATCAAGAGAAAAACTTAAGGATGCACAGAAGATTTTCAAGAGATCAGACTTAAGAGCCTGAAATCCTTACCAGTTTAACCTTATCCCAGAAAGAATTCTTTCTCTGGATATTCAAAGAAGCACCAGTGATGAAATTGTGCTCTAAAGACACCTCGAGCCAACTACATTACTTCTGAGTGGATGCAGCCTGATCAGAGGTTAGAATGGTGGGGAAAAAATGTGTTTCCATTTGTGTTTCAGTCTCCAGTACTGCTTTAGGAGCTGAAGATCAGAAACTAAAAGTGGACGGGCAGGCATTATCTGAGGTTGAGCTTTTTATAATGGTGAATGTTTGGAAAGGGCAAAATCAGATAGTTAGCACAAGCCAGGGTCTTAAAGATACTACCTTACATTCAGACATCTTTCCCCTGGGAATAACTTAGGGACAGTGCTGAAAAATGCTCATGTTTTTTATAGTAATCTTCCTGGCTGCCCTCAAGAGCATTTTCTAAAGTGTTTTATATGTACTGGAAATCAGAAGTGGGATTCTGAGTGCAATGTTGGATACATTAAAAGCAGTGATCACTCCATTAATAGGCCTCACTCACGAGTATGACCTGTCTACCCTGCCATCTAGGTTAGGTTCCAAAAGCAGGAGTAGTCTTGGCAGTACATGGCTTTATTCTTTCAGGCACCTGACATACTCCAGCTAAGAGACAATATCATCTCAGGCTCTGAGCCTCTTTTGAAATAGATGTTACTGTAATATTGGATTTCCCTCATTACATAACATAACCCCTTTATTTATTCATCAGCAACTATTTTTTTTTTCTTCTCTCCATTTATACCCAGACTTTTCCACCTAATGTCCCAAACCTAAGAGACACTGTGCTGGCAGCAATAGTAGTTTAGCAAGTAATAGAAAGCAATAGCAGGCAGCAACACTCTTGTTCACACAGAGTAACATTACGTAGGTTACAAAGATGCAACTAGTGGGCTATTTTTATGGCCAGGCTGAATTACTGTTAGTCCCAATTTGGCAGATGGGATGAAGGCACAACCCGCCCCTTCAGGTCCTTAGGAATTGTGTCTAAAGATCAGACACATGTGTATTGCTGAGACCACTCCTCTTCTGGAACTTGACCAGATTGAATAGAAATGTGCAGACCTGAGTGGCTTCATCCTGGGAGACATTTTCATAAGACGTGATGATGGATTGGAGAGTTATTAATGACTGAGTGAGAATCTAGGAAGGTGTCACTATCTTGACTTACATGATTATTGGGCGGTAAGGGGTCATCCTTGTTGCCAGACCTTGTGTGACAGCTGCAGCCCTGGTCCTGTGACCATAGCACCAAGTAAGGAGAAAAAACAAAACAAAACTGCAGTGATACAGGGAAGGATGTACACACACCTTCCTCACACCATCTTCCCCAGATCCACTAGGAAGATGGAAATCTCTCCAGTGGGGACCATTCTTTAGCCCCACTCCTATTCATGTTGAGTGTGAGTACACACTCATAAAGGCCTGTAACCCAGCCTTTCATGCCTTGATTTCTCCATTTTAGACAACCAACGTTTCAACTGCCCATTCCCATTCTCCACCAAACTATTACTCTCCGAGATCTCTCTGCCCATCACTGGACATTATCAGCTATAAGGTGATGTCCTTGCTCTGAAGAAATGATGCTCTGCTGTCCGAACTGGTGCACTATCTTCTGGTTCTTTTAGGGCACTCCGAGCATCTGCATCTACCACCTGTAAGCCCTATCGAGGGTCTCCGTCTATTCCTGGCAGGACTCATTTGCAGCCTCCAGGGCCACCAGCCACAGTCTGACCATAGAGCCATCTGCAGTCTCTGTCTGCTGCTGGCACACACAACAGTCCTTATTGGCATGTTCTGCCTCAGAGGCTGCAAGAGGACTATGTCTAGATTCAGTTTGTCTGTCTGCACATTGCTGCCAACCCCCGGTGTCCACTTATCTCATGGACCCAGGCAGCTGCCTTAAGTGAGCACATGGGAATATATGCTTGAGAATTCCAATCACCTTCCCAACCTGAAGGGGTGCTTCTGATGGGCCTCGACTTTCCTACTTTGATGTAGCCCTCCGATTTCCGCAGGGCTGTGCCTCACACAGACAATCATGTAATAGGCCAGGTTTCTACCACCCTCCTGCTTGACCACAGGGCCAGACCACTGGCCACTGCCCAGGAGTCAGTAAAGAGCCAAACACAGGGGCCTTTTTTTTTTTTAAACCACTTTTCAGTTCTTCCATCATTGCTGGGAAAATAGCATGCAATTCAGCCCACTGAGATGACTGATTTTGTTTTACCTTCTTCTATTGGAGTGGAGGCCTCTGAAACAGGATGTCATCCATTCACCATGGAACTGCAGTCCACAAACCGAACAGCTCTCTGTCAAGAGCTCTTTACTGGGCACTATCCAAGTGTTGATAGAATTTGGCATCTCCTCCCTCAGTTCCAGAGTCAGTTCTGGCAGAAAAGAGGCTCCCTGCTACTGAAACTCCCCTCCTTGCATTCCCCAGGCAGCAGATTCCACGGGTTAAGGGCTCAGTCCTACAATATTGCCTTCCCACCACTTCAGATGCCAGTTTCAAGCCCAAGTTATCACCCTCACTTCTGACCAATCAGCTACAGACTGAAGGTCCCAGTGATTCACCACCACTCCCGCCCCTGCAGGTTCAACTAATTTACTAAAGCGGCTCACAGAATTCAGAGAAAACATGTTACTTACAAGACCCTCAGTTGATCATAAAATGATATAACTCAGGCACAGCCAGATGAGAGGGAAGCTGAGGGCAAGGCCTGGGGAATGGAAGCTGGGTTTCCATGACTTCTCCAGGTGCCCCCCCTCACCTCCATGTAGTCACCACCCCAGAAGCTCTCTGACCCTGTCTTTTCAGGTTTTTATGGAGACTTCTTTGTATTCATATGATGGGCTAAATTACTGACCACTGGTAACTGAACTCAATCTACAACCCATTACTGCTTCCCAGAGGTGGGGGGGAAGGGACTGAAAGTTGCAACCCTCTAATCACTTGGTTAAGGCTCCTGGCAAGAAGCCTCCTACACCTAAGGGCTTTCCAAGAGCTACCTCATTAACATAACAGACAACACCTTTATGGCTCTTCAGTTCAGTTCAGTGGCTTAGTCGTGCCCAACTGTTTGCAACCCCATGGACTGCAGCACACCAGGTCTCCCTGTCCATCACCAACTCCCAGAGTTTACTCAGAATTATGTCCACTGAGTCGGTGATGCCATCCAACCATCTTATCCTCTGTTGTCCCCTTTTCCTCCCACCTTCAATCTTTCCCAATCATATTTATTTTCAAATGAGTCAGTTCTTTGCTTCAGGTGGCCAAAGTATTGGAGTTTCAGCATCAATCTTTCCAATGAATATTCAGGACTGATTTCCTTTAGGATTGACTTATTGGATCTCCTTGCTGTCCAAGGGACTCTCAAGAATCTTCTCCATCAATTTTTATGGCTCTTATCACAGGACATTCCAAGGGTTTTAGAATCTGAGAGCCAGGATCCATGAACAAAGACTATATATGAGATTCAGGAGGGAGGGGACATGGGTGTACCTATGGCTGATTCTTGTTGATGTATGACAGAAAACCACAAAATTCTGTAAAGCAATTATCTTTCCATTAAAAAAAATTTTTTTAAGGCTATATACGAGAAATATATTTTGGCCCCTGATGCTGGGAAAGATTGAAGGCAGGAGGAAAAGGGAACAACAGAGGATGAGATGGTTGGATGGCATCACCAACTCAATGAACATGAGCTTGAGCAAGCTCCTGGAGATGGTGGACAGGGAAGCCTGGCGTGCTGCAGTCCATAGGGTCACAAAGAGTCAGACATGACTGAGCGACTGAACAACAACAACAACAACAACAATATTTTGGTCACCTGAATGACCAAATGTATATTTCTTATAAATCACTATATCACTTCTGCTACCCAGAAGCCCCTGTATCCTCTACAGATCATCACTGCCCCTGAAGTTGTGGTGACTCAAGGATTAAAGTGCAGATAAAACTAAGGAGGGTCTTGGAATACAAGAATGGAAAAACCAGACCCTTATTGTCCTTCCCTCCCCCATGTTGTAACTATTAACGGATTTCAGGTACTCCTGAGCAGTATGACCTGTCCCCTCCTACCCCATAGGGAGAAAGTATTTGTCATACTCTTCCCCACCTAGTATACATGCCTCATCCAGTCAGCAAATGACCTGCAAGACCCCTATCCCATTCCTTGTACCCTGGGTATAAGGTTGGACTAAGGAGCCCTGTTCAACGTTGGTTCTCCCTTGAGCTGGCCCGCTGTTCTAATAGCCTCTCCCATTCTAATAAACTTTATTTCCCTCTCATTCTGTCTTATGTCTGGAAATTCTTTTCCAGCCTGCGCCTGGACCATGACAGATGTCACTATCCTAAATTGTACAGTAACTAGTTCCCTGTTTTTTTATGTGATTTAACCACATATATATGCAGTACCAATTCTTTCAGTATAGTTTTCCATAGTTTTGAATTTTCTATAAATGAAATCACCATGTGTTTCTTTTTGTCTTGCTTTTTTTTTTCACTCAGCATAATGTTATAAGATTCATCTATGCCATGTTTTGCTGTATTTAATTTGGTTTTTATTAATATTCTACAGTTTACCTACACAATCTATTGATGGCCATTTGGTTTGTTTCTAGTTTTTCACAATTGGGAATCATGTAACCATGATTATGAGCATGTGTGGATTTAGGGAATATACATAGGAATAGACTTTCTGAGTCATAGTTGTACTTCATTTTCTACTTCTTAGAAAATGTCAAATTATTTTCCAAAGTAGTCCTATCAGTTTTTATTCTCACTAAAAGTGATATCTCATCTCCTTTGGTTTGAAGTCAGGATTTTCTCATAGCCTACCACATGCGCCTGGCCTCCTAAGTATTCTCTTGTGTTCCTAGTTGGCTAAGAATTTTTATCATAAAAGAATGTTGAATTTTATCACATGGTTTATCTGTATCTATTGAGATGATCATATGATTTCCCCCCTTTAATTTACTGATGTAGTGAATGACACTGTTTGAGTTTCTAATGGTGATCTTGTATTCCTGGGATATAGCCTACTTTGTCATGATGATTTATCCTATTTATATGTTGCTGAATTCTATTTGCTAATATTTGGTTAAAGTTTTTATATCTATCACAATGAGTGAGGTCACCCTCCATTTTTCCTTTCTTTTAATGTTTTTGTCCATCAGAATTAAGCTGGCCTCATGAAGTAAGTCTGGGACTATTCACTCATTTTGTGTTCTCTGGAAGGTTTTGTGCAAAACTGGATTTTTTTCTTGCTTGAATATTTGGTAGGACTTGCCAGTGAAGCCATCTGGGCCTGGAGTTTTCTTTGTGGGAAGGCTTCTGAATAGTGATTCAATTCTTTGGTTTCCAACCCTTGTCAAATGAATTTGGGTATGTTATGTTTTCTAGGAATTCATCCATTTTATCTAAATTTTCTAACTTATCAACATCCTATTCCTCATAATAATGTATTATTCTTTTAAGTATCTGAGGCATCTTTAATGACATCTTTTTCATAGCCAATCATATTTATTTTACAGGACAGGTATAAAAAGATATATGATTTCCATTTGTTAAAAAAAAAAACTAATTCTGATAACTGAATTCTTTCTAAATTTATCTTACATTTATTTATTTTTACAATACATCTTACTTTTAAATATTTTGATACTTGTTTCAATTCTAAGGGTAAGTGTTTTTGAAGTTACTAAAATCCAGTGATTCTCCCAAGTAAAATGGGAAATGATAAGCAATTTATCACCAGTTTCATGGGATTACTTGAAATAATATTTTTTAATTTATTTTTTGCTAATCATTGTTTTTCATGCTGTTTTCCCAGTCTTCTTTTCAACCTTCTGTTCCCTCCTGCAAATTTTTCTCTGGTCACCAACCTATGAACATATCACACTCTTTTCAACTCTGGTCCATGCTTCTGCCCTTCCTGTTACCTGGAAGGCTTTTCCTCACCTATCTCCATCTAGCAGAGTTCTAACCATCCTTACATAGGCAACTAACCCTGAAATGAGAGAATTTCACTCTGCTTCCTACAGTCCCTGTATCCTCCTCAAAGAACAGCTGATGTAGTATGCTCTCGACATGACTTCAGAGAGGCAGCACGATACAGGGAGGTAGAATGGGAGGATGGAAATGAGCAGGAGGAAGGTGGAGATTTGGGAGACGTTTCCAGTCCTTAACAGAACTACAGAAAACTTCCATCTTTCCTAGATTTTTTTCCTCTGCAGGTATCTCAAGGCAATCTTCCTCTGGGAGAATACTGTCTCCCCATGATACTGATGTAAGGATTTGAAGGTACCAGTTATTTGTTCTCATAGTACCTGAACATCTTGTTGTTTTGGAAAGTTTTGATGCACAAGCAATATCAACATCTGTTTCAAGGATCTCTGCTGGAATTGCAGCTTCACACAGCCAAATTGCCTATGCTTCCATCAAGGAAATGGCTATTTATTTTATGCAGCCATCTGGGCTCTAACTAGGATGTTTTGTCATTTGTGGTCTTGTTTTCTGGCTTTTTCTTTTAAGGATAAAAATTTGATGACTTCATAAGCAATTTCATATATATACGTATATACATGAAATCAAACATAAATGGTGCCCAAGTTCTTTACCATGTCACTGTGGTGATAACTATTCCAGTCCAGCATCCTCTCTTCCCTTCCCCTCCCCCAACTGCTGTTATTTGGCTCTCCAGCATTTACACTTTGGTGGAAAACAAGTTAATAAACTCCACAGGGCCCATATGCAATTGTCTAAAGACTTTCCACGGGACTGACTTCCTCTGAAAAGAGGCAGGCTATTTGGAGACTCAACATGCTACCAAATGGTATTCTGCCCTACCTTCCTACCTCCCAACAATCTATCAAGGAAATGGTTTGTCTTATCACTTTAACAAGCATTCTCATAATCTCAAACATTGGAAACATTTCTTCATCTTTTATGGTGGCTTCTCAAGAGGAATATCACAAATGACTTGTGGTCTAGAGCAGCAGTCTCCAACCTTTTTGGCGCCAGGGACCAATTTTGTGGAAGACAATTTTTCTCCGGACTGGGGCAGGGGGAGATGATTTCAGAATGATTCAAGTGCATTAAATTTATTGTGCACACACTTTATTTCTGATCTAATGCCACCACTGATCTGATGGGAGGTACTGGTCTGTGACCCAGACGTTGGGAACCCTTGGTCTAGACTGTAGTTTCAGTGACTACCACTGTAGGGAAAACTAGGCGGTGGAGTGAGTGATCTGAAAACAACCAATTTATCTATTAAAATGCTATATCCTCCCTTTTATTGAACTCAATTTACTCAGGATCATGACTTTTATAAAGTCTTCCAAGAATTCTTATTTGAAAAATAAAAATACGTGATACTCCCATTGACAACACATTGCTTCTTATATTCCTGGCAATCTCACTTACTCAGAATGGAGCCATAAATAGGAAGAACTTTGAGAGACCTATAAGCTGCCCAAATAAATGTTGCAGAGTTCACACTCCAAAGCTTATAGACTATTCATAGAAGAGTACTTCACCCACACTCTACTGTGTGTAATGTACTCTTACATTACACAATTATATCTGGTTTTCCAGCCCATTGCAGATTAGGATCAGCCAATTAGAATGGAGAGAGGAGCTAGGGAGCAAGGGAGAGATAGAAATATTATCAATAGAAAACACGAAACTAAAAATTCACAGCAGTTCTGGGGCATTTAGAATTGGGCACAAAGCTCTTTACACCTCCATACCCATGATAGCACACTGTGTTACAACTCAGTGCAATCATCAATGTTCAGAACGATAACTTGGAGTCACCAAAAGAATGCATTATATTCAGGATTCTCTCTGTAGGAGAGCAGAGAGTGTGAAATATATTTTAGGAAGATTGCCATCCAAAATGATTAACATTTTAAAAGGTAAATTTCAGCAATAGAGAATGGATTATTGAAGTCACCTTCTACCTAGTCTTCTGTGTCCAGTCTCTCCTCCCAGCCCCCAATTACCCACCTCCATCAAGTCATTCTTTGGGTTACTACAAGATTCATTTTCCTAAAATAATGTGCTGTGCTAAGTCACTTCAGTCGTGGCCGACTCTTTGCGACCCCATGGACTGTAGCCCACCAGGCTCCTCTGTCCACAGAATTCTCCAGGCAAAAATACTGGAGTGGGTTGCCATTTCCTCCTCCAGGGGATCTTCCTGGCCCAGGGATCGAACCCAGGTCTCCTGTGGCTCCTGCATTGGAGGTGAATTTTTTTACCACTGAGCCACCAGGGAAGCCTTCCTAAAGCAATAGCTCTAATCAAATCACTTCCACATTCAGGAGTCATTAATGCTTCCTCTCCACCAATAAAATCAACAAAATAAAACATAAACTTATCATTTAAACACCTTCCACAGTGCACCCCAATCTACCTTTCCAGCTTTATCTGCCACGATTCCTTCCAAATATACTGCTCTCCAGCTCAGTAGTTCTCAAAGTGTGGTCTTTGGACCAGCAGCACCTGGGAAAGTATTAAAAATGCACGTTACTGGAGCCCACCACAGAACCACTGAGTCAAATGCTCTAGGAGTGGAGCCCAGAAAACTGGGTTTTAACAAGTCTTTCAGGTGGTCCTACTGCAACTCAAGTTTATGAAGCACTAATCTAACCTAGCTGAACTAGCTGTTACATAATGATACTTCTGCCTCTGTGGTTCCCTAATGATGTTTCCTTTGGAATTTCTCTTGCCTTTTCCCCCTTATAAACTCCTACATATTCTTTTTTAATATAAATGTATTTGTTTTAATTGGAGGCTAATTACTTTACAATATTGTATTGGTTTTGCCAAACATTGACATGAGTCCCCCACAGGTGTACATGTGTTTCCCATCCTGAACCCCCTCCCACCTCCCTCCCCATCCCCTCCCTCTGGGTCATCCCAGTGGACCAGCCCCAAGAACCCTGTATCATGCATCGAACCTGGACTGGTGATTCATTTCACATATGATAATATACATGTTTCAATGCCATTTTCCCAAATCAACCCACCCTCGCCCTCTCCCACAGAGTCCAAAAGACTGTATAGAACAGTCTTTTAAACGCCTACATATTCTTGAAAAATATGTCTAATGATATATCCTTTCAGTTCAGTTCAGTTGCTCGGCCATGTTCGACTCTTTGCAACCTCATGGACTGCAGCATGCCAGGCTTCCCTGTCCATCACCAACTAATGGAGCTTACTCAAACTCAAATGTCCATCTAGTCAGTGATGCCATCCAACCATCTCATCCTCTGCTGTCCCCTTTTCCTCCTGCCTTCAATCTTTCCCAGCATCAGGGTCTTTTCCAATGAGTCAGTTCTTTGTATCAGGTGGCCAAAGTATTGGAGTTTCAGTTTCAGCATCAGTCCTTCCAATGAATTCTCAAGACTGATTTCCTTTAGGACTGACTAGTTTGATCTCCTAGCAGTCCAAGAGACTCTCATATCCTTTAAGGAGTATCCTATATTCTACTCAATTAGATGCAAATTCTTTCTTCTACAAACCCTCACAAAAATTTACTTGCAATCCATTCAATTCACTTATTCATTTTTTTCATTCATTCAACTGATAATTCACCGAAGTTGGCTATGTGCCAGGCACAGGGCTCAGGGGTACAGATACAACTAAACAGAAAATTACACCATGGTATTCCATGCTAGTAAGTATGAGAACATAAAAAGGGGACAACTCTCCCAGACATGGAGGCTTGATAATACTTCTTACAAAAAGTGTCATCTGAGCTGAGTATGAGAAAGATAAGTAGAAGTAATCAGCAAGGAAAATATTTTTAAAAGAATATGCAACAGCTAATCAAGACCTGTTTTAAGTAAAAATTCATACATGATATAGAGTCAAGTTGAGTTGTGTGAGTAAATATCATTACGAGAATGTCAAGGTTTCTTTGGGGACCTTTTCTTCCATCCAAGAGCAACTTTTATTTCAAAGGTATAGCCAACTCAATCATCTCCAATGGATGCCAGTCATATAGCTGGTGTCTTGGAGAGTCCCATTTCCTAAAATCTCTAAAGATTAACTCACAGGTAGTTTCTTTCTAAATTCTGCAGCCAGCATTCCTACCTCAAGCCAGCATAAACTATTGCTAGAACAATATTTTATTGCTGTTTTGACCACCAAAGTCCCTAACAAGTTCCTCACCAACCTCTCCATCAAATGTGAAATCTCTCATTAAAAGTGTCAAGACTACCACAGAAGTTAACCACTGTTCTAATGCTACACCAGACAATTGACCTTCATCTACAGTCTCACGAACTTAAAAGGATCTCTCTTGTCAATTAGGCAAACAACAGTCTTGGGTTACTCCAAGGTTACATGACCCTCAGGCGGTTAAGGGTCAGAGACTTTTGAGACCTGGTGTTTGAAGTGACTCCTGGGAGGAAGAAAGCTATTTTCCAATTCACTGGAGGCTCCCTTCAGAGTGGGCTGCAAGTCATGAAGATGCGATCTCAAATTGCCTAATCTGCTCAGATATCCTGAGCTCATCCCCCTGAGGTGGCTGTAGACTCGGTCCAACTGACATGATAATCAACAGACAGGAGTCCAACATCAGATCCAAATGCTACCTTCTAACCAAATACTTGGGTGTCAAAGAGGTATGGATGGAAAATTACTTTGTTGTAAAAGCAAGGAGACTATACAGTGCTGGCAAAAAAAGAAAAAACAACACTAAACTTGAAACTGAGTGCCCCTAAAAGCAAGTCCCTCTGCTGAGATTATGATTGTGAAACCCCTGTCTATTCAGGGGCTTCCCTGGTGGCTCAGCTGATAAAGAATCTGCCTTCAATGCAGGAGACCTCAGTTCGATCCCTGGGTTGGGAAGATCCCCTGAAGAAGGGAACAGCTACCTACTCCAGTATTCTGGCCTGGAGAATTCTATGGACTATATAGTCCATGGGGTGGCAAAGAGTCAGACACAAATGAAAGACTTTCACTCACTTCTCTATCCAGGGGTTTTCCCAGGTGGCTCAGTGGTAAAGAATCTGCCTGCCAATGCAGGAGACACAAGAGACATGGGTTCGATCCCTGGATGGGGAAGATTCCCTGGAGGAGGAAATGGCAACCTACTCCAGTGTTCTTGCCTGAAAAATTACATGGATAGAAGAGCCTCAGTCCAGGGGGTTGCAAAGAGTTGGACATGACTGAGCGACTGAGCACAATCTGTATCCAAAGCATTATTCCTTTTCTTATCCTAATCTGTTTCTTTCAAGATTGAGGAGTATCTAAGAAAAGGGGGGACTGAAACCTTATACAAGCTCCCATGTCCCTGTATTTTGAAGTAGAAGGCTCTTGCTTTAGTCTCCCAGGCCTCTCCTGAGTCTCAGAAAGCTGTCTAATGAGTAGGAAGTGTGAAGATGTATTGTTCTGTAGATGTTCTGTGGGTTGACTGCAATATGTCTAGATGGGGATTTTGTTTTTCTGCTTAGAATTCATTTTGGCTTACTGGATCTGAGGATTGGTTTCTCTCAGAAATTTTGGAAAATTTTCAGCAGTTAATTCTTTAATATTGCTTTTTCCTTTATTATCTCCAACAAAAGCACCAATTACATTAAGCCTTTCATTTAGTCCTCCATGTCTTTGGTATAGCTTTCATGTTTCCCATCTCTGTATTTATGAACTATATTATGGAGAACTTCTTCAGGTCTATCTTCCAATTCATGAGTTTGTTTTCTAACTGTGTCTAATCTTCTAATATGGTCATTGAATTTTTAATTCCAATTATTTTAAGATGATTTTATAACATTCTTTTTGTACTTTTTTGTATTCTTTATGTTATTTATAATTAGAAATTGTCCTTTATAGCAAAAGATTTCTAATTGTTTAAAAATTTTGAATGATGAATGAGGAAGTAACTTTGGGGACTATCTAGTATAACTATTTCATTTTACATGTAAGAAAATGAAACTGAGATCCGATAATACACTATTTCAAGGTCACACAGTAAGTTAGGGCAAAACCAGACTTGAATTCAACTCTTCTGACCCACAATTCCAGGTTCACTCCACTGCACTCCAATTCTGAAACAATGCTCCTTATACAGAGAAATGGTACTGCCACCTCCCCACACCTGTATATTTTTCTTTTGTTTTTTTTTTCTTTTCTATTTCATAATAGTTTGTTGAGATAAATCATCTGTTTTAATCCTTAAGTTCTAAGGTCCCCTTTAACTGATTTCACTTTTACATTCATACTATCATTTCCAAGATAACATGAAATGATATCTCAGTAAAGAGATCAGTTAAAATGTCCTCCATGTCATCACTTCAACTAGAAATTTCTATGTAACACATCAAATTAAGCATTCTAAAGTTTGTTCCACTCTCATAGACCTACCACACTCTGCAGTTTACAAAGCATTCTCACATTCACTACTTCTGGGATCCTCACCAATCCTGAAGTAGGTACTCAGAGGTTGTTATTTCCCTAGAGGTGGATTCTCTGTACTAATGAATCAAATATCCCTCTCTTACACTTTACTTTGTTTTTGTGATTTTTTTTATTACTTTTTCAAGAGGAGAACCCAAACAGTGTAATCTTGAGCCACATAAAACCTGGATCTGACCTTGATAACCTCCAGACAGCAACTGAGGCTAAGTGAAATTAAGTGATTTCACCAAGATATAATGGCCATTAAATTATGTGTATAGAGCAAGACAAATTAATTATTCTGAAGTATTTTTTCATAGGCTGTCATGGCAAAACATCCTGAACTGGACCACATTTCCACATAGTTGTTAACTGAACTAAGATGACTTGCTGGTAGAATATTCTGAAATATTCCCTGGTGTTTTTCCACATTCACATGTCCCTACACTACACAAGCCCAAACTTCTGGAGCATTCCACACACACTGCCTTTGAGTTAGTACTGTCACTGCAGAGAGGTAGAGAAGAGAGACGCGAGTGGTCCCCTCTTGAATTTCAGCTTTCGAAGCCCATGGCAGACATACCTGTAAGGAGACAGTCTGGCAGGAGTTCCCTGTACTACCACAGCATAGGAACCATACGGATTAGTGCCAAAACAGTACAGATTATGAAGGGGTTAAATTAAACCCTGTGACAACCAGAAATGGTGTGTGAGAGAGAGAGAGAGGAGGATATCCCCTTATTCCTGAGAGAAAGTAGGAGCTGGTGGGCCCAAAAGAATCATGTGGTTGTGAGAAGGGGACAATGCTGGATAAAGTAGCATGCACCATACAATGGGAGGCCATGGGGACAGTCTCAGAGGATGCTCCATGGAGGTGACAGTGGACAAAAATCATAGGGGATGATGCCCCTGACAGGAACAGCTGGCATGACCCATGCAATAAAGTTTTATAAACCCCCTATAACCTAGGGGCTTCCCTTGTGGCTCAGCTGGTAAAGAATCTGCCTCCAATGTGGAGACCTGGGTTTGATCCCTGGGTTAGGAAGATCCCCTGGAGAAAAGAACAGCTATCCACTCCAGTATTCCGGCCTGGAGAATTCCATGGACTGTATAGTCCATGGGGGTCGCAAAAAGTCGGACACAACTGAGGGACTTTCACTTTCACTTTCATAACCTAGAAGGCAATCAAGGGGAGGGAATGGGAAGAAGGATCCTGATGTGAGCAAAGACCTAAAAGTAACTGACATTGCACTTTGCACCATCTAGCAGATTCAGGACTTGAGAAAGAAGCCAAATTCACTTAGAAAAATAGTAAACCAAGTCGAGAAACTGAGTTGTGTGCACTATGAAATTTGTATCCACTATATAAGTATTTTTCAGCAAACATTACTATATTGGCAGAAGGTGTGATTTAGTAGAAAAGACTTCTACTTAGAATGAGAGTGTGTATCTTTAAGTCCCAGCTCTGCCAGTTACTAACTCTGTGATCTTGAGCAAGTAACTTAACCTCTCTGAAACTCAGTTTTCTCTTTTTTTTAAATTTATTTATTTTAATTGGAGGCTAATTACTTTACAATATTGTAGTGGTTTTGCCATACATTGACATGAATAAGCCATGGGTGTATATGTATTCCCTATTCTGAACCGCCCCCCTCCCACCTCCCTCCCCATTGCATCCCTCAGGGTCATCCCAGTGCATCAGCCCTGAGCATCCTGTCTCATGCACTGAACCTGCACTGGTGATCTGTTTCACATATGATAATATACATGTTCAATGCTATTCTCTCAAATCATCCCACCATCACCTTCCCCCACAGAGTTCAAAAGACTGTTCTATACATCTGTGTCTCTTTTGCTGTCTCGCATACAGGGTTATCATTACCATCTTTCTAAATTCCATATATATGCGTTAGTATACTGTATTGGTGTTTTTCTTTCTGGCTTACTTCACTCTGTATAATCAGCTCCAGTTTCATCCACCTCATTAGAACTGATTCAAATGTATTCTTTTTAATGGCTGAGTAATATTCCGTTGTGTATATATACCACAGCTTTCTTATCCATTCGTCTGCTGATGGGCATCTAGGTTGCTTCCATGTCCTGGCTATTATAAACAGTGCTGTGATGAGCATTGGGGTACACGTGTCTCTTTCAGTTCTGGTTTCCTCAGTGTGCATGCCCAGCAGTGGGATTGCTGGGTCCTATGGCGCTGTCACAGCCGCCCATGTCCGAGGTCGGGGTCAGAAACCAGGAGGACCCCATGCCCGAGGGGCAGCGGCCAAGAGGAGCTGCCCCACGTCCGAGGTCGGGGGTGGTGGCTGAGAGGAGCTGACCCACGTCCAAGGAGCAGTGGCTGTATGGGCGCCGGAGGGCCTAGAGGAGCTATTCCACGTTCAAGGTCAGGAGGGGCGGTGGTGAGGAGATACCCCTCGTCCAAGGTAAGGAGCAGCAGCTGCGCTTTGCTGGAGCAGCCGTGAAGAGATACCCCACGTCCAAGGTAAGAGAAACCCAAGTAAGACGGTAGGTGTTGCAAGAGGGCATCAGAGGGCAGACACACTGGAAATATTCTCTTAAGCTATGTTAATGAAACTGTGTATTTGCTTGGAAACCTGCCTATCTTCAAGATTCATGTCAATTGTTTTATGGCCCAGGATGACTCACCTCATGCCAGCGCTATCTCAAAATGCATGTTGTGGGTGAGGGGTCTGGTGTGGCTCTCTCAGTTTTGAGGCATTTCTTGTCTCTATGCTATAAATTAGTAAGAGGGCACTCTTTCTGCCCCCTTCTGATGTCTATGTTGGAAGTTTTCTCTATCTCTTATATACTTTAATAAAACTTTATTACACAAAAGCTCTGAGTGATCAAGCCTCGTCACTGGCCACAGATCAAATTCCTCTCCTCTGGAGGCCAAGAATCCTGGCATCATTCAAGGCTCGTAGCAACAACCTTTCACTTGCCTCTTTAGTTTCTGGCAGTCGCAGGTGTTCTGGGGCTTGAGGCTGCACTCTCTGATCTCTTCAGTCTCCATGCCTCCTGTGTCACGTGGCATTCTCCTCTATATCCCTGTGTCCAAACTGCCCTCTTTCTGTAAGGATGTCAGTAATTCTGGGCTAAGGGGACATATGACTTCAACCTAACTTAAGTAACTACAGCTGCAAGGACCCCATTCCCAACTGAGGTCACACTCTGAGGTGTCTGGGATTAGGGTACCAACATATCTTCTGAGGGGACACAATTAACCCCCAACACCCTGTAAGGTAACGTATTCACAGGTTCTGGACATCTTTGTTGGGGTGGAGCATTCTACCTACTGCATCCAGGTTCTCCAGATTGCTCCACTCACCCACAATGGGGAGACCTCTAGGCCTTGCAGGAGAGGCAAGGGCAAGCCAGCCAGGACCAGACTGGCAACACGGAAGAGTTTGGCCTTTGCCTTCAGCAAGGTCTGGATTCAAATTGGTCTCTGCTCCTTGTAGCTGTGCAAACACTGTTAGAAGAAACACTGTTACATCTGTGAGGCTCAGTTGTAGTTCAGTCGCTCAGTCGTGTCCAACTCTGTGACCCCAGGGACTGCCGCACGCCAGGCTTCCCTGTCTTTCACTATCTCCTGGAGTTTGCTCAAATTCATGTCCATTGAGTTGGTGATGCCATCCAACCATCTCATCCTCTACTACCCTCTTCTCCTTTTGCCTTCAATATTTCCCAGCATCGGGATCTTTTCTAACCATTCAGCTCTTCATATCAGGTGGCCAAAGTATTGGAGTATGTTTCAGTATCAGTCCTTCCAATGAATATTCAGGGTTCATTTCCTTTAGGATTGACTGGTTTGATCTCCTTGATATTCAAGGGACTCTCAAGAGTCTTCTCCAGCACCACAAATTGAAAGCATCACTTCTTTGGCACTCAGCCTTCTTTCGGAGAAGGCAATGGCACCCCACTCCAGTACTTTTGCCTGGAAAATCCCATGGACGGAGGAGCCTGGTAGGCTGCAGTCCATGGAGTCACTAGAGTTGGACACGACTGAGTGACTTCAGTTTCACTTTTCACTTTCACGCATTGGAGAAGGAAATGGCAACCCACTCCAGTGTTCTTGCCTGGAGAATCCCGGGGACGGGGAAGCCTGGTGGGCTGCCGTCTCTGGGGTTGCACAGAGACGGACATGACTGAAGCGACTTAGCAGCAGCAGCAGCCTTCTTTATGGTCCAATTCTCACCATACATGACTTCTGGAAAAACCATAGCTTTGAGGCTCAGTTACATCATCTAAAAACAGATCCTAAGATCTCATCTCCTAAGGGTAGTTGTCATAACTCCATGAGGCAAGTCTGTGAAGTGCCTGGCCCATCGAAAGTACAAATGAAATGGGAGCTGTTATCATGTGTCCCCACATCCCAATTTTTGAGGAAAAAAAGTAAGACTATGCTCCATATAATTACTCCCACTGCTACTTCTATTCCACTTTGAAACAATAGATTTGTCTGTGTGCCGAGGTGGCCCTGCCAAGGCAGAGGAGGAGTTAAATTAAGAGGCCACATGCCAGGTGGGGGCAGGAGAGACCTAGCAGGCCGCTGAGAGACTGTTCCAAACCCCTGCCTGGAAACATCTTCCCTGTGATGTGACTTTGTTAACACACGGACCTTAGCAGGAAGGTTGTATTTGTTTGCTAGAGTTGCCATCAAAACAGGTACCACAAAACAGCTTAAACAGGAGAAACGGATCATCTCACACATCTGGAGGGTAGAGTCCCAGACTGAGGTGTCAGCAGGGCACTTTCTCGTAGCTTCTCATGCTGTTGGCAGTCCCTGTGTTCACTCCAACCTCTGCCTCCCTCCTCACATGGCCTTCTCCTTCTGTGGCTCTCTGTCTTCTTATAAGGGCATAGGTCATGGATTAGGGCCCACCCTATACCACTATGACCTCATCTTAACTAATTACATCTGCAGCAACCTTATTTCCAAGTAAAGTCACATACTGAAGTACTAAGGGTTAGGACCTCAACATCTTTTGGGGGTGACTCAGTTCAACTCAGAACAGAGGTGAATTAGGCCACGTTTGGTACAAAAATCCAAAACACAGCCTGCTGAAAAGGCTTTAATGTGCCACACCAGAATATCTCAACCTGGGCGATTCTGATCCCTGGGAGACACTTGGCAGTGTCTGAAGACAGTTCTGTTCTCCCATTTGGTGGAGCAAAAGTTCTTTAAGGTGCTACTGGCATCTAGTGAGGAAGGGCCAGGGATGCTGCCAAACCTGCTAGAGTGCACAAAGAGAAGTATGGGCCCCTGGTGCCCAAGCTGAGACCCTATGTGCTACAGGATCCAAACTGCATCTGTCTCCACTACTCTCCCCATCATAAGAGTGTCCCACTCTACCCACCCTGCTCCCCAAGACCTGTCCCCCCCCCTCTCTCAGGAGCCATTGTTGGCCCTTTGACTTCCAGTGCTGTTTATTCCCCTCCCCTCCAGACTTGCCTATTTGAGGCAGGGTCTTCAAATTGATGATTTCAAAGGTTTCTCCTCTGCCATGCTGCTTGGCTCCTGCCTGCCTGCTGAGCCAACAGATGAAGTTGTGAGGGCTGCTGGCCTCCCTGCGTCTAATCCTGAACCTCGACAACAGCAGGGAAGGTGGCAAATGTTGAATAGCTGTTGTTGGCAAAGAAGCACAGCAGTGGCCAGACCCACTGATGCCACTGCACGTGCAAAAGCCGCTTTAGCAAATGTCTCCTCATGATCAAATTTGCAACCAGGACAAAGGTCTCTGCTGTGTGTGGGTTCTGGGCACAGGGAAACACAGAGCTCCTTTTTAATTCTTTGCTGGTTAATTACTTTGGATGATTGGCTGAGATCTCTGTTTTTAATTCCACTTCTGTGATTAATATTGATAAATTCACCTGATCTGTGAAATGCAATGGGGGATGAACTTATGTGGCAGTAAAATATAAAGCAGAAAATTTCCACATGAGTATGGTTTTATCTAAAGTAAAATGGCTTCTGCACTGATTAGGCTCTGGTCAGCAAACCATAATAAACTACTTGCCAGTTTGCTAGATTACATTAATTAATTAATGATTGGGTAATACTTGCAAACTATAAAGGGCTGATTAACAGCGAATAATCTTACAATTAGGCACAAATGTGATTTTTGTTACCTCCTGATAGAGTCTTTGGGTTGCTATTTTTGTCTTTTAACATTACTATGTTTGTTAATCAAATAACAATGTGTCAGAATTCAGTAATCCATCCTTTCAAATCCTAGTCATAAACATCAGATAATCACATAACCTTGTATTTAATTTGGGAGGAAAATGTCATCTCAAAATTTAGCATTTGGGCCCTAGCTACCTGTTGTTTTGAATCGGTTTGGATTGAGGATTGAGGAGTTGGCAGAGGTTCCTACTCTTCTTCTATTTTCGGATCAGCTGTGCCATGAAGGGCAAGCAGTCACCCTTGCTCAAACAGCAAGTCGGCCAGTGTCTGTTGCTGTTTCCACGGTGAAGTATTCTTCCCCAGCACCCTCTGTTAGTTCCCTTTGCCCACAGCTCCCTCGTGTGATTTGTCACTATAATTGTAAAGCAACCACAATGAACAAATAGAGCTCTTTTTGTTTGAGAAATGCCAAGCCTCCATTTTAAACTACTCATCTCATAAGATCTTTGGATCCTCATCTCCATCGGAAAGCATGAAATATGATAGAGTAGGAATTCATTTAGAAAGTACAAGCACCTCTTTTTGGGGGGTATATTTTGCTTTGGGGACAAGACAGTCTGGCACTTGAGAAAGTGACTCTAAGCCGAGCTAAAGAGAAGGCGAAGTCTATATTCCTCAGCTTTTATCTGAGTGTCAACTAGGGGTCAACACAGGGCCTGGGGTCCTGAATCCCTTTGATTTATCTTTTTAGTTCAGTTCAGTTCAGTCGCTCAGTCATGTCTGACTCTTTGCAACCCCATGGACTGTAGCACGCCAGGCTTCCCTGTCGATCACCAACTAACGGCACTTACTCAAACTCATTTCCATCGAGTCAGTGATGCCACCCAACCATCTCATCCTCTGTCATCCCCTTCTTCTCCCACCTTCAATCCCTCCCAGCATCAGGGTCTTTTCCAATGAATAAGTTCTTCGTATCAGATGGCCAAAGTATTGGAATTTCCGCCTCATCAACAGTCCTTCCAATGAACATTCAAGACTGATTTCCTTTAGGATTGATTGGCTTGATCTCCTTGCAGTCCAAGAGACTGTCAAGAGTATTCACTGACACCACAGTTCAAACGCATCAATTCTTCAGTGTTCAGCTTTCTTTATAGTTCAACTTTCACATTCGTGAGCTTGCCTAGTAGCTCAGTTGGTAAAGAATCTGCCTGCAATGCAGTAGACCCCAGTTCAATTCCTGGTTTGGGAAGATCCCCTGGAGAAGGGATAGGCTACCCACCCAGCATTTTTGGACTTCCCCTGTGGCTCAGCTGGTAAAGAATATGAATGCAATACAGGAGACCTGGGTTCAATCCCTGGGTTGGGAGATCCCCTGGAAAGGGAAAGGCTACCCACTCCAGGATTCTGGCCTGGAGAATTCCATGGACTGTATAGTCCCTGGGGTTGCAAAGAGTCCGACATGACTGAGTGACTTTCACTTTCACTCACAACCATACATGACTACTGGAAAAACCATAGCTTTGACTACATAGACTTTTGCCAGCAAAGTCATGTGTCTGCTTTTTATGATGCTGTCTAGGTTGGTCATAACTTTTCTGCCAAGGAGTAAGCATCTTTTAATTTCATGGCTACAGTCACCATCTGCAGTGATTTCAGAGCCCCCAAAAATAAAGTCTGTCACTGTTTCCATTGATTCCCCATCTATTTGCCATGAAGTGATGGGTGCCATGATCTTAGTTTTTTGAAAGTTGAGTTTTAAGCCAGCATTTTCACTCCCCTCTTTCACTTTTCATCAAGAGGCTCTTTAGTTATTCTTCACTTTCTGCCATAAGGGTGCTGTCATCTGCGTATCTGAGGTTATTGATATTTCTCCTGACAATCTTGATTCCAGCTTGTGCTTCATCCATCCCGGCATTTTTCATGATATACTCTGCATATAACTTAAATAAGCAGGGTGAATATATATAGCCTTGATGTACTCCTTTCCCAATTTGGAACCAATTTTCCGTGTCCAGTTCTAACTGTTGTTTCCTGACCTGCATACAGACTTATCAGGAGGAGAAGGTGGTTTGGTAGTCCCATCGCTGTCGAAATTTTCCAGCTTGTTGTGATCTACACAGTCAAAGTTTGGCATAATCAATAAAGCAGAAGTAGATGTTTTCCTGGTATTCTCTTGCTTTTTTGATGATCCAACGGATGTTGACAATCTAATCTCTGGTTCCTCTGCCTTTTCTAAATACATCTTGTACATCTGGAAGTTCCTGGCTCACGTACTTTGAAGCCTGGCTTGGAGAATTTGGAGCATCACTTTACTAGCATGTGAGATGAGTGTAACTGTGTGGTAGTTTGAACATTCTTTGGCATTGTCTTTCTTTGGGATTGGAATGAAAACTGACCTTTTCCAGTGTGGCTACTGCTGAGATTTCAAAATTTGCTGGCATATTGAGTGCAGCACATTCTCAGCATCATCTTTTAGAATTTGAAATAGCTGAATTGGAATTTCATCACCTCCACTAGCTTTGTTCACAGTGATGTTTCCTAAGGCCCACTTGACTTTGCATTCCAGGATGTCTGGCTCTAGGTGAGTGATCACACCATCATAGTTATCTGTGTCATGAAGATTTTTTTATATAGTTCCTCAGTGTATTCTTGCTACCTCTTCTTAATATCTTCTGCTTCTGTTAGGTCCCTACCATTTCTGTCCTTTATTGAGCCCATCTTTGCATGAAATGTTCCCTTGGTATCTCTTATTTTCTAGAAGATATCTCTAGTATTTCCATTTCTATTGTTTTCCTCTATTTCTTTGCACAGATCACTGAAGAAGGCTTTCTTATCTCTCCTTGCTATTCTTTGGAACTCTGCATTTAAATGGGTATATTTTTCTTTTTTTCCTGTGCCTTTAGCTTCTCTTCTTTTCTCAGCTATTTGTAAGGCCTCCTCAGACAACCGTTTCGCCTTTTTGCATTTCTTTTTCTTGGTGATGGTCTTGATCACTGCCTCTTGAACAGTGTCATGACTCTCTGTCCATAGTTCTTCAGGCACTCTATCAGATCTAATCCCTTGAATTTATTTGTCACTTCCACCATATAATCATAAGGGATTTGGTTTAGGTCATACCTGGGAAAACCACTAGACCATTCAGGTATGACCTAAATCAAATCCCTTACGATTATACAATGGAAGTGAGAAATATATTTAAGGGACTAGATAGATAGATAGAGTGCCTGATGAACTATGGATGGTGATTCTTGACACTGTACAGGAGAGAGGGATCAAAACCATCTGCAAGAAAAATAAATCTGAAAACAGCTCTCTGAGGGGGCCTTACAAATAGCTGTGAAAAGAAGAGAAGCAAAAAGCAAAGGAGAAAGGGATAGATATAACCATTTGAATGCAGTGTTCCAAAGAACAGCAAGGAGAGATAAGAAAGCCTTCCTCAGTGATCAGTGCAAATATAGAGGAAAACAATAGAAAAGGAAAGACTGGAGAGCTCTTCAAGAAAATTAGAGATACCAAGGGAACATTTCATGCAAAGATGGGCTCAATAAAGGACAGAAATGATATGGACCTAACAGAAGCAGAAGATATTAAGAAGAGGTGGCAAGAATGCACAGAAGAACTGTACAAAAAAGATCTTCACAACCCAGATAATCATGATGGTGACATCACTCACCAAGAACCAAACATCCTGAAATGCGAAGTCAAGTGGGCCATCAGTATGAACAAAGTTAGTGGAGGTGATGGAATTCCAGTTGAGCTATTTCAAATCCTGAAAGATGATGCTGTGAAAGTGTGGCACTCAATATGCCAGCAAATTTGGAAAACTCAGCAGTGGCCACACGACTGGAAAAGGTCAGTTTTCATTCCGATCCCAAAGAAAGGCAATGCCAAAGAATGCTCAAACTACCACACAATTGCACTCATCTCACATGCTGGTCAAGTAATGCTCAAAATTCTCCAAGCCAGGCTTCAGCAATATGTGAACTATGAACTTCCAGATGTTCAAGCTGGACTTAGAAAAGGCAAAGGAAACAAAGATCAAATTGCCAACATCTGCTGGATCATTAAAAAAGCAAGAGAGTTCCAGAGAAACATCTACTTCTGCTTTATTGACTATGCCAAAGCCTTTGACTGTGTGGATCATAATAAAATGGAAAATTCTAAAAGAGATGGGAATACCAGACAACCTGATCCACCTCTTAAGAAATCTGTATGCAGGTCAGGAAGCAACAGTTAGAACTGGACATGGAACAACAGACTGGTTCCAGATAGGAAAAGGAGTATATCAAGGCTGTGTATTGTCACCCTGCTTATTTAACTTATATGTAGAGTACACCATGAGAAATGCTGGGCTGCATGAAGCACAAGCTGGAATTAAGATTGCCAGGAAAAATATCAATAACCTCAGATATGCAGATGACACCACCCTTATGACGGAACGTGAAGAAGAACTAAAGAGCCTCTTGATGAAAGTGAAAGAGGAGAGTGAAAAGTTGGGTTACAGCTCAACATTCAGAAAATTAAGATCATAGCATCCGGTCCCATCAGTTCGGTTCAGTTCACTTCAGTCGCTCAGTCGTGTCCGACTCTTTGCAACCCCATGAATGGCAGCACTCCAGGCCTCCCTGTCCATCACCAACTCCCGGAGTTCACCCAGACTCACGTCCATCGAGTCAGTGATGCCATCTAGCCATCTCATCCTCTGTCGTCTCCTTCTCCTCCTGCCCCCTATCCCTCCCAGCATCAGAGTCATTTCCAATGAGTCAACTCTTTGCATGAAGTGGCCAAAGTACTGGAGTTTCAGCTTTAGCATCATTCCTTCCAAAGAAATCCCAGGGCTGATCTCCTTCAGAATGGACTGGTTGGATCTCCTTGCAGTCCAAGGGACTCTCAAGAGTCTTCTCCAATACCACAGTTCAAAAGCATCAATTCTTCGGTGCTCAGCCTTCTTCACAGTCCAACTCTCACATCCATACATGACCACAGGAAAGTGAAGTGATGGGACCGGATGCCATGATCTTCGTTTTCTGAATGTTGAGCTTTAAGCCAACTTTTTCACTCTCCACTTTCACTTTCATCAAGAGGCTTTTTAGTTCCTCTTCACTTTCTGCCATAAAGGTGGTGCCATCGCTTGATGCCAAATAGATGGGGAAGCAGTGGAAACAGTTTCAGACTTTATTTTGGGGGGCTCCAAAATCACTGCAGATGGTGACTGTAGCCATGAAATTAAAAGATGCTTACTCCTTGGAAGGAAAGTTATGACCAACCTAGACAGCATATTAAAAAGCAGAGACATTACTTGGCCAACAAAGGTCTGTCTAGTCAAGGCTATGGTTTTTCCAGTAGTCATGTATGGATGTGAGAGTTAGACTACAAGAAAGCTGAGCACCAAAGAAATGATACTTTTGAACTGTGGTGTTGGAGAAGACTCTTGAGAGTCCCTTGGACTGCAAGGAGATCCAACCAGTCCACCCTAAAGGAGATCAGTTCTGAGTGTTCATTGGAAGGACTGATGTTGAAGATGAAACTCCAATACTTTGGCCACCTGATGTGAAGAGCTGACTCTTTGGAAAAGACCCTGATGTTGGGAAAGATTGAAGGTGGGAGGAGAAGGGGCCAACAGAGGATGAGATGGTTGGCTGGCATCACCGACTCAATAGACATGAGTTTGGGTTAACTCCGGGAGTTGGTGATGGACAGGGAGGCCTGGTGTGCTACACTCCATGGGGTCACAAAGAGTTGGACACGACTGAGTGACTGAACTGAACTAAACTGAACTGAATGGTCTAATGGTTTTCCCTACGTTCTTCAATTGAGGTCTGGATTTGGCAATAAGGAGTTCATGATCTGAGCCACAGTCAGCTCCTGGTCTTGCTCTTGCTAACTGTATAGAACTTCTCCATCTTTGACTGCAAAGAATATAATCAATCTAATTTCAGTATTTACCATCTGGTGATGTCCATGTGTAGAGTCTTCTCTTGTGTTGTTAGAAGCGGGTGTTTGCTATAACCAGTGCATTCTCTTGGCAAAAAAACTCTGTTAGCCTTTGCCCTGCTTCATTTTGCTTCATTTTTGCCAAACTTCACTACTCCAGGTATCTCTTGACTTCCTGCTTTTACATTCCAGTCTCCTATGATGGAAAGGACATACTTTTTGGGTGTTAGTTCTAAAAGGTATTGTAGGTCTTCATAGAACCGTTCAACTTCAGCTTCTTCAGCATTACTGGTTGGGGCATAGGCTTGGATTTACTGTAATATAGAATGGCTTTCCTTGGAAACAAACAGAGATCATTCGGTCATTTTTTAGTTTAACCCCAAGAACTGCATTTTGGAATCTTTTGTTGACTATGAGGGATACTCCATTTCTTCTAAGGGATTCTTGCCCACAGTAGTAGATATAATGGTCATCTGAGTTAAATTCGCCCATTCCAGAACATTTTATTTCACTGATTCCTAAAATGTCCATGTTCACTCTTGCCAACTCCTGTTTGACCACTACTAATTTACCTTGATTCATGGACCTAACACTCCAGAGTCGCTATGCAATATTGTTCTTTCCAGCATTGGACTTACTTCCATCACCAGTCACATCCACAACTGGATGTTGTTTTCACTTTGGCTCCATCTCTACATTGTTTCTGGAGTTATTTCTCCACTCTTCTCCAGTAGCATATTGGGCACCTATCAACCAGGGGACTTCATCTTTCAGTGTCATATCTTTTTGCCTTTTCATACTGTTCATAGGGTTCTCAAGGCAAGAGTACTGAAGTGTTTTGCCATTCCCTTCTCCAGTGGACCATGTGTTGTCAGAAATCTTCACTATGACCTGTCCATCTTGGGTGGCCTTACATGGAATATCTCATAGTTTCACTGAGTTAGACAAGGCTGTGGTCCATGTGATTGTTTTGATTAGTTTTCTGTGATTGTGGTTTTCATCTTGTCTTCCATCTGACAGATAAGGATAAGAGGCTTATGGAAGCTTCCTGTTGGGAGAGACTGATTGAAAATATGGGAAACTCATTCATTAACATAAAAAACCCAATATGGGAAATCCATTTATTAACTAAAGCCTCTGACCTTGATCAGGTCTCCTAATCAGCCAGCCCTTGAGCCAAATAAGAAGAGTAGGAAGTCAGTCACAGGAAGGGCTTCTCATGGTGCCATCCCTGCAGATGCCTCAGTCTATAAAATAACCTGAATGTTTCTACAAGACTTCTCAGAAAAAAAGCACAACATAAGATGCTTGCTTAAACTTCCAAAATTCATCTAGAATATAAAGTGATTCAGCAAATAAAAATCTAGGATACCCAGTTAAATTGGGGGGGGGGCACCAGAGAAGCAGCATCCCTATTCAGAGTCATACCATGGATGAGAGCAGAACCCCAGCTTTTCCAAGGGATGGTTTCAGAGCTACTTAGGACAGCCTTTTCCAATGAAGGACAGTCCCTCCCAAAGTACAAGATGATGCATGCTCAGTCACTCAGTCGTGTCCGACTCTTTGCAACCCCATGGATTGTGGCCCGCCAGGCCTGGTAGGCTGCAGTCCATGGGGTCGCTAAGAGTCAGACACGACTGAGCGACTTCACTTTCACTTTTCACTTTCATGCATTGGAGAAGGAAATGGCAACCCACTCCAGTGTTCTTGCCTGGAGAATCCCAGGGACGGGGGAGCCTGGTAGGCTGCCATCTGTGGGGTCGCACAGAGTCGGACCCGACTGAAACGACTTAGCAGCAGCAGCAGCAGGCTTCTCTAGCCATGGGATTCTCCAGGCAAGAACACTGGAATAAGTTGCCATGCTCTCCTCCAGGGGATCTTCCCAACACAAGGATGGAACTCACATCTGTTACATCTCCTGCACTGACAGGTAGATTCTTGACCACTAGCACCACCTGGGAAGCCCCTTCCCAAAGTATTAGTGATGCCTTACTGGAGCAACACTGTGCCAGACGTCTGTGTGCTAAGGGCAGCTGTGCTTATTTTAGTGTTGAGTTAGGTATTTTATCAGTTCAGTTCAGTCCCTCAGTGATGTCCTACTCTTTGCAACCCCATGGACTGCAGTGTGCCAGGCCTCCCTGCCCATCACCAACTACCAGAGTTTACTCAAACTCATATCCATTAAGTCAGTGATGCCATCCAACCATCTCATCCTCTGTCGTCCCCTTCTCCTCCCACCTTCAATCTTTCCCAGCATCAGGGTCTTTTCAAATGAGTCAGTTCTTCCAATCAGGTGGCCAAAGTATTGGAGTTTCAGCCTCAGCATCAGTCCTTCCAATGAACACCCAGGATTGGTCTCCTTTAGGATGGACTGGTTGGATCTCCTTTCAGTCCAAGGAACTCAAGAGTCTTCTCCAACACCACAGGTCAAAAGCATCAATTCTTCGGCATTCAGCTTTCTTTATAGTCCAACTCTCACATCCATACATGACTACTGGAAACACCATATCTTTGACTAGACAGACCTTTGTTTGCAAAGCAATGTCTCTGCTCTTTAATATGCTGTCTAGGTTGGACATAACTTTTCTTCCAAGGAGCAAGCGTCTTTTATTTTCATGGCTGCAGTCACCATCTGCAGTGATTTGGGAGCCCCCCAAAATAAAGTCTATCACTGTTTCCATTTCTTCCCCATCTATTTGCCATTAAGTGATGGGACCGGATGCCATGATCTTCGTTTTCTGAATGTTGAGCTTTAAGCCAACTTTTTCACTCCCCACTTTCACTTTCATCAAGAGGCTTTTGAGTTCCTCTTCACTTTCTGCCATAAGGGTGGTGTCATCTGCATATCTGAGGTTATTGATATTTCTCCCGGCAATCTTGATTCCAGCTTGTGTTTCTTCCAGCCCAGCGTTTTTCATGATGTACTCTTCGTGTCCAACTCTTTGTGACCCCATGGACTGCAACACGCCAAGCTTCCCTGTCCTTTACCATCTCCCAGAGCTTGCTCAAACTCATGTCCATTGAGTCAGTGATTCCATCCCACCATCTCATCGTCTGTTGTCCCCTTCTTATCCTGCCTTCAATCTTGCCCAGCATCAGGGCCTCTTCTAATGAGTCAGCTCTTCACAACATGTGGCCAAAGTATTGGAGCTTCAGCTTCAGCATCAGTCCTTCCAATATATATTCAGGATTGATTTCCTTTAGGATGGGCTGGTTTGATCTCCTTGCAGTCCAAGGGACTCTCAAGAGTCTGCTCCAGCACCACAATTTGAAAGCATCAAATGTCTAAGGCTGATATTTATTTCAAAAATTAATGTAATATTTGAATTCAGCTTAATAATTTATCCATTTTAATAGAGTAAACATTATTTATCTTTGAATAAAACACAGTAAAGGAAAATGTGCTATGCTTATTGTGTATCACAGATCAATGGTTCTCAAACCAGGATTGCACTAGAATATGGAGAAAACACCAAGAACTACAGATTCTCGAGCCCAATGCAAGATCTTCAGAATGAGAATCTCTAAAGATGCACGGTGAACCAGGGAACCGGAATATCTAAATGCCTCCCCCTAGTTGATTCTGATGTGAATCCTCATTTCACAACAATTTGTTTGAATCATCAGGAAAATAAATATGTATTTGGACTATATTCCCTGAGTTTCCACAAAGAGATTTTTTTCTGCGATGGAGTTATGATTTGACATTTTGGCTACATTTTTAACAGGGCAAGTGAAGAAAACATTCAGCCAGAAGTTTCTGTGTCTTTGATAAACATAAAAACTACTGTCTAATACGTCACTTAATGTTGCTTATATAAGACACCATACAATAAATTTCTTTAAGTATTTTCCTTCAGTATATATACAAACAACCGAGCGAACCTAGTTACCATTTTTGGTTCGGAACCAGAAACCTCAGAGCTAAACCCTGTGTTTTATTTAATAGAAAAGTCATTCCATATTTCCAGTACAGTTATCTCATTCCCTCCAAATGGTTATTTCATTTCTTCTCAACAATTTGTCATTTTTAGTTCATACATTTATTTTTCTTGTTCCACTTCAGGTCTTTTAATATTGTAAACAGCTTCAAATGTACAAAGGATATAAGTTAACTAATTGGTTTTCTTTAGCTTTGGTCTATTCAAGATGAGTGACAGAATTGATTATACTGAGCAACAATTATATTCAGCATTATGAAGGTCTCACAGGATTGTGCCAACATATGTTCCTTTATATCACAATTTATTCAGATTACATTCTCATAAAAAATCCAGACAACAGAAAAACATATAAAGTAGAAAATACAAGTCCCCTTGCACTGCAATACTACTGTCTTCCTCACGACATAAATAATCCACTTTAAGCAAATTAGTGAATAATCTCCTAGATCTTATTTTCTGAACATATAAAAGAAAATATATATTTCAAACAAGGATCATACTTTACACATTGTTCTGCAACTTGCTCTATTTCTCTTATAATTCAGCTTGGATACCTTTCCATGTCAATATTTATGAGTCCATGTCATAATTTTGAACAGCTACATACAGTCCATCATATGGATGTGTCATGATTTATTTAACCAGTTCTTTACCTAACATAAGTTTTTCTACCAAAGAACACAGTGTTTCCACTGGGAATACAAGAAGGGAGAAGTTAAAAGTTCCTTTCTAAAGACAAGATTATTTTGCTATTCAGTCTTTCACTTGCAGTCATATTGCTAACTACTGGTAGTTTATAGACCATCAATAAGGAAGTCTCCAATGCTAACCAAGTTGAGAGAGTGAAAAATGGTAAGAACTCAGTAAATGATAGTTTAAACCAACTACACACTGCCAATGCATCTTAAAGGGGCATTTTATTTTTCCTAATACATGACCCTCTTTTAAAAATGAAGGTGCTTATTAGCAAGGATTTTCTTTCATAATCAAGTCAATATGCAGGTTTTTAAGATAGCTATCTACCAGGTTATTTTCAGTTCCACAGAAACCAAAGCCCACTCTGGTTAGTGAATCAAAAAGAGAAGAGTGTTCTATGGCTTATCCCTCACATTGCAAGCTGCTGACGTTGCAATCTGTAGAAACCTAGACCTGATACAAACCAGGAACTCTTGGAGGAAAATGAGTCACAGGTGACACTCACAGGAGAATAGAAACTTTCTGTAATCACAAGAAGCTTGGCTCACATTACCCTAACAAATGAACTCTTTTGATGTATGTTTACATAGAAAGTTTTATATGGCTAGCATCTCCATTGACCAATAAACTATTTTTCTTTGAGGAATAAAAAAATAAGCAGAGGCAAATGACTGACTCTGGTAGGGAATTGCTTTGTTGTTGCTGTTGTTGTTCAGTTGCTAAGTCGTGCAACCCCACAGACTGCAGCATGCTACACTTCCCTGTCCTTCACTATCTCCCAGAGTTTGCTCAAATTCATGTCCATTGAGTTGGTGCTGCTATCTAACCATCTCATCCTCTACTGCCCTCTTCTCCTTTTGCCTTCAATCATTCCCAGATTCAGGGTCTTTTCCAGTCAGTTGGCTCTTCACATCAGGTGGACAAAGTATTGGAGCATCAGCTTTCAGCATCAGTCCTTCCAATGAATATTCAGGCTTGATTTCTTTTAGGATTGACTGGTTTGATCTCCTTGCTGTGCAAGGGACTCCCAAGAGTGTTCTCCAGCACCACAGTTTGAAAGCATCAATTCTTCAGCACTCAGACTTCTTTATGGTCTAACTCTGACATCTGTACATGACTACTGGAAAAACCATAGCTTTGACTATATGGACATTTGTCAGCAAAGTGATGTCTTTGTTTCTTAATACGCTATCTAGTTTTGTCAGGGCTTTCCTTCCAAGGAGCAAATGTCTTTTAATTTCATGGCTGCAGTCACTATCCTCAATGATTTTGGAGCCCAAGAAAATAAATTCTGTCACTGCTTCCACTTTTTCCCCTTCTATTTGTCATGAAGTGATGGAACCAGATGCCATGATTTTCATTTTTTGAATGTTGAGTTTTAAGCGAGCTTTTTCACTCTCCCCTTTCACGCTCATCAAGAGGCTCTTTAGTTCCTCTTCACCTTCTGCCATTAGAGTGGTATCATCTACATATCTGAGGTTGTTTATATTTGTCCCTGCAATTATATGACCACAAATATTTTGCTAAACACTTTTTATCTTGGTGCATGGGTTCGAGGAGTTGCGTGGAGATGAGGGACACATAGGTATCACATTTATACCTAGGTCTTCTGGCTACCATTCATACACACCCACTCATTCCTACATCAGTCAGTTTAGCAAATACTCAGTGCCAAGACTCTTCACGAAAACTCAAACACTTTTAGACAACTTATTAAAAGAAAATAACAAGTTACCAGCAACTCTGATATGGTTAAGGCATTAACCTAGTACCACTTTCTTGAGCCCCTGGAGCTCGTCAGTGTGGGGACAGATAACTACTCTGAGACATGGTGAAAACTGTGGATATGCTTATCAGAAAAATGCTCATTTACACAATATCTTAAATACATTTCAGAAGTTTTCTGGATCAAATTTAACAAAATGGTGTATTTTTAAAATATTTATATTTATTTATTTGGGGGCACTGGGTCTTAGTTGGGGCACACAGGATCTTTGATCTTTGTTGCAGCACACAGGATCTTTAGTTGTGATATGTGGGATCTAGTTCCTCAAGCAGGGATTGAACCCGGGCCCCATGTATTGGGAGCATGCGAGTCTTAGCCAGTGGACCACCAGGGAAGTTCCAAAATGGCATTTATTTCAACAAAAGCAATCCATAGAATGATACAGCCAAATGGCATTTTGTGTTCATGCTCTTGTTTAACTTTTCATATTAATGTATTCACAGAGCAAAAGTAATCCTTTGTTGGATCTTGCATCCTGCTTCTCAGATGAGAAAATAAGGTCACCTTATAAAAGGCTACAAAGAAGCACATAACAGCATTCCTCTACTGCCATCTTGTGGGTTTTGGCTGAAAAACAGCAGAAGGCTACAAGGGCTTTTCTCCCCCTTCTCATTTTCAACGTCTTCATCTATGTCCGCCAATATTTAAATCTTGCAACATCCACTCCATCTCTCCACACACTCACACATCCAGTTTTTCAAATCACACTTTCATCACTACACTTCACCATGAAATATGTCAGTATACATTTCCCAAGAGTAAGAGTCCCCTGTTTAACTACGGTATAAGCACACCTAAAAAAATTCACTATAAATTCAGTATCAAGCATCCAGCCCATACTAAATTTATTTTATTGTTCTCAAAATGTCCTTTATGGATTCCAGTTTTCCAGTCCAGGATCCATTCAAGATTCACTCCTAGCATTTGACTGCTGTGTCTCTTTAGTTTCCTGCAATCCAGAACAATCCCCCTGACTCCCTCTGTTCTTCATGACATCAAGTCCTTTGAAGAAATCCAGGTCAGTTGTCCTTTATCATGCTGCACACTGTAGAACTGTCTATTTCCTTCACTGTAGAATTGTCTATTTCCTTGCAATGAGATTCAGGTCAAACATTTTCAATAAGAGCATCACATAAATGACATTAGGTACCAACCACTGAGTCACACTGAAAGCACACAGTGTTAGGTCAAACCACTACTGGCAATGCCAAGCTTGACCACTTGGATAAGGTGACGACCACCAGACTTTTCCATTGTGAGAGCATATTTTTGCCTTTATGAAAAGTAATCTATGGAGTGATAACTTCAGACTTGTTCCCAATAACATTTTACCCAGTCATATTTGCATTAACTGATCATCCTTATTCAAACAATTTATTACTTTGGAGGTTATAAAACAGCAGTTTTCTAACTATATTATTGTTTCTACATTTAGTAGCTGACATTCTTCTGTAAAAAATAAGAACAGAGCTTTCTTCATCCTTACCTTTCTTTTCAATATGCACCATGCATTTATGCATTTTTCTTAATTAAATGCATTATAAACCTTTAGCATCATTTTTTTGATATTCAAACAGTTCCACACTTAGCCATTGGGTGTCCTTTCAAGTTGGCTTCTGTGTCCTTATGACATGTTTCCATCATTCTTTGGTCACTGTCTTACTTTCTCATACAGCAGGATACCCAGGCTTGTACTTGTACTTTACTTAAAACCAGCCATTTCTTTAAGGAAATCTGATTCATCTTTAGTGAGAAATGATGCACAGAAACAAAGATCAAGTGCTAGATGTGCTCACTGCTATTGGAGAGTTATTGCTCCTATATCCTTTTGTTCAATATACATAAAAATGTACAGGGGAAATACACACACACACATTATAATCATGAGCTCAGAACTCTGATGGAGTAGCTTTGTAGTAGACCAATAAACTAACAGAAAAACTAGAGGGTAGGATGATTTGAGGAATAGCATTGAAACATGTATATACGTGTACACCCGTGGCAGATTCATGTTGATGTATGGCAAAACCAATACAATATTGTAAAGTAATTAGCCTCCAATTAAAATAAATAAATTTAAATTTAAAAAATAAAATTAACTTAAAAAAAGAAAAAAACAAAATATGAACTAATTAAAAAAAAAAAAAAGAAAAGTTCCATCATCTCTGCTTCCCTATTCTTGGCTTTTAAAAAAGATATCCATTCAACCTTGAGGGTATTATGCTATGTGGAATAAGCCATAGAGAGGAAGACAGATATTGTATGATCACTCTTATTTATGGAATCTTAAATCAAACAAATGAAACCAAGCTTTTTGATAGGTGAGAACAGATAGGTGCTTTCCAGAGGGAGAGGATGGATAAAGGGTGATCAGAATGGGTGAAGAGAGTCAAAAGGTAAAAAATTTCAGGTATAAAATGAATGTCATGGTGATTTAATGTATAGCCTGGTGACTAGTTAAGAATAATGTATTGCATATTTGAAATTGTTAAAGAATAAATCTTAAAAGTTCTCATTACAAGAAAAAAAAAATGTATATTACCATATGTAAAACAGATGACCAGTGCCAGTTCGATGCATGAAGCAGGGCGACCAAAGCCAGTGCTTTGGGACAACCCAGAGGTACAGGGTGGAGAGGGAAGTGGGAGGGGGGTTCAGGATGAGGGGGACACATGTGCACCCGTGGTCGACTCATGTTGATGTATGGCAAAAACCACAATATTGTAAAGTAATTATCCTCCAATTAAAATAAATTAATTAAAAATATCTTTTGTGAAGAAAGAACTGGAGAGCTACTGAAGCAGTCAGGACTTGAGAGACAAGATCTAGAAAGAAGTCTGGAAGCTCGTTAAGGTGAGCCTTACTTTCCGCATATTACTTTTCCCTCAGGATAATTTTGGCATGGAGTTGAGACAGAGAAGCCAGCAGATTAGCTTTAAGTCGCCTCATGGGCTAGGGAGACTAAAAATGAAGTTTGGCTGCCAAGGCAGCTGAATGTTGACAGGCCAAGATCCTAGAAAGCTAGGAAGTCATGGAATAGAATACAATACTAGGAACCAGATTTCTTTAGAGGAATTAACAGGTTAAATTGTACAGAGAATGAGGCTAAGAAGTCAGGGAGAAAGCATGGGCAAAGCAAAGCAAGGCTGTGACAGGCGCACAGTGCTGAAGAGAGAAAAACTGGAGTTTATGACCTACCAGGTAGGAGGCGCCCTAGCAACCAACCTTGATTCTTAGTTGGAACTCCTAGAAGGCTATGTCCTACAAGTGGGGGTTAACCAGAGGTAAACCTGGACATATAAAGACTGCATACTAGCCTTGAGACAGCCAAGTCCCTAGTTGAATTAAGGTGATCAGATCCTCTGCTGCCTGCCAGAGGAAAAGGGTAGTTCTCTCTGGAGGAAGATAACATGATCGACAGTCACTACCATTCTCATACATAACATTGAGCATTCAATAAAAATTTACTGGCATAAAAATACACAAGACAAGGGAAAAAGAGAGGGGATAGAAACAGAAACATAGATGATATTGTAGTTACCAGATACAGACTTTGAAATAACTGTGATGAATAGGTTCAAGAAAATATATGGCAACAGAGAGATTTTCACCATAGAACTGGGAAATATAATAAGTCAAATTTAAAGTCTGGAACAGAAAATAAATGGCTAAAATTAAGAACTCAACATATGGGTTTAAGAGATTGGGCAAAATTGAAAACATGATTAGTGCACTAAAAAATAGGTCAGTAGATATTAGCTAGAAAAAAGAATGGAGAGAAAAAGGATGAGAATTCTTGAAAACAACATAAGAGACATATGAAACATGGTAGGGCTTCCCTGGTGGCTTACATGGTAAAGAATCTGCCTGCAATGCAGGAGACTCAAGTTTGATCCCTGGGTCGAGAAGATCCCCTGGAGAAGGGAATGGCTACCTACTCCAGTATTCTTGCCTGGAGAATCTCATGGACAGAGGAGCCTGGTGGGTTAGAGTCCATGGGGTTGCAGAGAGTTGGACATGACTGAGCAACTAAGCACGAGCATGAGCAAAGTCTAATGCAAGTGCAGTTGGCAGACCCAGAAAGAAAAAAGCAAAAGAGAATGGGTCAGAACCAGCTCTAGAGGAAGTGGAGAAATTCCTTGAGAAACATAAGTCAACAAATCTGACAGAAGAAAGGCTCCTATATCTCTGAAAGACATAAAACCTGTTATTAAAAACCTCCCAATGAAGTATAACTCTAGGCCTAAATGGCTTCATGATAAATTCTTTCAAACACTTGAAGAATAAATACTTCTTACACAAATACTTCCAGAGATCAGAAAGAAAGAAAAAGAATACCTGCCATCTTATTTTATGAAGCCAGCATAACTAAAACTTGAAAAGTACATTCTAAGAAGTGAAAATTACATAACATAGTAATGGAGAAGGAAGAAACTCGGCAAGAAGATAGATGTGTCTAGGATATTTATGGTGATGATGGTTTCCAGGTACATGTAAAGTGAAAGTGTTAATTGCTCAGTAGTGTCCAACTCTTTGTGACCCGGGGACTGAACCCAGGTCTCCTGCATTCCAAGCAGATTCTTTACAGTCTGAGACACTAGGGAAGCCCTCCAAGTACATGAATTTATCAAGTTTTATACATTAAATAGGTACAGCTTTTTAACATCAATTATAACTCAATAAAACGGCTTTTAAAAAGAAATCAAAATTATGTATAGATGAAAAGTGTGTGTGTTAATCTACTCCAATGATATTTAACAATGATAGTATATCTCAAACAAGTAGAGTTAATGGGAAAATCAATTAGTATAATTTACTATATTAGCATGAAGAGAAGGTAGAAAATTATATGATCACTTCAGTAGATGCAGAAAAGGCATTTGATAAGACTGAATTCTTACTTGTGGTAAAAAAAAAAAAAAAAAAAAAACTCTTAGCAAATTTGGAAGAAAAGGGAAATTCCTTAATCTGAATAGTAACTACCAAAAAAATCACATTGCTAAATTATTTTTTAAATTTCACCTGAGGTCAGGAATAACACAAGGATGTTTGCTAGCAACACTTCCATTTAACACTGTACTGGAGGTCCTAGACAGTGTAATCAAGCAAGAAAAAGATATAAAAGACATAAAGATTAGAAATGAAGAAATTAAAACTATCATTTGCAGATGACATGATTGCATACATAAGAAATCCAAAAGAATCTACAAACAATGTGAATTGATAAGTGGGTTTAATAATGTTGGTATAAGGTCAAAATACAAAAAGCAATTTAATTTTTACAGATCAGGACAAGTCAGTAGAAAATAGATGTTTTTTAAATTTACATTACCAACGAAAAGTCATAAAATACCTAGAAATAAATCTAACAAAAGATATGTAAGATCTTTACAATGAAAACTAGAAAACACTGTTGAGAAAAAACCTATGTATGCCAATGTAGGAATATACTATGTCCATAGGTTTGAGTCTAAATATTGTTAATATGTGAATTGATTTATGGAGTCAATGAAATTCCAATGAAAACTGCAGCATGTTTGTGATGAAAACTGACAAGTTGGTGTGAAAACATATGGAAATGCAAAAGGCCAAGAATAGCCAAAGCAACCTTAAAGAACAAAGCTGGAGGACCTACCCACCCAGATATCAAGACCTATTATGTAGCTATAAAACAGTGTGGTATTAGGGGAAGAAGGAACACATCAGTGTAGCAAAACAAAAAGTTTAGGAACAAACCACAACTATATGATCACCTTATTTTTATATCCTTAGGCTATATCCTTCTGAGATTGTTCAGAGTCAAATTTGCTTGAATTAATTTTTTCCTCTGTGCTTATGTTATCACTCTAAATCATTTGTTTTTGTAGGTAGTCAACTTAAGGTTTGTTTTTCTTAAACCCCTTCTGACTTTACCTTTTGAATATATAAAATATTTACATGGTTCAAAAGTCAGAACTATATAAAAAGAGTGGAAATAAAACAGCACATTTCTTAATAATCATACAATCAAAGAAAAAATTACAAACAAAATAATAAAGTACTTTGAGATGAATGAACATGTAAAACACAGTATAAAAAACTCACAGGATATAGCCAAAACCCAATGCTTAGAGAGAAATGTATAGTTGTGAAGAACCATATTAAAAGAAAAAAGATTTCAAAACAATAACCTAATATTCCACCTTAAGAAACAAAAAATGAAGCCAAAACTAAACCCAAAGCAGTCAAAAGGAAGGAAATAATACAGATTAGAGCAGAAATAAACAAAATAGAGCTGAAGAATAGAGATTAGTGACATCATTAGTTGGTTCTTGGAACAGATCAGCAAAAATGGAACATTTTTAGCTACACTGACCAAGCAAAAAAGAGAGAATTCAAATGATTAAGGAATGAAATAACATCACTACCAAACTTAGAGAAATAAAAACAATACTATGAACAATTATATTCCAATAACTTAGACAACTTAGATGAAAGGAATAAATTCCAAGAGAGGAAAAAATTAAACTCAAGAAGAAATGGAAAACTCTAAATAGACCTTTTAAAAGTAGAGATTCTATCAGTAATTTTAAAAGTATTCCCAAAGAGAGGCCCAGGTCCAGATGGCCTCACTGGTCTTCATAATCTCTTTCAAATAATATAAAAACAGGGAAATTTTCCAACTCATTCTGAGGCCATTATTATTGATACCAAAATCAGACATAGACAAAGAAGCTAAGCCAATATCTATTATGAATATAGACACAAAAATCTTCAAAAAAACTACCAACCCCACAACATATAAATAGGTTTATATACCATCATCAAGTGGGACTTATTTCAAGAATGAAAGGTTGGTTCAGCATATGAAAATCAATCAACGTAACACAATGTATCAGTAAAACCAAGGGGGAAAGCACATGATCATCTCAATAATCACAGGAAAAGCATATGACAAAAATCTAACACCCTGTCAATAACAACAAGCTAGGAATGAAAAGAATCTTCCTCAACCTGATAAAAGGCATTGAGGAAAACTACACAGCTAATGTCTACACAGCACATTGCAAGGCAGAGACAGCCCTTTGCCAACAAAGGTCTGTATAGTCAAAGCTATGGTTTTTCTAGCAGTCATGTAAGGATATGAGAGTTGGACCATAAAGAAAGCTGAGTGCTGAATAATTGATGCTTTTGAACTGTGGTGTTGGAGAAGACTCTTGAGTGTCCCTTGGACTGCAAGGAGATCAAACCTGTCAATCTTAAAGGAAATCAGTCCTGAATATTCATTGGAAGAACAGATGCTGAAGCTCCAATACTTTGTCCACCTGATGTGAAGAGCCAACTCATTGGAAAAGACCCTGATGCTGGGAAAGATTGAAGGCAAGAGAAGAAGGGGGCAGCAGAGGATGAGATGGTTGGATGGCATCACCGTCTTAATGGACATGAGTTTGAGCAAGCTGGGAAATAATGAAGGATAGGGAAGCCTGGTGTGCTGCAGTCCATGGGGTCACAAAGAGTCAGACATGACTTAGCAATTGAACAACAATATCATAATTAATGATGAAAGACTGGAGACTCCTCCTAAAGATCAAGAACAAACATTTCCATAACTCTTTGAGTATATACCTGGAATTACTGGGGCATATGGTGTTACTATGGCACCCCACTCCAGTACTCTTGCCTGGAAAATCCCATGGATGGAGGAGCCTGGTAGGCCGCAGTCCATGAGGTCGCCAAGAGTCGGACATGGCTGAGCGACTTCACTTTCACTTTTCACTTTCATGCATTGGAGAAGGAAAGGGCAACCCACTCAGTGTTCTTGCCTGGAGAATCCCAGGGACGGCAGAGCCTGGTGGGCTGCCATCTATGGGGTCGCACAGGGTCGGACACGACTGAAGCGACTTAGCAGCAGTAGCAGCAGCATGGTGTTACTATGTTTAACATGTTGAAGAACAGTCAAACTAGCAAGGTATAAATGTTCCAATTTCTCCAAATGCTCACCAACATTTATTATTTTCTTTCTTTTTGACTGCAGCCATGCTCACAGTTATGAAGCAATATTATTACACTCTGGTTTTGATTTGCATTTGCCAATGGTTGCTGAGGTTGATCTTCTCATGTGTTTAGGTCAATTCTATATCTATTTGACACATTATGTCTTAATTCAGCACAATCCGTACTAATTGTGCATTAGTCAATAAACTTCAAATGGAAAACTGATCTCTTTTTCCCAATTATTAAATATATTACCTTAAAAGATACTTCCCTTGCTCTCACTACCCACCCACCCACCCCAACTGCCAACTACTGCTTGATTTCTTTGTTCTCTGAAGCAAGTCTCTCAAAAGAGTTGCCTATATCTGCTGTCTCTAATTCTTCTTAGTCTTTTAAAACTCATTCCAAGTAGGCTTTCACTCCTTTTAGTTCATCACAGGGATCTCATCAAGGTCCACAATGACCTCCATATTGATAAGCCTTCAAGTCTAAGCTCTAATTTTACTGATCTATCAGTAGAATTTGAACATGAATCACAGTTTTCTCTTGGCACTTCCAGCTTTCTTTCCTGGTTGTCCTCTTTTTCCCTGTATCAATTCTGGCATGGCCTGGGGATTAGTCTTTGCTCCTTTTCTTTAACCATCTTATTCATTCTGTTTGTTGTTTAGTCACTAAGTCGTGTCAGACTCTGCGACACCATGGACTGTAGCCCTCCAGGCTCCTGTCAATGGAATTCTCCAGGCAAGAATAATACAGTGGGTTGTCATTTCCTTCTCCAGGGGATCTTCCTGACCCAGGGATTGAACCTGTCTCCTGCATTGGTAGGTGGATTCTTTACCACTGAGCCACCAGGTGAGTGGCAATCTATGGCTTTAAATACACTTTTCAAGTTTTTGAATTCCTGACTTATACATCATATATCCTGACTCATATATCCTATTCAACATCTCCACTTGAATATCTAATAATCGTCTCAAATTCACCATGGTTGGTTCTTGATTATCCCCTGTAACTTGCTCCTCCGCCAGCCTTCCCTGTATCAGTATTGACAGTAACTCCATCCTTCCAGTTTTTCCTGCATTACTAGCTTTCCCTTACACCTCACATCCAAACTGTCAGGAAATCCTATCAACACTTCTTAGTACCCCCAGGATCAGACCTTCTTAACACCACTTCTCACCTTGCTTCCACACTGGTTTGAGCTACCTACACTGCTGCAACAGGTTCATAACTGGTGTCTCTGCTTCTCCTCTTGCCATTCTACAGTCTATTATCAACACAATACCCTAAGTGATTCTATTAAAACACAAGTCAAGTCCCATCCCTGCTCTGCTTGAAACCCCCCACCAGCTCCCATCTCACCCAGAATGAGCACCCAAGTCCTCACCACAGCCTACCAGGCCCCTTCTGTCTTCTGGCCCTGACCACTACTCTCATCTCTTCACCTTATCCCCTCCCCTTGCTCTCCGAATCAGTCACACAGACCTTTTAGCTCCTCTGCAAACAAGCTAGGCACATTCCTGCACTGGGGCCTTTGCTTGAACTGTCTCCTCTGGTGGGATGTACTTGGATATTAGTTCAGCTGACTCCTTTACATCCTTCAAATCTTTCCTCACATCTTCTACCTTGACTATTCAGTAGTACAACCTGTGCCTCCCCTCGATGCCACCCTGAACTCTCCTTCTGCTGTTTTTCCACAATGTTTATGACACTCTAACATATCACATGAGTTACTTATTATGCCTATTGTTTCTTCTCTGTGTTACCCCGCTCCTCAGTAGAATGTAAACTTCTTGATGGCAGGGTTCTTTACTGTCTCCCATGATGTAGTCTAAGCACTTAGAACATTGCCTGGAACATAGTAGGTACTCAGTAAACATATATATTAACTTTTCTGCAATTTCTTTTAAAATTTTTATTTATTTATTTTTGGCTGTGCTGGGTCTTTGTTGCTGCTGGAGAAGGAAAAGTCTACCCACTGCAGTATTCTGGCCTGGAGAATTCCATGGACTGTATATATAGTTCATGGGGTCATAGAGTCGGACACGACTGAGCGACTTTAGATGTAAATGTAAAAATGTGCTGGGTCTTTGTTGCTGCGTAGGCTTTTCTCTAGTTATAGCAAGTGGCAGGCTACTCTCCTAATTGTGGTGCGCAGGCTTCTCATCTCGATGGCTTCTCTTGTTGCAGAGCACAGGCTCTAGGGCACACGGGCTCACTAGTTGTGGCACACAGGGTTAGTTGCTCCGCGGCATGCAGGATCCTCCTGGAACCGGGATCGAATTCTATGTCTCCTGCACTGGCAGGTGGATTCTTTACCACTGAGCAAGCAGGGAAGCCCCAATAAACATACTGAGCGAACAAACAAATTTGCTCCAGTTCTTCCAGAGAAAAGTCACTGTCACTGCTGCTCTTGTCCTTGAGAAACTTCTATGCTCAGGATGCTGTCTTCCAGTGCTCTCAACCTGCAGCTGCCCTTCAGTCCTCACTGCACTTTAATCCTATGTTCTAAGGTGAAATAAAAAATGCTCTTCTCTCCTTAAGACTCCAGCCTAGTCTATGGGGCCAGTTAGAGAGACAGGCACTCTGTTCACCCATTCATCACCAAAATTCTGCCTCCAAGAGTTGAACATAAGCCAAAGTTCCCCAGGAGCTAGACATAAACCAAACTAGGCCTCATACCCTAGGTGAGAAACCTGTGAAAATGGATGCCTAGATATATCAGAATCTTAGCTTTTACTCAGCTATAGCTTTTACTCAGATATAAACTTCTGCTATATATAAAATGAGGTAATTGGATGAGATAATTTTTGGTCTTTTCTAGTTCTTGATGTTATTGTATCTAAACTTAGCTTTAACAGTTAAGGTCAATGTCCTAATATACTAATTATACTAATTACTTTAATATACCTAATATACTAATTACTTTAATGCTCATTTCAAGTATGATTCTCTACTTTAAAAATTATAAGTCAAATTGCCTAAAAGCTGTTCTGTGAGCTATTTTATCACGAATGTGTATCTCATGTCTGTCTATATTAAGTGAAGGACTTGACATCCTGATTCAATTCATTAGCTGATTTTTTTTCATCCTCCAGTAAATAAACTGGTCATTTGACTGATATGTCTAAATAAAACAGTTGTAGAATAATGTTTTAGAAGGCCATTTCTCTAACTGCAGCAAGACACTGTGGCCTATATAAAAGTGAAAATAAAGCTCTTAAGTCTGTATTTATCTTTCTGTCATCTAAGGCATAATTTGGCAAGGCACACAAGTGTCAGTCAGCCCAAACCTCTTCTGCCAGCCTTGGTACCCAACTAAGACAAAATAGGCAGGATATTTGGGGGTCATGTTGGCTTTTCCTGGGAGATGCTAGTCTACACGACCTATTTTTTGCTGTTCTTGTCATGTACACCCATGGCGGATTCATGTTGATGTATGGCAAAACCAATACAATATTGTAAAGTAATTAGGCTCTAATTAAAATAAATAAATTTTAAAAAACCTTTTATTTTGAAATAATTCTGAATTCCTTGGAAGTTGCAAAGAGAACAAAGTGGGTCCCACAAATCCTTCACCCAGTTTCTCCCACTGGTTACATCTCACATAGCTACAGTACAGTTATCTGAAACTAAAATAATATATAAATCAAATATACTTCAATTAACAGCACACCCAGGAAATTGACATTGGTAGTGTGCAAAGCCATTTTATCACATGTGTAGGTTCACTGTTACCATTACTGCAATCTGGATATGGAACTATTCCATCATCACAAAGATCTTCCTAGTGTTCCTTCTTTATATCAATAGTTACACCCATCCTCCTCCTTCCTACAAAACCTATTTTACCTAACTATTTAAGGAATATACTTCCTCAGGCAGGATTTCCCTATTTTGATGCACTTATACCTAAAAATTCTAAGAATAGACCTCCATCATTTTCATGACTAAGAAACTTCTTAACAACTCATCAAAGCTCTGTTTTGAGCCTGGGTTTACAGATACTGGATTGCTTAATTAACATAAAAAAAAAAACTTGACTTGAGCCATATCAGAGTCTTTCTAGGACTAATTAACATTCAAATGTATTTTAGTTAACTTATTTTATTCTTTCCCTGGTTAATGCAGATTTTTAAAAAATTCCGTTAGTAAGTGATTGTTTAAAATGCCTGCTCCAATGACCTAGCTGCTGCTGCTGCTGCTAAGTCGCTTCAGTGGTGTCCGACTCTGTGCGACCCCATAGACAGCAGCCCACCAGGCTCCCCCGTCCCTGGGATTCTCCAGGCAAGAACACTGGAATGGGTTGCCATTTCCTTCTCCAATGCATGAAAGTGAAAAATGAAAGTGAAGTCACTCAGTCATGTCCGACTCTCAGTGACCCCATGGACTGCAGCCTTCCAGGCTCCTCCATCCATGGGATTTTCCAGGCAAGAGTACTGGAGTGGGGTGCCATTGCCTTCTCCAATGACCTAGCTGCATGCTCACTAAGACAATGTAATCTGGATCCAGGGCTCTGATGAATAACAGTTGATCACTTTCTCCAAGATGAAAGTAGTCAGACAATGTGAGAGAAAGAGCTACAGGTTGTAAGTGTTTAAAATACAAACTGTCTCACTGTAATGAAAGCATTCCCCCTTGGTTACGTCTCGCAATCTTCACCATTTTTCTCTCCTATCCTCCATCCTTCTCCCTTTCCAGCTGCTCATCCTGTAAGATTTCTTTTCCATTCATCCATAGTCATCTCCTCTGAAAGAGACTGAAGTCAATTCTATCTGAAGTTCTGCTAGCTATCTCAAAAATTTTCAAAGATGTGAATACATATCTTTACAATAAAAACAGAGTTGTATAGTCTGCTTTTTTTCACTCTACACATGAACATTTGCTCGTGTCATTAAATGTTTCCTTATTCTTAAAGGCTTAATAAGGGAAATTCTGGCAAAAGTAAAGATGAGCTAATGCAGATCCATACCCTATGCTAAAAATATCTAGAAATGCTGGATAAACTGTAATATAAAACAAATTTAAATACATAGCCTAGCTTGAAAGCAAATATCCAGGGGTTATGAGAGAAGAAAATCCAAGTCAGAACTAGGGTGACTGTTTCATTTTTAGCATGGAAAATTCTGCATCCAGGGAAATCCCTCAGTCCTGGGCAACCTGCAGTGGCATACTTGCCCAGAGCAGTAAGAAGCTGACAAATAATGGATATCTGTAGACATACCAGGACTGATAATGACTCTAGGGGCTAGATCCAACACTCATTAGTCCCAGTGATTTGTAGATTTTCTCAGATTGTCTATGTAAATGATATTTGTATGCAAATAACAGTTGTTGTCTTTTAGCCATTACAAATCATGTTTCTATTGTATGATTCTTTGACTAGACCGTCTAGTATTATGTTAAATAGCAGCTGTGATATAGGGCTTCAGAGCCTTTTTCTTGACCTCAACGGGACTGCTTCTAGAATCTCTCCATTAAATACGTTTAGTTTACTTTTATAAGGTTATCGGAGCTCCCTGCTATTCCTAGCTTGCTAAGATTTTTTAAAATCATAAATGAGTGTTGATATTTCTCAACTGGTTTTCTTCACGTTTTCAGAAAATTGTATCATTTTTATCCTTCAGCCCATTGCGATTCTATTCCTCTGCATTCCAGCACTGAAACATACTTGCACTTCTGGAACAAAGCCTACTTAATACATTATTGGATTCAGTATACACACACACACACACACTTGTGGGATTTTTGTATCCATGTCCTTAAGTTAAATTGGCCTCTGATGTTCTTTTCTTGCACGCTCTTCTTCTGGCTGTGTTATCTACAACACACTAGCTTCATAAAAGTGATGGACAGCTTTTTCTGTTATTCTACTTTCTGAAACAAAATGTGTAAGATTGGAGGTCTCTGTTCTTGAAATATTTGGAAGAGTCACCTAAGAAATTGGGGTCAGATCTGGGGGGCAATGAAGGAAAAATAAAGAGTGCAACTAGAAGCCTTTAGCCTAACCATTCTGACATCTGTAGGCCTAGCCATCTCCCACATTTCCCTTCATATACTGACTCTGCCCAGGGGCCTTTAACAGGTTTTTAGTTAAGTTTGATGTTGAGTTCCATTAACCTCCCTATCACTTTTTTAGCACTGACAGGTGTGAAGGTGGTGGAGGAATCCATATACAACTTGGTTTGCCATGTCACAACTATTCCCCAAGGTGTGCATGGATATGCAACCTGTGCAATCACGTAAGGCCCAGCTCCTTGAACAGCCCTGTACTTGGTTTAATGTCCTGTTGTCACCATCTTAAAATTCTTAATAATTTTGAATATGGAGTCCTGTATTTTCATTTTGCACTAAACCCCACATATTCTATAGCCAGTCCTACTATTCCTGGATACCTTCCCATTTGAGTATCACCTCCCTTTGCTCTGTCTTCTACCCTAAAGCGATAACCCATGCACAGCTATGTTTTCTTAGCAAGTCTCTGAGGTCTGGGGCAGGCAGCAAGTAACTTCGATGGTCCACATGTTACAGCTTGGTCTAAGGCTCTAAATTCAGCCTAGCAATTCCATAGTAGGTATATCAGTTTCCCAGTCCTCCTAAGGGCAAGTTGTGAATCACTTAGGCCATAAATAGACAAAAAAAGTCACAAAATGCCATAGCAAATAAAATAGGCCTTTATCACAGTAAAGAGAAGCCCTTCTTTTATGGAGAGCTCCAATTATCTGTGACAGTGACATTCAAGAAAGATTTTGTCCTCATTTTCCAAGTGACGTAACTTTACATCTATCCAGATTCTTTTTTTTTTTTTTTTCCAAATAGTTGCGCTACACAGCATGCAGAATCATAGTTCCCTGACCAGGGATCGAACCTGTGCCCCCTGGCACTGGCAGTGTGGAGTCTTAACCACTGAACCACCAGGGAAGTCCCTCTATCCAGATTCTTTTACCAATGTCTGGTTGGCCAATGATCCAGATATGAGATCTTTTGACTGGTGATTTATAATTTAAAGTCTCAACGCCCATGGAGTTTGGGAGAATATCTATCACTTGTAATTTTAAAGCAGTCACCATGATCAGTTTAAGTTCAGGCTCTGCATCTTAGTACTTGCTACTTCACTCGTATCTTTCCATTTGGAATAGATATGGTAATAACTTACGGGAAATGCCTGTGTGACTGTTAAGGTTTGAATGCTAGTGACATATGTATGATCTACTCATCTGTCTCGCTGGGCTTGATCATCTGTTGTCTAACCAGACTTTAGTACTGCTGACTACTACTGTTGTTGTTGGCACTGTTGTTGGGAGCCAGCACTCTGAACAACCTTATTTCCTTCCCACTCTTGTGAGGGTCCCTTTGGCTTTTAATCTTTGATAACAGCAACCTTCAATTGTTTTAACTTTTCATCTTGGGTCCAGTATTTATTTGGCTGCCACTTATGTTCACATTCTTTCCTCTCATGTTACCCACTTCGTGGTAATCTCTGTCAGTAGACCCTGCAACTCAGCTTCTAATCTGTTAAACAGAGAAGAGTTGCAGATGTTCCTCTCTATTGCTTTCAGGGTACTATTTGTTTCAGACTATGCCTATATTCTGCATAGACTGCAGCAGCTTTTGCTAAAATCTCAATTTTGTATTCTAAAGCATTTGTTTCCTTATGAAGTTGTCTTACTTATTTCTACCAAAAGAAATTTTTGGTTGTTCTTTTTCATTTAGTTTTCCCTGAATGCACTTCTTAAAATTTAGAGAAGCAGTATTAGATTCTTGGGCAACAGCTTTAAAAGCAACCATTTGTTTTACTGAACTGTTTTTCTTCCCTAAGAGTTCAGTTCACTTGAAAGTATCTGATCATCATAGTAAAACATCTTTTTTCCTAATCTAATCATTCAATAGGTATTTTATTTGTTGAGCACTTACTATGTGCCAGACACTGTTTGAGGCACTTGGGAAATATCACTGAACAAAACACATAAAAATCCCTGCCCTCAAAGAACTTATATTCTGGCACAGGAAGACAGTAAGCACAAAAATTATTAAATTACATAATATATTCACAGATGATAGATGCTAAGGAGAAAACAGAGCAGGGTACAGTCCCCATGGATCAGGAGGGCAGATGGAAATGTCCCTACATCCCCAGCCTTTATATTCAATGTCCCATCTACTCTTCTATCTTGAAAAAAATTATTCTACCCCATTCTGTTACCAATCGATCACTGCACTGTTATTTCTGATTCCTTTCAGAAAGTTTTTCAACAAATAGTCTACACTCTTTCACTTTCTCACCTTCCAGTTACTCTGCAACTCAAAGTCATCTAGTTTCTGCTCCTACCTCTTCCCTGAAACCGCTATTGCCAAAGTCACCAACGACTTCCATGTTATCAAATCCAGTGGAAATGAATCTGAACTTTGATACTCTTGAGTACTTCTTCCTTGAAACATGCCATCCTGCTGAATTTCATTATACTGTTCTCTCCTACCTATCCTCCTACTCTTCAGTTTCCACTGACAGCCACACTACTTCTGACCATCCTATAAATCCCGAGGAAACCAGAATTGAAAGAGACACATGTACTCCAATGTTCACTGCAGCACTATTTACAATAGCTAGGACATGGAGGCAACCTAGATGTCCATTGGCAGATGAACAGATAAGGAAGTTGTAGTACATATACACAATGGAATATTACTCAGCTATAAACAGAACACATTTGAGTCAGTTCTAATGAGGTGGATGAACTTAGAGCCTATTATACAGAATGAAGTCAGTCAGAAAGAGAAAGACAAATACTGTATACATGTGTGCTAAGTCACTTCAGTCGTGTCTGACTCTGCGATCCCATGGACTGTAGCTCACCAAGATCTTCTGTCCATGGAATTCTCCAGACATGAATATTAGAGTAGGTTGCTATTTTCTTCTTCACAAATACTGTGTATTAACACACACACACACACACACACACACACACACACATATATGAAATTTAGTAAGGTAGTAATGATGATCCTACATGCAGGGCAGCAAAGGAGACACAGATATAAAGAAGAGACTTTTGGACTCAGTGGGAGAAGGCGAGGGTAAGATAATTTGAGAGTATAGCATTGAAACATATACATTACCATATATAAAACAGATGACCAGTGCCAGTTCAATGCATGAAGCAGGGCACCCAAAGCCGGTGCTCTGAGACAAGCCAGAGGGATAGGGTGGGGGGGGGGGGAGTGGGAGAGGGGTTCAGGATGGGGGGACACAAGTATACCTATGGCCGATTCATGTTGAGGTATGGCAAAAACTGTCACAATATTGTAAAGTAATTATCCTCCAATTAAAATAACTAATTTTTAAAAAATGCTTGGGATGCTTGCGGTGTTCCTCTGGATTCTATTCCAGTCCCCTTTTCCCCCCTTATTCCTTCTGTTTAGAATCAATCGTTCATTGTGATTTCAATTATCACCTATGTATTGATGACTCTCAACTTATATATGCAGCCAGACCTTTCTCCTGTGCTCCAGAACCTAGTCATATCTTGGATGGCCCATAGACACACCCGTGGCTGATTTATGTCTTGTATGGCAAAAACCACCACAATATTGTAAATTAGCCTCCAATTAAAATAAATAAATTTTTTAAAAAGAGCTCATCCAAAATGACCCATCTTCCCCTGCCAAACCTGCCCCTCTCATTGGTCCAGCTCAGCACCACTATCTTTCCAGTTGGCCCATCATTGAGAAACCTGAAATTCATACTCTCCTTTCAGCATGCTAACTCTTGCCGCACATACATTAATCACCAAGTCCTGTTGATGCTACACACTTAACAGCTCTCAAATCTACCTCTATCCACAAGTGCCACTACCCCAGCCCAGGACACACTTTCTCATCCACATTAATACAACAGCCTCATAACTGGTTCCCTTGACCCCAATATTGTTCACTCCCAATTATCCACACAATAGTCAGACTGACTTCTAAGGATTAGATCTAACCATACCATTCTTTTGCTTGAAATCCATCATTGTTTCCCTTCTGTCCACAGGATAAAACCCAACCCTTTAATGTGGGTTATAAGTTCTTCTGATTTAATATCTAAGTCAAAGTTGCTGCCACCCTAAACTGTTTGCAGTGCTTCAAATACTCCATGAAATTTGGCCTTCATATCTGAAACATTCCTGCCACTACAGTGACTGCATGGCAAACCCTGTTCAGCCCTCTTATCTTTCATTTTATATCTCTTTCTAAAGTCTGGGCTAGTTCCCCTGCCATCTACTCCCATAGAACTTGGTACTCCTGTTATCATAGCCCTGTCATTACTTCTTTATGTGGCTTCCTCCCCAGCTGGATGGTGAGCTCCACGAAGGAAAGGTTAAGTCTATCTTGCTCATGACTATATCCCAAGTACATACCCTAGCAGGGGCTAAAGCAATGTTTGTTGAATGAATGAGCAACAAGCTCAGGTAAACTTGAGCCCTAGACATTTCAAAGAGGAAAGTAAATCATAAAAATGTATCAATTTCTTAAAAAGTCAATTTTAGGTATGTCACAGGATGTAACTGTTTCTTTAAAAAGTAAAAAAAAAAAATATATAGTAACAGTGTTCAGCTCTGGGTGGTGGATTGTGGTTGATTTTTCCCTCTTTCTTCTACATAACCTTTTTACCAAGTTCTCTGTAATGAGTGTGTCTTACTTTCAGGGTGGAAAAAATGTTATAAACTATAAACTACAAAGAACACTAATATAAAATACTTTTACCTCTTTTCCTCAAAACAAAGTGTCATATACAGTGAAATTTGATCACTTTTTTTTTTCATCACTTTGCTTGAAGGTGAATAACAGCGTGGTATCTCTGCCTTATTTAACACCAACAGAAGTATATATGTTGATAACGTAACCCAAGTTGCAAAAATCCATCACTGTCCAGGACCTGAAATGCAAGCAGTACTTTTCATATGCTTTTTTAAATTCTATAGAAGCTACTTTTAATAAGAATTCAGATTACGGTTTGATGCACACAAACTAAAATACAACTTTATTTTATATTTGAAAATAAGCACAACAAAAGTTTTTATCCTTCTAAAACGTTCCACCAGATTTAGATGACTAGGACAGTCTCCTCTTCTCTGAAAGATACGCATTCTTCTCAATGGGAAAATAATGCTACAGGAGAAAAAGTAAAGCAGAGTTAAAACAACTTCAGAACTAGTATACGTACATCATACTTTGTTATACAAGGAACTGACTGCAACAAAGTTCTCAAACTATATACTGAATGCTACAATTAGTTTATTTTCAGTTTGCCAATATATCATCTTATTACAGTGAGGCATACAGACAAAATATTGATATACTACAACAAATACCATTACAATGACAATTTCTGAATAATGAAGGTAAATCTCATGCCCTGGAGAACTGCCCACAGAAATCAAGTTTTGTTAGTCTACTTATAATTTCATATGTATGTGCATATATAGATGCATGTGAATACTGCATTAAAGTTATACATAGTAATATACAGGTATGTGTAATAATATACATGTATTACTATTATCATATATACTTATGTATTACCTTATATAAATAATATATCAATTACATACACATATATAATACCTTGTATAAGGATTTTATTTTGTTTTTTCTGATATAAGTCACTTTTCTTATTCATATAGTCCAAATCTCTATTTTACAGTTTAATCAACTGAGCAAAGGTTAAGGGACTTACCCAAGCTCCCGTTGTAAATAACAGGAAAACTAGGACTAAAGCCAGAATCTCCTGACAGTTTAATGGTCTAGTATTCCACTCTTGCCCTTCCCCATAACTGAGGCTAGAAATTAACACCTTACATTTGAGTAATGCACTGCAATTTTCAAAGCATTTTCACATATGTTATATTGCTGCAGCTACACACACACACACACACACACACACACACACACACACACTATCTCAGCTAATCAAGGACCTGAAAGGTTACTTGCCATTGGAAACACTAGTTAATGGCCTGAGTCTCCTGACTCGCAATCCAGTCCTCTACTCCTTGAAGAACACTCCTTTTCCCACAAATCATTTTATTCTCACTTGGTCCCTCACAATTAATTTGGGATGAGGGACTCCAGGCCAAGGCTCAGGGATCTGTAAGCCTACACAAGTGAAGTGAGGCCCAGGTAGTCCCTGGTGTTTGATTCTGGGATCCCCTCTCTGAACCTTTTCTAATACTATATTCTGTACCTTTGGGGAGCAGGAAGCTGAAACTAGGATTAGCTAGGATCTAGGACTGGAAGAGTTGACTCATTGGAAAAGACTCTGATGCTGGGAGGGATTGGGGGCAGGAGAAGAAGGGGACGACAGAGGATGAGATGGCTGGATGGCATCACTGACTCGATGGACGTGAGTCTCAGTGAACTCCGGGAGTTGGTGATGGACAGGGAGGCCTGGTGTGCTGCAATTCATGGGGTCACAAAGAGTCGGACATGACTGAGCAACTGATCTGATCTGACGACTGGATATGTCATGTAGTCAACACAACATGGAGGACCATGGCCACTATTATACTTAGCAAGGGTGTCTATTATGGAGCTTCAGAATTAGGGCAGGCAGATTCTATTTCTTTGTTTCCCTGAAGGGCTGAACTACATATACCAAATAGTATGGTACCCAAACAACCTAGCACATTTCTTGTCCACCTTCTTTCCATCCAAATGGTAATAATGATATTATTTCAGAAGCTGATATTCCTTTGGTCCAAACATTCGCAGCATAAAAAAATAAGCATCAACTGAACCAAGATGAGGATAACAATCAAGTATCAAATACTTCAACTTTAAATCCTTGTCATTACCTGTAGTCTCCTGGTCCTTTTCATCACCATATCCTTCCTCATCCACTGCTGTTTCCAACATTTCAGTATTCCTCTTTGGTTTCTTTCTGTGTTTCTTCAAACGCTTTAAATTTCTGTTGAATCTTCTTCGTAAAAGACCAGCCCACCTGCTGTAATATTAAAAGTTCAAAGTGAAACTATTTCTCAAGAGTGATAAAATAATAAATAACAATGGTGGGTTATAAGGAAAAGGTTATTTGGTAACATAACCCTTTACTGTGAGGAGACATCCCAGGTCCAAGGGCAGAGAAGCCACAGCAAGACAGAAGGAGGGGAAAAATTGGGACCCAGAGACCCCAAAGAGACTGAGACAGAAATGTGCTGAGTGTCTACTGAGGAGGTACGGGTCAGCAGTGGACTGCTGCAGCAACAGGGGCTCTGGGTGCAGTAGACCTGGGTATGGCATAAGCACTCTTGGAAGAAGTCACCATTAACCCAATCATAGAGCCGCCAGAACTTACACAGGACTGGGGAAACAGACTCTTGGAGGGCACAAATAGAACCTTGTATGCACCAGGACCTAGGAGCAAGGAGCAGTGACCCCACAAGAGACTGACCCAGACTTGCCTGTGAGTGTCCAGGACTCTCCGGCAGAGGTGTGGGTGGGTGGTGGCCTGCTGCAGTGGTGGGGGCACTGAGTGTAGCTGTGTCTGAATGGGACCTTTTGAAGGAGGTTGCCATTAACTTCATTACCTCCACCATAGTTTGGCCTCAGGTCAAATAATAGGGAGGGAACATAACACCACTCATCAACAGAAAATTGGATTGAAGATTTAGTGAACATGGCCCTGCCCATCTGAACAAGATCCAATTTTCCCCTCAGTCAGTCTCGCCCATCATGAAGCTTCCAGAAGCCTCTTATCCTTCTCCATTAGAGGACAGACAGAATGAAAACCACAATCACAGAAAACTAACAAATCTAAGCACATGGACCACAGCCTTGTCTAACTCAATGAAACTATGAGCATTGCTGTGTAGGGCCACCCAAGACAGACAGGTCATGGTGGAGAGTTCTGACAAAATGCGGTCCACTGGAGAAGGGAAAGGCAAACCACTTCAGTAATGTTGCCTTAAGAACCCCATGAACAGAATGAAAAGGCAAAAAGATAGGACACTGAAAGAGGAACTCCCCAGGTCGGTAGGTGCCTAATATGCTACTGGAGATCAGTGGAGAAGTAATTCCAGAAACAATGAAGAGATAGAGCCAAAGCAAAAACAACACCCAGTTGTGAATATGACTGGTGATAGAAGCAAGGTACGATGCTGTAAAGAGCAATACTGCATAGGAACCTGGAATATTAGGTCCATGGATCAAGGCAAATTGGAACTGGTCAAACAAGAAATGGCAAGAATGAACGTTGACATTTTAGGAATCGGCAAACTAAAATGGACTGGAATGGGAGAATTTGACTCAGATGACCATTATATCTACTACTGGCAAGAGTGAACGTTGACATTTTAGGAATTGGTGAACTAAAATGGACTGGAATGGGGAGAATTTGACTCAGATGACCATTATATCTACTACTGTGTGCAAGAATCCCTTAGGAGAAATGGAGTAGCCATCATAGTCAACAAAAGAGTCCAAAATGCAGTACTCGGATGCAATCTCAAAAATGACAGAATGATCTCTGTTCGTTTCCAAGTCAAACCATTAAGTATCACAGTAATCCAAGTCTATGACCTGACCAGTAATGCTGAAGAAGCTAAACGATTCTATGAAGACCTACAAGACCTTTTCGAATTAACACCCCAAAATGATGTCATTTTCATTATAAGGGACTGGAATGCAAACGTAGGAAGTTAAGAGACACCTGGAGTAACAGGCAAATTTGGCCTTGGAGTACAGAATGAAGCAGGGCTAAGGCTGATAAGAGTTTGGCTAAGAGAACACACTGGTCATAGCAAATACCCTCTTCCAAAAACACAAGAGAAAACTTTACATGTGGACATCACCAGATGGCCAACACCAAAATGAGATTGATTATATTCTTTGTAGACAAAGATGGAGAAGCTCTATACAGTGCAAAAACAAGACTGGGAGCTGACTATGGCTTAGATCGTGAACTCATTATTGCCAAATTCAGACTTAAATTGAAGAAAGTTGGGAAAATCACTAGACCATTCAGCTATGACCTAAATCAATCCCTTACAATTATACAGTGGAAGTGGGAAATAATACTTAAGGGACTAGATCTGACAGACAGAGTGCCTGATGAACTATGGACGGAGGTTCGTGACACTGTATAGGAGACAGGGATCAAGACCATCCACAAGAAAAAAAAATGCAAAAAGCAAAATGGCTCTTTGAGGAGGCCTTACAAATCACTGTAAAAAGAAGAGAAGGGAAAAACAAAGGAGAAAAGGAAATATATACCCATTTGAATGCAGAGTTCCAAAGAAGAGCAAGGAGATATAAGAAAGCCTTCCGCAGCAATCTGTGTAAAGAAATAGAGGAAAACAATAGAATGGGAAAGACTAGAGATCTCTTCAAGAAAATTAGAGATACCAAGGGAACATTTCATGCAAAGATGGGCTCGATAAAGGACAGAAATGGTATGGACCTAACAGAAGCAGAAGATATTAAGAAGAGGTGGCAAGAATACACAGAAGAACTGTACAAAAAAGATCTTCATGACCCAGATAATCATGATGGTGTGATCAGTCACCTAGAGCCAGACATCCTGGAATGTGAAGTCAAGTGGGCCTTAGGAAGCATAACTACTAACAAAGCTAGTGGAGGTGATGGAATTCCAGTTGAGCTATTTCAAATCCTAACAGATGTTGCTGTGAAAGTGCTGCACCCAATATGCCAGCACATTTGAAAAACTCAACAGTGGCCACAGGACTGGAAAAGGTCAGTTTTCATTCCAATCCCAAAGAAAGGCAATGTCAAAGAATGCTCAAACTACTGCACAATTGCACTCATCTCACATGCTAGTAATGCTCAAAATTCTCCAAGCCAGGCTTCAACAACATGTGAATTGTGAACTTCCAGATGTTCAAGCTGGATTTAGAAAAGGCAGAGGAACCAGAGATCAAACTGCCAACATCCGTTGGATCATCGAAAAAGCAAGAGAGTTCCAGAAAAAACATTTACTTCTGCTTTATTGACTATGCCGAAGCCTTTGACTGTGTGGATCACGATAAACTGTGGAAAATTCTGAAAGAGATGGGACTACGAGCCACCTGCCCTGCCTCTTGAGAAATCTGTATGTAGAACTGAACATGAAATAGCAGACTGGTTCAAAATCGGGAAAGGAGTATACTGTCACCCTCCTTATTTAACTTATATGCCAGAGTAAATCATGAGAAACGCTGGGCTGGATGAAGCACAAGCTGGAATCAAGATTGCTGGGAGAAATATCAATAACATCGGATACACAGATGACACCACTCATATGGCAGAAAGTGAAGAAGAACTAAAGAGCCTCTTGATGAAAGAGAAAAAGGAGAGTGAAAAAGTTGGCTTGAAGCTCAAAATTCAGAAAACTAAGATCATGGCATCTGGTCCCATCACTTCATAGCAAATAGATGGGGAAACAGTGGAGACAGTGACAGACTTTATTTTGGGGGGCTCCCAAATCACTGCAGATGGTGACTGCAACCATGAAAATAAAAGATGCTTGCTCCTTGGAAGAAAAGTTATGACCAATCTAGACAGCGTATTAAAGAGCTGAGACATTACTCTGCCAACAAAGGTCTGTCTAGTTATGGTTTTTCCAGTAGTCATGTATGGATGTGAGAGTTGGATTATATAGAAAGCTGAGTGCTGAAGAATTGATGTTTTTGAACTGTGGTGTTGGAGAGGACTCTTGAGAGTCCCTTGGACAGCAAGGAGATCCAACAAGTCTATCCTAAAGGAAATGAGTCCTGAGTGTTCATTGGAAGGACTGATGTTGAAGCTGAAACTCCAATACTTTCGCCACCTGATGCTAAGAACTGACTCATTTGAAAAGACCCTGATGCTGGGAAGGTTTGAAGGCGGGAAGAGAAGGGGATGACAAAGGATGAGATGGTGGGATGGCATCACCAACTCAATGGACATGAGTTTGAGTAAACTCTGGGAGTTGGTGCTGGACAGGGAGGCCTGGCATGCTGCAATCCATAGGGTCACAAAGAGTTGGACATGACTGAGTGACTGACCTGAACCGCACCTTTTTTATGGAGTGTGACTTTCTATCTTGGATACCTCTATATATTTTTATTAGACTATGTGCCCCTTCAAAGCACACACCATGATCTGATTCACCTTTTTGCCCTTCATAACACCCAACAGAAGGCCTGGAATCAGTATCATCTTGAATGAATTTTAAGTTCTTTTTTTTCTCACTGACAGAATGAATTTTAAGTTCTTTTTTTTTTTTTCTCACTGACAAACTGTTTATTGAATTTTGAAGCAGTATGGGGTGTCTCTTATTGTATCTTAGAATCTCAGGATTCAGAGAGGTGGTAAAGTGGCATTGGTGAATTTGGGACTCTGGTCTCCCAGAAGTACCTGCCACTCTACCCCTGATTCCTCAATGGCTGCCAGGTGGATAACCCCTCCACTGGAACCATCCTGCTCCATGACCAAAGTGAAAGCACTGGCAGTGAACTGCAGGCAGGCATTCTTCCTCGGTCATGCCTTCCCGGTAGGTAGCACTGACACAGCCAAAGAAACAGGAGCACCTGGAGCCCCCAGTGGCAAAGGACTGTTGTACTATCATACTCCCCATGGGCACTGAGTACACCTGCTCCCCTTCTTGGGGGTTCCAGCCGGCAGTGATGATTTCTGCCATCAGGTCTTCTTGGTATCAGTAACACATTTCCTTAAAGAGGCTGGCTGCCGTGTATACCAGCAGAGGCTCATTCAGCTCAATGCTGTGGAAACGAAGCTGATAAGTGACTCCATCAGCTACTGCCTGGGTATCAGCTGCTGAGCCTGAGTGGCAGCAGAAAACACAGTCACAAATAGGGGTCAGCTTGTCAGTCACTCGATTGGTGATGTACAACCCAGTGGTTGATCTGGAGTCGGTTCCTAGAACCACGCCCTCAGCAAATTGCATGGCCATGACAGTGGTCCCTGTGGAAACTTCCCTGTTTTCCCAGTCGGAGGCAATGGCCTCAGGTCCCCAGGATGGTGCCAGCCCGGCTCCCCAGCAGCCACTAAGGTGGTCGCCATCTTTGTCTTCCAGTACTGCCCAAATTTTTAGTTATTGAATGATATAATGAGATGAAATAATGCTGTTTTAGGGAGATAAGGCTGGCTGGATGTAACAGGGTGAATTAGAAGGAGAGTAGATGAGGAATTCATGTATACGTCCAAATTAGCTTGGCAAGCTCCTTACTCACTCCCTCCATGTGAAAGGCACAGCCATACTTTTCTATTGAAGTACCAGGAAAGTTCTTCAGGACCTAACTCCTAGCCATCTTCTAAACTCCACTTGCAGCCCCATTCCAGTTATTGTCTCTCTTGTATAAATTCTTTGGATTGGATGCATCATCTCAATGTTCTCCTCAGTTTCCAATTCTGCATTTGCATTTGAATGCCAGCTAGCCTCCTGTTACAGACTGAATGATTGTGTTCCTAAAATTCATGTTGAAGACCTAGCTGCCAGTATGGTTGGATTTGAAGACAGTACCTCTAGGGAATACTTAAGGCTCAATCAGGTCATAAAGGTGGGGTGCTGATCAGTAAAATTAATCTCAATATAAAAATAATAAATTTTTGTTTTACTAAAAATCAGAATGCCTGCTCATCTTACTTTCACACACATCATGGAAAGGCCATGTGAGCACACAAAGAGAAGGTGGCCATCTGCAAGCCAGGAGAGCCCTCACCAGAAACCAAATCAGCCGGCATCTTGATCACTGACTTCTAGCCTACAGAACCATGAGAAAATAAATGCCTATTGTTTAAGCCAACTGTGGTATTTTGCTACAGCAGCAATGGAAGACTAATACATTTTGCCCTTCTTTTGCCCCTCGGGAAACCCCTTGCTTATTAGGACAGCAGGTGACAAGAGGACTAGACCTGGACTAAGCTGTGACTATAAAATATGAGAAGAGGTGAATCCCCAATTCATCCCAAAGGAAACAAACAAACAAAAATGACAGGGAGTCTGAAAGAATAGAATTACATATTAAAGATAAAGGAAAGTAAATAGTCACAGATGATTCCAAGGATTCTAGCATGAGAGACTAAAGAAATCACTGATAGAAATGAACAGGTGTCAAGGGGAGATGATTTGGGAGAAAAAGAAGTCTAGTTTTGCATACACTGCATTAAATGCAGTTAAAAATACAAAACAGGTAGAGGTGATTTCAGGATGTATGAGTCATTTATCCAGAGAAACCCAGAACACTATGTTCAGAAAGGACTTCAGAAATTAACTCAATTTTCTACTCTAATATTATGAGAAAATCAACATCAAAAGAAGTTAAGCTCACTATAAAACTGGTAGTAAAGGCAGAACTAGAACAAAGATCTTTTAAAATACTCTTTCTGCTACATACTTGTAATATTTTCTGATAGATGAGAATAAGGCTTTGGGAGACAACCACAGTTGGGAAAACAAAGAAAACCAAACCTAGATGGATAAGAATGGGAAGGGGAACAATGAAATCCAAGGAAGGAAACTTTCAAAAAGGGAGCAGTCAACAGTGTACTTATGTGATAAAAATGTCAAGTCAGATGGAAATTCAGAAAAGGTCACTGAATTTTGCAATGAGGTTATTAGTTACTTGGCAACAAATTCTTCCTTTTAATAGTACCTAATATCCCAGAATTTTCTAAAATGCTGCCCTTGGAGTCCTTGCAATAGGAACACCTTGGACATATAATCCACATATAATGAGGTTCTCTTATTATTTCAATAACTAAATTACCTTGAATGGGGTCCAATAAGAACTGGTGTTATGTGAATTTCAAGCCTATAGTGACTCATGTTCAAGAAGGGTTCCAGTTGCTCACATTCTCATCTGATCGTATTTTATCAAAGTTCTTAGAGCACAGCAATACTTTTATAGACTCTATTTTCTTTCTTTGAATTCATATGTCTATAATCCTAGGAACTTCAAACCTTTCAGCAGTTGGCTAATTACTGCATAAACCTTTTCAAAATAACATTACTAATTATATTGTACAGTATAATGAGACAAACAAACATGGGGTTTTGAAAATGTAAATGCTCATTTTTAAAATTCAATGGGTCATGATTTTTAGGCAATTTTTGGCATACTTATTCCCAATTCTTTACCTCCCATTCTATGAAAGTAAGTGGTAATAAGACTGTCTACATAATGAAAACCACATTATAATACAGAGAATCACTCAGCAGGATTTGTCTAAATGTAGAAATTTTCAGTAGCAGCCATCTGGCAAGCAGCAACATTGAAAGAGTATGGGGGATGTGCTATTTACATCATCTGTGTATCAGATGATCTAGAATCTTAAAAAACATGGTTTATTAGTTGAAAGAAACATAGTCTTGTCATTTTCACACTGAGTTCTGAATTTTCTTAATTTGAGGTTACAAATTCAATCTGATAGGAAGAAAAAGAACATGAAAATACATTTCATCTGATTTGAACAGGCACTGCATTACAGTGTTTGAATCTTTCCCCTTGCCAAAGCTATGTATACACTCAAGTACCATACCCCTATATAATACACAGATGTTTAACTGGCATATACATACAGATTAAACTTTATATAAAAACAGGTAAATATTAGAAGCTAAATTCGCACTTGAAACTACTGTTCTTGGCACTCTACAACTGTAACAGGAATAATTCAGCCACTCTCCTTCTCTCTCACTCTAGAGCCCCTACCTGCTTCCTTTTGTCCCAATCCACCTGATATTTTTGCTTTTCATCTCTATGTAAGTCTTAAGTCTACCAGTTGAGGTTTCTGATCCCTATTAATGAGAATAAAAATAGATTTTACGTAACCTTGAGGACATAATGAATTTCAAAATGCATCTTATATATGTTAATAAGGCTATCAATAGCAAATTCTTAGAAAGCTTTTCACTAATATTCTCTGCTCCCTATTGTATATGTGAACCAGTTCAAACTAGCTTCTCTGTTTACATTTGAACTCAAGTCAAGTAGAAGTAAACTACACACACAAAATAAGTAAACTACAGATTCAGTTACAGATTATTAAAGGGACAAAGTTCAGCCACTCTTGCTAAGAAATGACAGGCATTTAAGGGGTCTATATTATTAAGGAGACTACATCTTAATGTAATGAATTCTGTGGGACAGCCCCCTTCCCACCTAGCCCAAATGTTGTTCTCCCTTCAGAAATTTAGCTCAAATAGCATCTCCATCATGGAGCCCATCTGCTCTCTACCATTCAACCTGATCCCCAATGCCTCACAACTTTTACAAGTCACTGTCACCACTAATTTTAATCCTTAATTATATTCCACCTTATATTGTTCTTAGTATGTCATGCTTGGGATTTATTTTAAGGTATATTTAAGTTCCTCAAAATGAAAATCCATCTAAGATATTTCTGTATCCTAATATCTAGCATAAGTAGTGACTGAATATGGTCAATTGCAGAAAGCCTGAATTAGGCATTAAAAATGAAATGCATTTGTCTTTGGAAAGTGACTATCCTCTTTACATAAACTGCTTTCATTTCTCCCCTCTCCTCATATTATTTCTCATTTTTCATCCCTCCAACTCTTGCAGGTTGTTAGCTCCTTAGGTTGGGGTTTCCCTGGTGGCCCAGATGGTAAAGAATCCACCTGCAATGCAGGAGACCTAGGTTCAATCCCTGGGTTGGGAAGATACCCTGGAGGAGAGCATGGAAATCCACTCCAGTATTCTTGCCTGGAAAGTCTCCACGGACAGAGGAGCCTGGCCAGCTACAGTCCATGGGGTCATAAAGAGTTAGACACGACTGAGCTACTAAGTACAACATAGCTCTCCTTAGGTTGCTGGTGGTTGTTTAGTTGCTAAGTCATGTCTGACTCTTTGAGACCCCATGGACTGTATCCTGTCATGCTTCTCTGTCCATGGGATTCTCCAGGCAAGAATACTGGACTGGGTAGCCATTCCCTTCTCTGGGGGGAATCTTCTTTGAGATGGAAAACAGAAAGTGAGTTAATGGGATAGCTCTAAAAAGACACCTTGCCCCCCTAAAGGAGGATTTAGCAGACTTTGGCCTTCATTTAAACTCCTTGTTTGGTATCAAGGATAGGATCTTTAGTCTAACATAATGATTGCCCTTGACTATAAAATCAGCTTACCAGGAAAAGCTGCCAGTGCCCCATCCACCCTCAGCCATCCATTGTTCCTGAAACTTCAGCTAAGCAGCAAGCTGAAACTGACACCTGCTCTGAGGCTGCAACGAACAGCTCAGGACGACTGAAGGTACCCACTACTATTACACAAAATAGTAAAATAAGTAAGGAGATAAATAAATCATAGTAAACCAAAGTTTATGGTGTTCAATATATACATACTATTCACATTGTTTAAGTCTCTCAAGCAGTTTGTTTATTATGTAAAACGAAGAAAATACATTCCTATCAAGGGATAATCCTCTGGAATTCATTTTAGATAAAAATCCAGTGTACTTTAACATCCCCATACCTTGGCAGGCGAACACTAGGAGGGACCATAACAGAGGTATTATACAAGGCAGAATATATAAGACACTCTAAATAGCTTGGCAAAATGCTAGGTCTGATGCTGTAAGAGCAATATTGCATAGGAACCTGGAATGCTAGGTCCATGAATCAAGGCAAATTGGAACTGGTCAAACAGGAAATGGCAAGAGTAAACATTGACATCTTAGGAATCAGCAAACTACAATGGACTGGAATGGGTGAATTTAACTCAGATGACCATTATATCTACTACTGTGGGCAAGAATATCTCAGGAAAAATGGAATAGTCATCATAGTCAACAAAAGAGTCCAAAATGCAGTACTTGGATGCAATCTCAAAAACGAGAGAATGATCTCTGTTCGTTTCCAAGGCAAACCACTCAATATCATGGTAATCCAAGTCTATCTCCCGACCAGTAATGCTGAAGAAGCTGAATTTGAACGGTTCTATGAAGACCTACAAGACCTTTAGAACTAACACCCAAAAAAGATGTAATTTTCATTATAGGGGACTGGAATGCAAAAGTAGGAAGTCAAGAAACACCTGGAGTAACAGGCAAATTTGGCCTTGGAGAATAAAGCAGAATAAAGCAGGGCTAAGGCTTATAGAGTTTTGCCAAGAGAATGCACTGGTCATAGCAAACACCCTCTTCCAACAACACAAGAGGAGACTCTACACATGGACATCACCAGATGGTCAACAGCGAAATCAGATTGATTATGTTCTTTGCAGCCAAAGATGGAAAAGCTCTATACAGTCTGCAAAAACAAGACCGGGAGCTGACTGTGGCTTAGATCATGAACTCCTTATTGCCAAATTCAGACTTAAATTGAAGAAAGTCAAGAAAATCACTAGACCATTCAGGTATGACCTAAATCAATCCCTTATGATTATACAGCGGAAGTGGGAAATAATACTTAAGGGACTAGATCTGACAGACAGAGTGCCTGATGAACTATGGACGTAGGTTTGCGACACTGGACAGGAGACAGGGATCAAGACCATCCACAAGAAAAAGAAATGTAAAAAAGCAAAATGGCTCAGTGAGGAGGCCTTAAAAATCACTGTGAAAAGAAGACAAGGGGAAAACAAAGGAGACAAGGAAAGATATACCCATTTGAATGCAGATTTCCAAAGAAGAGCAAGTAGAGATAAGAAAGCCATCCTCAGTGATCTGTGCAAAGAAATAGAGGAAAACAACAGAATGGGAAAGACTAGAGATCTCTTCGAGAAAATTAAGAGATACCAAGGCAACATTTCATGCAAAGATGGGATCAATAAAGGACAGAAATGGTATGGACCTAACAGAAGCAGAAGATATTAAGAAGAGGTGTATTAAGAATACACAGAAAAACTATACAAAAAAGATCTTCACAAACCAGATAATCATGATGGTGTGATCACTCACCTAGAGCCAGACATCCTGGAATGCAAAGTCAAGTGGGCCTTAGGAAGCATCACTACGAACAAAGCTAGTGGAGGTGATGGAATTCCAGTTGAGCTATTTCAAATCCTAACAGATGTTGCCGTGAAAGTGCAGCACGCAATATGCCAGCAAATTTGGAAAACTCAGCAGTGGCCACACGACTGGAAAAGGTCAGTTTTCATCCCAATCCCAAAGAAAGGCAATGTCAAAGAATGTTCAAACTACTGCACAATTGCACTCATCTCACAGGCTAGTAAAGTAATGCTCAAAATTCTCCAAGCCAGGCTTCAACAACATGTGAACCATGAACTTCCAGATGTTCAAGCTGGTTTTAGAAAAGGCAGAGGAACCAGAGATCAAATTGTCAGCATCTGCTGAATCATTGAAAAAGCAAGAGAGTTCCAGAAAAACATCTACTTCTGTTTCATTGACTATGCCAAAGCCTTTGACTGTGTGGATCACAATAAACTGTGGAAAATTCTGAAAGACATGGGAATATCACACCACCTGACCTGCCTCCAGAGAAATCTGTATGCAGGTCAGGAAGCAACAGTTAGAACTGGACATGGAACAACAGACTGGTTCCAAATAGGAAAAGGCGTACGTCAAGGCTGTATATTGTCACCCTGCTTATTTAACTTCTATGCAGAGTATATCATGAGAAACGCTGGGCTGGATGAAGCACAAGCTGGAATCAAGATTGCTGGGAAAAATATCAATAACCTCAGATATGCAGATGACACCACCCTTATGGCAGAAAGTAAAGAAAAACTAAAGAGCCTCTTGATGAAAGAGAAAAAGGAGAGTGAAAATGTTGGCTTAAAGCTCAATATTCAGAAAACAAAGATCATGGCATCTGGTCCCATCACTTCATGGCAAATAGATGGGGAAACAGTGGAAACAGTGATAAGACTATTTTTGGGGGCTCCCAAATCACTGCAGATGGTGACTGCAGCCATGAAAATAAAAGACACTTACTCCTTGGAAGAAAAGTTACAACCAACCTAGACAGTATATTAAGGAGCAGAGACGTCACTTTGCCAACAAAGGTATGTCTAGTAAGGCTATGGTTTTTCCAGTAGTCATGTATGGATGTGAGAGTTGGACCATAAAGAAAGCTGAGCACCGAAGAATTGATGCTTTTGAACTGTGGTGTTGGAGAAGACTTTTGAGAGTCCCTTGGACTGCAAGGAGATCCAAGCAGTCCATCCTAAAGGAAATCAGTCCTGAGTGTTCATTGGAAGGACTGGTATTGAATCTGAAACTCCAATACTTTGGCCATCTGATGCGAAGAACTGACTCACTTGAAAAGACCCTTATGTTGGGACAGAATGAAGGCGGGAGAAGAGGGGGACAACAGAGGATGGGATGGTTGGATATCATCATCGACTCAATGGACATGAGTTTGAGTAAACTGGGAGTTGGTGATGGACAGGGAGGCCTGTTGTACTGTAGTCCATGGGTTCGCAAAGAGTCAGACACGACTGAGTGACTGAACTGAACTGAACTGAATCCTAGCCACCTATTTCTAAGAAATAATATTTCAGTTTTATTCATGGGTTTTCTTTTACATGAACACAAGCTTTGAAGGGAAGATATAAGGATCAAAAATTCTACTCCTATTCCCATTCAGCTGTGAAAAGAAACAAAAGAAATAAACTTAGGAATAGAGATAACTCACTCAGTATAAGAAACTAAGTAAAAACTGAGAAAAGAATTGACAGTCATGCAAACTGGAAAAGCTGAAAGAAAGGCTGTGATCCAACAGTGTCTTCAAATTTGTCTGAGAAAGTTATGAAAGCATGAGAACGTTTAAATCAATATAGAACTGCCTTCCAGGCTAGCCATCTCCATCCACCATATTCCTTTATTTGTTCAAGTACTCATTTATTCAACAAAAATATATTAAGCATCCACTGTATCTCAGGCACTATGCTTTAAATTGAAAATACAATGAAGAAGATGACAGATTCACCAGACTCAAGAAAAAGGTACAGAAAAGAAAAAAGACAGAATCTTTTTTTTAAGACAGAATCTTTATGCAAAATAAGGTAACATGTATAGTCTAAATCTTCCAGTGAAATCTAACTCAAATAAAAACATAAAAGATGCTTAATCTTCAACAGGCACTTTATCAGAAAATTTAATAGGTACTTGTTCTCAGGGTTGTGCTAGTGCCAACCCTGCACTTGCACAAACCTGACAGTGAGTGCCTCACTCACTCCATCTTAGTCCTGGCCCTGCTCTCTACCTCTACACACACTCTGTCTCAGTAGGCGGGAAGCTATTTAAAAAAAAACTTAACAAGCATCATGCCAACAGCCCAATGGGATTTTGATAAGAAATCTGATACAAATTGGCTTGAAGTCAGATCAAGGTTTTCAAACCCAATAGTAGATGACCATCTATTAGATGGAGAGTAGCGCTTCTGGGAATCCTTCTGATTTGCATTAACCACCTCTACTCCACATACCCTCAGCTCGCTGATTTATTTTTCCTTTCAGATGGGATTTTGTTTTGTTTGATGAGGGAATGTACAAACTAGGACATGCAAGAGGATGTCTTAAATGGGTAGAAAAATAAAAATAGCATGCATGAAGAAATATTCTGGTAACTTAACTTTTTCCCAAGCTACCTTCTGTTAAACAAAAGGGACCAAAACGTAATCCCTGTACTTTTGAAGCTATGAATGAATGTGTCTACACAGGAATGCTCCAGTATACGCAGCACTTGGCAAATAAAAGTTGTTTGCCTACCTCCTCCAGCAAAAAGAGCAGCAATAAATGGGCAGACATCCCAGGAAGATCATGATCATCGCACCAAACCCAAACATCCGGAACATCTGCGTAGGCTCTGGTGGTTTAATTATATCCTGTTACTTTTATGACTTAAGCAAGAGAAGCAAATCTGAGCTCTTTCATAAAGTCTTTATTAAAAAAACTATTAGTTAATAAAGTAAAATAAGGAGATATTCTTATATGGCAGGTAAATATCATTGGTACTCTGTAAGTAGCAGGAGTTTATGAAATGTTCTAGAAATACAACTAAAGGTTCAGTTTGTGTGTTCTCTCCAATGGACATGATTTAGCAACTGAACAACAACCCCAAAGGAAGCCTTAACAAAACAATCCTGTTTCTGTTAATATACTAGATTACTACTATTCAGACTATATATATTTCTTCCTGTGACGTAAGCATGTTTTTTCCTTGGCCATATGTTATACATTCTAGAATACTCAGGGAGTGAATCAATCTATGAATAGCTAACTTGAGAAAGGAATGGTTTCTTAAATGTTTACTTCTAAATATAAAACATTATATTAAATGAAAAATCCAGAATTTGCAGGTGATTAAGTATATTTTATTCTTATATTCATTGGGAAATGTATTCTAATATGACTGGGGGATTGTAAGTCACGGTTCAATTTTTCCCTCTACAAGAATCAAATGTTTCTTCACACATAATATAAAGACTAAATCAATGAATGAATTATAACACCATATGACATTGTTAAAACTGTAATACTATATTCACGATCGAGTTTAGGTTTCCATCATTAATACTAGATGCTCAACAATTGAATGCAGAGAAGGCAATGGCAACCCACTCCAGTATTCTTGCCTGGAAAATCCCATGGGTGGAGGAGCCTGGTAGGCTGCAGTCCATGGGGTCACACAGAGTTGGACACGACTGAAGCAACTTAGCAGCAGCAACAACTGAATGGGGCCTATACTAACCTAAGACACTGTTTTGCATGCATCCTTTTAGTACCATTTGTTAGTGCTTAATCATATAAATCAAATATGTCCATCAAGGGACCAACTGGTAGTATGTTCCCACTGTCCAAATGAAGGAGTAAAAGCAGATGGTCTGGTGCTCAAAACATTGTAAAGAAAAAAATTCTTAAGAGAAGAACCTAATTCAAAAACAAAATAACAAAAAAAGAAACTGATAAACAGACTTAACAAGAAACATTCAATTTACTGTTACATACTGAGATGCTGAAGAAAAAGATAAATGAGAAGAATTCTACTCAGGAAGAGAAGGTGGGAAGAGAAAGTAAGCTAAGGCATGCCTGACTGGTATTATCTCCCAGGCACATTGATGGTTACATCTCGTAAAGCCTGGGATCTATGGGAGAAGATAGTGACTAAAACAAACTCAAACTGCAACAGTTAGGACTTCCCTGGTGGTCCAGTGATTAAGGGGCTTCCCCGTTGGATCAGCAGTAAAGAATCCACCTGTAAGGCAGGAGATGCAGGAGATGCGAGTTGGATCCTGGGTAGGGAAGATCCCTGGAGGAGGAAATGGCTACCCACTCCAATATTCTTGCCAGGAAAATCCCATGGACAGAGGATCCTGGTGGGCTACAGTCCATAGGATCGCAAAAGGCCAGACACAACTGACTGAGCAACTGAGCATGCAGGCACCAGTGGTTAAGACTCCATGCTTCCAATGCAGGGCGTGCGGATTTGATCCTTGGTCGGGAACTAAGATCCCACGTGCCACTTGGCCAAAAAATTATAATAAAAACAACAAAAACCCGCCATAGTCACACCTAAGGACTATGCAGAAACAGCTCATGCATAGAGGTCTCCAGGCCTTTCTAAAGATGGTAGTATTGCTCTAGGGCTGGGAGCCTCCTTTAAGGGTTAAGCTAAGAGATCCAACTGTAAACATATGCCATTGTGACCTGTTTATTCAATTTAAAAAACAGGAATATAATAAATGTTCAAGGATTAACTTACTGTCTCTCAGAGGGGCAAAACAGCTAACCGTAGCGGTCTCAACTGAAGAGTAACAGCATTTGTATTTCAAACATTCATCCTTGTTAAGATCTTGCCCCTGCTTGCAAGGCGTTAGCACCTGACCCTCCACTGGAACGCATGCTTTTAGAAACAAAATGCAAGAAAGAGATTTCAGCATGGTTAATAAGCACTTCCCCTAAATTAAATAATTATGCAAGACAAAAACAAAAAAAAACAAACAAGCTTGTACATTTAAAGAAAAGATTGAATGACATATACAAATAGTAATGAATGCTGAAAAAATAAAAGTTATCACAAAATTACTTAACATCACATTTCCAATTCTAGATGAACTCCAGAAAAATATAAATTGTTAACAGATCATTGGTAAGGTAGTTTTAAAATGACTTTAAACATAAGTTGAGCAGTAGTGATACAAATATAACACAGAACAGAAGGTGTTAAATAGCTAGAACAGGCCAAATGCCTTTAAAACTAACACCTTGTTAAAAGAATACCACAGATACCCTCTTACTCAATGTTACTAAGCTACAGAAATGTACTGAATTCATCAATGAAAATGAATGTAAGTAAAATTCACACCATTCACTGCTAGAAAATAAAGTAATATTATTGGCATCGACCTAGTTTCTGTCAACACTTAATCATATTGGTACTGCAATATGTTTTAAGATTCTTCCTTTTGGCCTTAAGTTACAACTCTAATTCTGAATAGGCACAAATTTATGGCATGAATACCAAGATTCATGCAACTACAATAAGTTCATACATAACTGAATCTGTAAAATTCACAAACTCAAATAGCTGATTTTTTTAAAACACCTTGCTTTATATGAGAAACAAATGACAACTAAATAGGCAGATATCAGATTTTTATTCAAAAAGAAAACCTCTACAGTATGGCTTAAGGTCAGCATAGAATCAATCTCCAATATTATCAACAACTACAGACTTAGAAAAGTAGTTAAGTGATGTTTTACAATCACTCTAAAGCACTTCAACATCAGCAAAAAACACCATAATGGTTATATTATTACCTCCTGGTATATTCTTATTATATTCCGCTTCTTTAAAGATTGACAATTCCTGAAGCTCAGGTAAAAATAATAACAGCTACCATTCATTAGTCATCTATTTGGGCCAAGTATCTTGCTTTACACATATTATTTCTAATCTTCACAAGAAACTCTCAAAATTGGTTTTACAATCTCCAGTTTTAAAATTAAGAAATAAAGGATCAGAGTAACTTGTGCAAGGTCACAAATTTAATACATTACTGGTTGGCCTGGATACTCATTTCCCAAACATTTTAGACATGTGAGAGATTAGCCTACTTTGTTGTTACACTCTAAACAAGTTGTTCCTCAATCTTGCCAGGCCCAGAGTGACTCTCCTCCCCAGGATGGACTGCATCTGGAATACCATGTTCAGTCCTGGACATCACACACTCAAGAAAGAGTGATAACTGTCAGGCTCTGGTCAGAGAGCTGATGAACTTCCTGTGTGCTGAGTTCCTCACTATTGGTATTATTCAAAGACCACTTTCCAGGAATGAAAATCATACAAGAAAAGATTTTAAATCATAGAAGAGACTGGGCTAGATCATCTGTAAGGTCCCTTCTAATGCTGGGCTTCTGTTATTTTATATCTAAATTAGTATCTGGAGTTTATGCCAGATACTAAAATTAGCTTTCAGATTCAAATCACCAATTTTGAATAATAAAAAAGTAGAACAATTTATATCAGCTATAAGTATATGATTTTGTCCAAAGGGAGAAGGACTGTGGGACCTCTCAAAGTTCCCTGTCTGTCTCAACATTATCATTTAAATCTGCAAGAGATGAATCTACTACTGTGCGTGCATGCTAAGTTGCTTCAGTCGTGTCTGACTCTTTGTGACCCCATGAACTGTAGCCTGCCAGGCTCCTCTGTCTATGGGATCCTCCAGGCAAGAATACTGGAGTGGGTTGCTATGCCCACTAAAATACTAAAAACAGTCTAATAATGAGATGACAGTCTTTTTGCTAGTGCTTAAGTGGGATGGATATTCATTTTTAATTACATAGGGGAAGAAATATATTGGCTAAAAGTACTTTATATTTTATGAACTTATAGTTTTTCTTTTTTGAGAATAAGATAAGTACATTTTTTAAGTATTAATATTTAATCACTGTTGAAAGATGTGAATCAACCTGTGCTGTGTTTAGTCTCTCAGTCCTGTTCGACTCTTTGCAACCCCATGGACTGTATCCCGCCAGGCTCCTCTGTCCATGGATTTTTCCAGGCAAGAATACTAGAGTGGGTTGATATGCTCTCCTCCAGGAGATATTCCCAACCCAGGTCTCCCATATTATGGGTGGATTCTTTATTGTCTGAGCCCTCAGGGAAGCTCTGAATCAACCTAGGTAAGACATTTCTCTTAAAATGGGACAGTTTGATTTTACTGGGCGAAAACATCAATTCATAAATTGGTTTTCACTCAACTTACTGCACTAGGTTGGGGGAGTATTTCATAAATGCAGATATTTTATTTAGACTATTTTTAAAGGTGGCTTCAGTGTTTGTATAATGTACTTATTATAAGTAGCTTGGGATAGTTTACATCTGCTATCTTCTTAAGCTCTAAAGCTTGAATCATCATTTGTTGTTTATGACCAACTCCAACACTCATTAAACTATTCTCTTAGCTTCACAACAAACCACCTTATCAGACTTCTCTTTCTCCAATCAATTTAACCATAGAAGTATTTTAAACAAATTATTTGAGTTTCTTTATTTTGCTATTCTCATTAGTAGTAGATGTTATAATGCTTGTTTTGAACTTGAAATCTCTATAGAGAAACATGAAGAGATTTATGCAAAGTCACAGAAGAATTCAGTGGTAGAGTCTAGAATTAAACAATGGACACAATTTTGTGCTTATATTTATATATCAAATTTTGTTAGAATAAACTCTGCATGATTTTTAATAAAAGCTTCATCTTTGTAATTCACAGATGTCAATTTATTTGAACTTTCTCCTTGAAAGGGCACCACATGCTGTACAAAATGAAATGTGTTTATTCGTGGTTAATCTCAGGAGCCATCATGTGCTTGATAAACACATTATATACAGAACCACAAAAAGACAAAGATAATGTGACTTGAAGCCTGAACTTTTTATCATTAAAACAGATGGGAAAACATCTGGTATATTCCATAATATTAGAGCTACACAGTACCCTGATTAATGCCACAGAAGACACTGCTTTCACAAAACTGGATCAGTGACTAAATTTCAAGCAATGCCATTAAGGTAAATTGAGGTTTCGAAATTTGTAAAGGAAAAATATTAACAAGCATTTATGGAATGCCTTAAAATACTGCCTCAATTTATCTTCACAATTATTTCTGATAAGCATTTTCATTTTAATGATGAAGACATTGAGGCTCAGAGGTTATCTTGCCTAAGGCAAAGGGCAGAGTCAGGATTAAAAATCAGGTGTATCTCATTCCACTACCAATAGACTACACTGCCTCCTAAACATTTAACTACTTTCAAAACAAGGACACTGGGAGGAATAAAACAAAACAGGAACTTACTTGTTGGAAAGAAAAATCTTGTCAGAGATCCCAAGGCAGAAGTTTCATTCAGAGATTGTCCATCAGCATTTTCACTGCTCCACAGAATATAGTTATTTGCAGATACAGAATCCATAAACCCTTAAGAAAAGTGAAATTATTAACCCCAACATGAAGTTATCACCTTCCTTGACCCTTTAAAAGTAATTACCTTTGCTTAAATTAAATATGCAAAGTCTAAGAACTAATAGACATTGTATTTAAAACTCATAGCTGCTGCTGCTGCTGCTAAGTCACTTCAGTCATGTCCGACTCTGTGCAAGCCCATAGACAGCAGCCCACCAGGCTCTCCCGTCCCTGGGATTCTCCAGGCAAGAACACTGGAGTAGGCTGCCATTTCCTTCTCCAATGCATGAAAGTGAAAAGGGAAAGTGAAGTCGTTCAGTCATGCCCAACTCTTAGCGACCCCGTGGACTGCAGCCACCAGGCTCCTCCATCCATGGGATTTTCCAGGCAAGAAAACTCATAGCAGCTAGGTACAATTAATAATCAGAATACATTTTTGCTGTGAAACAAAAAACTGAGTATTAAGTTGAAATAAATTAATTAAAAAATACATTTTAAGATGTTTAAACCATAGGCTGGAACATGCCATTGTTGAACTGTAAACTACAATAGTGAATTTGCCTCTGATAGTCTTGACATTCAGTGTGAAGGTCACTCAGTCATGTCCTACTCTTTGTGACCGCATGGACTGTAGCCTGTCAGGCTCCCCTGTCCATGGAATTCTCCAGGTAAGAATACTGAGTGGGTAGCTGTTCCCTTCTCCAGGGGATCCTCCCAACCCAGGGATCCAACCCAGGTCTTCTGCACTGCAGGTGCATTCTTTACCATCTGAGCCAGAAGGGAAGAACAAGAATACTGGAGTGGGTAGCCTCCACTTGTGGAGGATCTTCCAGACCCAGGAATTGAACCGGGGTTTCCTGCATTGCAGGCAGATTCTTTACCAGTTAAGTTTCCAGAGAAGTCCTTGACATTCAGAAGCCCAATCAATTAACAACTTGGAAACAGTATGTATTCCAATTAAATTAGATGCCATCACAGAAACTCTTGGCAAATATGTTGGCTTCTTTATTTACTGATTTAAAAAAAAACACAAGGTTTTAGACATTGTAAACATTACCTCCTTCCTCACCACTTCAGAACAATCTGGTTGTAGTTTTACTGGCATGATTCCCTCCTATATAAGGGGAGAGTATATCCATCCTCATTCCCATAATAAGGATTTGTCCATATCATTAAGGATTTTCCAACATTGTCTTTAATAACTTAACGGCATTCCATTATACAACTCTATTATAAATGAGTTGATAATTTCTCCCATACCAAGACATTTAAGTTTTTTACAATTTATTGATATTACAAAGAACACTGGAGAAGGGAATAGCAAGGCACTTCAGTATTCTTGCCTTGAGAACCCCATGAACAGTATGAAAAGGCAAAAAGATAGGACACTGAAAGAGGAACTCCCCAGGTCAGTAGATGCCCAATATGCTACAGAAGATCAGTGGAGAACTAACTCCAGAAACAATGAAGGGATGGTGCCAAAGCAAAAACAACACCCAGTTGTGGATGTGACTGGTAATGGAAGCAAGATCCAATGTTGTAAAGAGCAATATTGCATAGGAACCTGGAATGTTAGGTCCATGAATCAAGGCAAATTGGAAGTGGTCAAACAGGAGAGGGCAAGAGTGAACGGCGACATTTTAGGATTCGGCAAACTAAAATGGACTGGAATGGGTGAATTTAACTCAGGTGACCATTATATCTACTACTGTGACCAAGAATCCCCTAGGAGAAATGGACTAGCCACCAGTCAACAGAAGAGTCCAAAATGCAGTATTTGGATGCAATCTCAAAAACGACAGAATGATCGCTGTTCTTTTTCAAGGCAAACCACTCAATATCATGGTAATCCAAGTCTATGCCCCGACCAGTAATGCTGAAGAAGCTGAAGTTGAACAGTTCTATGAAGACCTACAAGACCTTTTAAAACTAACACCCAAAAAAGATATCCTTTTTATTATAGGGGACTGGAATGCAAAAGTAGAAAGCAAGTAACAGGCAAATTTGGCCTTGGAGTACAGAATGAAGGAAGGCAAAGGCTCATAGAGCTTTGCCAAGAGAATGCACTGGTCATAGCAAACACCCTCTTCCAACAACACAAGAGGAGACTCTACACATGGACATCACCAGATGATCAACAGCGAAATCAGATTGATTATGTTCTTTGCAGCCAAAGATGGAGAAGTTCTATAAAGTCTGCAAAAACAAACCGGGAGCTGACTGTGGCTTAGATCATGAACTCCTTATTGCCAAATTCAGACTTAAATTGAAGAAAGTCAAGAAAATCACTAGACCATTCAGCTATGACCTAAATCAATCCCTTATGATTATACAGTGGAAGTGGGAAATAATACTTAAAGGACTAGATCTGATAGACAGCGTGCCTGATGAACTATGGATGGAGGTTCATGACATTGTACAGGAGACAGGGATCAAGACCATCCACAAGAAAAAGAAATGTAAAAAAGCAAAATGGCTCTTTGAGGAAGCCTTACAAAACACTGTGAAAAGAAGAGAAGGGAAAAACAAAGGAGAAAAGGAAAGATATACCCATTTGAATGCAGAGTTCCAAAGAATAGCAAGGAGAGAGAAGAAAGCCTTCCACAGCAATCCATGCAAAGAAATAGAGGAAAACAATAGAATGGGAAAGACTAGAGATCCCTTCAAGAAAATTAGAGATACCAATTTTATGGGAAATTGAAATACCAATTTCAAGGGAACATTTCACGCAAAGATGGGATCAATAAAGGACAGAAACGGTATGGACCTAACAGAAGCAGAAGATATTAAGAAGAGGTGGCAAGAATACACAGAAGAACTGTACAAAAAAGATCTTCATGACCCAGATAATCATGATGGTGTGTGATCACTCACCTAGAGCCAGACATTCTGGAATGTGAAGTCAAGTGGGCCTTAGGAAACATCACTACGAACAAAGCTAGTGGAGGTGATGGAATTACAGTTGAGCTATTTCAAATCCTGAAAGATGATGCTGTGAAAGTGCTGCACTCAATATGCCATCAAATTTGGAAAACTCAGCAGTGGCCACACGACTGGAAAAGGTCAGTTTTCATTCCAATCCCAAAGAAAGGCAATGTCAAAGAATGTTCAAACTAGCGCACAATTACACTCATCTCATACACGAGTAAAGTAATGCTCAAAATTCTCCAAGCCATGCTTCAAAAATATGTGAATCGTGAACTTCAAGATGTTCAGGCCGGTTTTACAAAAGGCAGAGGAACAAGAGTGTAGGAGACAGGAAGAATAAAAGAAAAGCATGTCCCGCTAAGGGCCACAAAAGAAATTTATAATTATTGATAAACTGGATGCTATGAGACTCTTGGAACCAGTCCAGAGGGAAGAGTTCATAGTCTTGAAAATAAGATATGATCCTAGTTGCTTTAGGTGTAGAGTTAGGTTATTTGACGTTTTTCTTGTTTCTTGAGGTTAAGCCTGTATTGCTATGAACCTTCCCCTTAGCGCTGCTTTTACCGTGTCCCATAGGTTTTGGGTTGCTGTGTTTTCATTTTCATTCGTTTCTATGCATATTTTGATTTCTTTTTTGATTTCTTCTGTGATTTGTTGGTTATTCAGAAGTGTTGTTCAGCCTCCATATGTTGGAATTTTTAACAGTTTTTCTCCTGTAATTGACATCTAATCTTACTGCATTGTGGTCAGAAAAGATGCTTGGAATGATTTCAATTTTTTTGAATTTACCAAGGCTAGATTTATGGCCCAGGATGTGATCTATCCTGGAGAAGGTTCCATGTGCACTTGAGAAATTTAGTTTCACTTTTTAAATGTAAATCTTTAATTCACCTAGAAAATATTTTGATATATGAAGTAGGGATACATTTTTTCCAGTTTTCTTAAGTCCATTTATTAAATCCATCCTTTCCTACTTATGATATCACCAGAATAGTCTAAGTCCTCAGTCATAGATTTGTTTCTTGACTTCCTATTTTGTTCCATTAAACTATCCATTCATGCACCAATAAGCTTTAGTAATTGATCTGGCAATCTTTTCATTAATCCTCATTATCAAAATTTTATTCTCAACTCTGAAGAATTTTTTAGATGAAACTTAGAATCATTCTGTCAGTTCAAAGAATCCTAAAAATATTTTTATGGTAATTATGTTCCTTATTTAACATTCATTCAAAAACATTTATTGTGTGCCTTGTATACCTAGTTTGAATTTTCTTAAATGTAGATTCATTGAGAGAGAATGGATAACAGTACAAAATTACCTCACTCAAGAATCTCACTTGTTCAAGTCTCTTTTTTATCTCCCTGAGTAAGGTTTATAGTTACATTCATATAGGTCCTATACCATTCTTATTACACTCATTTCCATATGTCAAGTATATTTTCTTTTTATATGAATATGATCTACTTCACCACATTTTCTAGCTGATTACTGCTGGTATGTAAGAAAGGCAAGGAGTTTATTTTCTAACTTACTATTTTACTCTCCTTAGTGCTGCTCATTGGTCTTCAGTTTCATTTTAGATCTATACAACTACAATATCACTAAATACAGATGAAGACAGAAATTTCTGGCTTAAGAAAGAAATTTTTTACTAAATTAAGAATGTACTCCCCTAGTCCTAGTTTACTATAAATTTTCTGTTATTTTGCTTTATTTTTAAGCAAGAATGGAAGTGGGATTTTATCAAATGCTTTTAATATTTACTACCATGATGATATTTTCCTCTGCCTCTTAATTGTTGAAGATTAACATATTTCCCAATATTAAAATATTCTTGCATTCCTGAAATAAAGCCCAAAGTGTTAATGCTGTATACAGAATTTGTGGATCAACATTTCTAAGTCAAGTGTGCCTGCAGCTTTCTGTTGTTTGCTATCTCTATAGGTTTTGGCATGACAGTTATATCTTCTTCCTAAAATAATCTGGGAAGCTTTTCATATTCTTTTCTATACTTAAACAGTTTAAACAGAATAGGAAATATTTGATACATTAAAGGTTTGGAAAAACTCATCCATAAAGTCTGAGTCTGTAAGTTTTGAAGGGGGATTGTTCCTTTCTAGATGGTTCTATTCTATAGAAAATAACTATTGCTTCATGCTCATGAGTTTAATTTTCCTAGGAAATCATTTGCTTATAAAGTAATTATCAAGATTGAATCATAAGAATATTCACTTGCAATTTGTAAATCTCCTTTATATAAATGAAATATTCTTTCTTATTTTAATGAGACCAGCTTCCATACACATGTACCTGAGTGTATATTCTCAGCCTGTAGGGTACTTTATTGCGATATGAACTTTATTATATGAATATGAACTTTGTTATACATGTTAAATCAATCTAATTGTATTATTCAAATGGTCAATATTTTTACTTTTTTCTGTCAAGGACTAAAATATGTGTATCATAGTCTGCCACTACAATTGTATATTTGTCCATTCCCACTTCAATTTCTAAGACCATTTGTTTTATATATTTTAGCATTATGCATAAATGTTCATTCATTATAGTTTTATCTTCACTGTGTACTACAATATCTTGGCAATGTTAAAAATACCTCATTTTGTTCTGTTTGTTTTATCCTAACCCCTACTCGTTCTATTATATTTGAGGTTTTGGGAATATATCAGTGAACAGATCAGGTAAGATCCCTACCCTCATGAAGCTCACCATATAGTGGAGAAAACAAAAAAAGTAAACTAACAAATAATTATGGGCTTCCCTGATAGCTCAGTTGGTAAAGAAACTGCCTGCAATGCAGGAGACCCCAGTTCAATTCCTGGGTTGGGAAGATCTCTGGATAAAGGATAGGCTACCCACTCCAGTATTCCTGGGCTTCCCTTCTGGCTCAGCTAATGCCTATTATATTTGAGGTTTTGGGAATACATGAGTGAACAAATCACATAAGATCCCTACCCTCATGAAGCTTATGATATAGTACAGAAAACAAAAAAAAGTAAACTAACAAATTAAATAACTATAAATTGCAATGTGTGCTATGAGGAAAGTGGATATCAATACAATATAGGGTAGAGGATCTACTTTAAACAGGAGCTGACCTCTCTGAGATATTTCAGCTTACAAAAAAAAAAAAAAGATTAGGAGAGACTGACCATACAAGGGGCTTGGAAGCCCAGGGAACAAGAAATTAGATTAATATTGCCAGCCATATTTTGCCAGATTAGAGGGCTCATTGCTCTGCATCATACAGAAAAGGAACCACAGTTGGAAGGAGCCTTGACAGGATCTTTGTGTTCTGTACTGCCATTTGTTTACTCAGTGCTGACCTTGACTACCCTTGTCAACACACCATCTGAAGAAGTATCAGCTGGCAGTAGCATAAAGTGACTTGAGTCTCCATACCAGGTTGTCTTCTGCAGGGGGTGTGCTCTCTGGAGTCCTTGCAGGATGCAAACTGATCTCCAATTCAGGGTACTCTAGCCTCCAAACCCTCCCAGACAGGCTTGGCTTTAGCTGAAGTGAAATACAGGTCTGCTGCAACTTCTCTCAGTAGTGTCTAGCTTGGCTATCTTTCAGAAATCCCTCCAAATTTTTGGTATATAAATAAAGATAGCACCCTTCTTGGCTCTCTGAGTTTTCAACTATTACAGATATTTTGGTCACTTCAATGGGTACAAAAGAAAGAGGCAATTAAATGTTTACTCAGGTAAGCACCCATCAGCAGCAGCCTGAACCAAAAGCCTCCAGCATGTTTAATCTGCTCCCTACCACTGCTCTTTTCCCTACTCTGAAAGACAATTATTTTAAAATTAACATGAACACTATTTCCTAAAGTATGTATAAGTATCATCAGCAGTACATGATTTGATTTTAGGTGGAACACAGCTGAGTATTTATGGGTGTATTTAATTTTCACTATTTAGGTATTTATTATGAAAGTGTAGAAAAAAATATACATGACTAGTATAGAAAAACTACCATGACACCAAACAAGGTTTGACACCACTCACCATATGGCAAACCTTTATAAAAATCCCCTTTGATATCCCTGTTCTTTCATTCTCAGAAGCAGCTGTCCTTTTCTCTCTCCAGAATCTCCCATCAGCCAGTGCCCAGGTCTTTTCAGAGCTTCTTCTTCACCTTATTAGGCTCCATACTCTTTCCCCTCCCCCATTGTTTTTCATATGCAGAATAATTCTATCCTCTATGCTTCTAATTTGCATCTGTACACTTATTAAGCTCAGCAAATGAAAGATTAGGAACCAGCATCCCTAAATGGCAACAAGAAATGGTAAAACACCAATTATGTTTCCCTGTCACAAAGAATTTTTATTTTTTAATTTCCCTGTTACCAAAAAAAAAAAAAAAAAAAAGACTGAAAATCTAACTAAGTTTCAAAGTGAAAAAATAAAACAGACTCAAAGCTGTGGGCTTCATGGGCATGTGACCTGTGCAGTCTACAGAATGTGACTCTTAAAACAGTCCTGCTGCTGCTGCTGCTAAGTCGCTTCAGTCGTGTCCAACTCTGTGCGACCCCACCGACGGCAGCCTACCAGGCTCCCCCGTCCCTGGGATTCTCCAGGCAAGAACACTGGAGTGGGTTGCTATTTCCTTCTCCAATGCATGAAAGTGAAAAGGGAAAGTGAAGTCGCTCAGTCGTGTCTGACTCTTAGCGACCCCATGGACTGCAGCCTACCAGGCTCCTCCGTCCATGGCATTTTCCAGGCAAGAGTACTCGAGTGGTTCGCCAATGCCTTCTCCAAAACAGTCCTACAGTTGGTTTAATGTTTTTCTATCATCTTGAAATTCATAATACATTTTGAACAAAGGAGCCCCCCATCCTACATTTTCATTTGGAAAATCATGCTGCCAACCCTGCTCTGTAGTGAAGTATGTCAGATGAAGAACTAGATTAAAGGGTGAAAAGACAGAATGTGAACAGTAGCTAATGGTATTGTTAGGGGAAGCACACGGATTGAGACTGCCCACCCTGGCCAGGCACTATAGTAACCATTTGCATGAGTTGTTTTATGACAGGAGATCCTGATAAGGAATACGGAACTAAGGAGCCACCACCAAACAGAAGAGTTCGGGAAAGGTCTAAAGGAGACACCGCGTGTCCGTCCACTTCCCAGAATCCCTCTCCCTAGCATCCATCTTGGCTGAGTGATGCATGCGCCACCAGGAAAGACTCTGAATTAGAATGATTGGCCAAAGACCACCCAGAAACTAATCCCACCACCATAAAACCCGAGACTGCAAGCCACGTGGCAGAGCAGTTCTCCTGGGTTCCCTTACCCTACTGCTCTCCACCTGGGTGCCCTTTCTTAATAAAATCTCTTGCTTTGTCAGCACATGTGTCTCCTCAGACAATTCATTTCCAAGTGTTAAACAAGAGCCCAGTTTTGGGCCCTGGAAGGGGTCCGCCTTCCTGCAACAAATGGCGACTCTGCCGGGACTCTTGTTAGCTGAGACTGACATCCTGACCACTCAGGGTACTCAGGGGCCAGCTTGCCTGCCAATGGACCAGATCCAGAGGCCGCAACTGGGACCCTTTTGTCCCTGGTCTCCTCCTGATGCGGACAACTGGCCAGAGTGCCCCGACCGGTAAGGAACAAGAGACTTTATTGACCTCTCTCCCCTTCCCTCTCTCTTTCCTCTCCTTAACCCTTCTTATCCTTCCCCGTTTTTCTAGTCCCCCGTCCTGGACGCAGGAATCTGGTCGAAGGGCCCTCAGTCTGAGCTGAGGATTGGAGACTGATCACCTCCTCTTGGCAGAGAACTTGAATTCTGGTTCTGGTCTGGTCTGATTTCTGGTAGGGCCGAGTTCCAGTTCTCCCTTCTCTGGAGGCCCAGGGAAAAGTCCCATAACGCCTGGATATCTGTAGGTGGCAGGAGACATCTGTAAGGCCACCCCTTTTGCTCCCCTCTCCCGCCTCCTCCCCATTCTTCTTTCAACCTGGCTTCCTTTTCTCCCTTTGAAATCTTTGATGTTAGTACTTGGATCTGAAGTTCTGTGTCTCTATAGGAGGCTTTCTGAGAGACTGTATTCTTGTATTTAAGGGAGTGTCTGATGAGGACTGCCAGGTTTATATGTGTGTGTTTTAACTCTGTGTTCTGTGTTGTGATTTTGATGGTCATTTTGCTTTGTCTGGCCACCATTTGGTTTAGACCTGCCGCCATTTTGTTAGAACTTGATTTTCTTTCCCTGTGCCTTGAGACCAGGGCTCTCAGGAACACTTATCTAGACCATCTCTAACTCCTGAGACTGAGGGAAAAGGGGAAAAAGACTTAAAATTTTTATTTATTTCAACTGTTTTTTTATAAACTAGTAAATTTTATATTGTAATATCTAATTCATGACTAAACTTAGAAAATGAAGCTAGATCTTGCACTGTGTCTGTCTAAATATGTCTTGATATGTCTTTGTCTCTGGGTAATATTTTTGAGGTTAATTTGTAAATGAGCTCTATTTAACTGGCTTAAAAAAGGTAAGCACTTACAAATCAAATAATTCTAAATTAAACAATAAATTCCAGGTTCATGTGAACTGGGAAATATTCAGTATTAAATACCTATATTAATGTTTGTTTGTTGACCTATCTAATATAGACATGTCTTAGAGTAATTAACATTAAGTAGAATATTTTCATTGTACCTAGGTTTAATATAAGTTAAATATTATATCTGTTACAAGTCTGTCAATAAGGAAATTACCTCGAGTGAAGAAACTTCTAAAAAAATGTAAATGAGATATGAGCTTTAATATAAACTCTATTAAGAATAATTATTCTTTAGAAATATCTGTCTAAAATTGTCTCTCCAGATTGGCATAACTTAAATTTCTAAGGGTTGTGCTAAGTGTTGGAAGTCTATTGAATAGTTAGGTCATTTCCAAATAAAATAAGATTTTGAAACATTTACTGCTGCTGCTAAGTTGCTTCAGTTGTGTCCAACTCTGTGTGACCCCATAGATGGCAGCCCACCAGGCTCCCCCGTCCCTGGGATTCTCCAGGCAAGAACACTGAAGTGGGTTGCCATTTCCTTCTCCAATGCATGAAAATGAAAAGTGAAAGTGAAGTAGCTCAGTCGTGTCCAACTCTTAGCGATCCCATGGACTGCAGCTTACCAAGCTCCTCCGTCCATGGGATTTTCTAGGCAAGAGTACTGGAGTGGGGTGCCATTGCCTTCTCTGGAAACATTTACTACTAAGCACTAATTTCCTTTTACAGAGAAACTAAAGAGATTTGGGACTATAAATGAATAATGTTTGGTGCCATCCTAAAATGTTTTAAGAAAGCAAGGGTTTTAGAAATTATCACTGATATTTATGCTCACCAATCTATAAAATGCTAATATAAAAGTTAGTTCTTGGTTGCTAAATGAAAGTAGTAAGTGTGTTCTCAGTATTAAAAAAAAAGAAAGAAAAAGGTGTGAAAAATACTAAAGAGTTATGCATGATCAGGATTTTCTAAAATTGGATTACAATTAGTTAGATAAATGGATTTTGCTAGAAATGACACAGCCTTAAGAAAACTGGTTAGAGTCAACTAGGTCCAAGATGGCGGAGCTGACTTTCACTAGACCTTGAGCCTTGGTATTTAGGCCTATTGTGACATATCAACAAGCTAAATGATACACCCATCAACATGGACTAAATCTGACCAAATGTTCTAAACCCTTTTAATTGATCTTTTTGATACAACTTCTTATTTAGACTTCTTTTGAAGTTCTTTTGACCTCTAGCTAACTTTGGGGTGCTTCAGAGGGCCCCTGAAACATCCCAAAAAGAGATATTAAACTGTTTATTTGGTTGGTTAAATTACATGAAAAAGATTATCAAATGAGTAATAAATCTGCTCCTATTATAATGTATGCTAAAATTACTAATACAGATATCCTAGAAATTATATGGAGTTCTTAACATTCTGATATGTCCTGGTATTCTAATGGAAAACCTGATGACTTCACAAAAGTTAACAAAAGGACTGAATGAACCAGCAGATATGCTTATAACTTTTATGGTTTCTATCTGAAAAATTACTGGTTTTCAGCGAGTAGGGAAAACCTTCCTCAAGCTAATTATGACAATACTTTGGTAAAATTAAATGTTATAAACAAAACAATTATATTTTCTCTCTATCTGACTCCTCCAAAAATTGGAAATTCTTAGGTTTCCAGTAGGTTTATCAAATGAGTTAGGAAGGTTAACTCACGGGTACAAAAATCTCAAGAAATTTTTGAGACCTTAAAAAGGGAAGAATTCACCTAGATTTGTTAGGCAAAATCTGTGATAAGCCTTTGGTGTGAGTTTCCCCAGCCCTGTTTTATTTTAAAAGTTCAGTCTGAGATTCTATGAATGTTTCAGCAAAATAAAAAGTCTATGATCAATTATGGTTATATAAATCATCAGACCAAAATTAGTGAGAACAGACCTATTTTGCAAACAAACTAGCCTTAATTTGGTTATATTTGATAAAAATGAGGGTAATTTTAGGGAGAAAAAGATACTTCAAAAATGTTAAATCCCAGTTTGTCAATGGAGGTCTGCATCTCGTAGATAGTTCTTTGCTGTTATGTGATATTAATGTAAAATTTAATTGAATTCTTAAAGAATACCCTAAGTTTGTTTCTGAAGCTTATCTCAGTAATCTATCTTTGGATGAGTATCAGATGCCTCATGACCTGCAACCAGGACTGGAAAAAGACATAATTTAAGGGACTGTCTGGATGGAAGGACTCTTTTTTACCAGGTACTCTTAACTAGCTCATGCACAATGAAACTGAAGGGAAATTAACTCTTAGATTAATTCCCACTTCCAAAGGCCCCTACACTGGATTGGTCTATAGAGAAGACAGCTGACCTGATCTCACCTTAAAATGATGCTCAAGCAGGAGAAACTATACTACACCAAGATGAGAAGATGACGACATCAGAGGTAGACAGTTTGCCCAGGATGCTGGACCTGATTCATATGATCATTTATGTTTTCTTGATTTCTTAGACCTTTGCATATAAATCAAATGCTTTTCTATCATAGGCCTGATTCTATGCTAGTTTTAGAAATCAATTCAGTTGTTGGGTTTGTGGCCAATTACCTGTGTCTAGTTCTGGGTTACCTTGGTAAATTTCTCTACTACAAGACTCTAACTGGTTGGCTCTGAGAAAATTTACTTAAAAAAATTATAGTCATAGTCAGGTTACTGTGGTATTACTAGATGGGATCCCCTCACTGGGCCAATTAATAATGCCTGCTCTGACTCTGGCCATAAATTTGAGCTTTTTTCTATTACTCAAGCTCAATCAGAGCAATAAGAAAAGTTTCAGCAAAGAAGGAAAAATCTCCCACAATTATGGGATGGATTTATATAGATAACACAAGGCTATGGTAATTCAGGTTTAAAGTCTCCTTTGTGTTGGAAACAATTAAATCATACTAAGAATAATCAGTCTAGTAACACTAGAAAACTGGGCTATGTGCCTTATAGACGGTGGTGCCAACATATAATTTCCCTGGAAGATAAAGATTCTACAGAACTAAGTCAGATGACCTGAGATACATCTGAGATGACTGGGCTATATCTAATGGAAGCTCTTAAGTCTTACTTGTGACTTTACTAATACTGCTGGCTATGTTATTTGTATTTCACCTGTTTTACAAAATTGCTGTTTCTTACACTGTCAAATGTGTGTCTGAGGCCTCTAATGGAATAATATATAGTCCCATATGAGATCGATGATGCTAACAGTGTAACTCTAGATATGGGAAGAAGCAACAAGAGGGAATATTTTCCTGGACCAAGAGGCTAGTAAGACAGGTGGTCCAGAGAATTTTGGATACTGTTTTATGGCCTACTCCAGTAACAGCACATTGAGTGGCCTGTCAACAAAATCTTTGCCAAACCTGAGAATGGATATTCTTAGCACCATGGGATAAAATGGTCATGAAATGCCCCCCTCAAAATCATGGTCAAGTTTATGAGCAAAAAGGGGCTCTACCAACTGAAGACTGACACTTGCCACCTACATCTACAAAGATTAAATCATGGCTGCTGCAACTGCTGACTTTCAACACCCCTGAAAGGAGTTCAAGGTGAAAATCAGGAATGAGGCACGCTGTGCTCTGGGAAAAACTGGCAGAACAGGCCTTCAGACAGTTAGATCTTTTCAGGAGAAGATTTTTTGAGTCCCAATTCTTGCATCTTCTCATACCTAGAGAAACACTGACGTCATTAATGGTGAAATCTGCTTTGGCTATTAAGGAAAAGCCTACAATTAAAAGTCAAAATCCAGTAGCTATGGTTGAGATATCCTGGGAAATAACTAGGTGATGCTATGGGTGTACTTTCAGATTAGATCTTGTATTGGTAAACACTTTAGTTTTCTGAGTCTTGTCAGGCTTGGATGCCACCATTCTCAAAACAATATCTGCTGGAAGCTAGTAACTGCAGCTTGACTTTTTATAAAACTAGGCAACTGGTAGTTGAAGAAGTCAAGAAACACCTGGAGTAACAGGCAAATTTGGCCTTGGAATACGGAATGAAGCAGGGCAAAGACTATAATAGAGTTTTGCCAAGAAAATGCACTGGTCATAACAAACACCCTCTTCCAACAACACAAGAGAAGACTCTATACATGGACATCACCAGATGGTCAACACCGAAATCAGATTGATTATATTCTTTGCAGCCAAAGATGGAGAAGCTCTATACAGTCAGCAAAAACAAGACCAGGAGCTGACTGCAGCTCAGACCTTGAATTCCTTATTGCCAAATTCAGACTTAAATTGAAGAAAGTAGGGAAAACCACTAGACCATTCAGGTATGACCTAAATCAAATGCCTTATGATTATACAGTGGAAGTGAGAAATAGATTTAAGTGCCTAGATCTGATAGATAGAGTGCCTGATGAACTATGGAATGAGGTTCGTGACATTGTACAGGAGACAGGGATCAAGACCATCCCCATGGAAAAGAAATGCAAAAGAGCAAAATGGCTGTCTGGGGAGGCCTTACAAATAGCTGTAAAAAGAAGAGAAGCGAAAAGCAAAGGAGAAAAGGAAAGATATAAACATCTGAATGCTGAGTTCCAAAGAATAGCAAGAAGAGATTAGAAAGCCTTCTTCAGTGATCAATGCAAAGAAATAGAGGAAAACAACAGAATGGGAAAGAATAGAGATCTCTTCAAGAAAATCAGAGATACCAAAGGAACATTTCATGCAAAGATGGGCTCGATAAAGGACAGAAATGGTATGGACTTAACAGAAGCAGAAGATATTAAGAAGAGATGGCAAGAATACACAGAAGAACTATACAAAAAAGAGCTTCACGACCCAGATAATCACAATGGTGTGATCACTGACCTAGAGCCAGACATCCTGGAATGTGAAGTCAAGTGGGCCTTAGAAAGCATCACTATGAACAAAGGTAGTGGAGGTGACAGAATTCCAGTTGAGCTATTACAAATCCTGAAAGATGATGCTGTGAAAATGCTGCACTCAATATGCCAGCAAATTTGGAAAACTCAGCAGTGGCCACACAACTGGAAAAGGTCAGTTTTCATTCTAATCCCAAAGAAAGCTCAAACTACTGCACAATTGCACTCATCTCACATGCTAGTAAAGTAATGCTCAAAATTCTCCAAGACAGGCTTCAGCAATATGTGAACCATGAACTTCCTGATGTGCAAGCTGGTTTTAGAAAAGGCAGAGGAACCAGAGATCAAATTGCCAACATCCGCTGGATCATGGAAAAAGCAAGAGAGTTTCAGCAAAACATCTATTTCTGCTTTATTGACTATGCCAAAGCCTTTGACTGTGTGGATCACAATAAACTGTGGAAAATTCTGAAAGAGATGGGAATACCCAGACCACCTGACCTGCCTATTGAGAAATCTGTATGCAGGTCAGGAAGCAACAGTTAGAACTGGACATGGAACAACAGACTGGTTCTAAATAGGAAAAGGAGTACGTCAAGGCTGTATATTGTCACCCTGTTTATTTAACTTATATGCAGAATATATCATGAGAATCGCTGGACTGGAAGAAACACAAGCTGGAATCAAGATTGCCGGGAGAAATATCAATAACCTCAGATATGCAGATGACACCACCCTTATGGCAGAAAGTAAAGAGGAACTAAAAAGCCTCTTGATGAAAGTGGAAGTGGAGAGTGAAAAAGTTGGCTTAAAGCTCAACATTCAGAAAACGAAGATCATGGCATCTGGTCCCATCACTTCATGGGAAATAGATGGGGAAACAGTGGAAACAGTGTCAGACTTTATTTTTCTGGGCTCCCAAATCACTGCAGATGGTGATTTCAGCCACGAAATAAAAAGACGCTTACTCCTTGGAAGGAAAGTTATGACCAACATAGACAGCATATTAAAAAGCAGAGACATTACTTTGTCAAAAATGGTCTATCTAGTCAAGGCTATGGTTTTTCCTGTGGTCATGTATGGATGTGAGAGTTGGACTGTGAAGAAGGCTGAGCGCTGAAGAATTGATGCTTTTGAACTGTGGTGTTGGAGAAGACTCTTGAGAGTCCCTTGGACTGCAAGGAGATCCAACCAGTCCATTCTGAAGGAGATCAGCCCTGGGATTTCTTTGGAAGGAATGATGCTGAAGCTGAGACTCCAGTACTTTGGCCACCTCATGCCAAGAGTTGACTCATTGGAAAAGACTCTGATCCTGGGAGGGATTGGGGGCAGGAGGAGAAGGGGACGGCAGAGGATGAGATGGCTGGATGGCATCACCGACTCGATGGACGTGAGTCTCAGTGAACTCAGGGAGTTGGTGATGGACAGGGAGGCCTGGCGTGCTGCGATTCATGGGGTCGCAAAGAGTCGGACACATCTGAGCGACTGATATGATCTGAGGCAACTGGTTACCTCGCTACAAGTCTCCCTGAAGTGCCAGGTCCAGACTGGGTTTCAAGCCTATTCTTCTAAAAAGAAATGAGATTTATTTTGCCTACTAAATTCCAGTTATCACTCCTCCAACTACTTCTAATTGGGTCTGTTACACCAAAATGGCAGACCAAGGCATTGAGATTTTAATCATACAAGACTCAGATCTAGAACTTGGAACTCAGAAATACTTCCAATTCAGTGTCTACACTCCAAGCTGAGGGAGTCCTATGTCCCATTTTGACAGGAAGTTATCACAGTCATAGTTGCCTAGTTCCCTAAATTAAAACTGAGTAGAACTCTGTGGGGCTCTGGAGTAGAGATCTGTTCTGTGTTCTCCATTGCTTGTCTGTAGGATATAGGCTTCATTCAGCCTCCTTGACCTTCCCTGAGTGCCAAAGGGTGGATTCAAATAATTACTAATCAGGGAAGGGAGTGGATACAGAAACAGGAGAAACAAAGGTTGGTACAGCCTCCAGACAGAGTCCTGGTTCCTACTCAAAGAAATATGCCTAACAGTGTCTTTGAGCCCCCATCCAGGGGGAGGATGGTAACTTCAGACTGAACACAAGATTCCTGGAGCACAGCTCTGTTGCCTCACCACCAACCAATCAAAAAGGGTCACAAATCCTGCAACCCTCACCCCAAATGTTGCCTTGTGTTTCCAGGGACCAGAGATGACCATCCTTTTAGGCCTCCTGTTTTGGCCCTTGTCCATTTCATCTCTGAGAGGGGCCAACAGTTTTAAACTAAATTGCTGTTACTACAAAGGTGGAAGCTGGTTTCAGATGTGAAACACCCCAACTTAGATCAGGTAGAGAGAGACACTTCTGCTCTGCTAGGCAGGCCTATGCCCATACACGGCAGGAAGAAGTTACAGAAGAAAGAGACCTCCGCCCCAATTCCCAAGAAGTATATTGAGTATGAAGTCTCTCAGGGGGGAGTTGTTAGGGGAAGCACACAGATTGAGACCACCCACCCTAGCCAGGTACTATAGTAACCATTTGCATGAGTTGTTTTATGACAGGAGATCCTGATAAGGAATATGGAACTAATGAGCCACCACCAACCGGAAGAGTTCGGGAAAGGTCTAAAGGAGACACCGCGTGTCCGTCCACTTCCCAGAATCCCTCTCGCTAGCATCCAACTTGGCTGAGTGATGTGTGCGCCACCAGGAAAGACTCTGATTTAGAATGATTGGTCAAAGACCACCCGGAAACTAATCCCATCACCATAAAACCCGAGACTGCGAGCCACGTGGCAGAGCAGTTCTCCTGGGTTCCCTTACCCTACTGCACCCCACCCGGGTGCCCTTTCCCAATAAAATCTCTTGCTTTGCCAGCACATGTGTCTCCTCGGACAATTCATTTCCGAGTGTTAGACAAGAGCCCAGTTTCGGGCCCTGGAAGGGGTCCGCTTTCCTGCAACAGTATCAGCTTGAAGAGGATTTTGCTACGGCTTTATTTGAGGGTCTACCTATGCTGCAGTCTTTTCTGGGCCTCAGCCTCAAACAGACCTGAATTTGCATTCTGACTCTGCCAGGTACTAGCTAGTCAACTTGGACAAATTAGTAAACTTCTCTTTGCCTCAGTTTACTCATCTGCAAAATGGGAATAGAATTTACTTTGAAGAATTCTAAGCATTACATGAAGTCATACACGAAATGCTTAATACAATGTAAAACCATAAATATTTCATCATATGTCTTTCACTTTTTATATTGTTTCTAACTTTAATAACATTACTTTGTTTTCATGATATTGATTTTTATAAATAATTCTCTTAATCACAAATATGACCAGTTTTCCATTTATAACAGTGCTACAGTTTCCTTTTAAAACAAATGCATTTATATTAAAAAGTGAGGCAATTTAAAGAAAATATGAATAACCGGTAGCATTAAGATAACAAATTATGAAGGTGTTATACAAATGACTGAAGCAGGAGAAACACCTGTCTAGTGAAATCTCAATTTTTAGACAAGATAACTGAAACCTAAACAGGTAAAACGATTCCTCAAAAGTCACATAGCAAGTCAGTGGCAGAATCACGATGACTCAGGTCTCCTAACTCCTAGTTCAGGGTTCCTCCAACTACACCACATATACAAATGGTTAAATCAAGACCAAAGTTCGTGTTTAGTGTGGTACCAGGCAGTCAATCAAGGTGCACTGCCTCATTTACTCACCAAGCATAACAGAGAAATGAAGTATAATAATACAAAAACTAGTCAAGAGGTTCCCCGCCCCCCCATGGAGCTAAAACATTCTGAATATGTTACCTACTGGTCAATCTTTATTTCTCTTTTTTAATCTCCCCCCCAAAATGGACATGCAATAAGGACTAACCCAGTAAGTTAGAGAACTGGTGGAGGAAATGGGATCAAATTCCCAGTCCTGATCTACTGGTCTCTTCATCCTGTATGCCACTAGTTTATATGCCTTGTGCATAAAAACAACGTGAAAAGCAAGGTCAAAATGACAATACAACCTGGAGCTATCCCAGCAGTTACTTCAGATCCCTCAACCTCAATTCCCTCTGGTGGCATTAAATCTAAGAGAACTCAGAAGGGCCTGTCTATGAAGAAGGGAAATTTTAGCTCTGGGACCAAGTACCCTGATTTCACTGCAATACTCCAAGGGCGTGGCCAAATTATTTTTATTTATTTTACCCTGAATATACTCTGACCACCTGATGCAAAGAGCCGATTCATTGCAAAAGACACTGATGCTGGGAAACACTGAAGGCAAAAGAGAAGAGGGCAGAAGGGGATGAAATTGTTAGACAGCATCACCGACTAACTGGACATGAATTTGAGCAAACTCTAGGAGATAGTGAAGGACAGGGAATCCTGGCATTGGGTCGCTAAGAGTCAGACATGACTTAGCAACTTAATTAACAACAATAGTATGTTTTAGTTTGCTAGGGTCATTGTAAGAAAGCACCATAAACCTAGTGGCTTGAACAACAGAAATTTATTGTTTCAACAATTCCAGTGGCCAGAAGTTCAAAATTAAGATGTCAACAGGGTTGATTCTTTCTGAGAACTGTGAAAGAAAGCCTCTCTCCTTGGCTTATAGATGGCTGTCTACTCCCCGTGTCTATTCATATAGTCTTTATACTATCAATGTCTATCTCTGTGTTCAAATCTCTCCTTTTTATAATGAAACCATTCATACTGGATTAGGGCCCACTTCACTTTAACTTGATTACCTCTATAAAGACCTTATCTCCAAATCAGGTCACATTCTGAGGTACCAGTACAAAAAATGTACTACATTTTTTGATGCAGGGAGCAGGGAGATACACGTCAACCCATCGCATAATTGAGTTAAATCATTTTAAATGCAAAATGATATTTAATCCATCCAGTCGTATGTTACCTTTTGAGGATCTGGGAAATTTGACAACATAAAGAATGAATCATGGACTATTTTAAGAGAAAACATGTTAAACCTATATTGGAAAAAGTCCTCATGGGAATAAAGAAATTACACTGAATAACAGTATTCTCTTTTTCAAAGAGATCTACTCAAAACAGAAGTAGAAAATGAAGAACTCATGAACTAAGAAAATACAACAATATATAGTTGTATTTTCTAAATTACTTTTTCAGAGAATGAAAAAGGTCTCAGTTTGTAAGGTTCTCAGTTTTATTTGTAACTAACATTTACAAATACATTAAAAGTAATTCAGAAATACTTTGTATTTTAGATGAATAGTAGGAAAAATACATATGAATAATCTTAAATAATATGATTTGTAAATGATCATTTACAATGCATCTTAAAATATTTTTTAAAGAGCAGGAATCATATTTTTCTACCTTACTTAAAATAGTTGATAAAAGAGTGCATAACGTATACTATATTTAACACTAAATTTTATCCCCAAGCAACCATGACACAGTATATAGTGGTTTCTGTTCCTTTTACTTACAATGCCTCTGCCCAATTTTTGCCTCCTCCTTTTGACTGTGGAGGATCTTAGTTGAAGAGATGGAAGGACTCTTGGGAGGGCAGGGAGAGAGAAGTCACTGAGATTAGACGTGGGGATCATGGAAGGTCTTTGGGTTTGAAGCTGGAGCTTGAGGGAAGGAGGGAGGGAAGAATACTGTGGGAAACCCAAGTCCTTTATGCAGAGGAGGAGACAAAATACCATAGTGAGGGGGTTGGGAGGGAGGGCAGCCTGAAGGAGGTAAGGTAGACAAGGCCCTTTCTTGACAAGGGTATCTTTGAGCTAAGAGAGCAGGCTGTGGGGAAAGGAAAAGTACTGGATTTGGGGGCCGGGCAGCAAGAAAGATCTGGAGGAGGAAAGACTTTGAGTGAGGAAAGTGAGGCCACAAGAGCACTGAGTAGGAGGAGGAAAAGAAGACTTCTGAGGAAGGAGAGTACCTGTGGGTGGTGAGGAAGAAAAACCTGCGAGTGGGGAGATTAGGGGGCCTTTGGAGGGCCAAAACAAGCATCTAGGGGAGGGGAGTGAGCAAAGGTCTCAAGGAGGGTAAATAAGAGAAGGAAAGGATTTTGACTGAGGAGCTCTTTGTGAAGGTATGTTAGAGTGAGAAGAACAATGAAGGCATTTTAAGAGGGAGGTGAGAGAGTGAAGACCTTGAGTGAGGGGAGTAAAGGGCTTTGTGAAATAAGGAAGAAAAGTTTTTGAATGAGGGGAGAGAAGACTTGTATGGTGATCCAAGAAAAGTCATTATGGGGAGGTAAAGAATGAAAGGACCTTGACTAAAGGTTAAGAAGAACTTCTGGAGTGGTGATGAAGAGGGGAAAGCACTTGTGAGAATAAAAGAGGAAAGGGATTCGTGACTGAGGTGACAGCAGGAGTGTCTTCGTGAGCATACGTAAAGGAGAAAAGTTCTTTGAGAAAGGTGAGGGAGTTTAGTACTAAGTGCAGAGAGGGAAGTTCCTACTTTGTGAAAGGACTGGAGGGAAAGAGGCCTTACAGGGGAGGAAGGGAAGTCATTTTGTGAGGTTAGAGGAGGCAGGGATGGCAACCATGAAAAAAAGGGAAGGGCTTCCCTGGTGGCTCAGTGGTAAAGAATCTGCCTGCAATGCAGGAGACCCGGGTTCGATCCCTGGGTTGGGAAAATCCCTTGGAGAAGGACATGGCAACACACTCCAGTATTCTTGACTAGAGAATTCTATGGACAGAGGAGCCTGGTGGGCTACAGTCCATGGGATCACAGAGAGTCAGACATGACTGAGCTACTAACACATTCACTTCCACTTTTGTGAGAGGAAGTAAGCAAGGAAAGGTCTTTGAGAAAGGAGGTGATATAGAAATGAATTTGATAGGTTAGGTAAGGGGGGTTAGTAAGGTGAGGTTAGAGGTGGAAGAGCTTTAAGAGAGGAAGTGTGGAGATTAGCACTTTGAACAGTGAGGTGAGGGAGCTTAGTAATGATAAATAGGAAAAGGAGTACGTCAAGGCTGTATATTGTCACACTGCGTATTTAACTTATATGCAGAGTACATCATGAGAAACGCTGGGCTGGAAGAAGCACAAGCTGGAATCAAGACTGCCGGGAGAAATATCAATAACCTCAGATATGCAGATGACACCACCCTTATGGCAAAAAGTGAAGAAGAACTAAAGAGCCTCTCAATGCAAGTGAAAGAGGAGAGTGAAAAAGTTGGCTTAAAGCTCAACATTCAGAAAACTAAGATCATGGCATCCGGTTCCATCACTTCATGGCAAATAGATGGGGAAACAGTGGCTGACTTTACTTTTGGGGGCTCCAAAATCACTGCAGATGGTGACTGCAGCCATGAAATTAAAAGACGCTTACTCCTTGGAAGGAAAGTTATGACCAACCTAGACAGCATATTAAAAAGCCAGAGACATTACTTTGCCAACAAAGATCCAGCTAGTCAAGGCTATGGTTTTTCCTGTGGTCATGTATGTATGTGAGAGTTGGACTATAAAGAAAGCTGAGCACCAAAGAATTGATGCTTTTGAACTGTGGTGTTGGAGAAGACTCTTGAGAGTCCCTTGGACTGCAAGGAGAACCAACCAAGTTCATCCTAAAGGAGATGAGTCCTGGGTGTTCATTGGAAGGACTGATGTTGAAGCTGAAATTCCAATACTTTGGCCACCTGATGTGAAGAGCTGACTCATTTTAAAGACCATGATGCTGGAAAAGATTGAGGGCAGGAGGAGAAGGGGACAACAGAGGATGAGATGGTTGGCTGGCATCACCGACTCAATAGACATGGGTTTGGGTGAACTCCGGGAGTTGGTGATAGACAGGGAGGCCTAGCGTACTGAGGTTCATGGGGTCGCAAAGAGATACAACTGAGCGACTGAACTGAGATTGAACTGATACTGATTATGTGATAGGAGATAATAAAAAGTTCTTAGGAGAAATGAGGGATGGAAGTCATTCATGAGGGAAAGAAGGGTGTTTGTGCAAGTTGGTGAGGAAAATTAGTAGCTTGTGAAAGGAAGCTAGGGAAGAAGACCTTTTAGAGAAGACCTATTTTAAGTAAAGACACTGAAACACTCATCTAAACTTCCCTATAAAGAAAAGTCGCTTCACTGGTAATTTCTATCAAATATTTAAAGAAGTAATACTAATCCTTCTCAAACTCTTCCAAAAACAGAAAAAGAGGGAACAGGTCTTTCCTCATTCTATGATGCCAGTATTAATCTTATACCAAAGCCAGACAAAGATACCACAAGAAAAAAAAAAAAAACAAACAAATATCACATATAAATACAGATACAAAATACTGGCAAATCAAATGCAACTGCATATTAAAAACAGTATACAAAATAACCAAGTGGGGTTTAATCCCAAGAATCCAAGGATGGTTCAACATAATAATATCAATGGAACACACCACCTTAACAGAATGAAGGAAAAAAAACTCACATGGTCATCTCAATTGGTATGGAGAAAATATTTGGCAAAATACAACAACTTTTATGATCAAACCACTCACCAAACTATGAATAGAAGGGATTTTCCTCAATATGATAAAGAGCATTTATGAAAAATCAACAGCTAACATCATAATCAATAGCGAAAAACCAAAAGCTTTCCCTTTAAGATTAGAAGAGAAGGATGCCCGCTTCTACCACTGCTATTCAACACTGTATTGAAAGTTCTAGTCAGAGCAAGTAGAATATAAAATGAAATAAAAGACATCCAAAATGTAAAGGAAAAACAACTATCTCTATTCACAGATAAAATAATTCTATAGGCAGAATATTTTTAAAGTTCACAACAAAACTTACTAGAGCTCATACAATTCAGCCAAGTTGTGGGGTACATGATCAACATGCAAAAGTAAGTTGTGCTTCTATACACCAGCAATAAATAATCCAAAAAGGAAATTAAGAAAACAACTCAATTTACAATAGCACCCAAAAGAATAAAATATCGAGGACTAAATTTGACCAAGGAGGTTAAAAACTTGTATAATGAATACTATAAAACATTGCTGAAATAAATTAAAGAAAATATCCATTAATGGAAAGACATGCCATGTTCATAGCTTAAAAGACTTAATGCTGTTATGATAGCAATACTGTCCACTGTGATCTACAGATTAAATACAATCTCTATCAAAACTTATGACCTTTTTGCATAAATAGAAAAGTTAGTCCTCAAATTTATATGGAATTATAAGAGGCCTTGAATACTCAAAGCAATATGAGAAGAAACAAAACTGAAGGAATCACATGTCCAACTTTCTCAACTTGCTACAAACCTATAGCAATCAGAGTATGGTACTGGCATAGGAACAGACACATAGACCAACAAAACAGAACTTAAGAGTCCATCAATAAACCCATAGGTCTATGGTCAACTGATTTTCAACAGGGTGCCAAGACTATTCGAAGGGGAATGAATAGTCTCTTCAACAAATGGCACTGAAATAACTGAATCAGTTCAGTTCAGTTCAGTCGCTCAGTCATGTCCGACTCTTTGCGACCCCATGAATCACAGCACGCCAGGCCTCCCTGTCCATCACCAACTCCTGCAGTTACTCAAACTCATGTCCATTGAGTCAGTGATGCCATCCAGACATCTCATCCTCTGTCGTCCCCTTCTCCTGCCCCCAATCCCTCCCAGCATCAGAGTCTTTTCCAATGAGTCAACTCTTCGCATGAGGTGGCCAAAGTACTGGAGTTTCAGCTTTAGCATCAGTCCTTCCAATGAACACCCAGGACTGATCTCCTTTAGAATGGACTAGTTGGATCTCCTTGCAGTCCAAGGGACTCTCACGAGTCTTCTCCAATACCACAGTTCAAATATTCACATGTAAAAGAACGTTAGACCCCTAACATGCACCACAAACAAAAATTAATACAAACCAGATCAACAACCTAAATATAAGGACTAAAACCACAAAACTATTAAAATAAAACAGATGAATGGATAAAGAAGCTGTGATGCATACATACAATGGAATATTACTCAGCCACAAAAAGGAACATGTTTTGAGTCAGTTCTAATGAGGTGGATGAACCTAGTGCCTATCATACAGTGAAGTCAGAAAAACAAATATTGTACACTAATGCATATATCTGGAATCTAGAAAGATGGTATTGATGAATCTATTTGCAGGGCAACAATGGAGACTCAGACATAGACAAGAGACTTACCAATATGGGGGTGGAAGCAGGAAGGAGAGGGTGGAACAAATGGAGAGAGTACAGTGGAAACATATACATATTACATTTTACCATATGTAAAATATATAGCCAAAGGGAATTTGCTGTTTGACTCAGGGAACTCAACCTAGAGGGGTGGGATGGGGTGGGAGGAGGGAGGGGGAATCAAGAGAGGGGGACATATGTATACCTATGGCTGATTCATGTTGATATATGGCAGAAACCAACACAATACTGTAAGGAAAGTATCCTTCAATTAAAAATGCATAAATTTTTTAAAAAGAAAACCTACAGAATGAGAGAAAATATTTAAAAATCACATATTCTGAATATATGAAGAACTCTTACAACTCAGTAACAAAACCACAAAGAATCCACTTTTAAATGGTTAAATGATTTGAATAGGTATTTCTGCAAAGAGCATATGAAAAGCTACTCAATATCATTAGTCATTAGGGAAATACTAATGAAAACCACAATACGATACCACTTCACTTGCACTAGGATGGCGCTCATACATAAGGGAGATGGTAAAAAATCCTGGTTAAATGAGGACCCTCATACACTGTCATGGGCTTCCTAGGGAGTGCTGTGCTGTGCTATGTACAAAGTCGCTTCAGTCACGTCTGACTCTTTGCAATCCTATGGGCTACTGCCTGTCAGGCTTCTCTGTCCATGGGATTGTCCAGGAAAGAATACTGGAGTGGGTTGCCATTTCTTTCTCCAGGGGATCTACCCCACCTAGGAATTGAACCGGTGTCTCTTAAGTCTCCTGCATCGGCAGGTGGGTTCTTTACCATTAGTGCCACCTGGGAACCTGCCTGCCAATGCAGGAGATGTAAGAGACATGGGTTTCACCACTGGTTGGGAAGATGCCCTGGAGAAGGGCATGACAACCCACTCCAGTAATCTTGCCTGGAGAATCCCAGGGACAAATGAACCTGGCGGGCTACAGTCCATAGGGTCCCAGAGTCAGACATGACTGAAGAGACTTAGCACACAGCACACATATACTGTCAGTGGCTCAACCACTTTGAAAAAAATTGGGGACTTCCTCAAACAGGTCAACATGGAATTCCCATTTGACCTAGCAATTCCACTCCTAGGTACATGCTCAGGAGAAGTGAAAACATATACAAAAATTTGTAGAGGAATATTCATAACAATGGAGCTTCCCTGGTAGCTCAGCTGTAAAGAACCTGCCTGCAATGCAGGAAACCCTGGTTCAATTCCTAGCTTGGCAAGATCCCCTGGAGAAGGGAACGGCACTCCACTTCAGTATTCTTGGGCTTCCCTGGTGGTTCAGATGGTAAAGAATCCACCTGCAATGCGGGAGACCTGAGCTTGATCCCTGGGTTGGGAAGATCCCCTGAAGAAAAGCATGGTAACCCACTCCAGTATTCCTGCCTGGAAAATCCCCATGCACGGAGGAGCCTGGCGGACTACAGTCCATGGGGTTGTAGAGTCAGGCATGACTGAGTGACTAAGCACATTCATAACAGTATTATTCAAAATACCCAGCAAGTGGAAAGAGAAAAACCCTAGGGAAAAACCTAAAAGCCAGCAATTTGATAAATGGACAAACAAAATGGAGTATATTCATACCATACAGTCCATGGGGTCGTAGAGTCGGGCATGACTGAGTGACTAAGCACATTCATAACAGTATTATTCAAAATACCCAGCAAGTGGAAAGAGAAAAACCCTGGGGAAAAACCCAAAAGCCCAGCAATTTGATAAATGGACAAACAAAATGGAGTATATTCATACCACAGAATAGTATTCAGCCATAAAAAAGGGATGAAGCACCAATACATATGCTACAACGTTCCAAAATCTCGAAACCATTACACCAAATAGAATAAGCCATATACAAGGAAGGACAAATATTACATGCTCCCATGGATAGTAAAAGTCCAAAACAAATCCATAGGGACAGGGCCTGGGAAAGGAGGAGTAACTGCAGTCTTAGTGGGTATAGGTTTAAATTCGGGGAGAGGAAAATATTTTGGAACTAGAGAGAGGTGGTGGCTGCTCAACGTTTCAATATCTAAATGCCACCACACTGTTCACTACCAGTTTATTTTATGTTCCGAGAATTTCACCTCCATTTTGTTTTATAAAATGGCAGGAGGTGAGAGGGGGTAGGGCTTTGTGCAGGCAAGTGGGGAGGGAAGGTTTTTCTGAGCTGATGGAAGGGACGGAAGGTGCTTCTGAAGGGAGAGGAGGAGGGAAGCCATTTGTCTATCAATAAGAGGGCCGACTGTGAGGGAGGCATGGATGGCCTTCGCACCACAGCGCGCAGAGGTTCCCCCCCCCCCACCCGCTTTGACATCTTCCCCTCACCCTCACCCTCCAGTTCCCCTGAGGGACCCCTGCCCAATGTCCTCTGGGCAGGCACTCACCAGTACTCATGTAGAAGCACAGCAGCAGGAGGAACCAGAAACCTATCAGGAACAGCCCGAAGCGCTGGCTGACCCACACCTTTAGTGTAGACCGGCGTGTCCCACCCCGGACGCCATGCACAGATGCGGCCTGCCCCCTAGACTGCTGTGCGGACGCCATTCTACCCCTAGGCTGTGACCCCGTCGCTGGGTTCTCCGCACTGCTCTCCCCTCCCAAATTGACCTTCTTGGAGCGCGCCCACTGCAGTGCTCGGATCTTTGCCAGGGTCCTCGACCGAATCCTCCCCCGGGTCGACTTTCTATCAGTAGGCATAATTCGGGGTGGCCGCCACGCTGAGGTACTCCCTCTCTGATGGCCGCCCAAGACCCAGAAGACCTCGGGGCAGTGACGCTTACGTGACATCCTCTCCCCTGTGGCACGTGCGGCTCTCCTGCCGTTCCTAGGCCACGCCCATTCGTAAAGGCGTGGCATGTCTAGTTGTTTCTGCCCATGCGCCCCACGCAAGGCCCGGCCCTTGTAGGGCGTGGTAAACGTTGTCTAATGAATGAGTGGACCCAAACGGCCTGTGCCAGCCGCTGAGCGGCATCAAGCACCAACAAAAAAGCCTAGCTGGAATTTGTACATCAGCCTTGGCTCTTAATTCCGCTTCAAAGTCAGTCCTCTGACACCTCTGTGGTCACCACATTTAGTCACTGCAACACCGCCAGATAAATGTGGCTTTTTAAATGTACATTTTCATTAATTAAAATTAAATGGAATTAAAAAATTGCTTTCTCAGTCCCCGTAGCCCCATACCAAGTGTTTGGTAGCTACACACGGCTCTGGTGACGATATCAGACGGGGAAAAAACGAGGATCTCCGTCATGGCAGAAAGTCGTTATGGGCAGCGCTGGATAGGACAAGTGACCGTTGGGACTGTGATATATATTCGGGTGCTTGCTACCCTGCAGTAGGAGCTTTTAAGTGGAACAACATGGTATTTGCCTTTAGAGACCTTAAGGTTGTTATGAATAAATTATACAGTGGGACAATATGATAATACAAAGTGTGTGCTGCTGCTGCTACTAAATCGATTCAGTCGTGTCCAATTCTATGCAACCCCACAGACGGCAGCTCACCAGGCTCCTCTGTCCCTGGGATTCTTCAGGCAAGAATACTGGAGTGGGTTGCCATTTCCTTCTTCAATGCATGAAAGTGAAAAGTGAAGTGAAGTCGCTCAGTCGTGTCCGACTCCTAGCGACCCCATGGACTGCTGCCTATCAGGCTCCTCCGTCCATGGGATGTTCCAGGCAAGAGTACTGGAGTGGGTTGCCATTGCCTTCTCTGCAAAGTGTGTGAGGAACACAAAAAAGAGACTCAGAACCCTTCAGTTTGAATCCCATCATTTGTCACTAATGAATTAGGTGCCTGCCTTCTCCTGTGCCTCAGTGCTGCATGTGTAAAATGAGAGAGTTAACATTGTCTGAAAGTCCCCTCCTGATTCTAAAATCTGACTCTTGGGCAAAATCCCATTAACTCACTTGGTTTGGGCACATCTGGAAAAGCATCTTGTAGGTGATGCTGGAGCACTTGTTCAACTACCTTGGTCTAGTTTTCAAGTGATGTGAAAACGATCCCCTTCAACTGCATTTCCATCTTTTTTCTTTCTAAATTTTACTCTGACCTTCCAAATGGTTTTCTACTAATCGTATTCTATTGTCCTTGTTATTCTTTCCAATGTTAATAAGCATTCTATAGTGTAGCGGGGAGGCGGAGAAGGCGATGGCACCCCACTCCAGTACTCTTGCCTGGAAAATCCCATGGAGGAGGAGCCTGGTAGGCTGCAGTCCATGGGGTCGCTAAGAGTCGGACACGACTGAGCGACTTCACTTTCACTTTTCACTTTCATGCATTGGAGGAGGAAATGGCAACCCACTCCAGTGTTCTTGTCTGGAGAATCCCAGGGACGGGGGAGCCTAGTGGGCTGCCGTCTATGGGGTCACACAGAGTTGGACACAACTGAAGCGACTTAGCAGCAGCAGCAGCATAGTGGGGAGGAGGAAGGAATTTTTCCTACATAAATAATTCTTGAAATGTAGCATACTCCACCTCACCCCCACATCTAGGAGCAATTCATAATGCTCTGTAGTTTATTAAAGGAGCTGACAGAAAAAGACACTGCTTTCCTTCCCTTTTATCTTTTTTTAATCTCTCTCTCTTTTTTTTTTTTTTTTGGCCTCAACTTTTCCAAAACTAATTTGACCAGAGGACAACTGTATTAACAGCTTTTGAAATTACTGTCTTCAACTGTAAGTTGAAGTGTCTGAGAAAAGTGTCTGAGATTTTACTGTACTTCTGAGTAACAAGGCAGACTGCCATAGTCTCATAAATGCTGGCAGAAGATGCAAGACTGCTGGGTTAAGGACAAAGGACAAAACCTCCCCAAGACATGCGGACACTCGAAAGACTCATGAACAATTGTCCAACAGCAACCTCATTCGTGTCATAGAATCCGTGGAAAATGAGCCTGTGACCAGGTGCACATAGCCACCCTGATCTCTCATGGACTAAGCTAGAGCACACGGTTAAGAACTCAGCTCTCTGCCACTTTATGGGTTGTGCTTTCTGAGCTTTAGTTTTCCTTTCTGCAAAGTATGGGCTGTGGACATCCTGGTTGTGAAGAGTCAGCTCTGGCTCGCTGTGACTTGTACTTGATTGCAGCATTTGATGTTGCTGTCAGCAGGCAAGGCATGGAAGTTCTGTACCAGTGCAATACTCGTGAGCAATTCACATTATGCTGCTAGAAATCTGCATTATTAACAAAAACTCAGGAGGATGAAATCTCTAGGATTGAGCCTAGGCACTTCCTGTTTTACAAAACACTAATTCAAGATTGGTGGGGGGCAATAAAAGCCATGTGAAGTATCCACCTTATAGACTATCAGATGGAGATTTAAATCCTGCACTGGGTTTCCTCTTTCATCCTGTATTTTTAAGGGAACTAAATTTGATAGTTTTTCTTCCTGGGCTCTAAAATCACTGTGGATGGTGACTGCAACCATGAAATAAGAACACAATGCTTCTTGGCAGGAAAGCTATGACAAACCTAGGCAGTGTGTTGAAAAGCAGAGACATCACTCTACCAACAAAGGTCCGTATAGTCAAGGTTATGGTTTTCCCAGTGGTTCACATATGGTTGTGAGAGCTGGACCATAAAGAAAGCAGAATCCCAAAGAATTGATGCCTTCAAACTGTGGTGCTGGAGAAGACTCGTGAGAGTAACTTGGACAGCAAGGAGATCAAACCAGTCAATCTTAAAGGAAATCAACCCTGAATATTCCTTGGAAGGACTGATGCTGAAGCTGAAGCTCCAGTATTTTGGTCACCTGATTCAAACAGCTGACTCACTGGAAAAGACCCTGATGCTTGGAAAGACTGAGAGCAGAAGAAGAGGGCATCAGAGGATGAGATGCCTGGATGGCATCACTGATGGAATGGACGTGAACTTGGGCAAACTTCAGGAGATGATAAGGAACAGGGAAGCCTGGCATGCTTCAGTCCATGGGGTTGCAAAGAGTTGGAGACTACTGGGTGACTCAACAAGAACAAAATTTGATAGTAGTCAACCCAGATGTAATTAGAGAGAAAAATCTGTTGCATGGGTGTGAATACAAGAAGTGCTTCATGAGATGGTACATCCACTGCTCAGAATGTAACTATCATTCTTGTGGACAATTGAGAATTGACACTTTTAAAAATATCACTATAGACAAGTAATCAGGGGAATGCAAATTAATCAGCAATGAGATAATTTATGCTCATAAGATTGGCAAAAATTAATAAATATTCACAAGAATGTACAGAAATGTGAACTCAATCATTGCTGGTGAAGGTGCAAAAGGGTACAACCACTTAAGACAGTAATTTGACAGCATCTTGAAAGGTTAAATATTCACATTGTCTGTGACACAGAAGTTCCAATTTTAGGTATATCTCCTGTCACCCATGACATGTACAAGAACATTCACTGTTATGATGAAAACAATGTAAAGGATCACTGAGACCTGGCTTGCCTTGTGATGCAGGGAAGTGGAAACAAATTGTTTCTGCAATGTATTAATAGGTAGTACTTAGTGATGATCAGGATCAATCACCTTAGCTGACACGGTTTCTTTTTATTTATTTATTTTTTGGGGAGTGTATCTGCCTAGTGGCATAAGGTGGCAGTTTCAGCTTCTAATTCCGTGGAACCACTGTTGTGTTCCCTGAAAGAGATATTTCTCTCTTGAATAATAAGCTTTGAAAATAGCAGAAATCAGAGAATAAGAAACAAAGTGCAAACATTTGTACTAGCATGTCGTTAGGCATCATTCTCATCATCATCCCTTAGTCCTTAGCCCCGTGTATTCTGAGTCTGGGGAACATGGTGCCTCATGTTGGTTACTGGCCCTGGTTCGGAATGCACCACACATTCTGCCAGACAGCACCCCAGACTCAGAGCGTGCTTTCTCGGAGGTGGTATCATAACTAATTTTTCAATCATTGATTTCATTGTTCTAGTAAGTCAACTTTTTTCCCCAGTTTTTTTTTGTGTGTGCTATAATTGACAAAATTGAAAGATACTTAAAGTGTGTACACGTGATGATTGTGAGCAGATTCCTACCATCGAGTTAATTAACACATCTATCACCTCATATCTCTCTCTCTCTTTTTTTTTGGTGAGAAACTTTAAGTTCTCCTCTTAGGACATTTCAATTATACAATATAATGTTAGTGACTATAGTCACCATGCTATATGTTAGATCCTCAGACCTTATCCATCTTACGAGTGAAAGTTTGTACCCTTTACCAACCTCTCCTGGTTTCCCCTGCCCACCAGCCCACCAGCCCCCTACTCTCTGTTTCTGAGTTTCACTGTTTTTTTTTTTTTTTTTTTGCGATTCCACATATAAGTGATACCACACAGTATTTGCCTTATTTAACTTAGTATAATGTCCTCAGGAGAAGGAAATGGTAACCCACTCCAGTATTCTTGCCTAGAGAATCCCATGGACAGAGGGACCTGGTGGGCTGCTGTCCACAGGGTCGCACAGAGTTGGACATGACTGAAGCGATTTAGCATGCATACATGCATTGGAGAAGGAAATGGCAACCCACTCCAGTATTCTTGCCTGGAGAATCCCATGGATACAAGAGCCTGGTAGGCTGTCGTCTATGGGGTCGCACAGAGTCGGGCACGACTGAAGCAACTTAGCAGCAGCAGCAGCATAATGTCCTCAAGTTCCATTCATGTTATCACAAATGGCAGATTTTCTTTTTCCTTATGGCTGAATAACATTCCAGTGTGTGTGTGTGTGTGTGTGTGTGTGTGAGTGACATCATCTTTGTCCACACTTCTTCAGGAGAACTTTCCTAACCCTCAGATCAGGTTAGATCCCTGGCCCAGCACAGACTGACAGGGGCATTCTGCTGATTGTCATCACTGAGACCTGGCTTGCTTTGTGATGCCACCATCTCCACTTGAGCTTCCAAATTGCCGTGTCAGGAAAGCGAGCGCTCAGGAAGGACATATAGCCTTTCTCTTTCCACCTTATTGGCCGAAGGAAGTTATAGGGCCACGTGTCACTTGAGGGAGACACATGCTTGGAAGGAAACAGGATCCAGGAAGTTGGGTGAGCCCTAGAAACATTTAACACCAGCATCATCGCTAACAGCTGTCCTTTACTGAGGTGGTGTCATATGCTGGACATTCTGCTAAGCACATTTCACTCATCCTCCCTACAGACCTGAGGTCAGTGTTAATATCTCCACTTTTAGGGAAAACAGAGATTCAGAGAGATTATGTGACCTTTTTGAGGCTACAGGTGATATTTAAGCTGCCCCTCTGCCCACGCACACCTGGCAGGTGAGTCTGCCAATCAGACTGCATCACCTACACTACACCACAGTACTCGATGCCCTTTCCAGAACCCTGTGTTTTGACACTTCTGATGTTCCTGTCCTGGCAAAAGTGTATTGTATCAAACTCCTATTCACTCCTTGGGACCCAGTTCTAACCAGATCTCTCTGTGAAACTTCTTCTTTTAAAAAAATTATTTATTTATTTGGCTGTGTCGGGTCTTAGCTGTGGCATGTAGGATCTTTAGTTGTGGCATTCAAACTCTTAGGGACTCTTGCCCTCTGCATTGGGATCGTCTTAGCCACTGGACCACCAGGGAAGTCCTCTATGAAACTTCTGACTTCCTCCTGCAGAATTCATTGCCCCAGCCTCAGTTTCACTCAATTCAAATCCCTAGCAGGACACTCATCACATGAATTTATTAATAATATCTGTTAACCTTCTAATTTCTTCCACTGGACTATGGCAGCTTGAACAAGGGAACCACATCCCATTTCTCTCTGTATTTACAGGGAAGAAGCAGAATAGCTTAAATACAGCCAAAATTAGTTATACATACATGCCAGACATGGGTCTAAGGCCTTTACATATCCTCACTAATTTCACTCTCATACCATTTCTATAAGGTAAGCACTATTATTGTGTGTGTGTGTGTGTGTGTGTGGACTCAGTTGCTCAGTCGTGTCTGACTCTTTGTGACCCCGTGTACTGTAATCCACCAGGCTCCTTGGTCCATGGAATTTTCCACACAAGAATACTGGAGTGGGTTGCTATTTCCTTCTCCAGGGGATCTTCCTGACCCAGGGATCAAGCACACATCTCTTGTGTTTCCTACGTTGCTGGCAGATTCTTTACCACTGCACCACCTGGGAAGTCCCAGGTACTATTATTAACATCATATATTTTTTTTAAACCGATGAGGAAATGTAATGTATAGAATGTTTAAATAACTTACCCAAAGTCTCATATGTAGTGCACAGCTATGCTGAGATTATTAATAGAACTCAGGGAGTCTAAACCCAAAGTCTAAGCCTGCTTAGCCACAATGCTACCGCTCAAAACTTCCTCCAGCTTATATCTGAGCCCTTTGCTTCATCTATTTTTTTTAAAGAAAATTCTCTCACATAATCATAGTACAATTCTCAAAACTGGGAAATCAATATTTTCTTACTATGTAATCTACTTGAAAGTGAAAGTGAAGTCAGTCAATTGTGTCCGATTCTTTGCAACCGAGGCCATGGACCGTAGCTTACCGGGCTCATCCGTCCATGGGATTTTCCAGGCAATAGTACTGGAGTGGGTTGCCATTTCCTTCTCCAGGGGGTCTTCCTGACCCAGGGATCGTACCCGGGTCTCCCACATTGCAGGCTTTACCGTCTGAGCCACCAGGTAATCTACTTTATAGCCAAATTTCCCAGTAATGTGCCTTATAATAAAAGACAACAAGATTTTCTGGTCCAAGAAGCAAATCCCTGATCACATATTGCATTTAACTATCGTATCTTCCTCGTATCATTTGACCGGAAACAGTTCCTCAGTATTGTCTTTCATGACCTTGATAGGTATGAAGAGCACAAGCCATTTATTTTGTAAAACGTCCATTTTTTTTTTAGCATGTGTGATGCTTCCACATGGTTAGATTCAGTTTATAAAGTTTTTTAGCTGGAACACTATCGAAGTGTGCTCTGCCTTTCTCAGTGCTTCATATGAAGAAGTACCTATCTATTTGTACCTGTAATTACCTTTTATGCTAATTTTTCTGTGTGCCAATGTCTTTTTCTTCTTTATCTCCAGCATCAAATTCACTGCCTGACTCATAGTATATGTTTAATAAACAGTTGAATGAATAAATCTCCTTTCCTCTAAAAGAAAACTATAACTCAAGGCACAAGTTTGTGAATCATAACATTAGTTTCTTCCCTATCCTTTTCCCCACAAGTAATAAGCATCAGGTCTCACTAATTCTATGTCCCAAATATCATAGCAATCTCACCCTTCTTCATTCTCACTGCCATTGCACTGGCTCATTATTCCAACACCCTAGCCTCCCTGCCTCTAGTCCTGCCCCCTGTAACCCATCTTTGGAAGGCGAGTTACAGAAAACACTACTGTATCATGGAGACTGGGCACAATAATAGGTTTCATTGAGATAACTTAAAAGCCCAAGTGTTAGTAAGATGACATACGTGGTCTCTTATTCTGTCAGCATCCCACAGTGAGACCTGCCTTCCCTCTGGTGACAGAAACTGATTGAATTTTTCAGTAGGGTTTCTGGGGTTGGTGAGGATGGCAAAGAAGATGTTGTAAAACAAGGAGGGTTCTAAATAAGAGTACAAGTTCATCTGTACAAAGAGTACAAAGTTCAACTGTAGAGTTTTCCAAAACCTCTAGTCATGGACTCCAGGCCAAGTCATGAGAAAAAAATCCTAGGGCTGAGATGGGGAGGGGTTTAGAGTCATGTATCTAGCTCCTATAAGCTTGCAGTGAGCTATTCAGCCAGAAGCTGACCACAATACACACGGCCTAGTCAGTAATAACCCAAAGCTATGCAGATATCCAAGACAATCAGAGGTAGGGAGTCAAGAGTATCTTTGCTAGTGTAACTCTCAGCTATCTCTTTGGTAATCTCCCAGATGAGCCTTAGAAACACCTCTTGATGGAGGGAAATGCACGTAAAATGGTGATGCACTGCATCTTTTATTGCCCCCAAGGCCAGCCTGCTGATGGAACCAGAGACCGGGCATATATAGCCTATGCCCACTGGATCTTAGATTACTGAAGAGTTGTATGCTACTTTGGCCACCTGATGCGAAGAACTGACTTACTGCAGACCCTGATGCTGGGCAAGACTGAAGGCAGGAGGATAAGGGGACAACAGAGGATGAGATGGTTGGATGGCATTATTGACTCGATGGTCATGAGTTTGAGCAAGCTCCGGGAGTTGGTGATGGACAGGGAAGCCTGTCATGCTGCAGCCCATGAGGTCAGAGAGTTGGACATGACTGAGCAACTAAACTGAACTGTGTGCTACCTGCATGAAGTGGGTCACCCTGTCTCCAAGTGGAAGGCAGTGGAGGCAAGGGAGGCTGTCTCAGCACCCAGAAAATCTAGTCCTGGAAGTGGGTGAGAAGCACATAATGTTGCTTCGAGTTGGTTCCAAGGTGACCCTCTGCATCTATTTAGCATGGACATCATGGGGTGTGGATGCATGAGTGTGGAAGGTGAAGGAAAACGGTGGCTGAGGCCACTGCCTGGGAGGAGCGATGCCTGAGACATTGTCTGATAGTGGAATGCTGGTAAGATCCCTTATAGACAAAGGAAATAGGGGATGACAGATCTAGCCTTGTGATAGTTGGTACTATGGTCACTGCCCCAGACTGGTACAGTCTGTCCATAACTGGATTAGGAAAACGGAGAGGTTATGTCCTCTTTAGTGCTCTACTGGCTTCACAGGTTTGAATCTGTCCATGTGGGGCCCTTGAGCTACCCTCAAGAATGAACTGGACTTCCCTGGTTGCCCAGAGTTTAAGAATCCGCCATACAATGCAGGGGATGTGGGTTCAGTTCCTGGTTGGGAAACTAAGATCCCACGTACCATGGGGCAACTAAAGCTGTGTGCCACAACTACTGAGTTGCTGTGCCACAACTAGAGAGTCCATGTGCCACAATGAAAGATCCTGCATGATACAACAAAGACCCCACATGCCACAACTAAGACCAGGTGCAGTCAAATAAATAAATAAATAAATAAATAAATGTGTGTGTGTGTGTGTGTGTGTGTGTGTATATATATATATATATATATATATATATATATATATATATATATATATATATATAGTTTCACCTCCATGGACTGTAGGCTGTAGGGCTTCCCAGGTGGTGCTAGTGGGAAAGAACCCACCTGCCAATGCATGAGACATAAGAGACATGATTCTGATCCCTGAATTGGGAAGATCCCCTGGAGGATGGCATGGCAACCCACTTCAGTATTCTTGCCTGGAGAATCCCATGGACAGAGAAGCCTGGTGGGCTATGGTCCATCGTGTGTGCATGCTAAGTTGCTTCAGTCGTGTCTGACTCTTTGTGACCCTATGGACCATAGCCCACCAGGCTCCTCTGTCTGTGGAATTCTCCAGGCAAGAATTAACCAGACCTAATTTTACATCCTGGAATGAAAAACTGCACAGAGACCCAGGGTTAACAATTCTTTTACCCAAAGCAATCTCTTCAGATTAAGGAAGAGGGCTTCAGGACAAAGGTGACTTTGCTTTAACAGAAGTATCCCCCAACTTTCAGAGGAAGTGAGTGGCTAACCCAACATCAGAGTTGTCTGCCCAGTGGGAAAGGACACAAGAAGCCATTCCACATTTGTGTTCATCCACATTTCTGTGATTCATGCGGTAAAATCTTTCCAGCTACTCGCCATGGTCAGTGTGGGTCCAAAAAAGGAGGGAAATGATTACTGTGCAGTGTGGCAGCCACACAAGTATGCCACTTCAATCTGTTGTCTAGAGCCTTACAGTCCCAGGCACTGTTTTTACGATCCTCCACTGAGTCTGTTCCAAGGTCATATTTCTTGTAGACTACTTCCAGTCAATAACCGAGCACAGTGGGATATAGATCCAGTAAGCACTATGGATAAGAGGGCTCAGAGGCCCAGTTGATTTTCTCATTGCAGATGCTTTGTTTTTTTCCCAGGTGTGGTCTTTTCTAGGAGACAAATATATATGTGACTTACTAACTGGGCTTGTGAGTGAGTTGTATTTGTTTCTACAGGGTATAACTTTAATAGTTTTGGGTGACTCAATGACCTGACTCCTGACTAAAGAGTGAGGCAGCAGCCCATGAGTCTATGTAAAGGGATATTTCAATGCTTTATTACCCAAGCACTGCACTTCCACCCATTGTGCAGATTAGTCAATGCCAGGGGTTGTCAGCATTTATCATCATATAACAAATGGCTTAGCAGTATCCCACTGAAAATTGTTAACCCATCAGTGAAACAGGCTTCTGTGTTTGGTACCAAGTCTCAAACTTGAGGCCCACATTAAGCCAGTAGCTAAGGCAAGGCAGGCAACAGGGCCACCTCAGTACCTACTATGTGGGTAGTCACCTATTCTTGCAATTGGGTTGACCATTTGGATGTGCCATTTCCGTTTTGAAATTTTTCCAGCTTGCTGCACTTTGTCAATTATTTATCTCAGTTCCAAACAATCCTTCTACACTTTGCTTTGTGAGGCTGGGGCTGGCATTCTGCACACCCCATTTCTCCTGTGCCGGTGTTGCCTGTTAGATTCTGCTGATAAGAGGCTCTAGAGGGAGACTGGAAGACTGTGGTTCTTCATTCTGGCAGGAATAGTTGGGTCTAGTAGCAGCTGCTGAATCCAATTTCCAGGTTTCACCCTCTGATTCCCACCCCTCTCAGAACCAGCATCATCATGTCTCCTCAGACACACCAGCACCAGAGTGTTGGCTGGCACCCTGTCCTCAGTGGTCTAATTTCCCGCATGTTACTGGGGTATCACTACTGACCAATAGTGCTCCTTTCCTTGAGGTCTGGGTTTTTACCTCTGCGGGTCTTGCTTTTGAGCTTTTGGCTGCTCATCATCCCGGCCTCCTCCCGTTGTTCATCCAGGCCTCAGATGGTCAATGTTACTTGCAGAACTCAACTCTGTGACATCTTAATGCTCCAGTTTTGCATTTTCAGTCCTTTAAGATTGGACTAACCAATCTCTACATTAAAGTCTCTGTTAAAATCACTGGGATGTGATTTCTGTTTTCCCGACTGGACCATCAGGGATCCACCCATGTGATGGAATTCAGTTCGGTAACAACCCACTGTAGGACGGGAATGTTGGATCTGAGAGTCACATTTTTCCCATTCGCCAGGGCCAATAATTGTCATTCAAAGTGCCTGCACCACTCAGTAGCAGTGAGACGACCCACTCCCAATATTGGCAGAGTCTTGTTGTCAGAGACATCAGATGTGAGGCTTGTCACAGATAATGAAAACTCCATGGGATCAGAATGTGTTGGGGGTGGGGAGAGGCAGATATTGCTTCTGTGGCTTCTTACTGTTGTGGCCCATGGTCGAATTTAGCTGCTTCCCAGGTGACTCAGTGGTACAGAATCACCTGCCTATGCAGGAGTTGCAGGAGACCTGGGTTCAATAGCTGGGTTGGGAAGATCCCCTGGAGAAGGGAATGGCAACCCACTCCATTATTCTTACCTAGGAAATCCCAATGGCAGGTTACAGTTCATGGGGTTGCAAAAGAGTCAGACACGGTTTAGTGACTACACAACAACTGGTGACTTATATATTCCTGAACAGCATTCCTATGTGCAGGAAGTGCTGCCTCTAATACCCAAAGAGGGCTCCTTTTGTGTAGTGTCTGTAAGGTCGCAGTTTTCCCTTTTTTTCCCCCCTTTTTAGCAGCTCCCCGAGGCATGTGGAATCTTAGTGCCTGACTAGGAAAAGGGGACGACAGAGGATGAGATGGCTGGATGGCATCACCGACTCGATGGACATGAGTCTGAGTGAACTCTGGGAGTTGGTGATGGACAGGGAGGCCTGGCGTGCTGCAATTCATGGGGTGGCAAAGAGTCGGACACGACTGAGTGACTGAACTGAACTGAACTGAGGGATCAAACCTGGGCCCCTTGCATTGGAAGTGCGGAGTCTTAATCACTGGCCCACCAGGGAAGTTCCTTGCTGCTTTCCTTATGAGGTTCTGGAATATCTCATATGTACTCCAGTGGTCCCGCTCTGACCTCTATCCTCATTCAAGGCCCTGCCACCCATGGACAGCTGCGCTTAGAGAGCTTGCATTAGGGAGAAAACTTTTCTCTGGGGCCTGCTGTCAAAGCTGCCATCAGTGAAAGACAATGGGCTTTCCCGATGGATTATTGATCTTCATAATCTATTAATAAACAATGGATTATTGCAGTTATTAAGTATTTCTGGGGAAGTTCAATATGCCTGAGGGAGGATAGTCTTTAAGGTGAGGTTCATGCTCTGCCAAGTGAAAACAATTTTTTAATTCCTGGAGAAATCAAGAGCAGGGAACATGAGCAATGTCCAGGGCAATTCTGTCCAAGAGTCATATAATGTGAGCCCCACATGTAATTTTACATTTTCTAGTAGTCACTATATATTAAAATAAAAAGTAAGAGACAGGTCTAATTCATTTTAGTAACATGGTTCAGTTAACCCAAAATAGATCCAAAATAGTAACATTCCAACATTTAAATATAAAAAACAGGTATTTTTCATTCTTTTTTCAAACTAAGTCTTCAAAATCTGTTGTGCATTCTACACTGAGAATTGCACATCTCAGTTCAGAGCAGCCTTTGAGTGGTCAGCAGCCACATGTGGCTGATGGCTGAGGGCCTGGACAGTGCAGCTGCCGACCACACACTGAGCGCCAGTGATGGAGGCAGTCATTTGAGTCACCTGCTGGTATATCAGGTGCTTTGAGTGACTGGGTGACCACTATTAAAGCCACAATGATCTGTAATCAGACACTGGATTTAACTGACTGCCTACCCAGGCTGGGAGCTGACAGATAGTACGCACTACCACTCCCTCCTGGCAATGGAATAAGCCTTCTCGGTCTTGTCACCAACTGGTATTTGATACTTGTTTCAATGGCGCAATCCTGGCAGGCTTTGGAAATTCAAGAGGCCCTGAAGTCACCAGGAGGGATGGCGGTGCCCATAGCCACCCAGCAGATGAGTGTACTCTGATGGACTGAGGGAACCCAGCATGTCTGTACTAGTCCTGCAGTCAGTTGTAGGGACACCAAGCATGGTCCCTTCAAAGGGGCCAAAGGCCTCTGCAGCAATGGTGCCAAGTGTCTTGGGTCTAAGTGAAACCAGTCCCAAATCCTGTCAGGGAAACTTACTGTGGACCCATCAGGTTCAAGAATTTCAACTACAGGGGCACCAGTGCCCGGTAGGTCTGCATAATCCTCCCTGCACCTATGTTCCAGGCTGTATGGACAAGGGCAAAAGTCAGCCAACCCTCTGAAGAGGGCAGAGGAAGGCTCAGGGCCAAGTTTGCTTTGGAAGGGACTCAAATCTGGACTGAACGGCCCTCTAGCAGTCAGGCCAGAAAAATCAAGTCTCCTGGATCACACAAAGGCCTGTGGTTCTGGGGAGTCTCATTCTAGCAGCATGAATATGTGGCTAAGTACTCAGCTTCCTCCTCTGAACCCTTCTCCAAGTACACAACAGGCTGTGAAGACTTCCTGGTTAGGCAGTGGGAAATACTACTGGCCTCCAACATCCACCACCTCCTTGTGTCAGCTCTCCGCAGGGCTCGCCTTAATGCCTGCTCAATTATCAGTCTTTTTTGTTTCCTACACCCCTATCTTCTCTCTACATCTTCTTTAGGGTGATTTGGGTTGTTGATCCCCACTCTTGGTTTTCCCCATCCACCTCCTTCCTTAGGGATCCCTTTGAGGACTAGAGCCCTAAGAGCACTGCAGCAAGCCTGAAGTGTTGGTCTGGGCCTTCTCACTTTTGCTGAGACATGGGACAATTTACAGCCCCCTTATTTCCTCTTACTCTTTTGGGTGGGGCCTAAATCAGCACCAAGGGATCATCCGACCCCTTACTCCTGGTAGGAGGAGCAAAATTAAGAGGGACATCCTCCATGGCAATCCACTCCAGTACTCTTGCCTGGAAAATCCCATGGACGGAAGAGCCTAGTAGGCTGCAGTCCATGGAGTCACTGAGGGTTGGACATGACCGAGCGACTTCACTTTCACTTTCCTCCTTGTATAAGATCCCATCCGCTTCTACAGCCTTCTCTGAATTAAGGTCCTTTGCTCAAGAGTTAACCCTGAGGCCCAGGGTTTTCATACAATCCATCTATAAAGCCCAAGTGCCTTGAAGCACCTGCAACCTCAGTAGGGAAGTCTCCTCTTTGTGGTATGTGAATCTGACTTCCCTGCGAGCATCTGATCATAAGCCCAGGGCAGGCACACGTGCTTGGCTGAACCAGCCAATTCACTTGGTAAAACGGAATCTGGTGGTAAAGCTCCAATGCTGGCCATCCATTGCCACTTACCTCCTGGGTGTAGCTTCTTCATCATGTGTAAGTAGTTCAAGCCTCAGTGGACTTCTGTGACTACTACAGGGAGTTCAATTCCCTGTGTGATGAAGCCTCTCTCTGGACCTCAACCCCCGACCCTCTCCGCAAGCTCCTGGGTGGTACACTGTACAACAGGTCTCAAATCCGAGGACAGGTTGTATCTACTGCTCCAACAGCACTTTAGACCAAGGGCTCTTTTCTCTCAACTTCTTTTTCCTTAGGGCTCACAGGGCTGGCTGACTTGTAGGGAGTGCCAAGGAATTGGTCTCAGTTTGCCCTCCATGGAGGGCTTTCCATGGTCTTTGTAGCAACTGGTGTGGGCCCAGACAAGCCCTGAAACCACACGTCACCAGTGATTTCAGCTCAGCTAGATCTCCCACCACCAGCCCTACCTATGAGGGGTGTCACGCAGCCCTGGTATGGCTTAGTTGAGCCCTTTTGTGGTTTCCCAAAAGCCAGAGCTGGAAGAAGAGGAGCTTGCCTCCTGTGGGACACGACCTGTGCCTCAGTGGACAAAGGTAAACGGCATACCAGCATGCTAAAGGAAAAGGTTTTAATGAGGGCAACTTACCAGCAAGGCTCAGGAAGAGGCTCAGGGATACCCAGGCTCCCAGCAGAGCCACAGACAAAGGCTGGGACCCTGTATCCTGCATCCTTGGGGCTGGGCTCCAGGGAAAGGTTTTCCCTGGGAGTTACTGTTTTGCAGTGGGAGTTACTGTTTTGCAGGACAACACTGATGCTGGTGGCCTTGCAGGCTGAAGTTCAAACCAGGGCTTAAATGCCGGCTGTCAGGGGAGCTGTCTGGAACACAGGCTGCTACCACCTGTGACCTTGTGGGAAGCCAGATTTGGACCATGGGCAGCAGAGCCTCCGCAAAGTTGGATGTGGGCCCAGTCCCTCCTGCTCGTTGGTTACCAGGCAACTTGACAGAGGCGCCTGAAATCGTGGGCAATCCTGTCCCTCCACACCTCAAGCATAAATCTGACCTCGTTTAAAACCCTTCAGAGGCAGAGGCTCCTTCAAGTCAAACCTCTAACACGGCACCGTAGGCCTACCTTGGCCCTATTGCTTGTCTCACCTCTCACTCTCTGCTTCAAATTCTCTGTTCCAGCCACAATGAAACTTCAGGAAGCTCCCCCAATTGACTTTTTCATGCCCAGATCAATGGCCCGGGCCCCTTTTCTCCTGGCTGAACTTTCCAACCTGTCCTCAGATTTCGGTAAATTTCATTTCACTGAGAAGCCCTTTACTGACTCCACACCACCCTGATTTGGGTTGTTTCTGTGTACACACACCTCACCCTGTGCATCTGAGCACTGACCGTACCATGTGTTGGAACTGCCCACTGACTTACCGAGTTTGCCCACTTGACACTGAACGTCTTAAAAATCTGAAAACAGTATCTCTCTATCCCCAAGCCGCCTGTGAAGTGCCTGATATACAGTGAATGTTCATTGAATATTTAATAAGAACCAGATGAAATCAGGTGGGTGGCTCAATAACAATGACTAGCTTTCTCCATGTAAAACATGTTGCTGTTGTTTAGTCATTAAGTCACATCTGACTCTTTTGCGCCCCATGGACTGCGGCTTGCCAGGTTCCTCTGTCCATGGGATTCTCCAGGCAAGAATACTGGACTGGGCTGCCATGCCCTCCTCCAGGGGATCTTCCCAACCCAGGGATCAAACCTGCATCTCTTGCATTGGCAGACGGGTTCTTTGCCACTGAGCCACCAGGGAAGCCCCTGTGACACCTTAGCAACCACTTATTTAACCCAATGAAGAAAATGGAACATGAAGAGGTGAAATGACTCTTTCAGGAACCAGAGAGCTACTGTGCACCCAGGTCAAGTGTAGAATCTACCTCCTGATTCCTCCTTCTTCACAGCCTAACTCTTTAGGTTCCTTTTTATCATGTAATATCCAGGCTGCACTTGCAACTTTTAATGGTATTTATTCCTTGAGCACTAGTATTCTTTGATGCAATATCTTACAGGCTTTGATCTCCAGAGAAATCTGACAAAGATGCCTTACTATTTACCGAAAATAATACTGGAATTCTTTTCTTCTCTTACCATAAGCCATCTATGTTCTCTTTGATACTGAATGATATACTCTAGTTCTCAGGATTCCATGTAACCATTTTCTGTTGACAATTTTCCTTCTAATTTTGATTACCCCTGTAATTAAGTGTACGGTATTAGAAATTGGTGGGAAAACCTTTAGGCACTTAGTTTGAAGCTTACTCTTGAATCACTTAGCAAGTGCAACTTGTAAAGACTTTTAATGCATCTCCCATTAACATGAAACTCATTAGCATAAAACATATTTCTTCATGGAAAGTTCTGAGAGAAATGGAAATAAAAATTTTAAATAGCAACCTTCTCCCCCGAAAAAAAACCTTCAAACAGCCTCAGATAAACAGAGGGAAAGATGGTCAAAATTTAACTACTGGTACCCATTAAGCCTTCTGAGCAATCAAGACCAGTATTTTGTAACAGCTATTTTAGAATAACTGCTTATCAGAGGCTCAAAGTGTCATGAAGCAAAGACACTATTTATGGCCATGAAGCAAAATGGTAAAAAATGATCTAATCAGTATATCGACTCTAAAAGGTACTATACTCCTAACCACCAGGAACCAGAAGTTCATAGTCAGATGAGAGAAATGCCTCCAAGTGAGCCAATTGAGACAAGACAGGCTTGAGTCTCAAGCCTGCTGCCACCAATAGGGTATTCACATGTAGCAAGCACTGAAACGTGAAACCACGAAAACCCAACAAAGTTACTTGAGGATGGTTGCTACTTACCAACTCTAATGGATTGTGCAGGAGTCTAGAACTAGGCTGAACAGGTAACAGAAATTCAAAAAAAGTACCAGATTGAAAACTAGAAAGCCAGAAAATAAAGATGGGTTTTTCTCCAGAAAAAAAAAAAAAATTATATATAGAGAGACTGTCCTGCTTATTACTAGATCGTTTTGGATTCTAACACGGGGAAGCACTTTGACACCGTCATCTATTTCTATCTACTCTTCTAGGTTGTGCCAGAGTTTCCATCAAGTCATCACAGTAATCAATTCAGACATATTCTACCTACAGACTGTCATGTTCTCTATTACTGACATCAACATTTTTTTTAAAGATTCATAAGACATATTTAATAGTTTCCAAATGGCAAGTATGTTTATGTGTTCACTGACAGGAGCATGTCTTTAACATGGTTTAGTAGCATCCTATGTAATTAATGTGTTCAAATCCTCTAACTGGGAATATATAGAATTACTTTCAATTATCTACATTTCTGCCTTTTAGAAGCACATCAAAGATTATTTGCAAGGCATAATATATGCTTTGCATGATTAATACCTCCCCCCATCTCTAAGTTTTGTTACATTTAGAAATTTAAGACCAGGAACAAACATCTGTCAGACTAAATTTTTGCTTTTTCATAAGTGCAACTTTTTAATAAAAATTTACATCTAGATAAACAATCTTCAGATTTTTGAAATTTTAATAAGATTTTAAAAACATGACTTTGAACTGAAAAACATACATGTTTAGCACACAAATATTGTAATATGAATCAACTCCAACTCCACATGAAAACATGTGACTCAAATTACAGTTTTAGAAGTTAGTAATTCACATTAAGCAAGTTAGCGCCTTGCTGGATTCAGCTGTTGTAAAAAAGAGACTTAGTGCATATTGTAATGGCACAATGTGCTTTTGTACCATTTTGTTGGTATTTTTCACCTTATTAAACAAGATCAAGTTCTTGCAAGTTGGTAGATATCGGCTAACTTCCTATGACATGTGAAATTTCCAATGGTAACAGATACATTTTGTAACAGAACACTTTTCTATAGACTTTTCCTATCTTAAAATTTTAAAAGCAACCATTTGTAAGGATTGCATCAACATCAGTGTAGCAGAGGAAGATCAAACTTTATTGAAACTGCTTGCATACAAAATATATTGCACTATAACCAAACAAATGTCAACATAAAATCCAATCTGTTGTCGCTAATATGTACAGAGAATATTGCCCAAGAGCAGTTACATTACAAGGTCATTCTACCTTGGTTAATTATCTACAGTATTTTAAACTGAACAGCTTACAGATGATGTGTGCAAGGTACCAATTTCTGTTTTCAAATACTATACATTCCCAGAATAAATAACTAGAAATCAACATTAATGTTTGGCAATACTTTTAAAAGACTTTTTAATATTCTTGAAATCATGTGCAGTTTGTTGCCATTTTTATATGCTTATTTGTATGCAAGGAAAAGTAACCGTAATATGAAAATTCAAAGAAACAAACTCACAACAGACATCAGAGGCAGAACTTCGGTTTGTACGGCACTGTACAGATTCAGTGGTACCCCTACTTGGAGTTATTTTTTAAGAAAAATATAACATCTTAGAGTGAAGGTCCTTCACATATTTTCCTCAGTAAATCTCGTAAAAAAAAAAAAAAAACCCTCAAAACTGAAACCCAATATGTCAAAAAAAAAAGGAAAAAAAACTAAAGAAAAAAGTTTCATGTGTTAACCAATCCTAGTCTGCTTTCCAATTCTGCTTATACATTAGACCTAATATTTCAAAGTTTACAAAACATTTAACCTGCTTCCAATGTTTCTCAGACAAAGTACCTGTACTTCACAGGATTATTATGCACACATGGAAATGACCTTTCTACCTCCCCCAAATAAGCTTGAAATGAAAATGAGAAACTTCACAAAACTCGGGGAGGACAAAATAAAAGACAGCTCTAAGTTAAAACTGGTCATCAGGCCAAAGAGCAGGCATATCCTACTAACTTTCGACCAGGAAGATTTATTCCTAGCTGAAAACATTTGAGCCTCTTGCAAATGAAAAGACCGTTACTACTTTTCCGGTCTATACAGAAAAATTACACATCCCTCCAATAACACTATTTGTCAAACTTCAGTGCAACAGAACAAAAACAAAAGTCTTATTCTTTATACTGCCTAACCTGATGTTTATGTAAGAAAAAAAATATGGAAAGCATGCATTCTTCTATAAAGTACTAATGTTTGACAGGGTTTGCTACATCTTTTAACATTTAGTGTTTCCAACTTATCTTCCCTGAACTCTGCATCCAAATATAATATTCCTACCTGCCAAGATATAAAAAAGGCACAGATCATACAACTTTTTTTTTTTTTTTTTGCTAATGAAAATGACAAACGTCACATCACACACACCTCAGGGTCCACTAAAATACTGGAAAAGTGGACCAAAACATAAAGTGACACAGGACATGAAATGCCATAGTATTTTATGGACTTCTATATGAGATTGAAAATAGAAGTCTAACATGATTACCATAAATGCTATTATTCAGAAAAACTGAAATATACCAGTGAGTTATCACCCAATGCAGGGTAAACGGTCCAAATTAACAAAGAATATCACTGCGTGGTATTTAAAAAATAAACCAAATGAAAATCCTGTCCTGAAGTGCTAAGTATACTTAATTATTTAAAAGTAATGTTTCAAAAATTTTAAGACCTCATTTTGTGCAAATCTGAAAATTGCTGCTTATGGCCAATGTGAAAAAAGCAAAATTCTTAACGGAATTGTTCATTTCATGCCCTGTGCCACCTTGCCTACTATTTGTCTTTGGCCTAACAAAGTTTTCTAATATGGAATAAGAATTATGGAAATGGTATAGGGGATATCACTCCAGAATTATGCAGTTTAGGGAACTCCATTGACAAGTGGTTGCTGGCCATCCACGGTGTCTGGCTTTTCCTTCCTCTGGTTACGATCTTTACCCGTGCGCAGCCGATTACCTTCACTGGAGGTATTCTGTAATGTTTTAGTGTGGACACTCCTTTCATTATTGCAGTCAACTCTGATCTAAAACAAGTTATAGTTGTTATATACAAAGACCATATTCTGTTGTAATCTGTAATTGGCCTGACAAGAAATTTAAGCCCAAAGTGTATATTCCACATGTTAAAAGGGATTTGAATAGAAGTGTGAGAAATTAAGGTCAGGTAGGAGCTTTATTTGGCTTATGATTCTAAAACACTCTTCTTCTGTAACTGGAACACCTTGGTCATCTCACTGCATCCAAAGTTAGATAAAAACTCACAATCCTACTGTGTCTTCTTCTAAGTAGAACAAAACAATGAGAAACAAATAGTTAAAATGAACTCCCATTACGGATTGCAAAATATATATGCAAAATATACAGGTCTGTTCAAAAAAATGGTTTATTCTTCAAAGATATGAAACCCAGGAGGAGAGAGACAAATTATTGTCTTCCTATTCTGATGTTACCAGAGCAATAACTTAACTCACTTATTAACTAGCCTTTAGTTGACATCTTCATTTCTATCATAAGTATGATTAACTTTTTCTACAGTCAGGGCTCCCTTTGTCTTACAATATGTGTGTGTGTATATAAATATACACATATACTGTATATACTCACACACACACACACACACACACTATACATACTCAAATGAGCACTGGTTTCTAGTAGCTTGTATTACAGTAAGGCAAGTCAGAGGATCATACAACTTAAAACTCTGAAGAATAAGAATAGTACAGGGAAATTTGAAGACACTAATGTGTGGGAGAACTGGAATCCCAGGAAGAGGACAGAGATGAGTATGATTTAAAAAACAATATTCTGAGATTTATATAATATTTTAAGTGCCAGCACTGAACACTTAAAACACTGCTAATGCAATTGTGGATGCTGTACAAAAGAAAGATAATGTTGACACACAGGCCTAGAACAATTAATAAAAGTACTGATATGCTTCAAGTACAAATGGGACTACCTATAGCCCCAAAATGGTCCACTCGAATTTCAAAGTGTGTTTAATTGTTGGTCCTGGGTGAGTGTTTTAACTGTTTGGTTGTCAAAAGGGGAATTATAAAACTGGTACATAAACACCTTACATTTGTGTAAAACACATGTGTACATAATTTCATCAATCTCTAGGTCTAAGATCTTTTCTGTGATGATCCTTAAGCACCAGCTAATAGTTAAGACCTACTTACAAATGCTAGGACTTCCCTGGTGGCTCAGATGGTAAAGCATCTGTCTACAATGTGAGAGACTTGGGTTCAATCCCTGGGTTGGGAAGATTCCCTGGAGAAGGAAATGGCAACTCACTCCAGTACTTCTTGCCTTGAAAATCCCATGGATGGAGGAGCTTGGTGCAGGCTACTACCCATGGGGTCACAAAGAGTCGGGCATGACTGAGTGACTTCAATTTCTTTCTTTCTACAAATGCTATGAATTCTAAGGAATATTCTGTCATGAAGCTTCTGCTCTTAAAATTTATGTCTCACTAATTTTAGGTACTGGTCCCAAACCAATCCATAGTCATGAAAGGACCCCCAACTACTTGGATTAAGTCCTCAGAGTTAAAGAAGCAGCCGAAGAGATCATGCGTTCTGGGAATGAGGTACCAGGGTTCAAATATCACTCTGCTGCTGCTGCTAAGTCACTTTAGTCGTGTCCGACTCTGTGCGACCCCACAGATGGCAGCCCACCAGGCTCCCGTCCCTGGGATTCTCCAGGCAAGAACACTGGAGTGGGTTGCCATTTCCTTCTTCAATGCATGAAAGTGAAAAGTGAAAGTGAAGTCGCTCAGTTGTGTCTGACTCTTAGTGACTCCATGGACCAGCCTACCAGGCTCCTCCATCCATGGGATTTTCCAGGCAAGAGTACTGGAGTGGGGTGCCATTGCCTTCTCCGAAATATCACTCTAGTGTATGCTAACTATGTGACTCAATCTTTCTAAACTTCAGTTTACTCACCTATAAAACAGAATAATAAAACTTCTTACCTCAGGGTACAGTTGAAACATTAAGTGGGATACAATGCACCCAGCCAAGGTACCTGGCCGTGCTTGGGGGCTCATTTTAAAATTATGTTAACAATGTGTTCAGCACAGGTGCTGGCCACATGAGATGGGTTCTCAGGGAAGAGGCTGGCTCTAAATAGGCAGCTGACTGATTCAGCATGTACTAGCCGAGTGTCATCAGCCCTGTCTATTGTGAGCTAGATACCTTCTTTTTCTTACTTTCCAGTCAGAGAGCACCCTATCCTTGCAACTCTGGTGAGGAGGGATGTGGGTTCCACAGGGCTTATACAAGTCTCTCTCAGTACATTCCTGGATGTTTCTTTCGTTGGAGAATGGGGGTAGGGAGGACCACCTATGTGGTACTGAAGTCATAACATGGTTGTCAAAATCTTTACAAATACTGAGACTGCACATTCTCTAGAGAAATCTTCTTTGTATACTTGTCATAAAGGACTAAAATTGACCACAAATGTAATGTTGAAAGGAAAGTATTTCACAAATACCTATATAGTATAGCAAATTCACATAAATCTCAAACTTCTGTAACTGGCACAATTTAGATGAAAAGAGGCACACAGGTTTACCTGGAGGGATCCATCTGCTGTTCTTCCTTTAGCCTCTCTTGGATTACGTGGACGATTATCTGTTCGGGAGTGATCGTCGTTTCCTATAGGGACATTTTTAAAAGGTTCAATGGTCACTGATTCTGACATGCCTATTGGAGAGTTCTTTGTTCCCACATCCTCAATTTATTCAGACCAACCACAGAATCTAAAATATAATCAACAACCTAGCAATTTCAGTTACACACTGTCTAATAATCTAACATCCAGGTGGCACTAGTGGCAAAGAACCTGCCTGCCAATGCAGGAGACATAACAGACCTGAGCTCGATCCCTGCATCAGGAAGATCCCCTGGATAAGGAAATGGCTACGCACTCTAGTACTCTTGCCTGGAGAATCCCATGGACAGAGGAGCCTGGCGGGCTACAGTCCACAGGGCTGCAAAGAGCTGGACATGACTAAAGCGGCTTAGTGCACAGCAGCACATGTTACAGAAAACATTCCTAAGCCATCACAGTCCTACATCAACTGTGTGATATGTCAACCTGAACTAATGATTAGATGTGATGTTTAGAGTACCCAAAGAAGCTGAACTAGTTATCAGGGGTTATTCATATGTTTGTAAATTGTAAGGAAGCCTGTCTGATATTGCTAATTACATGAGCCTTTCTTATGGTGACCAGTACAAAATGGGGGCTTGATAGTATGTCACTGAATCACCTAGCTTTTTCATAGAACTTCAGACAGTTGTTACAATTCAGCTTTATTTCTTAAATGAAAAACCCTCCGTACCTTTGAAGCTGCCTCCACGTCCTCTTCCTCCTTGTCCTCTTCCTCCGCCGCCACGCCGCCGCCCGTCTCCTCTGCGCAGGAAGTTCTCCCTCTCTTCCTCTGTTGGAGCTAATGACCAATCACTGAGTTCATCTCTGTGGTCAGATTCTGTTTCAGAAGCATTTGATGCTTCAGAATTAGTTCCTATCGAGAGTTAAAAGTTATATACCATTGTCCGACTTAAAAAAATGTTAGGTTAACAGAAACTTCCAGAGACGTTTCTGGGGGTAATCCATTACACTTCCTAATTTACAAGCTCACCAAAGAGTATATTATCACCTTCCATTTTGTAAAACAAATTATCTTAAGTTCAAAATGAAGGTTTTCATGATATTTGAGGCCATTTTTGTTTCAAACATTTTTGGTTCTCATTTAAAAAAAAGGAATTCTATTAGCCATCTAAGTTCAAACCTGAGTATGCCACATCATTAAACAGCTGTGCTCCTTTAAACATCTGTGCTCTCTGGAGGAAAAGTTGCCTACAACAATTAAATGTAATACCTTGATAAACAAAACTTCTAGAAAGAGAGTTCCTTTTAACAAGGTTTGGCCCAGGGACAAAGGGGAATGCACAAATTTTGGTCATCTTAGAGAGAGTGGCAAAGGTGGCCATTGTGGCTACTATCTCAGGGAATGGTCTCTTGTGGGATCAGGGACTGGACCTCGCTGAATGGGGATATGCTTGTCTGATGCTTGGTCCACAACCTTCCCTCCCACTCCCACAGGAATAACTTATCATTAGAAAGAATTTACTGTAGTGAACTTATTATGCCTGAGTGGGTGGGTTAATGACACAGGGGATGGGAGATGGGAAAAGAACTCCCTGGTGAGAGGGGACCTTCCACAGCATCAAGAACAGACTGTTGGGAAAGGGATGAGGGCTCAGGTTCAAGGTTGGCCTTAGGAGTAGGTAGCTCTCTCCCCCACTCCAGAACATCAACTCTACTACCTCTCTCTTCCTCTGTTGGAGCTAATGAGCAATTATAGCTTCACCATTATAGCTTCATTCCTGTGGATCTTGAAGGCTTTTCCATCTTACTGAGTTCCTTTTTGAAACGCAAATATTTGTGAGATGGATTACACCTTATACCATCATTAGCCAGTTACATAGTAGATACACAGTTGAGCAAGACAGTAGGCATGGGCAGTGGGACAGCATTCAGTGAAAGGTACTGGGAGAGAAGAAAGAAGCACTGAGCAAAGAGCTGGGGAGGCAAAGAGAAGCTTTGCCTACTTCTTGACTTTGCCTAGGGCTGACTTTGGCCATGCCACTTAAAATCACCTTATAAGCCACAGGATGCAGACCCCTGATTTACACAGTCCATCCAGCAAGTATGACCAGCACATGCCTGACAAAACATGAGCCACAGTACACAAATGAAAAAAAGTCTTGGCTATATAGTAATAAAATCAGGAAAGGCCTTAGGAAAGGCATTAGCGTACAAGGGCTTAAGCAGATTTATCCCCAGTCAGACTGTGGACAGAACTCACACCTGCCCTGTGAACTCTATGGGTTATTATCAGGTTTTTCACTCTATGTGTCTTGCAACACAATTTGACCCACTGTGAATTGGAAACCATGTAGTGAGAAATTGTTATAATGGAGTTCTAATGAATATTAGAGATTAGCAGCTATTAAGTCTAGGAACAGATAAAGTTACTGAATAAAATGCTTAGTTTGTACCTGAAGTATATCCAGGACCGCGTCTGCCGTGCCCCCTATTTCTGTAAGGTCTACTACCTCGACCCAGTCCTTGACCATCATCAGTCACATAGCCTTTTTCCTTATCTGTACGATTTGGTGGTGGTCTAGAACTAGCTCCAATCTGTCGCAACTGCTCATCAATTTGTAATCTCTCCAAACGCAACTGGTCTACTTCCTATTTAAAATATACAAGATAACAGTAAAAATAATTTGACATTTTACTTAATAAAACCTTTCTCCTTTTCATCAGATAAAAAGTATACTGGAAATATTTCAATTTCAGCTCTAAGTTTATAGTAAACACTGTTACACAGAATTATCAGGAAATTGAATGGTCTCCTTAAAAAGAAAATTACTATAGGTAACGTATTATTGATGTCTAGAATTAAGAGATATAACAAAAATACTCAGCATTAAAATTATACTGACAGAATTTAAAGTTATTTAATTTGGCAATATTATCCAATAGATCTGCTAAGGCACAAATATGGTAGTTTGGAGACTTCTTGATAATAGGTTATTGAATAAAACAACTCTAAAGTGTATGAATACAGATAAATTACATTTAAGACTTAACCAGCTAAGCTTAAAAATCACACATTGTAAATAATCTTAATTAATAAAACACTGAATGTGGGCCATCTTCTACTTTCAAAGAACAGGAACTATCTAGTAGTTAACCCAAAAAGTTGGATATCATGCCTTGAAAACCTCTTAAAGACTACAACTCTGCTAAAACAAGTATGACAAACAGTATAAAGTTAACTGATCAAAATATATACCTGGGGTCCACTAACAGACCCTCACACACAATGCTTCCAATATGCTAGGTTCTGTCAAAACCAGATGATGTCTCAGTTCTAACCCTTCTCCTTCCAATTTATTCATAAACATTGATTTACTAGCTGCAGGGAACTGGATCCACAACTAGAGTAGTGGTTGGGTGTCTCAGTCAAGCAGAGGCAATCATAGGGACTGTCCACATGAACAGTCACTGGGGAAGCCCCTGTAAAGCTAAGTTCTTAAAATCTTAGTACAGCAGTTTCAGGAAAAGGGCAGGTAAGGATCTAGATGAGTGCCATCTGTGCTCTGAACCAGACATTGTTTTACAAAGGACTTAATTAAAGGAGAGACTGCCACTGAGTGAGTGGCTTACTCCAAAAGTACAGTTATAGCTCATGGAATGGGTGGATCTTGCAAAACAGAATGGTAGAGTCCAGGTTATCCCATGGGGGCAAAGCAGTCATCACTTGGTGAGAGACGCCAAGCCCACTCAAGGGAAGATCTGGTGATGGGAAGCATGGCAACAGGACAGCTGCTAATAATCCAAAAAGATATTCAATTGTGCAGAATAAATCAAAAGATCTAAAGAACACTGGTTAAAAGAACAAGGGACTGACACAATGCAACCTTAAATTTCCAGGTCTTCAACATTATTTAAGCTAAGAATAGGAAGAAAAACACATACAACAGATTACACGTAAGACACACTTTAAAACAAAAGTGAATAAGCAAATCAATGGGGTATCCTACCCACACAAACCTTGCTGGATGAAACCTCTCCATTTTCAATTATTAACTGACCACCATAAGAAGGGTAAGAAGTGCCTGGCTATTATGTTTTTCTTCCTTATTTACATGTAACTATAAATTGCTTCATTTTATTTAAGAAGTCAGCAGAAAAATTCTTAACAGGATAGCCTCATAAATACAACAGAAAGTTGGATTACTTTAAAAATAATATTTAGTACCCGTTACAGTATGTTTTTGATACATGTGGATACAAAGATGGAATTATAAAAGTGACATTGGTAAAATTCTATTTTGTTGCATTACAGAACAGTTGGCCAAAATAAATTTTAAAAAACACCTAGTCTAGGGAGGTGATTTGCCTACAGACACAGAGCTGGTCATGGCAGAAGACTACAATCAAGTGCTGGACTGCCAATCCACTGCTTTTACTGCTATGCCCTGCAGCCTCCTGGTTCCTGCTTTCCAGATTCTAAGCTAGAGTAGGCACAGTGGTACAAATGCCAACTAAAATGAGCATTTATACAAGGAGACATAAATTGCTTCTAGTTTGTAAAACGGAGTATAGAGAAAATTATGAAGGGTACACATTTAAACAGAGGACTTCATGAAACCCTGGGCTATTCCTGATAAATGACATAAAGGGGACAACAAAGCAAGTGTTACAGACATAAAATTTGGCCTGGAAAAAACTCTCAAGGGCTAGAAAGGATCAATGGGATGAAAAGGATTTTAGACAGGATTGTCTAAAGTGGATATGAGAGTTTAACAGAAGAATAATGGGAAATAGGGAAATTTCTTCAGAATGGGGATACTGATTCTTAAAATGATGGAAAACTGACTTGTGTTTTCAGAAAGAATACAATAAACTAAACAAAATGATTTTTTTCCTATTATCTTTTATAGGTCTTTCATTATCATGTACAGGCTAGAAGAAATCTTAATTGTGTTAAGATTTACTATGGAGTATTTCTATTTTAGTGCAAAAAGATTCAAAGTTAAAGTTCTTCCTGTTCTCACCTTTAAATAGTTCAGATGATAATCCAAAAGAACAGTGGCATTAGCGATGCTGTCTTTTGTTCCCACAAAAACAAATGGTACCATACCCTGAAATAGAAATGACAATAATCTTATAAAATTAATGATGAATTACAATCTGAAATATGCAAATAATGACTAAATCCCTAGCACAGGATCTGACAAACAGTAGGTACAGAAAAGTTTGTTGAAAATATGAAATACATAAAAACAAGAGTAGTTAGTATATTTTACACATCTCCTGTGTATAAGGACAGATCAACATAGCAACCATTAAATGCATCAGGGTTACTACGATTTAAACACTATTAAATGTTGGCAAGCTTATAAATTATGTAACTCAAAATTAAACAAGTTTTAAAATGAGACACATAAACAAAATGAGTAGTTTAAAATATTCTTATTAAATTACTACAGGTTTTATCTAGACAAAATTCCAAATTAAAATTAGATACTAGGGCACAAAAATAAAAACTAAATCAACTTTGCTAACCAAGTCAACAGAGTACAAATAAGAGACAAACAAAAAGAGTTAGGCTAAATTAATGTGCACTTAGTAATTATTCTGTGAGGGGGGGAAACTGGGCATATTCATGAACATAAAATTTAACATTTCAATATATTTCAATATAATGTACTCTGAATACTGTAAAGGACTGAATCATTAGGAAAGTTTGATCTCCCTACGATACAACTTTAAGGATAGATTTTTTGAAAAACAAGTATACTAAAAATGTATATACTTCTAGCTCAAATGTATATACTTCTAGCTCAAAATGTATACTTCTAGCTCATCAGTAGAAATGAGGGGAAAAAAAATTGTTTCTTGTGGCAAGGTATAGGGAAGCCTAGGCCAGTTCTGTCGGAGAAGGCAATGGCACCAGTACTCCAGTACTCTTGCACTCCAGTACTCTTGCCTGGAAAATCCCATGGACGGAGGAGCCTGGTAGGCTGCAGGCCATGGGGTCGCTGAGGGTCAGACACGACTGAGCAACTTCACTTTCACTTTTCACTTTCATGCATTGGAGAAGGAAATGGCAACCCACTCCAGTGTTCTTGCCTGGAGAATCCCAGGGACAGGGGAGCCTGGTGGGCTGCCGTCTGTGGGGTCACACAGAGTCACACACGACCGAAGCAACTTAGCAGCAGCAGCAGCAGGCCATTTCTGTAAACTAACAGCTGGCAATTATGACCTTCAAAGCTGAGAATAATTCAGTATTTCACTACTGATGAAATTCTCATGGTTACTGATAGTCACAAGTGACTAAAAAAAAGTACACAGTAGTTTTGATGTAGATATATTAGAATTTTCTAGGTGAAAGAAGCCAAGAAACTTAGCAAGTATCACTCTTTTAAAAAGAGCATTTGTTTAATAGGTGTTGGTACTGCTAGGCTGCTTTTGTTTGCTTGCACTCAGTATATAGCATCTTAAATGTATGTGGGGTTGGAATAGGTTTTTTTCTTTTTCCTTCCACATGAACATGGCTGTTGAGAGGGTACAAGACTGAATAATTAGGATATATTGCTTGCAAACTGGCATCCGTCTGGTAGGCAAGGCATTGCTTCCTAGTAACTAGGACCACCTGAAGAATCAGGTGCCACTGAAAACGCATGGGCTTCTTTTTTTGACCGAATGAACTATGGAATTAATCAGGTTTATGACCCAGATCTCTTTTTGTCAAAAACATTTTTGACTGTTGAGTTTTCTCCCCCCAACTGACTTTCTTACAAAGCAGTTAACCATATTATTTTCCAAAATGCCCTATGATGAAATGCTATGCCCTTCTCCTTGGATCACATACTATCAAAATAAGCTTTAATGCCACAGATTTAGCTGATCAACTTTGAAGCAAATAGTGAAAAGCAAAATTATCTTTCAACATTTCCAAACTGATGATGTACCCAAGTGCCACTCTATTAAGCACAGCGCTAGTGGACCAGAATAGTTAAGACAAAGAAAGGCAAGAGCAGAACAGTGACCTTCAAAATGTAGATACCAGGAAAAAGTGATTCCCTGATCTGGGATGAGAACTGGACTCCCCCGCACAGAGGAAAATGGTATTTTCGCTTTTAATCTCTTGTTACTCATAACATTTTTTCCCATCAACAGTTCTTACAGGCCAGATGAGGGGGCATGCCCTCAAGAAACTAACAATGTGAGGATAAAACAAGTAAACATCTATGTGCTAAGTGCTACAGACAGGGATGACCACATTAGATCATCAAAGGGGAGAAAGGCTCTTGAGCTCATCAGGGGGAGGGACCCGACAGCAAGTACACAAGGAAAGAGGCACATGGAGTAAGCCCACAGCAAGGTGGCAAGCTGGAGAAAACAGAGGGCTTCTGGCAGAGGAAGCATATGCATATCTCTAGGAGCAACAAGCAGTAGACAGCAGTGTTTGGACAACTCTAAGTGTAAGTATGGCTCAAGCCTCTCTCCAGTGCAAGGAAGAGGAGTGGTAAGAGATGATATTGGTCAGGTGGCTATGAAAAAAAGGCCTTGTAAGCAACAGGAAGGAGTATCAGCTTTCTCCCCAGGGCAATGGAGCAAAAAAAACCACAGACACACCTCCACCATGCCCCAATTCTGATGATCATTTGAAGTCTTTCTTAACAAGGGGAATAAACATTAAAATATAAAATTAAAATGTATTTTTCAAGGAATGGTTTCCTACCTGCCAAGCCTTGAGTTCAGGTTTCTGGGATTCCCCTGCTACAATGGATGAAACCACTAACACCTAAAGCAGTATAAGGAATGCAAGTGATGTCATTAACTATAACAAATGATACACAGAAGCCTGAACGCAGGACTTTCACTGCAGGACTTCTAAATCCGTTTCTAAACAATTCGGTTAGTTCAAATATTGAAAGTCAGTTTAAAAATATGGCTTTAAGTAACAATTTATGCATCTAACAGAAGGTACATTTGGATATACTATAACCTGCAAAATTTCAAGAGCTAGAGCATGAAAAAATAAAAGTCCACCCTCAAAAGAAAAATGCGACCACTAAATGCAACCCCATATTTTATGTTTACAGCATAAGATTTGTCACTGTGAATAAACTGAAAAGTAATTATCCCATTGGTCTGTAACATCTTGTAAGCTGGCAATCAGATCTGAAACAGATATAGCATGAATAGTCTATAAGCCTAACCAGACAACATACCCGAAACAACAACTGTGACATTTGGGGCAAAGAAATTACTTAGAGTATAATTCCAAGTGACAATTATTTCTTACCCTCTGGACTTTTGTGCTGTTAGGTTGTGAAAAGTGAGTGCTGTTTTCCTTTATATCTGTATGTTTTTTTTCTTCTGAGGGAATAGGTCCAACCCTTGAGTTACTGGAAGGTAGGGAATTTGGTGGCATCATTTCCTTGGTGAAAAACACAAAACATAAAAGAGGAAAAAAAGGATCCATTTTTAAGATTTTACTTAGCACCATTATTGTATCAACGATCATCTTTTTTAAGAACAGAAACTATTATAGACAGTTTTGGTAAACAAACTTAGAGAATGCAAAAATTGTGCAATAAAAATGCACACAGATTGCAGTTAAAAGAACCTTTCACAAAAGCAAAGACTAGACAACATATGAAAATTATGGCAATTTGGAAGGATTTTATTTTAAACAGTATCATTGTATAGAAGAGCACGCCCTCACCTCCTCCATCCCAAATACTTCAAAAACTGTAAGGCACACAAACACAAACATACAAACTAAAAAAGCCAAAAGATGAAAGCCAAAAACCTAATTAGTGTCCCAATTTTGTCTCTACCAGTAACTTAAGTGATTTGAAGTGTGCTTCAGATTTTGTTTTTACATTTGTGATGGCCCATGCTAAAGATCTAGAAATAAGACTTAAGGAGTTAAAGGGACTAATACACAATCACAGCATCAGAGACTAGAAAGAGGCCGTCATCTATAACTCCAATTAGCTGGCATGCCTGACAGAGGTTTTACATTCACATTATGTGCATATTAGAGGCCTCTAAGTTACTGTGTCAAATAAAAGACTTTATTAGACAAACCAGAAACATGCACTAGAAACATACCTCTTCTTGTGGAACATTTTTCTCATTTTCAGCCTCAATTCTCACCCTCACAACTCCTGACTTGTCCACAATCTCTTGAATCAGTTTTCCATTTTTTCCTATTACTTTGCCTAAGTTAAAAAATGAATAATTCATGTTTGGTTTTAAAATCACACACCTCAAACCAGTAAGCACACCCTACTGTAAACTATAACGTTTTATATATGTATAAAATTTCATATAATTTGAATTCTATCTCAAAACCAAAACAGAGACTTTTTTCAAAAACAAACAAACAACAGTGAAACTGGCTTTTCATTCTATGAAGTCATCACAGTTCAAACTCCTTTGGTCTGGTATGAATTGAGTAATAACTTGTGAACTGTCAGGATAATTTTGCATTTTTAAGGCAGTTCAAAATATGCTCTTATTTGGCATACAAGGGCACACTTTAAATGTTCAAGTAGAGTGGTGTGTATCCTTCTTTCTGCAAAGCTCTATAAAAAGGATTAACAAAAAGGATAAATAATAGAAAATACAATTGCTTATTTCACAATTTCAATCCTATCTGTATCTGATTTACACCTGCTTCTTTGCCCATGGCAAATATTTTTAAAATTTTATACGGCACATTTATAAGACACTCTAAAAGCGGCATAAGCAGCTATGCTGCTGCTGCTGCTGCTTAGTCGCTCAGTTGTGTCCGACTCTTTGGGACCCCATGGACTGTAGCCCGCCAGGCTCCTCTGTCCATGGGATTCTCCAGGCAAGAGTACTGGAGGGGGTAGCCATCCCTCCTCCAGGGGATCTTCCCAACCCAGGGATCGAACCCTGATGTCCTGCATTGCAGGCATATTCTTTACCATCTGAGCCACCAGGGAAGCCCATAAGCAGGTATACATTCATCTAGAAGTACACATTCTTCAGACCCATGTGTTAGTGGACTACTACTCTTGTGCGTGACTCACAAATTAAACTAGTATGCTAGAAGGTGATTAGTTACAGAATAAAAGATTAAGAAATCACACTTTAGCTTAAAACCACAATGAAAAAGTTTAAAACCAGTTCCAGATTAAGTTTTATCGTATCATCTGTTAAAACTCTGAAGACTTCAAACACCAGCAATGGAGAGGCACTCAAATCTCTCTCGCTTTAAAAAATTTAATCATATACTTAGCTGGGAAATGACTGCTTTCAGAGCCAGCAAAACAAGACATTCCAAATACTAAAAACAACTGATTGTAGAAATCTACATACGAATTACATCCAATTGCAAGGGCACTCCCAGGTACTTAAAGCAAGCTGAGCTGGCCATGCCCATAAATGGGTTTGCCCCACCACTTCATCTAAGGTAGGGATGGGGATCTTAAAGAATTTCTAAATGAAATCCTAAAGGAAATCAACCCTGAATATTCATTGGAAGGACTGATGCTGAAGTTCCAATACTTTGGCCACCTGATGCAAAGAACCCACTCACTGGAAGATATCCTGATTCTGGGAAAGATCAAGGGCAAGAGGAGAAGGGGGCGACAAAGGATGAGATGGTTGGATGGCATCACTGACTCAGTGGACATGTTGTTTAGTTGTTCAGTCATGTCTGACTCTTTCCGAGCCCATGAACTGCAGCTTGCCAGCCTTCCCTGTCCTTTACCATCTCCCAGAGCTTGCTCAAACTCACGTCCATTGTGGAAGGACGGGGAAACCTGGCGTGCTGCAGTCCATGGGGTCACAAAGAGTTAAACATGATTTAGCGACTGAACAACAATAAAGGAAAAAAACAGGAATGAAAATTTGCTGAGCCAATCCTAGATAAAAATGCAGGGAAAGCCTTCTCAAAGCAAGACTTTGTGGTTCGTCAAATCAGAATAGCCTTGGTATTCCTGCTGTGTGTGCCAGTCTCACTTACCCCCACAACCTCTTCTGCCTGGTCAGTGGTCAGGGAAAAGAACTGACACACTAAATCAGGACTCCTGACCTAGGTGTTTCTGCAATTATTTCTGTTCTTCTTCCCCTCAAATGAAAAGGGAAAGAAGGAGGAGAGAAGTTACATGGAGTCTTCCCATTTTTTTTTCTTTAAATCTGTAGCACATTTTCATGAACTGATGCTGATTTTAATAAAGGTCTTTTAAATGACTTAGCAAAAAGAAAAAGGAGATTTTGGCACATGTATCTACTAATATCTTAACAATCCTATATATAGATAGATAGGATATATACGATTTTATGTATTTATATAAATATATATATCCTGTGTTTAACTACGACTGATTGAACAATTAAATTCGGTGTCAAAGTGGGTGAAGAACAAGCAAATTATTAGAAAAGTTTGTGGGAAATAAGAGATATCTTGTTTGAAATCTGATTTTTTAGCACCTTGAGTGTAAGTTTTTAGAAAACACTTTACTGAATAAAAGGAGCAAAATATAATTAATTTCAGTTCCATTGTTATTGTTGTGTTAGTCACTCAGTCGCTTCTGACTCTGTGACCCCAAGGCTTCCCTGGTGGCTCAGACAGTAAAGACTGCCTGCAATGCAGGAAACCCGGGTTCAATCCCTGGGTTGGGAAGATCCCCTGGAGAAGGAAATGGTAATCCACTCCAGTATTCTTGCCTGGAAAATACCATGGACAGAGGAGCCTGGCGGGCTACAGTCCATGGGGTCACAAACAGTAGGACACGACTGAGTGACTAACACTTTCACTTTCATTCTAACTATAAAATGTATGTAACTGCTTGACAATCTGTAAATAAGAGGAAAAAATACCATTCACAAGCCCACTTCTCTTGAAGTAATCAGGAGAGTGCTAATCATATATTTCCCATACACACAACTGGCAGTGACATTACATCATCATGCTCTTTAGTTGACTGTACGTAGTATATAGTTGAGAAAATAATTCTGCATTATTTCACTAGTATTTACACTTGATCCTCAAACTGATTTTCTTTGGGTGAAAAATACTATTCTAAGTGTTTTTATAATGGCATAGGAAAATGTTTACAATTCTATGCTGACAAAAACAGCAAGCTAAGTAGAAGTGAAAGTATGTGAAGAAAATGTACAGAGCCCTTATCTTCTCCTTTAAACCTTCCAAAGGGCATGCATTACTTTTTGTAATTAGCCAAAGTTAAAAATATTTTTTTGGAGAAGGCAATGGCACCCCACTCCAGTACTTTGCCTGGAAAATCCCATGGATGGAGGAGCCTGGTAGGCTGCAGTCCATGAGGTAGCGAAGAGTCGGACATGACTGAGTGACTTGACTTTCACTTTTCACTTTCATGCACTGGAGGAGGAAATGGCAACCTACTCCAGTGTTCCTGCCTGGAGAATCCCAGGGACGGGGGAGCCTGGTGGCTGCCGTCTATGGGGTCACACAGAGTCGGACATGACTGAAGTGACTTAGCAGCAGCAAAAATATTTTTTAAATGTAGTATGTCCCAATTTTATTGATAAATTTAAAACACATGCAGTCTTCTGATAAAACTGCACTTTGCTGATAGATTTTACTAAAGATAACTGCACTATTGAAGAGCACTGGTGGAGAGCTCCTATGTTATTTACACATGATTGTGATGGTCATGAAACAACTCAAGTCAAAATGAAGAATTACAGCTGATGTTGTAGAAAGCCCAAGAGACATTCAGAATTACTTCTAGCTTTGGAATTTATTAGATTTAAATAACCTATATTCAGATCTTCAACGCTGAGGTAACTGTTATTTTATAGCCCCATTAGAGAGATCAAATACCAATCTACTCTAAATTATAAAAAGGCCCCAAATGTCATTCATTTTGAAAAAACATTATTTAACATATAAATATATACAGCGAAAAGGCTGTGCAAAACTTATCCTTCCAGGAACCAGTAGGTTTGAACTAGCAAAGCAGTATCTTTTGTATGCCTTCTGAAAATGTAATCTTTGAGTGTATTTAACCAAATATTTTTTTGTATACTGCAGCAATAGACTCTATTTCAAAGACTAAGCTTCAGCTAAATGACTCCACAATGAGTGAAAATGGAATTCTATGAGCATAAATAAGTTATTTACCTAACTTGTTTTTGTAGTGCATGTCAAAAGCAATTTGTGACTCACCTACTAAGTTCCTTGGAACTTGTATGACATCTTCAGCAAATTCAAGAAAGCTTCGAGCCTTTTTCACTGCATCCTGATCCTAATCAAAATGGGGAAAAGGTTTAAATCAGCAAAAGATGAGCCATCTGAAATATTGTTTTTATTTTAGAAGAAACTATTTAGTAAAATATTTACCTCCCCATAAATATGAAATGTGCAGGTATCTTCATCTAGATCAATAGCAGTGACCCCAGGTACCTTTCTAGCTTGCTGAATATTAGCACCATGAGTACCAATAGCTAGACCCATTAGATCTTCTCGTACGATAAACTGTTCATGAAACCTTGAGGCAAGCTGCCTTGAACTCTGAAGAGAAATGCACATCTGATTAGTATGCTTTATCAACTATTAAGACAAATGTATCTAGGTCAGCCATGTAAATTATCTTGACCCTGTGTATCAGTTTCTATTGGAAACTAACAGGTTTAAGAAAATATTTTGCACAGCTTAAGTACTTTTTAGGTTACTAAAGGTCTATGTCATTTGATATATTTTTGTTAATAGGAAAGGGCTTGTTGACAATTTTCCAAGGTAACCTTTGAAAACCTATTTGCAAGGCTGCCTTAGTTAACCAGTGACATCAATGTAATAATTAAGAAGCAGATCAACTGTTCCCAAATAAAAACCAGCTCACTGGGTCTGACAGACTCAATATTAAGTAAAAAAAAATTTTAAATACCATCTTCACAGAACACTGTATTCATTTCATTTTATTAAAGGATATTGGTGTGTATATTTTTCTAGAAATGGTGCCATTTATGTAACATCACTAGATACTGTGGGTTTAGATACCTCTCTGATGAACATTAAAGGGACACCCTCCCACCACCACCCCCAAACCTGAGTAAAGGAATCATAAAAATTGTTGGTACATTAAACTGAATAATTACAAAGTCAGAGATCTACAACTTATCTTACATATGTGTCTGCAACCTAAAACAAGATCAGAGTCTGTAAGACCTTGTGATCTGGATCCACAAGTATGATGAATTCTTTATATTCAGTGATGACTTAACTAGATTATACTGACACCCCAAAACTTGTGGATAATCACTCTCTTTAGATAGTATCATCAGTATTATCAAAATTTAATGTTTAGTTCTAGCATGCCATTAATGAAAACCAAACATATTAGTGGCTCATGTTGAAAAATGGAAATTTCTTATCTGAATATGTGGATCTCTTTAATATTAGTAGTGAGGAAAGATAGGCATGCACACTAGTTTCTCATTATTCAAACATACCTGATAATCTGAATGAATGAGTGTTAACTACTATAAACAATTTTAAAAATATAAAATCCTTTTTCTAGATTAGAGTAAAAAAGTGAATCAAATATTCCTAGGACTTTTCAAGAGGTCATGTTTTTTGACTCCTGGTTGATTCACCTGGTTCATTCTTTTCACTGATAATTCACTGATAAATGATAAGCCAAAGTTATGACAACAGATCATTTAAGAAGAATCAGATGTTTAAGAAGAGGTAAATGAGTATATTTCCATATTACTCACAATGAAAGTAAGGAGGCTGTTCTGGCCTAAAAGCTATGAGAGAATCACTAAAGAAACCACAAACTTGTGCACACAGGGACATCAAGAAAGAATGAGAGTAAAAAGTAATTAAATAGACCTCCATGGCCAAAAAGAAAATAAAGGAGCAAAAGGAGATATGAATGTCTCCTCTCCTGCTAGGTGTTCAGCAATCTCAATTAAGTTGGAAGGTGGCAAGTTTTACAGACTTTTACAAGAATACAGCCTTTAGTAGTGGTCACCTTTTCTCTTCAAATGCAGTCTGGAACTCCTTTTTTTATTTACTATTCCAACTGCACGGTGTTTTCCCTCTAATGAAATGAATAATGATGAGGAAGTCTGGAATCTGACAATTACATACTGGAGTTGGCACATTAAACTAAAATCCATTTAGTTTCTATGGTAATGGATGGAAGTACTAAACAGTTATCAATGAAAATAAATGTATGGTAATGAAAATTATTGGAAGATTAATAAAAGTAGATAAAATGCACCTTAAGAGACGAAATAGTAAGTTAGGGAAAGAGCCTCTGGCAGGAATCTGAAGACAGGAGTTTTAAAGAGTGACAACCAATTAGAATGAAGAAGTTCTATACCCTTTTAAACAGACATAAACATACATAATGAAAGGAATATGATTAGATATTTAAATACTCTCTAGTACTTTAATGATAACATGTTACATGGGAGAAGCATTGCTTCACTTTATTAGCAGCTTTGATGAACTTCTAGCAAAAAGTGAGTTGGCCAGAAGTTCCTTAACATACATAAAATTCTGAAACCTCAGGCATAAAAATTTTAGTATGATTATGCACTGTACAATTTAACTTTTTAAAATATAGAATACAAGGAATTGCTAAGAACAATAAACAAAGGACAAGCTGCCCAAAGTCATGTTTTGTAACCACACAGTTATCATTTCTAGATAGCCTTACAAGCATCGCTAGGGAAAGCCACATACCTCCAGCTGCTTACTGGCTTCTTCATTTCTCAGTATCAGAGACAGCTTAGTGCGCAGACTCCGAAAGTGCATGTCAATCAGCATGTGTGCTCGCTTTGAGGTGACCTCACTGATGGACTGAAGGATATTTAAAAAAAAAAAAAGTTATGATCAAAGCAAATGCCCTAAATGAAGCACACCAAAATACACAACTCAGAAACACTCACCAAAACCACGAGCTGATAATTTTCTGGATCGTAAGTTACAGAAAAGGCACCAACTGCCTTTTTAAAGTCTTTATGTGCAGATTCCTTGGCACACCTAGAAATAAAAAGAATAACCACTGTGAAGTTAAGATGAATGATTACCAACTACTGGTATAAATATATGCAGAGACATTTGCACTTAGTAGAATTGTAGATTCATATTAAACTTGATTTATGCAAAATATGCTATATCCATCTGTAAATTCAGTTTCTTTGCTGGGCTTCTCAGGCCAATCAAGCATTTGAGATTATAGAGAAAGGAAAAAACCAGTTATGCTCTTAGGAAATTACTGGTGGTCCTAGATTATCAAAGATGACATCTTTAGGGGAACTTATCTCTCTGGTGGCTCAGCAGTCAAGAATATGCCTGCAATGCAAGAGATTCAGGAGACCACAGTTTGATCCCTGGGTTGGAAAGACCCCCTGGAGGAAGAAATGGCAACCCACTCCAGTATTCTTGCTTAGAAAATCCCATGGACAGAGGAGCCTGGTGGGCTACAGTCCATGGGGTTGCAAAGAGTTTGGACACAACTGAGACTGACCACCACTCTCCTCTGCAGGCTTCCTGATTTCAGTTATACATGATGCATGCATGGTCAGTCATGTCTGACTCTTTGTGACCCGAGGACTACAGCCCACCAGGCTTCTCTGTTCATGGGATTTTCCAGGCAAGAATACTGTAGTGAGTTCCCATTTCCTCCTCCAGAGGATCTTCCTGACCCAGAGATCCAACTCGCATCTCCTGTGTCTTCTGTATTGGTAGGGAAATTATTCTACCACTGAGCCACCTGGGAAGCCCTAGTTACATATGGCAGGTCACTAATTTTCTTGAGTCAACTGTTAAAACTTTTGGGGATAGCTACCGGGTATCCAATTTTGTTCTGCTGTTTCTTTTCTAAAGAAAAAGTGCTGATCAATTTTAGCTTGAGAAGAAAACGTGTATGAATCAGAAGGCACAAACATACATATGCAATCTTTATAATTAAGAAGTAGGATTTCTATGCATTTTGAACTATTAATAGAAGTTAATGTTTATCTAAAGTGTAATGTCTAAATCAAATTTAATATATGCTCTTTCTTCTCTAAAGAGTCTTATTTAAGCATTACTTCATATCAAGGATGGTAAGAGAGAAGACCTTTGGAAGCTTCTTTAAGCCCTACTTGTTACATATGTATCTCAGAATACTAGCCAAAAGGGAAAAAAACCTGGAGAAATCAACGTTGCCTAGAAATTGGTTTGTTTATGACAGAACTGTATTAATCAGTTTCAAAAATCTTAAAATTCTATGATGAATGTTTATGTTAGAAAAAAAATGTACATTAGCTATCTATGTGGCCAAGTAAGTTTAAACAACTGGAATGTTGGCTTGATTCAGTTCAGTTCAGTCGCTCAGCTGTGTCTGACTCTATGTGACCCCATGGACTGCAGCACACCAGGCCTCCCTATCCATCACCAACTCCCCGAGTTTGCTCAAACTCATGTCCGTTGAGTCAGTGACGCCATCCAACCACCTCATCCTCTGTCGTTCCCCTCTCCTCCTGCCTTGGCTTGATTACATAACCAGAAAAAGCTAAATTTTTTTTTTTCACTGCTTTTGCAAGCCATTTATGTCAAAGTTCACTGAGGTTAAAAATTGATTCCTATTATTTGAAAATGTATTATTCTTTTAAATTAATTGCACAGCTCCTCTAAGTTCTCAGCCTTTCTTGCAAATCAACTCACATTTGTCTTAAGTCTTCTGGAACATCCAGTTTGATTTTATGAAAAGTCTCTTTTGTGGCAGGTTTGTTGGGATTAACCGATCGCAAACGTTCAATTGTGACAATTTCATTGTATGTAGCATCACAAGCTGCATATTCTATCACGTAAAACTGTGAGAGAGAAATCAAAGTCATTCCTGATCATAGTGTTTAAATTAAGAACAAGAAGCTGTACCTATTCAGTTCTTTTAAAATTCTTTAGAGAGAAAAAAAGCTATTTGATCAACTAACTGAAACACACAAAACATACTGAACATATAAACATTTAAATAAAGTAATCAAGCTAGCTATTACTTTCAAATAGAAATCCAAACAGAAATGTATATACCTGAATTTAGAAAAGGGGAAGAGTGTAAGAAAAACAATTGAAATAGGCATTTTCCTACCTCACCCTTTATCATCCTCACTTTAGCTAACCACCAACAGCAAGGCTCTTTTTCATTTGCTCTGGAATACACCTACACAAAAATTACAACATAGAATATTTCATGATTAAAATCATTCAGAAATCTGTAAATTATCAGACATCAAGGAAAATTTCTTAAAATGACCTTAGGTATCTTGCAAATCTGTTAAGTTGTAGACTTTTAACCAGACTGCACCCCTGCTTCTACACAGACACATTCAGAAACTACCTGGTTACCAGGAAGAGTACTGTAAAATATGCTTCCCTATTTCTCTGTGCTGTCTTTGTGCTGCCTCAGTAATCATCAGTATTCTGAATATGAAAGCTCGAGAAAAGCTGACCACTTATGAAGCTGGGCATGCTTTCTTTGGGTACTTTGTGAGCTATGAAAATGTATCTAAACATGCAAAGATGAACGTGTTTTTGTTTTACTTTAATAAGCAAGTAACAAGCTGGAAGTTAGTGACCCTGGCCTACTGCCTGGCTCATGGTCACTAAATGGGTAAGGCCACTGACTATTCAGCCCACTAAGGATACCACCTGGTGTTCATGTCTCCTGGGACTAAACGGACAGCAACTGGGTCACTCTCTGGTCTCCTGTCCCCTTCTCCACTAAAAGGGACAACTCTATGCTGGCAATCCTCTGGATACCACCTTTCTCCTCTCACATACTGTGGATCAGTTCTTCTAAACTGATCTCTCTGGTGACCACTTCAAAGTTCACTTATGATGTGCAGCATGGAACCTTTTGTGAAGACACTAGCAAATCAAGGTTAATAGGGAAAGAGACACATGGTGAGTGACAGAAATACTCAGAAGTAGAAAGAAGACAGGGAGGACAAGGGGATGGGGAGGAAAGGACAGAAGACAAACAACTCAGGGCTCCAACTCTGGTCCTCCTTTTACTACTGAAGTTCATAGTGACAAAACACAGTGATGAAACACAAGTTAACTCAACCTACCTTTCCCTCTTGCCCCCATTACTTCCTTTCACCTCTGCTCTAGTCAGAGAAATAATGTCAGTTATTTGTTAACTGTTTTGTCATCCTGACAACAGCTTTTCATTGGTTCCCATTGGTCATGTGACTCAAGTGCACAAAAAGTCCCCTCTAGCCACTACTACTATGAGCATTCCTGGTGTAGACAGACCAAAAGACCTAAGTTAATGGTTATACAATATAGTGACTAAATATAACTTGATCGAACCTACATTTTCTTGTAACCATCAATTCCTTTCATCTCTGCTCTAGCTAGTGATAACCTCAGTTATGTATCACTGTTAGTGGGGTCATGTGACTCAGTTGAGAACTATAAAGAAAAAACAGTCCCTTTTATCAACCCAAACACTACTATGAGGCCTTCTGATACAGACAGACCAAAAGTCCTGGTCCTTGACCTCAGGACGCATGTAGTCTCCTGGGGAAGTGAACAACTAATGGTCCTCAAGTACAGTGTTTGTACTCTCTACTTGAGTCCTGACAAAACCAAACCCAGTTCCTTTCACCTAGTTCAAGTACTGAGTACATCTTGGGTAAATAAATAGCACTTGAGAAAAGAACACAGGCTGGACACTGAGACCTTCCTTGAGCACTCCCTAAAATGACACTCTTGCCCATACATCACCTTCCATCCTTGGTTTTCTTTCTCGGCCTATTCACAATGGCCCTAATATTAACTCTCCTCACTAGAACAGGAACCTGTTAAAGGCTGGGGCCTCTTCTGTTTCACTGCACCATCTGTACCCAGCACAGAAAATAAGAATTCAAGGACCTAGTACACCTCACCTGACCTGCACAAATGGATTCTTAGCTGCTTCCATCATACTGCAAATGAAACTGCTACCATTAACAAGACATTGTGGAGAAGAGAAGTGCCTTAAAATGGAGTATGTGCAGGGGGGTGAAGAAGAGGATACTACACAGACCAGCTACAACATAAAGCCGACTCCAAGTGCCTCAAGCCTCACAAAAATTTCCAGTGGCTACAGAAATCACAAACACAATCTTTCTGTCAATGTGTTACATCTCCATAGCACCTTTTGGTCAAAGACATTACTGGCACATAAGCAGTTGGTTCACAGAATCTCCTGTGAAAAAATATTTTACCTATAGGTGTATATACTAAAACTCGTAGATGAGTTTTTAAAAATATCCCAGAAGGCTCTATCGCTACTTAAAGAAATCCTAGGATGCTGCTCTATTGAAAGGCATGGTTCTTTTCCTAACTCATTTTGCTTAAAATGGGGACATGGTTGTAAACTAACAATATATTATTCAAACACGATTCAGAAATTGAGGAAATGGGGAAAAGAAATCCTAGTGGACAAGGGAAATCAGTGGTGACTTTCCAAGCTGTGCCTTGAATGCTGTTCAGGCAGCCACATTTAAGCATCAATAATGTATTATGTCAAATCATTACTAGGATGGTGCAGTCAAAAGCCTATTTGCATAAGAGCTATAATTCTCAAGGTAGACTGAAAAGCATTAAAGACAAGGGATACAAAAGGCGCAAACAAGTTAAATGTTCCCAGTTCTTCAGTGCTTAATAACTTGATGGTGGGGAGACTTACCTCTACTTCGTCGCTTTCATTTATATCTTTATTATAACCCACAGGTGGTGGGAATCTCACATCATGGAATGGAATCTGCCTGTCTGGCTGCCAGCTGCAAATAAGCAAACACAATTATTTAATACATTTTCTGGTTTAATGGAAGGGATGACTATGCTGCCATCAACCTTTGGTTAAGTATAACCCTTTGTTTTTCTAGTTTAAAGAAGCAAATGCTTTAAAACTGTCAGTGTTTCACTGAGTGGGGGCATAATGGTAATACAGAGACATTTCAACAAAGTCTGCATGCAACACAGCAGCCTTGTAGTTCTATTCGGAGTATTTCTCTAAACACAATAGATCAACATTACAACTTAACAAGTCTTTCTTCCAATAATTTCAACTTCTAAGGATTCTAAAATTCAGGCCACGACAGCAATTTCCTTTGGTGCTTTAATACGTTAGTATCAGTATGTGTTAGTAATGTCATCACCATACTTCTACTTGCAAAGGAATTTTAACCACATTCCAACAACCACAGAAACTGGTCTTAATGCCCTCTAATTTCCAAGCAAAATGGGGTGGTCAGCACATTAGCAATTCACAACTCACTTTTCCCCCTTTAAATTTTAGATCCCGCGAGGTGGTCAACTCTTGCCACGGGTAGCTGGCTGCTGATCAGTATGACGTACCAGCATGCACTGGACGGGTGGGGTCTCCTAAACCACAGAAACCCAATGGAGACAGCCTACAGGAGTTCAGTAAGTTGCCTATGTTTTTTCATTTAAAGTTATATGGAACAATTTTGAAAACACCAAATTATTATTTTATATCATGATGATATGAAATATTAAAAGATAAACTGCAAAACGCTGGCAGATTCAACTGCTAGAGCAGTCATTTCTGGGTTTTCTGTTAAAGGGCTTTCTTAGTAAAATCCTATCAAGAAATTTGCTATTTGTTTTGGGGGATTTTTTTTTTTTATATTCTATTATATAAGATAGCAAGGTAAAGTCAGAATCTGTGGAAATCTGATTCGGGCCTATGTTACACTGCACCTATTTTCTGCATTATTATAAACCCTTGAAAACTCTGCAACTTAAAAAAAATTATCTTCAGGGAATTCCCTGGTGGTGCAGTGGTTAGCACTCATCTCTCTCACTGCTGGGACCCTAGGTTTGATCTCTGGTTGAGGAACTAAGATCCCATAAGCCGTGCAGTGTGGCCAAAAACAACAACAAAAAAGTGTCTTTACTGCAGAAAAACTTTTTTTAATATACTTACTGAAATTAGTGATCAATGTTACAAACATATATATCACAGATTCATTGCTAAATTTTATTTGTAAAGCATGTAGTAATACATAATTTTCTTCATTCCAAAGAAGGAAGAATTATTTTAAGGATACAGAGATAAAAATTCAAATTCTTTTTTTTTTAATGTGACACATGGAAGACAAAAAGAAGACATCTAAAATAATGTGGTATTATAGGAGTTTATAATTGAAAGGAAAGAAAGGATATAAGCTGAAGTTTTATAAAACATCAGGTTTGTTTTTGTATGCTTGCTTTAGAAAAATCAGAAAACAAAAAGGAAATGCAAGGGAGTGCAAAGACACTACTTTGGTAGGGACCTATCAAATCCTGGTAACATGCTCAAACCCAGTGTTGAATCGCATACATAGTACACAAACACAAGGAAAAAGTTGATTTATTTCAAATTCCCAGCATGACAGTAAGAAGAGAAACTTGTACACAACTATGGTACAGGAGAGAACTAGAAGGTCCAAAGACAAAATAATTTTAAGTTTATAGTAGAAATCTGATTGAAAACATACGAGAACTGACCACTGTAAAAACTAGAAACCAGACACATTCTTAAATGCATAGAGGAAATAAGTATTTGCTTAATACCTTAAAAGAGTAGCAAATGAAGAAAACTCTCCCTTTATGGAAAATAGTGTTTACCTCATGATGGAAGCAAGCAGATAAAGAGTATAAGTACAAGAAAAAAATTCCTCTCCAAGTTATTAAAGATTCCTCTATTAGAGGCATGATGCTGTTATCCAGTCTATAATGCATGGATAATCATGTAATGAAGCAGATTCTGAAACTTTTGGCTCTATGTATTCAAAGAAAGGTATTCTATTACCCAAACTTGTATTTTGGACCAAGACCATTTGTCTAGAACTGAAAATATGATTGGATACTCTAAATCCTTTTATCTGTCCCCTTAAATTTTAGGTATCCAAGACTACTACAGTTGACCCTTGAATAACCCAGAGGTTAGGGCCACTCACTCACTCTTTGTGCAGTTAAAAATCCATGGATAATTTATAGTCAACTTTCCATATCCAGAGATTTGTGGTTTGTATCATGGATTCAAATGACTCTGATTCGTGTACTACTGTAGTATTTACTATTGAAAAAAAATCCACATACAACTGGTCCTTTACAGTTCAAACTCATGACCCTTGGTCAAGGGTAAACTGTACTTTGTCCTGTTGGTAGCTAAAAGATCCTGCTAACATTCTATTTACACCATGTCTTGGTCAGATACTGTATTTTAACAGATTTATTGAGATATAATTCACATAACCCTATAAGCCATCCACTGAAGTGTACATACAAGTCAATGTCTTTAAGTAGATTCATAGATATGTGACACCATTACCAGGAACTTCCCTGGTAGCTCAGTTGGTAAAGAATACACCTATAGTGACGGAGACCCAGGTTCAATTCCTGGGTGGGGATGATCTCCTGGAGAAGGGCATGGTTAACACACTCCAGTATTCTTGCCTGGAAAATCCCATGGACAAAGGAGCCTGGCAGGCTACAGTCCATGGGGTTGCAAAGAGTCGGACACAACTTAGCAACTAAACCACCACCATTACCAGTCAATTTTAGAACATTATCATCACTTCAAAAAGAAATCCCACACTCTGGCTATGGCTTTCCACTCCCACGAGCCCCAAGCGACCACTAATTTATTTATTTTCTCTATAGATTTGTAATCTGTTTTTGATACACTACTAATTTCTCTAAACGCCAAAGAACTGATGCTTTTGAACTGTGGTGCTGGAGAAGACTCTTGAGAGTCCCTCGGGCAGCAAGGAGATCAAACCAGTCAATCCTAAAGGAAATCAGTCCTGAATATTCAATGGAAGGACTGATGCTGAAGCTGAAGCTCCAATACTTTGGCCACCTGATGCGAAGAGCCGACTCATTGGAAAAGACCTTGATGCTGGGAAAGATTGAGGGCAGGAGGAGAAGAGGGCAACGGAGGATGAGATGGCTGGATGGCATCATCGACTCAATGGATATGAGTCTGAGCAAACTCTGGGAGACAGTGAAAGACAGGGAAACCTAGCATGCTCCTAGTCCATGGGTTCACAAAGAGTTGGACATGACTAAGCAACTGAACAACAACAATTAATTTCTCTTGGTAAATAAAAAACAAACATTATAACTGCTGACCATCCTTGAGAATTCAGTAAAATCCTAAGATCATGATCACATCTATGGGTTTGGCAAAGGAGTTTATATGTACTTTAGAATCTTGAATGGCTACTATGAAAATACCTCTCATTAACAGCATTCAAAACATTTAGTCAAAAGACCTGTCTCCCCAATAAAATGTTAACGTCTACCTCTACTATTGATGCCTTTGTACATACAGCTAATGTGCCTAGGCCTCTAAGTATTTTTATGTACTCATTTAACAGTAAACAGAAAAGATCAGTTACAGCTCTCGATGATTTTAAATATATGAAATAGATAAAAAATGTTAATAGGCAAACATAATTATTTCCAATAAAATATACCAAAGGACTAAAACTATCAGTTTTAGATTTAACATTACAAAATTCACATCAACTTTCCCAATGGATTCCCATGAATCCATTCACTTTCATCTTTTAATATTTACAAATATTTCTATTCAAACTCTCAGTTACTAGCACAGAACAATCTGGTTTCTTTGTTCACATTTAAAGGAACTAAGATGTAAGGGTCAAGATTATACAAAAGGGATCTCCAAGGTCATTAGCAGGAACAGTCATTCCACTGGTTTAATATTGAGTTGTTCACAAACTTCCTGGTCAGTTAACATGAAGATCCATTCCTGAAAAACACTCAAACTAGACTTGAATTTTTTTAAATGAGGAGTAAAAGGAAAAATTAGCACAAAATGTTAAAGAACCTAAATATTAAAATTATATCAAGACACTTACTTGTTTTCAAATGCCACTGTTATTGAATCTTCATGAACATCTTTTACAAATGCCTATTAAAAAAACACAGTTAAATTAATTTCTAAGCTTAAATATCGTTTTTGTTTTTAGTTACATTTTACAGTGATACAAATATTTTATGTTTAACAACAGAATGAAGCTTTAAGTTTGTTAGTTTGCGAGGCTCACTCATTCATGAATCACATCTGTATTTACATACCTACAGCGTGGTAGGCCCTAGGAATACTGATTATTTAAAATAGAGCAAAAAGAATTGCTCTAGAGTTCAGCATCTAATAGGAGAAAGACAGATAAGTAAACTGAAAATTACAATGCAAAGCTGAAGGTATACTTTAGATTAAAAGTATTAGAAACTTGTTACAGAGCTATATACCAGTCAGTACAGATCTGTTGTAACCTATCTTTTTCTCCTTAATACAATTTTAGGAGAATACAATAGTAAATAACTAAGTATAATCTCAAATCTATGTGAACACAAGTACACTAAGTTCTCTTTAACAATATGCTGCTAATACCACTAAAAAGTCCAATTACTAGAGTTTAATTAAATTCTCAATCTCACAGGCACTTGGTGGAAAAAATAGTAATATAAAGTACAGAAGTTTAAATCTTTTAAATCTGATGACGCAATTGCTAATAATCTGCAAAAAGACACAACAAAAGTTAATAGCTAATTATCAAGAAATCTTTAATCAGCATGCTGTCCTTAATTCTATAAAATGACATAACAAAATAGCTAACTATCAAGAATTCTTTAATCAGCGTGCTGTCTTTAATTCTATAAAATTAAGTTTTTAATAGGTGCAGGAAAGGAGGCTTTGTTTTTTGTTTTGACAATTAGAGGAGTAGGATAAAGGATAAAGAAACCCAAGGGGCTTTATATCTTAATTCATTTTAAAATGGTTTTAGAGATTCCAGCTTCTTACTCCAGTGTGTTCTGGGCATGTCTCTGTGCTTTTGTGGTTTCTCCCTGTCTACAGGATTATGGTCAAACTCCTCCGGCTGTAGAAGGCCTGTGGTGACCCAAGGTGAGCATTTTTGGAGGCTGTAACCCAGCAATGCTAAACTACCTGGGCCTCTCTTCCTGCCTGCCTGCTGTCCTTCCCCTCTTTTCACTGAGCTATCTCCTATGGGTTTTATTTCAGTTCAGATGTCACCTCCTATGGGAAAACCCAGAAGACTAAGTTCAATTTCACCTTCAAACTTCTTAGAGCATCTTATGAGTATCCCCCACTATAAACTACCCTACTAGAGTATTTTGCCCATTTTCATACCAAAGGTAAGCTTCCTGAGGGTGTCTTTTATTTACGGTTGAACTTCAAAGTACCTATTAAGGGTTCACTGAATAGTTATTATCATAGATCACTGCCTAAAGGGTTCTTATCCTAGCCTACAGGAGGAAAGGTATTTGTGTGGTTTGAGGGGATGGGGCTGGGTGGGGATGCTGATCAGGGAAGACAAATAGAAGAGGTTGAGGTTCTTATGCAGCAGGCCTAAATGGGCAGTGGGAACAAAGGCTCAGACCTGGAGAAACAGCTAGGGCTGTGGTAGAAATAAATCCTCCGTGGAAAGGAAGTCAAGACAATTCAATGGGGGGAAAAGAACAGTGCTTTCAACAAATGGTGCTGGGAGAACTGGATTATCCCCTTGCAAAAGAATAAATTTTGGCCTAACCTTATACCATATACAAAAATCAACTAAAAAATATCAAAGACTTAAAGGTTAGAGCTATAACTATACAACTCTTAGAAGAAAATATAGTAGTAAATCCCCCTGACTTCAGATATTGGGAAGATAGCTAGCTTGGAGTAAGACCCTTCTTTAACTTCTCTATGTATCCTCAGTAATTGGCACAATTTCTGGTATACAGTAGGTGCCCAATAGATGAGTTAAACAAATGATTCAATGCAAATATCTTGATAAACAAATACATCGTCAAAGGCCAGAAATTAAAGCATTGTTTAAAAACTAAAACTTCCCAAAATATCAAATTAAAACATATCAGTCAAGTATTAAATAGCTGTGCGAAGTCACTTCAGTCATGTCCAACTCTATGCGACCCCATGGGCTGTAGCCCACCAGGCTCCTTTGTCCATGGGATTCTCCAGGCAAGAATACAGGAGTGGGATGCCATTTCCTTTTCTATTAAATAGCTGCTCCTAAGAAAAACAATGGCAAGTAAGGCAGGGCTCTGGAAACCATTTACAGTTGACCCTTGAACAACACAGGTTTGAACTGCGAGGATCCACTTACACATGGACTTTTTTCCAGTAAGTGTAGTACCAATATTTTCACTTCATAGACATTTAAATTATCTAAAGGGGGGGGCGGAGTTTGTGTTCAATTAGAGGTCACAATATGTGGAATCAAAGGAACTTGGGTTTGAGTCTTGATTCTGTCCAAGCTGTTTCACCTTCCTGCCTTTGGGTGAGTCATTTATCAACTGCTTTTGGTACCCTAGCCCCAGTGTTCAAGGGTTGACTGTACATTGAACCTAAACAGAGACACCAAATTCCTGTAATTATGCTGTAAAGAATAAAGCAAAGCTATGCTAAAAGAAAGTTCCTTGTAAGATCAAGGTGGACTGTAATGGAATCTAGGTGTTCTGCTATATCCAAGATGCCTAAATAATTATTTCTAAATTAAACATATGTCTGTATTTTTATAGTTGTTCATCTCAAGTGGGGGGAATTCACATTTTCTTCCTATCATTTTGATATCGCTTATTTTCCCTCAGCTATATTTAAATCACACACATTTTCAACAGAGTGTTGAGAACTCTAGTTAAATACTGACCATGATATCCTAGAACATACTCGAGATTTCCTAAGGGCGCATGCCCGTACTGCTCTAAGGGGTTTGCCTCACTATTACTATAGAAACAGAAAGGCTTGATTTTGAGTAAAGTTGGAGGAACTGGACATTTAGTTTTCTAAAGTAAAATTAGCTTTTTAGTTTTAGTAATTAGTTTTCCACAAATTACAAAGAAAGGGAGAACAGGGCCCCCCTGCCCTCAATTTCTCCCATCTTGACAGTGATGGCTAATACCAAATTAACAATTTGCTTTTTGAGGGTGGGACTTCTATTAGGAGCTAATCCCTTATTTACCAAAAAATGTCATGGCCTCTGTCTTCATCCTTGTCTAAAGTTTTATGTTTGCATGTACCGGCAGTAACAAATATTAGTTCCTTACTTCATATTATGGGGCTTTCCAGGTGGCTCTAGTGGTACAGAACCTGCCTGCCAATGCAGGAGACGCAAGTTCCATTCCTGGGTTGGATCCCCTGGAGGAGGGCATGGCAACCCACTTCAGTGTTCTTGCTTGGAGAATTCCATGGACAGAGGAGCCTGGTGGGCTACAGTCCATAGTGTTGCAGAGTCAGACATAATTGAAGTGACTGAGCATGCATGCACTGTATATTAAATGCTGAAAATGTTAAGTCCTTTAGTCAGCTAAGAGAACCTTGTTACAGCTGGGTGAAGATTTGTTCTCACTAAATAAGGTATCTTTCCACTACTACTGCCCTTGTCTAAACTGTGCTACTGTTCACCACAGAAGCTGCTGGTCATATATAAATATTTCTATTTAATAAAGTACAAGTAAATACAATTAAAAATCAGTCTCTGAGTTATACTTGCCACATTTCAAGTGCTCAAAAGCCACACAAGGCTTAGTACCTACTGCAGAGGATAGCACAGGCAGAGCACATTGCATCACCACAGATGGACAGATCTGTGCACAGCACTGATTTCGACACTTAGAAATCCGGGGGAATGATTTCAAATCCACGTTGAAAGCACTCTAAAAGTTCGTCTCATTATTTCACCGCTACATTTTAATTTGTTTTTCTATTTGCAAAAAAGTTTTTGTACAGTTTAATCACCGCATTTGCCTATTTCCTAAAATTAAACATTCCTTCAAAGGAGGAAGATCTGCAATGGTTGTGACTATTTAAAAAAACAAAAACAGCTCTCAAAGACTTTAAAAACAATTCCAGATATACAGTGTCAAAAATGGTTTAAGCAATCATCAGAGCCTACCAGGGCCACTGCTTTCGAGTTAATGAGGCTTATCTATATATGGATATTTGCATGATTGTTTCAAAACCAGTCATTTTTAGTGGAATAAAAGAAATTCATAGATTACCTCTGGTTCACACACTCGCTAAGCACAAAGGTCTCCTGTGACTTCAGGGGCCTTTTGCTAAAATGCCAACAAAGGTCCCAATTTTCTGTTTCTCATCATACCTTCTCCAATAACTCTCCTTTTGGGCCCTGCTCCTTCCTTATCCCAATAATCATGTCCTTTCCTTCCCTGGCTACCCCCAGAGCACTATCACCCCACCCACCAACGTGGAAAACTAAGGTTGGTTGCACTTTCTACCTATCCACACATCAAAGTTGATGAGAAGATAGGTTGAGGGAATTTCTGTGGGGTTGGTTACCAAAGAAGGCAACTGAAAGGGTTTGAATGAATACAGGAAGAGACTTGCATGGAACTGGATGAGAACTAGGGCTCTTACAAGAGTCAGTAAACTTGGTGGTTAAGTGTTCTGCTGTGGGGACTTTCCTGGAGGTCCAGGGGTTAAGACTCCACGCTTCTACAGCAGGGGGCCCACATTCAGGCCCTGGATGGAGAACTAAGATCCCACATTCGTCTATGGCCAAAACGGATAAAAAACGCAAACAACAACAATAAAGAAAAGAGCCTTTGAGGAAAAACAAAACAAAAACAAGTTTTGCTGTGAATGAGAGCTAAATTCAAAATCTTGATTTTATGACATAATAGCTGTGGGACTCTCCAAGAAGTGGTCTCTGGGCCTTGTATGCCTTGTCTGCATAAGTAAGGAATGGATAAAGAACTGGACTTGCTGTCTGCTGTCGTGAATAAAGAAATCACACATGTCTAGTGCCTAGCATGAGGCCTAACACATAGTTGGCACTAAGTAAGTTACAGGTAAAGCAGACAGGGGCATATTTTATAAAAGATGCAAAGCCATAAACACTCTTGCACTTGAAAAAGTTACATCTCAAAAAATCATACTTTTAAAAAAGATATTAAAACTTAGGACAGAAAAAGAAAAGGGTATTTCCTCAAAGATACTAAGTACTAACAGGTCGTTTAGACTCAGAAGAAAAAAAAGTGACAAAAACCTTTGGGGTTTGAGAAACTGCTAAAAGTGCAGTTAAAGACAAGACACCCAAAGCAACTATACTCCAAAAACAAAAACAAAAAAAGACACACACGGACTTATCATCGGGGGGAATAAACACAAAATAAAAAAAAAATCATTATGGGATCCCACCCACCTTACTGGCAACTGGGCCAAAGAGGCAATCATAACATGATACTAGCCCAAGTGTGTCATGACTAGAGTTATCTAATTCCAACATCACATCACCCAGACTGATGAAACCAAAAGAAAGTCCATCCCCACTTCGGTGAACTTTTACTCTCCCACTACACCTCACACCTTGGCAAACTCTTCTCACAAACATGAGAGGGGTAACTGTGTAGAGAAATTTCAGTGTAAGCCACTGACCAACAATGAACAGCTATTACATTAACACTGAAGACAGCTCATGTAGTGCAATGATTATTCTCATTAGAGAAAACTTAGAAGCATCGCAAAATATCCCTCCTCAAGAAAATCTGTAGGAGATAAGATGACAAGGACATATGAAATCTGATAAAATATGATTCAAAGCCAAGGCTTCACATACAAAGTGAGTTATTGCTTTGCCACCCTTTGAATGTGGGCGCTAACAACATATGAGAATGAACAACGGAGAGGGCAAAGTACAATGAAACTCATCAACAATTCTTCCAACCGCAGTGCATGACTAGGAATACTTGACTTCATTTGGGCATTTACCACAAATTCTGAGAAAAATGCATTCTTTCTGGTTCACCTTGATCCAAAGACAACACACAGGTACAGAAAGAATAGTATGAAATGAATTATTAATTTTCCTGTGCCTGTGTATTCTTTTGAATGCATCAGTTCTTACCTGCCCCTAACATAACAAAAGCAAATATTATAGGAAAATCAAAGATTTCAAACTTTATCTTTCATTAACAGGCATTCACATGAAGAATTACTGTGTGCGGAGTTACTAAAAAGGAAGCCTACATATAAAACAGAGTATTTTCATGATGTCATTGTATGAACTTATAGAATAATGCTGAACCTGCATATCTTACGCCTCCTGCGTTGGCATTCAGGTTCTTTACCACTAGTGCCACCTGTGAAGCCCAGAATAATGTTAAGACAGTGTTATAGTAACAATTACAATAAAAAAAAGTACAACGAAAATTTGAAAGTGAAAGTGTTAGTTGCTCAGTCACGTCTGACTCTTTGGGACCCCCATGGACTGTAGCGTTCTAGGCTCCTCTGTCCGTGTAATTCTCCAGGCAAGAATACTGGAGTGGTTTCCCATGCCCTTCTCCAGGGGATCTTCCCGACCCAGGGATTGAACCTGAGTCTCTTGCATTGCAGGTTGATTATTTACTGTCTGAGCTACCAGGAAATCCAATTCACTTCTTTAAGTTAAATTTCATTGCCTTCAGGAAGTCAGAGTACCTCATCTCAAAGCCCCAATCTGACCCTTACTGGCTCTGACACTTAGTAATAAGTCACCTACCTCATCTCTTTGTACATCTATGTTCTTATCTATTACCTAAAATGGGAGTAACAATAGTACCTCATGGTTGTGGGCGGTGATTAAACAAATTTAAAAGAGGTAAAGCACCTAGAACAGTGCCTGACACCTAGAAAGCTCTCAGTATCTGTTAACAGTTATGCTCGTAGTTATGTCAGGAACCACATTCTCATAGCGGTCAGGAATCAGAAATCCAACTATTATAATATTGAATTTTACATTTAATTAATAATCTGTGGAGATTTTCAGAGTGCTTGAATATGAAGTTGGAAAATGCTCAATTCAGAAGGGTAATAATGCTGCTTCCAAAACACTAAAAAGGGTGTTTAGACTGGGAAGAAAAAAAAATGCAGTTGACCTAAGTTGTACTTCCTTGAAGTACAGAAGACGTCAGAGAAAATATGAAGAAAATGTTCATTTAAAAAATTTCCTCTTGATCATACATTTTTAGGCAGATGCCCTGATGATAAAGACCTTTTTCAACATTCTTTGTTTAGGAGATGTTTTGTAAAAAATTTTGTGAGGTATAATTCAAGTGTTCTCATGTCTTAAGTAACCTAGGCTCTATATGGTGTACTCATGACTTTTCCAAAGTCAAAGAAATACCTAAGCATAAAAATAGTGGCTCTGACAGTTACTAAATTTAACTTTCAAGTTTTTAAGAATAAAGACCAGAGGGAAAAACAGAAATGAGCTGTTATGATCTTCGGTTTAGATTTCATGGTTCTGTTAATTCTGAATCTGAAGTTTAAGTTAATTTTTTAGAGGAATAAACCTACCTGTTACCAGCATACATTCTATCCAGTTTATACTGCAAATGTGCACCATGTACTCAGAAGACAGAGAACTGCACCTTCCAGTATGGTGGTTCTGGTAGGCAAATCAAAGTCTGAATGCAATTATACTGAAGTTGTTCGAGTTGTTTAGTTCCTTAAGCCTTTTCAATCCGGTGAACCTAGGTTTCTAATTTTTCGTAAATGTTAACATTTCTCCATAATAGTTCATTTTTTGTCTTTATTTCCCATCTTTTCTGTCCATCCCACTGGACAACTAACTTGATTTACTTTTGCTTTACTTTTATAACTCAAATCAGTATTGAGTCCGATAAGAATTTAAACCTTTTTCATTCTAGAAACTATTTTTCTATCAACACAGACCATTTGAGGTTTTCTTAAAAACAAAACCTTAATTAAATAAGCATCTCAGCAATTTTTCTGCATGTGTTTGTTCACCATTTAACATTTCCCCTCAAGGAACTAACAGACAACACATTCTTTCTATTCGCCTTCATATTAAGCAACTTTTGTTAAAAAACAAAAAAGGGGGTGATAAAGAGGAGAGATAGAGGGAGTTTCTTATATTCCAATCAGTTTGCAAGTAAAATTACAAAGCAAATCATAGGCTGCTGGAAGAGAACAATAAATCCTTCAAGACTAGGATGTGCTTGCCCTCTATAGCAAGCAAACTCCACTGAAAGACAGTAAGAGTGATATCTGATCTAATATCACAGATCTATTAGACTATCGCTCCACCTTTAGCCCCTATTCATATTTATTATATTTAGCGTTCCAAATCTGGTGAGCAAAACTACCAACCTAGGAATCCCAGGGACTGTGGAGCCTGGTGAGCTGCCGTCTATGGGGTCGCACAGAGTCAGACACGACAGAAGCGACTTAGCAGCAGCAGCAGGAAACAGAAGGGTTCTACACAAACTAACCAGCAATAATTATGGATCACTGAAATAAATGCAATCAGAAACTGCAGAGTTAACTGGATGAATTCTATATTGGTGAGATTTAGGAACAAAAATCCTGGGTTAAATTTTTCCTCCTTTTACAGCAAAAGATTTTATCATTTTGCTAAAAGCATGGAAGAGTTTACATACTTTACTCACTTATGAAATATAATGCTCTCCAAATTTCTCCATGAAATAGGTAAACACATATATAGTCAAGTCAGTGTTTACTTGCCTATTCCTAGTTTGAAACGTTTATGTTTTTCTATGTAGATTTAAGAATGGCGCTTGGACAATGGCAATATTTAATTTCCACTTTCTTCCATATGCACCTTCTGTTGCCAAAATACTGTAGTAAGGTGGGACATCACCCACCGAAGTTACAGAGAGACATTCAAGAGGATACGAGGACTTAGATTGCTAGATCTACAAGTATGAACCAACAGAGGCATTACCTGACATATGAAAATATTATTAATCCTCTTTTTGAAAGTGTAATATATTAGTGAGATTTGAAATGTTGTAACTTTTAAAAAGCCCGTAGCAAAACCAAAGCCATGCATGCCTATTTAAAACCGCAACAATGTAGTTAGCTGCAACATTACACGTTCAGAGAAGATAAATCAAGCGTTTGAAGCACAAAACAATCATTTCCACTCGCTTAAAAAAAAATTCCATAGGAATGATACATGCTTAGTACATTTCCTAAAGTTTCATGGCATATATCCAGGCCTTTGGAGGGTTAATTTTTTTTTCTTAAGTAGCAGAGTTGCCAATGTTTTTAGACGCTGAAGCATCTGTATTCCAGAATATTTATAACGGGGCGGGGGGGGAGGGGGCCGCAAACATTCAAGATTAGCAAATTCTTCAATCCATTACTCGGATATGTAAGGGTCCTTCTGAAACTTTTGAATCTAAAATCTCTTTTGAAATCCACAAAGAGAAGTCACTAATAATCAGTTGCCATTGTGATTTGGTACCAACTACAGCTTCTTACTACTCTTTCTTCACACCGCTTGCCCAGAACAGTGGAGCTCTCCGAAGTCCCAATGCTGGACCGGAAAAGAGAAGGCAAAGGAGAACGCAAACCCTCCTTGCAAGGCAGAAGGCGGCTTGACGGAAGCGCCCCCCGCTCCTCGGCAACTACCCACACGTCAGGCCCGGATCCCACTGGAAGAGGATATTTAAGAAAACAGAAATAAGCCTTCACCGTCACTTCGCGCGGATACTGGTGCTTCCCGCCCGGATCTCTTACCTGCCGTCGGCCCTCGCCCACCCCCAGCGCTCCCTGCTGGGGCTCGGCTCCCAAAAGGGCACCCTCTTTTCCTTGCTCGCTTCTCATTCCGACAGACGCTGGGGCCTCACACTGGAGAGGCAATGGGGCTCGAGGGGTTTCCCAAAGGCCCGAAGTCCGGTCCTTCCCTCCCTCCCCAAGAACATCCCGCCGAGTGCGCCCCGGGCCCCGGGCGCGGCGCTCGCGAAGAAGGTTCCAGGCCTGCCTCCGGCCGAGGCTAAGAAGAAAAGGGAGGGAAAGCAGGGCGAAGATGGGGCCTGCCCTGGAGTCAAGTACCTTGTAGAAAGCGCCATTGGAGCCCCGCACTTCCACCACCAGATCCTCCATCTTCTCGTCCGCCCTGCTCGCTTCGGAAGCCCGCCCTCGAGAGGTGGGCTGCAGGCGCTCAAGGCCCAGCCGCCGCCGCCGCGCTACCGCACGCCCCCCGGCAGCGGCGACGCAGTCACCGCTGCCGCCTGCGCTCGCCTTCGGCTCGCCGCCCGCTCCGAAGCAGCCCCTCACCGGAAGTGAAACCGAAACGGAGCCGAGCGCCTGACTGAGGCCGAAGGATCCGGCCGCTCCGCGTGTAAACAGTGAAACCGCGTCATGTGACCGACGCCGCCCCTCCCCCCGCGGGTTCGGCCCCTCGGCCCCGCCCTCTTTCCCCTGGCGGGCCCAGGAGCGCGCGCGTGCGCGCTGCTCTGGATGGGCCAGGGGGGCCGAGCGCAACGTGAGGTGCGCGGGCTCGGCGTGCGCGGGCTCGGCGGCCGGCGGGAAGGCCGGCGACAGGTCGCACCGCTGGCCGAGGTCGCGCCTTTTGGCGTGGCCTGGCAGGGTCCTGAGCGCCCGTTCCGTTAGTGAGGGCTGGGGGTCAAGCCAAGGGCGTGTGAAAGGGCCTCCCGTAGCGAACAAGAGTGTTCATTTCTCCAGATCTGGACTGGCTTGGGTCGGAGGTGGTTTTTGTTTTGTGTTTTTAAGTGGGGCAGAGCCTAATGGAGCTGGAGGTGGAGTGGGAGACAAGAATAGAGGTGAAACAATAGATTGACGAAGACTTTAAACTGCTAACAGTGGCAACAGCGGTGACCGGGCTTGTGTGACCCTTAGAAAGTGAGAGTAATGCTCTCCCCTCCCCAGGAGATTTTGGGCCGCCCCGTGTGCTAGGAGGGGCAGTGGATTGTGTCAGGACCTCTGGAAATGTCTTTGCTCAGACCCAACCCTGACGCACGTGCTCCCCTTCTCTCTATTCTATTTCATACCGTTTTGACACAGGTTTTAAAAAATGCGCTCAACACTCGTTGATTTCTCTACAGTTAATTTCCCTACTGTTTCACGCCTACCGCATGCCCGCCTTGCACTGGAGGTGACTTGTCTACAGGGGCCAGTGCACCTCTTTGCAGCTCTCCCCGCTTACCCCTCACAGTAAAACAAACCCTAAATTTTTCACAATTTTGCTTCTGCACCATACTTGTATTCACCTCGACCTCGGTTTCCTTTCGAAGGCTTGTATTCCGCTGAGAAGTTTATTGAGCCTCTACCGTATGCCAGTGGAGAAGGAAATGGCAACCTGCTCCAGTATTCTTGCCTGGGAAATCCCACAGATAGGGGAGCCTGGCAGGCTGCAGTCCATGGGGTCTCAAAGAGTCAGACACGGCTTAGTGACTAAACAACAACTATGTGCCAGACGGCTTGCTGAGTGCTAGTGAAACATTGGTGAAAGAAAAAAAAAAGTGAAAAGTAAAGAAAAGACCACCTTCGCTGAACTTGGAACCTAGAGGAACCTAGATGATCATAAATTATCAGAAAAGAAAATCTGGAGTGGCAGCTGTGATAAGGGCTCTGAAGGATGGGTACACCTATGATAGTGGTGCAGGACCCAGTGTGGGGTGGGGGAGGGTGGTCACAGCTGGGAAACGACTCCACCTGGAATGTGACCAGTGAGAGTTAACTGGCAGCACTGAGTTGATGGAGGCGGTTGAACTGCCCCAGGCAGATGCCCCAGAATGCGAGGCATCCTTGGGCCTCCAGTTCCCTTCCCAGCCCACTCCTGGCCAGAGCAGCCGCCTTGCCTCTGGTTGAGCTCCAGCATGAAAGCCTCAGATCAAGGCCACATTCCTTGAGGCCACATAAACAGGAGTGATTTGTTGAACTAGGGTTTCTGGAGTCGTCACAAGATGCGAAGATTCCAGTGCAGCTAAAAGAGACTATCACTGTTGACTGGATGGAAGCAGAGCAGAGCATCAGCCTTAACCCCAATATAATAAAGGGGGACAGATTGATATGGATGATTATAACTTCCACGTGTAGGATGTTGTTCAGTTTACTCCAGGCATTCAAATATTATCAGCTCTTCATAACCACTGCAACCAACACTAAACCTGGTGCTGTTCCATGAAGCTCTGATGCACTTTCATGCCTTCATATGTCCCAGTGCTTCTTGGTCCCCAGAAATCTTCTCATTAGGGTTATCGGCTGGATTCCCATTAGCTCGTTATTTGTATCTCAGGTGCAGAGAGTTTACTCCGCTCCACTATTCTCAGCACGTTGTCATCATCAGTCCCTGCAAGGCCCTTTTCTTATTTATATTGTTTTACTTTGATTAAATTATTTGTCCTTGTCTTTCTCAATACCCACTCCCATTCTTCTTCTAGATACAAACTGCAATATGTTTGGTATGGATTCTTGATCATTTAAGACATGGGGTTTCGTGTATGCCTTTTACACTTATGAAGATGGTCCTGGACTGTAAATCTCTTTCCCACTGTTTTCACTCAATGCTACATTTTTGAGCTATATCCACATTACTGCAATTTCCCTAGTGATGGGCGTCTAGGATACTGCCAACTCTTTTATGTCACTCTGTGGTGAAAATCCTTGTGTGTGTCTTTACAAACCTTTGCAAGAACCACTTTTGTGCTCTTAAAGACTTTGTACATGCTTCCTGTTTCTCACTGCACAATTCAGCATATAGAAGGGACTCAGCTGATGTTGAATACCTCACCTAGGATGCTTAATGTACTATCATCACTTGTTTACATTTCTGTTCTCTTTGTTGGACTGTGAGTGCCTTATGGGCAGGAGAGATGTCTTAGGTATCTTTACGTCCCTGGCACATTCAGAGTGGTTGATTTTAGGAAATCTTGGATGAATGAATTCATGCCTATCCTCACTACCTCTATGTACTATGACTTGGTCTTTCCCAGTTAACTCGCAGTCTCAGCCTTGCTCTTATCTCTAGGTCCTTGAAATGCCCACATTCAAGACAGCTCAGCTGAATTCAGACACGGGCTCAGTCCCACTCATGAACTTGTTACTCCCATATTCTTTCTCCCTGTCACTAGCAACCCCTTCTTCCAGGTGATTGCTCAGACCTAAAACAGTCATTCTGACCCTCTCTTTCTCTCACGCATTGAATCCATCAGCAAATCTTTTCCGAGTCCACACCTCACCTCTTGTGCTGCTAAAACCATGGTTCAAATCCTTTTCCTCTTTTACCTGGATTATTTTAACAATTTCCCTGGTCTCCCTGCAGTCACTCTTAGCCTCTGTTTGTTCTCAGCACAGACATTGACCCTATTCAGGTGTCAATCAAGTCACTCTGTTATTCAAAACCTTCCAATTGCACCCTAAATGCCTCAGTGTAAGGCCAAAGTCCTTGTTCATTCTGGCCTCAGTGCCCTTCAGTCACTGGCCTCACTTATCTCCTCTGTCTCTCACCTTTTATCTCCTTTATCTCCATTCCAGCCATACTGGCTTCTTTGCTGTCTCTTGAAAACATCAGGTAAGTTCTGTCTTCTATCACTAAAATGTACGCTCAGTGAGAACAGATTTTTTTTTTTTTATTTACTGCTGGTTCCCAGTGCCTACCACAGCATTTGGAACATAGCACGTACCTACTAAATATTTATGAAATGAGTGAATCCATGTTGAGGATGTAGCTTGGGTCAAATCTGCTACCGTACTTATATTTACCCAATATGAGAATGATGCTTCAGCACCTCTAGGCTTGCCTTGGCCCCTAGCTTCCATTAAATTGTTACCTGTTGTCTTTGCATTGATTTATTCTGTGTTATTTCCTGCTGCTTTGAAATTTGAGCCCTTTGAATGTTTTTCCTGCCTCAATCCCAACTGAGATACCCTTTGCCCTTTCTAATTCTTGAAATCATGTGTACTCTCTTGGACCCAACTAAAGCCTCACTTTTTTCATGACACATTCTTTGACACATTCATCTTCATTCACTTCACTTTGACATCTTCTTTGAACTAGACATTAGGAAAAAAATTAAATCATAGTCCTTATGTTTTAGAACAGTTTAAGATTTACAGAAACATTGAGCAGATAGAGTTCCCATATTGCTTCCCTGATACCTCCCTCCCAGTTTCCTCTGTTATTCACATATTGCATTTCTGTGGTACATTTGTTATCACCAATGAGCCAAAATTGATTCATCTTATTACCTGAAGTCCATACATTAGTTTAAATGGACTTCCCTGTAGCTCAAACAGTAAAGAATCTGCCTGCGATGCAGGAGACCAGGCTGTGATCCCTGGGTTGGGAAGATCCTCTGGAGAAGGGAAAGGCAGTCCACTCCAGTATTCTTGCCTGGAGAATCACATGGACAGAGAAGCCTGGCGGGCTGCAGTCCGTGGGGTCGCAAAGAGCCAGACACAACTGAGAGACTAACACACACGTGTACATTGGTTGTATAGTGTATGGGTTTTGACAAATGAATGATGTCATGTATCCCCCGTTATAGTATCATAGAGAATAGTTCCACCATCCTAAAAATTACCTGTGCTTCACCTATGTATTCATCAGCTCAACCCCCTACTCTAGGCAACCACTGAACTTTCTGCTGTCTCCATACACTTGCCATTTCCAGTATGTCATAGAGTGGGAATCATACAGTTCGGAGCTTTTCCACATTGGCTTCTTTCACTTGGCGATAGCATTTAAGATCCCTCCATGTCTTTACATGATTTGATAGCTCATTTCTTGTTAGGGTTGAATGATATTCTGTTGTCTGTATGTATCGCAGCTTATTTATCCATTCGCCTATTGAAAGACATCTTGATTGCTTCCAAGTTTTGACAGGAGTAGAGCTGCTATAAGCATCCATGTGTGCATTTTTGTGTGGATATGTGTTCAACTCATATGGGTAACTGCAGTACCTAGGAGTGTGATTGCTGGATCCTATGGTAAGAGGATGTTTAGTTTTGGAGAAACCACCAAACTGTCTTCCTAATTGGCTATACCATTTTGCATTCCCACCAGCAATGAATGAGTATTCCTGTTGCTCCACATCCTCACCAGCCCAGCCTAACTTTTAGTGCTGTCAGTGTTCTGGATTTTAGCCATTTTAAGGGCTGTGCAGTGGAATCTTATTTTGTTTTAATTTGGAATTCCCTAATAGGGGCTTCCCTGATAGCTCAGTTGGTAAAGAATCTGCCTGCAATGCCTGAGACCCTGGTTCGATTCCTGGGTAAGGAAGATCCCCTGGAGAAGAGATAGGCTACCCATTCCAGTATTTTTGGGCTTCCCCTGTGGCTCAGCTGGTAAAGAATCTGCCCTGCAATGCGGGAGACCTGGGTTCAATCCCTGGGTTGGGAAGATCCCCTGGAGAACGGAAAGGCTACCCACTCCAGTATTCTGGCCTGGAGAATTCAGGTCACAAAGAGTCAGACACGACTGAGCGGCATTCACAATGACTTACGATGTTGAGCATCTTTTTGTACGCTTGTTGTTATATGTATATCTTCTTTGAGAAGGGCTCTATTCAGATCTTTTGCTCATTTTTATTTTTTAATTAATTAATTTTAATTGGAGGATAATTATTTTACGATATTGTGATGGGTTTTGCCATACATCAACATGAATCAGCCACAGGTATACATGTGTCCCCCCTATCCTGAAGCCCCCTCCCACCTGCCTTCCCACCCTATCCCTCTGGGTTGTCCCAGAGCTCAGATCTTTTGCTCATTTTTAAATTGGGTTGTTTTCTTATTGGTGAATATTAATAGTCCTTTGCATATTTTAGATACCAGCTCTTTATCAGATCATGTTTTCCAAATATTTTCCCCAGTTATGGCTTGTCTTTTCTTTCACTTGTCTTTCACAGAGTAGAGGTTTTTCACTGAAAACTCCAACTTAATCAATTCTTTCTTTTATGGATTATGCTTTTGGCATTGTACCCCAAAAGTCATCAATGAACCTAAGTTCACCTAGATCTTCTCCTTTGTCACCTTCTAGAAGTTTATAGTTTTGTGTTTTGCATTTAGGTCTGTGATCCATTTGTGTTACTTTTTCTGAAAGATATAAGGTCTGTGGCTAGACTTATTTGTTGCATATGGATGTCTAATGATTTTAGCACCATTTTTTTAAAAAAGACTTGTTTTTCATTGATTGCCTTTGCTCCTTTGTAAAAGATCATTTGACTATATTTGTATCGGTCTAATTCTGGTCTCTGTTCAGTTCACTGTTGTATTTATTCTTTCATTAATACCACTGTCTTGATTACTGTTGCTTTTTTAAAATTATTTTTTTATTGGTGTATAGTTGCTTTACAATGTTGTCTTAGTTTTTACTGTTGATTTAAAGTAAGTTTTAAAGTCAGTCCTCCAACTTTGTCCTTCAATATAGTTTGCTATTCTGAGTCTTTTGCCTTTCCATATAAACTTTAGAATCAGTTTGTCAATATCCACAAAATAACTTGGCTGTATTTTGATTGAGATCACACTTGAATCTATAGAACAAGTTGGGAAGAAGTGACAATTTATCAGTAATGAATCTTCCTATCCATGAATGTGGAATGTCTCTGCATTTAGATCTTCTTTGATTTCTTTCATCAAGGTTTTGTAGTGTTCCTCATAGATACTGTACATATTTTGTAAGATTTATGCCTTAGTATCTCATTTTTTTTCATGCTGATGTGATACTGTGTTTTTAATTTCAAATTTCAATTGTTCATTGCTAATATATGAATCTCCCTTTAACCACTGCTTTTGCTATATCCCATAAATTCTGATAAGTTGTATTTTTTTCATTAGTTCAAAATATTTAAAAGTTTCTCTTGAAACTTCTTTTACCCATGTGTTATTTAGAAGTGTGTTGTTTAATCTCCAAATATTTGGGGATTTCCCAGTTATTTTTCTGTCATTGATTTCTAACTTCATTGTTAGAAACTTGTTAGAAACATTGTTAGAAACTTGTTAGAAACCTTGTTAGAAACTTGTTACAAACATTGTTAGAAACTTCATTTCCTCCTTCATTAACTTCACCGTGGTCTGAGAGAAGACCCAGTGTGATTTCTACTATTTCAGATTCGTTATGGTATGTGTTATGGGCCATTCTTGGTGAATGTTCCATGTGAACCTGAGGTCTTATGTTAATCTGACTAGGGGCTGAGCTGTTTTTAATGTTTGCTGCAGCTGTTTCCGGAGAAGGCGATGGCACCCCCACTCCAGTACTCTTGCCTGGAAAATCCCATGGACGGAGGAGCCCTGTAGGCTGCAGTCCATGGGGTCGCTCAGAGTCCGACAGGACTGAGCGACTTCACTTTCATTTTTCACCTTCATGCATTGGAGAAGGAACTGGCAACCCACTCCAGTATTCTTGCCTGGAGAATCCCAGGGACAGGGGAGCCTGGTGGGCTGCCGTCTATGGGGTCGCACAGAGTTGGACACCACTGAAGTGACTTAGCAGCAGCAGCAGCTGTTTCAGTTTCTTCTAGTAAACTTGGTTGATTCCTTTGTTATCTTTGAGTTTCCCTAAGAACTCCTCCTTACATAGTTTGTTTCTCAGCTCTTTTAGTTCTAATCAACTATTATACTGGAGCCCTATTGATGTGGTGGTAATGTGTTAGGGAGGGGATGCATTCTGTCATCTTATGATTAACTCCCAAATTTTTAGTGGGCCTGAGTCCCTGGGCTATGATCTTCAAAAGCCCGTCTTGGTTTTGTTTTGTTTTGTTTTTTTTTCCCTCCCTTTAGGTGATACAGAAAGGTTAGAGGGGACTGGCAATGGCTAATAGCCCCTCCCCCAGGTTCGGAAGCGCTTGAGTAAGGTAATTTCCTTTAGAGAGCAGGCATTTGTTACAGAGAACACTGTGTGTATTTTAAAATGATTGTGTTTTACAACCTCCAGCAGGAAAATGGAGGGAATTTTTCTCTGAACTTCACTCTGAGAACCTGGAGTGGGGGCAGGATGGGGGGGGGTTGGAGGGGGTTGGGGGGGTGGGGGGAGGGCAGGCTGGTTCCCAGAGGCAAAAGCCATGAAAATATAGGACTTAGCCCAAGATTGATTCCCCCAGGAGTTTTCAACTCTCAAGCTAGTCCCACTCAGCCTCAAGCAATTCATCAAAGCTAGCATTTAAGTATTCCTACCAATAATTGGCTCCAGTGGCTTCTGCCTCAGGTAACCTGAGCTTTGTTGTGATTATCTGTATTCACCTGTCTCTCCACATTTGGGACAAGCCATTTGCCTGGTAATGTCAGTTCTCTAGGTCTAAGAAAAGTCATTGCTTTTCTGTTGCCTCAATGTCTTTCTTGTTTTAAGGCTTGGAATGGCAATTTCTAAGCTCTTACTCTACACTTCAATTTCTAAGCTCTACACTTCAGAGCTTGATATTAAACATTTGTGTTGGAATTTCTTTTGTACTTGGGGTTTGAGTGTCCGGATTCATTTTCATAGTCCAAACATCACCAATAAGCCTGCACAGGTGGAAGTATTAATGCTCAAGGTCAGTTCAGTAGCTACTTCATAAAGAGATAATCACATTATTTTCTCTTTATCCTTTAAGAACAAATAAGCATGTGATCTTATGGCAGACACTGGGTTGGCTAACTCCTCTTCCATTCCCAGCCTCATTCTCTCCTGCTTGCCTCTACCCTAGAGGCTGCAAAATCTAAATATGCACATTTCCACCCCCTACTCCCCAGCTAGAATGGCCACGTGACATATTTCTTTGCAATTAAGATGTAAATATGGACAGGAGTTGGAGCAAGCTCTGGGAGTTGGTGATGGACAGGGAGGCCTGGAGTGCTACAGTCCATGGGATTCCAAAGAGTTGGACATGACTGAGCAACTGAACTGAAGATGTAAACATAAGTTACTGGGAAGTTTCTGGGGAAGCTTTTGCTTTTTTTGAGAAAAGGGGACAAATTTGGCTGATGTTGCCTCTTCTTCTGTAATGCCTGCCTTGGCAGTGGATGAGGTGCCGAAAGCTAGGAAAACCATGAGAGGGGAGCCAAGAAAATCACAGTGGTATCACTGGACTGTCACCAGCAACCACCTACCACCAGACTTATTATATGAGAAAAATAAACCCCTACTTGATTAAGCTTTCCCTATATAGCTTTTCTATAACCTGCAGCCATATGCACTTCTAACTGATGGAGCACCTAACTGATGGAGCTGGAATCTGGGGTGCAAAACCAAGAAATCAGTCTAATAGATAAACATGAGGAAAAGCAGCAGTAAGTTTTGTTACAATGAACAAGTGATGCTGACACCTACCCTATTCAAAGAATGAAAGGAAAGATTAATCTTAATGTTGAAATAATGAGGGCTAGAGCTTTGACTCAGAGAAGGCAATGGCACCCCACTCCAGTACTCTTGCCTGGAAAATCCCATGGGCGGAGGAGCCCGGTAGGCTGCAGTCCATGGGGTCGCTCAGAGTCGGACAGGACTGAGCGACTTCACTTTCACTTTTCACCTTCATGCATTGGAGAAGGAACTGGCAACCCACTCCAGTGTTCTTGCCTGGAGAATCCCAGGGACGGAGGAGCCTGGTGGGCTGCCATCTATGGGGTTGCACAGAGTCGGACACGACTGAAGTGACTTAGCAGCAGCAGCAGCAGCAGAGCTTTGACTGCCATTTGTTATCTACATATGTTACATGAGATGTGGAGGGAATATTGATTCTGTGAAGTTCAGAGTACCAGTGACCAAGCATGAGAAAAAGGCAGTTTTCATGGAGGTGGGGCTTGTAGCAGTATCCCAGTACTGCACAGAGGGAACTAGTCTAAGCATGGATTGCTAGAGTTTTCTGAATTTGCCAGTCTTCTTGGGCAAGTTATTTAATCTGTGTTCAGTTTCCTTATTTGTAGTGAAAGTGAAAGTTGCTCAGTCATATCCGACTCTTTGTGATCCTATGGACTATACAGTCCATGGAATTCTCCAGGCCAGAATACTGGAGTGGATAGCCTATTCCTTCTCCAGGGGATCTTCCCGACCCACGAATCAAACGGGAGTCTCCTGCATTGCAGGTGGATTCTTGACCAGCTGAGCTACCAGGGAAGCCCTTATCTGTAAAATGGGGATAATAAATAGAATGCAGCTCAGAGGGGGCATTGTGAGCATCAAAGGAGATAATCTATGTGAAGAGCTTAACCAGTGTCTACAAACAATAAGGGCTGTATCAACTGTGTTAGGACTGGGTTGTGGGTGTATCCTCTGCTTGCTTTGCCATTACCAGCCACAGACTTAAAAACTCTGCCTTGCCCTGCAGAGCAGCACACCTGATGGCTTGTTCTCCTGACATCAACGGAGTACTCCAAGAATGGCTCTTATATCAGGACAGAGACGTATTTCTAAGCTATGATGGACCTTGGTTTGATCATTCATTGGAACTTGATAACTTGCCAAAGTTAAGTGAACTTTCATCTGAAAGGCAGTAAGCAAAGTCCTTCAGAAGTGTGAATTTGTTGAGTTACAATCACATTTAGAGTTCTGCTGGGAATTGACTGAGTTTGGAGGTCTGTGTGTCCTTTTTGAAATGGGGAATATTGTCTGTCTCCACTCTCCTGGCATTTTTCTCATCCTCTTCATTTCTCAGAGAAGATTTACAGCTGTTACTGACCATTACTGTACTGCAGTACTGGGTCAGTGCATGTTGCAAGTGTAACTTTGTTTATCAGTATGATGACATTTGATTATCTATCACTTAAACCTAACAAATATTGACCTAACTAAAAGATTTTATTTTTATTTCATTATCACATGTAATAAAAAGTCTGGAGACAGGTTGGGTGGAGTGGCTATGGGAGCTCCTTCTGCTTCACACTCACTGTCCTTGATGTTGCCATGCTTGCAGGTTGACTGCTTCTCCTCCAGGTCTTGAGCTTACATTCTATGCAGGAAGAAGAGGGAAGAATAGAATGCACAAGGCATATGCCAGCTGCTCGTTTCCCCACTCCCTAGTTTTCAAATCAGAAAAATAATAACTTTCTCAGAAGCCCTTGTAGACCTCTGCCTCCATCCCATTGCCCAGCATGATGTTACCTGGCCATGCCGAGCTGAAAGGAAGCCTGTAGCTTGACATTTTTTAGCCAGACACATTACTGTGCTAAACAAAACTGGCCTTCTTTTGGAAGAGAAAATTGTGAGTGGTGTGGGTATGCAGCTAGCCGCGAGTGCCACACCCTGCATCCTCAGTGTGGGCTGTAGAACAGTAATAGCTGGGGTAACCGTGGCTCACAGTTGCAAGCTAGTTGACAGAGTAGACGATGTGGGTAAAAAGTGTGGAGATTTTTGTTCTCGGCCTCCATGAAAAGGTTGCCTATTTTGAAGGAGTAGAGGAAAGTCCAACGTCAGAAATAGAATCTGGGATTGTTATATTATAAAGCAACACTCTAGAGCTTTCTCGCTCCTCTCTTTAATGACAAACCTGCCTTTTCAGAATTAACAAGAAGAAATATTTTCCATACCCTTTTGTATCTAGACAGAGCTGGGCTCAGACTCTTCTTGTCGAACTGACATGAAAATATTTCAACTATTTAAAAATTCAGGGTACAAGTGAAGACTGAGGGTTGTTAACAGACAAAAGGAGATTAAAAAGATATGCTGACAAAATGCAATGTGGTATTCTGGATTGGCTCCTGGGAGAGAAAAAGGAAGGTAGTGGGAAAGCTAGTGAAATCAGAATAAAGTTGGTAGTTTAGTTAATAGTAACATGCAGAAATTGGCTTCTTATAGTTGTGACAAATTCAAGGTGATGTGATGTGTTAACCTTAGGGGAAACTGGATGTATGGGAACTCTAGATTACCTTTGTAACTGTTTTGTGAATTGAAAATTATCTCAATATTAAAAATGCATTGAAAAATTAAGGGAATGCTGGAGGAAAAAGTTGTTACATGACAAATGAAGTATTTACACTTCCTTAGTAGCCACTGTAGTTAGAATGAGTGGGATCCAGATGTACTGGAATGAGCCTAAGGTATTTTTCACAGCTAGAATTGATGCATGTCCAGAAAACATGGGAGAAAGGTCACCATTAGTCTGTTTTTCATGAGAGATGCAAAGCCTGATAGGAAAAACTTAGATTTGGAGTAGAGAGATCAGGCAGATGTTGTCCAAGGACTGAGGCCACCATGGGACAGGACTGATTGTTAGTGTGGTATTAGTCATTCAGATTGTTTCCTGGTTCTAGAAACCCTAGCATCATGCCAGAATTCTAGATATAAGATATAGTATGGAATTTAGAAAAATGGTACTGATGAACCTATTTGCAGATCAGGAATAGAGACGCAGACATAGAGAATGGACATGTGGACACACAGACGGAAGGAGAGGGTGGAACAAATTGAGAGAGTAGCATTGACATATATACACTGCAGTGTGTAAAATAGATAGCTAGTGGAAAGCTGCTATATAGCACAGGGAGCTCAGCTTGGTGCTCTGTGATGACTTACAGGGGTAGGTTGATGTTAGGAGGGAGGGGATATATGCACCCTTATAACTGATTCACGTTGTTGTACATCAGAAACTAATACAACATTGTAAAGCAATTATACTCCAATAAGAAAGTAAAAAGTGAAAATATTAGTCCCTCAGTCATGTCCAGCTCTTTGTAAACCCATGGACTATAATCTGCCAGGCTTCTCTGTCCATTGGATTCTCCAGGCAAGAATACTGGAGTGGGTTGCCATTTCATTCTCCAGGGGATCTTCCCTACCCAGAGATTGAATGTGGGTCTCCTGCTTTACAGGCAGATTCTTTACCATCTGAGCCACCAGGGAAGCCCCTAATAAAAGCCTCCAATAAAAACATAATAAATGCAAAAAAAAAAAAAGATATCACCAAAAAAAAAAAAAAGTGAAGCAGTAGAAGAGCTCTTAAAGCTGAACTACTGAGGATGGAAGGTATCAGCTACATTGAGCCCATGATTTTTTCAAGTGATGGACATAACTCTGGCTTTGTTAGCAGTGATGGGCGTTCCATCTTCAGTTTGATGGTCACAGGACCTTTAGCAATGGCCCCGAGCATCAGTGACCTAATGGGAGGCCAGAGGTATTAGCAGTCATGTTTCCAGTTAGCTGTGGTAGCATAGTTTTAGTGATAGGAGATCTAAATACAGGAGAAAGAAATATAAAATGCCTCAGGAGCCAAGAAGGCTAGTTCTAAGAGATCACATGAGGCACAGTCAGGGACTCACCAGAAGTATTTTTGAGAAGCTGAAGAGGCCAAGATTTTCTCAGAATTGTACAGGAGCATGATCAGAGTCACACTAATATACAACTGACATTTGGACTCTCTTTTGACACCTTGGTTGATGTGACCTGAGAATCACAGTTTATGTGAGAATGCATTTTGTAATGCTTCACTATAGAATAACAACACTGTAGAACTGATTGCTATTTGCTGGGTTCTTTTAGTGTGTGAAATCTGACTTAGGGATGCTGACCAAATACAATATGATGAAAAAGGAAATGAAAATCACTTTGGCTTGAAAGATGTGTCCTTGAAAAATGTTACTTTCCCCAATAAATGGTGATCTTGCCTTGTAAGAAAGAAAATAACAAGCTACATGTTAAGCACACTGTTATTATTCATGGAAACTGACCAACTGATTATTCAGGAGAAATTAATTCTTCAGCACCAGGGTTTGGGGCTGGTGTAAATCTGATCACTGACAGGTCTTGTGATAAGACTGTGAAGAAAACCAAAAATGTTACAAATCTTGTAGTTTGTAAAATCAGGGGCTTCTTTATCATGAATTTCTGTAGTGCTTGCAATAAACCTAGCAGAAAATTGGGCAGAGTTTTTTAATGTAACGCCAATTTGCAGCTTAAAATAATATATTCCCTAATATTAGTGGAGTTACAAAGTCCTGGGAGTGGAGAGAGAGCCTTTGGACATATAGGTCCTAATTCCAATCTCTCTACTTCTCTTTTTTAAATTTAATTTTTATTTTATATTGGAGTATAGTTGATTTATGGGCTTCCCTGGTGGCTCAGTCAGTAAAGAATCCACTTACAATGTGGGAGACCTGAGTTCAATCCCTGGGTTGGGAAATCCCCCAGAGAAGGGAATGGCAACCCACTTCAGTATTCTTGCCTGGAGAATTTCATGGACAGAGGAGCCTGACAGGCTACATTCCATGGGGTTGCAAAGAGTTGGACACAACTAATACACACACATAGTTGATTTATAACATTGTGTTAATTTCAGGTGTATAGCAAAGTGATTCAGTTATACATATGCATATTGATATATCCATTCTTTTTCAGTTTCTTTTCTCATGTAGATAATTACAGACTGTTTTTAGAGTTACCCTTGCTGTACGGTTACTGGTCCTTGTTGATTATCTCTTTTATGTGTAGTAGTGTGTGTATGTTAATCCCAAATACCTAATTTATCCCTCCCCGGCCCCTTTTCCCCTTCAGTGACCATCAGTTTGTTTTCTAAATCTGTGAGTCTGTTTCTGTTTTGTAAATAAGTTCATTTGTATTATTCTTAATATTCCACATATAAGTGATATTATATGATATCTATCTTTCTCTGTCTGACTTACTTTACTTAGCAAAATAAGCTCTAGGTCCATCCGTGTTGTTGTAAATGGCATTATTTCATTTTTTTTCTTTTTCATTCTTTTTAATGGCTGAGCAGTATTCCATTGTATATATGTACCATACCTTCTTTATCCATTCCTCTGTCTATGAACATTTAGGTTGCTTCCATGTCTTGGATATTACAAACATCACTGCACTGAACATTGAGGTGCATGTATCTTTTCAGATTATGCTTTTCTCTCAGTATATGCCCAGCAGTGGGATTACTGGATCATATGTCTCTCTGCTTCTCTTGAGGCAAACAGACACTGAGACCTCCAGCTATTGGGTGCAAATGAAGCTTTGGACTCTGTGGAAGCTCCAGTGGAGAGAATTGGTATGGGACTTTCTTCTCCATGGGCTGTAGAAATGCTTGTAGACCAGCATGCAAGAACCATGGTCTGAGGCGGAGGACACTCTCCATCCTGGGAGAAGCTGGTGATTCGAGCCAAAGGCAGACTTCAGTGGCTGCTTGCAGGGCACTGGAAATCTGTCTGCTTCCAAATTCTTGACCTGGGGACTGAGTCTTTTTCACCTGCCTTCACCCGGAGGACTGATTCAACTTTATGCTCTCTAAAATCCAGAACTCAGCCTCAAAGAGGGGACAACAACAATAAAATAACTACCATCCCAGGAGCCTAGCAGCCAGAGAGGAAGATCCATAAGGATGCATCCCAGTCAGCAACCTGCTGGAAGGACACGGGACAACTCAAATAGAAAATAACTAGAGCATTTGAGGCGACTCAAGAGTAAATTAAAAAGAAGTCTGAAGCTCTGTGAGTTGATTTCCCAACTACATCACGGGGAGAGAACAGTCCCTGTTGAGATCCAAATTTGTGGCCTGGAACATCAACTCAAAACACACAAAAATAGAGAGTGATGGAAATCATGAGAGAAAAGAAGGACAGAGTTGGAGGAGAGATTTAGGAGATTTAATGTGCAAATTAACAGAAGTTCTGGGAGGAGATAAAGGAACAGGTGGATGAGAGTCCACAGTAAAGAAATGAGAGGGTGACCAGAATCTATAGATTGAAGGAGGTCACCAAACTCCCGAGTGGGTGATGGGAAGAGTCACCAAGGGGAGATAGGCTGTCCAGGACACCAGAAAGCTGGAGGATGAAGTATTGGGCAGGGACACCAGGGCACTGACTGTGCTCCTGAAAGGTCCCAAACCCCAGTCAAGACCCACAGAGCTCATTGTTTATCAACATTTCCTTAAAGGAAAGCACATTATACAAGTTGTCCAGAAGGTGATGTGAGTTTGAGACTGGAAGGGCAGTGGTGGAGAAACTAGCCAGCTACTTTCCTGATCGGGGAACCCTGCCTGCATGGACAATGCCACTGTAAACTGTGCCCATACATGGAACATAGAGGCCAGGGAAAAGCCAGGGCAATTTAGGCTGCATCAGCTCCTGTACTGTGGTAACCATTAGTGCTGTTTACCAAATAATTCGAATGCTCTCCTGTTCTGGGAACAGGATAGTAAATTACATTGCTGCCCTCTATTTTTGTTTGTTTGTTTTGGTTGATTTTATTTCTATTAACAGCAAAAAGAGAGTTGGAACCCTGAAGGGGAGGAAAGCTTGATGTTCAGGCAGAGGCCTGAACAAGTATCTCAGTTGGATGCCCCAATTCCTGTATGAAATGAAGGATGTCTTGAGGACCACCTTGAGACCCTAACAAATGAACAGTTAAGCTGAATTTTCAGGCAGGGTTTGATAGTGACCAGGCTTTTAGAAGTAGAAAGTGGTGACAGCAGAGATGATAAAGCTTTAACTTTCATGGAGCAAACTCTTGCAAAAATGGTGCAAAGTACAGAGATTATGAAACAAGGGGATTTAAGTCAATATCTGAAGTTTTAAATATAGGAAGGGATAATAGTAATATCAATAGAGCTTTAAATTTTTTGCTTTTATTGACTTTCCCTGCAAAAGTGGCTAAGGAGGAAATGAGCTTCAAGTTAAAAAGAAATTTTGTTAGAAGTTTGTTAGAATTTCTTCTTTGAAAGGATTCTTTAAAGGCAGTTGGAATCTTTGAGCTCTGTGATTTATGTGAGTGAATTCTTTTGTTTTTAATCGATGGTCAGAGGACAAGAATTCAGAAATGATTTTCTTCATGAAATGTGACCCTCCACCCCCTGCCCAAATATGTACATCTGAATAAGACATAAAGCTTCCATTGGCTAATAGTACAAAAAAAAAGTTTCTGACATTTTTCTTCAAAGACCATGAGTGTATGCATGAATTTTGGGCAAGTAGATCAGACAATGTTTGGACTTTTAATAGACTTGAGCAATTGATCCCTAAGTTTCAGTATTTACATGATAATCTGTGCTAAGTATACTGAACTGAAATGGCTTTCAGCCAATTTATCTAAATGGTTAAGATAAATATAACCTTTTAAAACAAAGCACTTTATTTTACTTCAGACATGACTTTATTTAAGGGAGAAGATGGTCCTGCTGGAGTGGTATGCAACTGACATTGGGAGGAAGGAGGTGGTTGTTGTTGTAGATAAACCCACATAGTTGTTATTGAACAGTTCCTCTCTAAGGCTGCCGTCTTGGGAAAAGAATAGTTTGTTTCCTTTTCTTTTGCTTTCTTCCTCTTCGAATGTTTCAACATCTTGACTTGAGGCTGAGGTATCTGAGCTGGTGAGTAGAGAATTTGGACTATTCCTTTAATAGAAGGTGGGGAAGCACACATTGTAAAAGATGGGAGCGGTGTTAAATGGACAGGATGGGACAGGATGGAAATCTATTGTGTTCATGGTGCCATAGGAGTTCTAGCAATGGGCACATGGGAGGGGAGAGTAGGAGGAGGAAATCCCACAGGAGGTCTGAGAACTCCCACTTTCCCACCCTGCCAGGTCACAATGGGCTCCTCCTGCTTGCACAGCCATGGTGAAAGATGTCATGAATCAGAAAGGCAAAGGAAGTCACATAAGACCTGGTGGAAGAGAAGCTGCTCCTCAGTTTCAGAGCTCAGAGAAGAGACTGAGCGTGGGCACAGGGAAAATGTAGAATTCGGGGAAAACACTGTTCAGAAAAGTGAACTCTGGGGAGCCAAGCTTGACTGAGCACTGTCCCCAAAGTCAGTTTGCTGCTGACAGCAGGTGCTGATTGGACATGCAAAATGAGAACTGGTATTACAGGCCACTAGAAAAGAGTTAATCGCAAGCAGTTAAATTGCCGAAGAATACATTACTGGCCCTGGTCCCACCCAAGTTTGAGTAGAATTTCAATTCCTAGTTGGCTTGCTATGGTTTTGGTAAAACCGCATCCCATACTTGAGTCTCCTATGGGTTGTATTCATTAGATCACTTTGAAGGAATAAACTTTGTGCTTTATCACTGTGTTGATTATGAGGCCATCATAGAGTGCAGAATTGGATTATTGTCTTTCTTTGGATTGTTTTTATTTTTGAATGTACTTTACATAAAATACAATTTGCTCTTTTTAGTGTATGGTTCTTTCTATGAATTTTGACAAATGGTTACAGTTGTATAACCATAACCTCTGCCTCTCACACCCAGTCCCTGGCAACCACTCTGATATGTTTTCTTTCCCTAAAGTTTTTCCCTTTCCAGAGTGTCATGTTAATGGAATCATACAATATGTATGTAGCCTTTTGAGTCTGAATTTTTGCACTTAGCAAAATACATTTGAAATTGCATGTATTAGTACTAGTCCATAACTTTGTATTGATGAGTAATATTACATTATGTGCATATGCACATGTTGTTGTCTGACTCTGTGCGATCCAATGGAGTATATAGAGCCCACCAGGGTCCTCTGTTCATGGGATTTTCCAGGGAAGAATACTGGAGTGGGTTGTTATTTCCTTCTCCATGCCTGACCCAGGGATCAAACCCACATCTCCTGCATTGGCAGGCAAATTCCTTACCACTGAGCCACCAGGCAAGTCCCATATGCACGTGTACCAGTTTGTTTATCCATTCACTTTTTTGGAGGCCATTTAAATTGTTTCCTGTTTTGGGAGATTGTGAGTAAACATGATATAAACATTTGCATGGAGATATTTGTATGAATACAGTTTTTTATTTCTCTGAAGTAAATACCAAGGAATGGGATTGCTAGATCATAAGGCAAGTGTGTGCTTTATAAGAAATTGCCAACCTGTTTTCAAAAATGGCTGTTTTATTTTGCATCTCTATCAGGAACGCATGTTGCTCAGCCATTTTTGCCAGCATCTGGTATTGTTGCTTTAAAAAATAGACATTCTAATAGCTGTGTAGTGATATCACATATGGGTTTTAATTTGTATTTCTCTGATAAGTAACTAAGTTCATATGTTTATTATTCACTTGTATATCTTTCTTTGTGTGTAAACTGCTCTAAAATCTTTTCCCTGTTTTAAAAATAAGTTGTTTATTTCTCATGTTATCCTGGATACATATCCTTTGCTAGATATGTAGCTGATCTTTTCACTCTCTTAATGCATCTTTGGAAGAGCAGTCGTTTTTAATTGTGATCAAGTCCAATTTATTTATTCTTTATAGATTGTGCTTTGTGTTTCCTACCTAAAAAAACAATCTTTGCTTACACCAAGGTGGCAAAACTTTTTTCCTTATCTTGTAGAGATAAGGAAAAAGTGTTATCTTCTAGAATTTTTATACTTTGAACTTTTAGGTTTAGCTTTATCATCTACTTCAATTTAACTTTTGTGTAAGGTGGGAGATATGAGTTGAACTTCAACTTTTTGTTCAAATGGATATTGTTCCAGCATAAAATGTAGGGGCTACATTGAAAGATGGGAGGTGAGAGGAAATAAAGGCCTTTATGAGGATAGGAAGAAGAGGGCAGAGTGAAAGTATTCTAAATGTTTCCCCTTCCTGGAATGGGGGAAAATGGGGAAGGAAATGGAGCATTTTGATGGAGACAACATTTGATATCTTATCTTAAATAAATAAGATAAATAAATATATTAATTAGTAATATAATGTAAAAAATATGTGTGTTAGAAAGAAAAATAGCAAACAGCAATGTAAAATAAATAATAAATATAAAGCTAGATGCTCAATGCAAAGCATAGAATTAGGCACATCAGACTTTATGTTATATTTGAATGGACTTTTTATCTCTTTAAAATATGGAGACTGAAAACACACTTAAAATGATAATGATTGAAATTAAGTGTATGAGCAAAAAATATTAGGCAAACACAAATAAAAAGAATATAGGAGGGATTTAAAATTAAGAGCACCAAAGAAGACAAAAAAGGACATTATGTAATTATAAGGGGCAAGGCTATAATAAACACAAACATTGAGCTATATGCAGGAAACAACATAGTAACTAAATATATAAAGTAGGGTTGGTCACTGACCTATAAACAGGAAGCATTGGATGGGGGTTCTAGGAAAGCTCTTTAAGGAAGGATGACTTAACTATAAGATCTTTTTTGCCTCTTCCTTTCCTTCTTTCTGCCTGGAATATTGGATGTGATGATTGAAACTACCAGCCCTCTTTTGGCCATGAAGCAACTTTGAGGATGAATTGTGGCACCAAAAATTGCAAAATAGAAAGAGAAAAGAAACCCAGAACATTACTAACATCATAGAGATGCCATATCAGCCCTGAGCTGAAATTTACTGTGTGTGTGTGTGAAAGAGAGGCAGAGAGAAAACCAGTACCTTGTTTAAGCTACTGTCGTACTGATCCTCTTTCTAGCAGCTGAACATAATTCCTGTCTGATACATAGTGGACTTGAATAATATAATTAATAAACTTAAGTTAGTAGCTATATGTGTATTGATAAGTATACTATTTTGTGAGGGCAAAGGGCAGGGGGAATAAGGGGATATATACACTGCCAATCATGACTTGGTCCAAAAACAGACGTGAAGCAGAATTTTAAAAGTAGTTCCTTTATAGATTATACTCAATGATAAAATTTAAATAACATTTGAAATAAATAATATAATGACTCATCTATTTAGATATAAAAAACCTCTCAGATTTCCAAACAATCTTTGGAACAAAAAAAAAATTGAAAACTATTTAGAAAACAATGTGCAATATGTATCAAAATATATATTCTCAGAGTAAAATTTATGCCCTAAATATCCTCATTTTTGAAAGGACCATGAAAAACAAACTAAGTGCTTATTTAAAAATATTGGGGGAAGATAATGAAATAAACCAGAAGAACTAGGAGAAGGTAATTAAGAAAAATAAAAGCTAGCGTTAATAAATTGGGAAACAAAAATGGTAATACACAGGATAAAAATCCAAAAGCTTATTCTTTGAAAATACCTATTCTTTGCTAGACTAAGGGGGAAAAGTAGAAAAAACAGAAATCTTTAACATTTGTAAGCAGAAAGGATACATAAACTTGTGTGTAACATATAGTGAAAGAAGTATGTCAGTATTACATACATGTGTTTGGCAGCAGATCTGAAAACTGAGGGATCACTGATTTCTTTTTAGTATGTGATGACCAAAATTGACCAAAGTAGGTGTGGAAAACTGGGGAAGATCAATTTCATTAAAGAGATTGCAAAAGTGATTTAAGATATATCATGAAGCGACTTAGCAGCAGCAGCATGGCAAAATCCACCAGACAATGTTGGCTAAACTTTCACAAACATCCTGTCAAAAGCTTACCTGAGCTCAAGAGAAAGTAAGGGCAGTTCCCAAAGAATAAACCAAGTAGAGCTGAAAACCAGAGGGGTAAGCTGGAGCTGAAGTTGAGCCTATGGTGTCATTCTGCCAACGTCAGTAACAAAAGGTTTAGAATACAGTGACTGTGGCCAGACAGGAGATAAGTCCATGCGACTGCATGCCATGGAGAGTTAAACTGAGATCCTCAAATAATATTGAGGCAGTCTCAGTGAAAAACGAACTGGAAACACCTATGTGCTCCTTCTCTCTCCTGTCTTCAAGCTTTCCCCCAGAGTTAACTATTCCTTGGGATTATGTTTTTGTGTTGACACAAATACCTGTTTGTTTTTGAGCTTTATGAAAATGAAATACTAAAATAGTCTTGTGACTTGCTTTTTTAAAAAAAAATGCAGTATTGTGTTTATAAGATTTATTCAACAATCATTGTCTAAATTTACAACCATTTGTCTTTATTCACCTGTTGCTAGAGTTTTTTTCCATTTTTATTGTTTGCTGTTATGAACTCTGTATAATCATGGTGAACATATGCAGGAACATAAACATCTATGCATATATATGTATATGCATACATACATGCTGCTACTGCTAAGTCGCTTCAGTTGTGTCCGACTCTGCGCAACCCCATAGATGGCAGCCCACAGGCTCCTCCGTCCCTGGGATTCTCCAGGCAAGAATACTGGAGTGGGTTGCCATTTATATATATGTAGGCTATATTCCTAAGAGTAGAATTGCTGCCTTACAGAATATATGAATGTTAAACTTTATAACATAATGCAAACTCTTTTCCAAAATGTTTATACCTGTCTAATCTCCCACCAGAAGTTCCCAGTGATCTGTATCCTGATAAACATTTAGTATGACCAGACTTGTTAATTTTTGGCAACCTAGTGGATATTAAATAATGTCTACTCATGATATAATTTATATATATTTCTCTGATTATTAATATGTTTGAACATCTTTTTACATGGTTATGTGCCATTCATTTTTCTTTTCTATGAAATGTCAGTTCAAGTCTTTGCCCAGTTTCTAATTGGTTGTTTGTCCTTTCTTTTTGATTTGTAAGAATTCTTTATGTATTCCAGATATGTTACACATATCTTCTCCCTGTTTATTACTTTTTACTTTCTTTTTTGACAAGTTAATAATTTTCATGGAGTCAAATTTATCAATATTTTCTTTGTCATTGTTTTATGTGTCTTATTTAATAAATATCTCCTTGTTTTTAGTTTATAAAAATATCCTACTATATTGTACTAAATTTTTAAAAATTTTGTTTTTTCATATTAAAATTTTAATCCACTAGCAACTGATTTTTGAGTATGGCCTATGGTAAGACAACCAGTTGTTGCAGCACCATTTGTTGAATAATCTATCTTATTTTTATAGTACCATTTCTAGCACATATCATTTTTATATATTTATGGGTTTATTTCTCCATACTCTATTCTGTTTTATTTTCAGTTCCTTAGGCCTATACCAATATTATATTAATTTTGCTTTATAGTAACTTTTGACATCTGATATAGCAAAGGCAAACCTTGGATATTCTTGAGCATGCACATTTTAGAATGTACCTGTTGAATTCCTTTTAAAAATTTGTTGGGATTTGAGTTGGAATTACACTGAATTATGGATCACTTGACCATGAACAAGGCATCTTTTTCCATTTTGAGGATTTTCTTTAATATCTTAAGAATTTCAAGACAATGAAAGCAGAGTATTAAACCAAGTGCTTAGTTCTTCTTGGTGCAAGGCTCTGTGTAGATTGCACAGGTTGTGTGCCAAAGAGGCTGGCCCTGTCCACATTCCACCTCCTATACTGTCTATGTTATTTATATTTGCATTCTGTCCAAGAGATACTATCAAAAGTTGATAGAACTAGAAATAGAGCTTTAAGTACAATATTTAAAGTTACCAAGGTAACCAGAGAGAGAACTAAAAATAACAAAGATCAACAATCAGGAAGATGAGAGAGGGCCAGAAGGATGTTGTAAATTACATGCTTCTTTCATATCAGGGCTATCAGGGCGGCAGCAGATACAAATCAGGAAATAGATGTCTAAGCATATCATTCATACTTCCAAAGAGCTCAAGAGAGAAATAGCAAAAAGGGATTGCTTTTGAGAGGTGGGTTTCCTGTTGGGAAAGAGTGAGAAGGGAGAGGGTATGTGGCCACATGTCTTTGGATTTTTTGTTGGTGGATTACTGTTTGCATTCATTGCTTTTATAAAATAGAAGTAAAGACAGGGAAAGATGTTTGCTGTTTTGCTTTGCAATAAGCCAATATGCATGAATTACCATAATTCACTCTTAGCTGATTTTGGACAGAGTAAATTTGATTGCTTTTTGAATATGAAAATACAAAGTTTATCATGATTAGATTCAGATGTTTTCTTATTCTCATGAATTGGATATTTATAACAATGAAATTTCTCTGTATTTTATAGTTAATAATGATTTAATCTGAATAGATATTTATCAAATAGAAAGATATTTTATTTTATTATGTGGCTGGTATTTTCAACTTGTATATTATGTGGTTTTCTGTTAAACAAGACAAACTAAGGTTTTTTTAAGACTGGTTAGCTACTTCTGGGGGAGGGGGGTGCATTTTAAAACTAGTTCTAGTTGTAGGAACTAGAGAGTGGTAGTTAAGACTGTGAGACTTCAGTGCTGGAGGTTCAAATCCTGATTCCTCTGCTTACTAGCTGTCAGGCCTCTCGCAAGTTACTTAATAACTCGATGCTTCTGTTTCTCAAATGCAAACAATAATAGTACTCACCACCCAGGATTTTGTGACAATCAAGTGTGATAAAATATGTGAAATATTTAAGCAGATTTGTGAAATTTAACAGATCAGAATTATAAGTTTTTGTCATGTCTTCAGCCATACCATATTTCTTAGAGCTCACATTTAAGATATATGTCATTTCTGTGTCTGAGACAAAACAACTGTCCAGTTCCTGTAAGAGTCATCAGAAAATTGTGCTCTAAAATACCTTTCTTTTTATCTAAGAAATGGAGACAGAAGCCAATAATTTCGTGTATTTTAACTTTTTTGAAAGTCAATTCCAAAGAATCAAAGTGATTTGAATATTTAGTCTTCTACTCCCCTAAAAATCTGAATTGACTCTGTATCCTCCATGGTGAGTAACATGTTTAATAGATAAGCAAAGCCAAAAATCTGGATCAAGTGTTTTGATGGCTCTAAATCCATTTAAAATGCCTTATGATCCAGCAATCCCACTGCTGGGCATACACACTGAGGAAACCAGAAGGGAAAGAGACACGTGTACCCCAATGTTCATTGCAGCACTGTTTATAATAGCCAGGACATGGAAGCAACCTAGATGTCCATCAGCAGATGAATGGATAAGAAAGCAGTGGTACATATACACAATGGAGTATTACTCAGCCATTAAAAAGAATACATTTGAATCAGTTCTAATGAGGTGGATGAAACTGGAGCCTATTATACAGAGTGAAGTAAGCCAGAAAGAAAAACACCAATACAGTATACTAACGCATATATATGGAATTTAGAAAGATGGTAACAATAACCCTGTGTACGAGACAGCAAAAGAGACACTGATGTATAGAACAGTCTTATGGACTCTGTGAGAGAGGGAGAGGGTGGGAAGATTTGGGAGAATGGCATTGAAACATGTAAAATATCATGTATGAAACGAGTTGCCAGTCCAGGTTCGATGCACGGGTGCTTGGTACTGGATGCTTGGGGCTGGTGCACTGGGACGACCCAGAGGGATGGAATGGGGAGGGAGGAGGGAGGAGGGTTCAGGATGGGGAACACATGTATACCTGTGGTGGATTCATTTTGATATTTGGCAAAACTAATACAGTTATGTAAAGTTTAAAAATAAAATAAAATTTAAAAAAAATCAAAATGCGGTTTCCAACAAACAAACAAACAAACAAATTCCACTATGGTATCTTCTTTGACCCATTTTCAGAAGTCTTAAATTTCCAAATAGAGGGACTTTTTTTTTTCTTTTGTTAACCCATTGTCTTCTTTAGCAAATGTGACTTATATGTTATTTCTGTAAAATGTAAAGGCTTGCTTTATATTACTTTTCGTAAATGTTCCATTTGTGCTTGAGGAGAATGTTTATTTTTTAATTATTAAATCCATCCTACATCTGTTGAATAAGTAAAAAAAAATAAATAAAATGACTTGAGATATGTCTAGTAATAGATGGTTTACTTGATTCTTCATTCTGGCAACTGTATGACATTAAACTGCAAAGGTAAAGCTATCTGATTTTGAAAACTTCCTTTCCTTCTGAGATACTGTAGTGGGAAAATACATACTCCTGAGTTACAATTTGTTTATACCCAGCTTAGAACACATCAGTTTGGGAACCTGGCATGATAGACTTATAATTATGCAAAAATCTTCTGCTTTGTATTTTTGCACCCCTAAATTAGCAATTATACTCATAATTAACAAATAATTCAATTCCAACTTATTCTTTCTCTTCTCTTTGCTTTTCATTTCTTTCCCTCCCTCCCTCTTTTTCGTTTTCCTTCCTCCTTTCTGGAAAGAAAAATGCATGTATTCAATTTCCAAAAGAAAAAAAAAAACAAATTAGAACCTCACACCAGTCTGAGTCCCACATAAACTTATTGTTTATAGCAGTATTTAAAAAGATTTTTCTTTGTAATTCTGAAAATATACCCTGAGGAGAATACATATATACAGACTATGAATAGGAAATTAGAACAATTAAAAAATATTGTTTGGAAAGTTTAAGAGATTCTGAAGGATTTGTGAAACTTAGCAGATCAGAATTATAAACTTTTGTCATGTCTTCAGTCATACCATATATCTTAGAGCTCACATTTAAGATATATGTCATTTATGAAAATAACACTGTCTTTGTAAAATTAAGTTTTTACACCCACATCACACTAATGATGAATTACAGGTACAAAATAACATGATAGGTGAATAAGATCTTTCTACTCCCTTAAAAGATCTCATTGAAATGTGAGTATATCTGGGGAGAAAATCTTTATAGTTGTTACTTGAATTTTTTGAGTGGCCTAGGAATGCTTGCTACTATTGAAATCTACCCTTGGGAAACTGACAAAGTTAGCATATTCTGGTGATTACTGTCTCATATGGTTGTTCTCCTCTGAAATACCAATGTAATGAATTGTTGAATTAGTCAATATTATTGGTTTTAGGTGACAGAAATTTATCTCAAATGAGCTTATACAGAAAACGGGGATTGGTTGGCTTCCATAACCTTGGATGGTCAAGGCTAGAGCTAGTTCCAGGCATTCAAACAATATCGTTTCAATTCTCTCTTTCTCTTTCCATCTCTTGGCTTTACTTCCCTTCGTGTTGGCTTCATTCTCAAGTGGGCCTCTCACACTTGGCTGTAAAGACAGCCCCTGGCAGCTCTAGGCTTATAGTGTCCCTGGTGCTTACAATCTCAGAAGAGGCCCTTTCATAACCGTTATCTGTATCAGTCCCTGAAAAAGAGCTGGGCTTGGCTTTATTTATTAAATGTATTCATTCCTGAACCAACCAGACACCTCGATTGACCTGGAGGAGGCACCCTCTCCGGAGGTAGGGGAAGAAGTATTGAGTGGTAATGGATTGTCTCCACAGTGGGGCAGTGGAAGTTTCCAAAAAGAAAAGATGTGTATATAGCACATGGAGCTCTGCTGGATGTTATGTGGCAGCGTGGATGGAGGGGAGTTTGGAAGAGAATGGATATGTATGGCTGAGTCCCTTTGCTGTTCACCTGAAATGATCACAATATTGTTAATCGGCTATACTCCAACACAGAATAACAAGTTTAAAGTCAAAAAGAAAAAAAAAAAAAGGAAAAAAGAAAAGAAAAGGTGTAGGGCAGTGAGAAAACTAACAGAAACTTCTAGGATCTTCCCTTTGACCTCAATGTTCTAAAATTTCTCAATGAGATGACTTAGTATGTTTCTATTTTCTTTCATTATATTGGGCATGCAATGGTGCCTTTCAAGTTGGAAACTCATATCCTTCAATTCTGGAAAGTTTTCTTATATTCTGATATTGCTTTGAAGTTTTTCTTCTATGGAAGATTGCATTTTCCAAAGATGACCATGCCAATATGTCTCCTGTCTCATATACTCATCTTACAATGTGACTTTGACATTCCTCTAAGGAATGGTAGTGTCTGTATTCTCTCCTTTTGAACATGGGTGGGCCTTTGTAACTGCCTCAACCAATAGAATATGGGAGAAGTAACATTGCTCTTCTTCCAAGGGTAGGTCATAAAAGGAAATATGATTTCTGCCTGGACCTTACTTTCCCTCTCTCTATTTCTCCCAACACTTATTGGAATCTAGCCACTACATTGTGAGAAAGCCTAGGCCACATGGGTATACCAGTTGAGAGCCCCAGCTAGACCTTCAGTCAACAGCCAACACCAACTACTAGATATATGAATGAGCCCTCAGATGATTCCAGTCTCTAGTCCTGGAGCCTTCCAGCTGAGACCCAGACATTGTGGAGCACAGATAAACAGTCCCCACTAAGTCCTGTCTGAATTCCTGTCCCACAGAAATCGCAGGAGATAGTGATTATTGTTGTTTAAGCCACCGAATGTTTGAGGAACCTGTTATGTAGCAATAGATAACTAATACATTTCCCTGTTTTCTCTCTGTTCTCTCTATTGCACTGCCATTATTTGCAAGTTGTATCTTAGACTGGTCCTCTAATTTTCTTACTTTTTTTTAATTCTAATATTTTGTTTCTTCACCTTTTTGCTCTACTTTCTGGGAGATTTTCTCAATTTTATATTCCAATCCTTCTATTGAATTAAATTCTTTTTACCATAATATATTTCTAGGAGCTCTTTTTTGTTTTTGTTTTTTTTAATTTTCCTTGTTTATAGCATTCTGTTTAGCATTCTGTTTATATATATCTATATACACTATCTTTTCAGATATCTCTGAGAATATTATTATATAATTTTTATAGCAGATTACTGAGACATAATTCACATACAATTCAATCTTTCAAAGTATAAATTCAGTTTTTTAATGTATATTCAGAGTTGTGTAACAATGATTATCTAATTACAGAAACTTTTCATCAGTCACTGCTAAAACCTTGTACCCATTAGCAGTTTCTCCCTCTTTCCTCCCCATCCCATCCCCTGGCAACCACTAACCTACTTTCCGTCTCTATGAATTTGCCCATGCTGGACATTTCATATAAATGTATCCCTATACTACATGGCCTTTTGTGTCTGGCTTCTTTCATTTGGCATACTATTTTCAAGTTTATCCATGTTGTAGCATGGATTAGTACTTTAGAAGTGTTGTCTTTTTCCTTCATGAATAGTCTCCGCTTTCTTGGAATTTTTTTTTTCTTTCTTATTTTCTTGCTTTGGGTTCTATCTTTCATGTTGGAAGCATTCCATAGATATCTGATAATCCTTGGATGTATGCTAAAATGCTTGATTGGGAGACCAAAAGTCAGTTGAAAGCAGTCATTTGGAGGTTGTGGGTAGACCTTGTCAATGTAGAGTTTCACTGCAGGGTGATCAACTGGGCCATTTTGAGAGCAATTTGAAAAAGTCCTATACTAGTCCTATACTAGTATAATAGTCCTATACTATGCTATGGCTGCTGTAATGTACCACAGACTGGGTGGCTTACACACAAGAAATTTATTGTTCACCAATTCCCAAGACTAGAAGTTTAAGACAAACTGTCAGCAGGGTTGGCTTCTTTTGCAGCTTTTCTCCTTGGCTTAGAGATGGCTCTCTTCTCCCTGTCTTCACATATGTCTATGTGTGTGTCCTTCTGTATATGTCTGTGTCCAAGTTTACTCTTTTTGTATGAATATCAATCATATTGGTTTAGGGTCCACCCTAATGACCTCATTTTAACTTATTTACCTCTTTAAGACCCTGTCACCAAATATACTCACATTCATAATGTGAACATACAGATCTTGTGGGGCACATAATTTAGTCCATAACAAATCCCTTTAGATTTCTTTTCTTGTGATGATCAGATTTCTTCCAAACTTGTGCCTGGAGTGCATAAACCTGGCCACCACCACAGCTCTGAGAACTGAGTAGGGGGAAAGAGCTAGAGGTTTCAGCATGTACCCACTCTGTCTGCTTTCAGGTACAGTACCCTCAGCCCACCACTGTGTCTGATGCCCTCTTGTCTAGAGACCTTCTGTTTTACCCTCTCCAGAAAACAAGCCTTTAGATCCAGCTGGCTTAGGGAAGAGATCTGGAGTTCCAACTACATCCTAAGTCAACTTTCAAGTGACCTTTTCTTCCATCCTTCCAGAAGTACCTGCTTCCACTAATTAAGTTGTCATCAGGGGTGAGGGCTCTGCATTGGAAATTGGGTTATTTGTCAGTTTTCCATACTATTAGTTCAAGATTTGGCTTTCTGGTTTCTACTAAGTCACCACTCAAATGCTTTCTAGCTTTCAAAATTGTATTGCTGTTTTCTCTTCTCCTATTGTTTTTTACTTGTCAGTTTGTACCTTTTAAAAATATTTTTATTATTGTTTTTGTGGGGTTTCAGGGAGAAGTAAAAGCAAATGTGGGTGTTTAATCCATCATCTTTACTCAGAAGTCCCACACATTTATATTTTTAAATGAGCTCACAATATACAGACTGTTCTATAATCTATTTTATCATCAAACAAATTCTAGTGAATATTTATGTTGTCTCTATGTCAATAAATATAAATCTACATCAGTGGTTCTTAAGCTTGGCTGCACATTGGAATCACAGGGTGGTGGGGGTAGAGGGAACTTTATAAAGCTCTAATGTCTGGGTCCCACCTCCAGAAGTCCTGATTGAATGGATATGAGGTATTGTGACATTGGGAATGATAAAATCCCAGACAAGTCAAATATACAGCAAAGTTTAAGAGCCCTTGACTTACACCATTGTGCATCATGCCAGTATCCACAAAAGGGATAGATGGCAATGCATTTAAACAAACCCCTTTCTGTTTCAAATTGTTATTGTAAACAATGATGTTATGAACATCTTTGGACATAGAACCTTATATTTCTGATTATTTTAGTGGCTGTATTCCTAGAAGTACGATCACAAAGGATATGAATATTTATAAGATCTTGGGGTAGAGTTTACCTCAGTTCCTCTAAGTGGCTGGGTCAGTTCAGACTCCCACCAGAAGCATGTGACGGTCCTTGTTTCCCCACACTTAGAAACACTGTGTACCATCATTGACAAAATGTAAAAGAATTTTAAACGTCAGTTTAAACATTGAAAATTAGTATCGTGTTGCTATTTTTTTTCTGATTGGTATCATATTTTTATTGTGGTAAAAATATATACAACATACAATTTACCATTTTAGTAATTCTTAAGTGTATGGTTCTGGAGAAGACAATGGCAACCCACTCCAGTACTCTTGCCTGGAAAATCTCATGGACAGAGGAGGCTGGTGGGCTGCAGTCCATGAGGTCCTGAAGAGTCGGACACGACTGAGCGACTTCACTTTCACTTTTCACTTTCATGCATTGGAGAAGGAAATGGCAACCCACTCCAGTGTTCTTGCCTGGAGAATCCCAGGGGTGGGGGAGCCTGGTGGGCTGCCGTCTATGGGGTCACACAGAGTCGGACACGACTGAAGTGACTTAGCAGCAGCAAGTGTATGGTTCAGTGGCCTTAAGTACATTCACATTGTTGGGCAGCCATCACCAACATCCAGCTCCAGAACTTTTCCATCTTCTCCATCTGAAACTCTAATATTAAAGACTAATTCCCTGTTTTCCCCTCCGTTTGCCCCAGCCCCTGGAAACCACCATTTTATTTTTTGTCTCTATGAATTTGAGGATTCTAGGTATTTCATGTAAGTGGAATCATAAAGAGTCTTTGTGAGGGAGGGGGGGATGATTTGGGAGAATGGCATTAAAACACGTATAGTATCATATAAGAAACGAATCGCCAGTCCAGGTTCGATGCAGGATACAGGAAGCTTGGGACTGGTGCACTGGGATGACCCAGAGGGATGGTATGGGGAGGGAGGTGGTAGGGGGGTTCAGGATGGGGAACACGTGTACACCCGTGGTGGATGCATGTTGATGTATGGCAAAACCAATACAATATTGTAAAGTAAAAAAAAATAAGAAGAAGAATCTTTTTGGCTGGCTTATTTCACTTAGCATAATAGTATTGTGATTTTATTCTCAATGTATTTGCAAGGTGAAGTAACATTTATGCCTATTGTCTATCTGTATCTTACTTTTTGTGTATGAATTGCTTAATCATATGAGGAGCATCCATGAGGAATGATTTTGGCTCAAAGTATCTGAAACCCTTATTAACAGTGGCTTAAACTAATAAGGGTTCATTTTTTCTTCACACAAACAGGAGTCTGGAAGTAACCAGCTGCTGATGGTTTTGGGTCAGCAGCTCAATGATATCACATTTGCAAGAGGACTGCCCAAGCTTCAGCCACCCCATCCTTGGTCAAGGCAGGAAAAATGAGGTAATGAATATGTGTGCCCTCTGTACTTGAATTAAGAAAATATGATTTTTCCTAGAAATGCCTGTCTCCTCCAGCAGATGCTTGCTGGCAAGATTGTGTCACATTACTACCCCTAGGTGCCTGTGATTCAGGAAAAGGACAATGGGATGGGGAATGCTTGCCAAGTTGGATGATTAACAGTCCAGAGTCATTTGTCTATTTATCTATTAGAATGCTTGTCTGTTACTGATTTGGCGTTTCTTTGTATAGTAACAATATACAACCCCCCCTTTTTATTGTATATGTCATATTTGTTTGGCAAATAAATTTTTTCCAGCTTCTTGTGTACAGTTTAGTTTTGTTTCAACTGGCAAAACTAATACAATTATGTAAAGTTTAAAAAATAAAATAAAAAAAAAGAAATTCAAAAATGTAACTACCATCAATAAAAAAATAAATAAAAAAAACCAAAAACATACAGAAGATTGATTATTTTTTTAATTCTTAGCACCATTCCTCTTATTTTATGGTTTCTTATTTGTTCTTGTGCTTACAAAAGCCTGGCCCATTCTGAGAAAAGATGAATATACTTTCATATTTTCTTCTTGATCTTTCATGGTGTCACTTTAATTTTTAAAAGCTGGAATGGTACCCTGTTTGACTTCTTATCTGAAACTGGAGAAGGAGTGATTCAGGGATGTGGGTGCCAAGGAACAGAGAAAACAAATTTAATCTACTACCACTGAAAGTGGGAAAAACAACCCAGTCCTGCCAAGTCTTCAAGAAAATATCCCATGTTACAAGATTCAGTGGTGGGCAGTGGAGGGAGCTGGGTAAGGAAGACTCTTGGTAGCCTGTTTAATGGCAGGAGATGTTTCATGGCAAACAAAGTTCAAATGCTGACTGGAAAGAATATGCAACAAACAAAGACTCCGGTTCAATTTCAGAAATAACAGGTGAGTATGAATATACAAATGGAAACATAGCACAGAGATCAATTTCGCAAGCAGTTGTGCCATGGAAAATCCTGCAAGCCTCATGAAAATTCTGAAGTTTGCTGAGAAAGAGGAATCATAATATAGTTGGAACTGCTGTTAGCACAGTGGTCAAAAGTAGTTTTTATGAAGGGTTGAGAACAAAACTCAGTGGGCTAAGTAAAGCTGTTTCCTATATTCTTCACTAACCTGGGGCTGGACAGTGTTTATGTTCCAGGTGAAAGGACTTAAAGCGACAGCCAAGTGACAGCCCAACCCCATATAATAATGAGAAAATATACAAATATACAAGACATTTTAGGCTAAGAAAAAAGATGAGAAAAAAGATCTTCCCCTATGTTTGCATCAAATCCCATCTGTCTTTGATATAGAAAGATGACAAACTGAAATTGACAATGAACTTCCGAAATTATTTTTCTTTGCTCCAAATAGAATCTACAGAATGGCCTAAAGAATAATCTGTAAATTACCATTCCCTGGCATTAAAAACAGTGACATCATGGTGTCTTCCAGTTATCTTGAGACAACAAGACTACATTCGAGAAAAACTATTGTATGACAATGAAGTATTTCGCCATGATTCTCTTTTCTGTGTTGGATAGATTATTGGATGCTCAAGATCTATGGTGCTTTTGATAAAAATTAATAAATCCGATGAGTATTAACCTTAGAAGGGAACTTTGAGTTCAATCACTTGTTTACTGACCTCTGGTTATCATTTGTTGTACATCATGCCTGTTCTTTAAGACTTTACTTCACAGGTGCTTGTTGATCAAGATGAACCTCCATTTAAGTAATTATTCCTCTCCAGCTGGTCTTTCATAACACTCAGTGTTTTCTCAAGAGTTGAGTGGTGCTTCTTTTCATGTTTTAACCAAGTAGTTTCCCATTTACTGGACTGGCTACTTCAACTTCAGGTCATTTGGGGAAATGTCATGAATTAAGAGCTTTGTTTAAAACTTTTAACCTTTGGATTTGCAGGTAGGCACATTTTTTTTTCAGTTTGCTTTTCTTAGTACAATAGTCCTTGAAAAGATGGGTTAATTTGACATCATCCTATGTATCCATCTTATTACATTTGGTTCTCTCCCACAGGATGCTATTAGTGACTAATGTTACAGGCTTTGCATAATCTGTTTCTTTCTGCTTTTGTCCTAATAGTTCTTTTGATCACAGTTAGATCCAAACAACAACTGGCTTAAGGTGATTTATACCTTTTTAAAAAAACATGTTATTTGCATCTGTATAAAAGAGAGGCTAAGGCACTTTAATAATGAACACATAATAGAGAAAATTGGGGTTTATGATTCTCCAGGGCATTAGCAACAGGTCTCTTTTTGTGTGGTGTCTACCAAACACCCCAGCAACTTCTTCAGGTGCTGCCTTGTGAAATCTTGCAGTCCCCATGTGGATCTGACCTTCAAAACCATTTTCAATTGTGGGGCTTTGGGCTTTGTGGGATCTAATTGCACTTCCTCCAACACAGCACATATACCCTGTAAGTGTACATTTCCCACGCAGTGTCTTTAGGAACCTGGTATCTGCAAGCGCTTGACCTATCTGTCTTTTGCTGGCAGTGGACTTTGGAATAGACAGAGCTTCTGTTTCCCAGCGCTTTAGGCAGGCTCCACACGGCTTACAGACAGCTTTTAAAGGACGGTGCTTGACCTGGAATGATCCTACCTTGCTAACAAGCATGCTCTAACAGTGGAGAAGCAGCCTTCTGTTTTCTGGAGAACTGGTCACTGTGTGTGTGTTCTCACAATGTTAAAGAGGATGGCAACAGCATGGCAGAGCACCTGTGAGATGGTAAGGGGGTCAAGTACATGCTTGATTAATAGAGAGCTGAGTCTCCATTTGTATTCATGACCTCTTTTGCAAAGATGAAATTGAACCATTGCTGTGGTATTGGTTTGTTTTCTGTGAGCCTGGGAGAGACAGCAGTAAGCTCTATGACGATGGTTGGGCACTTCAAGGTGATGGGCACTTCAGGCCTTTTTTTGGTAGCTTTACTTCTTATGTCTTTATTGTCTTCAGGCTTGGTTGGTGGTGGTGCTAGAGCTCCAAGAAAAGGCAGGAAGAGGGGAGGGAGGAGCAAGTTGAGAGATTAGTGCTGTGGTCCAAATTTCACTTAGTTTGTTCCTCAAAGCTCTTATGAAAGCTGACAGTAGATAAATGCTGAAGTATATACCATGTGATCACAATTATGTGAAAAAGACATTCATTGCGGAACAAGGAGAAAAAATAACCCTAAATGTTAACTGTTGTTATCTCATGGGTGGGAACAGAGTTGACGGGCTTTTTTTCTTCATCTTTCTGCATTTATCTGTATTTTCTATGCTGACTATGCATTATTTTATAATACGGCAATCATTTTATAAATTAAAATGTAAAGGAAAAAACTTCTGCATGCCGAGATAGATTTGCCTCTATGCCTTAGTGTAAATATAGTATACCATGAAGTATAATTACTAAATATTTTATGCTATAGCTGGGAGTAAATAACAACATGAAATCTTGGCTCTCTTCAGCATCTTTGGAAGAGCACACACTTAAAGGAAACAAAAGTACATCATTGACTATTTCTCCAAAAACAGCATTGTTTCATAAGTAGTTTAAAAAATTCACTAGCAAATAAACTGTGTTAATGATCATTCAGATATACTGGATGAGGCAAGAATTATATACTCATGCATTTACCAGTTTTATTGAGATGTAATTTACACATCATATAATTGACCTATTATAAGTATACAATTCAAGTGTTTTTAGGATATTCACAGAATTACAAAACCACTACCACAGTCAATTTTAGAACATTGTCATCTCCCCTAAAAGACACCCTGAACCTCTTAGCTATCACTCCTCATTTCTCCACACCCAACTCCCGTAGTCCCTGGTAATCATTAATCTACTTTCTGTTTATACAGATTTGCATGTTGACATATTTTACAAATGGAGTCATGCAAAATATAGTCTTTTGTGATTGGCTATTTTTACTTACATGATAGTTTTGAGGTTCATCCATGTTGTAGCATGTATCAGTACTTTACTGCTTTTTATGGCTGAATAATACTACATTGGGCATCCCTGGTGGCTCAGATGGTAAAGAATGCCCCTGCAATGCTGGAGACCTGGGTTAATTCTCACTGCATGGCTATACCACATATTGTTTATTCATTTATCAGTTGGTAGACTTTTGGGCTTTTTTGTTTGTTTATTGTGAAGAATGCTGCTGTGAACATTTGTGTACAAGTTTTTATGTGGATATTTGTTATCATTCTTCTCAGGTTTATACCTAGGAGTGGAATTACTAGGAATGGCGATTCTATGTTTCACTTTTTGTGTAACTGCTAGAGTGTTCTACAAAGCAGCTGCACCATTTAACATTCCCACTAGCAGTGTATGAGGATTTGAATTTTCTCTACAGTTTCATCAACACTTGTTATTATTCATCTTTCCGATTATAGCTATCCTAATAGGTGGTGTTTCACTGTGGCTTTTTATTTGTATTCTTGTGATGGTTATGATGTTGAGCAACTTTCAACATGCCCTTTGGCCATTTCTGTGTTTCTTTTGGAGAAATGTCTGTTCAAATCCTTTGACCATTTTAAATCAGATTTTCTTTTTATTGTTGAGTTGTTGAATAACGGAAAGGATTTGGAGCCTGGCAATCCTGGATTTGAACTTGAGCTCAGGCACTGAGCGAAGGTAGTCAATAAGCTAGAACCAGTCTTACTGTTTATCACAGAGGACTATAAGGTATGGGGTGTTCTCTGTGAAGGAATGGGGTGTTCTCTGTGACTGCATTTTACAGCATTTTTCACATAACTGAAATGTATCCCTTTGTTTGCCAAACGTTGAAAATTTTCTAAACTGCCTTACATGCTTTCTGTGCTTTATTCCACCTGATTTAACCCTTTCTTGATGACTCCTTGAAACATTCTGTATTGTATTGTATTTGTGGCCCTTCAGCTACTGAGGTGTGGAAGGTTGTTTGCTGAGGCTCTTATGGCTCTTCTAGTGACTGCTTTCCTCTGTTTGGGGTTCATTTTTCAGTGAACTTATTTATCACAGGGTTCTTCCTCCACCCCCTCATTGTTTCTAATTTGACTGTAATTTTAGAAAGAATGGAAGGTAACCAGGGGAAACCTAATAAGGAAATAGCACACATAATTCACAAATAATAGTTTCTGGTTGAAAAGCCTTGTGAAATACATAATAAACTAGCTGCATGCCCTTTGGTACTGCTGTCACATTAAAGGTTCAGGTACGTTTTCACTTCCTGACAAGGTCCAGTTTGAGCTTCAGTTGGTTAATGTTGTTAGAAATGATAGTATCAGGCGAGCGGCACATAGTACTCATTTCATATTTAATAAGGGTTTTAGCTGCATTGTCACTGTTCTTTCAGGTAAATATATGAAATTTAAACATTCCAAACCACCTAGGATCAAATTTTAAGTAACATTTAATGACAAAAATCAACCTAAACGAATCCCCAAACCTTTCATTAAATGGGAAATAAAAAAAGCAGACCCCTATATCAACTTTTAATTATCCAAAGGTAAAACATCTATATTTTCCATAGGAAAATATTACCTTCAAAGTACCCCATTTAGGCACTTGGGTCAACCGAAAATACTCTTTGTTGAAAATTAACGCCTATTCCAGATGATCTTATTTGTGTATTCTTTTTTGAATGTAACCTCACCCTACTTGAAAAGATTTAAAAACATTGCCCTATTTCCAAGGGCGGCTCGGGACTTGGACTGGCATGAGTTAACTACAAGCACTGGGCCCCACTAACTAGAAGGATCTGCTGTGGGGAGCCTTGTGCTGCGGAGATGGCTGGTCTGCAGGTGCCAGGCTGTGGCAGATATTAGTCTGCACTGTTTATCTGTGCAAAATATTGTTCAAGGATTATAGGATTATGTTTTTGCTCATGAGAAACCAGCTTGAAAAATTTCTGACGGTTTCAGTAGATGTGGGGCTTAATAAACAAGCCAATGGAATGCAAGGGGACTCGGCCTGAAATCTTGCTCAAACTGTGGAACCAGGTGTCACACTCCTTGGGGGAACCCGTGACCTAGAGGGTTAATTGCTGGCACCAGCTTGCCTGGAGTGAGTTGAGCTGCAGGCAGGAGGTAGCTAAAGTGGCCCGACCAGACCCGGCTGGGGTGGGGTCGCTTTGAAGGAGCAGTATCTGTTGGGAGGGCTTTCTCCTGGGGAAGGTCGTTTTGGAAACTGTGTTTAAAAGAAGCCCCTGTACCACCATTGCAGGCACACCTTGCTGAGGTCCTGGTTCTTTCGACCCTACCTGATTCCGCTGGACACTGGACATAATTCTTCCATGCACTGCCACATCAGGAAACATTAAACGTGTAGGCTAGGTCTCAATTCTGTGTGTTTTTTTTTGTTTTTTTTTTTCCTTCTGTTGTCTGCTTTCCTCTTGGCAGCACATGTATGCCTATTTTGGATGGTTCATTAGTGCTTGCTAGTGGACATCTGGGGCTCCCAGATTCCCTCTGCATTTCCCAGTGTCTATGATCTTGATGCACAATCAGATGCTTTCCCTACCTGTTCTCTGCTGCCGCTGAAACTGTTGTTCTTGTGGCCACTGCCGTTTGCACCACTGTCTCGTGGCCTCTGCACATCTGTGCCTTGTGCTGTGTTTTGGGTTCAGGTTTCCTCATGTTCCCATATTTGGTCTGTTACCATCTCTCAGTCTGGCTCTGTCCGCACAAAAGGTGGGCCGTAGGTCTCATGACCCTCATGAGAAATCCCACCATGAGTCGCCTGAGCACAAGGTCACCCCTCACCGTGAACACCGCTTTCTGGCCTTAGTGACAGCCCTGACTCTGGCACTGGCCTGCCCGGATGCCACCGACTGAGCAGTGTAGCCCTCTGGCTCGTCGTGCTCTCATACCACATACCCCAGCTTTGCAAACTGCTGACTTCCATGAAGCTCTGTTTCCCACCACAATTCGGTTCTGTTTGTTGGACTCCACTTTTCATATCTCCTCTGTGGCTTTAGCCAGGAAGGACTAGCTGCTTCTGGGCAGCATGCCACGAGAAAGACTATTCCCTCAGGAGCAGCACTTTTTCTACTTCTCATTTTCAAATATTCCTGCTTTAAATCCTCCTTCTCTTCCTCACCATGGCATGAAGGTTCCATTCAGTCTCCTTTTCAGTATACTAACTCTAATAGCAGCTAGGTAGTACATTTATAGTACAAAAGGAAACATTTATAAGAGGTATCAAGATAATCATGATTGCTGCATTGGAAAAACAGAAACAAAACCAAAAATAATAATACAGAGCAGAATGGAATTTCCAAGAGTTTCTGATCTAGGTGTTATACTGGAATGTATTCATGGAAAATGTCACCCAGAAACTCATGTGCAACTGTGAAATGAAATGTAGGGCTTCTAACATGAGATGACCAAATATTCATCAAAACTATCTCTCTAGTGTGTACTTTCCATAGTGTGCTCATTGAACAGCTTCCAGTGGAAGGATTTTACTTTTAACTTCTCCAATCTGAGTTTTCAGTACAAATAAATGTTAAAATTAATGCCCTTTTGGTAGCAGCTTAAAATTGGTAGGTGTTAAATACAGAGGAGCCTCACTTTACAAAACATGTGTGTTCTTAAAAAGCTTTGTATCGATACAATTTTGGAAAATCCAGTCACATCTTAAGGTCACTGAGAGAGCAGGCTATGTAAAGGAACTCTACACTCAGTGAACTTTTACTTGCAACATGAATGACCTCCTTGTATATCTATTGTGCAACTTTGGTTCTTTTAAGGCATAGGGCCCCACATTTTTATTTTACCTCAGTAACTTTATAGGAGAACATTGAAAGAATGTAGCTTCCAGTTTTGATGATTTGCTGATTGATCCACAAGCCAACACACATGAGAACGCTTTAACAGACCTATGCACAGCCTGAAGGCACAGCCTTTTCATTGACTCCATCAACAGCAGAGTTTGACAGGCAGCTTTCTTTTTAGGGTTTAGACTACTTAGGTAAATTTCTAAAGCGCTCAAGTCACTTTTGACTGCTTCCAAAAATCTGTTCCCTTAATATCTGACCTTGAATTTTTGCTGTAGAAAATTATTTACTGAGAGCTTTTAAATGACCACAGCAGTCTTTTTCTTGAGGAAAAAGAATCTAGATAGGAATGCGACATACTTTTTGAAATACACACATATACATGTGCAAACATGTGCCCATACATCTGTAGCCCAAACTTCAGCACTTTCTCTGGATGGAGAAGTGTTGTAGCAGGGCCTCTAAGAAATGGGGGGTTGGGATAATTTAATTTTTATTTGTTAATGTCCTCAACAGGTATTTGTTAAATACCCACTAAAAGCCAGGTACTGTAGTTAGGTGACATTTCCTGCCTTTTGTAGGGAGAAGGACGGAATATAGGTAATAGAGTTCTAAGCTGGGAGAAAGAATAAAAGGGAGACATGTTGGCTTTATGTTCCTTCCCACCATGTTAGATCAGTGGCCGAGGCTGCTTTATCACTACCACAGCTCATGGAATGTTGAGGTTGAAAATAACTTTTCAAATTCACATCCAAAAGCTTCCATTACAGAGGAGAAAACTGGAGCACAGAACGGAGAAATTACTTGGTCAGTGTCACATGGTGAGAAAGTAATAGGGCCAGAGCAAAAATTCATAATAACAGTATCCATCTCATAGGGCTATTGAGAGGATTCAATGAGTTAACATTTAGAAAGTGCTTAGGATAGGGCTTGGCACTTAGCACAGTATTAATATCTGTTAAATAATAATTATAACAGCAGCAACAATAATGTGACTTGCTGTAACTCAAGTGGATCTAATCTTACTTTATTCTTTCTGATGCCTTCAGAGCCTTACAGCAGCCTTCTGAGCTCACCTCATTATTTATTCATTTATTTATTTTTGGTTGTGCTGGGTCTTCGTTGCTGCGAGGGCTTTTCTCTAGTTGCAGAATTAGGGGCTACTCTCTAGTTGCGATGCGTGGGCTTCTCATTGCAGCAGCTTCTCTTGTTGCGGAGCACAGGCTCTAGGCTCATGGACTTAAGTAGTTGCAGCATGTGGGCTCAGTAGTTGTGGTTCCCGGGCTCACAAGCACAGGTTTAGTAGTTGTGGCTCATGGGCTTTATTGCTCTGCGGCATGTGGGATCTTCCCAGATCAGTGATCGAACCCGTGTCTCCTGTATTGGCAGGTGGATTCTTTACCGCTGAGCCACCTCATTTTAGCAAAGTCAAACTGGTCTTATGGGAAGGCATACGTAAATGGTTGGGGCTTCCCCTGGTGGCTCAGTGGTAAAGAATCTGCCTGCAAAGCAGGAGACCCAGGTTCGATCCCCCAGAGAAGGGAATGGCAACCCACTCCAGTATTCTTGCCTGTGTAGTCCCATGGACAGAGGAACCTGGTGGGCTATATAGTCCACAGGGTCACAAAGAGTTGGACATGACTTAGTGACTAAACAACAATAGAATAAATGGTATTAGAATTAGAATCCAGATATTTCAATGACCACAGGTTAGGGAACCACATCCACACACTCTGGATTATGCAGCTCATTCTTGATTTCACCTTCTTTTAAGTTGTAAGCACGTTTGCCCTTTTCAAACCACTTGTGATGTTTAATCGGCTCTCTTCAAGTGATGCTCAGTGCAACAAATGCCTCACAGTACTTATTTTATTTGACCTCGGGGCAGCATTTGATTGTTTGGATTATCCCCTACTAGCTTAAAGAATGATTTCTATGAGTCTGCTTTCTTTCCCTTTTCCTCCCATCCCTCTCCTCCCATCACTCTGGATAGCTCTCGCCTCTCTCTTCCCTGCTCTCTCTCCCTCCTTCCTCTTCTCCTTCTGCCTCATCCTCTTTCTCCCTACCACATGGAAAATTTCAAATGTACATAGAAACAGAATAGTATTATTGCTGTCTCTGCCAACTCAGTATACAGTTAGGTTTATTTACTTTTGATTTTTATGGGTTGTTTTTTAAATTTTAGTTTTCTCTTACATTTATATAAAAATTTTTTTCTTTAATTCCAAAATCAAATCTATGAAGCAAGGCACATTTCCATCCTTGTCTCAGGCACCTTGTTCCTCTTTTCTCTCTAGAGGTAACCATTTAACTTTTCATTTTTGGTTCATCCTTATACTTAAAAAATACATTATGTATTATTCAGGTGTAACCCTCATCTTTACACCTGTGTTTACATCTATGTCCCTTCCCTCCTCACACACATATACTTCAATCAAGTCATATGGAATTATTTGAAGTTGCTCTCTACGTGTGTGTGTGTGTGTGTGTGTGTATGCCTCCGTCTATATATGCCCCTATATATATAGGGGCATATATAGAGAGAGGCATATATATACATAGGGCATATATATATGCCTATATATATAGGGGCATATATATATATATATATATATATATATATATACACATATATATATATATACACACACACACACACACACACACATATGCCTCTCCTGCCTAATTTCTTGCCTTTAACCCCATTTTATACCTGTGTTTATATCTTCTTCCTTGTCCCCAGCCTCTTGCCCATACTATGTTTCAACCATATTTAATTATTTAACAGGCTTCAATGTATGTACTATGCTTCCTATTGCCTGTGAGCCTTCTTAAATGCTGTTCTTTCATGCAAAATCCTGACTGGAAAGAATTCAAGGGAGAATGAGAGGCAAGGTTGTCGGAAACAGACATTGTCAGATGTTGCTAGCGGGATGAATATAGGATGACCTACTACATTTCAGAAGTATTCTATTTATCAGTTCCCCGCCGCCATATGTCAAAAACTATATATATATATATATGCATCCCTCCATTGTTATAGTAGAAGAGCCCAAGTGCTCTGCCATTGTAGACTATCTAAATAAACTATGGAACATCTGTGAGATAGAGGAGGATGCATCTGAAAAAAATAATTAGGACAATCTATGCACTGATGTTGGAAGATCTCTAGGATATGTTGCTAAGTGTATAAAACCATGTATACAGAACAGCACATGTATAAGAAAAAGTGAGGAAGATAAGACTATGCATTCATAAAATACTTTCTTTTTATGAAGAAACACTGGAAGGATAAGAAAGAAAATAATACACGTAACTGCCTATTGAGAGTCAGACAAGGTATAAGAAAAGTGTGGATGGGGTAGGAAGAGTTAATAAAAGAAATTTATAAAAGAAGGAAGAGGCATTAGTATTGAGAGGAGTTGGACAGGATATTGGCAACTTGTGATAATTTTGCTGGAAAGCAGATAGAAAATTGTATTTACAAATGGAAGCTAAAATTCTCATTGTTTTCATCAAATTCAATTTTTAATTTCTTTCATAATGCTTGGTATTTTATTTTTCTTAATATATTTTTATAATTGTATAATATAAAAAAATGTAGTTTAAAAATTATTTTAATTTTTTAACACCAAAAGCATTTTGTATTGGGGTATAGCTGATTAACAATGTTGTGTTAGTTTCAGGTGAACAGTGAAGGGACTCAGCCCTACACACACATATCCATTCTCCTCCAAACTCCCTCCCATCCAGGCTGGCACATAACATTGAGCAGAGTTCCATGTGCTATACAATAAGCTTTTGTTGGTTATCCATTTTAAACATAGCAGGTGTGTACATGACCTTCCCAAAGTCCTTAACTATCCCTTCCCTCCAGCAACCATGAGTTTGTTTAAGTCTGTGAGTCTCTTTTTATTTTGTAAGTAAGTTCATTTGTATTATTTGTAGTTTTTTTGTTTTTTTTTAACAAGTCCTTCTTAGATGCCCCAGATGCCCTCCGCTTTACCCCACTACATTGTGGAGACTTCACTTTCTGTGTGTGCCCTTGTATGAAAAAGTTAGGAAATACTACCTTATGGTACTCTAGTGAGACTGTTTTATATATGGGGAAGATAACTCACTGCAGATTCTTTGGAAGGTCAGGACAAACACAAGAGGTCATTTTCATAAAGATCTCTGGACTTCTTAGAAAGAACTGTAGAGGGGACTGTGGAGGCCAAATTTAGGTCCCAGAGGTATTTGACTCTCAAGGCAAATAGGGGAGATAAGGACACAAAACCTTTAGAAAAATGTGCCCCCTAGAAAGATGGGGAACTTGCCACAATGACTTGGGGGTTGTGAGAAGACTCAAATGTAGGTCTTGAGATTTTATAAAAGCCTTATATAAAAATAGGTTACAGTTCAGCATTTTCCCCCTGACGGTATCATTTTTTTTTTTTCAGCTAAATTGGTAGTTTTTCCTAATCCCAGTTAGGGAAGTCCTAGCCTAATGAGATCTGATCCCATTCTGTTATGAATAAGGGACTGGGTGGAGGGAAAGAAATTAATACCATCAAACAATATATAGGGCTCAGTCCTCTTGTTTGTAAGATGAGTGGATGGTACGATATATTACAAGAGTAAATTTCATGTTCAGAAGAATGTTTGCAAATAGAGGTGGCCTATAGTCCTTGTGCCTACCCCAACCTCTGGCACAGTGAGGGCAAGGTATCTTGTTTGTTTTGTTTACTGATTTAGTCCATGCATTAGAGTAGTCTGGGCACAGAGTAGGTACTCCATAAACTTGTTCACTAAACAAATTTGTTAAAGGAAGGAGGAAATTAAGATTTTACACTTGAAAGACTCCTTATAATTCCTGATCAGAATTGAATTCTTTTTTAAAAATTATTTTTAATGTAGTATATCTAGCTCAATTATTCATATATTTTAAAAAATGTTATTTTTTTGAATTATGAAAGTATGATAATACATTTACAGGAGACTTGGAAAAAACACAGCAAGGTTACATACAGTTCCACTATATATTACAATTTTTTTTAAGTCAATAAATTAAGATTTTTGGTTGGAGTTTCAATATCAAACATTCAAAAATTAATAGAACGAATATACAGAGAAGTAGAGAGATATAGGAGACCTGAAAATCACTGTAAACTGATTCAATATAAATAAGATTTATACAATTTTCACACAACAGTAGGATACAAATTCTATTCGAGTTCCCATAGACTATAAACTAGGAGACACTGGAACATATCCAAGGACATAAAACAAGGTGCAAAAATTTCATGGTCTAAAGGAACTGAAATCTTACAGAGCCTATTCTCTTATCACTGTGGAATTATGTTATAAATCAATATCAAAAGATATTTGAAAATAACCCACATATTTTCAAGTGCAATGTGACATTTACCAAGAAAGATCTTCAACTTTGCCATCAAAAGCCTCAGTAAAGTTAAGTCTGAAAAAAACACAGAGGGTGATTGCAGAGAAGAAAGCACTTAAATGAGAAATTAGTATGAAAATGAGACTAATTTTGAAGATACTTTAAACAAGATCTCATATATTTGGAAATTAAATATCCACTTTTAAATGATGGGTGTATCTACGAAGCCATTACAAGAAAGATTAGAGAACATTTGTAATAGAATAAAAATTAAAAGAGAATTTACCAGAATTTGTTGCTTGCAGCTGAAGCTGCTCAACAGCATCAAATTCTTGATAGTCATCACTGATGAGAAATTTCATTCAAAATGTAAAATCATTGTTTACAATTCAAAATGTACAATAATTGAAACTTTACAAAGAATTCAACTGTTCTTTTCTTTCATTCACAAGTGTAATAATGAGTTTTTGGTAATGAAGTATATTCTTGTATCCAATTGAGTATTTTTACACCAACTTATTCAGTAATATAGAATATCTATGCATTCTTAGAGCAGTCAACATGGGGCTAGCTTGGATACCATTAAAAGGTCATGTCAGCCACAAATGGACAGTAATGTCCAACATGTGTGGACAAAGATTGGGGCCAATGCGTGGAGAAGTGCCAGCCAGTAGCCTCTGTCTGGACACTGCTCTGCTCCCAGCCCCCAACTCTGAGTGCAAGGATAGGGGTGGTAATCCATGTCATCACATGCTGGTTTGCATTCTTGTCCTGTACCTGTTGGGACATGGAGTTGTAAGAAAATCTGCTTGGGCTATGATGAAGATTAGGCCTGACTGTGACCTTTACTACAGGTATAATATCCCAGCTATGGATTATCTCTACAAAACAGAGTGTCTGCTGGAACTTATTACCATATGAACATTGTAGAGAGGCACTGTCCAATAGAAATACAACACGAGCTAGATAGATATATTTAAATGATCTAGTCACATCAACAAAGTACAAAGAAACAAGGGAAATTAATTTTAATATTATGTTTTATTTAAAGCAATATATTTGAAATGTATTAATACATATTTAATATATAATTATTCATAAAACACTTGACATTCTTATTTTTTTCCATTTTAAGTGTTTGAAATCTGGTATACATGTTACACTTAAAGCACACCTCAATTCAGATGCTAAAATTTCAGTGGTTAAAGTGAAATGTGGTCCTATCAAAATAATGAAAATTTAACATAAAAGTATTTTACACTGCTTCAATTTTTACATTTAATTAAAATCAAAGCAGTGAAATAAAACAAAAATTTCAATTTTTCAGTTGCATTGTATCTCAAGTCCTCAATAGCCACATCATGTAGCCAGTGGCTACCATAGTGGACTGCACAAATCTAGAACATTTCCATCATGTTGGACAGTGCAGCTCTACTGGTATGGTACCTACAACCAAAAATCAGGTATAAACGTCATCTGGAAGAGATACGTAATGAAATATTTTTTGGCTATTAACATAGTCATTTAAAAAGTGAATTAAAAATAGTCTTCTCAAAAATACATTTCTCAGACTAAAGTTTCCAGGCCTTTAAATGCTGACTTTTATCTCTCACAATTCACTTTTGGAAAATCTCCAAAATTATAAGCTATCTAAAAGATCCAAACTGTAGTAGTTGAGTTGTGCCACAAGAGGACCTGCAAAGACAAGTTGAGCTCAAATTTCAGCTGTGCTTATCTTATTAAACTGAACTGTAATTAGGAAAACATCTCACTGTCAACATTAATATTTTCACATCTGCCTTTATTAAAATCTGAAAAGATAATCCATGTTTATCTAATTTAAAAATAGCTCATGATATGAGCACTCTAAGTAGCAACTTGAGGTCACCGAAAGTACCATTTCAGTAGGCATGAGGAGACAGTGTATGGTGGTTAAGAACACAGGGTATGAAGATGTACAGGTTAGGGTCAAGTCCTGCTTTGATCCCACACCAGCTTTATGACACAGGCAAGTCTCTTTATCCTAAAATAGAGCTAATTATAGTACCTAGATCCTAGAATTTTTTGAGGATTAAACAAGATAACGTATATAAAGTGCTTATTACCACATACATATTAAGTACCCCCAAATGCTTGTTTTTATTATAGTTATTACTTTTAACTAAGCCTTAATCCTCTTAGGATGTAGAACATTTCTTTGGTAAAGGAGGAACATTGCTTTAATCCTGCCATACTTTGTAATGTTAGTTCTGTGTAGGTAGTGACCGGAAGATTTACATGCAGTAGTATATCAAGACAGGAAATGACTATGTTATATGTATTAAGGGGTTCAGCCCTGCCTGGCTTCTGCGTATACTTGCTCTTCCCAGACTTAGATTGGAATTAAGTTCCCTGACTCCTTCCAAGTACCTGTTTCTGTCCTAGGACAAACTTCCCTGGCTACTAACTTTACAGTTCATGGTCTCATTTCCATCAGAGCCACTCCTTTTTGAAGTTTGGTGCTTGATGCCATGTTCCTGCTGTGACCTTGACCTTAACCCTTGATTTTCTCCCCTTAGCCTGCTTCAAATAACACATTTCCCAGTTTGATCTGCCATCTTCCTGTTGAATCTTACGTCATTCAGCAATGCTCTGTCTCCTCATCTATGAGTAAGAATTTGCTGTGAGTGACCAAAAGAGCTCTGACTACAGAATGTCATTAAGTCACTTTAAGTCACTTACAAATGTATTTGTTTTTTGAATAAGAATATATGCCTTCAGAATGAGTCATGTATGCACTTTGGATTTGCAATATTTTGCTAAAAATTTAATTTAATGTAAATATGTACATCTTTATAATGTCAAAACAGTTACTACCAAACATTTAATAAACTTTTAAAAATCATATGCTCATTATTATCTCCTCTAGAGTAACATCTTATATTTCTAATTGGATAGTGCAGGTGTGCTAAGTCACTTCAGTCGTGTCTGACTCTTTGCGACCCTATGGGCTGCAGCCCACCAGCTCCTTTGTCCATGGGATTCTTCAGGCAAGAATAGTGGAGTGGGTTGTCATGCCCTCCTCCAGGGGATCTTCCCGACTCAGGGATCGTACCTGAGTCTCCTGAGGCTCCTGCATTGCAGGTGGATTCTTTACCACTGAGCCACCAGGGAAGCATAGTCGATTCAGTCATGTCTCACTCTTTGAGACCCTATGGACTGTAACCCACCAGGCTCTTCTGTCCATGGGGTTCTCCAGGAGTGGGTTGCCACTTTCTTCTCTAGAGGACCTTCCCAACCTAGGGACTGAACCCGAGTCTCCTCATTGTAGGCATTATCCTCTTGTAGTTTGAGTAACTTCCCCCATTGCTGCAAAGCTATTACTTGGAGGGATAAGGCTGGACTCCAAGTTTTATGACTTCAAGTATTGTATTTATTCTCTTAAACCAGAATGCTTCCATCACTCACTGTCCCCTATGCCAAAAAAACTGATGTGGGTAAGCTGGTTAACTCCTAACGTCTCCTTAAAGTTTTGAGCCTCTAGGTCTAGATGTCAGATACTAGGTCTTGTTTCCTGGAAAGTAGTGGTGAAAATCGAATTGTTTGTGTTTTTGTTTTTTATGTAAATGGAATCATTCTATCTACATATATTCTTCTGAGATTACCTTATTTCCAATAATATCATGTTTTGAGATTATTTGTGTTGATGCCTATGACTAGTTTATTCATTTTTGTAAGTGCAAAATATTCTACAGTGTGAAAATACCACAATATTGTCATCTATTTAGGTGGACATTACAAAAAATGCCACTGAAAGCACTTTTGTATATGCCTTTTAGTACCTATGTGCAAGAGTTTCTCTTAGGTGTATTAACACTGATACTCTATAGGTCCACACTAATATTGGGTACAGGCTGATATCCATTCTGATTGGTTAATGTCCCTGACTCACTGGTTGTTAAATAGCTTGTTACCTCCAAATATGGGCTTTTCTGGTGGCTCAGTGGTAAAAACCTGTCTGCTAATGGAGGAGACGCAGGTTTGATCCCTGTGTAAGGAAGATCCCCTGAAGGAAGGCATAGCAACCCACTCCAGTATTCTTGCCTGAGAAATCCCATGGACAGAGGAATGTGGCAGAATATAGTCTATGGGGTCACAAAGAGTCAGAAATGGCTTAGTGACTAAACAAAAACAACTACCTCCAAATATATCTAGAAGTAGAATTGTTGGCTCATAGAGGATGTGCATATTTAACTAGGTAACAGCAAATTGTTTTCTAAGGTGATTGTAGCAATTTTTACTACCATTGGGAGTGTATGAGAATTCCATTGGCTCAACCTAATCATCTCATCATCAGTAAATACTTTAGTTTTGGTCATTCTGATAGAGGAGAAATGGTATGTCATTGTGATTTTAATTTGCATTGCCCTGGTTACTAATGTGGTTATCTTCTACTGGTCATTCTCTTTTCTATTTCTGTGAAATGTCTGTGTATGTCTTTTGTCAGTTTTTCTATTATTTTTTTTCATAGATTTATGTAAGGTTCTTGTATTTCTGGATGCTAATCCTTTGTTAGTTATATATATTGGGAATATCTTCTCCCACTTTGTGAATCATTTTATCAGTCACTTTATGGTATTTTTTGCTTTTGGCCAGATATTTTAAATTTTGAAATTGTCAAATTTATCAATCTTTTCTATTATAGTTTGAGCTTTTAATTTTTATTCATTTATTTTTATTGCAGCATAGTTGTTTTACATTACCGTGTCAGTTTCTGCTGTATAGGAAAGTGAATCAGGCACACACATACATACACCCCCCTCTTTTTTGTATTTCTTTCCTATTATTTAGGTCATCACAGAGCACCGACTAGAGTTTCCTGTGCTATATGGTAGGTTCTCGTTAGTTATCTATTTTAACATAGTCTTGTGTATATGTTAATCCCAATCTCCCAATGCACTCCCCTTCCCCCCTTGGTATCCATATGCTTGTTCTCTATGACTGTGTCTCTATTTCTGCTTTGCAAATAAGATCATCTATACCATTTTTCTAGATTCCATATATATGTGTTAATATATGATATTTGTTTTTCTGACTTACTTCACAGTCAGTATCACAGTCTCTAGGTCCATCCATGTCTCTGCAAATGACACAACCTCATTCCTTTTATGGCTGAGTAATACTCCATTGTATGTATGTACCACATCTTCTTAAGCCATTCCTCTGTTGATGGACATTTAAATTGCTTCCATGTCCTGGCTGTTGTAAATAGTGCTTCAGTGAACATTGGTGGGCATGTGTCTTTTTGAATTACGATTTTCTCTGGGTATATGCCCAGGAGTGGGATTGCTGGGTCATGTGGTAGTTCTATTTTTTGTTTTTTTAAGGAACCTCCATATTGTTCTCCATAGAGGCTGTATCAATTTACATTCCCACCAACAGTGTACCAGATTTACCTTTCTCCACAGCCTTTCCTGCATTTATTATTTGTAGATTTTTTTGATGATGGCCAGTCTGACTGGTGTGAGGTGATACTTCATTGTAGTTTTGATCAGTATCTATCTAATAATTAATGATGTTGAGCATCTTTTCATGTGCCTCTTCGCCATCTGTATATTTTCTTATTTGGAGAAATGTCTATTTAGGTCCTCTGCCCATTTTTTAATTGGGTTGTTTGTTTTTTGATACTGGCCCAAATGAGCTGTGTGTATATTTTGGAGATTAATCCTTTGTTAGTTGCTTTGTTTGCAAATATTTTCTCCCGTTGTGAGGATTGTCTTTTGTCTTGTTTATGGTTTCCTTTGCTGTGCAAAAGCTTTTAAGTAGGTCCCATTTGTTTATTTTGTTTTTATTTTCTTTATCTAGGAGGTGGGTCAAAAATCATCTTGCTGTGATTTATGTCAAAGAATGTTCTGCCCATGTTTTCCTCTAATATTTTTATAGTTTCTGGCCTTACATTAAAGTATTTAATCCATTTTGCATTTACTTTTGTGTAGGGTGTTATGGAGTGTTCTAATTTCATTCTTTTATATGCAGGGGTCCAGTTTTCCCAGCACCACTTTTTGAAGAGACTGTCTTTTCTCCATTGTATATTCTTGCCTCCTTTGTCAAAGATAAGGTGCCCATAGGTGTGTGGGTTGATCTCTGGGCTTTTTATCTTGTTCTGTTGGTCTATATTTCTGTGTCAGTACCATATTGTCTTGATTACTGTAGCTTTGTAGTATAGTCTGAAGTCAGGGTGCCTGATTCCTCCAGTTCTGGTTTTCTTTCTCAAGATTGTTTTGGCTCTTTGGGTCTTTTGTGTTTCCACACAAATTGTAAACATTTTTGTTATAATTCTGTGGGAAATGCCATTGGTAAGTTGATAGGGATTGCACTGAATATCTAGATTGCTTTGGGTAGAATAATCATTTTCACAATATTGATTCTTCCAATCTAAGAACATGGTATATATCTCTCCATCTATATATGTCATCTTTTATTTCTTTCATCAGTGTCTTGTAGTTTTCTTCATACAGGTCTTTTGTCTCTTTAGGTAGGTTTATTCCTAGATAATTTTTCTTTTTGTTGCAATGGTAAATGGGATTGTTTCATTAATTTCTCCTCCTGATCTTTCATTGTTAATATATAGGAATGCAAGAGGTTTCTGTGTATTAATTTTGTATCCTGTGACTTTACTAAATTCATTCATTATCTCTAGTAGTTTTCTGGTGGCATCTTTAGGATTTTCTATGTATAGTGTCATCTGCAAACAGTGACAATCTTACTTTTTCTTTTCCAATCTGAGTTCCTATTATTTCTTTTTCTTCTCTGATTACTGTTTCTAGGACTTCCAAAACTATGTTGAATAGTATCAGTGAGAGTAGACACCCTTGATTTGTTTCTGGTCTTAAAGGAAATGCTTTCAGTTTTCATCATTGAGAATGATGTTTGCTGTGGGTTTGTCATATATGGCCTTTATTATGTTGAGGTAGGTTTCCTCTATGCACACTTTTTGGAGTTTTTTTTTAATCATAAATGGATATTGAATTTTGTCAAAACTTTTTTTTAATCTATTGAGATGATCATGTGGTTTTTATTCTTCAGTTTGTTAGTATGGTGTATCACATTGATTGATTTGCCCCATCACATGATCCAAATAAGCACTCTTTCCCCAATGCCTTGCTAAATTTGTTCCTACACCATTTATCACCATCTGATAAACTGGGCATTTAAATAATGTATTTTTTGTCTCTCTCCCTCCACTAGAAGATATAATTTCATAAGAGCTGGGAACTGTGTCTGTTTTTATTTACTGTTATATTCCTGGTACCTAGAACAATGACTGATATGCCATAGAAATTCCATAAGTATTTATGAATGACTACCAACGCTGATAAACAAGAGAGTGTACCACCAGTGGACCAGAAATTATGAGGGATTCCTGAAAGGTAGGAAGTGAATAAGATTGGATAGACAAGGAAAAAATAAACCACATCCCAGAATGTGACTTCCCAGGCACTAGTGGTAAAGAACCCACCTGCCAATGCAGGAGACATAGGAGACACATGTTCAATCCCTGGGTTGGGAAGATCCCCTGGAGAAGGAAATGGCAACCCACTCCAGTACTCTTGCCTGAAGAAATCCATGGACAGAAGAGTCTGGTGGGCTATAGTCCATGGGGTCGCAAAGAGTTGAACACAACTGAAGTGACTTAGCACAGCACAGCACAGCACTGATGGAAAAATAAACCCAAAGCAACTCCAAATACAGAGCCAATAAATGTGGGGTAGAGAATGGGAGTAGAAGGGATCCTGGGTCAACTGCCAGTGAAATTACAGAACTGCATTAGAATCATAGGACTAATTTCTCTTTTTCCTCAACTCCTTCCCAGAACACCTGTCCACTCTTACTAAGCTGAAGGCTGCCACACATTGAACTGTGGAGGGGGAAACAGTAATGAGACTGCAATTTTGAGAAGTGAACTAGCTACCTAGGAACTGCTCTTAGTGTGGGTATTGGATTCTGAGACATAAGTAGAACGGAACTTGCGGTAGTTTTGGACTTCATGACAGTTCCAGGAGGGTAAGATGGAAGGAAAGAGTTCTGTTCAGGAGATAAATACATCCTATCATATGTTGGCAATTGCAGCAAGAATGGTCTACTTAAGTTTAACACTTTTAAAGAAGTGTGCAAAGTCATGCTTCATGCCCTATCAATTTACATAGATATGAGCTCACAGAAGGTATCTCTCATTCACTAAAGCAGCCTTGTTGGGAAAATTTACCTATACAACCACACAGAAAAACCTTATCAACTATCTATATTTGGAACCTAGGTCCTTCATTCATAAAAATGAAGCAACACCTACGTGCCACTAGAAAGAGAAAGACCACTATAAACAGAGAGAACAACTGATCCCAGAGGAAGTAAGAATAATACAGTAGGAATTGCTATAGATAATGCAATAGAAAACACTGAAACAATTCAACAATACACTAAATTAAGTCAATGAAAGTAAAATCTGATTTTGGAAAGAACAAGGAAAAAACAACTTTGGAAAGTGTAATTATGAGAAAAAAGAACAAACAATGATAAGAATGAGAAAGTGAATAGAGGATACATAAAACTTTATAAGAGGAATTCTGTGAACAATTTTATACCCTACATTTAAACACTAGAAAATGGATGGTTATCAACATTAACTCAAGAAGTACTAGAAAACTTGAATAAAAAATAGCAATATAAGAATCTGAAAAGATATTCAAAAATTTTACCCTCACAATGAACTTGACTCGGATGATTTTACACTTGAGTTCTATCAAACCTTCAACAGACATATAATTACAGTGCTATGCAAATTGTGCCAGTCATATAACAAAAACGAAAAGCATTTAAATTCATGCTATGAAAATACTGCCTGCACTCCCCACACAAGCACACTTCCTGTTTCTCCTTTTCTCTGTCTTCCTTATACATTATTGAATCCAATATTCGGTGTTCACTTTATTATGACATGGGGGATACTGATGTCCATGGATTTTTCTTTTCTTTTTTTCCCTCCTCCCTGCATTTTGTCTGTTTCCTTCAGGTTTTTCCTCTCTGTTTTCCTCTCTGCTCGGTCTCTCTCTCATGTTAATTTCCTCAGCTATCTATGGTCTTTGGATGTCCGTTCATACTTAAAAGTGAGGCACTAAGATTATTAGCAATGTAAATGTGGGCGGGGCTCTGTGGCTGCCAGTGGTGTGCCTGGACTGTTTTGTTGGGGGAACCCCTGATTGTATCTTTAGACCAAATATCTTTAGATCTTTCCTATTGAGTTAGATGTATTCTGTAAAGAGAAATCTTCCTATCTCCTGCCTAGAGTGTACAAACTGGCTGCTAGTGTTCTGGGAACCCAGGTGATGGAGATGGCTATAGGTCTCAATGTTCAATGCTCAGAGACTTTTACTTAATCTCAGCATGCCCACCCTCATCTGTGCCTAGTGTTCTCCAATCCAGACGTCATCTATTTTACCCTCTCCACAGAGTATACCTTGGTTTTCTGATGAGTTTGAGGAATGGTATTCAGTCACACAGCCCTGGAACCCAGAGCATGAAGGGGCAGATCTAGGGGCTAGGGGCTTCCTAAACAGACTTTCCAGCACTTCTCATTGTTTTTAACCTCTCCTCTGCCCCTTTTATGGGAAGTACCTGTTACAGTCAACTGTTTGGATTTAGGGATACTCTTTAGTACAATTCAGTTTGTTTCCTGGCTTCCCCTACAATCTGCTTAAGATTCAGGTTTCTTGTGTTTGCTTAGTCAGTTACCACCTTTTTTTTTTTTTTTTTTTTTTTTGCTTTCTGACTTCTAAAATGTTGATTCTGTTGTGTCCCTCCCTTCTGCATATGTATTTTCAACTCCTGTCATTTTCATGTTGTTTTATGAGATAAACAGTGAATGGAGGCATGTCATATCTTCAGTCCACCGTTTTTCTCAAGCCCACAGTCTTAACCACTATGTAACAGTGTCTTGCAAGCCAAGCTGAAAAGTTACTTGAGAGCACTGGAAAATCATGATGAAATTGCTGTTTTAGGAAAATTGTTTCAGCAACCATGTACAGGATGGATGGAAAGGGGGAGATGTGAGAAGCGGGTTATCATTCCATGCCTCCTTGTCTCTAGTATCCTTCTTGATCCATCTTAGTTTTCTAAACCCACAGGACCTTCAAGGCTTGCCACATAATAGGTAGTTTTCATAAAAATACTCCTGACTTCTTAGGCCTCTGGGAATTATTCCCTCCCCAGAATTCCTTTTGCCTTCTACTTGTGTTTTGTTTGGTTGTTAATATATGATAAAATCTTTGCTCTGTTAAGTATCATTTAGAGTATATGTCCTATCTTTTATATGAGATTATGAGCCCCTGTTTTATGACTTTGGGGAACAAGTCATTGAATACCTCCTAAATGAAGAGGGCTATCCAAAAAAGAATTGTTAATAAGCATGAGGAGGATGTAAGGTCAATAATAAGCCATGTAATAATGGTAGGGTATTATTTTTGAGGTATTAAGCTGTGTTTTTCTCCCCTCTGGGTATTTACTTCTTTCTCATTTCTTTTTTCAAGCATGCAGCTGTCTCTGCTCATTAGTGAGGAATATAATCAAGGGAAGGATATTACAGGACAGAAAGCAAAAAAAGTATGAAAGTCCTCTCTCAGTTTGTGCTTTAAAAGCCTAAGACCTTTTTGGGGAGCAAAGGATAGGAGAAGGAAAGGAATGTGACTTTCTCTCACTGGACTAGAAAGAGATTCTTCCAGGTTGGAGGGAAGAAAGAAGGAATTTGATTAGCGCAAAAATGTTGGTGGGCTCTGGAGAGAGGGACCCTGTACCCTCTTTCTTATTTTTAGGCACAACTCCCAAGAGGCAACAAGGGAATGACTGTGAGAGGTGTCTGCACAGATGGCTCCATACACAGTCTCAGTGAGTTTCTTGTCTTCCCAGTACAGAAGCTGCAGAAAGGCTTGAGATCTTAAAGAAACAAAAGACTCTGTCAAAGAATGTATGCTTGCCCCAGGCCAGATGACACACCCCTCTTTTGCCTTGGCATTTTAGAAGGTCTTTGGAATGTAGACACAACCCTGGGGAAATAGGGAGACCTTGAACTGACTAAGATTATGTTTTTGCCATCCAGTGAAATGGAGCTCAAAATAGACATTAATTTGCATTGTAGACTAAGAAAGTAATGTTTTTACATATTTGACATTTTGGACTGAGATTCACCTCCTGGCACATAACATGAAGAAGGTCAATTGTCAATTAATATGAACAGTCTACTTTGTACAGGTGAGAGAGAACTGAGCACATCTTTCTTATGAGGAGAAAAACCTGAGGGACAGGTGTGCACATATAAATCTTTTAAGAAAAGGTAGAATAATACTTTTCATTAGGTGCTTTAAGTGATCATATGCAAATTCAATTGCTTTTGAACCATAGAACAAATAACTCACTTGAGTTAATTGGGAACAAATTTCTTTGAATTAATGAAGCATGAGAATTTTAGAAAATTTTCCAATACCTTCAGTAACTTAGGGTTGGTTGTAAAGGCCATCAATTGCAAAGAGTGTGACCATGAATAGATTATTTCCTCAGCCCTGGAGTTGACATGATCCTTTTAATACATGGTCATTGTGAGGATTAAATGATTAAATGAGGGAACACTAATAGAAGTGGAAACAGTGGCTGACTTTATTTTTCTGGACTCTAAAATCACTGCAGATAGTGATTGCACCCATGAAATTAAAAGACACTTATTCCTTGGAAGGAAAGTTATGACCAACCTAGACAGCATATTAAAAAGCAGAGACATTACTTTGCCAACAAAGGTCCGTCTAGTCAAGGCTATGGTTTTTCCAGTGGTCATGTATGGATGTGAGAGTTGGACTATAAAGAAAGCTGAGCATCGAAGAATTGATGCTTTTGAACTGTGGTGTCGGAGAAGACTTTTGAGAGTCCCTTGGACTGCAAGGAGATCCACCCAGTCCATGCTAAAGGAGATCAGTCCTGGGTGTTCATTGGAAGGACTGATGTTGAAGCTGAAACTCCAATACTTTGGCCATCTGATGCGAAGAGCTGACTCATTTGAAAAGACCCTGATGCTGGGAAAGATTGAGGGCAGGAAAAGGGGACGACAGAGGATGAGATGGCTGGATGGCATCACCGACTCCATGGATGTGAGTTTGAATGAACTCCGGGAGTTAGTGATGGACAGGGAGGCCTGGTGTGCTGCAGTTCATGGGGTCTCAAAGTCAGACACGACTGAGTGACTGAACTGAACTGAACTGAATAGAAGTACCCAGCAAGAAGCAATCACTAAATAAACTATAGTTCCTCTCTCACTCTTTCCTGAATGTGAAATTGATGGAAGTGCACTGGTTTCTCTGAAAATCTAAACAAAACTTCAGAGCACAATAATAACATAAGTTGTCTGAATAAGGGCTCCACACTACAAATGGGAAATTGGAAACTATGGTTATGTCTTTTGAGTTCTGAGCCCATCAGTTAGCTTGCTGGTATTTTTCTGATATTTCTGATATTTTTCAACCCATTATGGCAAAGTTTGTGAAACATGTTTTTGGAAAGACTATTAGGCTTCAAAAAGTATGGGGCTATTGGAAAGGTTGAAGCTCCAATTTCTTAATGTATGGGTGATTCGTTCAAGACAATGATGTAATACTAGCTACTATTTATTGAATGTCTACTACTACATGCCTGGTGCTGCAAGAGCTCCTTTATATATGTAATTGGAGGAGTGTATTTGGTCAGGAGGACCCTAAATCCTTACTTACATCCTTTCATCTTGGAGAAAACAGCTTGGTGACACATAGGAATGTGATATCTATGAACAGGAAAAAGCTTGTGCAGTTTGTTTGTGGAGCCATTGTTGGTGGATAACAGCTCTGCAATTGCTGTGTTTTGTTTTTTTTTCCCCTAGTCCTGGGTCTCAAACTGCCTTTCCCTGTTGAGATTGATCAAATTTAAGTTAGGGAAATTTTCTTTTTACTTAGATTAGATCTAGATTATATACTGTATATAATACATGAAGTGAAGTGTAGTGAAAGTCACTCAGTTGTGTCCGACTCTTTGAGACCCCATGGATTGTAGCCCACCAGGCTCCTCTCTCCATAGGATTTCCCAGGCAAGAATACTGGAGTGGATTGCCATTCCCTTCTCCCGAGGATCTTCCAGACCCAGGGATTGAACCTGGGTCTCCTGAATTGCAAGTGGTTTCTTTACCACTGAGCCACCTCAGAAGCTTCATATAATGCACAAATATATGTATATATAATATATGTGCATAATTTTGTACATGGGGGATATAACTGATAAATAACATCCCAGAATCAACTGAAATTTGGTAGGAGAGTCCTATACAGTGGCTGTCCTGTATTACCCCAAGAGCAAAGTCTGACAGTGTCTGTTTCCTGACAGCCTTTCCTCTTATTTGCTCTTGAACTCTTTCTAGTCCAGATTTTGCATGAAAGAATAACATTTAAGAAGGCTCAGAGGCAACAGTAGCATAGTACATTGAAGCCTGTGAAATAATTCATGGTTGAAACATAGTATGGGGGGGGGCGGGGTGGGGGGACAAGGAGGAAGATATAAATACACATGTAGCGGTACTTTCCTGGTGATCCAGTGGTTAAGACTCCGTGTTTCCACTGCAGGGAGCATGGGTTCAATACCTGGTCAGGGATGTAAAATCATGGATGCTGTATGAAGCAAGCAAAAAGAGAAGGAAAACCAGAGATATAAAGATGGGGTTAAATGCAAGAAATTAGATAGAAGATATGTATGTGTGTATACGTATACACAAATATATATATATATATATATATATATATATATATATACACACACACACTTTCCAGGTGGCACTATTGGTAAAGAACCCGCCTGCCAATGCAGGAGACATAAGAGACATGGGTTCAGTCTCTTGATAGGGAAGATGCCCTGAAGGAGGGCATGGCAACCTACTTCAGTGTTCTTGTCTGGAGAACCCCATGGACAGAGGAGCCTGGTGGACTACAATCCATGGGGTTGTAAAGAGTTGGACATGACTGAGCAACTTAGAACACACACATGCACATACACGTATAGACCAACTTCAAATAATTCACTATAACTTGATCATAGTATGTGGGGTTGTTTTTCAGGAGGAAGGGAGTGGCGTCAATTTGGTGTTTGATTGCCTTCTGGGTGGGCAGAATAACCCCTCATTCTGCTCTTTCCATTGGCAGGAAGATCTTGAAAGGGGAGCTGGTTTAGAGGACAACAGCTACTCAGGCTGTTGTGCTGAGGGGCCAGGAGGATGGACCTGTAGAATCGAGCGAAAAGGCTGAGATCTGAGAATATCCACAGTGGGAACTCTGTGAAGTTTTGAGGATGCTTTTCTCCTGGGCCATGGGAACAGATATAGGAAGAGGACAGTTCTAAATCATTTTCCTTCTGTGCTGTAGTCCCCTTACTCTCAACTCCTCAGTAGAGACTCACTGTGCCACCGCCTTCAGCGGAGGAGGTGTGAGGAGGGAAGGGAGAGAGCTGCACAAGGAAGTGTGAATTGCCCCATATTTGGCCTGAGACTGATGTCCATGTGCGGGGAGCAGTGTACTTTTTAATGGGCGACTCTGCTCAAGTCTGTCTGGAGGTGACCAGCATCTAAGAAAGAGGTGGCTCATGGCCGAGCTGAGAATATCAAGGAGGAGCAGCTGCAAGGTGGGAGACTTGGGAGCTGCTGTGAGATATCCCTTTCTCAGTATGTCTTAGAAGAAGGCCCTTCTTGCAGAGGAGAAGACTGACATGGGATTTGAACAAACCGTCTTTAAATAAATTATCCCAGCAAACTTGGGCAATACATATTATTCTCTCCATTTTATGTAGTACAAAATAATAATAATTTTCTTATCACCCACTGTAAATAATGATAATCATCAGTTCAGTTCAGTCGCTCAGTCGTGTCCGACTCTTTGTGACCCCATGAATCGCAGCACATCAGGCCTCCCTGTCCATCACCACCTCCCGGAGTTTACTCAGACTCACATCTATCGAGTCGGTGATGGCATCCAGCCATCTCATCCTCTGTCGTCCCTTTCTCCTCCTGCCCCCAATCCCTCCCAGCATCAGAGTCTTTTCTAATGAGTCAACTCTTCACATCAGGTGGCCAAAGTATTGGAGTTTCAGCTTCAACATCAGTCCTTCCAATGAACACCCAGGACTCATCTCCTTTAGGATGGACTGGTTGGATCTCCTTGCAGTCCAAGGGACTCTCAAGAGTCTTCTCCAACACCACAGTTCAAAAGCATCAATTTTTCGGTGCTCAGCTTTCTTTATAGTCCAACTCTCACATCCATACATGACCGCTGGAAAAACCATAGCCTTAACTAGACGAACCTTTGTTGGCAAAGTAATGTCTCTGCTTTTTAATATGCTGTCTAGGTTGGTCATAACTTTCCTTCCAAGGAGTAAGCGCCTTTTAATTTCATGGCTGCAATTACCATCTGCAGTGATTTTGGAGCCCAGAAAAATAAAGTCAGCCACTGTGTCCACTGTTTCTCCATCTATTTGCCATGAAGTGATGGGACCAGATGCCATGATCTTCGTTTTCTGAATGTTGAGCTTTGAGCCAACTTTTTCACTTTCCTCTTTCAGTTTCATCAAGAGGCTTTTTAGTTCCTCTTCACTTTCTGCCATAACGGTGGTGTCATCTGCATATCGGAAGTTATTGATATTTCTCCCAGCAGTCTTGATTCCAGCTTGTGCTTCCTCCAGCCCAGCGTTTCTCATCATGTACTCTGCATATAAGTTAAATAAGCAAGGTGACAATATACAGCCTTGACGTACTCCTTTTCCTATTTGGAACCAGTCGTTGTTCCATGTCCAGTTCTAACTGTTGCTTCCTGACCTGCGTACAGGTTTCTCAAGAGGCAGGTCAGGTGGTCTGGTATGCCCATCTCTTTCAGAATTTTCCACAGTTTATTGTGATCCACACAGTCAAAGGCTTTGGCATAGTCAATAAAGCAGAAACAGATGTTTTTCTGGAACTCTCTTGCTTTTTAGATGACCTAGCAGATGTTGGCAATTTGATCTCTGGTTCCTCTGCCTTTTCTAAAACCAGCTTGAACATCTGGAAGTTCACGGTTCATATATTGCTGAAGCCTGGCTTGGAGAATTTTGAGCACTACTTACTAGCGTGTGAGATGAGTGCAATTGTGCAGTAGTTTGAGAATTCTTTGGCATTGCTTTTCTTTGGGATTGGAATGAAAACTGACCTTTTCCAGTCCTGTGGCCACTGCTGAGTTTTCCAAATTTGCTGGCAAATTGAGTGCAGCACTTTCACAGCATCATCTTTCAGGATTTGAAATAGCTCAACTCGGATTCCATTACCTCCACTAGCTTTGTTCATAGTGATGCTTTCTAAGGCCCACTTGACTTCACATTCCAGGATGTCTGGCTCTAGGTGAGTGATCACACCATTGTGATTATCTGAGTCGTGAAGACCCAGTTTTGTACAGTTCTTCTATGTATTCTTGCCACCTCTTCTTAATATCTTCTGCTTCTGTTAGGTCCATACCATTTCTGTCCTTTATTGAGCCCATCTTTGCATGAAATATTCCCTTGGTATGTCTAATTTTCTTGAAGAGATCTCTAGTGTTTCCCATTCTGTTGTTTTCCTCTGTTTCTTTGCACTGATCGCTGAGGAATGCTTTCTTATCTCTCCTTGCTATTCTTTGGAACTCTGCATTCAGATGCTCTATCTTTCCTTTTCTCCTTTGCTTTTCGCTTCTGTTTTATTCATAGCTCTTTGTAAGGCCTCCTCAGGCAACTGTTTTACCTTTTTGCATTTCTTTTTCTTGTGGATGGTCTTGATCCCTGTCTCCTGTACAGTGTCATGAACTTCTGTCCATAGTTCATCAGGCACTCTATCTATCAGATCTAGGCCCTTAAATGTATTTCTCACTTCCACTGTATAATCATAAGGGATTTGATTTAGGTCATGAATGGTCTAGTGGTTTTCCCTACTTTCTTCAATTTCAGTCTGAATTTGGCAGTGTGGATTTCATGGTCTGTGCCACAGTCAAGTGCCCGGTCTTGTTTTTGCTGTCCATATAGAGCTTCTCCATCTTTGGCTGCAAAGAATATAATCAGTCTGATTTCTGTGTTGACCATCTGGTGATGTCCATGTGTAGAGTCTTCTCTTGTGTTGTTGGAAGATGGTGTTTGCTATGACCAGTGCTTTCTCTTGACAAAACTCTATTAGCCTTTGCCCTGCTTCATTGTGTACTCCAAGGCCAAATTTGCCTGTTACTCCAGGTATTTCTTGACTTCCTAAATATCATGAAGTAAATTTCTTGAGGATAAGGCTGAGTCTGCTTAGCTCAATTTGATGAATTCTTATCTTAGTATCATTTGAAATGTGCACTTAATAAGCAAAAATTCATTTGATGATGATTTAACACCCTCTACTGGTCTTTGATCTGAACATATCAATCTTTAAAGTCTATGGTAATTTATAAGCAGTATGACTATAGCCCATGTTCTCGTGATCTCAACCCAGTTGGTATGAGTCTCATATGGTAACTTATCAACATCTTTCATCATATTGAAACCTGAGAATGTAGTGGGGGTGGGTGCACAGAGTCCAGCGTAAATAACCGCAGTGGAAGACCACAGAGTACGTGCACCTTCACGATGGCAGTGACAACATGCTCCCTCTAAGGAGACAGGAGTTCCATCTGGCGGGGGTTTAGGAAGAGACTTCATGAAGGAGCCTAGATGTGATGCAATCAGATATGCATTTAGGTGGTGTTCTCTTGGCTGAAGTGTGGGAGATGAATCAGAGAAAGACTGGAATTAAACTAGGGATACTAATGAGAAAGAAAAAATAAAAGAGCAACCACTGATATGTGGAAGCTGGGCTGGCACTCAAAGCAAGGTCATGCTCTTCTGTTGGACATATACAATCTCACAGAACTCCAAAGCAAGCAAAAATACACTGAGATGATGATAAAGTGAAACAAAACAAGGCCGCTTCATAAACTTGTCTAATTTTCTCTAACCACAGACCGAAACCAGGTTGCTATGCCATGCACAGAATATCAAGCACCCTCCTCTTTCCGCTAATGTGAATGACTGATACTTCTTTACCAATTCCATCTTTATTTCTGCTCTAGTCTGGCTTCCACATATGTAAGATTTACTGCAATGCCCAATCATAAAATTGTCCCTTTTTATTTTCTGAGGACATTCAATCCAGAGTGAAGTTCTATTTCCTTAGACCAACTAGACTATTAACTCCTATAATAAGTTCTTTTAACACTCTCTTATTGAGATAATCTGTTTTCCCTTTGGTATATGTTCTCTCTCACTGCATTGAGTAATGAACCCAACTTGTTCAAGTATAGGCATGCAGCTGGTGGTCTTTGGATAGAGGACCTTGACACTAGCAAGAAATAAGCAGTGGTGCCAGGGAGGAGAAGTGTGTACAGATTCTAGGAACATTGAAAAGGTAAAATCAGTAGTACTTGATTGATTAGATGTGGAGGTTGAGAGAATGGGCAGTTTCAGGACAAAGTCTAAGCCTCTAGCTTGGGTGACTAAGTGGATAATGGTGCTATTCATGGATATGGAGAGAACAGAGAGAGGGGGGTTTTCAGGAGGAAGATTTTGCATATTTATGATAGAAATACTTGTGAGACATTCCAAGTGGAGAGGTTTGGGTGGAGAATTGGGTGTATGGGTTTAAAGCTAGGAAAGGTCTGACTTAGTAGCTAACCTCCAAAGAGAGAATGGAATCACCCTGGAAATATATGTAAAGTGAGAAAAGTATTTGGCTGAAAGTTAAACCCTGGGAGTTGTCAACATTTCATGAGTAGGCAGTGGAAAGGAGGGGAAAACAGAGCCAGGAGAGACAAATGTCATGGAGGCAAGGGAGTTGAGGGTTTTAAAAGGTTGGGGAGGTATGAATACCATCAAATGCAGGTGAGAGATGAGTCTGTTAGGTTGAAAAATTATGACATCATGCGGACCAGAGGGAGGGCAATGTAAGTGGAAGGGCAGGCGTGTGAGAAGACAACAGCAGGTAGGGGAGTGAACGGAAAGTAATGAAGTGGAGGTAGTAACTGTGAACAACTGTCTTGGGACATTTTATTTATTTATTTTAAATTATTTGTTTATTAAAGTTTTTATTTGTATTGGGATGTAGCTGATTAACAATGCTGTGATAGTTTCAAGTAGACAGCAAAGGGACTCAACCACACATATACATGCATCCATCCTCCCCCAAACACTCCTCCCATCCAAGCTGTCACATAACATTGAGCAGAGTTCCCTGTGCTGTACAGTAGGTCCTTGTATGTTACAGTGTGTACATGTCCATCCCAAACTCTCTTGGGACATTTTAGATGAGAAGAAAATAGAGGGTCTTGGTGGAAGCTCGATAGAGATGTGGGGTCAACAAGTAAAGAAAGAGAAGGTAAAAATGCCACTAGAAAGTCCTTTCATCATCAGTTATTCCAACAGTGTTTGGCATATACTTGTGTGTGTGCTAAGTCGATTCAGTCATGTCTAACTCTGGTTTTAGAAAAGGCAGAGGAACCAGGGATCAAATTGCCAACATCCGCTGGATCATGGAAAAAACAAGCAAGTTCCAGAAAAACATGTTTCTGCTTTATTGACTATGCCAAAGCCTTTGACTGTGTGGATAACAACAAACTGGAAAATTCTGAAAGGGATGGGAATACCAGACCACCTGACCTGCCTCCTGAGAAACCTGTATGCAGGTCAGGAAGCAACAGTTAGAACTGGACATGGAACAACAGACTGGTTCCAAATAGGGAAAGGAGTATGTCAAGGCTGTATATTGCCACCTTGCTTATTTAACTTATATGCAGAGTACATGATGAGAAACGCTGGGCTGGAGGAAGCACAAGCTGGAATCAAGACTGCTGGGAGAAATATCAATAACTTCAGATATGCAGATGACACCACTCTTATGGCAGAATGTGAAGAAGAACTAAAGAGCCTCTTGACGAAAGTGAAAGAAGAGAGTGAAAAAGTTGGCTTAAAGCCGAACATTCAGAAAACTAAGATCATAGCATCCAGTCCCATCACTTCATGGCAAATAGACGGGGAAACAGTGGACACAGTGGCTGACTTTATTTTTCTGGGCTCCAAAATCACTGCAGATGGTCATTGCAGCCATGAAATTAAAAGATGCTTGCTCCTTGGAAGAAACACTATGACCAACCTAGACAGCATATTAAAAAGCAGAGACATTACTTTGCCAACAAACATCAGTCTAGTCAAAGCTGTGGTTTTTTGCAGTAGTCATGTATGGATGTGAGAGTTGGACTATGAAGAAAGCTGAGCATCGAAGAATTGATGCTTTTGAACTGTGGTGTTGGAGAAGACTGCTGAGAGTCCCTCAGACTTCATGGAGAACCAACCAGTCCATCCTAAAGGAAATCAGTCCTGAATATTCATTGGAAGGACTGATGCTGAAGTTAAACTCCAGTACTTTGGCTACCTGAGGTGAAGAGCCGACTCATCAGGAAAGACCCTGATGCTGGGAAAGATTGAGGGCAGGAGGAGAAGGGGACAACAGAGGATCAGATGGTTGGATGGCATCACCGACTCAGTCAACATGAGTTTGAGTAGACTCTGGGAGTTGGAGATGGACAGGGAGACCTGGCGTGCTGCAGTCCATGGGATCACAAAGACTCGGATCCAAGTGAGTGACTGAACTGACTGAGCTGATACTTTAACGTAGCTCAAAACTCTAATGTTATCACCAGGGATTTCTTTTGGTAATAAGAAGAAACATCATCGTTTAGAGAAAGTTAATGAATCGATTTATTTCAAATGTTAATAAATATTTTTAACATTCTACTTGTAAAACAGTTCCTATTTAGGAAGCTCTGTAGCTTTGTAATTTTGTGAAGAACGTTATGAAAAGTCGAATTGGCCACTGATATACAGGGTTACCTTGGAATATACTTATTCCCTCATCCCTGGAGGGGTGTTCATGCAGAAGCTAGTGGACCCCTTCCTTGAGATAAAGTAGTTGGAATCCAGGCATCGTGTAAGAATGGAAGTAGATAATTTCTCAAGGTCCATTATGACTGAGAGCTTCTGAGTTTCTGCTATTGTATGTCCAAGTAATCCCATTTCCTATTTTAAGAACAATTGCGTTTCTACTGTTGTCATCTCATATTTTAGGCTGTTTGCACTAAAGCTTTTTATATTAGAGAACAAATTTAAGACTTTGACAACCATGTCATATGCAAACACATTATGAAAAATAATCTAAGTAGTCTTTCTTTCGTAAGAATGTCTCTGTTGGGGAGGAAGGAAGGGAGGACGGGAGTGGGTGGAAAAAGAGTAGAGGGAGGGAGGGAGAGAAAATGATTGAATGGAATCATTCAATCATTCTGATGGAATGAAAATGAAGTACTGAACTTCATTTGCTTTCTACTAACAAGTTAGGAGTCTACCTCTCCAACCATACCCAAAAGCACTAGACTGATTAGAGATTTTTTTGTTTCTTTGTTTACAAAGAAAGAGTTATTGGCAGGAATTTATGTATTTTATTCCAGTAGAGCAGAAAACTGGCTGTTCCCTGGAGGTCCCTGAGAGATTTATTGTTTCAGGAGCCTGCTTTATCAATTTCACTGGCTAGTTTTTATCAGTGCAAACTGACCTTCCAGAAAAGCCTGTTGTCTGCTGACTGCCAGGTGTTTAATGATAAGAACAGTATGAGGCTGGTATAGCAGAAAAAATAAAGTTCACCCATGACAGGGAAGGTGGTGAGAAGGGCTATACTATAGAGACCATTCCTCCACCAAATCTGGCAGAGTCTCCATCTAGCCCTAGCTAGATCCAGTCTTTTTCTAAAGCCAATATCCTGGCCCCTGGATTAAAAAAAAATATAGAAGGCCATATGGAAAATCAGGAGTCTTGTGATGTGATCTGTGTCTCAGATAGGGAGTCAGTGTGATGGGGCTGCACCAGCCCAGTGCTCTCCTTGGCACGTCCATTGTCTTCCTCCTGGATCTTCAAAGCTGCTTGGATAAGTCCAGACCCTATAACAACTGAACTGCTAACTTCACCTTTTCCTCTTTAGTGATCTGAGACTTTGTGACACTTGCTCCAGCATGCAGTCACATGGGATAAGTATTGTCTATTGAGTGCCTATAAACAGCATGTACTCTACTGAGTATGGTCATACTAACTGGATAAAGCTGACATCATAGTTACCATTTTACAGATGAGTAAACTGATGCTTGTGGTAAGTGACTTGCCCAAGGCCACATAGATATTATGTAGAAGATCTAAGATTTTAATCCTAGTCTGTTTGTCTCCAAAGCTGGTCTTTTTACTGCATTATTTATTCATGAATTAATTAATGATGATCCTAACTAATGTGTTTTTAAATTTAAATCACCGTGTCTGAATTTTTTTCCATTGGTTAAATTGACTAGATAATTGTCTAACATGATAGAAGTCTGCCAAATATGAGATTACACACACACACACACACACACACACACACACACTTAGTTGAATGCTACAGGTTCACAGTAAAGATGGTTTTTCAAACTAATATTATCTTTTCGCCAATGGTTATTAAATTTTAAGCTTGTGATAAAATGTAATTAACATTAGTGTTGGCTAGTTGGCCCCAGGTTGTCAGGCTGTCAGCAAATCAGAATTCCTGAACTTTAGCTCCTGTATATTTTTTCCTCTCCCTGCTGCTCTGTTCTCTCCAGGGCCATCTCATAGGAGTTGCAGGTTGGACACTGAACAAGTCCAGGGAGCCCCACATCACAGTCTATTTGAGTGGCACTTGACTGCCTGTCTTCTCCACTTTTATTTCTAAACACACTTGTTTAGTGTGTGTATGCATGCATGATTGTGTGAGAAAAGAGGATCATCTGACAGGGAAGCTAGGAAGGGACAAGTGGTGATGGTCACAGCACTAATGAGGAATTGTACTGTCATATAGTGCAGGGAGAATGGCACGTGAAAGGTTAACCCATGACACCAAATCTGCCTTCGAGCTAGAGAACAACCAAGAGGCGAAGCAAATTCTAAATTCTCTTGGATATTCTGTCCGTGAAAACTCAGACACAGGTACATCCAGTCAGGTCAGCAGCTTGTTTCTGGTGATGAGTAACATGTTTTAAAATTTTAAAACTGTGCCAGAAGAGAGGGAAGGATAATATAAAGCTGACAATAGGCTTCCTCTTGACCTAAATTACAAAAAGATTCCCAGTGATTAATGGCTTCCTGATCTGAAGAGCTTCAAGTCTTCCTTCCAGAAAGTATTTTACATTAGGTCAATAAGACAGAATCTAGAAGTTGATCAACCTTACAGCCAATTAGTTGCCACCACTAGGGTCTTTTCAAGGAAGTAATTGGAGGCCTTAAAGGTATACTTCCTGGTGGCTCAGACAGTAAAGAATCCGCCTGCAATGAGGGAGGCCCAGATTCGATCCCTGGGTTGGGAAGATCTCCTAGAGGAGGGCATGGCAACCCACTCCACTATTCTTGCCTGGAGAATCCCCATGGACAGGGGAACCTAGTGAGCTTCAGTCCATGGGTTTGCAAAGAGTTGGACATGACTGAATGACTAACACTTTCACTTTCTTTCAAAGGTGTACTGATGCCTGTCCCACACACAGAGGATGATGGTAGTGGTAAAGCCAAGAGAAGGGAGCTAGATACAGAGCAAATGGCATGACTGGAAATTTCAGATAATGTAAAGGAAGGAAATGATGTTGTGTCTGGATGAGAGGTTTTCTCCATGTGTGAGATTTTGAAAGTCTTCCTTTAAGAGCCTGTATTGGTTTGTTAGAGCTGCCATAAGACAGTACTCCAAACACTCAGCCCACGGCAGAGTCCTTATACAGTTCTCGTATGCATGCTAAGTCACTTAAGTTGTGTCTGACTCTTTGCAACCCCATAGACTGTAGCCCACCAGGCTCCTCTGTCTATGGGGTTTTCCGGGCAAGAATACTGGAGTGGGTTGCCATTTCTTCATCCGGGGATCTTCCTGACCCAGGGATCGAGCCCTTGTCTCCTGAGGTTCCTGCATTACAGGTGGTTTCTTTACTGCTGAGAAGCCTGCACGAGTGTAACTGGTCCTAAGAAGACAAACTTGGAAGCGTGCTGAGGTCATTTGTGAAGTGAATTCTGGGTCCCAGGTACCTAAAAGATGTCCCAGGTGTCTAAAAGGTCTGAACATGGGCTACTAGTAGGCACATCCTCTTAGCTCTGTGGACTCTTCCCCCACTGCGAAGGGGTGCAGCCAGGGGAAGGCTGCAACAGAATTTGTTGTGCATACCAGGGTGATGTAATGGCCCTGTGAAAACCAGGCCAGGACTCTGCTACTATTCCACTGTAAAACCTGTGGCAGCACTCTTTGGACTTTCTAAGATGCTTTAAGGACAGTTGAATTAAGAGGCATGTGATGCCCAAAACTAGGTAGGGAGGGACCAGGGATATTTGCATCACTCCCTGCAGAGGAAAACACGTGATCCAAAGAAGAGCTGCACCGTAAAAGGCGGGTCCATGAGCAAGAAAGCTGCCCTGAGAGGCTTGGGCATGAAGTCCCGTTTGCCCCCCCAAGTTTTCCTTCAGCAAGACTGCGGCAGAGAAACACTTTGGAGCACCTCCCAGGTGGTGCTGTGTTGTCATGGCAGAAGGGTTGGGCCTGAATGCAGCTGGAAAAAGAGAGCAGCTAAAGAGAAGGAATTTGGCTGAGTCTGCAGCCAGCCCTGGCCCAGGAGACAGGCTCTGTGTCTTGCGGACAACCGTGCAGCTCCCAGGGTGTGCTGGGGACTGGAGGGGAGGTGATGACTTCGCCAGCCCTCATCCCAGCCTGGAGACAGCGGCCCAGCAGCTCGGCCAGTCCCTTCATTCTCCCAGGCTGAAAAAATCACCGGAAACTTATGTTTCCCAGTTCCCTGGTGCCTCGTGTGCCATGCAGGCCAGTCACAGAGCAAAGAGGGATTTCTTGCACACAACTGGAATCAGATTCTCAAGAGGATGATTGACTTGGAGAAAATGAAGTGCCCGCATGAGCACTTCTGAGGGGCTGACCCTGTGAGGTTCAGCCTCTGGCTTTCCCTACCCTCCCTCCTGTACTCTTGCCTTCTCGCATATCTCTTTCTTTGTCTTGTTCTCCTCTCTCCTCCCTCAGCCTTCTCTCTGCCTCCTGCCTCCTACTTTTTCGCAGCCTCCTCACTTTCTTCTTTTGCCCCTGGCTCTGAATTTCTCTCCTCCCTCTTCTTCCTCTGCTCTCTCTTGCCCTCTCTTCTATCCTCTCCCCATTCTTCCCCCTCCCTTCTTCTCTCCCTCTCTAACTCCCTTTAGAAATCATTGCTGAACTCAATGGATCGCCAAAGTTTTTAAAATGTTCGAGTCTGTAGGTGATATATTTCACCAGAAGCCAGTTTTCTTTTCCACTAGAGAATTTGCATGTAGGGAAACAAAAAAGAGAGAGGGCTGTTTCAGAAGAAGCATTAGATCATCCCCTCACCCTTCTGCCCCCTCGTCCTCCCTGGTTTCACCACTACCCCCAGCTTCAAGAGACACACTCAGAGTGGTGATAGCTGAGACCAAAAACTGCTTTTCTGTTGTTTGTTTCTCTCAGTTCTAGCTGAGGCCTCATGGGGGAGCTGCTATCTCACTGTAGATAAGAGCACACTGTTTCCAACAAAGCCTGACCTTTATAGGCTGGAATGAAGCGTGACTTCTGTTACAGGGAAAAAGGTTCTCCTGGTTGTTATTTTCCTGCAGGTGTCTATTTTATTCCCGGCAAGAGCCCACAAACACATTCGAGTCAAGTTTAGAACTCCATCTTGCCTTAGCAAAATGAAAGATAAGACGTTCATTGTGGAAAGGTTTTACTTGTTGAACATTCAAATCAAAGACAGTTTTAAGTATTGTTTTTCTTCTGCAGAGGGGTTTTGCAAGTAACATCCTCAGAAGAAGAGCTCATTATAGATTAATTGTGTTATTGTAGCTATATCAGATATGCAAATCTTAAAAAAATATCTGGGATAAGAAAATGAAAATGAACTTTGTAAATGTAGCAATTAATTTGCAAATACAAGTCTTGTCGATTTTGTTTTTTTGTAATAAAGTTCCATAATAAAGTAAATAGAAGATTATTGCTGCAAATGCTGATTTATCTGACGTTCAGTCAGTTGGAGAGTCCTACAAATCCACATTTTGGTGTAGCTCCAGGATTGAGGATTGCTGTTCCTGTTGAGGAACATTCCTATTGAGGTCATCCTATTGATGACCCAGAGACAATGAAGATCCTCTGAGTCTCCTGAATCATAAGAAAAGAAACAGCTTTGCAGAGCTTTAGTGCTAAGCAGATTTTTTACAAGTATATATATATATATATATATATATATATATACACACACACACACATGTATATATATATATATGTATATACATTTTAAATGATTAACCAGAACACTTGACAAGCTTGCAGATTATTTAGTTCATGCTCCTCATTTTGCAGCTGAGGAAACATGTCCAGGTGCAGAAAAGTGGCTTCCCAGGTGACCCAGGTGTGGTCCTTTTCCACCTGGACTCCATCGAGTCATAGTGAATGTTGGACATACTTTTGGGTCAGCAGTGAGAGAAGGGTATTGACAGGCCATCACCTGAGCTCATTCTCCTGTTTTAACCAGAGCATCTTTGCTTTTATCTGTGTGATAGACACAATATTTTGCCAATGTAACTGAAGCCAATGTACTTCCTTCCTTGCTAAGCTGTAGTTCCTAGTCCTCTCAGGGCTTCTGAATCAAAAATCATTCCTGGCCAACACAGATCACGGGGTTTCTTCTATAATGTGTCTAGGTTATTCTTCCATCATTAAGGCTTAGTTATTGACTTTGAGTGAAAGTTGCTCAGTCGTGTCTGACTCTTTATGTTCCCATGAACTGTACAGTCCATGAAATTCTCCAGACCAGAATATTGGAGTGGGTAGCCTTTCCCTTCTTCAGGGGATCTTCCCAACCTAGTGGTTGAACCCAGGTCTCCTGCATTGCAGGTGGATTCTTTACCAGCTGAGCCACAAGGGAAGCCCAGTTATTTACCTTAGTACCTCAGAAAAAGGAATTGGCTATGACATAAGGAAAGTCTCCACCACAAAAGAAAAGAAAGGGGAAGAAACCCACCCATCTGTCTAAGCAGATTCTGGGAAGAGCAAGAAGGCTGATATAGAGGAAGTTATCATGAGACACATGAGTCCTGACTACCCTCTCTAGGCTCAGGGCCTGGAATTGGGAGGCTACTACACACAGAAATCTAAGAGCAGATAAACATTTTCTTCACTCCCTGTTTAGACCCTTGGGGTACTGGGAAAGTGATAGGATAGCCCAGTGGTGATGGAGGAAGGTAGATAGATACATGAAATAGGCTCTCCATGGCCTGAACAAGGTGTGTGGCAGACCCACATTTCCAGGTGTCCCACACATGAGGTCAACACAAGCCTGGGATCAGGTCAGAGAGGTGATCATAGGTAGGAACTTTAAGACTGTGACCAATGGGGTCCAGGGTGAGCAGTATATAAAGCCAACAGATAGGACCAGTTAACACCCAGATTAGGTGTTAACCAGTTAACACCAGATTAGGACCTCTTAATGGTCATCAGTTCAAGGACCACACCAGTGCGGTCATTCCCCTGAAATGAGCAAAGAAAGAGTCCAGAGATCTCAGGGGGATCTGAGGTATCATTGCTCTCTTTCCTCTCTGACATGAAGTAAGCCACCCCTTCTCAACAGGAAGGGGGTCGAAGGGCTAAGGAAGCAATATGAAGGAGCAAACATTTACCCAAAGGAGACTGTCATCCAAAAAGGACTGCTTCAACCAGCCCTGTTTCAGGGGTTGAAAAAAGTTGTAGGGCTTGCAGGCCCTTGCCGTTCCTTCTTCCTTTGCTCTGTCTCAAAAATGTTCAGGGTTAGGGCACTCAGACCTACCTGGACACAGAGGCAATATGATGAGGTGAAAAACACACTGGAAAGCCAGGAGAGCTGAGTTTGCATACTGGCTGCAAAGTCTGTATCTATGAAATAGGATGTCTAGTTCCGTAAGATCCCTTTTAGTATTGGCATTCAGTATTATAGAAATCTCAGTGTTTCCTTTGGTGGAAACCCAGGGTCCCCCGCTAAATTCCTCCCCTGGCACCTAAGAATAAAGTTCAAGAGAGAATCAACCTCATAGGGTAGCATTCCTTGGTGGGGTCACTAGAGAACCAAGTCTGATTCCTGGCCTTACCAGTTCAGGACTTGGATGTGGTCTATGAATGCAGAAGGAATCAAGCTGCAGGAACTGACTCAATTAACCCCATTCACAAGAGACTAATAGAGTCCTCAGCCTTAACTCATGGGGTCTAGAGGAAGTTTAAAAGAAAACAAGTACCTGGTTTTCTAGCCTCTGCAGAAGCTCTGTGGATGTCCTGACATCCTGAACACCATTAGTATCTGGGTGTTAACTCTTTTCTACCTAACTCCAAAATAACACTCACGTTTAATAAGTCAAAGATATTTGTTGAGGGTGCTTTGGCATCTTGTGAGGCTCTGCCTAAGAAGAACCAGGAATGGGGTTTGCTCAGTCACCTTGGTGATTGACAGGGGCCCATGTCCTCTATTGAACATCAACAAATCAAACTCCTGGAATTTTAGAACTGCATAGCAAGTACATGGAAGGGAAAGTATTTTAAGACAAGTCACAAATAGTCACCATTGGGCAACTGATTAGATAAAGAAATGCAAGAGGCCAGGAGACTAACGTGGAATAAACAGAATTAGGCTGGCTTTGAGTCATTTTCCTCAAGAATTAATTGTGGAGTCCAAAACAGAAATCTCATTCTTGCTGAAGAGACCCTACCAGTATAGCTCACAATGCAGCAGTGTAATTTAAACTGAGAAATATAACCTCATCCTTTGCTTTTTAGGAAACTAGAGAAGAGGAAGTAAAGCTTCTGGCAGGACATGTCTTGGTTTGCATGGACTGAGAGTAGAGAAAACCTGCTGGCCTCCATGTCAGTGTCATTAGCTGTCACATCCTGACGATACTAGGGCAAAATGAGAATTATTTTTTCTATGACCAGAACTGCTGGGCTTGGGTAATGCTGCAGACCTCTGGACTCGGTCCGACCCTTTGGCCTGACTCCAAGCATGCCTCACCCAACTGTTGCCACGTGGTTGCTTCACATAGTCCAGTCACCATGCAATTGGATAAATTGTATCTTCCCATTAGTTACATTCTTGTTCCCAGGAGATAATCTGGGCTTTTGATGGATGCTTCAGAAATCCCCAAAGTCGTAAGCAAGATGTTTCTTATCCTTGTGTCTTATCTCCCCTACCATATGTTGATTTGTACTAGCTTCAAGTTCAGTGAGTGGGCCTTTTTGTCCCTTGGCTCCCCTTGTAAAAAGCTGTAGCTACCACTGCCTTTTTGCCTCCTGGCAACAGCCTCCAACTGGGTTCCCTTTGTTTACTGCATTCCTAAAGAGCACTTCTTGTCAGGGTGGTGGCATGTGTTTGAGGTAGAAAACTTTTCTCTGCCAGAAATGTGAGTCCAGGAAATCCACTATGCTCTGCCGGAAATGTGAGTAAGTATAAGATCTGACTACAAAGGGTACCTCCTTGACATAAGATCCTTGAGATACCCTCTTGTTTTAGCTTCATATCAGGCCTGCCAGGTGGAGTATAATTCTCATTTTATAAACAGGAAACCAAGGTTCAGAGAGGTTAAGTAGCCATCTAAAGCTACTTTGTACTGTTGACTGTCTGGGATAATTATTTTCTTTGAGCTATTGGTGGGGCTTCTGGTGGGATGCAGATGGGGTGGGAAAGGAGGAAAGTAATGTTTGACCAGTCAGATCTGACTCTTTTACCCTGGTACCCAATGGAATGAAAGAAAAGATAGCCAGTTCCATCTCAGCTTTAAGGCTGTCTAGTAAGTGGCAGAATGGAGACTGGAACCCAGGTCAGCCTGAGTGTGAAGCCCAAGCTCTCCATACAGTACCATACCGCTAGCTACATGCATTCTTAGGTCTAAGCATTTGTGGCCTTTCTATAGAGGCATCTATTTGTTCTTGTGGGAATCCTTGCCAACTGGCAACCAGAAAAGTGACTAGATCTTCACTTTGCTGCAGAGGAATCCACTTATAGCCCTGGCTTTTGTCTTTCTCCACTGCATTTGGATCCCACTGGAAATTGCATTAATAGGCCAATGAAGACACTGATTCTAGATGCAGGGAAACCATTCATCAGTGAGGAGTAGGGCAGCAGATACTTCCTCCTTAGGAGCCATACTTGCGCTCCAGTCACAGCCTGAGCACACCTATCTCTAGTATTGGTCTAATGTTTCCACGTGACATCATTAATGTTTTGTCCTCTGCATCTCCATTTGCGAGACAGAAGTTTTGGATGTAGTTGAAAGATTGAATTTCCTCTTGAATCTTTCTGTGCCTTTGCATTGTTGTAAATGTGATAGAAGTCGGCTGGTTAAGGAAGCTGAAGTGCAGCGAGTGTCTTCTGGACTCCACTGGTAGCCTTGTGTGGTCCAAGGACTTTCCAGGACTCTGCTGCAGGAAGAAACTTCCCCACCAATCATTCATGAACAATAACCAAACTGCAGACTAACTTCCCTGACTGCCCTATGTCTGAAGATGGGAAATAGAGCATCCTCATTCTTGGTACCAGAAAAAAAAAAGGTGGGGAACAAGTGGCTAATTGCATCAGTTACCAATTCAGGCATCGTCAGAAGATGAGCACTCCCACAGGAGCATAAAATTGCGTTGGGTTTCTGGGAGGGAAAGGTCAGAATGCAGGCAGCAGACAACTAAAGTGTGGCTTCTTGGGATCTTTGGCTACCTTGATACCCTCTCCCCAGTCAACTAGTGGATCTCACTGTGTGTTCAAAGTAGAGGAGTCATGCAAGCCCTGTCACCAAGCTGGACAGGGAGAGTCATGGTGTCTTATGCAGGCAAGGTGGCTAAGAATCTAGGTGGAGAACCAGCACATAATCTGTTTCTGCCTTCTTCCCATATGTGTGCTTATATTTCCTTTAAAGATTAATAACAAGCATCTTTCATGGTACTAACATGTAACTGACAAGTTTAGAAATGTTAATCATGGTTTTGAAGAAAGTGGTAAGACATCAGCAGGTGTTGGAATAGAAGGAAGGCAATGAGATTTCAAACCTCCCTTCTTTCTGGCTTGTCTAGAACTTCGTGCATCAAGTGGACCCCAGTAGGACATGTGGAACATCAAGAATCTGCCAATTCCTTAGAGAAAAATGTTTTTGTTAAAAAGGGAGTTGCATTTCCTCCTTTAAAATAGAAAGTACTTAACAGCAACTGAAAACATGATTTGCAATAGCCTTGTATCTATGACTGTTCTCAGGAAGGCACCAGGCAATAAAAATAGATAAAAGATTATGAGGAGTCCTATAACAGACTTGAATCCTAGTGTATCCACCTCAACATTTTGTGAGAGTATCTCTTCCGTTTATGTTGTGTTTCTTAAAAATGTGAAGTTGAAAGACAAATTCAGCAACTTGTTCAAGGCCTCAGATTGAGCTGGTGAATAATCCTGAACAATTGCCTCTGTAATCTCAGAATAATCTTTTGCTTTTAGAGATATTAGGCACAATGCAAACTTTCTACAAAAAAAATCTAGGTGCAAATTCCAGGGGTTGTAGGTAATAGTAACAGTAATAGCAATTTTGCAAGTCAGTAGAGTGTTATTTTGGAAAATGCCATCCTGTGCCTTTTTAAAAATCTATAATTGCTGTGTTTAGAGGGATACTGAATTAATGTTGGAATTAAATTGTCACAGCAAAATAAGTGAGCACTGTTCTTCCTGGGCACTGATTCTTGTCCTGGTTTGAGCCCAGGTTGATGAACTGACTCTTCAGGCCATAAGAGTAGAGTTGAGGGTGAAGGTTTCTAGAGCGCACATGTGGACTACTGGGGAGGGAGCGGTCCCTCTTTCTGTTGATGGGGCTGCCCATTTGGCACTCACGGACATAAGGCTGCTAGGTAACTGAGCACACGCAGAGAATGTTCTAGCTTAGCATATTTTCATTCCTGAGCCATGTTTTGCTTTGTCCCCCAAACCCCATTTTGTTTTCTTCTCCAGTGAGCGGAGATGAGAAACTTCAGGGGAAGACTCGTATCTCTCTTCCCTCTCCATCTTCTTTCGAGCCCATAACCAGTTTGGGGATCCAGTCCCCTACCATATGCCATCTGTGCTCTACCTTGATCTTTCTTAGCTCTCCAAGGTCAGATGTACTTCTCAGAAGAAGCCCCCCAGACAGAACTCAGAAATGGGAGAGGGAAAAGGACCCTTCACATCTCCCTTTGAAATGTTAATACTAATTAATTTTTGCTTTAGTCTGCCCTGGAAATGTTCCACCTAATCACTCAGCACTGTGCTCCTCTCCACTGGGAGGGGGTGAGAGCATGACAGAGCCCTTCACTTTATCCCAGGTGGGGCCCCCATACCTCCTCCCAAGCTTTATCCTTCCTTAGTTGTAGGTCTTTGAGGATGACCATGGTGCCCTCTCGTGAAGGAAGCTGAAATAGGATTGGGCAAGAGCTCTTTTAACCGTTCCTGGGAATTTTTGCTTTACCAGCCTCTGTACAGGGTTTCTGAACTTCCACCTGCAGGGGAGATCCCACGTCTCAGGGTTTCAATGTGACAGTGAGTCTTAGCCTATTCCTGGAAAATGAAGAACAGCTTCTCCTCGTGCATTTCTTTTTTCTTTTTACATTTTATTTATTTATTTAGCTATCTGTTGTTGGCTATGCTGGCTCTTCATTGCTGGGAGGGCTTTTCTGTAGTTGTGGAAGGTGGGGGCTACTCTCTAGTTACGACCTATTGAGCTTCTCATTGCTGTGGCTTCTCTTGTTGCAGAGCACAGGCTCTAGAGCCCTCGGGTTTCAGTAGTTGTGGTACATGGGCTTAGTTGCCCTATGGCAAGGGGGATCTTCCTGGATCAGGGATCGAACCCATGTTCTCTGCATTGGCAGGCGGATTCTTTACCACTGAGCCACCAGGGAAGGCCCACCTCACTCATTTCTCAAAGGGAGTGAAATAAATACTTTGAAAACTTCCATCTTTTGATTATTTTTCCCATAGGTCTGTTTACCATTAGAAAATAGGGAGTGTCACAGCATCTAATATAGATAAATGCTCCAGAGATAGAAATGAAAACATCCAATTGAGAAATCACCTTAATGCAGAAAAAACATGGCTGTCTTAGCATCTTCTACTGCCTTGGTTGAAGCCAAATGGATACTATTGGGTCTGTAAATCAGTTTCATTCAATGATGGCTAAGGCCTGCTCAAGACATAACAACGTTTGCCTGTGAAAGCAGAGTACTATACACATAATTTTCTAATCACTGCAGTATGGTGTCAAACTTAGGACTTGGATGGAAGCATAAGCTGGTGGCAGCTCAACAGATATGTCACTGCTATGAGTAATGTTGCTAGGTCATATCCTTTAGAGTTTTTAATATATAGCAGCAGACTTTAGGATGAAAGAAAGTGAAAGTGTTAGTCACTCAGTCATGTCTGACTCTTGTGATCCCATGGACTGTAGCCCACCAGGTTCTTCTGTCCATGGATTCTCCAGGCAAGAATACTGGAGTGGGTTGCCATTTCCTTCTCCAGGGGATCTTCCCAAGCCAGGGATCAAACACAACTCTCCCACACTGCAGGCAGACTCTTTACCCACTGAGCCACCAGGGAAGCACCTTTAGCCAAATAGTCTGTGAAACAGCTTATTTTAATGTGTGGATACTTGATAAAGGTCTCATGGATTTCCTACCCTAATTTCTAGGCCAGCCATTCTATTCTTCATCCCTAAAGGTTACACATGGAACATTAATTGGAAAAAATTGGATCAGAGAGCCCTCCAGGTAGCAGTGCTGTTTTGTTGTCAGATAGTCCTGCATTTTCTCCCAAAGTTTGTTCATAATGGTTTTGGCTCTAGGCCTCATATCTAAGTTCTTTCCTTTTTTTTTTTTTTTGGTTTATCCTGAGAAAGAAAGACTTGTTGATGTTCTCCTGGATTTTACGTAATTTGAATCAGTTTAATGGACACCATATTTTCTTTGTTGTGCCATTTAAATTAGTTAAGAGAATTGGGTCCACTCTGGTATTTGTTATGCAGACCTAAAAACAGTCACTGGAATGCTTAAAATCAAAATCTATTTTGTGTTCTGCAGGATTGTCCCAAGGGATATGTCTTTCTTTGGGGTGCAAGTGATTATTAGAATCAAACAAATACTTGATATTGATATTTACCTTTACCTTGAGAATGAGACACTAAGAACTATGGCAGTTCTTTCTATTTTGATAAAGAGTTAAACACCCAGAGAGCCCAGTGCTAAGAGTCACTTTGTGAACTTGACCTCTTGAGGACTTCTAATGTGTGCCACATGTAGATTTGCTTTCCAAATACATAGATTATATGGAGCTGGAAACCTTTTTGAATTAGTATATCATGAATGGATCTTCTCTTCAGTGAGTAATACTAGTAATACCATACTGAGTTTGGTTAGCCTCTGGCAGGCCTGTGGAGGTAAATCTGCTGTTGTTTATGGGTAAAAATGATGAAATTATATATGAAAGTATGTAAAGATGTAAAAATTGCCTTTTATTTTTGTAATTCACAATCATCTTTGCATAGTTTCTATACGTTTGTGGTTCTCCTAGAATAAGGAAAAATAGATTCATATGTAAAAGAAAGCACATTGGAAAAATAAACAGATAGAAAAAAATGAATGCACAACACAGAAAAGAAGCCAAAACATCTCCGCTGTGCCTGTTACTTTTCATAGGATTCATGTAATCATTGGGGAATTTAGTGCTGGGTATGGCACTTCCTTCTTTCTTTTGTTTACAAATTGTCTATGGCTGCTTTCATGTTACAACAACATAGTTGAGTGGTAGCAACAGAGGCCATATGGCCCACAGAGCCAAAAATATTTGCTCTCTGGCTCTTTACGGAAAAACTTAATGGATACTTGTCTTGGCAATGAGGAGTTGAAAGCATTTGAGCAAAGGAATGACAAGATCAAAGTGGTAATTCAAGACAATTATTCTAAAAGTCATGAATGGGAGATTGAAACTGAAAGATTAATTAGGCTTTTGGAGTATAATCTGAATCTTAAAAACTAAGGTGGTGGTAATGATACAATGGAAGAGACAGATGTGAGAAACATTGAGCAGGTAGAACCAACTCTACCTGAGAACAGTTGCAAAGTAAGAGATGAAATAAGTAGAGTTAGGTGATTGGGGTTTTATTCCTGAGTGACTGCTACTGCTGCTAAGTCGCTTCAGTCGTGTCTGACTCTGTGCGACCCCAGAGACGGCAGCCCACCAGGCTCCCCCGTCCCTAGGATTCTCCAGGCAAGAACACTGGAGTGGGTTGCCATTTCCTTCTCCAATGCATGAAAGTGAAAAGTGACAGTGAAGTCGCTCAGTTGTGTCCAACTCTTAGCGACCCCATGGACTGCAGCCCACCAGGCTCCTCCGTCCGTGGGATTTTCCAGGCAAGAGTACTGGAGTGGGTTGCCATTGACTAGATGATATTAATATCCTGAACTGAGATCGTAACATGGTGGGACTGTCTGATTTCAGAGGTAAAGCTAAGACAAGTATGGATTTTCACATGTTGATATGTCAGTGTGATATTCAGGTAGAAATCTCTAATAGGTATTGGGTTCAGAGTCCAAAAAAGAGGTCTGGCCTGGAGATTAGGAATTCTAAACATTTCTCCACATGGAAGGAATTTGGGAAGCCACGGAGAAATTGAGCGTGCTGAGAGAATGTTAGAGTCCAGCCACATTTGCCCTTAGACGGAAAGAGGAAACAAGGAAAATACAGGAAGGGTCCCTGGGAGATGAAAAGAAAAGCAAAAGTATGGACTGTTCCAGAAGCTAAAAAAAGAGATTCAAGAAAGAGACCACTGTCAGCAGTGTCAGAGCTGCATAAGCGAATGGGCTGTTGAGAAATAGGAAAATAACTTTGAATTTTGTATTCAGGAGTTCATTGGTAGACTTCAAAGACCAGTCTTGGAAAAAGGGTGGGGAGCAGAAGCCAGTCTTCTAGAAGTTTAGAAATAAGCGGAGGTAGAAAGAATGGAGTGTTCTTTTGGGACGCATGAAGTTGGCTTGAATGCCAAAAAGGCACACTTAGAGCATGATGGCGGACCTCAGAAGCTCCATATGTGTATGCGCCTTGAGGCAGAAACCTCAGTTTGATAAGCTACCTTAAGAAGTTTTTCTACACAGATCAAGTGCAGAAGGCAGTGGAAAATGAGCTTGTACAAAAGAGAACCAGTCCCTGAAAGCATCCCTCTCTTTCCCAATAACTCCTGCATTTTGCGGACCTAGAGCTTTGTTCACTTTGCAGCTTCGAAAAATGTTCCTTGGGGGCTCCACTTGTGTATTGTACCTGCTGGAAGGAACTGATTTTCTGATGTGCCTTGCTCATAGGCCAACTGGGTCAGATTGCCTTATGCTGGTCACTGGAGACCAAGAAAGCATCAGCTGGGCCATAGACGAGCAGACAGCATAAACTGTCATTATGTAGCATAAATTCAAGTTGCAGAAGTTATGATGAAATGAGCACATGGGAGGCTTACGACAACTAAATTTATATCCCAAACTCAGATATTTTCCTGGCTTTAAAATGGAATGTCTGAAGAATGTCTGAATATGTCTCCAGAGAATCAAACCCAGAATGATGGGGAGGGAGTTAGAGGGAAGCAGAATTTCAGCTCAACATATGGAAGAGCTTTCAGACTCCTCGGACACACTATTCCAGGAATTGTTGTTTAAGCATGCAATTGGAATATAGTGGTGGCTTGCCTTGTGGCATGCTCATGGAGAGTGTGCATGGAAAGAGCACTGCGCTGGGCGTGGGGGGTTATTAACAAGGCAGGATGATTCCCCCTTCTCTGGGCTTGTTTCCCTGTTTGTAAATTGAAGATGGACTAAGTGACCCTGGAGGGCCTTCCTCCTCTAATATTCCAAGATTCAATTTTCTTGAAGACACAGTTGTACGATGACCTTTTTTGGCAAGGAGGTGGTGGTGAGGTGTAATCTGATATTTTGATCAGTTTTCTTTTCAAGTGTAGCCTTCATGAGGCAAATCTTGTTGTAATCTTCTCTTTTCTCATTAAAATAAAAAAAAACCCCCAGGATCTCAGATCCTGTAATGTAATTCAAACTTCTTTTTTATATCTCTGAAAAAAGCAAAGATTGACTAAAACTGCATCAATTGATTAAGATCACAGATTCTGGGGTAGAGCTGGGTTAAAATCTTTACTGGGACTCCTAATAGCTATGTAACCTTGGGAAACCTCCTTATTATTAATAAAGACTCAGCTTACTTATCTGAAATATGGGTGTGATAATAGCACCAGAGTATTGTTGCAAGAATCAGACAAGATGGCAACATTTTTAGGAGGGCTGTGCAGTTTGGGAAAAGATCAAGTAACTACTTTTGTTCAAAATAAGTTTAGGTGAAGGTCCTGATTCATTTCCCAAAGGATCCAAAATCTTACAGAAAGTGTAGGGAGCACCCGGAGAAGAGGAGCAAGTTTGGCTTTCCAAGACACCCTGAGTCCCAGCCTAGCTGCTGGAAGCACTGTCTCATTGAAGGTAAAGTCCCGTCAGACTCTACTTTCCAAAGCCTCAGTTTCGTGCTACTACCCAGTGGTGAGAGTGTAGAGGGTATCTGTTATTCAGTCTGCTTAAAACCCTCCTTCTTGAGGAAAACTAATCATTTGACAGTTATGATTCAAATCTCTGACAGGGCCACACTCCTACTTCATGCTGGTCCACATCACCTGAGATAGTTAAGAGACAAGGGTCTATTTCTCATTGGTGTATTTATGCCTGAGACCTGCACAGAGGAGTGGGCATCTAATTGTTAGCGCAGCCTCTTTATCTTGCATAGAGAGACAAAGTTAAGTAATATGAAGAAGCCAAGCTTTGGTAGCCAGAGCTCACTGACCAGGACATTTTAAACCAACATATGGTTGGTATGACTTGTTTTCCCCATTATCAGAGTGAAATAAACACAAATACAATTTTAAGAAGTGTCTCATGTCTAACAATACTGAAATTAGAACAAGAAGATAAATTAGCTACTGTGAATTTCTCATTTTCCAAAGTTACCCTTAGATCCACACACTTGTGCAATGCACAAATCCACAGCAGCTCATGAGGCAGACATGATATCTGGCCCTCTTGCCTTCTTTAAGCTCCACTATCTGCACTACGCCATACACTAACCACTGTGTATGAGCACCGTTTCAGACCACACACACCACCACCACCCCATCCCAAGGCTTAGTTCTGAACCACTTCCTCAAGGCCCTGAATTTTATCCTGCTCCTCATCTTCTTGGGCTGTTGACTTTGCAAGTGGTTTTCCATTTCTGCCTTTGTTTTGCCCTTGGGCTTGTGGGTTGAGAGGCCCTACAAAAGCAGACCAAAAAGGGGAGTAGGTGGTCACAGTATTTGTTGAATAAGTGTCTGGGAGCATTGTTTGGAGGTGGGGGTCAGCTCTGGGGCATTGTATCACAAAGGGAGGCTTCCCTGAAGTACATGGCAGGAGCCTGTGGAGGGCAGCAGTAGTGAAGTCATCTTCTTTTCCATAACTTTGAGAATAATTGAAGGCACGTGTTCTCTTCATGCTTTGGTGTTGGATGGACATAAATCTCCAAATAGCAGTTATTAAAAAAGAGCGAACTGTGAGTCTGGAGTTCCGGGCTGGTGTCCCAATGCTTGTGACTAGCTCAAGGACCTCAAGTATGCCATTTCCCTTCCTTTGGGTCTCATTCCTCCATCTCTAAAATAACGTGAGGTGGTTCACGGACTCCTTCTCTGTGGGCTTGTTCAGTGGTGACTGTCTAGGATTTTGTGTGCTACCCAGCCACAAAGACTAAACTTAGTCAGCTTGGTAACTGAACTGCTAACCTGTTAAAATTTTTTTTTTTTTAAATCACATTTCCTTAGATTACTTGACTTTTTGGTGAGTAATAGTGCCTGGGTGTACCCCAGGTCTATTAACTTTGCTAATCTGCCAGTGTTCCTACTAGGCAATAGACTGATTGATTTTTCTTTCTGAATTTTTGTGAAGAATGTTTTAAAGGCAAGCGTTCTGTTGCTTTCGGTATCATCATTTACCAACTACTTTCTCGTTGAAACTTGTTAAAGTTAAAAACTATTTCTGCAGCCATTTAGTTTCTCCCATTAATTCATGTATTGATTTTATTTTTCCTAGAGGCATGAAATAGATGACGTGTATTTTTATCTGAGAGATTTAGAATGCTTTACACTTTCTCAATTAGAGCCCTCTCTATTAATTAAAAAGTACTTACACTAAGTTAGGTTGGTTGAATTTATGAAGCTAAAGTCCTTCCCTTCCTTTCTCCCTTCCTCCCTCCCTCCTTTCCTTCTAAGTATAGAGAACAGACATACTGACCACCTACTATGGGTCAGGTCTTATGCTAGATGCTTTCATATGCATTTAATCATCACAAACTATTTTTAGATCGTGTTTATTATCACTGTTTTACAGATGATAAAACTGAGGAAAAGTGAGCTTAACTGATTCATTCAAGGTTGTATCACTAGTGGGTCTTCTCCACTCATGCCTGCTCTCTCTGGTATACCCAAACAGCCCCACCTCAAGATGATGTCATTGAATTCTCCAATCCAATTCATTAAATAGAAGCAACTTCTACTGTTTGCATTGTAATTTATAACATGCTATTTTTCCCCTCTAGCTTTCTGTAGAAATCTGGAAAGCATAGATGAACATAATGAAAAAAATTATATCATGCAGAAAAAATTTCTATTATAGTGAATGTCCTTCCAGTGTAAAACACACTCACAAAGATCATTTGTGCTCCTCAGCAGCCCCATATGGCTTCCCCTCCACTAAGCACCAGAGGAAGCTGATGCTCAGACAGATGAGGAAGTTGCCCAAAGTGTACAACTGAAACATGGTAGAGCCCAGACTCATCCCAAAGGCTGATTTTACCACATAAACAATGTATGTTAAGGGCAAAGAAAGGAGAAATTTTCAGGAATCGTTTGTCCTCATTGTTTAAACAGACGTCAATATTTGGTAAAATGCAAATCCTCTCAGAGCCCTGCTGCTGCTGCTGCTGCTAAGTCACTTCAGTCGTGTCCGACTCAGAGCCCTACTAGTGGTTATTTGCCAAGCACTCAAATGAAGCCAGTGCTCTTTTGCAGTCCTAGAGGGAGACCAGAGGATGGCCTCCCCAAAAGGTGCTTCATTAGCGGTTTCCACTGGACAGAAGTCACACTGATGCCTTGTTTGTTCTGTAGCCTTTGGCCATACCCCAGCTGACCACTGACTTGAAAGATGCCTGGTCTCTTAAGAGTTTTGTCCACCCACTGGAGATCTGGATCTGAACTGTGTTTTCCTCTTGGCAGTTGTAACTACTTATTTGAATACTTAGGAGTGGCAAGTACTTGAAGGTAGCACCACAGAACTTGTGAACAGAGGCCCTTTGAAAATGGAGGCCCTTTGAAAATGGGCACTTTGACGTCAGAGACCACCATTAGGTGTACCCAGTAGCCATCAGAGTGAGTGACTCCTTTAGCTGCTTTATAAACACATGCATCTCCTAAATCTAGCTAAGGATTGTGCCCTTTAGGAAGAGTGTTTGAGGGCAGATGCTCTTTAACTTATGCTCAAATAGAATTCAGGATTTAGATTCCTGGCTATTCTTAAAGATCTTTGTGTTTTAAAAGAATGCCAAAAATGTGTCTAGTTTGAAAAAATCAAAACCCTGTAGAAGCATATACAATTATATGAAAAAAGGAAAATCCCTTTTCATTCCTCCCCCTCCCAAATCTAACTCCGTAAGAGTAAACTCTTTTGACAGTTTGAGAGTATACTTAAAAACTTTTACATATAAAGAAAAGTATACAAGTATTAAACATATTGCTTTCTAAAAGCATTCATATATACCTATGTAAGCACTGGGCTTCCCGGATGGCACTAGCCAATGCCAAGCACAGATGTTGAGCCAGATTACATGGTCCCTTCCATTTCTTCTCCAGTGGCTTCTAGGAGATCTCCCCATGTGTGCCTGGACCCAGCCCCCAGATCGTGTCACCAAGTCACCTCTCTGACTGTGAGAGTTCATTCAGTCCAGCACAGAGGAGAAGAGAGACAGCTCTAGTGCCAGGTTACCTGGGTTTGAATCCGAACTCCCCTGCTGATTAGCTGGGTGATATGGGACTCATTCTAAGCTGCAGCTTTCCTAACTGTAAAATGGAATGAAACATGGCACTTCCTCATAAAGTTATAGTCAGACTTAAATGAAATAACACATGTAAGTAATTCAGCAAAGTTCCTGGACCATAAGAGTTCAATAAGATATTTTAAACAGTAGCTTTACTCGAGATGTAATTCACATACCACAGAATTCATCCTTTTAAAATGTACATGTCAGTGGTTTTTAAGTATATTCACAGAGCTGTGCAACCATTACCTGACATAATTTTAAAATATTTTCATCACCCCAAATAATTATCACCCTCCAATTCCCCCAAGATCTCCAGCCCTAGGCAGCCACTAATCTACTTCCAGAGTCTGTAGATTTTCTTATTGTGGATTTTTCATGCAAATAGAATCATACAATACTTGTGTTTTGTGTCAGACTTATTTCTCTTAGCATAATATTTTCAAGGTTCATCTGTGTTGTAGCATGTGTCAGTACTTCATCCCTTTTTTATTGCAGAATCACAAATCCTTCTATGGCTATGAAGTGAAAGGGAAAGTGTTAGTCACTTAGTCATGTTCAATTCTTTGCAACCCCATGGACTATAGCCCACCAGGCTCCTCTGTCCATGGAATTCTCCAGGCAAGAATACTGGAATGGGTACCCATTCCCTTCTCCAGGGGACCTTCCCCACCCAGGGATCAAACCCAGGTCTCCCACACTGAAGGCAGATTCTTTACCATGTAAGCCACCAGGGAAGCCCTCTATGGCTGTAGTACCTTTGTTTATCCATTCATCAGTTGATAGACATTTGGGTTGTTTCTATTTTTTTGGCTATCGTGAATAATGCTGCTATGAACATTCATGTAAAAGTTTTTGTTTGAATGCCTCTTTTTGTTTCTTTTGGGTATATATGAACCTAGGAATATATATACTCCATTATTCCATATGTTCCACAGTTTGCATATTCCATTAAGTGAACTTTAACAATTCCTGAAATTGTTAGGTCATTTGGTAACTCGATGTTTAATCCTTCAAGGGACTGGCAAACAGTATTTCAAAGTGGCTGCATCATTTTACAATCCCACCAGCAATGTTTGAAGATTACTGTTTCTCTATTTTCTTGCTAACACTTGTTATTTTACATTTGTTGAAATTACAGCCATCTTTGTGGGTGTTACATAGTATCTAACTGTGGTTTTGATTTGCATTTCGCTAAGACCAGTGTTCTTGCCTGGAGAATCCCAGGGACGGGGGAGCCTGGTGGGCTGCCGTCTATGGGGTCGCACAGAGTCGGACACGACTGAAGTGACTTAGCAGTAGCAGCAGCAGCAAGACTAATAATGTCAAGCGTCTTTTCACACATTTTCAATATGATCCTAACCTTTATTATTTATTCAAAAGATATCTACGAATCCCTTTTTGGGCAAGTCATTCTTGTCTTTTTATATGGCTTATAATTCTGCAGCTATACCATGAGCTTTTTGAGAACAAAGGCCATTGAAAACATTGCTTGTATCTTCAATGCCTTGCTCAGTGATGGCCAGATCAAAATACCTAATGTTGAATAAATAAGTGGAAAAATCATGCTTGGAGATGGGAATTCACTGGTGAGATTGTAAGCAAGCATTTCTCAAGCGTCTACTTTAGGTCCCTGTTGTCTGTGCTGGGGCTTTAGTGACAGGCAGATTCAACTCCAAAAGTGAGTTGTCAACTTTCTGCTCTACATTATAGCTTTTAACTCTGACAAGACTGCTGATACCTGGATCTAGATAAGTGTGGGTACTACATTCAAGCATATGATAAGAGGAAATCAAACTCTGCTCTGGCCAGGAAGTCATTATGCCCCTTTCTGGGAAGTATTGTGGGCCTGGGTTACCCCTGACGACTGAGGGCAACGTATGCCTAGTGGGTTGAAACCCTGTGCTGCCTTTTAGTGACAGTGGGTCTCAGAGAGTACTTTGTGTTTCATGTACTTTCAATTCTGCCAGGAAAAAGTATACTCAGTCTTGGATGAATTAGCAAAACGATTTTGGCAATTTTCATCTCTATTTATTGTGAAAAGTATATGTATATTTAATACACACTCTTACTGCCCCTTTAGAATATAGAGTGAAACAACATTGATTTATTTGCAGCTTTGATTATTTTGAGTTCTTTATTCCAAAGGTATAAATCATGTTGAAAATTGGAAGCAGACTTTATTTACTAAATAGATTTCTGCTTTGCTTAAGACATTTTCCCCCCTCCTTTTTTTCATTTATTATATGCTCTAACGTATTAGCAGAGAAGGCAATGGCAACCCATTCCAGTACTCTTGCCTGGAAAATCCCATGGGCGGAGGAGCCTGGTGGGTTGCAGTCCATGGGGTCGCTAAGAGTCGGACACAACTGAGCGACTTCACTTTCACTTTTCACTTTCATGCATTGGAGAAGGAAATGGCAACCCACTCCAGTGTTCTTGCCTGGAGAATCCCAGAGACGGGGGAGCCTCGTGGGCTGCCGTCTCTGGGGTTGCACAGAGTCAGACATGACCGAAGCAACTTAGCAGCAGCAGCTAACATATTAGATGTATTAGAAAGGCAGGGTGGATTCATGGGAAGAGGTTGGGTTTAATGCTAAATAGACCTGGTTCACGTTGACCTCTGTCACTTGCTAAGTATGTGATCTGGGGTAATCTGGTTGCAGAATAATGCCCTTACCCCCAAGGTGCCCACATCCTAACCTGTGAATCTGTTACCTTACATGGTAAACTTGACTTTGTAAATGTGATTAAGGTTATGGACTTTGAGATGGGGAACAGTCTTGGCTGTGCAGGTGGGTCCAATCTAATCACAGGACCCCTTAAAAGCAGAAATCTTTTCCAGCTGAACTCAGACAGATGCCGGGAAGTGGGAGGCAGGAGAGCTTGGCAGAATAGGAAGTCGGAGAGATTCAAAGTGTGAGAGGGACTGGATTTGAGTTTGCTGGTTTGAAGATGGAGGTGCAAGGTGATGGGGAATGCAGGAACCTTAAGGAACTGAGAGAGGTTCCTGACTAACAGCAAGCAAGGAAATGGGAATTTCAGACCTACAGCCTCAAGGAACTGAATCTTGCCAACAACCCAAAGGAGCTTGAAAGTTGATTCCCCCATAGAGCCTCCAGAGAAGAGCCCGGTCCTGCCCGTGCACTGATTTCAACCTGTGAGACCCTAAATGGAGGCCCCAGTTCAGCCATGCCGCACCTGGGTTCTGATCTGCAGAACTGTGAGATAATAAATGAGTGCTGTTTTAAGCTGTTCAATTTGTGGTGATTTGTTTCAGCAGTGGTGGGAAGCTTATACAGTGCATTACTGTCTATAAATTGGTAATAACAACTGCTTACCTTGAAAGTTGCTGTAAAGATTAGAGATCACATACATAAATTGCCTGGCATACAATTGGTAGTTAGTTTGTGATAGCTTCATATGTGGAAGCACCTGAATGAGAAATGGAGATGAGAGGAGATATTTAATAGAAAGGAAAAGGGTCTTTGCTCATGTGTGAAGCTATTTTTGCATACGGTGAAATTTAGCTGACTTGTAGTACACTGATTGGCCACTGGTTGTTGATAACAGCTTGAGAACATCTGCTCACCTGCTTCTACTGCTGAGAATTAAAAAAAAAAATATATATATATATATATATATAGCATGTTCTAGTGATAAGTGAGGCAAAGAAGTGATGTGAGGCCATAAATATTTAAATGAACTTTAATAAATCACTAGAGATATTATGCTGGGTAACAGCATAATTTTCTTGAGAACTCCTGCTAAAACAACTCAGGCTCTGATTTTCTGTAATTGCAGTGAAGATAGGACGAGGAGGAGGGAAAAAAAAAATCATTCTTTTTTTTTTTTTTAAATTTTATTTTATTTTTAAACCTGAAACACTGTATTAGTTTTGCCAAACATCAAAACGAATCCGTCACAGGTATACACGTGTTCCCCATCCTGAGCTCTCCTCCCTCCTCCCTCCCCACACCATCCCTCTGGGTCGTCCCAGTGCACCAGCCCCAAGCATCCAGTATCGTGCATTGAACCTGGACTGGCAACTCGTTTCATACATGATATTACACATGTTTCAATGTCATTCTCCCAAATCTTCCCACCCTGAGCTCTACTGGCATGAATTTCCCTATCTAGGGAACCATGGAACAGGGAATGACCCCCAAGGAATGAATACTAGATCCCCCAAAGACATAGGTTCTTTGGCAATGAAAGATTTTAAGCCTTTTCATGATACAAGGACATAGAATTTCCCTGAGTAGATCCTGGGATTTGAGGAAAAAACAAAACAAAAAAACAATTGCAACATACTCATCTCCCACATCCCCTACTCTGTCCTCCCACCTTGCCTCTCTGGACACAGCCGAGGTGTACTTTGTGCATTAGTCAGCTCTGTTGTGGTAACAAACAACTCCATACTCTTGGTGGCTTATGTTGTTGTCATTGTTCATTTACTAAGTTGTATCCAACTCTTTGTGACCCCATGGGCTGCAGCATGCCAGGTTCCTCTTTCCTCCACTATCTCCCAGAGTTTGCTCAAACTCATGTCCTTTTAAGGGGAAGAGAAGAGTAGGTCCTTGGGAACTACTTATCCAGTCTACCACACCTTGTCCTCAGTCTTCCTGTACCAAGACTTCCTCCTGGACTTCCTGTCTTCCCTCCATTAGACTTACCTTAACCACTCTTTCTAGGAATACAGTTCTCAGAGTTCCTGTCCTGACTGCAGGAGACATGACTTTGTTCTAGTAGTTTGGAGTTTCCTTAGGTGAGATCCACTCTATTCCTGCTGCCATGCAGAAAGGAATGCAAAGTATTTCAAGGGAAAGACACTTATTGAGGAATAAGAGGAAAAAAAAATATTTCTGACTTTTGGGTAGGGTGAATCTGGCTAGGCAAATCCTCATGGCTGTAGCTAGCTCAGGGAACCCAGGCACTGAACCAACTTATCTTGGACACAAGTCAGCCTCATGGATACTACTTCACCCACACACTCTGCACTCAAAGCTATTTGACTCAAATTGAAAGAGCATCAAAGGAGTCCTGTACTTTGCTTTGAATTAGAAAGCACTTTGTGTTGGAGAAAATCTTGTCACAATGAGCCTGTTTATATTTGATGGAGAAGAGATGGGTTTATCTCACCAAATTGGCACTTTGGAAAGGAACAGGACAGTTTCTTACTGCATCATGATCAAAATAAAATTCTGGCTTTTATGACAATTGGTCCTAACCAGGAAAAAAAAAAAAGCTTACTGATTAAAGATCGTGAACCTAGAATGACCCCTGTTTGCTCAACACTGTACTGGATCTATGCATGAAGCCTCTTTCCTCACCTATGAAAATGAGACTTATTTTAAGTCTCATATACAGACCTGTGGACTCATCAGAGAGTAACTTTTCAGTGTGACATCAGCATAACCATCATGAGCCACTTTTGCTTACTTCATTTCAGTTGCTCAGTCATGTCCAACTCTTTGTCTTTCTGTGACTCCATGCACTGCAGCACACCAGGCCTCCCTGTCCATCACTCATTCGTGGAGCTTGCTCAAACTCATGTCCATTGAGTCGGTGATGCCATCCAACCGTCTCATCCTCTTTTGTCCCCTTCTCCTCCTTCCTTCAATCTTTCCCAGCATCAGGGTCTTTTCCAGTGAGTCAGTTCTTCGCATCAGGTAGCCAAAGTATTGGAGTTTCAGCTTCAGCATCAGTCCTTCCAATGAATTTTCAGGACTGATTTCCTTTAGGATGGATTGCTTGGATCTCCTTGCAGTCGAAGGAACTCTCAAAAGTCTTCTCCAACACAACAGTTCAAAAGCATCAATTCTTCGGCACTCAGCTTTCTTTATAGTCCAACTCTCACATCCATACATGACCACTGGAAAAAACATAGCTTTGACTAGACAGACCTTTATTGGCAAAGTAATGTCTCTGCTTTTTAATATGCTGTCCAGGTTCGTCATTGCTTTTTAATATGCTGTCCAGGTTCGTCATAGCGTTTCTTCCAAGGAGCAAGCATCTTTTAATTTCATGGCTGCAGTAAACCTTATCTGCAGTAATTTTGGAGCCACAAAAAATAACGTCTGTCATTGTTTCCCCATCTATTTGTATGAAGTGATGGGACCAGATGCCATGATCTTTATTTTTCGAATGTTGAGTTTTAAGCCAACTTTTTCACTCTCCTCTTTCACTTTCATCAAGAAGCTCTTCAGTTCTTCTTCGCTTTCTGCCATAAGAGTGGTGTCATCTGCATATTTGAGGTTATTGATATTTTTCCCGGCAATCTTCATTCCAGCATGTGCTTCATCCAGCCCAGCATTTCTCATGATGTACTCTGCATATAAGTTAAATAAGCAGGGTGACAATATACAGCCTTGAGGTATTCTTTCCCAATTTGGAATCAGTCTGTTGTTCCATGTCCAGTTCTAACTGTTACTTCTTGACCTGCATACAGAGTTCTCAAGAGGCAGGTAACGTGGTCTGGTATTCCCATCTCTATAAGAATTTTCCACAGTTTGTTGTGATTCACACAGTCAAAGGCTTTGGCATAGTCAATAAAGCAGAAGTAGATGTTTTTCTGGAACTCTCTTGCCTTTTCGATGATCCAACAGATGTTGGCAATTTGATCTCTGGTTCCTCTGCCGTTTCTAAATCCAGCTTGAACATCTGGAAGTTCTTGGTTCATGTATTCTTGAAGCCTTGCTTTGAGAATTTTGAGCATTACTTTGCTAGCATGTGAGATGAGGGCAGTTGTGCAGTAGTTTGAACATTCTTTGGCATTGCCTTTCTTTGGGATTGGAATGAAAACTGACCTTTTCCAGTCCTGTGGTCACTGCTGAGTTTTCCAAATTTGCTGGTATATTGAGTGCAGCACTTTTACAGCATCATCTTTTAGGACTTGAAATAGCTCAGCTGGAATTCCCATCACCTCTACTAGCTTTCTTTGTAGTGATGCTTCCTAAGGCTCACTTGATTTCAGACTGTAGGATGTCTGGCTGTCGGTGAGTGATCACACCATCATGGTTATCTCGGTCATTAAGATCTTTTTTGTATAGTTCTTCTGTGTATTCTTGCCATCTTTTCTTAATATCTTCTGCTTCTGTTAAGTCCATACCATTTCTGTCCTTTATCGTGCCCATCTTTGCATGATATATTCTCCTACTTAGTCTTCTGATTTTTATATCCCAGGGAACTCCTTAGGAGATTTCTTCAATGGAATGTCAAGAAAAAAACCAGACTTTGCTTTTTGTATCTTTAAAAAAAAATCTCTGAGGAAGGTATTTTTTAAATTATTTTAAAGTAGCTCTGTATAGGCAAAATTTTCCTTGTAAATCTATTGTTCCAACATCTTTTTAGTCCCCTTCAATGGTTCATTAAATGTAATCCCAGTGCATTTAAAAATGATCATATATGAAACAAACACATTTGAAATTATACAGATTCCTAAGCACTTGAGACATTCCATGCTGAATCTGACCTAAGGCTTTGGTCAAGGATGGTGAAAATTGGTACCATTACTGCTGCTCATGCTGATGCCCAACTGTAGAAGTCACCACTAATCAATCACCAAACTCCTACTAAGCTTGGAAGGAATCTGCAAATTAAGGAATCTCTTTTGGGATAGAGTTATGTCATCAACAGGAATTAAAAAACAAAACAAAACACCACAGTGCAGAATTGCCACTCTCTGCTGGATGTACTACTTGTTAAATGGAGGAAACTCTGTGTTTTCTAAAATTGCCACTTTAAAGTTTTAGGATGGAATGAAGGTAGGGAGCGTAATGTCGTCCTGTAATTCTGCTGTTCTGTGATTTTTTTTCACCAGTCTAGGCTTACTTTATCGATATTGCAATTTTATAGATTTTGGACCTATCCCTTCTCAATCTTCTCCTTTTATACAAAGAATCTGAATATATTTGTATCTCTTTTTGTATGTCAACCTTCCTCTAAGATTCTTTTTATCATTTAAATTACCCTTTTGTGTAGCAAAACCAACTATAGGATATCTTCATGAGGGAAATAAGCACTGCCCAGCTTCCCAAGTGGCAGTAGTGGTAAATGCAGATGTAAGATGTGTGGGTTCAATCCCTGGGTTGGGAAGATCCCCTGGAGGAGGGCATGGCAACCCACTCCAGTGTTCTTGCCTGGAGAATCCGATGGACAGAAGAGCCTGGTTGGCTACAGTCCAAGAGTTGGACATGAGTAAAGTGACATAGCATGCATAATATGCCAGGTGGGAGAATGGAATAGAGAGGGCCACGGAATAAAGGGCCCTATCCTGCAAAAATTAAGATATCCAGAACAATTATAGATCCCAGACCTCACCTGTCTGTGGCTCCCAGCTAAGTGCTCTTTTCTTTTCTATTTTATCCTGAGATTATAATGACCCTGAATTCCTAACCATATAAACACTCAAGCAGTCTGATCTTTCTATATCCTTACCTGGGGCTTGTCTCCCTTGCAAGTCCCTAGGTTCCCAGGGGTTCCAAGTTTAAAGGGTTAATGCTGAATATCCTTATTTGTTGCTGAACATTAAGCAAAGGAACTGTGAAATGTTCTGATTGCCACTGTTCTTCCACACTGAAGGTCTAGGATCTTGACAGAAACTCAGCCCTGGTTCTCACCACTGGTGCTGCTGTTGTCTCTACCACACCATTGGAACCCTGGAATACAAGATACTATGCTCCTCCTCCTGGTCTTAAGATCACCCCTGGGTTTTCTAATCTTAACTGGCATGTGCCTCAAAAGATAAAACTTGTGGGAATCTCTCATGGACATATACACACACCCCTCAGTTTTTTTTTCCTAATGTACAATTCTAACACTAATAAGTTAGGTCAGTAAGCACTGATATGTCAACCACCACCCAACCAGAACTAGCTTGGCTTCCAGTGTCACATTTGGGTCACTAGTCGAGACTTTCTTCTCTCTCCCAGGAATCCCTTTTGTCTTCTGCCATCTGGCCTCAGTTGAGGCCACCTCAGACATCATATTGGTTTTACTGTTTTTGAACTGCAATGTGGTGGGAGGTAGAAATTCGACTCCATCTTCTGCCATAATGATCCTTGGTTCCTACACAAACTTATGGGTGCAAATCAATATGTATGGGAATAAGAGGGCTGCTGCTGCTGCTGCTAAGCTGCTTCAGTTGTGTCCGACTCTGTGCAACCCAATAGATGGCAGCCCATCAGGCTCCGCCGTCCCTAGGATTCTCCAGGCAAGAACACTGGAGTGGGTTGCCATTTCCTTCTCCAATGCGTGAAAGTGAAAAGTGAAAATGAAGTCACTCAGAGGGCTAGTATCTATTAATACCATCACTCAATGAGATTGTGGAAACCCTAAGCCATTGTCAAGTCCACCTCCACCACTCTATGGCAATCTTCAGTCCTCATTTAAGAACAGTGATGGAGTGTTTGCTTTATATTTGCATAATTTAAAGGGGCTATTGCAAGATTTTTTTTCCTCAGAAAGGAAATTTGTTTTAAAGGTGAATTGCTTCCTAACTCTAGATAAAGGATGAATTTTTAAATGATAATTCTCCATCTTACAAAAGTAAAACGCTTTTTCTGTCAAGTGCTCTCTGACATTTATAAAAGAGAAGGATGATATTTTCAGGCATTTTTGATCAGTCATTATGTCATAACCTCATGAGCCATTGTCTTTGGGAAAAGTCTATAGCTCTTGATCTCTATCCAGGTTGGAATCTGAACTATAAGTTTAGTTTGTTTTGTCCCAAATATGTGCACATCTAGGTTTTTAGGATGATAGTGACAAGGTGACATTCATTAGTATACCCTAACTGATCCTCTAATCAATAAGATTGCTTTATCACATGAAATTAACTGACTAATTATATACAACATCTCTTTACAAGGTAATCTACATGCTGATGGCAAGTTTCAGCCTTCATATTCTTTAATTCATTTTCACTTTTCAGTTGGAAGCCGTATGTACATCTGCTTATCCTGTTACCCACACTGAACTCACTGATGGATACCTAAAAGGACACAAGCAGTTTTCTATTTTTCAGGTTTCATTTTTTTTAAAGGAAAAAGAAAACATTATTTTTAAATCTACTTGTATGGAAATTAGTTTCCTTTTGCCATTTGGAATAAAGAAAATTTCACATTAAAAATTGAAGAAAATAACACATTTGAATAACAATGTTATTAAGCAGCCAGGAGCTCTAGTTTTTGTAGCCTTAGATAGAGTTTCAGTTTTAACAAATAAAAACACAAGATGCCTAGTTAGATTTGAATTTTAAGTAAATTAGTTTTTAGTAAAGTATGTTCCATGCATTTGTGACATACATATGCTAAAAATTATTTTTCTGTATACACATTATTTTGCTAAGTAAATGATTGGATTTTATTCTGGACAAGATGGTTTCTTCCTGCTCCTCTCTGCCAAGCACAACTATAGAAATAATGAAACAGATAACCAATGGACACTTGACAAAGTTGGAAAAAATTAGTAAGAAAAACACAGACTGGTTCTTTGGACCTCAGCATCCCACCTCTTCTCCACTGAACAGCAGAAGGCAACCTCGATCCAGAATTTATCGACCTCCTAATTTAGTAACAATTTTCTAGTAAGCTTGAAAACATCAGATGAGCCAGTATCTCCAACAGGAGGGATAGACACAGATGAAAAAAAAGCAATAAATAAAAAAAAATAAAGAAGGATAGACAGGTAGTCTGCAGGATTAATTTGCTAGGGCTGCCATAACAAAATGCATTGGCTGAAGGAATGCCTGCAGCTCTTAAACTCCAGACTCAATTTTCTATTAATATTTCCGAATGGTTGAATAGTAGAAATCTGAAATTTAACTTGTCCAGACCTGAAATGCCTATTTCCAGTTCTTCCAACAGCCTTCCTTTTCTCCACTGAGAGCAACTCCATCTTTCCAGTCACTCAAGTCTAAAACTTAAGGATTATTTCTTGAATTCTCTCTCTCATATGCCAAATCCAATCATTCAAAAAATTCTATTGACTCTACCTTCAATATGTATGTACAGAATCTCACCATTTTTTGCCACCTCCATTTCTACTACCCTGGTTCAAGCCGCCATTGTTTTTTTCCTGGATGACTACAATAGACTATTAATGGTCTCTCTGCTTTTCCCCTATTATTCAGTTTATCCTAATGTTATTACCAGAATGGTCCTTTAAAAATCTGAGCCTGTTCACTCATATAACTCAATAATAGAAAAACAAATAACCCAATCAAAAAATGGGCAGAAGATCTAACTAAATAGACATTTCTCCAAAGAAGACATTTGGATGGCCCACAAGCTCATGAAAAGATACTCCATATTGCTAACTATTACAGAAATGAAAATCAAAGCTACAATGAGGTACCACCTGACACTGGTCAGAATGGCTATTCTTAAAATGTCTCTAAATAAGAAATGCTGGAGAGGGTATGGAGAAAAGGGAACCCTCTTACACTGCTGGTGGGAATGCAAACTAGTACAGCCACTATGGAGAACAGTGTGGAGATTCCTTAAAAAACTAGAACTATAACTGCTATACGACCCAGCAATCCCACTGCTGGGCATACACACAGAGGAAACCAGAATTGAGAGAGACACATGTACCCCAGTGTTCCCTGTAGCACTGTTTACAATAGTTAGGACATGGAAGCAATCTGCATGTCCATCGACAGACAAATGGATAAGGAAGTTGTGGTACATGTACACGATGGAATATTACTCAGCTATTAAAAAGAATGCATTTGAATCAGTTCTAACGAGGTGGATGAAACTAGAGCCTCTTATACAGAGTGAAGTAAGTCATAAAGAGAAACACCAATACAATATATTAATGCATATATATATATATATATATATATATAATTTATAAAGATGGTAACAAAGACCCTATATGCAAGACAGCAAAAGAGACACAGATGTAAAGAACAGACTTTTGGACTATGTGGGAGAAAGTGAGGGTGGGATGATTTGAGTGAATAGCCTTGAAACATGTACATTACCATATGTAAAATAGATGACCAGTGCAAGTTTGATGCATGAAGCAGGGCACTCAAAGCCAGTGCTCTGGGAGAACCCAGAGGGATAGGGTGGGGAGGGAGGTGGAAGGGGGGTTCAGGATGGGGGGACACATGTGCACCCGTGGGTGATTCATGTTGATGTATGGCAAAAACCACCACAATATTGTAAAGTAATTAGCCTCCAATTAAAATAAATAAATTAATTAAAAAATAAAAAAACTAAAGGTAGAGTGGCCATATGATGCAGCAATCCCATTCCTGGGCATATATCCAGAAAAGATGAAAACTCTGATTCAAAAAGATACATGCACTCCAGTGTTCATTGCAACACTATTTATAATAGCCCAGACATGGAAGCAACCTAAGTGCCCATCAACAGAGGAATGGACAAAGAAGATATTGTATATATATATAATGGAATATTACAGAGGTATAAAAAAGAATGAAATAATGCCATATGCTGCAACATGGTTGTACCTAGAGATTATCTATTAAGTGAAGTCAGAAAAAGACAAATATCATATGATATTGCTTATATGTATAATTTAAAATATGACACGAGGCTTCCCTGATGCTCAGTGGTAAAGAATATGCCTGCAGTGCAGGAGCCACAGGAGATGTGGGTTTGATCCCTGGGTCAGGAAGATCCTCCAGAGGAGGAAATGACAGCCCACTCCAGTATTCTTGTCAGGCTAGTCCCATGGACAGAGGAGCCTGGCGGGCTAGAATCCGTGGGGTCACAAAGAGTTGGACACAACTGAGCAAGTGAGCATGTACACACGCATTTCCATTGAGAGCCTTCCAACATTAACATAAAATGTATAAACATTGACAGAACAGTTAGATTGATTCACCTCTTAAAGCTAGCTTGTTGGGAGCTGACTCATCTAGAATCATTGTTCAGTTGCTCAGTCATGTCCAACTCTTTGCAACCCCATAGACTGCAGCACACCAGGCTTCCCTGTCCTTCACCATCTCCCAGAGTTTGTTCAAACTCATGTCCATTGAGTTGGTGATGACACCCAACCTTCTCATCCTCTGTTATTCCCTTCTCCTCCTGCCTTCAATCTTTCCCAGCATTAGGATCTTTTCCAGTGAGTTGGCTCTTTGCATCAGGTGGCCAAAGTATTGGAGCTTCAGCTTCAGCATCGGTCCTTCCAATTAATATTCAGGGTTTATTTCCTTTAGGATTGACTGGTTTGATCTCCTTGCTGTCCAAGGGACTCTCAAGAGTGTTAAACTATTCAGTTATACAATGAATCTATAAAGAACTGACATAAATATTAGGTTCATTTTTATATTATCTTTGTATTTTCACATTAAAAGAAAAATGAAAACATTCTTCATAAAAACATTTATATTAATTTAGGTTTATGATTCATGCAATGGTAGCATTTAACTTAGGAAAAATGTTTAATGGCTCAAAGGCATTTGTCTCTGGTTTTAGTATGATATCAGGCTATGTATTCACAAAGAAAAGGCCATTAGCATTCTTAATTCAAATGAAATAAGGTGCAATGATTAAGGACATCTTTTGCATCAATTACGATTAGACTTGGCTGTGAGTAACAAATATGTAAAAATTAGTGCCTTCAACAAGACATTGATTTATTTCAGTCTGGAGAGGAGTTCAAGGCTAGGATGGCAGCTCCATGGTATCAAGGGCCCAAGCTTCTCTTAATTTGTTGCTCAGCCAAGAGACCCAGATTGCATCCTTCTCACAGTCTCATCCATTGCATCCAGAGTCCCTGTGCCAGACAAAGGGAATAAGGAGTAAGAAGGCTGTCACCTCCATTGTTCTTGGAAGTACCATACCAGATTTCTACTTGTCTTGAACTCCACCAATCCAAACTGCAAAGAGGTCTTGGAAATGTAGTTTTCTTACTTGAGCAGCTGAAAAATTGGGGTCTTAAGAAGAAAGGGACAATGGATATTGGGAATGCAAACAGTCCCTTCCCTCCCTTATCCAAATGTGAATGCTTATCCATGTCATCTTTATTGGATGCTTCCATTAACCTTTGTCAGATCTATAGTGAATTCTATCAAATTCCAGCAATACCTCTGGCGTTATGGGACTTTTTTCTTATTTCATGGACTTGTGAAGTTTGTTCCACCTCCCAGACTTAAATATTTCTCAACAATAGTTTTCATGATCAGCTGGCAATATCATGACTGATTTTGGAGAGAATTAACTGCTTATTCTGATTTTGGTTATGTCTTGAGAAAAATGTAATCTATTTCTACATTTAAATTAACCCATTGACTACATAGGACTTCTGAGTCACTAAAAATCTGATAGAGACTGAGTCCATTATAACTAGGATATTTTAAAAAATTCTGACTTTCTCTCTGATTCCTGCCAGATAAAGAATAGAAAAAGCTAGAAAAAGATGCCTTATGATCCAGCAATCCCACTGCTGGGCATACACACTGAGAAAACCAGAAGGGAAAGAGACACGAGTACCCCAATGTTCATCGCAGCACTGTTTATAATAGCCAGGACATGGAAGCAACCTAGATGTCCATCAGCAGATGAATGGATAAGAAAGCTGTGGTACATACACACAATGGAGTATTATTCAGCCATTAAAAAGAATACATTTGAATCAGTTCTAATGAGGTGGATGAAACTGGAGCCTATTATACAGAGTGAAGTAAGCCAGAAAGAAAAACACCAATACAGTATACTAACGCATATATATGGAATTTAGAAAGATGGTAACAATAACCCTGTGTACGAGACAGCAAAAGAGACACTGATGTATAGAACAGTCTTATGGACTCTGTGGGAGAGGGAGAGGGTGGGAAGATTTGGGAGAATGGCATTGAAACATGTAAAATATCATGTATGAAATGAGTTGCCAGTCCAGGTTCGATGCACGATACTGGATGCTTGGGGCTGGTGCACTGGGACGACCCAGAGGGATGGAATGGGGAGGGAGGAGGGAAGAGGGTTCAGGATGGGGAACACATGTATACATGTGGCGGATTCATTTTGATATTTGGCAAATCTAATACAGTTATGTAAAGTTTAAAAATAAAATAAAAAAAAAAAAGAAAAAGGAAAAAAAAAAAAGAAATAGACCTTGTTTTTATATTAAGAATTTTCCCAATGATTTAATAATTTAAAATATATACATACTAATATTACAGGATTATTTGACATGATGTATGCCAGCAAATTTGAAAAACTCAGCAGTGGCCACAGGACTGGATAAGGTCAGTTTTCATTCCAATCCCAAAGAAAGGCAATGCCAAAGAATGCTCAAACTACCGCACAATGGCACTCATCTCACATGCTAGTAAAGTAATGCTCAAAATTCTCCAAGCCAGGCTTCAACAGTATATGAACCATGAACTTCCAGATGTTCAAGCTGGATTTAGAAAAGGCAGAGGAACCAGAGATCAAATTGACAATATCCGATGGATCATCAAAAATGCACGAGAGTTCCAGGAAAACATCTACTTCTACTTTATTGACTATGCTGAAGACTTTGACCATGTGAACCACAACAAACTGTGGAAAATTCTGAAAGAGATGAGAATACCAGACCACCTGACCTGCCTTTTGAGAAATCTGTATGCAGGTCAGGAAGCAACAGTTAGAACTGGACATGGAACAATGGACTGGTTCCAAATAGGGAAAGGAGTACATCAAGGCTATATATTGTCACCCTGCTTATTTAACTTACATGCAGAGTACATCATGAGAAACGCCGGGCTGGATGGAGCACAAGCTGGAATGAAGATCTCCAGGAGAAGTATCAATAACCTCAGATATGCAGATGACACCACCCTTATGGCAGAAAGCTGAGAAGAACTAAAGAGCCTCTTGATGAAAGACAGAGAGGAAAGTGAAAATGTTGGCTTAAAACTCAATATTCAGATAACTAAGATCATGGCATCTGGTCCCATCACTTCATGGCAAATAGATGGGGAAACAGTGGAAACAGTGACAGACTTTATTTTGGGGGGTTCCCAAATCACTGCAGATGGTGATTGCAGCCATGAAATTAAAAGACGCTTGCTCCTTGGAAGAAATGCTATGACCAACCTAGACAGCATATTAAAAAGCAGAGACATTACTTTGCCAACAAAGGTCCATCTAGTCAAAGCTATGGTTTTTCCAGTGGTCATGTATGGATGTGAGAGTTGGACCATAAAGAAAGCTGAGTGGCGAAGAATTGATGCTTTTGAACTGTGCTATTGGAGAAGACTCTTGAGAGTCTCTTGGACTGCAAGGAGATCCAACCAGTCAATTCTAAAGGGAATGAGTCCTGAGTGTTCATTGGAAGGACTGATGCTGAAGCTGAAACTCCAATACTTTGGCCACCTGATGTGAAGTACTGACTCATTTGAAAAGACCCAGAAGATTGAAGGCAGGAGGAGAAGGGGACGACCAAGAATGACATGGTTGTATGGCATCACCGTCTCAATTGACATGAGTTTGAGTAAATTCTGGGAGTTGTTGATGGTGAGGGCGGCTTGGCATGGCCATGGGGTTGCAAAGAGTCAGACACAACTGAACGACTGAACTGAAGTGAATATGATAGTATTATCAGATGACTGTTTTAGTCGATATTTGTTCACCTCATAGAAGATACCTCATAGGTTTGACAGAAAACAGCAATTTTCTATAAAGCAATTATCCTTCAATAAAAAAAAATAAATAAGAGGTTGATACCTTATGGAAGTAGAACCATAAAACATTGTCTTTCTATGACTGGCTTATTTCACTTAGATATTCTGAAGGATCATCCTTTTTAAAGGCTGAATAATTTTCTATATGCATATACCAAGTTTTCTTTACCCATTCCTCTGTTGATGGACATTTGTTTCCATGCTTTTACATCTTGGCTATTGTGAATAGAACTACCATGCAAATGGGAGTACATGTGTCTCTTTGAGATCCTGATTTCAATTCTTTTGGCTAAATACCCAGGAGTAGGTTTTTTTGGTAGTTCCATTTTTAATTCTTTTTAAGGAAACTTTGTATTGTTTTCTGTAGCAGCTGCACCATTTGGCATATTATTTCTCCACCTCCTCACTTGTCTCCTGTTTGGAAATGTGTTCTTTATATTTTTCCAGTATCATATTCCACCTTCCTTTGGGAAATATTTTTCCACTCATTGCAGTGTACAGGTGGGTTGATAATTGAAACCAAGCCAATCATAATACTCCATCCTCCTAGTCACCTTGATTGGCTCAGAGGTAAGTTGGAAGGATTAAAACTGGAGATCAATTGTAGCCATAATTCATATAACAAGGAAGGATTCTTCTTGCATTAAAATCAAATGGAATCAAGCAAAAGTGGGTGATCAATGGCAGTCCAAGTCCCCAAGACTCATTTTTGATTCTGAGAACCAATATATCACCCTTATGCTTAAGCTGGTTTGGTTTGAGTTTTTGTCACCTTCAATTGGCAGAACCTGACCTTTACAATTTCAGTTCTTGGAGCATTTAACTATAAATTTCCCAGATTCTACTTATTTGTGTTTGCAGTTCATCCCTTGTACCCAGCTTTGAACTCCTTGAGAAATGTCACCATGGCTGATTTGTCCTGTGTCTTAGAAGATTCCCAGCTATTTCATACTAATTTCAGGTGAACAGAGAAGGGACTCAGTCATACATGTGTCTACATGTCAAGTCACTTTGGTCGTGTCCAACTCTCTGCAACCCCATGGACTGTAGTCCACCAGGCTCCTCTGTCCATGGATTCTCCAGGCAAGAATATGGGAGTGGGTTGCCATTGCCTTCTCCAGGGGATCTTTCTGACTCAAGGTTCAAACCTGTATCTCTTGCATCTCCTGCATTGGTAGGTGGGTTCTTTACCACTAGTGCCACCTGGGAAGCTCCATTTCATACTGTGTCTTATAAGCATTTGCATTTGGTAAAGAATTTAAATACACACACACACACACACACACACATATATAAAGAAAGAGAGAGAGTCATATTAGCTATTCTTTGTTGAATGTGTGCTATGTAGTAGGTACATTCCAGAGTGCAGTGTATGTTGGTTAATCTTTATAACCCATTTCAGAGGTAGGAACTATTATTACCTATTTTACAGATGAGCAGTCTGAGTTTTAAAGAGGTTAAAACCTTATGCCCAAGTTCACCTAGTAAGTGGTGAATCTTAGATGTGACCCAGGACTCTTGCCTGTAAAATCAGTGTCTTCAGTGATTGCCTGTCAATACTGGCCATTTCTCCCCTAAAAGTTAGAATAGACATGACTAGCAAATACCCCCACAATGGGTAGAGCACTTTGTTTCCTTCAAGGAAAGTTCTGATTTTTATTACTTTTTGCATATTTACAATCAATTTGAATATTGGGCTCAAAGGTAAAATGAATATAGGCCTCAAAGGTCAAATTACTCTTTCTCTCAAATTAGATAGGATTTAGACAAGTCAACTTTGCATATCAAAAGGTCATGCTTTCTGGGAAGAGAGAAAGCATGTGTGCTAGAGATCTAGTGTGCTAGAGATCAGGGTTGGTTTGGCTACTAATATTTAGGCTTGTAGTAGATTTGTAGGAGTACAGTTTCATGTTGACAGCATACTATCATAGTTAAGTCTTGATTAAAGGGTATAGAAATGGTAACTACTTATGAGAAACATTGCTTATTCAAAGAGCCTCAGTTAAACATAGATGTACTGCTAAAGGCAAACTTCACTATTTGTGTTTATTCAAGTTGCCTATATTGTGTGGTATTCAGTGAATTTAAGGTGTTTTTAATGCTATGACTAATTTAAAGTAAGAGAATGAACCAATGACATTCTCACTGATAATGCACATTAAGTCTTAAGCTTAACCCTGCATAGGCCTGTTATCACTTTTCAATGCCAGGGAGTTCACAGGCACTCCAGTGCTACTGGTTATAAGAGAGAACCTAAGAAAGCATGGATCACCCAGTGCAACCAAAAGAACTTGTCTTCTTATGACTCATTTATTTATTTTTTCAAACCATTACGACTGCCTAATATATGTCAGGTACCATGCTAGGTGCTGAGGTATCTAATGGTGAACAAGACAGACATCATTTCTATCTTCATGGAGCTTAGTTAAGTAGACAGACAATAAAGAAGTAAAGAAATAAAGAAGAGGACTTCCCCTGGTGGCGCAGCAGATTGGAATCCACCTGCCAATGCAGGAGACACGGGTTCCATCCCTGGCCCGGGAAGATTCCACGTGCCATAGAACAACTAAAACTATGCACCGCAACTACTGAGCCCATGCTCTAGAGCCTAGGAGCCACAGCTACTGCGCTTGTGTGCTGCAACTGCTGAAGCCCGCACGTCCTGGAGCCCGCACACCACAACTGCTGAGCCCTTGCACCAGAACTACTGAAGCCCGCGTACCTAGAGCCTGTGCTCCACAGCAAGAGTAGCCACTGCAATGAGAGGCCTGCACACAGCAACTCAAGAAAGCCTGTACAAAGCAATGATGACTCAGCACAGCCAAAAATAAAATATAACTAACGAAATAAAATTTTTAAAAAAGAAAATATCAGGTGGTGATAAGTGTTATACTGAGAATAGAAGAGGATGATCTGATTGAAAATGACAGTTCTAATGTGAGAAAGTTGGTAAGAAAGGCTCCTCTGAAGGAGCAGAAACCTGAAATAACGAGAAGGAACCAGCATGAGAAGGCTTTGGAAAAGTATTCCAGGCAGAGGGGACAGCTGGTGCAAAGGTCCTGAGGTAGAAATAGACTTGGTGCTGTCAGGTATCGGAAAGATGATTGGTTAAGTATAATTTTTCAGTAGAATAGGATACATTGATCTAATGGCCCTGCCATTGTTAACTGGAAGAAAGCCTTCTGCTGCTACTGCTAAGTCGCTTCAGTCGTGTCCGACTCTGTGCGACCCCATAGATGGCAGCCCACCAGGCTTCCCTGTCCCTGGGATTCTCCAGGCAAGAACACTGGAGTGGGTTGCCATTTCCTTCTCCAATGCATGAAAGTGAAAAGTGAAAGTGAAGTCGCTCAGTCGTGTCCGACTCTTAGCGACCCCATGGACTGCAGCCTTCCAGGCTCCTCTGTCCATGGGATTTTCCAGGCAAAAGTACTGGAGTGGGTTGCCATTGCCTTCTCCGAGGAAGAAAGCCTTACAATGATTCAAATTATCCTCTGAAACTTTGCAAATGTTAGCCGTGATGATTCTAGAGGCAGTGGAATTATTTTTGCTTCTCTGTATTTTCCATTTTCTTGCTTAATAATGGACATAGTTTTTTTCCAAACAAAATGAAAAAAATCCCATGGAAGGCATAGAAATGCAGTTGAGGACATTAGGAAAGGTAGATTTGGGGATGACAATACAACAGAATTCATTAGAAAAAGGTACTGGAAATCATAAATATCGTTTTGGTAGAAGTGAAGAAGATGGGTTCAAGAGAGGGGAGAGACCATTTGTCAGAAAAAAGGGAGTTAGAAATGAACAAATGGCAGTATCCTGTCACCTAAACCGGAGGGAAATCTCAGACTTTGATAAGAAAGAGGATGACAGTGTCCTGGACATATGTACTCAGGCACCAGTAACCCTGACTTTCTTGGTCTCTGGGTTCAGACAGGAGAGTCGGGCTCTGTTAGTTAGTAGTGGTGTTTTTAGACTGGGGCTGACTTCCCAGTTTGTCCTTTGGATAGATGTGCAGCACTTCCCTGAGGGCCCATTAGTGATGAAGCTCCAGGGAAACTCTGAGCTGAAACATTAGTCAGATAGGTAGGGTAGAAGAGCAGGTCTGGGACACCTTAGTGCTGTCCATTGTCTGCATGCCAGGGCAAGCTACCCTCCATCTTGGAGCCTCACATTTTCTCATCTCTAAAGCCAAGGGGTTGAATTAGAACCTCTTTAAGATTCTTTCTAGCTCTAAATTTGTATCTCTACTCTGAACCTCTTCCTATGAAAATTCTTGTGGCTATATTTTGCCCCGAGAGGAGCATAGCATTGACTGATAAGCAAAATTTAGGTCAGTGAAGCATCCAAGCATGCACAGACCAGAGGCAGGAAAATAGATGATATGCTAATTTTTACTTTCCCTTTCCTTAGCCCGTTACAGAGAAATGTTAACAGTGGTGACATTTTTAGGGAGCTGGCCAGTATGCCATGAATTCTAGCTTATACCTGCATTGGGGAGCGTGAAAAGGCCCTTTCACCCCATAAGCCAGTGGGTGAAAGGGTCTTTCTGGAGTGTCCCTGTGTGTGCACATGCATGCTCAGTTGCTTCAGTCATGTCTGACTCTTTGAGCCCCCATGGACTGTAGCCCACCAGGCTCCACTGTCTGTGGGATGCTCCGGGCAAGAATACTGGAGTGGGTTGCCGTTTCCTTCTCCGGGAGATCTTCCCAACCCAGGGACTGAACCCACATCTCTTATGTCTCCTGCATTGGCAGGCAGGTTCTATACCACTAGCGCAGCCTGGGAAGCCTTGGGTGTCCCTGGTGGTGCTTTAGTCGCTAAGTCGCGTCTGACCCTTGTGACCACATGGACTGTAGTCTGCCAGGCTCCTCTGTCCATGGGATTCTCCAGGCAAGAATACTGGAGTGGGTTGCCATTTCCTTCTCCAGGGAATTTTCGCAACCCAGGAATCAAACATGGGTCTCCTGCATTGCAGACAGATTCTGTACTAACTGAGCTACAAAAGAGCTCAAGGAGCATCCCTACTCTCCCCTAAAATGACTAATATCACATCCTGTTCCACTTTGATGGAAGGATGGTTCAGAACAGGAATTATGGGTTACCTTAAGACAAGGAAGGGTGTCACTTAGTGGTAATGCAGAGCCTTGCCAATGTCATCATGCTTCTACTAAGGACTACTTGTGTATGCTTTCTGTTGTTTGGAAAGAGAAGCTGTAGGAGGAAGTAGCTTCACTGTGTGAAGACACAGCAATACAACATTGCAGGAACATTGCTATGGAGTTGCACAATTCATACCAATGCAGTATTTGGTTATGGTTATTGTATTAATATTAGTAACATTACAAAGAGAGCTTTGTTTTATTATTAAGATTATAAAGAGAACCATATTCCAGTAAGGCTTATTAATTGACTATGGTGGGTGAGGAACTGAAAATCTCTTCTCTTTTCCTTCTGTCAGCAGGTTGTTTTGAAATTAAACAAGAATACAAAATGGACTGATGTCACTCCATGCTGTGGGATACTAAGTTATTGGCAATAGCAGTGAGCACTGCTTCAGGTATAAAGTATATTAGAAAAAAATTAACAAATGGAAGACATTACTTGCTGATTCTCTGTACCTTGATTTCCTCATTTTAAAAATGGAAATAAATTTTGTAAATTGTGAAACCTTTAAACATATGTATTAATAATTAGGGCTTCCCAGGTGGCTCTAGTGGTAAACAGCCTGCCTGCCAATGCAGGAGACCTAACAGACATGGGTTCAATCCCTGGGTGAGGAAGATCCCCTGGAGGAGGGCATGACAACCCACTCCAATATTCTTGCCTGGAGAATCCCATGGACAGAGGAGCCTGGCAGGCTACAGTCCACAGGGTCACAAAGAGTTGGACACGACTGAAGCAACTTAGCATGCATGCATGCACATTAACAATTAATTTAATATTAATAATTATGACATAGAAACTTAGTGGAGTGAAATGGTTTAGGGGATTGCTCAATTAATGAATCCCCTCCTGGGAGCTAATTTATTCAGTATGAGATTCTCATTCATTATTTGATTAATGCCAACTATACCATACTTGGGACTTCCCAGGTAGTGCTACTGGTAAAGAATCTACCTGCCAACGCACGAGACGAGGGTTTGATCCCTGGGTGGGAAAGATGCCCTGGAGGAGGGCATGGCAACCCACTCCAGTATTCTTGCCTGGAGAACCCATGGATGAAGGAGCATGATGGGCTACAATCCATAGGGTGGCAGAGTCAGACGTGACTGAAGTGACTTAGCACAGCACAGCACACATACCATACATATCTATTATGTTCAGGATATTTGGATATAAACAAGCACATGTACATGTTTATACATAAGAACAGGCTGTATCAGTCCACAGGAAACTCAAAGCTCACAGATGAATTTTGGCCACTTGGATTGAATTTCTCTTGAGCACTGCTAAGTGTTTGGGAAATTGCTGGTGTTAATCAACCTAAGAGGAAAATAAAGGATTTCTCCAATTTATTGTCATTAAAATGAACTTTCCATTGTATATAAATGTTCGCATAAATTGATGTCATGTGGAAGCTAGAGAGTAGCATTTAGACTGTTGTCATTTTCTATCATACAGTGAAATTGCTCAATTTGGGAAGGGAGTAAAGAGTTGAAATGTATAAATGGCAACATGAAGTCTCTTCGTATATGAGTGGTGCTTGGTGACCATTTGAGGATGAACCAAGGATGGAGGCAAAAGATCCCCACAGCAGTTTGTCCTTGTCTCGTCTGAATTAATGGTTACAATGTGAGTCACAGGGAAGTAAGACTGTCCCCAAATGAGGTAACTGAGGGGCCTCCCAGGGAAGGGGAATGCAGAAGGTATTACGACAAGATATTCTTAATATTTTCATAAAATTCATGAGAACAATTGGACAGTCCATTAAAAGTTGGCATGCTACCAGCCGCATCTAGACATCCAGAGAGCCTGCTGCCATCAGTCAGAAAGGACATTCTGTCCTAGACACCATAAGCCAAGACCATGTAGGAATGGTAGTGTTAGAGGCTGAGACTGCATGATCCAGATGATGGCACACGTTTTCTGCCCAATGCTTGTCTTGAGAGATTCTGTGCACCATATCCCAGGTGTTCTCAGCGCCATAGCTGTGACACTTAGAGTCATTCTCCTCATTTTCTTGAAGAGGATTACTGGCAAACTGACTCACCCGAAGATGCACAACACATCTCCTGTTTCTTCATCTAATGATTTGCCTACCATAAGAAATGGTTCACCTTGACTCTTGTGTGTATTCTTAAAATATACCGCAAGAGTTATTTCACTATATGTTAATATATATGAGGAAAATCAATATGCAAGGAAAATAATTGCAACCACTGTGGTCATATAATAGCACTTTTCTGAGGCTACTGTGTGTGCTGGTCATAACCAAAAGGAGAGCAGCTTGACGAGCGAGACCAATTGTTGCGGCTCCTTATGCGCCAGTACTCTTCTACCAAATGCATTCTTTTCTGTTCCTATCACACCACCTGAGAGCTTCTGAAGTATAACTGTAGCAAAAGAGAAGTGCCAAGGTCTCTTACTAGTCACTTCTGATCTGGGTCGTATCAGTGGTCACATAATAATCGCCTACATGTTCAGCACACTCCCACTGGGAAAGAATGATAAGCACTGTTGGAAGGATATTATGTTTCTCAAACACATTCCTTCTACCCCAACAGTTGTGATGGTCTGGCAGGGTCCAGGGCTGAAGGCAAGGACCCAGGATGATTTCTTCTTGGCAAAGAAGCTGTTACTACTTTCCTGGGTGCACTTTTCTGTTCCCAAATGGTGTCCCTCTTGGGCCTCCCGTGATTGCCCCCCTCGCCTTCCCTCACCACCAGTACCCCCATTAGCCTTGAAAGGTGTCTGTTGTATTACAGAATTCCATAGTGATACAGCGGTCTGGATCTAGATCCCAGACAGCTGCTTTGATTCAGGAAACACTTGTCAGAACACAGACTCGGCTTATAGCCATATGGGATGAATTACAGGAATGAGCCTTCTGTTCATGTGCCAAGTTTATAGTCCATAGGTGCAGAGCACCTTCAAGAATGTGTTGACTGTTTGGAGATATATATTAGTTATATGTGGTAATTCATGGAGGCTTCTTTCCTTCCTCAAACACCTCATTTGTCAAAGTTTGGTGGGAGATGAGCTGTTTCACATATGTGAATTATTCAGGTGGCTGGATGCTACCTTTTAATTACCAAAGCTTGGTTTATTTTAGCTGGTCTTTTGGATAGATTGCTTAAATGAACTGGATGGTCCTCTGCCTTCTACACTGAACAGAATAAACCATATTAGTCTTTTCTTTAAAGCGTAAGGGTGAAAATGAGCATCAGTGATTTCATTGTGTCCTGACCCAGTGCTGTCCTCAGAAATTAGTAAGGTGTATGGGACAGCTCATCCCTTTACTCATTAACCCCAGCCTGTCACGCTGTACGAATCCTGGTCCCTGCTTTGGGAAGTTCTCTATCTTGTTTTCATTACTCGGACCTACCAGTTGCAATCATCTCTTCCTTCCTTCATCTTCTCTTTCCCTGCAGAGTCCCTCTGCACTCCCCATCTCCCTAGCTCCACAGACCCCTTTCTTAGTTTCCTACAGCTGGTATTCTGTGCACTGGGAAACTATGACTGAGCACGTTAGAGCTGTGTGTACCAGCAGAGGGAATGAACAGATTGCATAAGGTCACAGAGAGCACGGAGAGGAGGGAAGCGTGGGAACAGAGCGTCTGAATGTTGACCATGTTTGAGTCCTCAGGGGTTCTTTTTGTTTCTCTCCCAGTTCTAGGCTGTGTCCTAGATTGGTGTTGTTCACATTCTTTTTTATCACAGGGGCCTAGGAAGAGAAGCCAGAGGTGGCTGAGAGGTGTCTGTAGGTGTAGGTGTAGGTGTAGGTGTAGAGGCATGATTGCAGTGTTAGGGTCATGGGTTGTGTCACAGGGGGATCAGTGATTGCACTCTGCCTCCATTCTAACCAACCAGAGTAGTATCCCTGTACATCATCTCATGCACCGAAGCTAAGATTTCATTAACAGACACACAAGATGACCAAAAAAAAAAAAAATCAAAGTAACATCTACAAAAATAAAACAACTTTTGTTCCTTAAAAAAAGACAAATCTGGATAAGTTATGTGATAGTATAATTAGCTAAGTGTTAGTTATCCCCTCCTAGAACATGCTTTATAACCTGGTGTTATCATGAGCTGGGAAGGCATTTAACATTCTCTAGGCATTTGGAAATCATCTAGTCCAAAGAGTTTAACTCACTATCAGGGATAAGAAGCATAACATTTTAATTTTATTAATTTTATAACATAAGTATAATTTTACATAAATTGTGCATTTCTTTTTCCTGTCTGAGTTGAACTAGATAGAGAGTGTGTGCTTTAAAACTGTGAAATCCAATAGAAATATAATGTGAATTACATATGAAATTTAAAATGTTGTAGTAGCTACATTAAAAAGTAAAAATAAATAGGCAAGAATAATTTAATAATTTTATTTAACCCAGCATATCCAAAATATTTTCATTTTAACCTATTATCAGCATAAAAATTATATTGCTTTGGCTTTTAAATTTAAATTGCTTAAAATGATGTAAAATTTAAATGTCAATTTCTCATTCACCCTAGCTACCTCTCAAGTGGTCTGCACTTGTGTCTAGTAGCTACTATATTAAACAGTATGAATTTTACAACATTTTTGATACATTGAAAATGTTCAACAAAGATTGGCTGGCCGTTTCATGAGAAGAGCTTAAAGGAAAATCTCATTAATTTAGCTCCACTAGTTTGGAATTTATGATAATTTTATCAGAGTTCAACTGAAGTTTACAATCTGATCTCTCTGCAGAGAAAGGTTTTACTTGGCACATTTACTGTATAAATCAGATCACAGGAGGCAGGTTTAATCCACTTAAGAGTATTAAGTGTTTTCTGGGACTTTAGCGAAACATTTATGAATGCAAAAATATTCTGCTATGCACAACAGAGTGTCCTATATTCACTAAAGGGCATCTAACGGGTATCCTCTCCTTTTGGACACTTTGTTAGCAGTTAGTTATTATTACACGACTTTTGAAAGGTTTATATAAGTCACATTTCCTCTAGAATTGTCTAAAAATTTGATTTGTTAGTATATCAGGTATTATATAAATCAAATAAATGAATAAAATATTTACAGATATAGTCTATGTCAAACTTGAATATAAAAATAACATGGAACTTCCTTTCAAGGTGGCTAGTATCTTTCTAACACAGTGGTGAAAATTAAGTGAGATAAGGTACTTCATAAATTTAAAAATGCTTTATGCATGTTACGCATTCATTCATTATTTGTTTATTGGCTTCTTTAAGGCAAGCTTTGTGCTAGATGGTAGGGGTATAGTTGTGAACCAGATAGGCAGATGTGATCCAAGCCCTTTAGGAACTTAGAACCTGGTGGGGAGAGACAGGCAGATAAATAGGCGATTAAAGTAGGGAACAGTAAGGGATATGTTAAGGGAAGCACCTGTTGCTAAGAAAACCTTAGGACAGTCACAGAACCCAGAGTAGTTGAAGGGGATGGTCAGGGAAGTCTTCGGAAGAAGTGGCATCTAGGCTGAAACCTACACATTTGATTTGGAGTTAGCCAGCTGAAGGAGTGGACTGTGTGGGTAAAATGCTCCAGAAGGAGGAATCAAAATGTGCAAATGAAGCAACTGACAAAGAATTAATCTCAAAAATATACAAGCAGCTCATGCAGCTCAATACCAGAAAAATAAACGACCCAATCAAAAAATGGGCCAAAGAACTAAACAGACATTTCTCCAAAGAAGACATACAGATGGCTAACAAACACATGAAAAGATGTTCAGCATCACTCATTATCAGAGAAATGCAAATCAAAACCACAATGAGGTACCATCTCACACCGGTCAGAATGGCTGCTATCAAAAAGTCTACAAGCAATAAATGCTGGAGAGGGTGTGGAGAAAAGGGAACCCTCTTACACTGTTGGTGGGAATGCAATCTAGTACAGCCACTATAGAGAACAGTGTGGAGATTCCTTAAAATCTGGAACTAGAACTGCCATATGACCCAGCAATCCCACTGCTGGGCATACACACTGAGGAAACCAGAATTGAAAGAGACACGTGTACCCCAGTGTTCATTGCAGCACTGTTTATAATAGCCAGGACATGGAAGCAACCTAGATGTCCATCAGCAGACGAATGGATAAGACAGTTGTGGTCCATATACACAATGGAATATCACTCAGCTATTAAAAAGAAAGCATTTGAATCAGTTCTAAGGAGGTGGATGAAACTAGAACCTATTATGCAGAGTGAAGTAAGTCAGAAGGAAAAACACCAATATAGTATATTAACACATATATGTGGAATTTAGAAAGATAGTAATGATGACCCTATATGTGAGACAGCAAAAGAGACACAGATGTAAAGAACAGTCTTTTGGACTCTGTGCGAGAAGGCAAGGGTGGGATGATTTGAGAGAATAGCATTGAAACATGTATATATTATCATATGTGAAATAGATCGCCAGTCCAGGTTCAATGCATGAGACAGGGTGCTCAAGGCTGGTGCACTGGGATGACCCTGAGGGATGGAGTGGGGAGAGAGGTGGGAGGAAGGGTCTGGATGGAGAACACATGTACACCCATGGCGGATTCATGTCAATGTATGGCAAAAACCACCACAATATTGTAAAGTAATTAGCCTCCAATTAAAATAAATTAATTAATTAAAAAATGTGCAAAACCCAAAGGGTGAAAGGAGGGAGCATGAAGCAGTCTTGGAACTGAAAGTAGTTCTGTGTGGCTTCAGTGGGGAGTCCAAGTGAAAGTGGGAGCACGTGAAGGTAGAGAGACCAGGAGGGACCAGATCACAGAGGACCTACACAAGATGGACTTTATTTTATCCCAAGGACTATGAGTGACTGTTGATAATGTTATGGAATGAGCAGTTAGGCTACTGTGTGAAGAAAGGGCTGTGGGAGGCTGAGAATGGGAGCCATGAGCTCAGTGTGGCCTTGGCTGGAGACCCAGGGGGCCTAAACCAAGGGAATTGGGGGAGGGAAGGCAGAATTTGATAGATATTAAGGAAGTCAAAACAGTAAAACTTAGTGATTGATGGGGTGTCAGGGGAGAGGGGCAAGGAAGAGTGACATGGGAACTTGGGTAAATGGAGGTACCTGTTGTTCACTAAAGCTGCAGGTGGAGCAGACTGTGTGTGTTTATATGTGATTGTGTGGGTATGTGGCAGGGTGTGTGTGATCCCGGATGGGTTGTGGCCATGCCACAGCTGATGTCCTGTGGCAGTCTAAGTAGGGAGGTCCTGCAGTCAGTTGGATTTGTGTCTAACCACAGTCTGCTGAGACAGACTGGCCTTTGAAATTTACATGCAAATGATTCAACACGCCCCACCCCCTCCACATGTAGTGGGCGTTCTGCTCCTTCCTGAAGTCTCTACAGAGTCTAGAGGGGGTGATTAATGTTGTTCCTCATTGCCTCTAGACCTCAATTCTGGTCTCTGCTGAATTAGTTCAGTTGACGGGTCATCTATCCTCCTGTCCTGGTTCTGTGCCACACTTTCCCAGCTGTTGAACTAAGCTACTTTTCTTAATTGTCACAATTCCCCAACCAAAAGCCCAGTCACACAAGGCCACTGGGTATGCAGCAGGTTGGACTCACGATTTGCGGAGGTGCCAGGGGTTTGGATGGCAGCAGTGGTGTACAGTTTAAAAATGAATAACCATCATCCTTGTTCTTCAGAAGCCCTTGGCCAGCCTGCCAACCTGAGCTGCAACCTTCTCCCAAGTTACTTTGCCTTCTCTACTTTCCCTGTCTCAGTGCCTCCTAGCAACAGAAGCAAACTAACCAAACCCAAACAAAACAAGCCTCCCATTATATTATGCAAAATTTCTTTATAGTTCCTTTCTTCAGGACATCTTTACATATTCAACGATTCATAATGTGCTCTTTCCACAGTGGTATGTATCTTCTAGGTTCTCCCCAGCCCTCCTCATCCCCCTCCCCACCCACCACATCTTTGTGTGGAGGAGGAGGAATATGACTGTTTTCACCACTGATTTGAATGATATCCCCCAGAAGGAACATCACCATAGTTAGTTTTGATTTTAAATATCCATTTGTTTCCCTTCATAATATGAGTCTGGCTCTTGAAAGTAGGCTGAAGGTAGAGGTTTAGCAGTTAACAATAGACAGCTTCTGCTTGAAGCAGGGAGAGTGCATGTGATCACCCGAAGATGACATGTAAATTGAGAAGAGAACGTGGCCTTGGATGGAAACCCAATATCCATCAATGTTTAAGCCCTACATTTTAAGGGAGTTACAGAAGAAAGGGGCCCTGAAAAGGGATTGAGGAGGGTAAGAGGCAGGAGGAAAAGCAGCAGTCTGTTGTCATGAAAACCAAGTTAAGAGGGTACTAATTCTTATTAGAAAGGAGGTGAAATCTGGGTTGTGTGTCTTTGTCACCCCACTGCCTGTGAGTGTGCCTGCAGTATATTGAATGCTCACTGAATGCTGGTTGAACTGGAATGGGCAGCCTTGCTAAGCTGTACTTGTACTCTCTCATGGTCAGCACAACAGCTATTCCAATCCTTTCCATATGTTTCAAGTCTTCAGTGTACTCCTCCCTTCCTCACCCTCTTTACATAACTTAGCTTGAGGTCTTCCAAGAAGTGTCCCCTCAAATTCTTTTTCCTCCTGCTCACAGCTTACAACACATGTCTCCCCAAGCACCCTCTGTACCTCAACACTGCATTGTCCCTCTCTTCTTTCCCTTGTGTTCTGGAGATTAAGATGGCCCTTCACTTTTGGCAATGCTCACTACACTGTCTACCAGCTCTGTCCCTTTAAGGGAGCTCTGATCTGTGATTATGAGATGCTCTAATGGTCAACAAGCCTAGATTAAGCATCACTACGAACAAAGCTAGTGGAGGTGATGGAATTCCAGTTGAGCTATTCCAAATCCTGAAAGATGATGCTGTGAAAGTGCTGCACTCAATATGCCAGCAAATTTGGAAAACTCAGCAGTGGCCACAGGACTGGAAAAGGTCAGTTTTCATTCCAATCCCAAAGAAAGGCAATGCCGAAGAATGCTCAAACTACCGCAAAATTGCACTCATCTCACATGCTAGTAAAGTAATGCTCAAAATTCTCCAAGCCAGGCTTCATCAATATGTGAACCGTGAACTTCCTGATGTTCAAGCTGGTTTTAGAAAAGGCAGAGGATAGATTCAATGCAATCCCTATCAAGCTACCAACAGCATTCTTCACAGAGCTAGAACAAATAATTTCACAATTTGTATGGAAATACAAAAAACCTCGAATAGCCAAAGCGATCTTGAGAAAGAAGAATGGAACTGGAGGAATCAACCTACCTGACTTCAGGCTCTACTACAAAGCCACAGTTATCAAGACAGTATGGTACTGGCACAAAGACAGAAATATAGATCAATGGAACAAAATAGAAAGCCCAGAGATAAATCCACGCACATATGGACACCTTATCTTTGACAAAGGAGGCAAGAATATACAATGGAGAAAAGACAATCTCTTTAACAAGTGGTGCTGGGAAATCTGGTCAACCACTTGTAAAAGAATGAAACTAGAACACTTTCTAACACCATACACAAAAATAAACTCAAAATGGATTAAAGATCTCAATGTAAGACCAGAAACTATAAAACTCCTAGAGGAGAACATAGGCAAAACACTCTCTGACATACATCACAGCAGGATCCTCTATGACCCACCTCCCAGAATATTGGAAATAAAAGCAAAAATAAACAAATGGGACCTAATTAACCTTAAAAGCTTCTGCACATCAAAGGAAACTATTAGCAAGGTGAAAAGACAGCCTTCAGAATGGGAGAAGATAATAGCAAATGAAGCAACTGACAAACAACTAATCTCGAGAATATACAAGCAACTCCTACAGCTCAACTCCAGAAAAATAAATGACCCAATCAAAAAATGGGCCAAAGAACTAAATCGACATTTCTCCAAAGAAGACATACAGATGGCTAACAAACACATGAAAAGATGCTCAACATCACTCATTATCAGAGAAATGCAAATCAAAACCACTATGAGGTACCATTTCACACCAGTCAGAATGGCTGCGATCCAAAAGTCTACAAGTAATAAATGCTGGAGAGGGTGTGGAGAAAAGGGAACCCTCTTACACTGTTGGTGGGAATGCAAACTAGTACAGCCACTATGGAGAACAGTGTGGAGATCCCTTAACAAACTGGAAATAGACCTGCCTTATGATCCAGCAATCCCACTGCTGGGCATACACACTGAGGAAACCAGAAGGGAAAGAGACACGTGTACCCCAATGTTCATCGCAGCACTGTTTATAATAGCCAGGACATGGAAGCAACCTAGATGTCCATCAGCAGATGAATGGATAAGAAAGCAGTGGTACATATACACAATGGAGTATTATTCAGCCATTAAAAAGAATACATTTGAATCAGTTCTAATGAGGTGGATGAAACTGGAGCCTATTATACAGAGTGAAGTAAGCCAGAAAGAAAAACACCAATACAGTACACTAACACATATATATGGAATTTAGAAAGATGGTAACAATAACCCTGTGTACGAGACAGCAAAAGAGACACTGATGTATAGAACAGTCTTATGGACTCTGTGAGAGAGGGAGAGGGTGGGAAGATTTGGGAGAATGGCATTGAAACTTGCAAAATATCATGTATGAAACGAGTTGCCAGTCCAGGTTCGATGCACGATACTGGATGCTTGGGGCTGGTGCACTGGGACGACCCAGAGGGATGGAATGGGGAGGGAGGAGGGAGGAGGGTTCAGGATGGGGAACACATGTATACCTGTGGCAGATTCATTTTGACATTTGGCAAAACTAATACAGTTATGTAAAGTTTAAAAATAAAATTTAAAAAAAAAAAAAAAAGGCAGAGGAACCAGAGATCAAATTGCCAACATCTGCTGGATCATGGAAAAAGCAAGAGAGTTCCAGAAAAACATCTATTTCTGCTTTATTGACTATGCCAAAGCCTTTGACTGTGTGGATCACAATAAACTGTGGAAAATTCTGAAAGAGATGGGAATACCAGACCACCTGATCTGCCTCTTGAGAAATTTGTATGCAGGTCAGGAAGCAAGCGTTAGAACTGGACATGGAACAACAGACTGGTTCCAAATAGGAAAAGGAATACATCAAGGCTGTATATTGTCACCCTGTTTATTTAACTTATATGAAGAGTACATCATGAGAAACACTGGACTGGAAGAAACACAAGCTGGAATCAAGATTGCTGGGAGAAATATCAATAACCTCAGATATGCAGATGACACCACCCTTATGGCAGAAAGTGAAGAGGAACTGAAAAGCCTCTTGATGAAAGTGAAAGTGGAGAGTGAAAAAGTTGGCTGAAAGCTCAACATTCAGAAAATGAAGATCATGGCATCCGGTCCCACCACTTCATGGGAAATAGATGGGGAAACAGTGGAAACAGTGTCAGACTTTATTTTTCTGGGCTCCAACATCACTACAGATGGTGACTGCAGCCATGAAATTAAAAGACGCTTACTCCTTGGAAGGAAAGTTATGACTAACCTGGATAGCATATTCAAAAGCAGAGACATTACTTTGCCAACAAAGGTTCGTCTAGTCAAGGCTATGGTTTTTCCTGTGGTCAAGAGTTGAACTGCGAAGAAGGCTAAGCACCGAAGAATTGATGCTTTTGACCTGTGGTGTTGGAGAAGACTCTTGAGAGTCCCTTGGACTGCAAGGAGATCCATCCAGTCCATTCTGAAGGAGATCAGCCCTGGGATTTCTTTGGAAGGAATGATGCTAAAGCTGAAACTCCAGTACTTTGGCCACCTCATGCGAAGTGTTGACTCATTGGAAAAGACTGATGCTGGGAGGGATTGGGGGCAGGAGGAGAAGGGGATGACAGAGGATGAGATGGCTGGATGGCATCACTGACTTGATGGATGTGAGTCTCAGTGAACTCTGGGAGTTGGTGAGGGACAGGGAGGCCTGGCGTGCTGCAGTTCAGGGGGTTGCAAAGAGTCGGACACAACTGAGCGACTGATCTGATCTGATGACTGTAATTGTCATTAAATACGATTTGATAAACAGTAACTTTCAAAAATTGCCTCCAAGATAGTGATGCTGGTTATGGAGGAGAAAAATGAAAACGGCTCATGGTGATGAAGAAAATGGGAACTTTTGGTTCATTTATCCTCTTTACTTCCTTTCAACTTGAAACTTCTGGAGAGAGAACTATACTTATAGTTTGAATTCTTCATAACTCACTTACACTTAACCCCTTATAATCTGACTTCCTCTGTTGTCAGAACGGCTCTTCTAAGGATTTGGCTTGTCAAGTTAGTGGATTTTTTCTCAGATCTGATTCATTTCTTTTCTTCCTTCGATTCACTGATACTCCATTTGGAAGCTTCTCATCTCTTCTCTCCCATTTCTTACAGAACCTTATCATTCTCTAATGTTCTTTCTAACTATAAACTGCCTTTTGAGCTTCAGACTTGTACTTTGAACTGTCTGCTGAACGTCTAGTACTCTGAACAGAAATTTTAAAATATTTATCTAAATATAAATTCATACTTGATTGGATCCTGGTTTAAAGAACCAGCTATACAAGACTTTTGTAAAATTGGGTAAATTTGGATGTGGATTAAATATGATATTAGGGGATTATTATTAATTTTTAATGTTATTAAAATTACATTTCTAGGATTGTGAATTCATAAGAAAACAACCTTACTCTCAGAAGAGCTATACTGATGTATTGAGGGGGAAAGCATCATAATATCTGTGACTTACTTTTAAATAGTTTAGAAAAAGTTCACACACATGCACTCAAAATATGCATAGAGACAAAAAAGCAAATATGACAAAATGATAATAGTTGTTGAATCTAGATGGTTGCTATACAGAGGTGCTCACTGTACCAGTATGAATTTTTTTTGTATATTTGAAAAATTTAATAATAAACAATTGGGCAGAAAAGTACATAATCTCCTTATTAGTCCCAAACCAGCTCCTCCTGCTGCTTTCCCTGTATCTGAGATACAGGTGCCACGGTCTGCAACATCATGGACACCTGAAAACTGCTTGTCCAGCACACCTGTGCTGGGACCCCTCTCTCTCAGTCCTCCACATGGCTGCACAATGACGTGCTCTGTCACGTGGTCCCAAACACCGGACCAAATCTTCACCAAAGAATCCATTCTCTTGGATTTAGAAGTTAGACAGCCACCTATTGGTTGAAGCTATAAGATGTAAAATGTAGGAACATTTGTTGCCAGGTTTTTTTTGTCTTATGAAAAAGAGTTATAGGGAGAGAAGACTGAATCAGTTGAGCAAAGAAGGCCAGAGACAGCGAATGGAGGGAAGGTTCTGCAGCCCTCTTTTCTTATGAGCCATAATATTTTTAATTGAGAAAAGTCAATGAGTATTCAGGTATCTAGTAAATTCAGATGGGATTCTGCCTAAAGGAAGATAATCTCAATACCAATTTTTTCATATTTAATTGTGTAAATATTTTATTTTTTTGTTAAAATTGAATTAAATTATTTCTGTTCTTTGTCAAAAATGATTATATTGCTTTTTAATCTAATAAAAGTAATATAGTAAAAACAAGACTAGCTTAATTTCAATAAGTATTTTAGTCATGTAAAATATTTCAATCAGTTTTAGCCATAGTCTATAAAAAAATCTCACTAAATTTAATAAACAAAGTTGAAAATATTAAGAGAGTAAATAATTATGTATTTTAATACTACATTTCAAATTTTAATTGTATTAACTCTCTGCACAAAGGAAATCAATACTCTTATACTTTCTTCCACTTTCCTCTTCCATTACGTATTGGTCTCCTGGATTTCATCTTCAAATTCTCCATTCATTCCCTTTCTTCCTCTCTCTTTCATCTCTTTTTCTTTCACTCATTATTATAGGTTCTATATCCTTTACACAGTCTTTGAAATATTTTAGGAAAGCAGTCTGTAATCTGAAATTTGCACAGGTACTGACCTTTTTTTCTTGGAGATGCTTTCTTCAACAAATACTTTATGAGACAAAACGTATCAAATATGTTGTCTGAATTTATGATTTTAACAAATCTTTGCCAATTTTAAATGGTGCAAAATCATAGGCCTTCTCAATTTCATTCCATTATGGTACAGAATGTATATTTGTCCAATTATAAAAGGAACTCCTTGAAAGTCTCTTTTCACAAATAGGAATAATCCAAAACACAATTATAGAATATAAAAATAAAAAATTTGCACACCATATGCTCTATCATTGATTTATTTCAGTCACTTACTTGCCTTTGTAGAAATATATTTTAGTGTCTTTTTCAAATTTCATTTTCAATAGATAGAAATTACTAAAAGCTTCAAGAGGTAACATTTTTATCAATCTACTCATTAAAGACCCAGTTAAGATTATTAAATGATTTTGAACAAAATGGAACCAAAATTTACATAACTAATTTACAAGTTCAAATTTATAGAATACTGAGGTTGATTTAAAATGTGGTTCTTCCAAGAATCAAAAATGTCTAAAATTTAATAGTTGATGGTCATCAAAGTGGGAAAGCATGTACCAATATAATAGGGTAAATTGGAGGATTCAAATTAGCTTCCTTTTTTAAAAAAATTATTGGAGTTTGGCTGAATTACAACACTGTGTTAGTTTCAGGTGTACAGCAAAGTGATTCAGTTATACATATACTGGGTTAGCAAAAAAGTTTGTTCAGGTTTTTCCGTAACATCGTACAAAAAAACCCTAATGAACTTTTTGGCCATTCAAGTACATCTATTTGTGCTTTTTCAAATTCTCTTTCCATCTAGGTTTAAATTGTCTTCTTGATGACAGTGTTGTAGTTGCCTTCTGTACCTGCGTATGTGTAAAAATATTTGTACCTTCTGACAACTATAGCTTCTATTTTGACATCTTTGAGTGTAGATAGGAATTATGTGTGCACCACAAATAAATCAGAGTACACTTCTGCCCCATAGGTTTCTTCTTAAATTAGTAAAAATAACGTTTTTGCAGTAAGTGACACTGTGCCTCACCAATGCTTTGTATTTGTATTCCCACTCAAAACCAAATATTTTCTCTTCATTGTTGAAGCTTTTAATTGAATTTACAATCCAATTCAAAACAGAGTCAGGTGTTTCCCCAGAATTAACTTTCATAGCTTTACTTTGACTCCATGAATTGGAAGAAAGAAATCAGATGATTAGTGAATATTCTGTTTAAAGCATCTGATGGTCCAGATGCAGCTAGCATCTTTTAACTCTTTGGCAAGTTCTCCTGATAATGGAACTAATACATTAACAGTCGTAGCTTTCCTTTTTCTCAAAATATTAGGAAATGTGTCATGGAAAATGAGTTAAATTAACTAAGAGTAGTCATTTGATCTAAATGAAAATCACATTTTGCAGAGTGATATCTAACCCTGCCTTCTGCAGCTGCATGTTTTCTTTGTACAGATTCTTCTTAAAATACTCACTTTTGAAGGAGCTTTGAACGTTTCTTCAGCATATTTGTTTCTTCTGGTTGTCTTGTGGGCACAGTGATACCACTTTGGCTCCCACGATGGAGAATAAATGCGGGCAAATATTTTGTGCAAGTTTCCCATTCATTGTCAATATTCTTCAAAAATGGAAATTTGGTACTTAATTTTTCATTAAATATGCACTTAAATATTTTGAGTTTATTGTTGCCCCAAAGGGTTCTTCTAAAATAAAAAAGGATTGCCTAACAATAAAATAACTAGTTGTACATTTATCCTTTACAATAAATCACAGAGTCACTGTAGCAAGGACAATCAAATACGCTGCATACTCTGCAATGAGGCTGCTGTCCCTGTTGCCTATTTACATACATCAAACATATCCTGCATTGTGTAATTTGCAAGTCAAGGCCTTGGTCACAGCTCAATTGGCTGGTACATCAAGTATCAATATATAGCTAGGGCAACAGAGACAAATAATCCCCTCTTCTACCTGAAGCCAGAGGAGGTAACTATTGCTAGCTCTTCATATCAGAGAGCGCTTCATTTCAGCAGTGATTGTGCTTCAGTATGCCCTTGAAAGGAAAGTGTTCGTCATGCCTCAGCAGAGACGGGCGGTCTTCTTTTTCGGTACCTTTTAGGTTCAGCAGTGCATTAAGGTGAGCACTCTGTGCCCTACACATGCCTCTCTCACTCTTCTACAGGAAACCATGGCAGAACTTGGATCCTCAAAGAACAAGGTACCAAACACACCCTAGCTGATTTCAATGAAACCATTAATATTAATGCCTCATTAAAAAAATACCAGGCAAATGCCAAACTAAGTGGGATTGTGGGACAGTAGGTATGTACCAGGACTGTCTCGGGCATTTGGGACCCTGTGTTTGCCTGTTTAGGAAAACCCACACATTCACAGATAATCTGTTACTCCTTTAAACTTGCATCCTGCTTTGCCTTTTCAGTCTTCTTCCTCCACAAACTCCAGTATCCTTGAGGGTGTGAATTTAAATTTGTTTCCCTTTGGGGTCCCCTTAGCCTCTCACATCCAGTTATTTATTAGTAAACATGATTCATTGACAAGTTTTTTCTTTGGAAAAGACAGCTTGAGAAAGTTGGAGTAGCCTGGTCTTAGCTCTATTTCTTTCTATGTGTGTGACCTTTGAAATTTACTCAGTTTTCCCAACTGTCATTAAGGATCAGGAAGCCTATATTATAGGTGGGATGGATTATTTGTTATCAACTAGCATCATCTTCAGCTCTTTCTAAATTTTCCCTGGCTCACAGAGTTTAAACTTGGACTAACATGTCATAGAATACGTTTCCAGCATTAGCCTGGGTTACAGCCGTTGTGTGAGAGGGACTTGAGTGCATTTTAAAAGCAAAAGAGAAAGAGAAGCTGGATTATCAACTGCTTCCCTTGGATTTAGGATCCTTCTGAGACTCTCCCACCCAAGTGCTGTAGCAGCTGAGATCATCACAGCACTCTCCTTACTATCTCTGTACTTTTGAATTTCTGGAAAGTAGCCTTCACTGCTCATTCCCCTAGCCCTTCCACAGACTGCAAAGCTTCTAATTCTCTGTATTCAACTTTCCCATTTAAAATGCAGAGTAGCTCTGTTTTCCTGAAAAGCTCTGATACCTTGGTTGGAAGGGTGAAATTATGTGCTATGTGCAAAGTGTTCGCCATGGGACCCCACAGGCATCAGATGCTCAGTCAACAGTGCTGTCACTGTTACGATCATCAGTAGAATGCCTTAATTGATTCTGTTGCTCCTCTCATCCCATGACAAAATCTTGTGCTGGATCTTTGTACCTTTGAATCCATTCTTTGCTCAGAAGTCTCGGCAGTGTGGCCATTGTTGGGAAGACTATTTTTGCTGTCCATGGCTCCAGTCTGTTTCATCCCTGACCATTGTTGGCTCATGGTTCTCTTTCTTGATTGCTGAACGAGTCACAATAGGTCCAGATATGGAAGCTTCATAAGGATGAGGTCTGAACTTAAATTTAGAGAATGAAAGCAGTGTGATAAGGAGAGGAAAGCCTAGGTAGGGTCTTCTGCTCAGTGAGCAACTGATACAGAGAGACAGCCAGCTAGGAGAGGATGACTCGACTCATGGTGGTGCTAAAATCCACCTAGTTCTTGAATACTGTTCCAGACAGATTTGTGGTGACATTGCCTGTCATCAAGGGAGAATGAGTGGCAGTGCCCCTCTTAGTTCCCGTTACACAATTTATGATTTTCTTCAACATTCTGATCTATCCACACCAATATAGATCTCAATAGGATGAAGAGAGAAAATAATAGTATTTTCTCTACAGCCCAACATTCCCCCTTCTCTCTTCTCCATCTCTGAAACAGCACTTGGAACTCTAACTTTACTCTACACTGTTTCAGTATGTTAAGGGAACTGTGGGGATTAAGGGAGTTCGCCACGGTGGGCCTGCTTTTCTGTTTGTCAAATGATGCAAGACAAATTTCCCTTGTAAGAAACCCCAGGTATGTGCTAGTATCTGTATCATGGTAACATAGTATAGTGGAAATAGCATCTATATAGGAAATAGGAGATCTGACTTCTCCACCTAGCTATGATACCTTGGACAATTCATTTCTTTTCTGGAACAGATTTCTTCAAGTGTAAAATAGGAAGTTAAACAGATCTGTAACCCCTTACCCAGAACTCTTGAGTCCAGATGTGAGTGGAATTCAAAAATTTTCAGAATACTAGAAAGGTCATGTATTTTGTGTAATGCCTTCATCAAAGTTAATGACAGCATCCTGTAATCAAATGCATTAATATTTCTGCAGCAAAAGCTATGAACATTCACAATGAGTGCAATAGACACTATAAATAGCATAGTCAGATCAGGTCAAATTTTTGCCTTTTGGGAAAAGGGGTATTTTGGCCAACAAAATGAATGACAAGATGGACCTGGCCATGTAAAGGTCAGGGGGAAGAGCCCTCCAGAGAGGGAGTAAAGTTAGGACACAAGTTGTGACGTAGGAATGAGCTTGGCACTTGTGGAATGAAGGAAAGGCCAATGTGGCTGAAAGTGATCAGACAAGGAAGAAAGTGGTATCAGAAAACTGGGGAGGGAGATAGGGATCCATCACAGAGGGCCCTGCCAGCCTAGGTAAGGAGATGGGATTGCATTCTAAGTAGAGGAGTAAGATTTGTGAAGGCTTCAAGCAGGGGGTGGGTGGAGGTGGGGGTGGTGTAACATAATTTAAGCTAACTTTGAGCCAAATTTCTGCTGACCAGCATGTGACAAATGGAGGTGAGCCAGGGAGGTTGCAGGGAAGCCAGGAGCTCCAGTTGAAGAAGTCACCAAAACAGGGTCAAAAAGAAGCTTGTGGCTAACTGTGTTGACAGTTAATGAGGCGTTGATGGTGAAAGCTCAGCCTCTGTATGGTAGCTGAATCAAATCTTGGAGAGAGAGTTTTGGGTAAAGTAGGAAAGGATAGCTGTATTACTTTGCCAGGCAAAGGGGGAGACACCAGACTTCTGCCTTGAAAAACTTTGTGTCCCCACCCAGGAGGATTTGGTGAGTAGTTTTATGGCAAGGTTCAAAGATGGGGTCTCTGACAAGATTAGGGTGTGTGCAGGGCCTGCCCTCCTCTAATGTGGTCTCAGTTAATCTTCTTCATGAGCTACTCTGATCCCTTTAATCCTGCCTCAGGTGGTTTCTTGGCTGCTCATCCTTTGATGAGCAACTGTTCAAGTCTGCCCTTTGGAACTCAGGGAAGGTCACGGAGGTTGGAGTCTTGCCTACAAGAAATAGAGAACAAAAAGGCCTCCATGCCTGTGAGCCCCATAGGGACCTGCTTGATTTCAGGATCAAGTACAGTGAGAATCAGAAACTGGTGTTTGACTTGGCAATATGGAAGAAAATCACTGCTCCAGAAATGGTCTCGGTGGAGAGATGGGGACAGAAGGCTGATTGAAGCGGATTGAAGAAAGGACTGATGCTGAAGCTGAAGCTTCAATACTTTGGCCACCTGATGTGAAGAACTGACTCATTGGAAAAGACCCTGATGCTAGGAAAGATTGAAGGCACGAGGAGAAGGGTACAACAGAGGATGAGATGGTTAGATGGCATCCCTGACTCGATGGACATGAGTTTGAGTAAGCTCTGGGAGTTGGTGATGGACAGGGAAGCCTGGCCTGCTGCATTCCATGGGGTTGCAAAGAGTCGTACATGACTGAGTGACTGAACTGAACTGAAGAGAAAAGGCTGTGCTGTTAAGGGGAGCAGAGAAATGGGGCTGGGATTGAAGAGAGATGTGGCCTGAGGGACAGTGGGTGCCATAGTCTGAATGATGGGCTAGGGCTAGCAGTGGGAGGAACTTTAGGGACCTAGTTAGAGTGAGGAGAGGGTCGGGGAAGTCACAGAGCTTGAAGCCAATATCACAGAATGTGACCAGAATGTGACCAGCTGAGGACTCCAACCCCAGCTGATGCAGCCAGGATTGCCAATAATGACTGCTGTCAGCTCAGGAAATCTGCTTTAGGCTTTCTCTTGCAAATGCCCTGGGAATAATGATAATTAAAAGCATTCCGGAAAAGTGGAAAACGTCAGTGCTTGAATACAAATGCTTTTAAGCTCATCATTCCCAGGAGATTACCTCTTCCCCTGGCCAGTTTTTATCTGAGGTAATTTATCTGGTACTTAAGAATTCCCAAGCTTATCTTAAACCTGGCTGGTTTTCTGCTTTGCTCATGGTTTCAAAGCTCATTCTTATGAAATTGAAATAATCTGGCATTTCTCAAAGTGAAAGTCAGCTCACGAGAAGCCTCTGCAATTCTTTCTCTGGGAAAAAAGAAGCATGGGAGGCAATCTGCTCTGCTGGGTAGAAAAGGGCAGTTCTATTTCTTCCCCAGCTGTCTGGTCCAGGAGGGCATTCTGTAACCACTGGCTCAGTGTTGCCCTGTGCAGGACTCTAAAGAGCATGTCAGTGAGGCAGACAGGATTATTTTGTTGTTGTTGTTGACTTGGACAAAAGATTAATCATAATGAGTAAGTAAGTAAGTAAGTGTTAGTTGCTCAGTCCTGCACAACTCTCTGCGACCCCATAGACTGCAGCCCACCAGGCTCCTCTGTCCATGAGATTTTCCAGGCAAGGATACTGGAGTGGGTTGGCATTTCCTTCTCCAGGGAATCTTCCCAACCCAGGGATTGAACCTGAGTCTCCTGCACTGCAGGCAGATTCTTTACTGAGCTGCAATGGAAGCCATCATAATGATTATGTGCCAGATATTCTGCTGAGCACTTCACCTTCATGATGTCACTGGGCTCTTATCTGTGAGGTACATTATCCAGGCATCCCACTTCACAGACAAGAAGACTGAGGCTCAGAGAGCTCAACTAATTTGCCCAAAGACACACAATTAGAAAGTGGCGGGGCTGGGATTTGAAATTGCAAAAGAACTTTCTGCAGTGATGGACATCTTCTGCCTGTGTTGTCCCTCATGGTAGGGATTAGGCACATGTGGGTCTTCCCAGGTGGCTCAGTGGGTAAATAACCCACCTACCTCTGCAGGAGACACCGGTTGGATCCCTGGATTGGGAAGATCCCCTGGAGAAAGGCATGGCAACCCACTCCAGTATCCTTGCCTGGAGAATTCCATGGATAGAGGAGCCTGGAGGGCTACAGCCCAGGAGGTTGCAAAAAGAATTGGGCACAACTGAGCACATGTGCGTGCGCACGCGCACACACACACACACACACACACACACACACGCAGAGGCATGTGTGACTTTTGAACAGAAGAAATGTTGCTGGTGCAACTTAGTAACGACGTTTTAATTTTAATTCATTGTATTTAAATGTAAATAACTCCCTAAGGCTACCCTAAGGAACAGTGCTTGCAGAGTCTGTGTGGGCCAGGTCGCTGTGGGAATGGTGTAATGAGGAAGGCCATCCCTTTGTCCTCCCAGCTTTGAGTGCCCCATGTTCTCCAGTCCATCCCTAAAGTGGTGAATGTAAGCTCTGGCCCTCAGCACACAGAACAACTAAGGAAAGTAATGAGTGCCAACGCCCAAGTACAGAAAAGGGGAGGTGAGATGTGTCTTAGGTAGTGACTGGGGTGATGAGCTAGTTTCACATCTCACAGCAATTGAGAAGCTTGAGAATCATGAAAGTGGTAGATGGCTGGGTGGGCTGTAACCCAGACTGATTATTGCTCACGAATCAGTATAGTGCTTGCCCCCCACCCTACCCCCGCCCCCTTCCTAGCTCCTCCTGGGCCTCTCCGTCTGTGGCGCAGGGCCAAAGGCACTCAAAGCGTTCATCATTTATTGAGCTGAGCAACACCCTGCATTGTTTTCTCAGAATCCTATTATATTTTAAAAGAACTCTAGGGAGCCACATGTTCAACCTATTTGAGTGGAGGAAGGAGGACAGGGCACATTCTCTTCTCTGCCTATCCTTTCTTTGTTTGCTTCAACATGATTTGAGATAAGACCAAGGCCCTTGTCACTAAAGCTGAGATTAAAAATCTTTTTTTATCCATCCCTCTTCTTAGTTTGTCTTTAGTGAATGGAATGGAAAGTATTTTCCCAAGTTCTTTCTGGTTCTGTTTTTCATCCAGGGCCTTAGGATGGAAATTCCCACACACAAAACAGTGCTCTGGCGTGTGGGTGGTATTCTCCCCAGGCTTCCCAAGTGCTGTGCAGCTGAGCCTGAAGGCTAGATAATTTTCTTGCTCTCTTTGCCACTTAGGGCCAGAATTTTAATTTATATGGTTCTTAACCTACCTGTTGATGTGTTCTGTAATGTAAAAGCAGTCTTTCTGCACTCATCTCCTTACCCTGTCTCACAAGTTTCACTCCTTTCCCCCACATACCTTCAAGTTCTGCTTGGGAAACTGCACCCAGATTTTTCCCTGGCTGACTCTAATTCATCATATATGGGAATGATTTCCCCTTGTAGTTCTCCTTGGAGCAATAAGTAGCATTTGTGGCCAGCCTTCATCTTTCTGCTCACTCTTCACTACTGAGTACAGGAAGTATCCTGAGTCTTCCTGCTAGGAGATAATGTGTTCCTCCAGAAGGTGGCCAGCATGGTTACTCTAATTAGTCTTGAAGGTTCTGTGCTTACCAAGGGTGATCTCTTCACACTCATTCCAGAGAAATTGTTAACCCCAAACTGAGTTCACCTCTTGGTGGGCATTGAGGCACAAGACACACCCAAGTCAAAGATAGGGAGAAAGAAAGATTTGTTATTATTTGCAGCAGCTAAGGAGAGCACTGGGGATCTTTCCCAAAGCAGTGTCTCCCCAAACAGCAAAATTGGACAAGTCTTAAGTTATGGGTTATATACATATGCATGAAGGGACTTGGCCAGTAGGCAGAGTCCAAGCTTTAGTTGATTGAAGTCAGAGGGTCAGAAAAGGTCACCATGTTCATTCCTTAGATTCCACTTGATCTAGTTGAGCACCAGAGGGGTATTTAAATTCTTCTAGACAGCTCCAGACATTGCTTTAGGCTAGTCTTTACCCCCTAAAATAGAACTGGGAGTCTTGACAACTGATTTGTTATCTTTGCTATTATTTCTTCTCTTTCCGTTTAAGTTCCTCCTTCCGTTCTCTTAAAATCATTATTCCTGAAACCTGTTCAAGGGCAAGCATTGTGGTGGCCAAGCTCAGATCACAAAATGGTCAGGCCCCAAATGACTTCTTTTCTGTTGAGAGAGCCATGCCTGGTTCTCTTTCTCTGAGGACTGCCCCTACCCTCTCTGCTTACAAAATCAATCAGCAGCTACAGATGCAAGAAGATACACCAAGCTTCTATCAGGGAGAAACTGGAGGTAAATACTGTGCTGTTGTTCCTGGTGGTATCACAGACATGTACTCAGAATGTCATATTGACTTCTTTTTCCTGAAACTGTGGCCATCAAATTTGTAGGTTAAAACAGAAACAAACATTGTGCTTTGGAGATTTTGTGGGTGTGGTAAATAGTTATCTTGAATTTTTGTACCCCAGCTGACAAGTATTTCTCACAAGTGAGTGACTTTCAGCATCTTTCCCTTTAACTTAGTGGCTGAGCAACTGTTGGGTTGTACCCCGCAGGACTGACTTGTAAGCTTTGTGTTTGCCAGCCTCTAAACCAAAGAGCCTGGAGTCAGTGACAGAGACATCAATGGTTTCATGAATAGAGATCAAATTACTTGTTTGAAGCAAGGTCCCAGAGTGACAACCCACCATGGGCAGCAGAGGCAGGCAGGAGGACACTTCCTTAGGGATGGGGTGGGGAGGGAGGTTACCTGTTATGGGGGGAATTGACGTCAGGTTGGTGCTCATTGGCTGCCAGGGAAAGCAGTAGAGGGGTGCACCCCTCACTGCCACTTTGATAAACCATCACAGTGGAGATATTTCTGATCAAAAGACTAGATCAATCACTGGCTGGGGCCAGTAGCGAGTACATAGGCATTTACTGATCAGCCTCTATAACTAAGAGGGAAGGTCTGTCATGGGAGTGGGTTGTAGGTGAAGCAGAGGCTGGTCCAGCTGAGGATGTACAGAGAGCAAGAGAATAGCCATCTTGGGTGGCCTGATCATACAGCAATCCATCCAGACTTGCAAATTTGATATCTGCAAACTCTACCATGGAGAACTTGATAGAGTCATTAAGTGTTAGAACATAAGCCTATATACAGCATGCTATTACTAGCTTACCATTTGATCACAGACTCCTCTCCCACTCGGAAGAAGTCAGAGAGAGGCTAAGGTGGCTGAGAATCCTGCTGCTTGCAGGGGATTCTTTCTTTATTGGTTTACTGGTCTTGGACCTGATAACTTTGAGTTAGGTCTAATCAGGAAAACCAGTCCACTCTGAGTGTTTCAAATAGCAGGGATTTAATATAGCAATCAGATAACGGAGATGCTGGAGTTCCCAAAGGAGCAGGATGCTAGAGCAAAACAAAGCTGATCTCCCATGCTGAAGCCATGCCAAGGGTAAGCACAAGCACTAAGGGAGTCTGTCTTCCCCTCCTCCTTACTTCTAGTCTCCTTCTATCCACCCTTCAGCAAAACTGTTAGGGAGCCAGCTGTCGTGAGAGTCTTGAAAATGTGGTGTGCAGAGTCCCAGCCAGAGAACCACAGAATAGAGTAGAAAAAGGTTGTTGTGGAGGTGAGAGAAAATCAGGAAGTAACCAGTGCAGTCAGGAAGTGGCTTGGCTAGTCTGGGTTAGTTTTTCATAATTATTTTTTTTAATCCAGTGAATTGAGGAAGGCTTTAGTTTACTATAGCTGGGGGATAAGACTAGTATCATTTTGAGGCCTGTAATTGCTGTACACAAGGACACTATATGTCCTACACATTTTTCTGAGGTATTTGGAACTAACATTTATCCAAGGACAGCTTCAGACATGCCTTCCCCGGATAGTTCAGTATTGTAAAGGTATATTCCTTCAAGGTCCATTGGAAAGTCATATCATTTAAGTAACTCAACACTTCCAGGTATTTTTTGTCCCCATTCACACTTTTAAACACTTAAAAGTATCAGAAGCCACAAAGATGACTTGAGGCATCGTTTCAACCGAAAAACCTCTCAGAATAAATGAAGGCAGTTTTTTTTCTTTGTCCTCTGTTGCCGTAAACATTTGAGAGAAAACAATGTAAGACACTGAACTCAGGGTGCAGTGTATGTTTTGGCATGACTGTTCAGAGTACAGGATTCTACACATATCAGTGCCTTGTATGATATAGGCTATATATGGGCTATAGGATTCTTTACTGTGTTCTCAAGGAATGGAAAGGGGGATTGAAAAGGAAAATACAGTATACTAATGCATATATATGGAATTTAGAAAGATGGTAATGATAAGCCTGTATGCGAGACAGCAAAAGAGACACAAATGTATAGAACAGTCTTTTGGACTCTGTGGGAGATCTCGGGCGAGGGTGGGATGGTTTGGGAGAATGGCATTGAAACATGTATATTATCATATTTGAAACAGATCGCCAGTCCAGGTTCGATGCATAATATAGGGTGCTTGGGGCTGGTGCATTTGGATGACCCAGAGGGATGGGATGGGGAGGGAGGTGGGGGGGTGTTCAGGATGGGGAGCACATGTACACCTATGGTGGATTCATGTCAATGTATGGCAAAACCAATACAATATTGTAAAGTAAAAAAAAATAATAATAAATTTTAAAAAAGAAATAAAAAAAAGAAGAAAAGGAAAGTCTAATCTAGGAATAACATTTTTATCTTCCATGAATTAGGCCTGAGTTGAGCTTACAGTGGAAAGCTTAAAATAGATCGGTAAGACCCTCAACCCTTTAGGGAAATGTCTAGAAAACTAGACAATAGAAATTAATCACCCCCCCCCCCCCGCCTCCTCCCGCCGCCCAAGAGAGCCCGGACCTATGAAAAAGAATAAAATTACGTAATATTTCTGCAGCAATTTGTTCTTTCAAATGTGAGAGTTTCCTGGGACCTTTTCCATTAGGAAAAGGTAGAAAAAGCAGAGCTTTCTACTGCACTAGCTACCATTTATGAAGAGAACTGTACACCAGGCACTGTGCAAGGTTCTAAATAAACACTGTGTATATTAACAAGTGTGCAAGAGCAATGTGTTGCCCTATTGTAAAGATGGGAAAAATACCTTTTAGAACCTTCCTGAGACACAGAGGAACACTCAGTGAATAAACCCAGCAGTTCAGAATTCTAGACCTTCACTACCTAAGGGGTGTTCCCTGGGCCAGCTGCATTGGCATCACCTGAGAGTCTATCAGAAAGGCACAATCTCTGGTTTCAACCCCAGTCTCAACAAGTCAGAATCTGCATTTCAGCAAGATGCCCAGGTGATTCATAGGCACATGAAACATGGAGAAGCCTGACCCTAGAGACAAGGTCAGCGTCCTTTTTCTTTAAAAGGCCAGAGAGCAAATATTTGAAGCTTTGCAGGTTTATAGAATCTCTGTTGCAGCTATTCAGCTCTGCCATTATAGCACAAAGGCAGTCACAGACAATATAGGAATGAATGGGTGTGGCTATATGTCAATAAAGCTTTATTACAAAAACAGGCAGTGTTGGGCTATATATAGCCTGTGGACTGTAATTTGCCAAGCTCTGTCCTAGCTGGTCTGTACTTTTTTTTTTTTTTACTGTACTATATTGTAAGTTCCTAGAGGGCCATGACTATTGCGTTCTCCAGCAGGGTCTTTGGCACATGTGTGTGTATGTGCTCAGGCGCTTCAGTCACGTCTGACTCTGTGCAACCCCATGGACTTTAGCCCTCTGGGCTCCTCTGTCCATGGAGTTCTCCAGGCAAGAATACTGGAGTGGGTTGCCATCCCCTCCTCCAGGAATCTTCTCAACCCAGGGATTGAACCCGCATCTCCTGCATTGCAGGCGGATTCTTTACCTGCTGAGCCATCGAGGAAGCCCATGACACATAGCAGTGCCCTATACATTCTTACTGATAGGTTGTTTTGCTGTGTGGATAAGATGCCTTATTCATGAAAAAATTCAAGTGACAGGGGAATTCTGTGTGCTGGAGGCAAGCCTGTTGCTCTAACACAGGAGGCCTCCCAGGGTTTGGCTTCAGTCCAGTGCCATCTGTCAATCTTGCTAGCACAGAGACATGCTTGGCTAGCTCACTGAGAGCAGTTTCAGGTCTCAGTGTTGGATTCATAGTGGTCAAGTTCATAAAACTGCTATATAAAGGCACAACAAGCAGTTATAAATGTACACTGAGAAATAGCTTCCACAGGGGTGATGATGTGCACTGGCATGGCCAACACGTTCTTTTCCTTTAGGTCAGGAGTTCTTAATTTGGAGTCTCAGGATTCATATGACCTCAGGGCACCTGAAAATTATATGCAAATATGTCTACTGTATTTTTCTTGGAGGAATGTCTATAGTTGTCATAGATTCCTAAAGAGCCCCATGAATGATGCAAAGAAGACTAAGAATCACTGGAGGTACACTGATGTGAAAATCCAATTTGTGATTTAAATCCCAATTTCCTATTTTAAAATGAGAATTGTTAATGTTATGGCAAGGTAATATTTTTGAAAAATTAACCTCTTCTTATTTTCAACAACCCCTCTCCTCTTCAGTTCGTCTGCTACAGCTGTGCCATTCTTTGCCTGAGGAAAAAGGTGACAGACTAAATTGAAGAAGTCAGTTCTTGGCTGTTGAGTTTCAGAAGCCGAGCTCTGGGAGTGGTGGTGGGTGGGAAAAAAGAGCTGGAGCAGGAACACTGAGTGCTTGATTTGCCTTTGATGAGAGCAGAAGCTGTCTGCTCTGGCTGAGGAGTCTTCAGACTGAGGGAGAGGAAGTCAATGGGAAATCAAAGACAGCTTGGGTTTTAGTGGGTGGTCTTCTGCCTGCCTTTTTAGGTTGAGTCCCAGTGGTGGATGAGCACAGTCATAATTTTCAACAGTTTGGGGGAATTGGAGAACAGACGAGACCTGTGCTTCCTGCTCCTCTTTCCCAGATCAAGTCCAGTGAAGCAGAGGGGCCTCCAGGTAGAAATGTGTGAATGGTGAGGTAAGTGCACAGGCTTGAGGAAAGCCTCAGAATATCCTAGGTAGTACGGCAGCAGCAGGATTCTTCTTAAGTACCTGAGGACTACACAGATATGGCATAGAGAACTGGTAAACCTGGAGAACTCCGTGGTCAGGGCTTGGCAGGAAGATGTGGTAGCGACCTGTGTTGACAGATGATCAAAGACCGGATAAAAATGAAAACAGCTCAGTGGCTGTTAGTATGGCAAAATGAGACCAAGGACAGGGTGTGATCATGCCAATGTCTTCTCACCAATTTTGACAACTCAGAAGAAAGGGAGGGGGGCAAGTTTAAATTTCCACCACCTGGGACTCAAAATAGCAATTAATTATAGATATGGAAAAAATAGAGGTAATTAGTTTTTACCAAACTTGAGTTTGTGGATTGGAACACATACCTTCCACTTTGACAGGACCTAGAGTCCTGTAAGTCTGAGAATATAAACTACATATTCTCTTCCAATAAGTCAGTGATTCACACACTTGTTGCATATTAGAGTCCCCTGAGGAGCTTTTAAAATCTTTATGCCCAGACCATTTTGCAGATCAATTAAATTAGAATCTTTGAGGTAGAACTCAGGCATCTGTGTGTGTTTTTTTAATGTTACCTAGCTTATTCCAGTGTACAACCAAGGTTGAGAATGGTGCCTAAAGGCTGGTCTCCATGGGAAGCAAAACCATAATAAGAAGGTTATATTGTGAGAATTGAACCAAAACCTAGTGAATGAGTTACGTGTGTGTGTGTGTGCTCAATAATGTCCAACTCTTTGCGACCCCATGGACTGTAGCCCACCAGGCTTCTCTGTCTATGGAATTTTCCAGGTAGGAATACTGGAGTGGGTTGCCATTTCCTCCTCCAGGGGAATCTTTCTGAGCCAGGGATCAAACTTGAGTCTTTTGTGTCTCCTGCATTGGCAGGCGGATCCTTCACCATTAAATATATAACCTTAATATATATTATATTTATGTTATAATATAGTTTATAACTATATTATACTTTCAGGCATTCATCTTCACTCTAAGAATGGGGTTAAAAACTTTTGGCTTATGGCAGAGTTTGGATGATACTGCTAATGTTTGCCTTAGCTACTCTTTAATGTCTTCTGCTTCTGTAGGGAACCAAGCCATTTTCTAAAGGACATGTCCTCTCTTTAGTCATATCAAGGGGTTCAACCTGTTTATTGTCTAGTCTTGCAGGTTTGGGAGACTTTCTGTGTCTTAAAAGTGACAGCATATCCCTGCTCTGATTCACTCTGTATTGATTTTAAAGTTGAACACTCAGAGGGGAACCTTATTTTCCCCATGTCCAAGTTCCTAGAGATATGTTACTGTACTCCCTCAGGCTTCCCTGTGGCTCAGATGGTAGAGTCTGCCTTCAATGCAGGAGACCCGAGTTTGATCCCTGGGTCAGGAAGATCCCCTGGAGAAGGAAATGGCAACCCACTCCAGTATTCTTGTCTGGAAAATCTCATGGACAGAGGAGGAGCTTGACAGGCCACAACCCATGGGGTCGCAAAGAGTCAGACATGACTGAGCGACTACCATTGTCTCTTCACCCCATCCCAGTCTGGACTAGTCACATTGCAAACCATGTATCTCTTCAGATAGACTATTAATATATAATATGGCCCAAAGCACATCTGTCACTGATTGAAAAGGAGATTCCCATCAAGAACTTCTTTTAAAACATTCAGGTACTATAGCAAACGTTCTTTGACTATGTCAGATAACTAATATGGAGAAACAGCTTGTGAGCATGACCATGTAGTCTTATGTTAAATCATATGGAGCAATGCTCTGAAATACCAAGCAGATGAATATTGGTTAGCAAGCGTTTGTTGAACATCTATTATCTGCAAAGAGTGTACCAGTGGAAACAAAAATAAGATATCTGCTCCCTGGCTGAAAAATGACTTGATCTAGTCTACAACCTATCTGGGTACTATGTTTATTTCAATATGTGCATTGTAATACTTACAAATCTAGCGAAATGCATGTTTTGGAAAAGTTAATGATGAATTTTGATAATATCCTAAGGTTTATCATATGTGCATGTACACACACACTACACACACACACACACACACACAAACTTATTTCCATTATTTGTGGCCAAGTTTGGCTTACAACAAAACAAATTAAACCTTGGTGTGGCTTCTTTCCCTAGCAGATAAGTAAGGCCACTTTTGCTCATTAACCATTAACAGGAAGACAGAAATGTACATTTTTTTTCCCTTTCATAGTATTAGTCCTCAAATAAACTGTGCTTTCCTTGCCTTCAATCCGCACAGTAGCCAGAGTGGTTTTACAATCATTGTGTCCCACCTCTATTGGAAAATTTCAATGTCTTTCCATTGTCCTTATTAAAGTCTAAATTGAAAAACATGTCTTACAACTCCCCTCCCCAACCCTTGCAGGAAGCCTTCCTTAATTTCCTATCTGACTCCTGTCCTCACTGGACTAGATATTCTTTCTGAGTGCTCCAGTCATAGCTAATCCCATACTATGAGTGCTTGCTAAATTTTCTCAATGAACTGTAGGACCAAGTCTAGATATTTATGATTATATCCCAGGCACCTATCCCAATACTTGGTACATAGTAGATGCTCAATAAATGTTTGTTGAATGAATGAATGAATGCCTCTGTCTAGGTTCATCTGTGCTGCTATAACAAAAATACCATACACTTTGTGGATTAACCAATAAACATTTATTTCTCACAGTTAAAAAGGCTGGGAAGTACAAGGTCAAGGTGATGGCAGATACCATGGCCTTGGTGAGGGCCCTCTTCCTTGTTCATAGAGGGCTGTTTTCTTGCTGTGTCTTCACATATAAGAAGGGACAAGGGAGCTCTCAGGAGTCTCTTTTGTAAAGACGCTAATCCAGTTCAGGAGAAGTCTACCCTAATGACCTCATTGCTTCTCAAAAGCCCCACCTCCAAATAGTATCACATTGGGGTTAGGTTTCAACATATGACTTTGAGGGGAAAACAAACATTCGGTCTATAGTAGTGTCCATATAATCTCCTGTTTATTCTTTGTCTTCTCTCCTAGACTCTAAATTCCTAGAGGGAAAGAGTGGTGTCTAGTGTTCTTGCCTGGAGAATCCCAGGGACGGGGGAGCCTGGTAGGCTGCCAGCTATGGGGTCGCACAGAGTCGAACATGACTGAAGCGACTTAGCAGCAGCAGCAGCCCTGTGTTATTAAGGAGCCCCAACCAGGGAATGCAGCCTTTGCAATCACACAGGGCCCTACGCTTAGGGGAGTCTCGCATTTGGTTTAATGCTCTGCTGTCACCGTCTTAAAACTCATAATGATTTTTGAATGAGAGACCCTGTATTTTCATTTTGTCCTGGGCTCTGCAAATTAGAGCAGAATCCTGGGCCCAGTGGAGTGCATTGGACCTAGCCTGGGGTTCACTGAATGATTTTGAATTGGAATGTCAAATGCTCCAGTTTTTCCTGTCCAGAAAAGGAACCATAAATGTGTTTCTGTGAGATTCCTTTACGTTATTTCAACACATTTATCAAAGTCTTATGGCTCTCCTAGATCTTGCCTGATTCACACTTGGCATTGCATTCACTGAAACCACAAAGGAAATGTTCTCATCCTTGAAGAACAAATCCCACTCCAATTTTGCATTCCTTCAAATGATCTTATAGAAAAACAGAGAGTACTTGATGGTTTTTCATCAAGAGGAGAGGCTTAGATTTGCTGAGGTGCTCATGTGAGGAGGGCAGCACAGGGGATCTAACAGCCTCCCTGGAATGTGCGCTTCACCTCTCTCCTTCTTGGACTTGGCTTCTTGGAAAAGCCTTCACTTTGATAACACCTCGAAGAGAGGGCTATTAAGAAAGTGCCTTTTTAGTTGAAATAGGAAAACATGTTATGAAACAAATGAATGCCTTCTCAACCTGGTTTGATGTAAATGTATGATTTAGTAGTTCCGCTCTATAATTCTATTCACTTGTGGCTTGTAGAGAACATTGTTCCTAGGAGTGAGTGGATGGAATTTGTCAAGGTCAGTTGCAAGAGTCAAGCATCCTCAATTCTCAGATTTGGAGGCAGCTGACAGACTGTCCAGTAACCATGTGATTGGAAACAGCTTGAGTGGCATATAGCACTAGCACTATATTTCCCCTGATTTGCTTAAGGAATTGTTGGTTCAGTGGTTGTATTGTTTTGTTTGTTCTCAAAGCCTTAATAAGGAGGTAATGGGCATTGCAGAAAGAAAAGTTGGGGCTTTGCCATCAGCCATGGTAATTTATTTGATCAATAGCAATATAAAATAAAAAGTTTTTTCAAAATAGCATTGATATCAGGACCACATTGCCATCATAATCATCACCACCACCACCCCATGTGTTTGTGTAGGGCTTAGTTTCCAAAGTGTTTTCAATTCAACTGCCTGTCTCTATTGTTGCATTTTTAGGGAAGGTATGTTTGTCATTTTCTTTTCACGCCCACCTACTGGAGATATTTGAGAAATTAAAAAGAGAACTGGAAGAGGCAGAAAAAATGTGGATGCTCAGAACATAAAGACCCTAAGCATTATACAATTGGTTTAGGAAGGAAAAGTCTAGGAAAAGATTTCAAACAGGAAAGGAAGGGATTTGAGCTCTGTGCCTAAAGAAGGTAGACAGAGGGTCCCCACAGGTGTCCCCCACAAAGGTCCCCAACAAGCTACAGGCATTGATAGTTGGCTTTCACGGGTTCTAGCTCTCTTGGGGCTGTCTGATGTGGGCTTTCTGGGAAAATGATAAAGGGGAATGGGGGCGGGGGTGGGGTTGAAAGTCTTGCTAATTGCTGTCTGCAAACAAATACATGGTGAGGATGAAAGAGTTTGACAACTTGAGACCTCTAAAAAATCTACTTGGTATCCCAGTGTGATGATGCCCTGAGAAACACAGTCTGTGCTCAGAAGGATGTGTTTGGCTCTTTGGAAAGGGGCACTGCTGAGGCATCCTATTCCCTTCTTCCGCTCAAATCAGAACACAAAATCAGGACATGACTAGGCAGAGGGACTCCCAGACAGGCCCCTCTCTCTACTCCAGGGCCTTCTCTTCTCACCACCCTCTACCTTTGGACCGAAGCACTAATCCTAGATACGTGAGGAGGGCCTGTTGCTATTTCTTTCACTACATATGGTATGGATTCAAGAGTAGATTCTAATGTTCAAGATGTTCAACTCAATACATATTTCTTGAATGCCTGCTATTTTTAAAGCTGAAAGCATGTGGACTGAAGCCACTAGTTGATACGTTTGAGAAGGTATTGATCAGTAGCGTCAATTGAGTGGATATTGCCTTGTCAATTCTATTTCCTAAAAGTATCTGACCTCCATCCCACATCCCAACCTTCCCTTTGCCGTCTTGTCTGAGCCATTATCCTGTCATGCATGGTTGCCACTTGCCAAACTCCCTTTTCCCCACCTGCTCCCCTTCAGTCTGTCCTGCATATAGTAGCCAAAGGGATCCTTCAACAACTTCAGTCAGATCCTGTTCCCATGCTTCTCAAAATTCTCCAATGGGACCTGATCTCACTCATGGTCCCTAAAAGCCCAAGTTTCTCCAAAACCCATTTATCTCCTATACCACTCCCTGGTGTCCATTTGGCTCCATCTAGACCGGCTGCCTCTTAGTTCCTTCAACACGACAAATTCTTTCCTGTCTCAGGGGTTTTGTGGAGCCCATCTTTTGGGAAAGTTCATTATCTGCTGGCTTTTACCTAAATTCTAGGCCATAGCTTAACTTGCCATTCTTTGATCTATTCAATTTGTCTTTCATAACACCCCATTGGCTTCCTTAATGGCATTTACTACAGTTTCTCATTCTGTATTGTAATTGATGTGATATCTAACTCTTCCACTAGAATACAAGCTCCATGAGGGCAGACATCATATATGTTTTTGCTCACTATTGTAGCCTTGCTGCTGCTACTGCTAAGTCGCTTCAGTCGTGTCCGACTCTGTGCGACCCCATAGACGGCAGCCCACCAGGCTCCCCCGTCCCTGGGATTCTCCAGGCAAGAACACTGGAGTGGGTTGTCATTTCCTTCTCCAATGCATGAAAGTGAAAAGTGAAAGTGAAGTCGCTCAGTCGTGTCCGACTCTTCGCGACCCCATGGACTGCAGCCCACCAGGCTCCTCCGTCCATGGGATTTTCCAGGCAAGAGTACTGGAGTGGGTTGCCATTGTAGCCTTAGAGCCTAGCAAAATGTTTGGTGCATAGTGTGTACTCAGGAAATGTAACCCATGATTCTCTACCCAGGGTGAAGTACAAATAATGTATCCCTAATGCCTGCATGCCACATGCAATCAAGTTAAAGTGTACATTCAACAGAGCATTTCTTTTATTTGCCTTGTGCTCTTATTAAATCGGTAGTACATTTCAATGATAGGTGTCTTTGAATAAAGGAGATATGGCATGCAAAGTCACCTTAAGGTAAAACAGTAATTCATGGGTGGGCAGGACTTGAGTAGCCTCATAGTAAGACATCAACAAAAGAATATGTTCTTACAAGGGCTGTTTGTGTCGTTAGTGGTAGAAGCTTAGCAAAAGATGTTCTATTGATAAATATGAGTCATTACAATTTAACACACTGGCCTCTGGTTTTATAAGTATCTGTGAATTTGTTTAATGTGACTTTGCCCTTCAGAGATGAACTCATTCCATTTCAAATGGGCTAATAAAAGATAAAATCAGATTTCAGAGCCTACAAAATTAAAGTCCAGACATTTGACCTACCTTGATAATTCACCAAGATAATGTCATTCGGTTAGGACTCTTCATATAGGGTTCATCCTGGTATGTGGGATTTCAATGCATGGAATATGTCAATCCTTGAACTTGAACTGAGGCTGCTACTATTTCAAGTGTATGCCAAACATGCAGTAGGGTACAGAGAAATGCTAAATAGATTTGGAAGAGTTTCAAGGGAAAATTCTTTCAAAACTGGCTATTATTATGGGAAATTCTTCCACATTAAGTAAGTGTTAGTTGCTTAGTCGTGCCCGACTCTTTGCTACACCATGGACTGCAGCCCACCAGGCTCCTCTGTCCATGAGATTTTCCAGGCAAGGATACTGGAGTGGGTTGCCATTTCCTTCTCCAGGGGATTTTCCCAACCCAGGGGTCGAACCCGAGTCTGCTGCACTGCAGGCAGATTCTTTACCAACTGAGCTTTAAGGGAAGCCCTATTCCACACTGCAGTGAAATACATATACTCAGTTCATATTATTATAAATTAGACCACCCTAAGATAAATACACTATTCCTCTTTCTTTCACTCTCCCGTTTTGAACTATATCCTATGCCATTAAATTTCTTTGATCTTGACTTGATACGTAGTTTTTTCTTCTATGGTTTTCTTTTTTACATTTCTTCCTCATGAGGTTTGCTTGGCAACTCATTAACTCTCTCCTTTCCATCTCCCCTTTTCTTCTCCTTATCCTATTTTCTCTCTCCTTTTTCTTCCCTGCTGCTTTTACCCTTAGCTGAGCTTACACGTAAGAAGTCTAAATAGCTACTTATGAAGTAGCATTAGAACAAAGCCAGCAAGTCCCTGCATTCTCAAAGAAAATTGCTTGACTCTGCAAAGAACATTGTCATGCAGCCATTTAGATTGTTGTTGTTGTTCAACTGCTAAGACATGTTTGACTCTTTGTAATCCCACGGACTGCAGCACACCAGGCTTCCTTGTCCTTCATCAACTCCTGGAGCTTGCTCAAACTCATGTCCATCGAGTCGGTGATGCCATCCAACCATACCATCCTCTGTCATCCCCTTCTCCTGCCCTCAATCTTTCCCAGCATCAGGGTCTTTTCCACAAAGTATTGGAGCTTCAGCTTCAGCATCAGTCCTTCCAATGAATATTCAGGACTGATTTCCTTTAGGATTGACTGGCTTGATCTTCTTGCAGTCCAAGGGACCCTCAAAAGTCTTCTCCAGCACCACAGTTCAAAAGCATCCATTCTTCAGTGCTCAGCTTTCTTTATGGTCCAACTCTGACATCTGTACATGACTACTGAAAAGGCCATAGCTTTGACTGTAAAGACCTTTGTCAGAAAAGTGATATCTCTTCCTTTTTTTTTTTTTTTTTTTGATACGTGGACATTTTAGTGCCTTGTTGGTATTACAGTTTTAGTCTTTATTTTTTTTTCCCTAGGTTTCTGATCTTTGTCAGGAAAAACCTTTAAAGTAAGAGATGGTCATTTGTTTGGAAACTTTAGCAAAGAGGGCTAGCTGTGTCTTCAGTTATCTATTGCTGGATAACAAACCACCTCAAACTTAGTGGCTTCACATAGCAGCCATCTTATTATCTCTCATGATTCTATAGATTGATTGGCTCTGCCTGGTGATTCTTCTGTTAGACTTTCTTGGGATCTGTCACACATCCACAGTCAGATGATGGTTGGGGCTAAAACATACAAGAGATCTTCACTTACACAGTTTGGCTCCTTGAGGGGGATGGCTGCAGGCTGGGCTTGCAGAGGATAATGGGACACCTGGCTCATTCCTGTTTCAGGTGGCCTTTCCACATGGTCTCGTTATCAGAGTTTATTAATATTTCACCTGGTGGTTCAGCACATCAAGGGGCACAGAAGCAGAAGCTGCAAGGCCTTCTTAAGGTTTTGTTCCAGAAAAGGCCAAGGGTCACTTCTGCTGTGTTCTGTTGATTAAAGCAAGATGCAGGGCAACCCAAGTTCAGTGTGGGAGGGGGCTAGTCAAAGACATGAATAGTGTGAGGCATGGTTCATTTTGAGCTCTCTCTGGAGATTAACTGCCATACTGCACAACATAATTCATGTCCCCTCTGGTGTTGCTGGGCCATGACTGGCCAGCTGAAGACTATATTTTCCAAACTCCATTGCCTCTAATTGTGGCCAGTGACTAATTCTTACAGTGGAATGGGAGTGAAAATGATGTATATCACTTTGGGATCAAGGTTTTATGAAACAAATGGGCCATTTCTTTCCTCTTTCTCTATCTCATTGACTGGATAGAAGTAGTAAGATCTTAGAGGATGACAGCCACAGATTAAAAGGAACCTGGGTCCTTGCATGATTGCATGAAGGAAAGGTGCTTCTAAAACAGATAGACCAAATTTGCACTATTACATGAACAAAAAATTAACTTGTGTTTTGATAAGCTCCTGAAATTTTGAAGTGTATTTGCTACCACAACCTATTACTACTCTAGAAATATAGAAATGTAGTACTTGATGAAGGCCAATTGATACTTATTGTCATGCTAAGCATAAGGATAACAAAACCCAAAGCTTTATTCCTACTTTACTGTGACACTAAAATGAAGATCATAAAACTTTCAACACTTTAACTCACAGAGGAAATGCAACAGATGCCATTGTTGATAAAGAATTTTCCCATTAATTCATGGTCACAACTAATGTTTTCCTAATATTTGTAGTCAATATTTGTGATAAATTGCTGATAATACACTGTGAATTGATATAAAAACTGCTGAAGAGTTGCATAAAGGATGTCAGACACTATAGGTGTACTAAAAGATAAACTCCTGGCAAACAGAATCCAGTTCAGTTCAGTTCAGTTGCTCAGACGTGTCTGACTCTTTGTGACCCCATGAACCGCAGGACGCCAGGCCTCCCTGTCCATCACCAACTCCCGGAGTCCACCCAAACCCATGTCCATTGAGTCCGTGATGCCATCCAACCATCTCATCCTCTGTAATCCCTTTCTCCTCCTGCCCTCAATCTTTCCCAGCATCAGAGTCTTTTCCAGTGAGTCAACTCTTTGCATCAGGTGGCCACAGTATTGAAGTTTCAGCTTCAACATCATTCCTTCCAATGAATACCCAGGACTGATCTCCTTTAGGATGGACTGGTTGGATCTCCTTGCAGTCCAAGGGACTTGCAAGAGTCTTCTCCAACACCACAGTTCAAAAGCATCAATTCTTCAGTGCTCAGCTTTGTTTAGAGTCCAACTCTCACATCCATACATGACTACAGGAAAAAACATAGCTTTGACTAGACAGACCTTTGTTGACAAAGTAATGTCTCTGCTTTTTAATATGCTATCTAGGTTGGTTATAACTTTCCTTCCAAGGAGTAAGCGTCTTTTAATTTCATGGCTTCAGTCACCATCTGCAGTGATTTTGGAGCCCCCCCAAAATAAAGTCTGTTTTCCCATCTATTTGTCATGAAGTGAGGGGACCGGATGGCATGATCTTAGTTTTCTGAAGGTTGAGCTTTAAGCCAACTTTTTCACTCTCCTCTTCCACCTTCATCAAGAGGCTCTTTAGTTCTTCTTCACTTTCTGCCATTAGGGTGGTGTCATCTGCATATCTGAGGTTATTGATATTTCTCCCGGCAATCTTGATTCCAGCTTGTGCTCCTCCAGCCCAGCGTTTCTCATGATGTACTCTGCATATAAGTTAAATAAGCAGGGTGACAATATACAGCCTTGCTGCTGCTGCTGCTGCTAAGTCGCTTCAGTCATGTCTGATTCTGTGTGACTCCATAGATGGCAGCCCACCAGGCTCCTCCATACCTGGGATTCTCCAGGCAAGAACACTGGAGTGGGTTGCCATTTCCTTCTCTAATGCATGAAAGTGAAAAGTGAAAGGGAAGTCGCTCAGTCATGTCTGACTCTTAGCGACCCCATGGACTGCAGCACACCAGGCTCCTCCATCCATGGGATTTTCCAGGCAAGAGTACTGGAGTGGGGTGCTGTTGCCTTCTCTGATACAGCCTTGACATATTCCTTTTCCTATTTGGAACCAGTCTGTTGTTCCATATCCAGTTCTAACTGTTGCTTCCTGACCTACATACAGATTTCTCAAGAGGCAGGTCAGGTGGTCTGGTATTCCCATCTCTTTCAGAATTTTCCACAGTTTATTGTGATCCACACAGTCAAAGGCTTTGGCATAGTCAACAAAGCAGAAATAGATCTTTTTCTGGAACTCTCTTGCTTTTTTGATGATCCAACAGATGTTGGCAGTTTGATCTCTGGTTCCTCTGTCTTTTCTAAAACCAGCTTGAACATCTGGAAGTTTATGGTTCACGTCTTGCTGAAGCCTGGCTTGGAGAATTTTCAGCATTACTTTACTAGCGTGTGAGATGAGTGCAATTGTGCGGTAGTTTGAGCATTCTTTAGCATTGCCTTTCTTTGGGATTGGAATGAAAATTGACCTTTTCCAGTCCTGTGGTCACTGCTGCATTTTCCAAATTTGCTGACATATTGAGTGCAGCACCTTCACAGCATCACCTTTTAGAATTTTGACATAGCTCAACTGGAATTCCATCGCCTCCACTAGCTTTGTTTATAGTGATGCTTCCTATGGCCCACTTGACTTCACATTCCAGGATGTCTGCCTCTAGGTGAGTGGTTACACCATCGTGATTATGTGGGTTGTGAAGATCTTTTTTTTGTATGGTTCTTCTGTATATTCTTGCCACCTCTTCTTAATATCTTCTGCTTCTGTTAGGTCCCTACCATTTCTGTCCTTTATTGAGCCCATCTTTGCATGAAATGTTCCCTTGGTATCTAATTTTCTTGAAGAGATCTCTAGTCTTTCTTATTCTGTTGTTTTCCTCTATTTCTTTGCATTGATCGCTGAGGAAGGCTTTATCTTCTCTCCTTGCTATTCTTTGAAACTCTGCATTCAAATGGGTATATCTTTCCTTTTCTCCTTTGTTTTTCACTTCTCTTCTATTCATAGCTATTTGTAAGGCCTCCTCAGACAACCATTTGGCTTTTTTGCATTTCTTTTTCTTGGGGATAGTCTTGATCCGTGTCTCCTGTATTGTCGTTAGGTGGGATGAAGATCATATATTTATTAGGTTGTGGAACAGACTGGATTCTTTGAAAGAAGATGGGCTTAATGTATTGCCTGGTAATATTTTCGAATATGATCTGAATTTCCAGGTCAGTTTAAATAATTTAACTCCCATTTATTTACATGTCAGGTTTTTTTAAACTATACAGATGGGAAAAAAGCAGGTGTATATGGGTGTTGGGGGATACAAGCTATGTCATCTCTGAAAAACCCTTTAACCTCTGCTCTTTAGTTTTCTAATCTCTAAAATAAGGAATAATTGCAAGCAATTCCCTCATAGGATTGATATGAGAATGAAATGAATATATATATGTGTGATCTATATCTTAATTAGTTTCTTAGTACATTATTGTGTGTGCTCAGTTGCTCAGTTGTGTCAGACCCTTTTCGACCCCATGGAGTGTAGCCCACCAGACTCCTCTGTCCATGGGATTTTCCATACAAGGATACTGAAGTGAGTTGCCATTTTCTACTCCAGGGGATCTTTCCCAGCCCAGGGATCAAATCTGCATCTCCTGCATTTACAGGTCGATCCTTTACCACTGCACCACCAGGGAAACCCAGTACATTATTACCATTGTTATTATATTATGTATCTTTATTAATGTACATTGTTATAAATGTACATGTAATAAACAATGTACATTGTTTATGTAATTGCCTAGCACATTGTTACTATTATTAATTGCTTAGCACATCATGGTTAGTAGTAATAGTATTTTTATGACCTGGGCCTGAGATTCCTTGCAAACACTGAAGAAGTTGTCTAAGGGTGAGAATATCTCCATTCTAGGAGGAATGAGCTATAACTGTCGGTTTGCGTTTATTAGGGTTTATTAAAATATCCAGAATTCTGTTGATTTCACAGAGGGTATATGAGTCTTAAGTATATGTTGGACAAAGTTTGAGGTGATACTTATAAGTGTAATAAAAATTTGAGTTCATCTTGTTGATTTTTTCATTGTTGTTGTTGTTGTTCAGTCACTCAGTCATTTCCGACTCTTTGTGACCCCATGGACTGCTGCACGCCAGGCTTCCCTGTCCTTCACCATCTCCTGGAGCTTGCTCAAACTCATGCTCATGGAGTCAGTGATTCCATCCAACCATCTCGTCCCCTGGATTTTTTCATAGCTCCCACTTAACCATTCTTCCAAGAGGAAGATGATTTGATTGATTTTTTTCTAAAAGGTAATCTCTTTTAAGAACTGGGACCATGACTATTGACTTTGAATTCCCAGTGCCTGGCACTTGTCTGATGAGTGCAAAAGAATAGCTGTATCTTTGGTCTATGCGTAAGTGAGGTAATCCAAGAAAAAAACCTGTGTGTTACTATGTGTGAAAACATATGCTTGTGTGTATGTGAGCATTTGTGTGTGATTTTATGTGCTGTATGTAATTAGACAGGTTCCTCTGTGAGGTAAGTGAGAGTATCTGACTCGTTTCCTATGCTCAATAGATGCTGCGGTCAAGTGCCCAGCACCGGGTAAGACCTGAATAAATACTTCTTGGATGAAAGAAAGAATAAGCATGGGATTTATGGTTGTCCAGAACAACTTCTACACTCTGGGATTGTGGAGAAGTTCCTTTTATCTAAGATCTAGGTTCCTCATAAGTTTAAAGAGGGATATTAATAGTACCTATGTCATAGGGTGGTGGTGGAGATGGAAGAAGCAAAGCATGCAAAGCACTTAGCATGAGGTTTGACAAAAACAAAAGCTAGTTGTAACCGCTGCTTCTGCTGCTGTTATTAACATAATGCCTGTAATGTTCCAGGGTAAATATCTGTGGTTTTGGCTCTTGGAGGGTGGAATCCATTGATAAAATGCTAGGCTATGCTACAGTAACAAATTAGCCCTGAAAACATAATGATTTCACATCAACAGCTTTATTTCTTGCACGTGCAGTATAACATAAGTCAGATGACTCTCCTGGGTAGGTTTACTCCATGAAGTGACTTAGGAATCAAGCTGACCATTTTCTGGCTCCGTCACTTCAATATGTCCTCCAAAATGAGGCAGAAGTAGAGAGCTGGAGGATTGTGCAGAGGCTTTTAAATGCTTGAGCCCTGAAATGACAAACATCACTTCTCATATTTCATTCACTAAAACATATTTCATTCACATGTCTCCCCCTTTAATGCAAGATGAATGAGAAATGCATTCTTCTATGCACCTGGGAAAGAGAACTGGATTTGAGTGAACTTCATCAATCTTATCCACATAGGCTATGCCATTATGGGGCAGTCATTAACTATCACTTGATAATTAATGGCAATATTTAGCCTCTTGTAAAATATGTACATAATTTTTATTATTGTTGCAATTGTTCTTTGAAGACTTGCCTGAACTTCAAGACTGAAATTAAGATTTCAATATTCTATTCATATGACTTGTGACAGGACATCTTACCTTTTTATCTAGGGCTGCCACATTTATGTAGATTGAGCAATGAACAACTAAGTGTTCACTGATTGACTTTCATATAGATTTACCTTTCTAAGTTCTCATTCTCACCTTGTATATTCTTTACTTACTTTCCTGCTCACTGATACATTTATGTGTGTGTTAGTTGCTCAGTTGTGTCCTACTTTTTGAGACCCCATGGACTGTAGCCCTCCAGGCTTCTCTGTCCATGGGATTTTCCAGGCAAGAATACTGGAGTGGATTGCCATTCCCTTCTCCAGAGGGTCTTCCTGACACAGGGATTGAACCCTGGTCTCCTGCATTGCAGGCAGATTCTTTACCGTTTGAGCTATAGGGAAGTCATTTAAATACATAACTGATACATTTAAATACATAAAAAATCTATATACATATACACATATATAAAATATGTATACATATATGTGTATATTATATATAGTATATGTATATATATGTATATATTATACATACACACACACACACACACACACATATATATATATATATATATATATAGTCCATCCAGCATTATTAGTTACTTTCAGTGGAAGGGTCATTCGGGGCATATATTCTACCATATTTCTAGTATTCAAAGAATTCACATAGATTAAAATTCAAAGAAATGTGAGTTCACAGAAAAAAAATACTCAAAACATGCTAAAAATTAAGGAACTATGAACAAAATTCACCTGAAATGGTAGAAGATTCAGAAACAAAAAAACTTTAGATGTTGGAATTATCAGATACCAAATTTAAAAGCATATTTATTATATTTAAATATATTAGATAAAAGTTTAAAATTATGAGCATAAGATTATAAAGGTTATCAAGAAGCTTTGAAAAACAATGAAATAATTTATAGTAATAAAGGTACAATTGAAGTTTAAAACTCAATACATTTAATGATTACCTGTAAAATTAAATTAATATAGTTAATTAACAAATTGGAAGATAGAGCTGAAAAAATTATTGACTTTCCTTTAGGGTAATGGTGGACTGGGTAATTCATACCTACATTTTTTTTTCCAACACAATGTTTACATTTAATCCACCTCTTAAAATTATCTTTTTAAAAGCATAAAGGAGTTTAAAATCATAATAATTACCTGGCAAAGATATGGGGGAAGACAGGGAAACAGGGAAGTGTCCTGTCATTCAAGACCTCCTTTCTCCCTGGGAGAGTTTGCCAGTGATTTGGAATAGGTAACTAAGATGCTAAGTCTCTTTTTAAAAGCCTTTCAGGTCTAGGGGAAAAAGGTTTGGGGTACAGAATCTAACAAAGGGTGCATTAGACCAGGGTTGGCAAACTTTCTCTGCAGAGAGCCAGATAATTATATCTTTGCAGGCCATGGTCTCCAATTCATCTTGTCCTTTGATTGTTTTTCATAACCCTTCCAAAATGTAAAAAGTGTTTTTCACCATGGATCATGCAAAAGCAGGCTTTGCATTGGAATTGGCTTGTCAGCCACGTTTGACCTGTGGGCTGCAGTTTGATTACCCCTTCTTTAGACTGAGAACATGGAAAGAAGCATCCTAAAAGTAATGGTAAATGGGAAGAAGAAGGACCCTTGCACAGATGGCAGTCCGTTCTGTGAGATTTGCCCCCCAAATCTCAAATTGGGTTAAGGTGATCCCAGGTTTACAAGCAATGGAAGGCACCTGGAAGAAACAAAAACTTCTCTTGAGGAAGTTATCATTTTCCTAAAGAAATTAACATCTACTTATAATTTTTGAAATAAAGTGTTCAATACTCAATGAAATATAACTACACACAATAGGAAACAAGATGATATGAACATGAAACAGCAGAAAGAACAAAATATACAAATAGAATTCCTGTCTTATATTTCAAGATGGGTTTTCACTACATAGATTCATATGATTAAAACTTAGTGAAAGTATTAGTTGCTCAGTTGTGTCTGACTCTTAGTGACCCCATGGACTGTTGCCCACCAGGCTCCTCTGTCCATAGGTTTTCCCAGGCAAGAATACTGGAGTGGGTTGTTGCCATTTCCTTCTCCAGGGGACCTTCCAGATGAGACCAAATTAAAAATCTCTGAAGAGGACTAGAAAGTATCAAAATAAAAAGTGACATAGTTTTGAAAGAGAACCAAATAGAAAGCCTAGAATAGAAAAAAACACAGCAAGTGAAATGAGGTTCTACAAAGTAGGGGTTTGAAAGTTTAAGAGAGAATTTGTGAGTGAATTAGACAGTAATTCAAAATAAATAATTCAAAGTGAAACACACAAAAAGGATGGAAAATACAGAACAGATGGTCGGAGATAGAGGATACAATGATAAGCTTGAATATATTTAAAATTAATGTCAAAGACTGATCACAGGACAGTATTTGAAGAGCTAATAGCTGAGACATTTTCAAAGCATATAAAGAGAATAAAGGCAAATTAAAGGTTCCAGAGTAATATAAACAGGAAACTCTCTATGTTCATATTTACAATACAGGGTAAAATTCACACAAAAGAAAAGTAATCCCCATTGGAGATGTGGAAATACATGCGTGAATAAGGAATGATAAAAGTAGAAAACGTGGGTAAATCTAAATGAACATTTTTAAAGCAAGTATAAAAATAATAATAGCATTTTGCATTTGTGTATATATATTTATATAAAATTGAGATGAATTAGAACTTTATTATAGAGTGTGTGCATTGAAGAAGTAAAGGTACTCATTTAGCAATAGCATCATTTAAGCAAGAAAGGCAAGTTGTTGAAGAGTGCATACAGTATAGATCTATTCACAGCAAATTTAAAACATATAAAATTAAACAACATATTGTTTAGGAGACAAACATGGCTAATCAACAGAGAAGTCCACAGAATGATGAACACAACATTCGGGGTGGGACAATCTTTGGCCAGAGGAGGGAGATGAGAGCAGGGAACATCAGTATCAGTGATACTTAAAGCAGGTGGTGTGAGTAGTGTTAATTGAATCATTCTTCTTCTTTTTTTTTTGCTTTTACCAGTTAAGTTTTCTATCTTTTTTTTTTAAAATAATTAATTTATTTTAATTGGAGGTTAATTACTTTACAATATTGTGGTGGTTTTTGCCATACATTGACATGAATCAGCCATGGATGTACATGTGTCCCCCAATCCTGAACCCCCTCCCACTGCCCTCCCCATCCCATCCTGCTGGGTTGTCCCAGTGCACTGGGTCTGAGTACCCTGTTTCATCCATTGAACTTGGACTGGTCATCCATTTCACATATGGTAATATACATGTTTTAATGCTATTCTCTCAAATCATCCCACCCTCACCTTCTCGCACAGAGTGTCTCTTTTGCTGTCTTGCATATAGGGTCATTTTTACCATCTTTCTAAATTCCATATATATATATTAATATACTGTACTGGTGTTTTTCTTTCTGACTTACTTCACTCTGTATAAGAGGCTCCAGTTTCATCCACCTCATTAGAACTGATTCAAATGCATTCTTTTTAATAGCTAGTAATATTCCATTGTGTGTATGTACCACAGCTTTCTTATCCATTCATCTGCTGATGGACACCTAGGTTGCTTCCATGTCCTGGCTATTGTGAACAGTGCTGTGATGAACACTGGGGTACACATGTCTCTTTCAATTCTGGTTTCCTCGGTGTGTATGCCCAGCAGTGGGATCGCTGGGTCATATGGCAATTCTATTTCCGGTTTTTTAAGGAATCTCCACACTGTTCTCCATAGTGAAAGTGAAAGAAAGTGAAGTCGCTCAGTCATGTCCGACTCTTTGCGACCCCATGGACTATAGCCTACCACACTCTTCCATCCATGGGACTTTCCAGGCAAGAATACTGGAGTGGGTTGCCGTTTCCTTCTCCAATAGTCTCCAATAATGGCTGTACTAGTTTGCATTTCCACCAACAATGTAAGAGAGTTCCCTTTTCTCCACACCCTCTCCAGCATTTATTGTTTGTAGACTTTTTGATTACTGCCATTCTGACTGGTGTGAGATGGTACCTCATTGTGGTTTTTTTTTTTCTCATTGTGGTTTTGATTTGCATTTCTCTGATATTGGGTGATGTTGAGCATCTTTTCATGTGTTTGTTAGCCATCTGTATGTCTTCTTTGGAGAAATGTCTGTTTAGTTCTTTGGCCCATTTTTTGATTGGGTTGTTTATTTTTCTGGTATTGAGCTGCATGAGCTGCTTGTGTATTTTTTAGATTAATTCTTTGTCAGTTGCTTCATTTGCTATTATTTTTTCCCATTCTGAAGGCTATCTTTCCACCTTGCTTATAGTTTCCTTTGTTGTGCAAAAGCATTTTATGTAAGTTTCATAAAAATTTTGTATCTCCTCAATATTACTAAAAACAATGACAGAGAAAGTAGGTTTATAATGTCTTATGAGATTAAGAAGTAATTTAGAGGTAATAAGACACCAAGAAGGAAAAAAACTCTAAGATCCAGCAAAAATGATAGATAAGAATTCCTCTAAGCCTCACTCAGTTAGCAGGAAATAATTAAGCCCCAAAGATAATATAGTTATTAAAACAAAGTCATATGACAGTGTATATACTGATAAATTGCTATTAATGCACTAGAAAACAAGTATAAGTGTCTAGGAACAAAAATTGTTTTTACTATTAAGTGCTATATATAATTTTATTTTAAGATATATTTTATTTATGCTATAGATTTACATTTTTTGCATATTTATAGTTTTAAATTTATATATTATTCATGATATACTTTAATATTATACCTATTATATATGTTTATATGTGTAAATTTATAGACAAATAACAGTGTTATATGTAGTGAGCCTCATGTATCCATTACTCAGATTAAAAAATTATCAAGACTTTGCAAAATTTACCTCCCCCTCTTTCCCCATTGCCTTTTATGTTGTGCAAGCAAGCTGGAGTATTAAAATCTGAGGATTAAAAAAAAAATTATGAAAGAATCCCAAAGAAAATTTGAGGAAAGAAATTTGTTATATCAGCAGAGAATTCTAAAGTACAACAGCATTTAGGCAAGTTGGAGAGCTGATTTCAAACCTCAGAGTTTGTGGAGGGTGAGATTTAAAACTAAGTTAGATTTCAAAAGAGATTTGCTCAAAAGTACTGGAGTGAGGATCAAGGAGCAAGAAGAGAAGATCCTTGTTCTACAAAACTCACTGTGGGTAGAAAGAAATAATGTAGTGGTTACAGTTGTGCACTGTGAGTGGTGGGAATTTACTGCTAGGGCAGCAGAGATAAAGGTATGGGAAATCATGCCTGGGGTTCAAGAAGGAAGCACACAATTTATCTGAACAATACCTCGAAAGATGGGCACAATTTTGCCAAGTGGAGAAAAGCCAGACAGGACAGACCCATTGACAGAGCAGGCAGAATCTTTTTACAATAAACGCTGTAAGTCAGTTCCCATAACTCTTTCCCTCAAGAAAGTGGTAGCCCCAAGCCCTACCATTAAGCTAAGGTTTCCAGAAGTCTGGTGGAAAATCATATAATGCAAAGTGTGAGTTAATGAAGCAGATCGGTTACTGTGATGATGTCACATGTGGCAGGACACGGTCATTTTGATAAAAGGCTAGACTTTGATCAAAAGTCTAGAAAATAGTGGACAAATCTTGGGGTGTTTCTAGGGGTAGAGCTTCTGAGTTGTGTGTGATGACCCCTCATGAAGAAGAGGAAAAGGGTATAAACTAGGTAGACAGTTTTGCTTCTTTACTCGTCAAGGGCTGTTGTTCTCAATCTTAGCTGTATATTACAATTTCCCTGGATTTTTTGCCTTTGCCTGGCTTTGCCCACAGAGATTGGATTTGGTTTGGCCAGGGTATGGCCCTGGAATGAGCATTTTACAAGCTTCCCAAATGATTCTAATGTGCAGGCAGGGTTCAGGACCATCACTGGATCTCTTGTGTCTCTTCTGGAGTGGCTATATTGTATAGGGCAATTCTTATTTGTCTTTATGCCCACTGAAGTGCCTAGCACAATGCTTTATAGTTACCAGTTGTTTAGTCAATGCTTTTTAAATATTCAGTTATTTCTACAGAACGTACTGTACTAAAATATTGTTATGTGTCTTTTGGTACAATGGAATCATAAGTTTCTTTTGGATATATGTTGGTTAAATATTTTAGTGAGAATGTCTAAAGTAGTATATTAATCAATTCCATACCTTCTTGTGGCAGACACTCTTCACTGCCTTTCCAACAGTCATTTCCTTCATTTTTTTCTTTGCTAATAGTACCCTGGACAACATAACCAGTCTAAATTAATCATGGAATACCATTCCCATTGACTGGTCTAGTGATAGGTTACATGTGACGTGATTTTTGGCCATCTAGATTATGAGGGGCCATGTGCGAAGATTTTTTTTCCATAATTTATGGAGACTTTAGAAAAGGATCCCTTCTACCTCTTCCCTCCTGTTTTGCTTTGAATCTTGTCCTGTGACTGTCTGGAGCTGCAGGAGATATATTGTGTCCAAGAGGCAACAAGGTTGAGGATGGTGGAAGAGAAGGATACAAAGTGCTTGATTTATGCATCCTGTCTTCGAGCACTCAGACAGACCCTGGGACTGGCTTTCACCAGATTTCTTATTCAGTCTACAGTACGTGTCTTCCTGGGATAAGCCATTGTTGGTTAGAATTTTGTTACTTGCAGCCAAAAAAACTCACACATTGAAGATATTTCTTTATTTTTAGAGAATACACATCTTGGTCATAATCTTAATCACAATTCGTGAGTTACCTCAGGGATTTTTCTCAGTATTTTTAAACAATCTGTTTATAATAGTAATCCGGATTCACTGAAGAAAAAATTCATAATCTGGAGAAGCATAATGAAGAAAATGGAAAAACACATAATCTCACCATATGGGTATACCTACTGCTAAAATTTTGGTTTTGTTTTTCAAAATCATTTAAAAATTTTACTTTTATTTTTATAACAATTTTATATAATATATATATGTATATAATACATGGGGCTTTCCTGGTGACTCTGCAGTAAAGAAACTGCCTGCAATGCAGGACACGTGGATTCAGTCCCTGGGTTGAGAAGATCCCCTGGAGGAGGAAATGGCAACCCACTCCAGTATTCTTGCCTGGGAAATCCCATGGACAGAGGAGCCTGGTGGGCTACAGTCCATGGGGTCACAAAGAGTCAAACTGTGTGACTGAGCACATGCGTATAATACATGCATTTATATAATATACATATATTAATTTATAATATATAAGTACATAAAATGATAATGAAATAGAATTATATTAATATATTTATATAATTAAAATTAATTAAATATTAATAAATGATCTATTTATATTATATGAATCTATAATATAATATATAGTAAATGAATTCTATATTATATAATACATATTTCTATATAATATATATTTATAGTCTAAAAATTAAATAGTTCTATAAATTCCATAAAAATAGCAATTAACTATCCTGTGTTTCCCAGTCCCCATTGCCATTTCCTAGATGCAGTTAAACTCTTTTTAACTGTTTCTTATTGTATGTACCTCTGTATATTATAAATAACATGTAATATCCCTATTTCTTTATAATTATTTTCATATATATCACTTCCAAATATTAACAAAGGGAGCTAGGCTTTCTTACATAGCTTGCAAACTTCCTAGCTCCGATCCCATTCTTCCTATATGGTTATATTACAATTTAATTCCATATTCACTCTTTATATTATTACTATTATCATGTGTGTGCTGTGTGCTAAGTTGCTTGTCATGTTTGACTCTTTGTGACCCTTTGGACCATAGCCCTCCAAGATCCTCTGTCCATGGGATTCTCCAGGCAAGAATACTGAAGTGGGTTGTCATGTCTTCCTCCAGGGGAACTTCCAGACCCAGGGATTGAGCCTGCATCTCTTACATCACCTGCATTGGCATGTGGGTACTATAATGCCAGCTGGGGAATCCAACTATTATCATAGAACTTTTAATGACTAAATAATGTAGTATGTTATATGTCCTTCCTTAGGTGACTCTCTGATCCTCATGGATTTAAAAATTATCTTTTTTCTCTTACTGCTTATGGCACCTATCACAATTGCATCATCATATTCTCTTAACAGACAGATGTGTCTTCTCTCAGTAGCTATCCCCCAAATATTATTTTTGTAAATTAATTAATTTATTTTAATTGGAGGCTAATTCCTTTACAATATTGTAGGGGTTTTTGCCATACATTCACATGGATCAGCCATGGGTGTACATGTGTCCCCCATCCTGAACCCTCCTCCCACTTCCCTCCCATCCCATCCCTCAAGGTTGTTCCAGTGCACCAGCCCTGAGCACCCTGCTTCATGCATTGAACATGGACTGGCGATCTATTTCACATATGATAATATACATGTTTCAATGCTATTCTCTCACATCATCCCACCCTCTCCTTCTCCCACAAAGTCCAAAAGTATGCTCTTTACATCTGTGTCTCTTTTGCTGTCTTGCATGTAGGGTCATTGTTACCATCTTTCTAAATTCCATTATATATGCATTATTATACTGTCTTGGTGTTTTTCTTTTTGACTTTACTCTGTAAAATAGGCTCCAGCCTATTTCATCCACCTCATTAGAACTGATTCAAATGCATTCTTTTTAATAGCTGAGTAATATTCCATTGTGTATATGTACCATGACTTTCTGATCCATTCATCTGCCGATGGACATCTAGGTTGCATCCATGTCCTAGCTATTGTAAACAGTGTTGCAATGAACATTGGGGTATATGTGTATCTTTCAAATCTGGTTTCCTTGATGTGTATGCCCAGCAGTGAGATTGCTGGGTCGTATGGCAGTTCTATTTCCAGGTTTAAGGAATCTCCACACTGTTCTCCATAATGGCTGTACTAGACTGCATTCCCACCAACAGTGTAAGAGGGTTGAGAGAGTTGCCTTTTTTCCGTGCCCTCTCCAGCATTTATTATTTATAGACTTTTGGATAACACCCATTCTGACTGGCCTGAGATGGTACCTCATTGTGGTTTTGATTTGCATTTCTCTGATAATGAGTGATGTTGAGCATCTTTTCATGTGTTTGTTAGCCATCTGTATGTCTTCTTTGGAGAAATGTCTGTTTAGTTCTTTGGCCCATTTTTTTGACTGGGTCGTTCATTTTTCTGGTATCGAGCTGCATGAGCTGCTTGTATATTTTTGAGGTTAATTCTTTGTCACTTGCTTCATTTGCTATTATTTTCTCCCATTCTGAAGGCTGTCTTTTCACTTTGCTTATAGTTTCCTTTGTTGTGCAGAAGCTTTTAATTTTAATTAGGTCCCATTTGTTTATTTTTGCTTTTCTTTCCATTACTCTGGGAGGTGGGTCATAGAGGATCCTGCTCTGATTTATGTCAGAGAGTGTTTTTGCCTATGTTTTCCTCTAGGAGTTTTATAGTTTCTGGTCTTACATTTAGATCTTTAATCCATTTTGAGTTTATTTTTGTGTATGGTGTTAGACAGGGTTCTAGTTTCATTCTTTTACAAGTGGTTGACCAGTTTTCCCAGCACCACTTGTTAAAGAGATTGTCTTTTCTCCATTGTATATTCTTGCCTCCTTTGTCAAAGATAAGGTGTCCATAGGTGCGTGGATTTATCTCTGGGCTTTCTATTTTGTTCCATTGATCTATATTTCTGTCTTTGTGCTGGTACCATACTGTCTTGATGACTGTGGCTTTGTAGTAGAGCCTGAAGTTAGGCAGGTTGATTTCTCCAGTTCCATTCTTCTTTCTCAAGATCGCTTTGGCTATTCAAGGTTTTTTGTATTTCCATACAAATTGTGAAATTATTTGTTCTAATTCTGTGAAAAATACTGTTGGTAGCTTGATAGGGATTGCATTGAATCTATAGATTGCTTTGGGTAGTATGCTCATTTTCAATGTATTGATTATTCCAATCCATGAGCATGGTATATTTCTCCATCTATTTGTGTCCTTTTTGATTTCTTTCATCAGTGTTTTGTAGTTTTCTATATATAGGTCTTTTGTTTCTTTAGGTAGATATATTCCGAAGTATTTTATTCTTTTTTTTGCAATGGTGAATGGAATTGTTTCCTTAATTTCTCTGTTTTCTCATTGTTCAGTTCAGTCGCTCAGTCATGTCTGACTCTTTGCAACCCCATGAATCACAGCACGCCAGGCCTCCCTGTCCATTACCAACTCCCAGAGTTTACTCAGACTCACGTCCATCGAGTCAGTGATGCCATCCAGCCATCTCATCCTCTGTCGTCCCCTTCTCCTTAGTGTATAGGAATGCAAGGGATTTCTGTGTGTTAATTTTATATCCTGCAACTTTACTGTATTCATTGATTAGCTCTAGTATGTTTCTGGTGGAGTCTTTAGGGTTTTCTATGTAGAGGATCATGTCATCTGCAAACAGTGAGAGTTTTACTTCTTTTTTTCCAATCTGCATTCTTTTATTCCTTTTTCTTCTCTGATTGCTGTGGCTAAAACTTCCTAGAAAACTATGTTGAATAGTAGTGGTGAGAGAGGGCATCCTTGTTTTGTTCCTGACTTTAGGGGAAATGCTTTGAATTTTTCACCATTGAAGATAATGTTTGCTGTGGGTTTATCATATATGGCTTTTATTATGTCAAGGTATGTTTCTTCTATGCCTGCTTTCTGGAGGTTTTTTTTTTTTTTTAAATCATAAATGGATGTTGAATTTTGTCAAAGGCTTTCTGTGCATCTTTTGAGATAATCATATGTTTTTTGTCCTTCAATTTGTTAATGTGGTGTATCACATTGATTGATTTGCAGATATTGAAGAATCCTTGCATCCCTTGGATAAAGCCCACTTGATCATGATGTATATGATCTTTTTAATATGTTGTTGGATTCTGTTTGCTATAATTTAGTGGAGGATTTTTGCATCTATGTTCATCAGTGATATTGGCTTGAGTTTTCTTTTTTTTTTTTTTTTTTGTGGCATCTTTGTCTGATTTTGGTATTAGGGTGATGGTGGCCTCATAGAATGAGTTTGGAAGTTTACCTTCCTCTGCAATTTTTTGGAAGAGTTTGAGTAGCATAGATTTTAGCTCTTCTCTAAATTTTTGGTAGAATTCAGCTGTGAAGCTGTCTAGTCCTGGGCTTTTGTTTGCTGGAAGATTTCTGATTACAGTTTCAATTACCGTGCTTGTCATGGGTCTGTTAAGATTTTCTATTTCTTCCTGGTTCAGTTTATATAACCTTCCTGGAAGGTTATACTTTTCTAAGAATTTGTCCATTTCTTCCACATTGTCCATTTTATTGGCATATCGTTGCTGATAGTAGTCTCTTATGATCGATCTTTTGTATTTCTGTGTTGTCTATTGTGATTTCTCCATTTTCATTTCTAATTTTGTTGATTTGATTTTTCTCCCTTTGTTTCTTGATGAGTCTGGCTAATGGTTTGTCAATTTTATTTATCTTCTCAAAGAACATGCTTTTAGTTTTGTTGATTTTTGCTATAGTCTCCTCTGTTTCTCTTTCATTTATTTCTGCCCTAATTTTTATTATTTTTTTCCTTCTCCTAACCCTGGTGTTCTGCATTTCTTCTTTTTCTAGTTGCTTTAGGTGTCCAGTTAGGTTATTTATTTGATTTTTCTCTTGTTTCTTAAGGTAAGCTTGTATTGCCGTGAACCTTCTCCTTAGCACTGTTTTTACTGAACCCCATAGGTTTTGGGTTGTTGTGTTTTCATTTTCATTCGTTTCGATGCATATTTTGATTTATTTTTGATTTCTTCTGTGACTTGTTGGTTATTCAGAAATGTGTTGTTTAGTCTCCATATGTTTGTATTTTTAAGTTTTTTTCCCAGTAGTTGACATTTAATCTTACTGCATTGTGATCAGAAAAGATGCTTGGAATGATTTCATTTTTTTGAATTTACCAAGGCTAGATTTATGGCCCAGGATGTGCTCTATCCTGGAGAATGTTCCATGTGCACTTGAGAAAAAGTTGAAATTCATTGTTTTGGGGTGAAATATCCTATAGATATCAATTAAGTCTAACTGGCTCATTGCATCATTTAAAGTTTGTGTTTCCTTGCTAATTTTCTGGTTAGTTGATCTACCCATAGGTGTGAGTGGGGTATATTATTGTGTTACTGTTAATTTCCCCTTTCATACTTGTTAGCATTTGCCTTACATATTGTGGTGCTCCTATGTTGGGTGCATATATATTTATAATTGTTATATCTTCTTCTTGGATTGATCCTTTGATCATTATGTATTGTCCTTCTTTGTCTCTTTTCACAGCCTTTATTTCGAAGTCTGTTTCATCTGATATGAGTATTGCTACTCCTGCTTTCTTTTAGTCTCTATTTGTGTGAAATATCATTTTTCAGCCCTTCATTTTCAGTCTGTATGTGTCCCTTGTTTTGAGGTGGGCCTCTTGCAGGCAGCATATATAGGGGTCTTGTTTTTGTATCCATTTAGCCAATCTTTGTCTTTTGGTTGGGGCATTTAACCCATTTACATTTAAGGTAATTATTGATAAGTATGATCCCATTGCCATTGACTTTGTTGTTTTGTTCAGTTCAGTTCAGTAGCTGAGTCATGTCTGACTCTTTGTGACCCCATGAACCGTAGCACGCCAGGCCTCCCTGTCCATCTCCAACTCCCAGAGTTCATCCAAACTCATGTCCATTGAATTGGTGATGCCATAAAACCATCTCATCCTCTGTCGTCCCCTTCTCCTCCTGCCTTCAATCTTTCCCAGCATCAGGGTCTTTTCAGATGAGTCAGCTTTTCACATCAGGTGGCCAAAGTATTTCAGTTTCAGCTTTAACATCAGTTCTTCCAATGAACACCCACTAGTGATCTCCTTTAGGATGGACTGGTTGGATCTCCTTGCAGTCCAAGGGACTCTCAAGAGTCTTCTCTAACACCATAGTTCAAAAGCATCAATTCTTCTGCACTCAGCTTTGTTTATAGTTCAACTCTCACATCCATACATGACTACACGAAAAACTATAGCCTTGACTAGATGGACCTTTGCTGGCAAAGTAATGTCTCTGCTTTTGTATATGCTGTCTAGGTTGGTCATAACTTTCCTTCCAAGGAGTAAGAGTCTTTTAATTTTATGGCTGCAATCACGATCTGCAGTGATTTTGGAGCCCCCCCCAAAATACAGTCAGCCACTGTTTCCACTGTTTCCCCATGTATTTGGCATGAAGTGATGGGACTGGATGGCATGATCTTAGTTTTCTGAATGTTGAGCTTTAAGCCAACTTTTTCACTCTCCTCTTTCACTTTCATCAAGAGGCTCTTTGGCTCTTCTTCACTTTCTGCCATAAGGGTGGCATCATCTGCATATCTGAGCTTATTGATATTTCTCCTGGCAATCTTGATTCCAGCTTGTGCTTCATCCATATCAGCATTTCTCATGATGTTCTCTGCGTACAAGTTAAGTAAGCATGGTGACAATATACAGCCTTGACGTACTCTTTTTCCTATTTGGAACCAGTCTGTTGTTCTATGTCCAGTTCTAACTGCTGCTTCCTGACCTGCATAAAGGTTTCTCAAGAGGCAGGTCAGGTTGTCTGATATTCCCATCTCTTTCAGAATTTTCCACAGTTTATTGTGATCCACACAGTCAAAGGCTTTGCCATGTTGTTTTGGGTTCGAGTTGTAAACCTTTTTGCATTTCCTGTCTAGATAAGTTCCTTTAGTATTTGTTGAAGAGCTGATTTGCTGGTGCTGAATTCTCTCAGCTTTTGCTTGTCTGTAAAGTTTCTGATTTTTCCTTCATATTTGAATGAGATCCTTGCTGGGTATAGTAATCTGGGTTGTAGGTTTTTCTCTTTCATGACTTTAAGTATGTCCTGCCATTCCCTTCTGGCCTGAAGAGTTTCTATTGAAAGATCAGCTGTTATCCTTATGGGAATCCCCTTGTGTCTTATTTGTTGCTTTTCCCTTGCTGCTTTTAATATTTTCTGTTTGTGTTTGATCTTTGTTAATTTGATTAACATGTGTCTTGGGGTGTTTTGCCTTGGGTTTATCCTGTTTGGGGCTCTCTCAGTTTCTTGGACTTGGGTGGCTATTTTCTTCCCAATTTTAGGGAAGTTTTCAACTATTACCTCCTCAAGTATTTTCTCATGGCCTTTCTTTTTGTCTTCTTCTTCTGAGACTCCTATAATTCGAATTTGGGACATCTGACATTGTCCCAGAGGTCTCTGAGTTTGTCCTCATTTCTTTTAATTCTTTTTTCTTTTTTCCTCTCTGCTTCATTTATTTCCACCATTCTATCTTCCACCTCACTAATTCTATCTTCTGCCCCTGTTATTCTACTATTGGTTCCCTCCAGAGTGCTTTTGATCTCATTTATTGCATTATTTATTATTGATTGACTCTTTTATTTCTTCTAGGTCCTTGTTAAACATTTCTTGCATCTTCTCAATCCTTATCTCCGGCTTTTTATCTAAACTCCATTTTGTTTTCAAGATTTTGGATCATCTTTACTGTCATTATTCTGATTTCTTTTTCAGGTAGACTCCCTATGTCCTCCACTTTAGTTTGGTTTAGTGGGCATTTATCACGTTCCTTTACCTGCTAAATATTTCCGTGCCTTTTCATTTTGTTTAGATTGCTGTATTTGGGGTGGCCTTTCTGTATGCTGGAAGTTTGTGGTTTCTCTTTATTGTGGAGGTTGCTCCCTGTGGATGGGGTTGGACTAGTGGTTTGTCAAGTTTTCCTGGCTAGGGAAGCTTGTGTCAGTGTTCCGGTGGGTGGAATTGGATCTCTTCTCCCTGGAGTGCAATGAAGTGTCCATTGGTGGGTTTTGAGGTGTCTATCGGTTTGGTGTGACTTTGAGCAGCCTGTAGTTTAATGCCCAGGGCTATGTTCCTGCATTTCTGGAAAATTAGCATGGTATGTTTGCTCTGGAACTTGTTGGCTCTTGGGCAGAGCTTGGCTTCAGTGTAGGTATGGAAGGTTTTGGATGAGCTCTTGTCATTAATGTTCCCCGGAGTCAGGAGTTTTCTGGTGTTCTCATGTTTCGGATTTAAGCCTTATGCCTCTGGCTTTCAGTCTTATTCTTGCAGTAGCCTCAAGACTTCTCCATTCATATAGCACTGATGATAAAACATCTAGGTTAATGGTGAAAAGATTCTCCACAGTGAGGGACACCCAGAGAAGTTCACAGTTACATGGAGAAGAGAAGAGGCAGGAGGGAGATAGAGGTGACCAGGAGAAGAAGAGGGAGTGTCAGAAGGGGAGAGACCAATCTAGTCAGTAATCAGTTCCCTAAGTGTCCTGGAATGTGAAGTCAAGTGGGCCTTAGAAAGCATCACTACGAACAAAGCTAGTGGAGGTGATGGAATTCCAGTTGAGCGATTTCAAATCCTGAAAGATGATGCTGTGAAAGTGCTGCACTCAATATGCCAGCAAATTTGGAAAACTCAGCAGTGGCCACAGGACTGGAAAAGGTCAGTTTTCATTCCAATCCCAAAGAAAGGCAATGCCAAAGAATGCTCAAACTACTGCACAATTCCACTCATCTCACATGCTAGTAAAGTAATGCTCAAAATTCTCCAAGCCAGGCTTCAGCAATATGTGAACCGTGAACTTCCTGATGTTCAAGCTGGTTTTAGAGAAGGCAGAGGAACCAGAGATCAAATTGCCAACATCCGCTGGATCATGGAAAAAGCAAGAGAGTTCCAGAAAAACATCTATTTCTGTTTTATTGACTATGCCAAAGCCTTTGACTGTGTGGATCACAATAAACTGTGGAAAATTCTGAAAGAGATGGGAATACCAGACCACCTGACCTGCCTCTGGAAAAATCTGTAGGCAGGTCAGGAAGCAACAGTTAGAACTGGACATGGAACAACAGACTGGTTCCAAATAGGAAAAGGAGTACATCAAGGCTGTATATTGTCACCCTGCTTATTTAACTTATATGCAGAGTACATCATGAGAAACGCTGGACTGGAAGAAACACAAGCTGGAATCAAGATTGCCGGGAGAAATATCAATAACCTCAGATATGCAGATGACACCACCCTTATGGCAGAAAGTGAAGAGGAACTAAAAAGCCTGTTGATGAAGGTGAAAGAGGAGAGTGAAAAAGTTGGCTTAGAGCTCAACATTCAGAAAATGAAGATCATGGCATCTGGTCTCATCACTTCATGGGAAATGGGGAAACAGTAGAAACAGTGTCAGGCTTTATTTTTTTGGGCTCCAAAATCACTGCAGATGGTGACTGCAGCCATGAAATTAAAAGACGCTTACTCCTTGGAAGGAAAGTTATGACCAACCTAGATAGCATATTCAAAAGCAGAGACATTACTTTGCCAACAAAGGTCTGTCTAGTCAAGGCTATGGTTTTTCCTGTGGTCATGTATGGATGTGAGAGTTGGACTGTGAAGAAGGCTGAGTGCCGAAGAATTGATGCTTTTGAACTGTGGTGTTGGAGAAGACTCTTGAGTCTCTTGGACTGCAAGGAGATCCAACCATTCCATTCTGAAGGAGATCAGCCCTGGGATTTCTTTGGAAGGAATGATGCTAAAGCTGAAACTTCAGCACTTTGGCCACCTCATGTGGAGAGTTGACTCATTGGAAAAGACTCTGATCCTGGGAGGGATTGGGGGCAGGAGGAGAAGGGGACGACAGAGGATGAGATGGCTGGATGGCATCACTGACTCGATGGACGTGAGTCTGAGTGAACGGGAGTTAGTGATGGACAGGAAGGCCTGGCGTGCTGTGATTCATGGGGTCGCAAAGAGTCGGACACGACTGAGCAACTGAACTGAACTGAACTGAAGGCTATTTTTGATAGCTCTTATAGTAACCTAATTTTGTTTTTGTTGTATAATTTCATATTGTTTCCTGTATTTTCTGTTATTTTTTTCCTCTTCCTTTTCCATGTGTTTTTCTCTTTAATTGATTATTTCCCATATGAGTTGTTCCTCATGTATACAGTGTTAGTTGTTCATGAAGAGCCATTGTGGGTATCTCTGCTCAGGATGCTATCTTTTCCTTAATCTCCTCTTCTTTCAATGTTTTCACCCTTAGTTCTGACTGGTCTTTCTAAATGCAGAGTTTCTGTGGATCAACTTCTACACATTGTACCTCTTGTCAGCAGAGTAAGGGCTTCTCACTCAAACTTTCAACCAATCCTTCTGCGTTTTAGAAGCATCTACAACCCTGCCATCAGTGGTATCTGCTATCTCACATTCCTGCACTCTTCCAGAGTTGTTTACCAGTTTATTATAAAGGATACAGATGAATAGTCAGATGAAGAGGTACATAAGGTGAGGTCCAGAATGATCTCTAGCATAGGAGCTTCTGTCCCCATGGAACTGGGATGCATGAAGCTCCTGAAACAGCTGTCTTTTTATGTTTAATGGAAAGGTCCTTATCTATGAATATATATATATATATATGTGTGTGTGTGTGTGTGTGTGTGTGTATGTTTATGTATACACACTGTATATTGTACATGTATATTGAAAGATTGGGGGCAGGTGGAGAAGGGGGCAACAGAGATGAGATGATTGGATGGCATCATTGACTCAGTGGACATGAGTCTGAGCAAACTCTGGGAGAGAGTGAAAGACAGGGAAGCCTGTCATGCTGCAGTCCATGGGGTCGCAAAGACACAACTGAGCAACTGAACAGCAAAATATTGTATGTATATATGTACTTATTTTCACTTTCATACATGTACTTATTTTGAATTTTTTGATCATGTAAAAAAGTGGAAGAAAAATAGACATCTTTCAATAGGCAGATGGCTGGATAAAATTTGGTATATCTAAATCAGAGAATATAATGCAGCCATTAAGAAAAAAATTGAAGGGATTTCCACACAAAATTAAAATAGCAAGATGCTGAAGATGATGTATAACACAATCTTATCTTTGTAAAACATAGCCAACAGAAAAAATCCTGTGTATGAGATATATGCACAGACGTGTCTGTACAGAACCAGGAGGGTGGGAAAATATGGATGATTGAATTTGGGGTGTTTAAAGTGGATCATCTCACTGTGAGGAGTGGAGTGGGGCTGGGAGTCACATGGAGTGAGGGGGAGAGGAAGAGAAATGGAGAGCCAAGTTATAAAATAAATCATCATCATAATGGAAAGATATTTTGTCTGCATCCTACCCGTCTGGCAGATAACGGATTTAGAATTCTCAAGTTTTAATTTCCATTTTGCTATAGCAACAGCCAACTAATGAAAGGAACTTACTGAATGAGTTTACATTGGATGATACTTGAAAAGACAGCTTTCTGATTGGAAGACATTGGCCACATATTAATTTAATAACTAAGCGCTATAAATAGGACTTGTATCATCATTAAGCATATCGGAGAAAAACATGTGGAGTGTATACATTATGTTCTTTAAATACACTGGAATTTTTGTAACTCAAGATTATTTATTCAGTAGACTAGGTCACTAATGAACAATAGTTTCCTACAAGCTCTGAAAACCTATTCTCCTAGGATCTAGTTCTCCAACTAGATATGCACATTAAATATTAAGGAATGAAAGAAGGAAAATAACATTTAATGCCCTGTGCCAGCCAAGCCTTTTCTACTGGCAGTTCCCAGGAGTGGCTTTGGGCACCAATCTCCCTCAAAGTCACCACATGTAATTATATGATCAAAGTAAGTGTTATGTTTGCTATGCAAATAACACTTTAAGACACATCCTTTCTCACTTTTGCACCCTGCTATCCCTCATCCCTGGAGAAGGCAATGGCACCCCACTCCAGTACTCTTGCCTGGAAAATCCCATGGATGGAGGAGCCTGGTAGGCTGCAGTCCATGGGGTCGTGAAGAGTTGGACACGACTGGGCGACTTCACTTTCACTTTCCACTTTCATGCATTGGAGAAGGAAATGGCAACCCACTCCAGTGTTCTTGCCTGGAGAATCCCAGGGATGGGGGAGCCTGGTGAGCTGCCATCTATGGGGTCACACAGAGTCAAACACGACTGAAGCGACTTAGCAGCAGCAGAAGCAGCAGCATCCCTCATCCCCTCTTAGAGGGATACTCTGGAGCCTGCCAAGAGTACTTCGAGTTACAGTGAAAAACTAGATGACATCCCCATTTTACAGAAAAAGACATAGAGATTCAGAGAGGTCACATAGGATTCAAATGTAACTGCAAAGTCAGGATCTACCCCCACTGCTCTGTATTAGTAGTACTTTGTATTGTCATTTGCAAGCAACAGAAAGCACTTCTGGCTAGCAGAGAAGGGAATTAATTACTAGGAATGATGGAAAATTAGTCTCAGAACCATGCAATGGAAGCAGTGCTCACAGTCAGACCAAAGAATTGGTGGAACGAGACACTGTTTTTACTGGACTCTGTCCTTTGGAGGATAGGTCACTGGGTGATGGATGTTCTCGCCAGGACTGCTGTCAGGCTACTTGAGCCACTGGATTGTGCTGCAGTGACCACAGACTCCTGGTCATAGTTGCCCTCTCCTTCCATCATTCGTACATCAAAGTCCCAACATCTGTTTATTGAAATTTTGGCCTAAAATAAGGGTTTTTAAAAGCTGCACTATATAATGGAATTCCCTATGAAGCTACTCACTCCATTCCTCTGTCCCTCCCTCTTCTCCCTCTCTCTTGCCCTTTCTTTCTCTCTCCACCCCAGAGATGATTTTGATTCAATTGGCCTGAGATGGGGTCCAGGAATCCTAGGTTTCCAAAGCTCCATAGATTAATCTAAGTTGGTTTAAGAAAAAACAAAAAACAAAACAAAACAAAAGACTGCCAGGCTATTTCCAGGCCAAGTTTTGGTTACCAGGCTTCCTTGATAGGAAGAATCACCTGAGTACTTTTAAAGGCCTGGCTTAATCCCAGAGCTGCTTAGTCAGAAGCTCCTTGAGAAGAGCTTGTATAGCTGTTAAAAGGAACCTCAGGTGATTTTTATCAGGGAAGTTAGAAAAGTATTCTTCTAGAGCAGAAGTCCGGAGAAGGCAATGGCAACCCACTCCAGTACTCTTGCCTGGAAAATCCCATGGACAGAGGAGCCTGGTGGGCTGCAGTCCATGGGGTCGCTAAGAGTCGGACACGACTGAGCGGCTTCACTTTCACTTTTCACTTTCATGCATTGGAGGAGGAAATGGCAACCCACTCCAGTGTTCTTGCCTGGAGAATCCCAGGGACGGCGGGGCCTGGTGGGCTGCCGTCTATGGGGTCGCACAGAGTCGGACACGACTGAAGCGACTTAGCAGCAGCAGCAGAGCAGAAGTCAGTACTCTAGCAGCAAGGACCTGGGATTTTCATCATCTGTAAGGGAGAAGTGGGGCTTCCCTGGTGGCTCAGTGGTAAAGGTTCCGCCTGCCAATAGGAGACGTGGGTTTGATCCCTGAGTCAGGAAGATCCCCTGGAGAAGGAAATGGCAACCCACTTCACTACTCTTGTCTGGAGAATACCATGGACAGAGGAGCCTGCCGGGCTCTAGTATATGGGGTCGCAAAGAGCTGGACATGACTGAGCAACTAAACAACAACAACAAGGGAGATGTGGACCCTACCTCCCGTCAAAATTTGAGGTAGGGATTCCATACATTGGAAGGGGTTCCTATCCTGGACTGCTAGAAAGAACACCAAATGCCTGTTGCATTTCCACACAGCTTCCATAGTGACATGTAGGTTTCTTTAAGTGGGTTGTGTATTTTCTTCCAAAAAATTACTTTAATTGTGACTAAAACATCAACTCTCTTAGCACACATCCTTGCCAAAGAAAGCACAATACTACTGCTTCTTCAGTTAATCTTTGTGTACACATAAGAAAAACGAGAGGGTGCTTGATCTGAGTTGGTTAAAGAAACTATGGATGAACTCTTGAATGCTATTCTGGTTTGATCTCATTTAGGTAGAAAGAAGCTGAAACAGGATTTAACCCCCAAGAAATATGATAAAATAAATATGATAAAGGCTTGAATATTGCTAGGGTAATTAGCATAAAATACACTTCAGTTGTTTCCTCTGTGTTGCAATGTCTGGGTTATAAATAATATTTCAGAAATAAAATACCTTAGTGTATTGCATTCTTTAAAAATGATTCCTTTGAGGACTAGATATCATCCTTTCCTTAGAGCTGAATTTCTTTTTCTTATGTTTTTAGAAATGACCTTTCTATAGAATTTGGTCTGTATCTCTCCAACCTCGTGTTCCAATCCCTACATAGAGTGTAAGCCAGTGTAAACATTTCAATTTCAACTGCATTTAAACATCAATATGTCCCTTCACTTAGTAGTAACTGGCCTCCTCATCTCCACTACCAATTAATTAACTTCCCTTTATAGTGATATATTTAGGAGGAGAGACATCCCCTCATATGTTCCTTACATAATCTACTTCCTGTGTTAGAGTGATAAAGATAGCCGTGTGCACGGCTCAATCACAGGAACTTGCCCAAACTAAAGTTTGGTAACAGTGACAAGGATTATGCTATTCAACCTTCTCTTGCACCGTGGCATGGTGGGAGGTGGGTGGGGGGGGCGGGTAGTCATTGATGACATGTTAAAACTTCAAACACTCAAATCTGGGTGTTTGGAGTCAGTGAGTTTATCAAAATAACGTTTGTTACAGTTCTTAGTAACTTACATGGCAGATAACTCATCATAAGTTGCTGTCTAGGGATGCTGATGAAGTTACCAGGGAAAAGATTTGATTGATGAGATGCTGTCTCCATACCACCTGTTTAAAAGAAAGGGCCAACTCTGGTATAAACTAATTAAGGAAGACTCTTCTTTGATGCGAACAGTGTGGTCATTTGGGGTTCAAAATGTTTAATGAAATTGTAACGTCTTGACCTCCAGATGGAACACAGCTCTAGGCCGGTAATCAAAAATATCTCTGTGCATCTAGGACTGAGCAACCAGCATCATTACCACAAACTACAGTACCATTTGTTTCATGCCCTGTTGCTGGAGCCAGTTGATTAGTGGTGCCAGCTGAGGTTACACAGACTCAAATTTCCCCAGGTTCCTGGGATCAAGCAAATTGGGCTGATAACTACTATAGGTTTAAAGGGGAATAAAAGGAAAAAGGGGGGAAGTGATGTAGCTTTTAGTCTGAAGGTGTGTCTGAGAAGGTTGATGGCAGGTGGCTCTTTTGCCTGTGGTCAGAGGGCACCTGAAGTCACCTGGTATTCAAAGGCTTGAGAGGTCCATGGCAGTAAAATCTCTCCTAAGAGCTGCTGCCTTTTACATTTCATCCCTTTCTGCTCAGCAGCAAGGAGCACTGGCCACAAGGCATGTTCTGACACCTCTGCTTTTGGGAAGAGACTGAGTTTAGGTGACAATCTGTTTCTAATGCTTCATTTTATAATTGGTAATTTACAAAATGAATATGTATAGAGAGAATCAGCTCAGTTCCTTATTCGTGTTATATGCTTTGCAACCCCATTGACTGTAGCCTGCCAGGCTTCCCTGTCCATCACCAACTCCCGGAGCTTGCTCAAACTCATGTCCTTCGAGTTGGTGATGCCATTCAACCATCTCATCCTGTCGTCCCCTTCTGCTCCTGCATTCAATCTTTCCTAGCATCAGGGTCTTTTCCAGTGAGTCAGTTCTTCCTATCAGGTGGCCCAAGTATTGGAGTTTCAGCTTCGGCATCAATGCTTCCAATAGAGAAAATATTAGTCCTCATATCATTAAATAGCCTTTGGACTAGGCCAAAAGTCTACCGTTTCTCTGTAAAGAGCCAGATGATAACTATTTCAGACTTGCTGAGTTATAGGATCTCTGTCACAATTACTCAACAGTGTTGTTGTAGCCAAAATGTAAACAAATGGGAATAGCTATGTTCCAACAAAACTATTTATAAAAAAAACTGACCTGATATAACATATGACACAGTCACACACTCAGTAATCATAATGGCATTGACCCAAAAGTCTTAAGATCTGGGCTTATATCCAGGCTCTATCACCTACTACCTATATGGCCTTTGGCAAGTCACTTTACCTTTTTAAGTCTCAGGTTCCACTTCTCTAAGATGGCATTACCTACCCCTACCTACTTCACACATCTGTTGAGAGAATAATATAATAATAAAATAATATTAGTAATATCTGTTGAGCACTTAGTAAGTGCTAGGTGTTAGGTTAGTGACATGTATCATCTAGATGCATCTCATACTGTAAGAAAGGTTCCATTTGATATATCTATTACCATTACTAATAGTCAAAATTATAAATCTTTATTGAGCACTTGTATGTACCCATATTGTGCTAATTGTTTTGCATGAATTCTGTCAGCAATTTCTCACAAATTTGGTTGCTATTGTTAACTCCAGTTTACAAGTATCAAGGTCAGAGTATGCTACTATTTAGTTGCAGAATAGGCATTAAGGGAGTAGAAGCAACACAGATGAACACTAGGAGTGATGATGTTGTTATTAAGATGGTGGAGTAATGTAAGAGGACACAGAGCTCACCTCCCCACAAGAGCACATAAAAAATACATCTCCATATGGAATACTTCTCACTGAAAATTAACTTGAGACTGGAAGGACTCCTGAACAACCAAGGCTGTAAGAAAGATGCATATGTCATTGGGTAGGAAGGTAGAAAAGCCATCACTTTGGGACCAGTGCCCCTGGTAGGTGACTCAAAGGCAGAAGGAGGTGACACAGGTAAATGCCCACTATGGGGAGTGAGCTGGTCAGGTCGGCACCCGGGCCCCCCAGTCCCGTGGTTCTGCATGGAGGGGATAAGCCCCCTTGGCTGGGTGGAAAAACGCTGTGACTAACAGAAGCCTGGGCTGGGTATCCATTGTTGGCACATACACAGGCAGTGCCCCACAGGCCCCCTCAGATCCCTGATGGTGGCTACTCCACCACAGCTAATCCTGCAACACAAGCTGCGAGTCCACACAGGTTTCCATCATCCCTGCTAGTGGTTCCACGACAGGGTGCGGGAAGTGGCAGTGGCAGCAGTGATAAGCCCTGAGAGACAAAGGGGGCTCACCACCAAGGCTGCATCTGAGCTGAGATGCAGGAGCCTACCCAGGGAGTGCACTGGACCTCTGTCTGCACAAGGGCCTGCTTGCTTTAGCACTCCCTTCCTCTGGGGCAAAGGTCCCAGGGCAGGGAGAGGGAGAAACAGACACTTAAATACAATAGAGCTAGGTGGAGCCCAATTCTTCCCCCTCCAGCAACTTGGGATCAGACCCTGCTCCGGTAGGGTGGGGACAGCCACTAAGCAGAGAGGACATCCCGCCTCACCCCCTGAGCCCACTCCAGCTTCTCCTTCTCCAGCCCTCCCCTCCCCTCTGCCAAGGTGAGAGCTGACAGCATACCATGGGGAGAAATGTGACTGGCATCCACGTCAAACCAGCCATTCTGTGAAAGAAAATGGGCACAGGCAGTCTGCATAGGGACATGCCCACATAAGAACACCCTCTCCAAGAGCACAAAAGGTACTATTTACCCTGCATTCATAGAGGCAGAGCAAATTAAGCAAGATTTTTGAAAAAGCAGAGGAACTACTCTCAATTGAAAGCAAGGGAAAGCCCATGAAAAAAAAAATAATGAAAAAGAACTAAACAGTTTATCAGTAAATAATTCAAACCATTGATAATAAAAAGCTCACTGAATTAAAAAGTCTCAACAAATTTAAGAGGATAGAAATTATAGCAAGCATTTTTTCCAACCACAATGGTATGAAAGTAGAAATCAACTATAGGAAGAAAAATATGAAAAGGACTAAACAAGATGCTACTAGAAAAACAAGTGAGTCAATGAAGAAATCAAAGAGGAAATCAGAAAATACCTTAAGATAAATGAAAATGAAAACCCAACACTCCAAAATCTATGAGATGCAGCAAAAGTAGTTCTAAGACGGAATTTTAAAGCTCTAGGCCTTCCTCCAGAAACAGGAAAAATCTCAGGTAACAACCTAACCCATCACCTAAAGGAATTAGGAAAACAACAAACAAAGCCCAAAGTCATCAAAAGGAAGGAAATAATAAAATTCAGACAGGAGATAAATAAAATAGAGATTAAAAAATAATTGAGAATATCGATGAAGCCAAGAGTTGTTTTTTAAAAGATAAATATGAAACATTGATGATAAAAAGGATGCAGTGTGCAGAGGTTTGCAGGTTTGGAAGTGGGAAAATGATGGAATTCAAGTCTAATGCTACCTGCTTCATGCATTCACTCAATATATTTTTTTCAGCACCAGCTATGTGTGAGGCACTGCCCTAAGCTTTGGGGTTACAACAGAGAATAAAGCAAATAAAGATCCCTGTCCTGTGGAATTGAAATTCTAGTGGAACTATGATTGAGTGTAGAAGACTGGCTGTGGAAGATTCAAGGAGCTATTAATAGAAGAAGGTTACATCCGTCTGCAATGCAGGAAACCCCGGTTTGATTCCTGGGTCAGGAAGATCTGCTGGAGAAGGGATAGGCTACTCACTCCAGTATTCTTGGGCTTCCCTGGTGGCTCAGATGGTAAAGAATCTGCCTGTAATGCAGAAGACATGGGTTCTATCCTTGGGTTGGGAAAATCCCCTCAAGAAGGGAACAGCTGCCTACTCCAGTGCTCTAGTCTGGAGAATTTCATGGACAAAGGAGCTTGGTGGGCTATAGTCCATGGGGTTGCAAAGAGTTGGACACGACTGAGTGACTTTCACATACACACATAAAGGAAAAGAATGGGATTATACTGGCATTCGATTGCCAGTTTCAGATCCAGGGCACTCGCTGGGCAATATGGCTCCAAGGTAAAATACCCTGATCATCCTATGCACCTCCTGCCTCTCAGCATGGCTACCCTAAGCATCTATTACCTGAACTGTGCTGAGTGTATTAGACATGCAGTAGGGAAGAAACAAATACAGCCTCAATCTCTAGGTAATACTCTGCCATACCAGTTTGAAGTTACATAGGTAGATATCTCTTGATAATGGCAATTTATACAATCCCAAAGACTGTCCATAGATCCTGGGCACTCTCAAATTTTACTTTAGAAAAAGTGAATTGGAATAGTCACACTAAAGCAGCACATCAACATGTCAAACAGCTGGAGCACATAGTATGTGCCATAGGCTACCTGACCCTCATTCGATCTGTAACCCTCACCTAGTTTGAGGAATGTCACTTTCCACTGTTCATTTCTGTATTGAATTTTTAGTGGTATGTGTGACTTTTATGGGGCTTCCCAGGTGGCTCAGCAGTAAAGAATCTGCCTGCCAGTACAGGATATGCTGATTCAGTCCTTAGGGAAGATCTCCTGGACAAGGGAATGGCAACCGACTCCAGTATTCTTGCCTGGGAAATCCCACGGACAGAGGAGCCTGGTGGGCTACAGTCCATGGGATCACAGAGTCGGACATGACTTAGCGACTAAACAACAACAGTGGCTTTTGTAATCAAAAGAAAAGGCTTTAAGGAAATACTCCCTCTAATATATCAATAGTACTTCTGTTCCCCTAAACTAGCGTTATAAAGGAATGCTGCTGCTGCTAAGTCACTTCAGTCATGTCCGACTCTGTGTGACCCCATAGACAGCAGCCCACTAGGCTCCCCCATCCCTGGGATTCTCCAGGCAAGAACACTGGAGTGGGTTGCCATTTCCTTCTCCAATGCATGAAAATGAAAAGTGAAAGTGAAGTCGCTCAGTCGTGTCTAACTCCTAGCAACCCCATGGACTGCAGCGCACCAGGCTCCTCCGTCCATGGGATTTTCCAGGCAAGAGTACTGGAGTGGGGTGCCATATAAAGGAATAGAAAGTGTTATTATAGGAAATAGAAAGTAGTATGTATGATGGGATGATGTCAATGATATATTAATTGATCTTTTCCTGGTAGTTCCCCTCATTGCCCTTCCCCTCATTCTAGTGACTAGAAGTACACTGTCCAATATGGTAGTTGCAAGCCATACGTAGCTATTAGGCACTTGAAATATGGCTGGTCCAAGTTCAGTTGTGCCATAAGTATGAAATACACCAAGGATTTTAACGTTTTAGTATAAAAAGCTCTTTCATAATTTTAAATTGCTTATATGTTGAAATATTTTGAATATAGTAGATCAAATAAAATAGATTATTAAAATTAATTTCACCCATTTTTTTCCTTTTTTCAAAAATGGTGGCCGCGAGAATATTCATCATTTCCTATCTGGCTCCGCTCTGTGTTGCTGGCTGCCCCCAACCTGGCCCTCTGCTACATTCCTGACATCATTTACTCTTCTTGTTATTCCTGTCATAGGGGCTTGACTTAGCTGCTTGCTGAGCCTGGAACACACTTCCACCAGTTATTTACATAGGCATACCCCCTCGCTTCCTTAAGATTCCTATTGTAATGTCCCTTTGAGAGCAAAGACTTCCAGCTCATCTAAAAGTCCAAAATCAAACCATTCTTTCCTAGTCCCTCCTCTGCTTGATTGTCACCTATCTGCAACTGAAAAACTGCCTTTTAGTGTCACATGCATAGTTTCTGTCTGTCCCTGAAAGAGCAGGGATTTTTTTTTTCTTCTTCTGTTTTGTTCACTGCTGGAATGGTGTTTGGAATGTAGTGGAACCTTAGTAAATATTTGGTGAATGAATGAGTCAGCTGCCCCAGGGGAAGGATTTTACATGGTTGTTGGACTACACTAACAAAGGAAGCTCCCTGGCTCTGGTTTCCAAAAGCCTGATTATTACAGGAAGAGAAGATTCCTAGAATAAACATAATGTTTAGGGGATCATATTTGTAAATCTAGCAGGATTCCCCACTATGGCAGAAGGGAAATAGAAGTCCCTACAAATCTTAGATATGACATGGGGGGAAATGAAATGGATCCATGAACTGACCGAGATTAAATTTCTACTAACTGGGGAAAAGGAAGTTTCAAAGTAGAAATCAACTTAAGTTGTAGAAAGTTAGTGTTAAGTCACTCAGTCATGTCCCACTCTGCAGCCCATGAACTGTAGCCCACCAAGCTTCTCTGTGCATGGAATTCTCCAGGCAAGAATACTAGAGTGGGTTGCCATTCACTTTTCCAGGGAGTCTTCTGACCCAGGGATCCAACCCATATCTCCTGCATTGGCAGATGGGTTCTTTACTACTAGCACCACCTGTGAAGCCCGGAGGATTGTCCTGGCACTTGGTAAATGAGGGATTGTACTGTCAGCCTGTGCACATAAACCCAGGAAAGATACAGGGAAGAAAAGATCTCTTTTGTATTCAAAAAAGGAGACACAGAGGAGTGGCTTTGAAGACTTCACAGTTGATCTAAGATTAAACAGATATTCAATATTCAATTCAGATCGCATGTGTTCTAAAGTCAAATATAGCCTGTTAAAGGGTTCACTGATGGAAAAGGATATTTTAATCAAAAATTCATTTCATTTTCAAGAAATTAGATTGAATAATTAAGTGAACACATCAGTGCTGCTTGGCTCTAATTCTGGTGGGCATTTTTTTGTTGTTGTTACTGTGGAATGTAAAATTTGCTGTTTTCCAATAAAGTCAGTTACATAGGAAGTAAAAATACTTCTGTAATTCAGAGATATAGTGCAGATATTTGGGGGTGTGTACCATCTGAAAATAGGATAATCTTATCATAGTGAAAGAAAGCCTCTACTAGAATGATACATTAAACCTTTCAAAAAAGTATTTTCGTTGATTTATTCTTTGTCTTGGATCTGATGGGAAAGTGTCTAAAGCAGAGAAATGTGTTCTTCATGTGAAAAATGGAAATTATTGAGTTCTGTCTTTTAACTTTTCCAGGTACCTTTATAAATTACATCTTGTTTGATATCAAATAGCTCAGGTGGTCTTGAATAGCAGTCTCAATTGCCTTTCCTGTCGAGCATGTCAGGAGCTGCTCTCTCTTGGTATAACTCTCATGGTCTGTCTTGATGTCAAAAATAATACTTGGTGATGGTTTTTAAATGTACTATCTCTTTAAAATGTGAAGGCCAGCTGGTATCCCACTTCCCAAAACAACAATATTTAAGGAATAGAATACATAACCCTTAGAGTCAGTGAACTGATCTGCATGCTATACAAATTTAGCCATTTTTGAAAGTCATGGGCTCATGGGAATACCTTGGTTGCCATGGTAAACTGTGGCTAGGACCACTTGTGTAAGTTACAAGGCCAGAAGGTACAGTGCTCAGAGACATGGCTATACATAGTGCAGCATGTTGAGGCTTTGCATGCGAGGTACATACATCTTCTGTCAGGAAGACTTTCCTTTCCCCCTCCCACTTTGCCTGGAAAATTCCTACTTATTCTTCATACCTCAATTTATATGTCATTTCTGAGAAATCTCCCAGGTAGCACCTTGCCCCTGTCACTTATCACACACCATTATAATTACCTGTGTACCTTTATGTCTCTTTTCATCAGACCGTAAGCTCTACCAGGAGCTTTTCATCTTTGTCCTTTTAATCTTTGTATTTTCAGGACCCAGCCTGATAAAGACACGTAATAACCATTTGTTCAGTGAATGCATATATGAATTCAAAAGATCTGCTTTTATGTCTTACATATTCTAGTTATTAGTTGTGTGGACTTAGGGAAATAACCTCTTGAGTTATTTCTTCATCTGAAAGTGGGATTATTATCCACACATTATAGTCCTTTTAGAAAACTGAAACCTAGGCACAAAGTTACATTTTGGATGTCTTATGATCATTCAGATGAAAAGAGGCATGATCAGGTCTCAAGGACATCACAGTGCCTCTCAAATGAAGTAGTTCTGAGTTGTGAAGACAACAAAGAGGAAAGTGTGTGTTTATTAATAAAATGTTATAATTTTGATAAAGAAGCAAGGTTGTTGTTTTTCTTAATTCTGCCAGTAGAAACACTGGGAACAGCCCACTTGTCTTTTTGGATTGTCATTCTTATGCATGATGTAGTTAGAAGAACAGGTTTGGAGTCCTTGCTCTGTGACTTCCTTAGGATTTGAGATATTGGGAAACTTTGAGCCTCTGTTTCCTTGTCTATAAAATAGGAGTAATAATGTTTTCCCCCAGCTAGGATATAGTGAGGATGAAGAAATATCTTTATAAACTGTAGATTGCTATACATATGTAAACTGTGTAATAGCTGTAAGATGGCATCATGGTTATTACTAAGAAATGTTACATGAGTCAGCTGTTCTCACATATGAACTCAAGGGGGACAGCACCCTTCATAAAACCAACAGAACTGAATATATTGAATTTCAGTTCTTGCTGTTATTTATACTGTGAAAACAATTTACTAGGGTGTATTTCAAATATTTTGAGTGAAATTATTCTCACAGTGTCAGAAAGATAAAAGATGTCTTGGTTTCCAGTTCCCAACCTCTGGTATTTCCAAAGACAACTGAGTAGCCTCAGTAGTAAGCAGACCTATCTGAGCAGAAGTGTATGTGTATTGCAGTTTGCTGCCTTTGCTCCAGGGCTTTGGGAAGATCGTGGTCAAAGGAATCAGTAATGAAAAGCCAGCATTCAAGACTCAAGAGTGAAGAGGATGTAGTCATACTGAATTGCCGGTTTCCTACTGCAGTTATAACAAATTACCATAAACTTCCAGGCTTAAAGCATCATGGGATTATTTTAACGGTTCTGGAGGTCAGAAGTCTAACATGGGTTTCACTGGGCTAAAAGCACAGTGTTGGCAAGGCTCTGTAAGCCTTAGAGATAAATCTGTTTCCTTGCCTTTTTCACATTCTAGGAGGTGTCTGCATTCTTGGTCCCTTACTTGTATCACTTGAACCTCTCTCTTGCATAGTCACATCTCCTACTTTCTCTTCTGTTATTTGAAACTCCCTTGGCCTCCCTCTTAGAAGGACACTTATGTCAGCCTTCCCTGTGCTTCTGCTGATCTAACTTTAAAGATCAATTCTGTTTCAGCAGACTCTGGGCACATCTAAAAAGGTTGCTCACTTAAACTTATCATTCCATAGATCTGATTCACATGCCTTTAAAGTGACGGCTTAGAATTCACTTTACCTATTCTGTCTCTTCTAGCTAGGTTTCTGGTTTGATTCTGGATTTCTCTTAGTGGTTAAGGGAGAAGTGGAATGGAAGTGTTGCCAGGCTTCTGGTTTCAGATTTAGGACATCTAAGGATACATAGTGAGGAATGATTTGGGACATAGAATTGAGGTCTTCTACAATGAGCCACATTGCTCAGTGTTAAGGGGAGGAAAGTTTAGCTATTTTGTCGTCAAGAAACAAAGGACTTTTCATAGGCTCTTAGATTTGCAGGGTTGGATTCATACTGTGTGACACTTTGACAGTCCATAGTGCTCTCACAGACATTTATTTCATTCAGTCTATGAGAATGATTCTCTGAAGGTAACAGAATTACCAGCTTCTTTTTAAACTCAGACTCAGCGTGGTAAAGAGCTTCACATACTAAGTAAGAGGCAGACCTAGGACTTGAACTAAATTTCTCGTTCTTCATCCACCGTGCTGTTCACTTCTGTCTGAGACCTTGCAGTTTAGTCCTCTTCTCACCTAAGTATTTGAATCTCCTCTCCAACATTTTTCTGGTCTGTGACAGCATGTTTAACATAAATTGGTCTGTTCTGTTCACCTTGCTCTCGAAATATCTGGATAATTAGAGCAAGAGATGTGAGTGTGTATGTATGTGTATGAGGGAACTTAATAACTCTCCATTTTCTATGTTGTGTAACGTGAGAAAGAGAAATTCTTTCTCTTCTATAAGAACTATTGGTATGATTTATATATGCCAGCATTCAGTTCAATTCAGTTCAGTCGCTCAGTCATGTCCGACTCTTTGCAGCCCCATGAACTGCAGCACGCCAGGCCTCCCTGTCCATCACCAACTCCCGGAGTTAACCCAAACTCATGTCCATTGAGATGGTGATGCCATCTAACCATCTCAATCTCTGTCTTCCCCTTCTCCTCCTGCCCTCAATCTTTCCCAGCATCAGGGTCTTTTCAAATGAGTCCTCTCTTTGCATCAGGTGGCCAAAGTATTGGAGTTTCAGCTTCATCAGTCCTACCAATGAACACCCAAGACTGATCTCCTTTAGGATGGACTGGTTGGATCTCCTTGCAGTCCAAGGGACTCTCAAGAGTCTTCTCCAACACCATAGTTCAAAAGCATCAATTCTTCTGCACTCAGCTTTCTTTATAGTCCAATTCTCACATCCATACATGACCACTGGAAAAACCATAGCCTTGACTAGATGGACCTTTGTTGACAAAGTAATGCTCTCTGCTTTTGAATATGCTATCTAGATTGGTCATAACTTTCCTTCCAAGGAGCAGGTGTCTTTTAATTTCATGGCTGCAATCACCATCTGCAGTGATTTTGGAGCCCAGAAAAATAAAGTCAGCCACTGTTTCCACTGTTTCCCCATCTATTTGCCATGAAGTGATGGGACCAGATACCATGATCTTAGTTTAAAAGTACAAGAGGAAAAACTGGATGCCCTTATGGGGGCCTTAGTCTAATGTGCTTCTTATTTTTGACTATTATTAAACTAAGTTCACTCTTCAAGAATGTGTGATAGAGATCCTTTGGTGACCTTGGGAGAAATTGAGAAATTATTAAAGAAACATCGACTGCAAGACATAGATCTGTTCTAGAGAGAAACTACAAACTGGAAACTTGGAATACAAAGGACAAGAACACTTTCTTGTAGCAATACCACCATTGCTTTTATTAAAATGTACATAACCACAAACTTACAGAACTAGAGGGACCTTTGTAATATTAACTTCTCAATGAATAGAAAAAGGAACCAAGGTTATGATGTCCAAGTGGAAGTTCATGGTAAAGGTGAGATTTGAAAACAAGTGCAAGTCTCAGGAGCTGTGACCTTGTCTCCTGCTCCAACATGTAGTCCACTAAGACTTCTGCATTACTCCTCTTACTATTCCTTTGTCCCTTTCACTTATTTCACAGTGATGTTTCACACATGTGGAAACAAAAATTTAAGGACATACAGTGTAAACCAATTTTTACTGATTCTCTACTTTTTGTCCCAACAGACTGGCTGACAGTATATACAAGTCATAACCAACTTTAATTTAAATCACAGTGCTAGAAGTCAGATAGAAAAATAAAAGAAATACATTGGTTGTAATTCAGAATACAGGAAGATTGCCAGTTTATGACTTTAAAATCATCTTAAGAGAATGTATTTCCAAGAGGACAATAATCCAATAGTTCAAATTCTAATTCATCTAGAACTATTCCTCATGAATTAGAGGGAGAACCTGATAGATTTGTTAATTCTTTATAATCAGATCAGATCAGATCAGATCAGTTGCTCAGTCGTGTCCGACTCTTTGCGACCCCATGAATCGCAGCACGCCAGGCCTCCCTGTCCATCACCAACTCCCACAGTTCACTGAGACTCACGTCCATCGAGTCAGTGATGCCATCCAGCCATCTCATCCTCTGTCGTCCCCTTCTCCTCCTGCCCCCAATCGCTCCCAGCATCAGAGTCTTTTCCAATGAGTCAACTCTTTGCATGAGGTGACCAAAGTACTGGAGTTTCAGTTTTAGCATCATTCCTTCCAAAGAAATCCCAGGGCTGATCTCCTTTAGAATGGACTGGTTGGATCTCCTTGCAGTCCAAGGGACTCTCAAGAGTCTTCTCCAACACCACAGTTCAAAAGCATCAATTCTTTGGCACTCAGCCTTCTTCACAGTCCAACTCTCACATCCATACATGACCACAGGAAAAACCATAGCCTTGACTAGACGAACCTTTGTTGGCAAAGTAATGTCTCTGCTTTTGAATATGCTATCTGGGTTGGTCATAACTTTCCTTCTAAGGAGTAAGCGTCTTTTAATTTCATGGCTGCAGTCACCATCTGCAGTGATTTTGGAGCCCAGAAAAATAAAGTCTGACATTGTTTCCACTGTTTCCCCATCTATTTCCCATGAAGTGGTGGGACCGGATGCCACGATCTTCGTTTTCTGAATGTTGAGCTTTAAGCCAATTTTTCACTCTCCTCTTTCACTTTCATCAAGAGGCTTTTTAGTTCCTCTTCACTTTCTGCCATAAGGGTGGTGTCATCTGCATATCTGAGGTTATTGATATTTCTCCCGTCAATCTTGATTCCAGCTTGTGTTTCTTCCAGGAACAGTTAATAAGGACAGAATTGCAGTCAATAAGCATTCTCCATAATTGAGTCTTAAGCTTTTGAATTTGTCAAGAATAATAACATGTGCAATTAGAAAGTAACAGGGGAAATAATAATAGTAGTGTCTTTAATGAAGACTAATGTGAAGTCAAGTGGGCCTTAGAAAGCATCACTATGAACAAAGCTAGTGGAGGTGATGGAATTCCAGTTGAGCTATTTCAAATCCTGAAAGATGATGCTGTGAAAGTGCTGCACTCAATATGCCAGCAAATTTGGAAAATTCAGCAGTGGCCACAGGACTGGAAAAGGTCAGTTTTCATTCCAATCCCAAAGAAAGGCAATGCCAAAGAATGCTCAAACTACCGCACAGTTGCACTCATCTCACATGCTAGTAAAGTAATGCTCAAAATTCTCCAAGCCAGGCTTCAGCAATATGTGACCTGTGAACTTCCAGATGTTCAAGCTGATTTTAGAAAAGGCAGAGGAACCAGAGATCAAATTGCCAACATCCGCTGGATCATCAAAAAGCAAGAGAGTTCCAGAAAAACATTTATTTCTGCTTTATTGACTATGCCAAAGCCTTTGACTGTCTGAACCACAATAAACTGTGGAAAATTCTGAAAGAGATGGGAATACCAGACCACCTGACCTGCCTCTTGAGAAACCTATATACAGGTCAGGAAGCAACAGTTAGAACTGGACATGGAACAACAGATTGGTTCCAAACAGGAAAAGGAGTACGTCAAGGCTGTATATTGTCACCCTGCTTATTTAACTTATATGCAGAGTACATCATGAGAAACGCTGGGCTGGAAGAAGCACAAGCTGGAATCAAGATTGCCGGGAGAAATATCAATAACCTCAGATATGCAGATGACACTACCCTTATGGCAGAAAGTGAAGAGGAACTCAAAAGCCTCTTGATGAAAGTGAAAGAGGAGAGTGAAAAATTGGCTTAAAGCTCAACATTAAGAAAACTTAGATCATGGCATCTGGTCCCATCACTTCATGGCAGATAGATGGGAAAACAGTGGAAACAGTGTCAGACTTTATTTTTGGGGGCTCTAAAATCACTACAGATTGGGACTGCAGCCATGAAATTAAAAGACGCTTACTCCTTGGAAGGAAAGTTATGACCAACCTAGATAGCATGTTGAAAAGCAAGATATTACTTTGCCAACAAAGGTCCATCTAGATAAGACTATGGTTTTTCCAGTAGTCATGTATGGATGTGAGAGTTGGACTGTGAAGAAAGCTAGTGCGGAATAATTGATGCTTTTGAGCTGTGGTGTTGGAGAAGACTCTTGAGAGTCCCTTGGACTGCAAGGAGATCCAACCAGTCCATCCTAGAGGAGTTCAGTCCTGGGTGTTCATTGGAGGGACTAATGCTGAAGCTGAAACTCCAATATTTTGGCCACCTGATACTAAGAGTTGACTCATTGGAAAAGACCCTGACGCTGGGAGGGATTGGGGGCAGGAGGAAAAGGGGACAACAGAGGATGAGATGGCTGGATGGCATCACTGACTCGATGGACATGAGTTTGAGTAAATTCCGGGAGTTGGTGATGGACAGGGAGGCCTGGCGTGCTGTGATTCATGATGTTTCAAAGAATTGGACACAACTGAACAACTGAATTGAACTGAACTGAAGACATTTTTGTAAACCCTATGTAATTGCTTTTTGTGTGCTAGCAATTCTTTTTTTTTTTTAATTTTATTTTATTTTTAAACTTTACAATATTGTATTAGTTTTGCCAAATATCGAAATGAATCCACCACAGGTATACCTGTGTTCCCCATCCTGAACCCTCCTCCCTCCTCCCTCCCCATACCCTCCCTCTGGGTCGTCCCAGTGCACCAGCCCCAAGCATCCAGTATCGTGCATCGAACCTGGACTGGCGACTCGTTTCATACCTGATATTATATATGTTTCAATGCCAGTCTCCCAAATCTCCCCACCCTCTCCCTCTCCTACAGAGTCCATAAGACTGATCTATACATCAGTGTCTCTTTTGCTGTCTCGTACACAGGGTTATTGTTACTTTGAGTCCTGCAAAATTGTGGGCTATGTCATATCTGAATATTATTCATACCTTTCTCTCCTATTCAGAGCAGTTCAGAAAGATAGTTTAAAGAAGACTGGTGAGGTAAAAATAGAACTGAAAATTGATAAGTTTCATTTCCCTTGTCCAGAAAAGTGATAATGGCATCCCGTACATAATCTACTATTTTTCATCATGTTGTCATTCTGTGATCTAATACCAGAATTGTCAGTGAAAGATTTAATCCATCATAATGGACTTAATGCCCCTGGACAACAGAATCACTGAAGGAAGTTAGGTTAGGGCCAATAAATTCTTGACAGATTTAAACACTATCAGTGGAAACATTAATGATGTGTATATCATGCATTTGGCCAGTTAGCCTGCTTCGGTTTTATATGAACACCTCCATCAACACTGCACAATATTTTACATAGAAGGGAAAGCCATAATTTATGTATAAAGTGCAGAGAGAACGTGGCCTTGGGAGGTAGGCAGATTAGAGAACCCTGCACCCTTTTTCGCACTTCCAAGGTGGTGCTAGCGGTAAAGAACCTGTTTGCCAATGCAGAAGATGTAAGAGACATGAGTTCGATCCCTGGTTGGGAAGATCCCCTGGAGAAGGGCATGGCAACACACTCCAGTATTCTTGCTTGGAGAATCCCATGGACAGAGGAGCCTGGTAGGCTACAGTCCATAGGGTCACACAGAGTTGGACATGACCGAAGTGACTTAGCACACATGCACCCTTTTACTAGATGGAGAATCTGAAACTCAAAGAGGTAAATGGCTTATCTAAGAGGAGTTAAAGACAGAGTTTCAGGACTGGGTCTTTCAATGGCGCATCTTTCAATTTTCTTTAGTTGTTGAATTTCATCTCACACCAAACATATACTTTTGGCTTCAAATTGAGTTACAAATTCTATTAAATATCAAATTCTGTACCCTCATGTACAGATTCACAATAAATTTATCTTATGATGTGTACAACATAGTTATACCTTTCTGAATTTAAATAACCTTCCACATCCATTATACATTAGATATCCGGGTATATGCTGATTTATAAGATTCATGGTTGAAGGATGGCATATCCTTTACTTAGGGAGCATCCTTCATGGCCTTCAGAAGGTTGTTCTTCAGATATATGATTCAATTAGAAAAGACTTAGAAAAACTTTTCCATCAATGGCAGCCTAAAAGAAAATTATTTTAGTGAATTAATACCTAGTTTTAATGGAAGTAGGTTTCTCTGCCACAAACCACCCTCCTGGGGTTGTGGCATTAAAAACAATCCAAAGATTCAAACAAATCAGTACCCCTGAGGTCCAAAGTGCTGATTGTTGAAGATACAAATTACCATAGCCGAGGAACACTGTTTGAATAACTTCAGACCTAGAGGAAAATGCACCACAAAACTGGGATCTATTACACCATTTGCAAATGTTTCATTTAGCTAAATCATGAAGATAATGTATTGGCAATGTAGACAGGTTCAGGAAAGGATGCAGAGAGAAACATAAATATATCTTCCTTAGCCTTGAAGCTTCTTGCATTTCATGGAAGTTGCTAGAAACATCTCAGAGGTTTTCCTAAAAATGCCAACTTGTTTCATAGGATAAATCTGCTCAGTCTGGCCTGGTATTGAAGAACAGACTAGTTACAATCAGTTTTCCTGGTGGGGGAAATTTCATCCATTTTAATTTTGTAAGGAAATAGCTTGGGGAGAAAAGAAAGTTTTCCTTTCCTATCTCATAAAAATGTACAGCTGTGATGTGTGATTTTTGAGAATCTGGCTTGAGGACATTGGACCCAGTTCAGAGAACCTAGGTGTTTGGAAGTGAGTTTTGGTCTTCTTGAGGCAAACTATTCAGAGATTTTCATTTGGGTTTTAAATATTGATATTTAATTGATTAAAGTTATAAATTTCCAAAGCTAAGTTTTTCCTCATTTTTGAGTTCTGCATACAAATCTTGTTTTCTTTATAAATCTAATAGATTTTAATAGTTCTTCATAAGACTTTTAAATAATGTATAGTACCATTTGCCAACTTAGTTAATTAAACACCTTCAAATATTTTTAAACTGCATTTATATATTTAATATATTATATACATTTTCCTTTCTTAAATCTTTTAATAGTCTGATAAACAAAACCTCTTAAGTATTAAATAATTCATAATAAGTTGAATTTATATATATTGTGAACAAAAAGTTCCCTTAGATGTTCCAATATTATTAAAGAATGCAGTGAAATTTCAATTAAAATCATAAGTATAATCAGTTATTCAATTCCACATTGTATATTGAATTTACAAGGCTAAGTTCTCTTAAAATAGCAAGTACATACAAACCAAATAGGTACAAAAATATTACATAATTCGATTCTCCCAAACCTTTATTTTCTTCATTCTAAATCTTCTCACACTTAAAAGATCTGTAGTCACTGAAGAAAATAGTGTTGCCTCCAAATTCCTTTGGTTACTGATAAGCAGAGATGTTAGCCAGGTATGAAAACTGGAGCTGCAGGTCTTTGGACCACCCTTGCTATCATTCTGAGTTCATTTAGGCCTCAAATGACTCTACTTAAAATGGAATCAGTTCAGTTCAGTTCAGTTCAGTTGCTCAGTCATGTCTGACTCTCTGCGACCTCATGAATTGCAGCACACCAGGCCTCCCTGTCCATCACCAACTCCCGGAGTTCACTCAAATTCACATCCATCGAGTCGGTGATGCCATCTAGCCATCTCATCCTCTGTCGTCCCCTTCTCCTCCTGCCCCCAATCCCTCCCAGCATCAGAGTCTTTTCCAATGAGTCAACTCTTCGCATGAGGTGGCCAAAGTACTGGAGTTTCAGCTTTAGCATCACTCCTTCCAAAGAAATCCTAGGGCTGATCTCCTTTAGAATGGACTGGCTGGATCTCCTTGCAGTCCAAGGGACTCTCAAGAGTCTTCTCCAAGAGCACACAGTTCAAAAGCATCAATTCTTCGGTGCTCAGCTTTCTTCACAGTCCAACTCTCACATCCATACATGACTACTGGAAAAACCATAGCCTTGACTAGATGGACCTTTGTTGGCAAAGTAATGTCTCTGCTTTTGAATATGCTATCTAGGTTGGTCATAACTTTCCTTCCAAGGAGTAAGCGTCTTTTAATTTCATGGCTGCAATCACCATCTGCAGTGATTTTGGAGCCCAAAAAAATAAAGTCTGCCACTGTTTCTACTGTTTCCCCATCTATTTCCCATGAAGTGATGGGATCAGATGCCATGATCTTAGTTTTCTGAATGTTGAGCATTAAGACAACTTTTTGACTCTCCTCTTTCACTTTCATCAAGAGGCTTTTTAGTTCCTCTTCACTTTCTGCCTTATAAGGGTGGTGTCATTTGCATATCTGAGGTTATTGATATTTCTGCCTGCAATCTTAATTCCAGCTTGTGCTTCTTCCAGCCCAGCGTTTCTAGGTCTCCTAAATCACATTACTTAATTTTTGGTTTTTCAAAGAAATTCATCACTGTCCACCCAAATCAATCACTTACATTTCTGTGCTTCTTAAGACATGTTATAGTGCTTAGTACCTAAGCATGGATTCTAGCATCAGATTACCTAGCTTCACATCCTGGTTCTACTACTTATTAGCTGTGTAATCTTGGACAAGGATCTTCAAATCTTGCTGCCTCAGTTTCCTAATCTGTAAAATATGGATAATACCAGAAATTATATTATAGGTTTGTCATGAGGATTAAATGTTCTAATATATCTAAAATTCTTTGAATAGTCCCTGGCTCATAGTATGTGTTCTATAAGTATTAACATTATTATCATTACATGTATTTTCCTTCTAGCTCTAAAGATCTTTGAACTGAAGGTATTACTAAGGTGTAAATGTCTTTTTCATTTAAAGATTTTTGAACTTGATAGAATCTTGCTATCTTTCATAATTATAGAACCATATAATTTCCTTAGATGTTAAAATTATATCCAATTTAATATATTACTTTGAATTTGTCCTTTTTGTTTTCACAGTTTATTTATTCTACTGGATAATTTTAGACTCAGCTCTATGCACTTAATAAATGACTTGCTTGAGTTATTTGACTTCTCCATGCCTCAATTAACTTATCTTAAAAATGGGGATAAATAAAGATGATGTTATAAACACACACATACATACATACAATGGACTACTAAGCAGCCATAAACAAGGATGAAATGATGTCATTTGTGACAACATGAATGAATCTAGAGGGTATTCTGCTAAGGGAAATAAATCAGACAGAGAAAGACAAATACTGTATGATTTCATTTATATGTGGAACCTAGTAAACAAAACAAATGATCAAAGGTAACTAAACAAAGAGTCATAGAAACAAAGAAGTAACAGGTGGTTGCCAGAGGGGAGAGAGTGGGGAAGGAGAGAAATAGGTGAGGGAGATTAAGAGGTAGAAGTTTCCAGTTGCTAAATAAATGTCATGGGTTATATAAATGTACAGTGTGGGGAATATAGTCAATAACTATGGAATATCTTTGTGTGATGACAGATGGTAACTAGACTTATCGTGATGATTGTTTTAAAATGTATGGAAGTACTGAATCATTATGTTGCATACTAGCAACTAACATAGAATTGTAGGTCAATTATACTTCAAAAACAAAGAAACTCATAGAAAAAGAGATCAGATTTGTGGTTACAAGAGGTGGGGTGGGGAGAGGAGAAATTGGATGATGGCATTTAATAGATTCATACTTCCAGTTATAAGATAAATAAGTACTAGGGATGTAATGTACAACATGATACAGATAGTTAAGACAGCTGTATGCTATATATGAAAATTGTTAAGAGAATAAGTTCTCATTACAAGCAAAAAATTTTTTTTCTATTTAATTGTGTGTCTATGGAGAAGGCAATGGCACCCCACTCCAGTACTCTTGCCTGGAAAATCCCATGGACGGAGGAGCCTGGAAGGCTGTAGTCCATGGAGTCACTGAGGGTCAGACACAACTGAGCGACTTCACTTTCACTTTTCATTTTCATGCATTGGAGAAGGAAATAGCAACCCACTCCAGTGTTCTTGCCTGGAGAATCCCAGGGATGGGGGAGCCTGGTGGGCTGCCGTCTATGGGGTTGCACAGAATTGGACACGACTGAAGTGACTTAGCAGCAGCAGCAGAATGAGATGATGGATGTTCAATAAACTTATTATAGTCACCGTTTCATGATGTATATAAGTCAAATCAGTATGCTGTATAACTTGAACCTATCCAGTCCTCTATGTCAACTATTTTCAGTAAAATTAGAAGAAAAAAATGGAGATAATAATCCCTGACATGCTCTACGTACCTTATTCAGTAAATATTAAGTATTTATTGAGCACCGACTATGTCCTAGGCACTATTCTTGGTTCTTTGAATAAATTAATGAACAAAGTATACAAATACTCCTGCCTTCTTGGAGCTTAGTGAGGGTGGGAGTGGTAGGGAGAAGGTGGTGGGGAGAGGAGACATAATGATTGAGTAAATTATATGGTATACTAGGAGATGATAAGTGCTAAGAGAAAAATAGAACAGGTTAAAAGCAATCAGAAATTTGCAAGATTGGGTTGGGAGATGATTATAATATTAAACAATGTGATCAGTCTTAGGCCTTATGGAGAATATGAGATTTGAATAAAGATGAAGGAAATGAGGGAATAAGCCAAGGCATATCTGGAGAAAGAACATTTCATACAGAAGGAGTGATGCATTAGTCAGTTTCTACTGCAGCAACAAACAGCCCTAATACATCAGTCTCTGACAAGCACAAACATTTACTTTTTGCTCATGTTATGTGGCCAACAGTTATTCTCATAATTCTTGAAATACTGTCTTCTCTCTAAACTTAATTATGGTATTTAAGCTTCTCAGGGGCAGGGAAATATATTTCAGTACAGGGAAGCATGGCAAGATTAGAGAGTGTGAAGGAAGTGTTAACACAGCAGGTCTGGTTGCTCACTCCTTGAATATCTCTAAGAGTCTTGGATTTACTCTTGGCCAGCCCCTGGGAACATAGCTCTCAGAATGTTTTTATATCATTGATGGATTGATTATTTTGTTGTGTACACCTGGGAGAAATAGACCATTCCATAGTAGCTTGTCAAGATTGCTTTGCACAAACAGTAAGATTGATGATGTACACCTGGTTGCATTGTTTTGACCCTAAGTTTCAGTTGCCATGACTGATTGCTAGCGAGATGTGCCTACGTGACCAACCTCCTATGAAAGCCACAGATACTGAGACTCAAATGGGTTTCCCTTGGCAGAGACAGTCCACCCTTGTCCTTGCAGTTTTCTGCCAGAGGAAAAAGTGCATTCTGTGGCCTTGGATGAAGAAGGACATCAGAAGTCTATGCTGGACCCCTTTGGACTCTGTTAATGTATGTATTTTTCCTGCTGCTTTTGCTGTGTATCTCCCATGATAAATCTTAGCCATAACCTGCTCTTGAATTGTGATTCTGTCTAGTGAATCATTGAAGTTAAGGAGGAAGTTGTAGGATTTCTCACATAGGAACAGAATCAATCATTTATGCCACAAACAATAGAACAGAGGTTTAAAAAGAGGAACATATCTCACATGATCAAAAGATAGCAAATAAATCATTGGAGTGAAGGGCATGAGATGGACAGGAATTGGAGATGAAGTCAAGGAGTACTGGGGTGGCAATGAGGATGATCACAGAGGCTTTGTGGGTCACAGTGAAATGGGAGGCCATAGGATGGTTTTGAGTAGAAGAGTGACACCATCTAAGGGGTAGGGGCAGATGTTTTGAAACTCATTAGGATGCTCTTGCAATAATTAAAGGGGGAGACCACGGTGACCTGGACCATGTAGCAGCAGTGGATGTGATCAGATTTGGAGTATTTTGAAGATGATTTTTATGGATCAAGTGAACTAATGATGTTAGTTTGCTTTTGAACTGTGGTGTTGGAGAAGACTCTTTTTTTTTTTTAAAGAGATAATTTTATTAAACAGAAGAATTTCCATTCAGAAATTATACAACCTCATGTGGTGGTTAAGAGTCCTTTGGACTACAAGGAGATCAAACCAGTCAACCCTAAAGGAAATCAGTCCTGAATATTCATTGGAAGGACTGATGCTGTAACTGAAACTCCAATATTTTGGCCTCCTGATGTGAAGAACTGACTCATTGGAAAAGACCCTGATGCTAGGAAAGATTGAAGGCAGGAGGAGAAGGGGAGGGCAGAGGATGAGATGATTGGATGGCATCCCCGACTTGATGGACATGAGTTTGAGCAAGCTTTGGGAGTTGGTGACGGACAGGGAAGCCTGGAATGCTACAGTCCATGACGTCACAAAGAATCAGATACAAGTGAGTGACTGAACTGAATTGAACTGAACTAATGGAGAAGGAAATGGCAACCCACTCCAGTGTTCTTGCCTGGTGAATCCCAGGGATGGGAGCCTGGTGGGCTGCCGTCTGTGGGGTTGCACAGAGTCAGACATGACTGAAGTGACTTAGCAGCAGCAGCAGCAGCAATGGTATATGGATGAGCTTCTCAGGTGTAAGCACCATACACAGGTGGGTGATGATTGTCAGGTCTGGACTATTGTTTTGGGTAGGAGGATGAATAGGGCCTGAGAATTCTGAGGGAAGATGAAAGCTTGTATTTCCAAGGCTGCAGATGGGACTTTCTTAGGCCATTCATGAAGCTGTTGTGTCAGATAGTCTGTCTGTGGTCAGGCCTAGCCCACTAGCTCAGGCACATCAGCATGGAGGAAAGTCCTTTCTCTCCCATTTTCAAAGGGAATCTGGCATAATTAAAAGATAAGTTCCCTAAGATGGTGTTCACATACTGGAATAGCATTTGTTCTCCCTTTACTCACTGGCAGGCACATAGCCAGTGTGGTTTCAAGGGTGGGTGTTTTCTGTCACCCTGTAGCATTAAAAACACATGCCAATGTCACATATATTCTGGAACGAGCTTCTGGATTGAGGCCATCAGAAAGGGTTTTGCCTGTGCCCCACTCTCTCATTTCGTAGAGCTTCTCTTATGTGCTTTTTATCCTTCCCCAATTCCCCAAACCATCCTTCCCCAACACACACTAATAGCAGGATTTTGGAAGATGCGATTACTTCTTGTGCCCAGAGATTACACTGCTAAGTCAGATGCAAAGGAGAAATCGGAGCTGAATTATTTCTATTGCTTCTGTTCTAAAAATATCACTTCCCTTTTGCCTAATGTGTGCAGGAAATATGTGGCTTGATATCTGTATAACAGATGCAAAAGCAACTCAGGTAGGGCGATAAACCCCAGGTGTGAGTGCATTTTGATGTATTTAGAATTGCTACAATTAGAAAGCTCAACCCCGATAGAAGACCCAGAGCTAATTATACTTGGAAGAGTCAGGAAATTGGTTTACCAAAGAGAATTTGTGATATTATCCCTGTTGACAATTGGATTAGGGGATGTTCCCAGCTCTATGGTTTATGCGATACTTTTCTACAAATCAGTAGCAAAAATGTCAAACAAACTCTTTTGTTCTTCACCTTGAAATAAAGCCACAGATTCTTTAGGGGATCTGAGTGCAGCTCAGCAAAGCAAACAAATGTATTTAGAAAGTTGCCCAGCCATCAAGTTGCTTTGCTACCAGACCCCGGAGACAGGGACTGACTGTAGCTGGATAAGGCAGCTTGCATAATGACACGCTACTTGGGGTACTTCAAAGGAAAAGAGTACATTTTTCTGAAAATGTCACTTAGGAGGCTTTCCATTTTGCACCATATAAATGCATTTTTCTTATTTGATGCATGGTAGAAGGAAATGGCAACCCACTCCAGTGTTCTTGCCTGGAGAATCCCAGAGATGGGGGAGCCTGGTGGGCTGCCGTCTATGGGGTCGCACAGAGTCGGACACGACTGAAGCGACTTAGCAGCAGCAGCGCTACCCAAGGCTTCATGATGTATAGGGGCTGCTGAGGAGGAAAGCAGCCTTTGAGTTCTATTATCTGTCAATGGTAAAATTAGTCTGGGAGGGGAATGAGAAGAAGGGGAAACATGGGGGTCACTTAAACTGATTTTCGCCCTTTATTTAGAACCAAAGTGTCAAAGCGATGTAGACGTGGCCTCTAGCCATACTTCTGTTGCTGACAAGTTGTGTGACTTCAAGAAAGGCAATGAAGTTGTTGGAAACTTGGTTTCCTCAACTGTAGAAGGGGGGAGGCTGTTAGTTGATTTATTCAATAAATATTTATTTAGTAGCTTCTCTGTGTCAGGTACTGTTGTGGGTGCATGGGCCATCTCAGGGGACAAAAACAGGCCAAGATCTCTGTTCTCATGGGATGTCCATTCTCATCGCAAGTGGGAAGGCGAACAACAAATAATAAACATAATGAATATTTTTATTATATTAGAAGGTGTTACATCCCAGGGAAAAGAGAAAACAGTAGCATCAGGTGAAGGTTTTTTGGAGTGCTGGCAGAGATGGGGGTGGTAAGGGTTGCAATTTTATGTAATCTCTAAGAAGCTTACTAGTTCTTAAAATCTGTGATCCTATGGTGTTTATTCATTTAATAATCATAATCATGGCAACTTTATATTAAATATTTATAAAGCAACTTTAAAACCCATCATTGCTTTTAAGATATCTTTTGGGCATGAAATCTTTTTTGATAGCTTTGACTTTGTCCCCAGGATCCAAAGCTCTGTAACACTTATTTTCTCTTTTCTTTCTTGGGTTTCATGAAGATTTGTCTAATCTCCCTCCTCTTAATTTTCTTGGTCTCTCTGTTTCTGTCTCCATTATAAGTACTTCTCCTAGTCTATTTTCATATTCACTAGTTTCACACTGACCAGGACAAAGGTCAGGCTAGGAACTTAGTATTCTATTCATGTTTATTAATTCCATGACTTAACTTTCCAGGCCTCCTGGCTTAATATTCCATAACTTCATACTGATGGGTTCCCAGCTAGTGCTAACACCCAAAATCTTCCAGTGGGAAAAAACCATCAATGGTTAAGAACTACTCATTCATGTATTCATACCTCTGTGTCTGAGGAGTGTGTGTGAGAGTGTGTGTGTGTGTGTGTGTGTGTGTGTTTAAAATGCATTTGAGGATAAGAAATACAAATACTTTGTAATCAATGATTGTGCTTCATATTGCTTAGAGGCCACTAAGAGGCCAAAAGATTTCTTTTGGAAGTCGCAACCTTGCCACATTTGCTCCATCCAACAAATTCAGTTATTTTGTTATTTATTTCTTCATTAGATATTTATTGGGCATTAGGAGCTGTGAATTACTCGCTTTCATAACAAACACACCAGAAAAGAATTACAGTTTTCCCTTGGTATCTATGGGGGATTTGTTCCAGGACCCCTACAGATACCAAAATCCATGGATGCTTAAGTCCCTTATGTAAAATGGTACAGAACAGTTGTCCCTTTGCATCTGTGTGGATATGGGCTGACTATCTTACTTTTGAAAGTCTGCTAATGGGGAGTATCATAATACAAATAGTAGCCAATTCATATGAAAATCAAATAGAAAAATATCATACTATTAAAAATATTAATACTTTTCAAGTGCAGACTATCTTGAAGAACCTTGTGAATCACTAATTATCCATTCACTGTAACAGGCAACCTACTTGAATCCAGTGAACAGTCAAGCAGTGGTATGACTGAATAAATTCCCACCAATTCCTGTTGTTGTGTAATGTACCCGCCTCATTTATATATGACTTGCCTGTACCTACAGACATCTGGAAAACAGATCTTAATTATGGAAGATCTTTCCAAGTGAGAAAAGACAGATGGAGCACTAGTATTCTTTGTGAAAGTGAAAGTCACTCAGTTGTGTCCGACTCTTTGTGACCCCATGGACTATACGGTCCATGGAATTCTCCAGGTCAGAATACTGGAGTGGGTAGCCTGTCCCTTCTTCAGGGGAATCTTCCCAACCCAGGGATCGAACCCAGGTCTCCCACATTGCAGGCACATTCTTTACCAGTAGGGCTCAAATGGAAGTTTGTACATGGGTTACATATCCAAGGAAAAAATGTGGCGGGAAATTGGTGGAAGTCCAATTAGAAGCAATTTTTTGTAGAGCTATGGCAAGTATCAGACACTTAATTACAAGAGGACTGGGGTATAAGGCATACATTTAATCTACTGAGGTTCAAGGTAAAGTCAGAATGCCTAGTCTTTGAGAGACATTGTTATGAGGCAAAGAATATAGATGATGAGAGGTTGGGGCATCAAGGTCACAGTGGAACCAGCAGCTGAATGAACAGGCACTCTTAGACCTTCATTCCTGGACCAGGATTTGTCCCAGAGTCAGGGGTAAGGTTGAACTGATATGTGGAGATTAAATTAGGTTACACACTTGAAGAGATGTAGAGTCACAGTGGGAAGTGGTAAAGCATCCACCTGCAATGCAGGAGATGCAAGACACGTGGGTTCAACCCCTGGGTTGGGAAGATCCATTGGAGAAGGAAATGGCAACCCACTCCAGTTTTCTTGCCTGGAAAATTCCATGGACAGAGGAGCCTGACTGACTATAGTCAATGGGATCACAAAGAGTGGGACATGACTTAGCAACTAAGCATGCACATAGTGTCACGGTACTAGATATGCTGTTAATGCATCTAATATACTATATGGAATAGGAAGGAGTTGGTTATATGAAACATGGTGATTAATGGCACACATCATACATAAGGACTTACAGTAAAAAAATTCAATTAACAAGGATTTATTGATCGCCTAATATATATACCAGGCACTGATATTCAGTGAGGAAGAAAACATAGTTCTGAGATGATCACTATATTATATAACACATTATGGTATATAGTGTAATGTGTACGAGCTACTAGAAAGATAGGTACAATCAGACCAAGTTAACTACCTGGGGAAGAAAAAGAAAGATACCAGTTAAGAGGTAATGTTTGAACCAGATTTTGAATGATTAGTAGGAATCATCCAGGATAAAAAGGTAAGGAATAAATTTCTAGGGGACTAGAACAATATGAACAAATGCATAGAATTAGAAAAGGACCTGTTCTGTCTGTTCAGGTAGGAATATATAAGACGTTTATTTTTTGCTCACACACAACCCAAAGTTTTAGTTCTGGTTGAGGGGTGACTTCACTCCAAATGTTGATTTAAGAACTCGCGTTTGTTGTTTCTTGTTATCCCATGATCTTTAACACATGCCTTCAGCATTGCTGTGCTCTTGAGGATCAACATGGCCAAAGGAGAAAGAGCAAGGAAATTAGCTTGAGTAAAGATAGATGTCGAGGGCCAGGCCTGAAAGTGACACATGGCTCTTCTGCTCACATTCCACTGTCTGGAATGCGGTCATATAGCCACACTGAGCTACAAGGGAGGATGCCAAATGCAGTCTGTGTGCCTAGGATTAGAGGAAGTAGACTTGATGAAGATCTTGCCAGTCTCTTTCACAGGTTTTCTAGTGCTTATCACTTAATAGACACTCAGTAAATGTTTGCTGAGTGAATAAACGGACAGATTTTTGTTTTGTTTTGATTTTTTCCTGATAGTGATGTTATCTTATTTCTTTTAATTAAAAAAGAAACAAAATTTTGTTGTAAATATAGAAATAATTCAGAAATGTGCAACATCAGTACTTTGTTACTGTGGATGGATGTGGAGCAGTTTGACAAGTATTGGGAGGGCCAGGTAGAGGATAAGCAGTTAAGAGGCTGTGCTAAAACCCCGAGGAAAATTTTTGACTCAGGGCAATTAGGAATGGCTATAGGAAAGGATGAATGTGAGACCCATTCTCTGGGAGCATTGAAATAACTTAATGGTGAATTTATTGTGTGAAGGTGATGAAGAAAGAGAAGCAGAAGGTGATACTAAGGGGTCAAACTTGGAATGGAGAATGTATCAGTTTTCTATTGTTGCCATAACAAATTACAGCAAAGTTTGCAGCTTAAAGCAACATCCATTCATTATTCACAATTCTATAGGTTCAGAAGCTTAGGTAGTCCCATCTAGACCTTCTGTTCTGGGTATCACAGGGCAAAATCAATTTGGTGGCTGGCCTGAGCTCTTAGTTGAGGCTCTTGGGTAGGGAGAATCAGCTTTGAAGCTCATTCAGGTTGTTGGCAAGAAGTCGGTTCCTTCTTACTCTTTCTGCCTGGTCTCCTCCATCTTCCAGTCAGTGACAATGGGGATGACTCGAGTTCTTCTTATACTTTAAATCTCTCTGTCACATCTTTCTACTTCCTCTTTTGCTTTTAAGGATTACCTTGGGCCCACCTAAACAGTCCAGGGCAATGTCACCACCTTGAGGTCATCTGGAAAGTCCTTTTAGCCTTGTAATATAACTGACATATTCATAGGCATGACACAAGGGCAAATGCCATGAAGGCTAAAATTTAGCTTACCTCATAGAATGTGCAGGAATTGTGGACTGGCTCATTTCTCAGTCATTCCAGCCTCCTTGGCATATGTTTTCCTGTACTGCAGAGGCTGGATCCTGTCCTGTGGCTCAGCTTCTGGATGTGATTTGAAAGAAGAAAAGAAAGTGAAGTTGCTCAGTCATGTCTGACTCTCTGCTACCCCATGGATTGTAGCCTGCCAGGTTCCTCTGTCCATGGGATTTCCAGGCAAGAATACTGGAGTGGGTTACCATTTCCTTCTCCAGGGGATCTTCCCAACCCAGGGATCAAACCTGGGTCTCCCACATTGCAGGCAGGCTCTTAACTGTCAGCCAACTTGGCCAATCAGATGTGCTCACATGAAACTTGAACTTGGAACTGGAGGTAAGGGGGAGACAGGAGTGTGTGAGGTGAGAACTGGAGCAATGCTGGCATGGTTCTGGAACCAGCAGCTGGAGTAGTGACTTGTTTCAGCAGGTGGCTGTCACATGAACCAGCTGATATACCAGAGTCTCCTTAGCTGTTTGTCAGATACTACAAACATCTCCTGATTGTCTTTTTGGGGCCTTGCAATTGGCAAAGGTTACCTTATTTAGTGGAGGCAACTCTGTCCCCATTTTGACAAGTGAAGAATTGGAGAATCAAGGTCCAAGGGACTTGCCCATGCTCACACAGTGATCAGAGCTGAGATTCAACTTCACATTTCTCTTAATTGTGTGACAACCTGCTCTTTTGTTGTTGTTTTTAGATTAGAATAATTTTCTCTAAAAAATGTGTAGCTATATTCTGGATTCTGACCTTGATCTTATAAGGAACTCAGATGTTTTCAGAGAGTTTTTGCATCCATAGCTTCATTTGCTCTCAGGGGACATAACTGGGAACTCACAGATTATGGAAGATGGGATGAGAGACCAGTGGCAACTGGTCCTGAAACCTGCACTGTCCAGTTTAAACTGATTCTGGAAGGAACCTCACATTTTTACTCTTGCCCACGTGGAGTGACCTTGCAGAGACGTTTCAGGAAGACTGCTCGCGCAGTACACAAAGCACCCAGATTTCATCGACAGCCACACCTGCTGCCATGGGAGATAAATGAGGTGCTCTGGCAGGTCAGCCAGAAGAGACGATGAGCTGGACTGTCACATTTGTACAGTGACAGATGCCAGTGCCCACACCACGTGAGGGGGATCTCTGAAGCTGGAAGAGGCAGACAAATGCCACATTTTCATAATTTCCTTAAAAAATGCAAAGGATGTTGCAGTGTTGTCACATCAGAGTTGCTGCTTTGTGAGGATTGGAAATTGCTTCTTTTAGGAAAGGGGGACATGAAGGGGTAAGGAGCCTGGTGGAGGTAAAAGTAGCCTCTGAATGGGCCCACATGACTCAGATTGGCTGTGCCCTGGGAGCAGGGAACTGGAGGAGTAAGGAGGGGGCTTAGAAGGTGAGGGCTGACGCCTGACCTTGGACCCTTAGATCTAGGGTGGGTGGAAGTTCTTGGAAGCAGAGCCTCTTTCTCATTCACCACCATATTCATAATAATTAGAAAAGTGCATGCCGTGTGGTAGTCAATACATGTTTGCAGATTGGTCACTATAAACAATTGCTGGAGCTAGATTGTAGAAGAAGGGGACAGCAAGATGTAGCTCATGGGCCAAATATGGCCTGCTAGCTGATTTCTCAAATAAAGTTTTATTTGCACACAGGCATGTGCCTTCACTTCTGTGTGCACTGCGATGGCAGGGCTGAGTAGTCATGACACAGAGAATATGGCTCACCCAGCTGAAAATAGTTTTTCTCTGGCTCTATGTCATGCTTGCTAGCTTGGTCGTGTCTGACTCTTTGTGAACCTATGGACTATAGGCCACCAGGCTCCTCTGTCCATGGATTTCTCTTGGCAAGAGAATGGGGTAGGTTGCCATTTCTTCTCCAGGGGATCTTCCTGACCCAGGAGGAATTGAACTCCTATCTTCTGTGTCTCCTGCATTGCAGGGAGATCCTTTACCACTGCACCACTTGGGAAGCTCTATACAGGCAGTTTTCTGACCTCTGGTGTCAAGCACCACTTAGAGAACATTCTCTCAGAGTATATGGGAAAGATGCCTTTTCTGACTCCATCTCACCCTTCAGCTACCAGGACATTTCTTTGCCACCATTTCAACAGAAACACCTCAAAGCAGTTTTCTATATTATTTCTAATTCCTCTCTTCACATTTTCTTTTTTTTTTTTAAGGGAAATTAATTTAATTTAACTTACATAATTGTATTAGTTTTGCCAAATATCAAAATGAATCCGCCACAGGTATACATGTGTTCCCCACCCTGAACCCTCCTCCCTCCTCCCTCCCCATACCATCCCTCTAGGTCGTCCCAGTGCACTAGCCCCAAGCATCCAGTATCGTGCATTGAACCTGGACTGGCAACTTGTTTCATACATGATGTTTTACATGTTTCAATGCCATTCTCCCAAATCTTCCCACCCTCTCCCTCTCTCACAGAGTCTATAAGACTGTTCTATACATCAGTGTCTATTAGCAAGGTGAAAAGACAGCCTTCAGAATGGGAGAATATAATAGCAAATGAAGCAACTGACAAACAACTAATCTCGAGAATATACAAGCAACTCCTACAGCTCAACTCCAGAAAAATAAATGACCCAATCAAAAAATGGGCCAAAGAACTAAATAGACATTTCTCCAAAGAAGACATACAGATGGCTAACAAACACATGAAAAGATGCTCAACATCACTCATTATCAGAGAAATGCAAATCAAAACCACTATGAGGTACCATTTCACACCAGTCAGAATGGCTGCGATCCAAAAGTCTACAAGTAATAAATGCTGGAGAGGGCGTGGAGAAAAGGGAACCCTCTTACACTGTTGGTGGGAATGCAAACTAGTACAGCCACTATGGAGAACAGTGTGGAGATTCCTTAAAAAACTGGAAATAGAACTGCCTTATGATCCAGCAATCCCACTGCTGGGCATACACACTGAGGAAACCAGAAGGGAAAGAGACACGTGTACCCCAATGTTCATCGCAGCACTGTTTATAATAGCCAGGACATGGAAGCAACCTAGATGTCCATCAGCAGATGAATGGATAAGAAAGCTGTGGTACATATACACAATGGAGTATTACTCAGCCATTAAAAAGAATACATTTGAATCAGTTCTAATGAGGTGGATGAAACTGGAGCCTATTATACAGAGTGAAGTAAGCCAGAAAGAAAAACACCAATACAGTATACTAACACATATATATGGAATTTAGAAAGATGGTAACAATAACCCTGTGTACAAGACAGCAAAAGAGACACATTTTCTTTTAAATCCCTTGTACTCTGACTGCTTAGAGAAGGAAATGGCAACCCACTCCAGCATTCTTGCTGGAAAATCCCTTGGCCAGAGGAGCCTAGTAGGCTACAGTCTATGGGGTCTCAAAGAGTTGGACATGACTGAGAAACTTCACTTTCACTTCACTTCACTCCAACTGTTACCTTCACTGAAATTGCTCCTGTCAAGATCACCAGTGTTGTGAAAACCATGGTCAAATGTTCAATTCTCATGTTGTTTGTCTTGCTGCAGTATCGGATATGGTTGGATGCATGTGGAATATTTTCTTGTTTTGCCTTCTGGGTCACCAAGATTCTGCCAGCTTCACTGGTTGCTCTTTCTCAGCATACTTTGCTGGTTCCTCCTTATCTGACTGGTCTCTCTTTTAAAAATTTATTTATTTTTTAATTGAAGGATAATTGCTTTACAGAATTTTGTTGACTGGTCTGTTAATGTTGAGTGCCCCAGGGTTCAGTCCTTAGTCACCTTCTCTTACCTATCTAAATTCCCTTAGTGAGTCTATCCAGTTTTATAACATTAGGTACCATCTATAACAATTATAACTTCCAAATTTCTATCTCCAGCCTGGATCTCTCCCAAACACTTAAGTTGGCTTCCCTACTCAGACATCTCTAATTTAACCTGTCCAGGCAGAAAGCCTCATAACCCCTTCTCAAACTTCCTCCTCCCATAGTCTTCTCCATCTGTATTGATGGAGACCCCATCCTTGACTCCTCTTGCTCCCATTCCACATCAAGTCCATAAACAAATTCTGTTGACTGTAATTTTCACCCACTTCTCACTACCCCGTTTGTTAAAGCCATAGTCAAAGTCACTGTCCTCTCTCACCTAAATTAATGAAACCTATCTTTGATGTATCTGTTTTCCCCCTTCATTCCCTTTACCTGTTCTCAATACAATAGAACATTCCTGGTTAATGTAAATCACATTAACTCCCCTGCTCAGAAATTTCCAACAGTTCCCAATGTCATTGAGACTAAAAGCCAAAGTCCTTCTGATGGCCTCCATGGACTGATATGATCTGGCCCCCTTACCTCTCTGTCCTTACATGCCACCACTTGGCATTCATGGAAATGCACTTCTGAGATCTGCTGCAGAGAGAACTGACAGCTCCAGCTGCTGTGCTCTGAATCCATTGCTAAGTTTATGCCAAGTTCATGTTTCCCATGGCTGCTCTCAGTCAGTGACTGAGGATGGCCAGAATACTGAGGCAAGTCCATTCCTAGAAGATGTGGGATTCCTGTTTTGGAAGGCTTTGGCTTGAGGCCTCCTCATTGACTTGTTCTGACTTTTCCTAGAACTGCACTGCATTCTGAGATTCTTCCTAACTTTCCCTCCCTCCTTCAGAAGGACAGACCTTCATCGTGCTGAGAGGCCCTCCCTACATCCTCCAGCTCCTTCTCTCTTCTTCCTCACAAGGGTTTCCCCTGTCAAATACATTGTGAGTACCTCTCAGAACTATGTAAAATGATGACACGTAATTTGTTATTTTAATTAAGCCATCGCCTTTCATTTAACATTTGTCAGTTATTTCTAATAGGTGGGTTCCAGAGTTTATTTTCACACTGAAGTTTGTTGACTGTATTGAGTCAAAGACATGAATGTTTCATATTAGGTGCAAACAAACAAAAACCCCAAACAGAAAACCCCAACTCTGCCCCTCTGACAAGTAACTCCATTAGCTGAATCTGTCAAATATGAAATGGTTGTTCCAGCTTGTATTTTTTTGTGAAACTTCTAAATGAGCAGAGCAACTTCAATTTAGCAATGTAGGATTGAAGAATTACTGTGTTTATAACTGCAAATGAAGCGTCAGTGTTGAAACGGATGGCAATTTTTATTCAATATGCAAAAATCCAAATAAATAAATTCAGTTACTTTTAAACTTTGAAGAACTATTTGATAAAGACAACCACTGAGGAATGTGAAATTTTACTTAATGACGTTTTTGAGAGTCTGTTATTGAAAAAACTCTTTTCTGTTTTAACAATGAAAATGTAGACTGAGGACCTATTCATTGACTTCCTTCAAAGTAAACTATAAGCAATTGGAAATAATGAGTTATTATTGGGTATTACCAATGAGTCATCTTCAAAAAATTGTCTACCACTCTTTATTGTAGCTTTTGGGTCAGTATAATAGAAAAATATCCTGGATTGGCAAAGAAGGCTGTAAAACAACAACAAAAAGTTGTTAACTTATGTCACTAGTACTTACCCTTGTGAATTAAGGCTTTCTGATTCCTTAAAATTCAAAATAAAATATACCAGATATCAGGCTGATACAGTTATCATTTGTAATCTTAGTTTCACGTTTTTATATTTATTGAACTAGTTTTATTTTTGTACTTACCCTTAAATAAGTAAATTATATTTTTATATAGTAAAATCTAATGCTATTCTCCTTCATGATTTTTTACACTTGCTGTCATGCTTAGAAAGAGGCCTTTCCTTCCAATATTACATAGCTGCTGCTAAGTCACTTCAGTCGTGTCTGACTCTGTGTGACCCCATAGATGGCAGCCCACCGGGCTCCCCTGTCCCTGGGATTCTCCAGGCAAGAACACTGGAGTGGTTGCCATTTCCTTCTCCAATGCATGAAAGTGAAAAGTGAAAGTGAAGGCGCTCAGTCGTGTCCGACCCTCAGGGACTCCATGGACTGCAGCCCACCAGGCTCCTCCATCCATGGGATTTTCCAGGCAAGAGTATTGGAGTGGGGTGCCATCGCCTTCTCCGATGACATAGCTATTCACCCATATTTCCTTTGAATGTTTTTTTCTGATTTCATTTTTTTTTTTTACATTTGTATGGGGAAGCTATTGATTTTTGAATGTGCATTTTGACACAAACATTTTCCTGAATTCCCCTGTACATTTCAGTTACAATTATGTAAAATTTGTTTATAGAATATAATATAAAAAATAAAAATCCTGTAGTTGCATTAGATGGAGAGATTAAGGAAAGCTTTCTTCCTTCTTAGAGAACTTTAAAAGTATGATTATATTTTTCCTAAACAGGGAGAGAAAAGTCAGCAATTGATGGGTCCCAGCTCAAGTCCCAGTTCTACCTTTTTTCTAGCTGAGTGATCTTTGGCAAGATTCCTCTCAATTTCCTCACCCAGGGAGAAGAGAGAGTTTGGACAAATGATCTGTAAGCTCTCTAGTAGCTCCAACATTCTTGGGTTATACATTTTGACAAAACAGATCTCAGTAATGACTTGCCAATTCAGATCAAAGCAGAAAACTGTTTTGTAGTTCTTGTAGATGGATTTCTTAAATGTCTTTTGAATTTTTTTTTAACAAGCAAGTGATAATCCCCTGTCCTGCTTCCAAAGTGGGTCACTATAAAGCCAGACATTGGAAAAGATAACTGCAGTGACATAATTGATTGTTTGATGTGTACTAGGAATGTTAACCCACTCCAGTACTCTTGCCTGGAAAATCCATGGATGGAGGAGCCTGGTAGGCTGCCGTCCATGGGGTCGCGAAGAGTCGGACACGACTGAGAGACTTCATTTTCACTTTTCACTTTCATGCACTGGATAAAGAAATGGCAACCCACTCCAGTGTTCTTGCCTGGAGAATCCCAGGGACGGGGGAGCCTGGTGGGCTGCCGTCTATGGGGTCGCAGAGTCAGACACGACTGAAGCGACTTAGCAGCAGCAGCAGCAACAGGAATGTTAACCTGCTGCAGAATTCACATACTTGTTATAGTTTGTGGAATGTGCTCTGGGGAAATGAGTCTGCTTAGGCCTGGGGACTCAAATACATGCACTGCTACCCTCCTCTTACCTCCCTCTTTTCAGCAATGCTTCACAGCCTTTGACATGAAGTGTCTATTCTATTTGCTAAAAGTACATCACCTTCCAGCTCTCCTGGTTCTCACCTGTAACTGGTCACTATATTTACTTGCATTTCAGCTGAAATGTACCAAAGTGAAGTTGTCAAAAACACTAGAATGCCCTTGCGGTAATTGGATTTTCTGCTCTGACTTGGGAACATAAGAGATGTATTAAATGGAACATGCCAAAATGCTAAGGCAGCATGAAGGACACCATCTGTCACAATATTTTTCTAGTTAATTTTAAGTGAGCAAAAGATTAAAAATATGTTTTCTTAGTCCTTGCATCTTCACAGAGGAAATCTATTAAAACAGAAGCTGTGACGTTTGCCATCCCCTTATCTGTCTCCCTAAGTTACCAACATTTAAATGAGGTTATGAATCATCAAGGCAGGGAAAGGGGGGTTGGAGGAGGGAGGGTGTTGGGAAAGTGATAGAATTCTTCACTGTTTTAGTTTTCTACTGCTGCTGTATTGAATTACCACAAATGTAGCATCTTAAACAGACACACTTATAGTATAGTTCTGTAAGTTAAAAATCTGAAATGGGTCTCATTGGGCTAAATTTCAGATGTCCAGAATACTGCATTTTTTTCTGGAGGCTCTGGGAAAGAGTTTATTTCCTTGCCTTTTCCAGCTTCTAGAGGCCACCTAGATTCTTTGACTCATGGCCCCTTTGTCCATCTTTAAAGCCAGTGATTTTGCATCTCTCTGGCAGAAGGAGCATTGCTGAAATACATAAAGGTGACAAGTAGAGCCAGAATAGAAGTTGTTAGATGAAAGTGAACTGTAATTGTAAGACTGCAGACTTTTATTAATCTCAGCATAGCTTCTATCTCGCAGGCCCAATTCAACAGTTGACGACCATTTCAACATTCATTTTTGTTGTTGAGATCTAGTTGACCTGTAACATTGTACAAGTTTAAGGTGTTCAAGGAGTCGTTCATGACTGAGCAATTTACACTTTCACTTTCAAGGTATACAGTGTGTTCATTTGACACACTAATACGTTGCAATAAATATATCAATGTAGTGTTAGCTAACACTTCTGTCATCTCACACAATTAACATTTCATTTTTGTGGTGTGAGCATTTAAGATATACTCTTTCAGCAACTTTGAAGTGTATAATGCAGTATTGACTGTGCTGTGCATTAGATCTCTAGAACATGTTCATCTGTTAACTGCAAATTTGAACCCTTTGACCAACATTTCCCCAGTTTTCCCAACCTCCGGCTCTCTGTTTCTAGGAGTTTAGCTTTTATATATTACACATGCAAGTGAGATCATACAGTACTTTTCTCTGTTTGACTTACCTCACATAGCATAATTAATGCCCTCAAGGTTGGTCCATGTTGTTGCACATGGCAGGATTTGTTCTTCCATGCCTGAATGATATATATTCCATTTGGATGTGTGTGAATGTGTGTCTGTGCATGTGCCATCTTCTTTATTCATTCATCTGTTGATGGACACAGGTTGTTTTCATGTCTTGGCTATAGTGAATAATGCTGCGATAAATGTGACAGTGTAGATAAGTTTTCAGTATGCTGTTTTCATTTCCTTTGGATACAGCCAGAAGTAGTATAGCTGGACCAGATGGTAGTTCTATTTTTAGATTTTTAAGGAACCCTCCATACTGTTTTCTATATAGTTGTTGCATCTATTTAAATCCCTACTAACAGTGCACAAGGGTTCCCTTTTCTTCACATCCTTGCTGATGCTTGTGATCTCTTGATGTCTTGATGATAACCATTCCAACAGGTATTGATATCTATTGATTTCCCTTTGAAAGATGTTTACATTATTTCTAAATTTTTTCTATTAGAAACAATCCTATTTTGCGCAGTTATGATTATTTCCATGAGAATAAATTTTTACAGGAGGAGCTACAAGGTAAAAGATGATGTGTATTTTTAAGACCTTTGATAAATCATACCAACCTGTTGTGGTGGTTGTTTAGTCACTAAGTCATGTCCGACTCTTTGCGATCCCATGGGCTATTTTATCAGATACAGTGTCCGACTCTTTTCAATTCCTTAGACTGTAGCCCACCAGGCTCTTCTGGCTATGGGATTTCCCAGGCAAAAATGCTGGAGTAGGTTGCCATTTCCTTCTCCAGGGAATCTTCCTGACCCAGGAATTGAATCTCTGTTTCCTGCATTGGCAGGCAGATTCGTTACCACCGAGCCACCTGTTCTGCCTTGACTTCTGATGGGGCTTCCCAGGTGGCGCTAGTGGTAAAAGGACCCACCTGCCAAGGCAGGAGATGTGAGAGATGGGGGTTCGATCCCTGGGTCGAGAAGATCCCTTTGAGGAGGATACGGCAACCCACTCCAGTATTCTTGCCTGGAGAATCCCATGGACAGAGGAGCTTGGCAGGCTACAACCCATGGGGTCACAAAGAGTTGGACATGATATCTGATAAAATCAGGAGGGCCTTGACTGGCCTAATTGCAAGTTCCCCTGTCCACTCTGCTCCTGTGAATAAGTTAAAACCTTCCTTATTACAGGGACTAAATGCAGTTACTGCTTATTCCTCAGCATGGGTTTCAGTTCCCTGCCAGCCTGTGAAATCATTCAAACAAGCCAATTGCATCCTTTCATGGTGACCAAGGGCAACCTACACTCTTGATGCTGCAAATCCTGCTTTCCACAACCATTGCACGTTCCTTGTGTTGACAAGTACAAACCTTGTGTGGCCCTGCCTGGCAGGCAATGTCCTCCTCTCCTGGGCTGTAAGTAAAGTGACTGATAAAATGCTATAGATTTCATGTTTCCAGTGTCCAGCATCACATGATTGACCCTAGGGCAGGGATCCCTTCATCATCAATGAGTGAAGAGGAGGCACTTAAAAATACCTAGGCTTCAGAAACACTGAAGATATTTAATGATGGTTTTGCTGAAGCATTTGGGATCATAATATGTACAAATCTTATGCAAGTTAAGAATCCTATTTCCAGAAAAAAAGAGTTGGTGATCAAACATACACACTCTGCATACAATTTCAGGGATCCTCTGAAGCACCCAGAATGACTGACCTTATGAGTTCATGAAATTTTGCTATGACATAAAAACACTGAGTATCATTTTTTGCTCAGTTTAAAAATGAGTCCATTTGAATCCTTTTCCATGGAAAATGTGTTTCTACTCACATTCCAAGATATTTTTGTAACAATATCACTACATATATTGCTGTATAGCACCTAATGTTAGATATGCGGGAAGAACAGCTCCTATTATTCAATCAAAAGAATAGCGTCTTGTTTGTTTGTTTTGTTTTTTGAAAACACTAGAAAAAAGTTGGAAGGCTACAGGCTTTTTACTTTGTTGTGTGTGTCTGTGTTAGGCCCTGTGCCAAGCGTTTTATAAGGAATATCTCCTTTGATCTTCAAGTTTATAAGGATGATGAATGTAGATTGCCTATCACATGAAAGATATTCCATTAATTGAGAAGCAATGAAGTATAGTAGATTGGGTTTTGGCAATAGAGAGACCTGGACTTGAATCTTGATGTTTCTACAACATAACCTTAGGCAATTAACCTCTCAGAGTTTCAATTTTCTCATATGTAAAATGGAAACAACAGCAATACTACTACTAACCTTTAATGATGTATGTGTATTAAAAGTGCTAATATATGTTAAGCACCTACTTTAGTGCCTAGTATTAGTAGACCTCAATAAATTTTCAATATTACCACCTCTCTTTCACAGATGTGGAAACAGGGCCAGAGAGGTAACTTGCTAAATGCCACATAGCTAATAACTTATCAAGGTCATAGAATTAATATCAGAGTCTGAGTCAAGTGATAGATGACTGTTCATAGATTATAATTAGATTAATTTCAGAATGTGTACAATTTTCTATAATTTCTATTAGCATACTAACATCCATCAACAAAATGAAAGCTTGGACTGGGGAATAGTGACATGATATTTGACGAGAAATAGATGAACAGCTGTAGCTGTGACATCTTGAGAATGCTCAAGGAACAATGGCTCAATGGGAAAACATTTAGGAAATTTGAGATGGTAACTTGCTCTCTGAGATTCTATTGTGGCCCCTTGGGGGCCTCCTCAGCAGTGATAGAACTGTGCCTTGGGGTATGTTTCAGACAACTGAGATTTGCTGTACTTTTTTGTCATTTGAGTCCTATATCTAAAGAAGTATGTGTGTGTGTGCTAAGTTGGTTCCTACTAATTTCAATGCTATGGACTGTAGCCTGCCAGGCTCTTCTGTCCATGGGATTCTCCAGACAAGAATGCTGGAGTGAGTTGCTATGCCAAATCCAGGGGACCTTCCTGACCCACAGTTTGAAGCTGCATCTCTTATGTCTCCTGTGTTAGGCAGATAGGTTTTTTTACCACTAGCCCCACCTAGGAAGCCCCAAAGAGGTATCAGTTCAGTTCAGTTCAGTCACTCAGTCGTGTCTGAATCTTTGAGACCCCATGAACTGCAGCATGCCAGGCCTCCCTGTCCATCACCAACTCCCAGAGTCCACCCAAACCCATGTCCATTGTGTTGGTGACGTCATCCAACCATCTCATCCTCTTTTGTTCCCTTCTCCTCCTGCCCCCAATCCCTCCCAGCATCAGCGTCTTTTCATATGAGTCAGGTCTTTGCATCAGGTGGCCAAAGTATTGGAGTTTCAGCTTCAACATCAGTCCCTGCAATGAACACCCAGGGCTGGTCTCCTTCAGGATGAACTGGTTGGATCTCCTTGCAGTCCAAGGGACTCTCAAGAGTCTTTGCCAACAACACAGTTCAAAAGCATCAATTCTTCAGGACTCAGCTTTGTTGATAGTCCAACTCTCACATCCATACATGACTACTGGAAAAACCATAGCCTTGACTAGATGGACCTTTGTTGGCAAAGTAATGTCTCTGCTTTTTAATATGCTGTCTAGGTTGGTCATAGCTTTCCTTCCAAGGAGCAAGTGTCTTTTAATTTCATGGCTGTAATCACCATCCACAGTGATTTTGGAGCCCAGAAAAATAAAGTCAGCCACTGTTTCCACTGTTTCCCCATCTATTTGCCATGAAGTGATGGGATCGGATGCCATGATCTAGAGGTATACTTATCCTCATTTAACACGTGATGAAATTGAGGCTCTGAGAGGTTTAAGAACTCGTTTAAGTTCACCAAATGTGAAGTAGTGGAGGCTAGAATGCAAAGCAGGACCCGCTGACTGCTCTTACGTAAACTGGATGCAGAATAAGACCATTATAATTATATAATAATAAAAACAACAACAATTATAATTACCAAGTATTAAGTGTTTACTGCATGCTAGCACTCTACATGAGGTATCTGATTTAATCCTCTCCAGCATCAGAAGACAATTATTACCGGCAGAAGGAAGAGGAAACAAGTTCAAAGAGGCTAAGTAACTTGTTCAGCCAGTGATCCTAAAGCAAGGAGGTAGAGCTAGATTACAAACTCACATTCTTACTCTGGGAAGGAAGTCCTGGTGAAAACACAGGTGAGTTGAACTTGAATAGAAATAAAGTTTTTCATTGAAAAAATATTGAAAATAGCTTTCTATAGCACTAGTGGTTTAGAACAATGATACTTTCAATACCTACCTAATGCAAATGCCTGTTATAGATGAAACTAGGGATAATCTACCATCCTATCTACTTTTGCTAGAAAATGCTATAGAAATAATTGACTATAAATATATTTTGGTTGGAGAAGGCAATGGCACCCCACTCCAGTACTCTTGCCTGGAAAATCCCATGGACGGAGGAGCCTGGTTAGGCTGCAGTCCATGGGGTCGCTAAGAGTCGGACACGACTGAGCGACTTCAATTTCACTTTTCTCTTTTCATGCACTGGAGAAGGAAATGGCAACCCACTCCAGTGTTCTTGCCTGGAGAATCCCAGGGACGGGGGAGCCTGGTGGGCTGCCATCTATGGGGTCGCACAGAGTCGGGCACGACTGAAGTGACTTAGCATAGCATAGCATAGCATATTTTGGTTATTTTATAAATCTTTTTATAAAATATAAAATTTACAGCCAATAACATAAGTATACACAAATTTGAGTATTTGTAAATAAAATACATGTGTAACTAGCAATCAAATAAATAAGAATATTGCCAGTACCTAGATGCCCCAAGAGACCCTTCTGTTCATGTACTCCTTCCATGTATATAAATGTTTAGATCTTGAATTCCTGAAATAAATCTGACCCGAGCAAAATGGATAATCCTCTTAATTTATTTTTTGGATTTGGTTTGCTGCTATTTTGTTTATGGCTTTATATCTATACCCATTAGTGATACTGGCTTATAATTTTCCTTTTTAATGTCATCTTTTCAAGTTTAGGTATTCAAGTTATGTTAACTTCATAAAATGAATTGGAGGTGTAGTCTCTTTTTACATCTTCTGGAACATTTGTTAAAGACTGAAAGTTTTCTTCCTCCAATGAGTGACAGAGCTTGAAAAGTGACAATGAAGTTCATCTGTATCACTGTGCGTGTGTGTGTGTGTGCACATGTAATAGTTACACAGATGTTGATATGTTCTGTTTCTTCTTGAGGCCATTTTGATAAGTTGAAATTTTTTAGGAGCTTCCCATTTTTCGTTTACACTTTCAGACTTATTGGTAGAGTTATTCTTAATAAAGTCTTTTTTCTCATGTCCTATTTGTAGTCATGTCCCCTTTTCATTGCTTAGATTTAATGTTTTATCTTGTAATCATTCTTACCATAAGACTATACATTTTGATTGTTTTATCAATAACCAATTTTTGGTTTTTGATCTTCTTTATTTCTGTTTTCTCTTTTCTTATATCATCACCTCTATTTTCTTGGGGAATTTATTTTACTCTTAATTTAAACCTCATTTCTTTTTAATTATCCTTTTTCTAACACATGCTATCAAGGCTATATAATTCTCTTTAAGTGCTGATTTAGCTGTATATCATTAGTTGATACATTGATATGTAGTATTTTTATTACAGCTTAGTTCAAAAAATTAAAAAAATTATCATTTCTTATCCTTTGACTATGGATTATTTAGAAGTGTATTTCTTAATACTCAGGGATTTTTCTGTTGTTTTAATTTCTCACTCAATTGTCCTTTGGTCAGAGAACATATTCTATAAGGTTTCATTGCTCTAAAATCTACTGACACTTGCTTTATGGCCCATGGTATATAGTATTTTTGATAAATATTCTATAAGTTCTTGAAGTGAATGTATTTTCAATTTTACTGGAAAATATATTTTCCAATTGTTTTATTCAATAATTAAACGTTTTTACTAGTTCAGTTTCATTTATGAGGTTGTTAATATTTTTCCATGTATTGTTGAGGATCATTCTGTCAATAACACAGTTATGCATTAAAATATTCTGGTATGATTGTACATCTGTCTAGTTTTCTTTGTATTCAATTTTGGTTTATGTATTTTTAGTTTTGGGCTTCCCTGGTGGCTCAGTGGTAAAGAATCTGTCTACCAATGTAGCAGACAAAGGATCAATCCCTGAGTTGGGAAGATCCTCTGGAGAAGGAAATGGCAGCCCACTTCAGTATTCATGCCTGGAAAAGCCTGTAAACAAAGGAGCCAGGCAGGCTATATAGTCCATGGGTTGTAAAAGAGTCAGACACAACTTAGTGACTAGACAACAACAAATTTTTAGTTTATGTTAGTAGTTCTATACAAATTTGGAATTGTTTATGCTTTCTGATTATTTAAACCTTGTATCATTAAGTAGTGATCCTCTTTATCTCTGTAATGATTTTGCATTAAAGAAAAAATTTTCTGATATTAATAAAGCTATGCCAGCTTTCTTTTGTTAGTGTTTAATATATTTCTCTATCCTTGTATTTCCAACTTTTACATCATTATGATTTAGATTTGTTTCTTGTAAATAGCCTGTGCTGCTATTTTTTTAAAAAAATCCAGTCTTATAATCCCCTTCTTATAACTGGAGCAGTTTGTCCATTTTTACTGATGGTAACTACCATTGTTTTATTGTGAGCTTTTTGTCTTGCCTGTTCTGTATTTTGTGGTTTTCTTTCTTTCTTGATTTCAATTCAATTCAGTCACTCAGTCGTGTCCAACTCTTCGCGGCCCCATGAACTCCAGCACGCCAGGCTTTCCTGTCCATCACCAACTCCTGGAGCTTGCTCAAACTCATGTCCATTGAGTTGGTGATGCTATCCAACCATCTCATCCTCTGTCATCCTCTTCTTCTCCTGCCTTCAGTCTTTCCCAGCATCAGGGTCTTTTCCAACGAGTCAGTTCTTTGCATCAGGTGGCCAAACTATTGGAGCTTCAGCTTCAGCATCAGTCCTTCCAATGAATATTCAGGACTGATTTCCTTTAGGATTGATTGATTGGATCTCCTTGCAGTCAAAGGGACTCTCAAGAGTCTCTCCAACACCACAGCTCAACAGCATTAATTCTTCAGTGCTCAGCTTTCTTTATAGTCCAACTCTCACATCCATACATGACTACTGGAAAAACCATAGCTTTGATTTTTCTTGACTTCAACTGGACTGATCATCTCATTCCATTTTTTCCCCTCAACTGGTTTCAAATTATGCATTCTATTTCTATTCTTGAGGTTGAGTTTCCCTGGGCATCCCAGATGTTGCAAAACTGGGTTGCACTTCAATGTTAAAGATTGTTTGTTTTTGTTTTACTTTAACTTTGAAAGTGAAGTCTTTTGGGGTTTTATCCTTAAAGGGATGATTTATCAGAGTTTCTGATTTTGGTAGCCCCTGGGTTTTGATTTTGATTTCTCTAGGCTTGCAAAATCACCAAAAGTACAGCTGAATTCCTCAGCTTTTCCTTCTAGAGAGGTATATACTCTTAGAGCTCAGAGATAGGTATATACCCTTAGAGGGCTTCCCTGGTGGCTCAGGCAGTAAAGAGCCTGTCTTCAGTACAGGAGACCCAGGTTCTATCCTTGGGTTGGGAAGATCCCCTGGAGAAGGAAATGGTAACTCACTCCAGTATTCAGTAATGGTAACCCACTCCAGGGTCCAGTAAATCAGCCACCCCTGATGGCTCAGTTGGTCAAGAATCTGCCTCTAAAGCAGGAAACCCTGGTTTGATTCCTGGGTTAGGAAGATCCACTGGAGAAGGGATAGGCTACCCACTCTAGTATTCTTGGACTTCCCTGGTGACTCAATTGGTAAAGAATCTGCCCGGCAATGCGGGAGACCTGGGTTTGATCCCTGGGTTGGGAAGATCCCTTGGCGAAGGGAAAGGCTACCCACTCCAGTATTCTGGCCTAGAGAATTCCATGTACTGTATAGTCAATGGGGTTGCAAAGAGTTGGACACGACTGAGTGACTTTCACACAGCGCAGCATATACCCTTAGAGCTAAGAGATAGGTATATACCCTTAGAGTTAAGATGGCTTTGCATTCTTCTCCAGGTTCTATTTGTTCCCGTGATTTTGGCTGCTGGCCATTTCTCACTATATCATTAGTTTTTCACTGCTTTAAAAAGATGTTCTTAATATTTTTACATTTTTCTTATCCTCAGTGGTAGAGATGGCTCAATTGTTTGTTTTGCCTGTTGTAAAGTAAAAGTCCTAAATATCCGTTTAATGTTAGCAATCCTTTGATCTTTGTTACTACCTCCAGGTAGGTTCTATTACCCTTGTTTGGAAGACAGGGGAACCCAGACTGAGTTAGGACAGGCAACTTGTATGTAGTGGAGCTGGCCTGGGAGCCCCAGCCTATTGGATAATAAACCTGGTGTGCATGTCACTATACTATGAAGTGTGTTTTAAAATAAGTTGAGTCATGTAGTTGTGTGTAGTTCACATGATAATTTGAATTTCTTCTGCTAGGAAAGACAATTTTTACTGAGACAATCTTTGTAGGGCATGAGTTATATAGACATGGCACTTTTGAAAAATGTACTATGGAACTATTTAAAAGAATGATAGTTAAAAATAGTGGCAGTCTGGTAAAATCCAACTATTAAGAAAAGAAGTGAGCCAATGGTAAATTCATGTGTCCAAAACAGGGCTATTATTTTTTACCTGGTTAAGTTATACTTGGTCACTATTTTATGCATTGAAAAACAAACTCCTGGTTTGAGACAATTTTGTTGAAAAGCAAATGTAAGTGTTTTAATGGTACTGAGAATATGAAATTTGAATATCATATTTTTACCAACATCCCTTTGGTGTTGAGTGACTAATAATTTCCTTAATTAAATTCATAAGTTAATTTTTTTTAGTACACAGAGAATGCTAATTTCATAAAGGGAAATCTGATCAAATCTGAGAGGAAGGCTCTGTGTTGGGTTACACCTGGCCTGGAATTATATGATGACTGCATTCACTACCCAGTATTGGGTTATATATATATACACAGAGTATTTTCAGCAAACTGGCTATTTCAAGATGGTGTGAGAGGGAAAGAGAATCTGAAGAGAGTTACAGTCAGATTTGTAAAGGTTAATAATGTAGTAGGTTTTTTTGGATGAATGAGAAGACTCTTGAGAGTCCCTTGGACTGCAAGGAGATGCGCAACCAGTCCATTCTTAAGGAGATCAGTCCTGGGTGTTCATTGGAAGGACTGATGCTAAAGCTGAAACTCCAGTACTTTGGCCACCTCATGTGAAGAGTTGACTCATTGGAAAATACTCTAATGCTGGGAGGGATTGGGGGTAGGAGGAGAAGGGGGCGACAGAGGATGAGATGGCTGGATGGCATCACTGACTGGATGGACATGAGTTTGAGTGAGCTCCTGGAGCTGGTGATGGACAGGGAGGCCTGGTGTTCTGCAATTCATGGGGTCGCAAAGAGTCGGACACGACTGAGTGACTGAACTGAACTGAACTGAGGGAAGTAACAAGAAAGGCAGATAGTATAAACTATTTCAAACAAGGCATAATTTCATTAAAAGCAATATTATTTATGAGTATGGTTAGGTAGTATATATCACCTCAGTGATTTATTGACAGAAAGAAATTCAGGGGAGTATGATTCTAATTTTCAAGAGTGCCTTTTAATGGAAGTGCAATCATGGATTGTCAGAACTGAAGAGATGAGGAAACTGAGGCTCAGAGAATGATGGCCAGCCCAATTCTCTTTTTGGTATACAATTTACTTTTTCTTGCATGAAGTGAGAGTAGGAAATCAGATATTGCCTAGACTTGGCCTCTCTAATGCTTGTTTTCACAAATAGTATCAGGGCAAATTTCCAGGTAAGAAAGATTCCTCAAGGTTTGTAATGTTAATCAGTGAATCCACCCTGAGTTTGTAGAGTGGCTTTTTTCTGTTCACAAGTGCAAAATTAGTGTTGCATGATGCTCAGTTTTGAATGTTAAAATGAAGATGCTTTTGACTACAAACAGTAATTCCAGATATTGTTTCAAATAGTAGCTAGTGAGATGTAGATCTTTAGCAGTTATGAATTGAAATGTTTAGTTAACTACTTACGAATCAGAGTGGAAAATGAGGCTAGTTATTTCTACAACTAAATACCATGTGGGCATTTAAAGCACTTTATGTTGAATAATAGGGTGGGAAGATATTAAAACTCATGCCTGTTGCACCTGTTAGTCATCTGCTCTCTGGGCCTAGTCTCCTTTGCTCATTAAGTTCCTGACCCAACAAGCATCAGGCAAACAATACCTGCTGTTGCTGCTGCTGCTGCTGCTGCTAAGTCGCTTCAGTCATGTCCGACTCTGTATGACCCCATAGATGGAAGCTCACCAGGCTCCACTGTCCCTGGGATTCTCCAGGCAAGAACACTGGAGTGGGTTGCCATTTCCTTCCCCAGTGCATGAAAGTGAAAAGTGAAAGTGAAGTCGCTCAGTCATGTCTGACCCTCAGCAACCCCATGGACTGCAGCCTACCAGGCTCCTCCATCCATGGGATTTTCCAGGCAAGAGTACTGGAGTGGGGTGCCACTGCCTTCTCCGCAAACAATACCTAGACTAGGGTAAAAGGTTAGTTAATTCAGCTTGACTTTCATGATGAAAGCTGACCCCACTGAATATCCTAAACTGCTTTTAGTTGGTCATTTAAACACAATCAAGATATTCCCCTGATGACTCAGATGGTAAAGAATCTGCCTGCAATGTAGAAGGCCTGGGTACAATCCCTGGAATGGGAAGATCCCCTGGAGAAGGAAATGGCAACCCACTCAAGTATTCTTGCCTGGAGAATTCCATGGACAGAGGAGCCTGCAGGCTATGGTCCATGGGGTTGCAAAGAGTCAGACACAATTGAGCAACTAACACTTTTACTTTTCAAAATATTCCCCAAGCAAACATATGGCTTCTCATTAAGGGTTTCATTGCTAGAGATTTCCTTATTATAATGGCTAGTTGTGATTTGTGTCAGTTTGAACAAACTGGAAGACAAGACTTTTTTTCAAAAATACAATTTAATTTTTAATTAAAACAAATATATGCTTATTCTTAAAACTTTGCAATACATATACAGAATGGCAAAAAATAACTGATAATTTTTAAACCTAGAGGAAACAGTTAATATGCCCGTGCATTTTCATTCAGTCTTTTATTTATGTGTATGTGTGTGTACATACCCTTTACATGTTTGGGATACTAATGCATATGCACTTTTATTTCTTGGTTTTTCACTTAACTTTGTATCATATAAAAAAAAATAAAAAAAACACAAAACTTTGTATCATATATATTTCATCATGTCAGTAAATGAACATATTATAATTATTCTGTTATTGAATACTTCTGCCTTTCTAATCTTTCACTATTATTAATATGTATTTTATGTACTAATTATCTAGTTATTCTGTCTCTGATTACTTTCTTAAGATCAATCCCTAGAGATGGAATTATTGGGTCAAAGGGTACAGCACGTTTTATTTTTATTTTATTAATTTTAATTGGAGACTAATTACTTTACAATATTGTGGTGGTTTTTGCCATACATTCACATGAATCAGCCATGAGTGTACATGTGTTCCCCATCCTGACCCTCCCTCCCACCTCCTTCCCTATCCCATCCTCAGGGTCATCCCAGTGCACCAGCCCTGAGCACCCTGCCTCATGCATCAAACCTGGACTGACGATCTGTTTCACATATGATAATATACATGTTTCAATGCTGTTCTCTCAAATCATCCCACCCTCCCCTTCTCCCACAGAGTCCAACAATCTGTTCTTTACATCTGTGTCTCTTTTGCTGTGTCACATATAGGGTCATCATTACCATCTTTCTAAATTCCATATATATGCGTTAATATACTGTATTGATGTTTTTCTTTCTGACTTAATTCACTCTGTTTAGTAGGCTCCAGTTTCATCCACTTCATTAGAACTGATTCAAATGCATTCTTTTTAATAGTTGAGTAATATTCCATTGTGTATATGTACCACAGCTTTCTTATCCATTCATCTGCCGATGGACACCTAGGTTGCTTCCATGTCCTGGCTATTGTAAACAGTGCTGCGATGAACATTGGGGTACACGTGTCTCCTTCAATTCTGGTTTCCTCGGTGTGTATGCCCAGCAGTGGGATTTCTGGGTCGTATGGCAGTTCTATTTCCAGTTTTTTAAGGAATGTCCACACTGTTCTTCATAGTGGCTCTACTCGTTTGCATTCCCACCAACAGTGTATGAGGGTTCCCTTTTCTCCACACACTTTCCAGTATTTATTACTTGTAAACTTTTGGATAGTAGCCATTCTGTCTGGCGTGAGATAGTACCTCATTGTGGTTTTGATTTGCATTTCTCTGATAATGAGTGATGTTGAGCATCTTTTCATGTGTTTGTTAGCCATCTGTATGTCTTCTTTGGAGAAATGTCTGTTTAGTTCTTTGGCCCATTTTTTGATTGGGTCGCTTATTTTTCTGGAATTGAGCTGCAGGAGCGGCTTGTATATTTTTGAGATTAATTCTTTGTCAGTTGCTTCATTTGCTATTATCTTCTCCCATTCTGAAGGCTGTCTTTTCACCTTGCTTATAGTTTCCTTCGTTGTGTAAAAGCTTTTAAGTTTAATTAGGTCCCATTTTGTTTATTTTTGCTTTCATTAAATAAATGCTTTTGGTACATATTGTTGACACTGCAGCAACTATATTTCAAGTGGCTAATTATTACCACAAAACAGTATAGCCATAGATACTGCATTAAAAAATCCTTGCTAATTATATAGGTTGAAAATGACATTTCCATGTTGATTTTAACTGTAGTTTAAATTACTAACAAAGCTGACTCTTTCCTCACATGTTCTATTTCAGGGAATATTAATGGATCTCAATTTGTTTGAGTTATCTCTATATTTACAATGTTAACCCTTTTAATGCCATAGTTTTTGAAAACATTCTTCCCTTTATCTTACATTTTCCCGAATTTTTATTCCCAAATTTTGAAATTTCTATGGAAGCAAATTTATGTATTGTTTTCCTTGTGATTTCTTTCATTGATTGTATGCTTAGCCAATCCTTTTTCATTCCAAGACATTTAAATATTCACATATACTGTCTATGGTTTCAGGTTTTTTCTAATTTTGATAATTTTATCCATATGGATTTTATTTTGGCTCAAGGCATGATGTAAAGATGAAAAGTTAGTTTCATTTGTTCCCAAATAGTTAATTCCCACAATACCATTTATTGAATAATCCACCTCTTCCTCTTTTGCTCTCCATTTTCTTCATACAATATATTAGGATTTTCTATGTGCTCTCTGATCTTTCTCCTTGATATTTATTTGATTTATGTTATTAATCCAATATTTTAAATATTACAGATTGATAATAGATTTTTAACATTTTTCAAAGTAAGCTCCCCCCTTTTTCTTTTGTTCTTCTACTACTTCATACTTCCTCTTGTTTGATTTTTCTTCCAGTTAGAATTTAGACTAACATTGGAAAGTTCCCAAGCAACCCTGCTGGTATTTTTTCCATTGATATTATTATTAGAAAAAATGATAAATTACATATTATCTTGGAAACTGTTATCATCTTCCTAATAGCCACTATTTTCATTCGGATACACAGTTTATCACTCTGTTGTGAAAATTATGTATATTTCTTAGCAATGTTTTCTAGTTTTATTTTTTTAATTGAAGCATAATTTAGTTACAATATTATATTCATTTCAGATGTACAACACAGCTTTTCAAAATTTAAAAAATATACTCCATTTAAAGTTACATAAAATGCCCTGTGCTTTATAATGTATCTTTGCAGTTTATTTGCTACATAGTAGTTTGTACCTTGTTTTCTATTTGTCTTCATATAACTGACATGTATTTCATATAAATACAGTTATCAACATGTGGTCCACTGGAGAAGGGAATTGCAAACCACTTCAGTATTCTTGCTTTGAGAACCCCATGAACAGTATGGAAAGGCAAAAAGGTAGGTCACTGAAAGATGAACTCCCGAGGTTTGTAGGTGCCCCATATGCTACTGGAGATCAGTGGACAAATAACTCCATAAACAAAGAAGAGATGGAGCCAAAGCAAAAACAACACCCAGTTGTGGATGTGACTGGTGATAGAAGTAAGGTCTGATGCTGTAAAGAGCAATATTGAATAGGAACCTGGAATGTTAGGTCCGTGAATCAAGGCAAATTGGAACTGGTCAAAAAGGAGATGGAAATAGTGAACATCAACATTTTAGGAATCAGAGAACTAAAATGGACTGGAATGGGTGAATTTAACTCAGATGAACATTATATCTACTACTGTGGGCAAGAATCCCTTAGAAGAAATGGAGTAGCCATCATAATCAACAAAAGAGTCTGAAATGCTGTACTCAGATGCAATCTCAAAAATGACAGAATAGTCTCTGTTCATTTCCAAGGCAAACCACTCAATATCACAGTAATCCAAGTCTATGCCCAGACCAGTAACGACGAAGAAGCTGAAGTTGAATGGTTCTGTGAAGACCTACAAGACATCTTAGAACCAACACTCAAAATGGATGTCGAATACGGTCAGCAAAAACAAGACCGGGAGCTGACTGTGGCTCAGATCATGAACTCCTTATTGCCAAATTCAGACTTAAATTGAAGAAATTAGGGAAAATCACTAGACCACTCAGGTGTGACCTAAATCAAATCCCTTACGATTATACAGTGGAAGTGGGAAATAGATTTAAGGGACCAAATCTGATAGATCAAGTGCCTGATGAACTACGGACAGAAGCTCATGACATTGTACAGGAAACAGGGATCAAGACCATCTCCAAGAAAAAGAAATGCTAAAAAGCAAAATGGTTATCTGATGAGGCCTTATAAACAGCTGTGAAAAGAAGAGAAGCAAAAAGCAAAGGAGAAAAGGAAATATATATCCACTTGAATGCAGAGTTCCAAAGAATAGCAAGGACAGATAAGAAAGCCTTCCTCAGTGATCAGTGCAAAGAAATAGAGGAAAACAATAGAATGGGAAAGACTAGAGATCTATTTAAGAAAGTTAGAGATACCAAGGGAACATTTCATGCAAAGATGGGCACAATAAAGGACAGAAATGGTAGGGACCTAACAGAAGCAAAAGATATTAATAAGAGGTGGCAAGAATACACAGAAGAACTATTCAAAAAAGATCTTCATGACCCACATAATCATGATGGTCTGATCACTCACCTAGAGCCAGACATCCTGGGATGTGAAGTCCAGCAGGCCTTAGGAATTATCACTACAAACAAAACTAGTGGAGGTGATACAATTCCAGTATCTTCAGAGCTACTTCAAGTCCTAAAAGATGATGCTATGAAAGTGCTGGACTCAATATACCAGCAAATTTGGAAAACTCAGCAGTAGCCACAGGACTGGAAAGGGTCAGTTTTCATTCCAATCCCAAAGAAAGGCAATGCCAAAGAATGCTCAAACTACTGCACAATTGCACTCATCTCACACACTAGTAAAGTAATGCTCAAAATTCTCCAAGCCAGGCTTCAGCAATACGTGAACCATGAACTACCAGATGTTCAAGCTGAATTTAGAAAAGGCATAGGAACCAGAGATCAAATTGCCAACATCTGCTGGATCATCAAAAAGCAAGAGAGTTCCAGAAAAACATCTATTTCTGCTTTATTGACTATGCCAAAGCCTTTGACTGTGTGGATCACAATAAACTGTGGAAAATTCTGAAAGAGATGGAAATACCAGACCACCTGGCCTACCTCTTGAGAAACCTATATGCATGTCAGGAAGCAGCAGTTAGAACTGGACATGGAACAATAGACTAGTTTCAAATAGGAAAAGGAGTACATCAAGGCCGTATATTGTCACTCTGCTTATTTAACTTACATGCAGAGTAAATCATGAGAAATGCTGAGCCAGATGAAGCACAAGCTGGAATCAAGATTGTTCTGAGAAATATCAATAACCTGAGATATGCAGATGACACCACCCTTATGGCAGAAAGTGAAGAAGAGCCAAAGAGCCTCTTGATGAAAGTGAAAGAGGAGAGTGGAAAAGTTGGCTTAAAGCTCAACATTCAGAAAACAAAGATCATGGCATCCTGTCCCATGACTTCATGGCAAATAGATGAGGAAACAGTGAAAACAGTGGCTGACTTTATCTTTTTGGGGCTCCAAAATCACTGCAGATGGTGACTGCAGCCATGAAATTAAAAGATGCTTACTCCTTGGAAGGAAAGTTATGACCAACCTAGACAGCATATTAAAAAGCAGAGACATTACTTTGCCAACAAATGTCCATCTAGTCAAGGCTATGGTTTTTCCAGTAGTCATGTATGGATGTGAGAGTTGGATGATAAAGAAAGCTGTGCACTGAAGAATTGATGCCTTTGAACTGTGGTGTTGGAGAAGACTCTTGAGAATCCCTTGGACTGCAAGGAGATCCAATCAGTCCATCCTAAAGGAGATCAGTCCTGAGTGTTCATTGGAAGGACTGATGCTGAAGCTGAAACTCCAATACTTTGACCACCTGATGCGAAGAGCTGACTCATTGGAAAAGACTCTGATGCTGGGAAGGATTGAGGGCAGGAGGAGACGGGAATGACAGAGGATGAGATGGTTGGATGGCATCGCTTGCTCAGTGGACAACAGTTTGGGTGAACTCCGGGAGTTGGTGATGGACAGAGAGGTCTGGTGTGCTGTAGTCATGGTGTCGCAAAGAGTCAGACATGACTGAGTGACTGAACTGAACCGAACAATTAACAAGTAGTTCATATTTTTTGATTGATTATTTGCAGTCCAAATAAAAGCATTAATTTTGGTATACTCATCTTGTGGGCGGAGAAGGCACTCCAGTGTTCTTGCCTGGAGAATCCCAGGGACGGGGAAGCCTGGTGGGCTGCCATTTATGGGGTCGCACAGAGCCGGACACGACTGAAGCGACTTAGCAGCAGCAGCAGTATCTTGTGGGCTTCCCTACTGGCTCAGACACTAAAGAATCCACCTGCAATGCAGGACATACAGGTTCAATCCTTCGGTTGGGAAGATCGCCTGGAGAAGGGAATGGCAACCCACTCCATTATTCTTGTCTGGACAATTCCATGTACAGAGGAGCCTGGTGGGCTACAGTCCATGGGGTTGTAGAGTGGGACTTATCTTGTACCTAAACTTTATATGAAAGTTGTACTATTTTGGCAGCTGTTTTGTGAAAAGAAACTATTATGAAAAGAAAACCACTGAGAGACTTACCATTAGTTAATAAAATATATTTTAAAAGATATATTTTTAGCCTTTAAATCAAGAATAAGTGACTCCTTAATGTACATATATATTTTTTCCACCTCTGGACTCTGTGAAAATGTCTTGAGCTATACAACATTTCACTTTTTAACCTCTTCTTCTAATCAGAAACTTCCCAGTATTCCTTTGCCTTACACCTCTGCCTCAGCCTCCCTGAGATGCTGAGTTTTAAGTGTCTCAGGAACCACAGCTGCCTTTTTATTTCTGACTACTTCATTTATTTGAAAGCTGGTTTTTCCTGCAATAGCAGTCCTGAGTTCTTCCTGTGCCTTCCCACCACTTGATTCAATTTAGACTAAATTCAAAAGGCAGAACATGGCAATGGTCCAGCCACCCACTCTGTATTTTTCCTGCAGGCCTGATCAAGAGGTGGAAATGTAGGGTTGCTGATCTTCATCAGCCCACACCATCCCCTTTGTTTCCACTCGTCAGTTCCTGCCTCTCCGCCATTGCCCCTCTCCTCCTCTCTCTGCCCTCCCTCACCCTGTGCCCAGGCTCCTAAATGTTTCTCTCACCACAAGATGGATTTAACAAACTCTTCAGCTTCTGTTCAAGCAATAAGGCAAGTCTGGTGCTGACAATGTTATAAATATTTTTCTTTAGTATAAAGTCTTTTTAAACACAAATGATTTTGAACAGTTAAGCAGCAATCTTTTCTACAATGACCTCATTAAATTCTGCTGTTTCTCAGCTCTTGGATTCTCATGTGACAGTTGATTCTAATCACTAACTAATTTATCTGGGAAAAAAAATGTATTCTTTGCCATCTTGGTACAGCAGGTAGTAAATTTAATAAGTAAATTATATTCACTGAAAATATAATATGTGAGTATACTTAGTGACACATTACACAGAAGCTTCTTAATGAGTTTGTATTGACATTTTGTCAGAAAACAGTATTTAGTAACAGAACTATGGTTCCCTCCCACATTTATTGTAATTCCTTACATGAGTTTTACATTTCACAAAGCGTCTCTTTCAAAAGAGTCTATGTGTGCTAGGAGTTTGGTTGGACAGTGAAAATGATGTGCAATCCCAGAGATTTCATCATTACCATCCAAAAGCATTAAATCGTCCATACTTCTGTGTGAATGTACGTGGACACAAGCCCGTGGGGAAGTCAGGTCTAAAACTATGGGCCGAGTGATGTTTTAACATATTTATAACAAAGCACTGACACTTCCTTCAGCTTTTCTATTGCCATCTTCATTAATTAACCAACTATTAAAATTAGTGCAGCATCATGCACATTTGAGTTAAACAATGAGCCTTGAAGCTTCCAACCTGAAGGGTGCCTAACTGTTTAAAATTTAGACCAGTGACCTAGTGCCACAGATTGATATCTCTATGCTTTCTCTGCATGTGTGCGTGCGAAGTCACTTCAGTCATGTTGGACTGTTTGCTCCCCTATCGACTGTAGCTCACCAGGCTCCTCTGTCCCTGGGATTCTCCAGGCAAGAATACTGGAGTGGGTTGCCATGCCCTTTTCCAGGGGGTCTTCCCGACCCAGTGATCGAACCTTTCTCTCTCTCTCCTGCATAGGCAGGCAGGGTCTTTACCACTAGCACCACCTACCAGGACCCTAACATCAGATTCTCTCAGGTCTCTAGTAGGATCCTATCTACTACTGCATCAAAGCAATTTGAGAGTGAGAAACTACCCTTAATATAGCAAATAGTCCAGTCTAGAGGTAAGTTACAGAATAACATCTCTATTTTCCATGCAGAGGAAATTGACCACTTTCATTTCATACATCATTTATACCATGATGTAGTGATTCTGTGAAATCACTGAACTATAAAAAGAACATATGAGACAGAAATATTTGTTGCTAGTTCTAAATGTTCTATAGGTTGTAAAGGTAGACATATAATTTCCTTTGTTCTGTATTTAAGGAAAAGATAACATATTTAAGAAAAAAAAGTATGTTAGAAACACTTTTTGTTGCAGAGTCTGAAATATAAAGGTCCTTTTATTGAGAAAACTGAAGATATACCGTAAAAGTAGATACATTCAATTCTGTTAAGGGATTTATTCAAACCATTTTAGTAAAAGTATGGCTGATTAAATCATTCAGTACATGTCAAAGTATCTAATCTGCTTAACCCTCAAAAGTTAGGAGTATGTGTCAGAAATTTTACCCAGATCCACTATTTCACACTATTAAACTTTTGCTTGGAAAGTAATTCATATTACCTAGGATATTTTATTAAAATTTTGAGTCTTAATTATACAGTGGCGTTAAATTTGGAGACTTTTGATTGGTCCTGTGGCATGTCAGCTTCCACTCACTTAAACAATGTCATTGGTATTTTTTTCTAATTAAAAATTTTAGTATGCTGTACATTCATACACACATACAGATGAAAAAAATTCACTAAACAATATGACTTGGAGAGCCATGAAAGGATAGTTGGTGTAGGTGGGATTTATGGAAAGAAAGGATCAAACTGGAACTGGACAGCAGGAGTGAGAATGTTTAAACGAGTAGAAGTTAATTTGGATAATCAATGGTTAAGAAATATCAGGCAAGCAGTTAATAAACGCTTTAGTTAGTAACCCAGCATGCTGGTTGACTTTTCAACTGTTAAAGATGCTTCACAGTTGCTTATGACAGTGTTTTATGTACGTGTGTGTGCTCAGTTGCTTCAGTCATGTCTCTTTGTGACCGACCCCATGGACTATAGCCCACCAGGCTCCTCTACCCATGGTATTTTCCAGGCAGGAATACTGAAGTGGGTTGCCATACTTTTCTCCAGGGGGGTCTACCAGATCCAGGGATTGAACCCACAAGTCCTGCATTACAGATGGGTTGTTTACCAACTGAGCCACCAGAAAAACCCTATTTTATGTACAGTATGTACATAATGTACTATGAATTTGGTTTTAAAAGCTTTCTTTTTCTCTCCCTGTGTGAGGTCAGAAAATACTTCTGGTGGAATTTTTTAGCTAAAAAAATTAGCTGTTTTGATGCCATGTGGGCTTTGTTTTGAACAAATGAGCATGATGACTGTTTCTATCCTGCTTTCTCTGAAACAATTTCCCTTGCAAGAGGGAACTGGGGAAGATGATTTGGAATAAACATGAGAGCTTTTATATTGGCATTGTCTGATTTTGTGTGACAAAGAGGTTCACAAAACATCAAAGAGGGAAGAGAAGTTAGAAATTCGTGATTCTAACTTCATTTTACAGATGAGGGCCCTGAAACCTTGACATGGTGAGCACTTGACTTTGTCACTGACATAGTTAGCTCTTCCTCCTATCTTTCTCTCCACTAGATCATGAGGCTCTTGAGAACAGGCACTATTTTACTTATCTTTATGACGCCTTGTGCTGGGGTGTGCTGGGGCTTCCAGGCAGTAGACACTCAATAAATATTTATTGAATGAATATGTTAAATGAATTGTTAGTCAAGATGAATTTTATAGGCCACTATACTCAGACATTGAAGTGGTATAACGATTTTGGTATAACTCAGGTTCCTCTCTATTTTGAACTTTCCTTACCTCTAGAGAAGAGGACTTAATTTTGCCGATTCAAGGTCAATCTTGTAACAGGTTTAATGAGTACATAGTTCAGGATTCTTTTCCCAACTTCTTTCCACGATGGCACTGAGGTCTCATGTGCTTGCTTAGGTATCAATATATCTGACACTTGTTATGCATCCCTTCAGATTCTCTTCTTATTTCAGCCACCAAAGAGGAGACCAATTTGTCACCAGGTAAGTACCTCTTGCCTTATCGATGCTGAAGTGTGAAGTGCTTCAGAAATTACTCAGAGCCTGTGCATGCACAGCATGGAAATGGGGAGGAGTTGATGACCTCTGAGGCTAAACTGTGACATGTGGCTAGTTGACATGCATGTTTCAATTTCTTCCCCAATAAGATGGATGTCACATAGCCTGAGATATTCCATTAGATCAAGCAGCCATTTGCCTTTTGCAGTGGCCAACTCACTAATGAGTTCTAATTTTAGTTCCACCCCTTCCCTGAGTTATTCTCCTGTACCTCATCCTTGATTCCTGGGATCACACTTATAAGAAAAGTCTTTGTGTTGGTTTTCCTTCCAGAGGACTTGGACTAAGACACATAGTGGGGAGGATACCAGGCCCAAGGATGGCTTCTCTGCCCTGAAATGGACTTATTTCCCTCTTTGTTTAGTCATCTTCACCCCCCTCCCCTATCATGCTGCCATTTGTTGAGATGTTTCATTCCCATCAAGTCCCATTCCTGGGCCTCAGGTTCCTGTTGTGTGTGCTGAGAGTGGCCTGTCACTGAACTTCTGAGGCCCTTCCAGATCCACCACACTGTGGACTGCAGGGAACGTATGAACTGTTGCCCACACACCCTCAGGATTGATGGGGATTCTGGGAGGCCCATCTGCCAGGTGACCCATACATCCGTCGATTTTTTTCCTCTCTGGAGCCACGAGGGTTTAAAGATGTCTCTGTGAGTCTTTCTGCCTCCCAGGGCATGAGATATGGGGTCTTCTTAATCTTTATTCCAAAATTTATCTGGAGCTCCATCACCTCCTGGTCCTGATCAGCCTACAAGGCCTCATCAGTGCCTGTCTGGCACTTTTCTTGGACTATTTCTCCCCTACTCAATGCCTCCCCCATCACTCATATGAAATCTTAAACAAATTTGGATGGGAAGGATGAAGTTAATTGTGAACGTTATTCTTTTCCCATCGCTTAGACCAAGCCCTTGTCTTCAGAGGCTCAAAGACATAGGCTCTTGTGACCTAAAGAAAATCTTTCTTCTAAGAACAATTGTCTCTGTCTTGAGTTCAGAATTTTGACTGGGAAAATCAGAAGGTCAGCACTGGTCAGTTCTTTGCTTTTATATTTCTGTTCTAACAACCTACCCTAAGGCAACAAGTATGCAATGCTGTAGCTGCCTGGACTGAGAACCATGATGTGGCAGATCAATTAGCAAGAGTTTTAATGTCTCATAATACTGCCTCACCACTAATGAAAGCCTGGACGTTAAGGCTAATCTTAGAGTTTTTCTTTGGTGTAACCATCACTCCCTGACTCGGTACCCTTCTTTCTTCTTTGTGCAACTCTCCTTCATATATAAAGCCATCCATGTCATCCTCATTAAACTCCTCTCAGTAGTCACTAAAGTCAATTTTTATAACATTCTTGATATCAAAATATCCTTTTCTGTAGGGGCATTGACTTGCAATTCTGTTGAACTGGTCTTAGATCTAAACTACCAGGTCAATGTTTATTGTGGGGGAAGAGAGGATTTGGTACTATTATTTAATTAAAAATTTTTTGGCTGTGCAGCATGTGGGATCTTAGTTCCCTTACCAGGGATTGAACCCACTCTCCCTGCAGTGGAAGCTCAGAGTCCTGACCACTGAACCACCAGGGAAGTCCTTGGGGAAAGAGGATTGATTAACCAGATCCTGCTGTGCCCTCAGATAAAGTATTTCCTTTAATAGATTCAGAGGCCTCCTCCCTTTTCCTTTCTCTTTATACTATTTTTAAAATTGAGATATAATAGACATACCATCAAATCAATCCATTTAAAGTATACAATTCATTGGTTTTTAGTTTACATATAGAGTTGTGTGACTATTGCTACTATCTAATTCCAGCACATTTTCATCACCATAAAAAAGGAACCCTGTACCAATTAGTAGTCATTCTCTGTTTTCAGTCCTGCCAGCTCCTGACAAACACTAATGTATTTTCCAGCTCTGTAGATTTGTCTATTCTGTACATTTCATATTAATGGAATAATATAATATGTTGGGCTTCCTTGGTGGCTCAGTGGTAAAGAATCTACCTGCCAATGCAGGAGATATGGGAGAGGAGGGTTTGATCCTGGGTCAGGAAAATCCCCTGGAGGAGGGTATGGCAACCCACTCCAGTATTCTTGCCTGGAGAATTCCATGGACAGAGAAGCCTGGTGAGCTACAGTCCACCAGGTTGCAAAGAGTCAGATATGACTGAGCGACTAACACTTTCACTTTTTTTTCACTATTATTAACCACAACGCTATACATTAGATCCCCAGAACTTATACATCTTACAACTGGAAGTTTATACCCTTTCACCAACATCTCTTCTGTTCCCCCATCCATTAGCGCCTAGGAACCACCACTGTACTCCCAGTTCTTATGAGTTAGCTTTTTTAGACTCCACATATAAGTGAGATCATACAGTTTTTGTCTTTTTCTGACTTATTGCACTTAGCATGATGCCCTCCAGGTTCATCTAATCACAAGGGACAAGAATTTCATTCTTTCTCATGAATGGATAATATTCCATTATTTATGAGAGGGTGTGTGTGTATGTGTGTCTGTATGTATAATCACATTTCTTTCTTTCCTTTTGACTGTGCTGGGCCTTCATTGCTGTGTGTGGGCTTTCTCTAGTTGAGGCAGATAGGGGCCACTCTCTAGTTGTGGTGCATGGGCTTCTCATTGAGGGGGCTTGTCATTTTGGAAGCATAGGATCTAGGCAGGTGAGCTGGAAGTAGTTGTGGCTCAGGGGCTTCAGAGTACAGGCTCAGTAGTTGTGGCGCAAGAGCTTATGGTGCAGTTGCTCTGTGGCATGTGGAATCTACCCAGACCAGGGATTGTCCCCATGTCCCCTGTATTGACAGGTGGATTCTTTACCACTGGACTACCAGGGAAGTCCTGTAATCACATTTTAAAAATAATTTCCAAGTGATGCTTTATGTTTTGCTGACAGTATTAGTTGTGACATGATAAAACAGACCCAATACTTTTATTCACTGAGAGGCATTAAGGATGCTTCCTGTTTTGGCTATGGTGAATAGTGCTACAATGAACATGTGACTTCAGGTGTCTCTTCCAGATACTGATTTAATTTTGTTTAAATATATACCCAGAGATGAGATTGCTGAATCATGTGGTAGTTCTATTTTTAATTTTTGAGGGGACTTCCATACTGTTTTCCATAATGGCTACACCAGTTTACATTCCCACCAATACCACACAAGGGTTTCCTTTTCTCTGCATCCTTGCCAATGTTTGTTATCTCTTGTCTTTTTGATAATAGCCTGTTTTTTTTTTAAATCAAACTATAGTTAATTTAGTTAATATAGTTAATTTAATGACAGAGGATGAGATGGTTGGATGGCATCCCCGACTCATTGGACATGAGTTTGAGCAAGCTCTTGGAGTTGGTGATGGACAAGGAAGCCTGGCATGCTTCAGCGCATGGGGTTGCAAAGAGTCAGACATTACTGAGCAACTGAACTGAACTGACAGTTAATTTATAATGTTGTATTTGTTTCAGGGGGCTTCCCTGGTGGCTCAGTGGTAAAGAATCTGCCTGCCAATGCAGGAGATGTGGGAGATGTGGGTTTGATCCCTGAGTCGGGAAGATCCCCTGAAGGGGGAAATGGCAACCCATTCTAGCATTCTTGCCTGGAGAATCCCGTGGACAGAGGAGCCTGATGGGCTACAGTAAAAAGGATCACAAACAGTCAGACATGACTTAGTGACTGAACAACAGCAATTTGTTTCATATTAACAACAGTGATTCAGTTTTTACAGATTATACTCCATTTAAACTTATTATAAAATGTTGGCTATACCCCCTGCTTCAGTCATTGCTTCAGTCCTGTACATTAACACATCCTTGTATCTTATTTATTTTATACCTAGTATTTCTAACCTCCTAATCCCCTTCCTGTAACTTGTTCCTCCCTGAAACACCCTCTCCACTAGTAACTGCAACTTTGTTCTCTGCATCTGTGAGTTTGTTTCTGTTTTATTATATTCTTTTATTTTTTAGATTCCACATTTAAATGAAATCCTATAGTATTGTCTTCCTCTGTCTAACTTACTTCACTAAGCATAGTGCCCTCTTGGTCCATCCTTGTTGCAAATGGAAAAATTTCACTCATTTTTATGACTGAGTAGTATTACACTGTGTATGTGTGTGATATATACACACATACATACATATTCGGCTTCCCTGGTGGTTCATATGGTAAGGAATCTGCCTGCAATGCAGGAGACCTGGATTCAATCCCTGGGTCAGGAAGATCCCCTGGAGAAGGGAATGGCTACCCATTCCAGTATTCTTGCTTGGAGAGTCCCATGGACAGAGGAGCCTGGTGGGCTGTAGTCCATGGGGTTGCAAAGAGTCGGATAGGACTGACCGACTAACACAGCAATGGGAATACACACACACACACACACACACATCACATCTTCTTTATCCATTCATCTATTGATGAACACTTAGATTGCTTCCACATCTTGGCTATTGTAAATAATGCTGCTATTTACATTGGGGTGCAGATATTTTTTCCAATTAGTGTTTTCATTTTCTTTGGATATATACCCAGGAGTAGAATTGCTGGATCATATGGTAGTTCTCTTTAAATTTTTGAGGAACATCCATATTGTTTTCCACAGTGGCTGCTCCAATTTATGGTCCCACCAACAGTGTGCTAGTATTGCCTTTTCTTCATGTCCTCATCAAAATTTATTCTTTGTTGTCTTTTTGATTATGGCCATTCTGACAGGTGAGAGATGATATCTCATTTTGGTGTTGATTTGCATTTCCCTGATGATTAGTGATGTTGAGCACATTTTGATGACCTGATGACAATTTGTATGTCTTCTTGAGAAAAAATCTCTCTTCAGGTCCTTTGCTCATTTTAAAAATTGAAATCTTTCTCTTTTACTTTTTTTTTTTTGCTGCTAAAAAATGAGTTTCTTTTATATTTTATGAGTTTCTTTTATATTTTAGATATCAACCCCTCATCAAATATATGGTTTGAAAATATTTTCTTCCATTCCATAGGCTTCCTTTTCATTTTGTTAATTGTTTCCTTTGCTGTAGGGAAACTTTTTCTTTTGATGTAGTCTCACCTGTTTATTTTTGCTTCTGTTGCCAGTACTTTTGATGTCATATCCTAAAAAACTTTATCAGTACTTATGTTAAGGAACGGAGGAGGCAATGGCACCCCACTCCAGTACTTTGCCTGGAAAATCCCATGGACGGAGGGGCCTGGTGGGCTGCAGTCCATGGGGTCACTAGGAGTCGGACACGACTGAGTGACTTCCCTTTCACTTTTCACTTTCATGCATTGGAGAAGGAAATGGCAACCCACTCCAGTGTTCTTGCCTGGAGAATCCCAGGGACGGGAGAGCCTGGTGGGCTGCCGTCTGTGGGGTCCCACAGAGTTGGACAAGACTGAAGCGACTTAGGAGCAGCAGCAGCAGCAGCATGTTAAGGAAATTTTAGCCTTATTTCTTCTAGGAGTTCTAAAGGTTCATGTTTTAAATTTAAGTCCTTAGTTCATTTCAAGTTAATTTTTCTGAGTGTTATGAGTGTTCAGTTTTATCCTTTTGCATGTGGATATACAGTTTTCCAAACATCATTTATTTAAAAGACTATCTTTTCACTTTCAGTATTTGGAATAGCTCAACTGGAATTCTATCACCTCCACTAGCTTTGTTCGTAGTGATGCTTTCTAAGGCCCACTTGACTTCACATTCCAGGATGTTTGGCTCTAGGTCAGTGATCACACCATCGTGATTATCTGGGTCGTGAAGATCTTTTTTGTACAGTTCTTCTGTGTATTCTTGCCACCTCTTCTTAATATCTTCTGCTTCTGTTAGGTCCGTACCATTTCTGTCCTTTATTGAGCCCATCTTTGCATGAAATGTTCCTTTGGTATCTCTGATTTTCTTGAAGAGATTTCTAGTCTTTCCCATTCTGTTGTTTTCCTCTATTTCTTTGCATTGATCGCTGAAGGCTTTCTTATCTCTTCTTGCTATTCTTTGGAACTCTGCATTCAGATGTTTATATCTTTCCTTTTCTCCTTTGCTTTTCACTTCTCTTCTTTTCACAGCTATTTGTAAGGCCTCCCCAGACAGCCATTTTGCTTATTTGCATTTCTTTTCCATGGGGATGGTCTTGATCCCTGTCTCCTGTACAATGTCATAAACCTCTGTCCATAGTTCTTCCGGCACTCTATCTATCAGATCTAGGCCCTTAAATCTATTTCTCACTTCCACTGTATAATCATATGGAATTTGATTTAGGTCATACCTGAATGGTCTAGTGGTTTTCCCTACTTTCTTCAATTTAAGTCTGAATTTGGCTATAAGGAGTTCATGGTCTGAGCCACAGTCAGCTCCTGGTCTTGTTTTTGCTGACTGTATAGAGCTTCTCCATCTTTGGAAAAGGTCAGTTTTCATTCCAATCCCAAAGAAAGGCAATGCCAAAGAATGCTCAAACTACTACACAATTGCACTCATCTCACACACTAGTAAAGTAATGCTCAAAATTCTCCAAGCCAGGCTTCAGCAATATGTGAACCATGAACTTCCTGATGTTCAAGCTGGTTTTAGAAAAGGCAGAGGAACCAGAGATCAAATTGCCAACATTGGCTGGATCATGGCAAAAGGAAGAGAGTTCCAGAAAAACATCTATTTCTGCTTTATTGACTATGCCAAAGCCTTTGTGTGGATCACAATAAACTGGAAAATTTTTCAAGAGATGGGCATACCAGACCACCTGATCTGCCTCTTGAGAAACCTATATGCAGGTCAGGAAGCAACAGTTAGAACTGGACATGGAACAACAGACTGGTTCCAAATAGGAAAAGGAGAACATCAAGGCTGTATATTGTCACCGTTTATTTAACTTATATGCAGACTACATCATGAGAAACGCTGGACTGGAAGAAACAGAAGCTGGAATCAAGATTGCCGGGAGAAATATCAATAACCTCAGATATGCAGATGACACCACCCCTATGGCAGAAAGTGAAGAGGAACTAAAAAGCCTCTTGATGAAAGTGAAAGTGGAGAGTGGAAAAGTTGGCTTAAAGCTCAACATTCAGAAAATGAAGATCATGGCATCTCGTCCCATCACTTCATAGGAAATAGATGGGGAAAGAGTGAAAACAGTGTCAGACTTTATTTTTCTGGGCTCCAAAATCACTGCAGATGGTGACTGCAGCCATGAAATTAAAAGACACTTACTCCTTGGAAGGAAAGTTATGACCAACCTCGATAGCATATTCAAAAGCAGAGACATTACTTTGCCAACAAAGGTTCGTCTAGTCAAGGCTATGGTTTTTCCTGTGGTCATGTATGGATGTGAGAGTTGGACTGTCAAGAAGGCTGAGTGCCGAAGAATTGATGCTTTTGAACTGTGGTGTTGGAGAAGACTCTTGAGAGTCCCTTGGACTGCAAGGAGATCCAGCCAGTCCATTCTGAAGGAGATCAGCCCTGGGATTTCTTTGGAAGGAATGATGCTAAAGCTGAAACTCCAGTACTTTGGCCACCTCATGCAAAGAGTTGACTCATTGGAAAAGACTCTGATCCTGGGAGGGATTGGGGGCAGGAGGAGAAGGGGATGACAGAGGATGAGATGGCTGGATGGCATCACTGACTCGATGGATGTGAGTCTCAGTGAACTCCGGGAGTTGGTGATGGACAGGGAGGCCTGGCGTGCTGCGATTCATGGGGTCGCAAAGAGTCGGACACGACTGAACGACTGATCTGATCTGATCTTTTCACTTAATGTATTCATGGCACGCTTTTTAAAGATTAGTTTACCATATATGCATGGGTTTATTTCTTGACTGTCTAGTCTACTCCATTGATCTATGTGTTTGTCTTTATGACAGGACTATAATGTTTGATTTCTATATCTTTGAAATATAGTTTGAAATGATGAATTGTGTTACTTCCAGCTTTGTTCTTCTTAAGAGTGCTTTGGGTATTTAGCTTCTTTTGTGGCTCCATATGAATTTTACAATTGTTTTTTCTATTTATGTGAAAAATTCCATTGGAGTTTTGGTAAGGATTGCATTGAATCCATAGATTGTTTTGGGCAGTATGGGCATTTTAGTAACTTTAATCCTTCCAATCCATGAACACAGGATATCTTTCCATTTATTTGGGTTTTCTTCAACTTCTTTCATTAACATTTTATAATTTTCAGCATCCAGATATTTTACCTCCTTAGTTTAATTTATTGCAAAGTATTTTGTTGTTTTTGAGGTGATTATGAATGAGATTTTTTCTTTTTCTTTTTAATGGGGTTAATTTGTTTTTCAGATGTGTTAGTGTATAGAAGTACAAATGACTTTTCTATATTAATTTTATAACTTGCAACTTTACTGAATTTGTTTATTAGTCCTAAAGATTTACTGTTTGGACTTCTGTATATATAAGGTCATGTTATCTGCAAAGAGACATAAGTTTACTTCTTCTTTTCCAATTTGAATGCTTTAGTTTTCTTGCTTAATTATCCTGGCTAGGACTTCTAGTACTATGTTGAATAAGAGTGGTGATAGTGCACACTATTTTCTTGTTCCTGATCTTAGAGGAAAAGTTTTCAGTACTGTACTATTAAGTGTGATGTTAGCTGTGAATTTGTCATATATGGCATTTATTATGTTGAGGTACATTCCTTCTATATCCAATTTATTAAGAGTTTTTGTCATGAAAGAATGTTGAATTGTGTTAGATGTTTTATCTGCATCCATTGAAACGATCTGTTGATTTTTATTCTTTATTCTGTCAGTGTAGTGTATTACATTTACTTGATCATAGTATGTGATCCTTTTAATGTGCTGTTAAATTCATTTTGTTCTTGTCTGGATAGTTGCTAATCAGTAATTCTGTGAGGGTAACTACAGGTGGGGAGCTCCTGTTCCACTATTTTGTTCACTCCTCCCTTCATTCCTTTTTATGGTTAAATAATATTCCATCATATGGCTAGATCACATTTGATTTATCCATTCACCAGCTAGATAATTGCTTTTTTCTACCTTTTGGCAATTGTCAATTCATAGTGCCACTATGAGTATTTGTGTGCAAGTGTTTTAGTATCTGTTTTCAATTCTTTTGGATATATACTTAGGAGTGGAATTGCTAGGTCATATGGTAACTCTATAGTGAGAAATTGAGAGCTGAGATTTTGAGAACTTGCCCATCTGTTTTGCAAAGAGGTTGCACAATTTTACATTCCCACCAACAATGTGCAAGGCTCCAATTTCTCTAGATCCACATCAGCACTTGTTTTTATCTCGTCATGTTTTTCATAACCTGCCCCTGGTTATTTGAAACCATAAGACTTTGCTTTTAATAAATAGAGACTCATCTTGTCACTTACTGCATGCATCAAGGTCTTTATGAGATTCAGAAGCATATGGATAACACTTTATAAGAGTTCCTGGTTATTAGTGGGGGTTTTCTACTACTCTAAGGCAAAAGGAAGTTTTCTCAAAGTGTTGACTCATGTAGGAAATGTACCTGTATGTTGATTATCTCCAAACATATTCTGCTGAGGAGTCATCTTCACCCTTTCATGTTCAGCCGTTTGAATCAATGCAGCTGAAATCTTGGATAAAAATAGAAAATTAACATAGTCCTAAAGGAAGAGGAACCAGAGATCAAATTGCCAACATCCGCTGGATCATCAAAAAAGCAAGAGAGTTCCAGAAAACATCTATTTCTGCTTCATTGACTATGCCAAAGCCTTTGAATGTGTGGATCACAATAAACTGTGGAAAGTTCTGACAGAGATGGGCATACCAGACCACCTGACCTGCCTCTTGAGAAACCTATATGCAGGTCAGGAAGCAACAGTTAGAACTAGACATGGAACAACAGACTGGTTCCAAATAGGAAAAGGATTACGTCAAGGCTGTATATTGTCACCCTGCTTATTTAACTTATATGCAGAGTACATCATGAGAAACGCTGGGCTAGAAGAAGCACAAGCTGGAATCAAGATTGCCGGGAAAAATATCAATAACCTCAGATATGCAGATGACACCACCCTTATGGCAGAAAGTGAAGAGGAACTAAAAAGCCTCTTGATGAAAGTGAAAGAGGAGAGTGAAAAGTTGGCTTAAAGCTCAACATTCAGAAAACTAAGATCATGGCATCTGGTCCCATCACTTCATAGGAAATAAATGGGGAAACAGTGGAAACAGTGTCAGACTTTATTTTTCTGGGCTCCAAAATCACTGCAGATGGTGACTGCAGCCATGAAATTAAAAGACACTTACTCCTTGGAAGGAAAGTTATGACCAACCTAGATAGCATATTCAAAAGCAGAGACATTACTTTGCCAACAAAGGTCCATCTAGTCAAGGCTATGGTTTTTCCTGTGGTCATGTATGGATGTGAGAGTTGGACTGTGAAGAAAGCTGAGCACTGGAGAATTGATGCTTTTGAAGTGTGGTGTTGGAGAAGACTCTTGAGTCCCTTGGACTGCAAGGAGATCCAACCAGTCCATTCTAAAGGAGATCAGCTCTGGGTGTTCTTTGGAAGAAATGATGCTAAAGCTGAAACTCCATTACTTTGGCCACCTCATGTGAAGAGTTGACGCATTGGAAAAGACTCTGATGCTGGGAGGGATTGGGGGCAGGAGGAAAAGGGGACGACAGAGGATGAGATGGCTGGATGGCATCACCAACTCGATGGAGGTGAGTTTGAGTGAACTCCAGGAGTTGGTGATGGACAGGGAGGCCTGGCATGCTGCAGTTCATGGGGTCCCAAAGATTCCAACACAACTGAGTGACTTAACTGACTTGAACAGTTGCATGCCAGCTCTTTATTGTGCTTTAAACAAGGACAAAACATCATGTGCAGAAACAAACAAAAAATAGGCATTGTTTCTAAAGATGGAATCCAACCTCCAAAACTAGAAATTATTACTCTATTTATAAACCTATGAGGAAATATAATTGCTAATTTTGAAAAATTGAAACCTGAATTGTCAGGTAATATATGTTTTAGATAAGCATTTAAGTTAAGATTTCTAAAACATGTTCAAATGCTGAATCTCAAAATAGTTTCTTATTATGTGTAATGTGCAGTGTTTAGGGTATAAAAATGCATGAAATTAAAGCTTTATATAACAGTGATTTAAATTTCTCCATTTTCCAATTTAATGAGGGTATTTTGGAAATACTAATCATGTCTCTCAACCCAACCTCCAAATCATGTGTCCAGTAGCCATTATACCATTGTAGTACCTGCAGAAGATGGGGGTCATCTATCCTGCCATTCTATTACCTAGTCATTAAACCACCTAGGAAAGAAAAGTGTTAACAAGGTAGGGGAAGTAGAAAACCCACACTGTAGTAGTCAGTTAGTGTGCCTCTTGCTGCTCAGCATCTAGATCCTTTTCCTATGTTTGGGCAGTGCCTCCTGTCTGAGCTTTCTTCGCAGCAGAGAAGCTGAGAATGCCTGTTACAGTACTTGCTTCCTCAGTGTTCTTTGAAGCCAGGGCTACCCCACTCACATTGTGCCAGACTTTAAGTGGCAGATTAATGATACAAGACAGGGATTGTGCAAAATCCATTCTGGCAAGCGTAGTATTGATGTAGTGACAGCCACATCCATTGTTCAGCATCAGTGATGTGTAGATCCAGCAGCCTGGTAGTAGTGTCTCCCAGAACCCACTTCCATGGTGTGCTCTTAGCCACGATGCCTCTATGCTTTGCTCTTCATTCCTTCCAGAATCTGTGAGCTACTCATTATTCAGAAATAAATTAATTTTCTGTTCAAATTAAGCAAAACTGTTTTCTACTGCTTGGAATTAAGACCCCTAATAGATGTACTTGTCCCTCCTACTCCCCAGTGAATTCAGGAAAAAAGAAGCGATTGGAGACATGGAAATCAGGTGGTACTTTACTTATGTTTTGAATTCACATCTCCAGCCTGGAGTTGAGAGGAAAGCCTAAATGAGAAAACCATTTGCTCTGTTTTCGAAATCTGGGAGATTTTGCAAGGTACTCCCGTGGCCACAGAACAGCCACATCAGAATAAAACAAGCAACACAGCATGGCCAAGCAGAAAGAAAGCCTAAGTTTTGCTCCTCAGAGTTTTCTGGTCTTCCACATGCTAGAGGTCCCCACTTGTCCAGAGGAGGAATATGGAATATGACATAGTGCTTGATGAGGAACTTACGAAGGGACTCACAAGGGGACAAAATGATCTTGTAGTTGAGGACAACAGGGCAGACTAACTTGGTCAGGTATCCAGTGAGAGATGCAGCCAGGTCTGAGAGTGGTAAACTATGCCACTGAAGGGAGGCCAAGTTAACAGGGAGGACCACTGGGCCATGTCTGAGCTCAGAGATAACAGGCTACTAGTTCCCAGCCACACACCAGGTGGTTGACCAATGAAAAGGACAAGGGACAATTATTACTGTCACCACAGAAGTTACTGGAGACTTGAGGATATAGTTATTATGGGACAGGATGTAAAATAATATTATTTTATTAATAGGGAATAGACATGTCTTTTATGATGCTAAAGGGATACTTAGATAAAACTTGATGATTATTTTTGTCAAATTCATTACAGTTCAGCTAAAACAGATACCTTGGTTCATTTTGGCCGCTTAAGGAGTTCACTTATCAAAATGAACTTCTTGTGCACTGAAATGGGGCTTGTACATGTTGAAATGCTTGCCCAAAGAACTTTTTCATTCTGCCTCTACACTGGACCAGAGTTTCTCAGAAATGTTTGTCATTGTTCAATATTTAAATGTTTTATTCCTGTAAATTGCTGTTTGTTCAGTATATTGAAATTTATTATATTTGAATATAGAACTGCAAGGTAAATTGCCTAACATATACATGATATTCTCATTTCCCAGTGTTCAATCCAAGAAATAAGAACTTCCCCTACTCACTTGACCAAAGGAACATAGTCTTTAGAATATAACAATAGTTCTATTGAATAGAACAAGTATTCAATTTATTTGTGACATCTAGATCCTCTGACCACAGTGAATAAACAGAGATCAAATGAACCATATCTAAGGTAACAACATTGCTGTTAAAGCATTTTGATTCATTTGACATATCTATTCAGAATGCTAACCCATGTATATTGCCTGGTTTTATTGAGCTATCACCCATTTCTTTGGGTATTTAGAGAAATGACTAATTCTTATAGTTTAAAAGAGTGAATTTAAAGACAGACACCAAGGAATTTGCCTAAGTTAGAACTTATTAATAACTTGGTTATATGCTCTGGGTGAACTTGTATTTTTTGGTGATAATATCCATCATCACTTTAATTTTGTGCCTATAGCACCAGGTAGTTCATATATGTAATTAATGAGGCTGTTACCATGCCAACAGTTCTGAAATAACAATTTACTACCAAGGGCCTAATATAAGTTATTTGGTTCAGTTGGTTATATATTTGAAAGCCCTTTTGCTGTACTGTCATCTATTTGAACACTTTAAATTAAATTCTGTATTTTCCCAGAGGACCAAAATGTATTAAAGTGTGTATGAATGTGTGATATATATTCTTTCAATTCTCACTTCTCATTGACCAGCAACAATGATATTTATTCTGCTTGATATAAAGAGAGCTCTTGTATAGTGATAAAAATTAGATTTTCAGATTTACATTTTAAGAACTTACTACTGTCAAGAAAAACAGAAATAATGAAGCTGACTGGATTCTCCTACACACACAAATGTGAACTTGCCATTTGTAAGATGAAAGTATATGAAAGAATGATGTACTATTAAAGATTGAACTGTTATCATGTCATGATTAAAATTTTGTTATAAATTATACAAAAACAATCTAGAATTAGCATGAACTCAATTTTTGAAGTATGATCAGTTTAAATGCCATACATAGGTCATTAAAGAGTCTTCTCTTTATATCTCTGTTATAATTATGAACATAATTGAAAATTCATAATACTTTAAGTTCCATTTTACAATAGTTAAATTTACATAGTAAATATATCACTATTTTCACTTTGCATATAAATAATGACTCAGATATTATTATTCAACAGGCATTGTGCTAAGTAATGCAAATATGAATTTATATATATTTAGAGTACATGTCTCAACAGATAACTAAATCCTATTGCGGCAAAGCTAATTCATATGCTACCCTAGGTTATCATTGTTTGTAAGACAGACACAAGACATTTTAAAAATATTTGTAAAAAAACCTAGACTAGGGTGAATATAATGAATTCAGTCATCGTTTGGTGTAATTGTGCTGTGCTTAGTTGCTCAGTCATGTCTGACTCTTTGCGACCCCATGGCTCCTCTGTCCATGGGGATTCTCCAGGCAAGAATACTGGAGTGAGTTGCCATGCCCTCCTCCAGGGGATCTTCCCAACTCAGAGACTGAACCCAGGTCTCCCGCATTGCAGATAGATTCTTTACCGTCTGAGCCACCAGGGAAGCCCTGTGTAATTGTGTTCCCCCCAAATTCATATGTTGAAGTTCTGACTCGCAGTACCTCAGAATATGACTGTATTTGGACACAGACCTTCAAGAGGTAACTATGTTAAAAATGAAGTCACTAGGATGAACCCTAATCCAATATGGCTTCTAAGAAGAGGAATTTAGGACACAAGGCCGCACAGAGGGAAGACCACATGTAGATACAGAGATCAGAGGGCCATCTGCAAGCCAAGGAGAGAGTCCTCAGAAGACAGCAACCCTGCTGACATGTTGACCTCAGACTTCTAGCCTCCAGAATTGTAAGAAAATGTTTGTTGTTTAATCCACCCTGTCTGTTGTACTTTATTATGGTGGCCCTACCAAACTAACACAATAATACATAGAGAGAGTTGTCATTTATTTATATTCAATTGCATGGAATTCCAGTTCTGGTTGTGTATATGGCCTTGCACTGCTAAATCTGGTTCAAGAAGCAAGACAGCTTGGTGTTCGCAATCATTCTTAAATGGAATGTCATAGATTGTGTATGTTATTTTGCTATTGTGGAGTAATTCTGGAGTATAAAAGGGCCGTGGCAAGGAATAATCCAGTTGTTTTCTCTACTCTGGTAGTCCACTTGTGAGGAGAGTGTCATCAAGTTTTGCCTTAAGTGGACTGGGGGTTGGGGGAGAGGCTGTGTTAAGATAGGCCACATACATGCTTGTTCTGTATGGCCTCTTTGCTTCCATAAAATTCCATATTGTGAGCCAAATAAAGCAGGAATTAATAGCTCTCTCTTTGTCATATGCACACACACATATGTGTGTGTGTGTCTTTGTTTTGATGTTTTCCAACCTAAATTCTATACCAGCCAAAGCATCAATTGAATGATTTGGTGATAGAAATATAAACATTTCATAAATTCTAGATCTTGAAAACTTTTACCTGTGGCATACCTTTTCTTAAAAAAATTTGAAGGTGGTTATCCATCCAATGACAGAGAAAATCAAGAGTAAAACATGGGCTGGAGAAAACAGGGGACGCTAGAAGGGGGTGAAGAGAATTCCAGGCAGATGGTATGCAGGGCTCCAGGGTGACTGCTGTGCCCCTGATGTAATTGCTCCCAACTGTATCAGTTTGACTCAAGATCTGCTGCCACCCTTGTACCCTCTTTTTTTTCACCTGAGGACAGAGTGCCCAGGTGAGCCTCACCCAGGTTTTGGTGTGTTCTTGGATTTACCCTTTGTTGATGAATATTCTGTTCTGCTGTCCAGGGCCTTCTGCCTGGGTCAGCCAATGACACCATTTCATCCCACAGAGGTGTTCTGTTCTCTCTCCAGATATTACCTAAAAGCAAAAGCTACAGAGCAACCTGCTTCCCCAGGTATATTCCTGTCAGACCTCCAACATCAGACCACAGTCCCAAGTGTGCTGAGCTTTTGGTTTCCCAGGTTTCACTCATAAGCTTGTTCATTATTATCCCAGAAAGGACTCTTGTTGACTCAGTGAAGTCAGAGTTATATTGCCTCCAGCTTACCTTCTCTTGCATTTCTTCATCTAATAATGTCAACATTGTCTATTTTTTAGAACTAGGTTTCTGCTTTATACTTGGCTTATCAAACAAAGCAATACATGGATAGAGGGAGGAGAATGTTTTAGGGGGAGGCTCACTTGGGTGCTTGGGTGCTCATTTTACTATTCTTATTAGTGTTTTGTTAATGTTTATTACTATTTTTTCTAAAGCTGTTATTTACTTATTTATTTGGCCCCATTGTGCAGCATGTGGAGTCTTAGGACTCCAGCCAGGTATCAAATCTATGCCCTCTGCATTGGAAGCCTGGAGTCCTAACCACTGGACTGCAGGGGAATTCCCAGGATTCCTTACTATTCTTTAAACTAGGGGTTTGCATACTTTGCCTGTATAAGGCCAGAGAGTAAAGTGAATAATTTCAACTCTGTGGATCATACATTTTCTGTTAAAACTACCCAACTCTCCTGTTGGGGCACAGAATCAGCTGGAGGTAATATAGAATTGAGTGTATTATGTTCCAATAAAAATTCATCTACAAAAACAGCAGTGGACTAGATTTGGCTAATTAGCTGTAATTTACTGGGTCCCTCAAATTTCACATGTATGTTTTATATACTCTTATAAAAGATATGATTCACTTAAAATATACATATAAACAAGCAAGGAACCCCCTACAAAACCCAGGGTGCCAGTATTCATTCTGTGATTACTATGGTCTTAATACATATGTCCCCTCAGAATTCATTTGTTGAAAATCCAATTTCCAACGTGATAGTATTAGGAGGTGGGGCTTTGGGACTGGATTAGGTCATGAGGGTAGAGTGCTTGAGAATGAGATTCAGTTCAGTTCAGTAGCTCAGTCATGTCCGACTCTTTGCCACCCCATGAATTGCAGCATGCCAGACCTCCCCGTCCATCACCAACTCCCGGAGTTCACTGAAACTCATGTCCATCGAGTTGGTGATGCCATCCAGCCATCTCATCCTCTGTTGTTCCCTTTTCCTCCTGCCCCTAATCCCTCCCAGCATCAGGGTCTTTTCCAATGAGTCAACTCTTTGCATGAGGTGGCCAAAGTATTAGAGTTTCAGCTTCAGCATCAGTTCTTCCAGTGAACACCCAGGACTGATCTCCTTTAGGATGGACTGGTTGGATCTTCTTGCAATCCAAGGGACTCTCAAGAGCCTTCTCCAACACCACAGTTCAAAAGCATCAATTCTTTGGCACTCAGCTTTCTTCACAGTCCAACTCGCACATCCATACATGACCACAGGAAAAACCATAGCCTTGACTAGATGGACCTTTGTTGGCAAAGTAATATCTCTGCTTTTGAATATGCTATCTAGGTTAGTCATAATTTTCCTTCCAAGGAGTAAGCATCTTTTAATTTCATGGCTGCAATCACCATCTGCAGTGATTTTGGAGCCCCCAAAATAAAATCTGACACTGTTTCCACTGTTTACCCATCTATTTCCCATAAAGTGATGGGACCAGATGCCATGATCTTAGTTTTCTGAATGTTGAGCTTTAAGCCAACTTTTTCACTCTCCTCTTTCACTTTCATCAAGAGGCTTTTCAGTTCCTCTTCACTTTCTGCCATAAGAGTGGTGTCATCTGCATATCTGAGATTATTGATATTTCTCCCGGCAATCTTGATTCCAGCTTGTGCTTCTTCCAGCCCAGCATTTCTAATCATGTACTCTGCATGTAAGTTAAATAAGCAGAGTGACAATATACAGCCTTCACATACTCCTTTTCCTATTTGGAACCAGTCTGTTGTTCCATGTCCAGTTCTAACTGTTGCTTCCTGACCTGCATATAGGTTTCTCAAGAGGCAGGTCAGGTGGTCTGGTATGCCCATCTCTTTCAGAATTTTCCGCAATTTATTGTGATCCACACAGTCAAAGGCTTTGGCACAGTCAATAAAGCAGAAATACATGTTTTTCTGGAACGCTCTTCCTTTTTCCATGATCCAGCCAATTTTGGCAATTTGATCTCTGGTTCCTTGTCCTTTTCTAAAACCAGCTTGAACATCTGGAAGTTCATGGTTCATGTATTGCTGAATCCTGGCTTGGAGAATTTTGAGCATTACTTTACTAGCATGTGAGATGAGTGCAATTGTGTGTAGTTTGAGCATTCTTTGGCATTGCCTTTCTTTGGGATTGGAATGAAAACTGACCTTTTCCAGTCCTGTGGCCACTGCTGAGTTCTCCAAATTTTCTGGCATATTGAGTGCAGCACTTTCACAGCATCATCTTTCAGGATTTGGAATAGCTCAACTGGAATTCCATCACCTCCACTAGCTTTGTTCATAGTGATGCTTTCTAAGGCCCACTTGACTTCACATTCCAGGATGTCTGGCTCTAGGTCAGTGATCACACCATCGTGATTATCTGGGTCATGAAGCTCTTTTTTGTACAGTTCTTCTGTGCATTCTTGTCACCTCTTCTTAATATCTTCTTCTTCTGTTAGGTTGATTAGTGCCCTTAAAAGAAGCCCCAGAGAGCTACCCTGCACCTTCTGTCATGTGAGGATCCAAGGAGAAGTCTGTGACCTGGAAAAGGTCCACCACTAGACTCCGCTGGCATACTGATCTCAGTCTTCCAGCCTCCAGACTGTGCGAAATACATTTCTGTTGTTTATAAGCCACCAATCTATGGTACAGTCATCCCTTTGTACCAAAATTAAGCCTGTTATATAATATGGTATATTATTTGCATATGACCTATGCACATCCTCCTGTACACTTTAAATCATCTCTAGATTCCTTATAACACCTAATACAATGTAAATGCTATGTAAATAGTTGCTAGTGTGAGGCATATTCAAGTTTTACTTTTTGGAACTTTATGAATTGTTATAAAAGTTTCGATTCAATGTTGGCTGAATCTGCAGATGTAGAACTTGATGATATAGGAGGATCAGCTCTGTATTTTGTTGTAGCAGCCTAGATGGAATAATGCAATAGTAAATTATAAAATGCTTCTTAAGCAGCTCTTTTTTATTTCTGTGTGTTTCCTTTCCTTCTTTTATATTTTCATCTGGTCTGTTATCATATTATCTGTTTATTATGATTTCTGGGATATACTCCTATAGTAGGATGGAAACTGGATTGGGAATTAGGAAAACCAGGTTTTACTCCACATCTCTACCACTGCCCAGTAGTTAAATAAGTGAAAATGCCTTCCCTCCTTCAGGTCTCAGTTTCCTCCAGTGTGGAATGAAAGATTGGACCAAGTGATTTCAGAGGCCATTTACAACTCAAATAGTCTGTTGAATTTTTAAGTTTCAATTCAGTTTTAGTCATTGATTCTTGTACTTCCTTTCACACCCCCCCTCCAGCCACACCCCGGAAAAAAAGAGTAGTTCAAATCATGCATGAACATTCTCTTGGGTTATTTCCAGCTCAGTGTTCTAGGTTACAGGATTCATATACTAATTAGTGTTTTAGATCTCAATATTCTTCAATTGTAAGGAATACAGTTTCTTCAAAACTCTACAGGTGAACTCCCAAGAGTGGAGACTTCACAATTGTACTGCCTTCAGAGAAGAATTACTCAATCTATCTTAAAGTCTCTCATAATATCCTAATAGTGTTGGTTGCTTTATAATTTAAAGCCTTCTCAAGTAATGTATTGTAGAAATGCAAATTTTTAGGTGTTTGTAATTCCCACAGTGCTGATACTTTTCATGTAAGTTGTCAACTGCAGTATGAAATTTTATTTCTGTATGTTTAGATTTATAGATAAGTTTTATAAATGAGAAGAGAAAGTCTATAGTTTATTGGTAGAGAGTTGGGCCAAAAGGAAAGTGTGAAATGGAATATTCAGTTCAGTTCAGTCGCTCAGTTGTGTCCGACTCTTTGTGACCCCATGAATCGCAGCATGCCAGGCCTCCCTGTCCATCATCATCTCCCGGAGTTCACTCAAACTCACGTTCATCGAGTCAGTGATGCCATCCAGCCATCTCATCCTCTGTTGTCCCCTTTTCCTCTTGCCCCCAATCCCTCCCAGGATCAGAGTCTTTTCCAATGAGTCAACTCTTCGCATGAAGTAGCCAAAGTACTGGAGTTTCAGCTTTAGCATCATTCATTACTCAGCTATAAAAAGGAACACATTTGAGTCAGTTCTAATGAGGTAGATGAAACTGGAGCCTATTATACAGAGTGAAGTAAATCAGAAAGAGAAAGACAAATACTGTATATTAACACATATATATGGAATTTAGAAAGACAGTAATGATGATCCTACATGCAAGGCAGCTAAGGAGACACAGATGTTAAAAAATAGACTTTTGGACTCAGTGGGAGAAGGTGAGTATGGGATGATTTGAGAGAATAGCACTGAAACATGTATATTACCATATGTAAAATAGATGACCAGTGGAAGTTCGATGCATGAAACAGGGCAACCAAAGCCAGTGCTCTGGAACAACCCAGAGGGATAGGGTGGGGAAGGAGGTTGGAGGGGGTTCAGGATGGGGGGGACACATGTATACCCATGGCCAATTCATGTTCAGTTCAGTCACTCAGTCGTGTCTGACTCTGCGACCCATGGACTGCAGCCTGCCAGGCTTCCCTGTCCATCACCAACTCCTGGAGCTTGCTCAAACTCATGTCCATCGAGTCGGTGATGCCATCCAACCATCTCATCCTCTGTCGTCCCCTTCTCCTCCTGCCTTCAATCTTTCCCAGCATCAGGGTCTTTTCAAATGAGTCAGTTCTTCATATCAGGTGGCTAAAACATTGGTGTTTCAGCTTCAGCATCAGTTCTTCCAATGAAGTTCAGGACTGATATCCTTTAGGATGGACTGGTTGGATCTCCTTGTAGTCCAAGGGACTTTCAAGAGTCTTCTCCAACACCACAGTTCAAAAGCATCAATTCTACAGTGCTCAGCTTGCTTTATAGTCCAACTCTCACATCCATACATGACTACTGGAAAAACCATAGCCTTGACGAGACAGACCTTTGTTGGCAAAGTAAAGTCTCTGCTTTGCAATATCCTGTCTAGGTTGGTCATAGCTTTTCTTCTAAGGAGCAAGCATCTTTTAATTTCATGGCTGGAATCACCATCTGCAGTGATTTTGGAGCCCCCCAAAATAAAGTCTGTCACTGTTTCCATTTCTTCCCCCATATATTTGCCATGAAGTAATGGGACCAGATGCCATGATCTTAGTTTTCTGAATGTTGAGTTTTAAGCCAACTTTTTCACTCTCCTCTTTCACTTTCATCAGGAGGTTCTTTAGTTCTTCTTTGCTTTGGTATAAGGGTGGTGTCATCTGCATATCTGAGATTACTGATATTTTTTCCAGGAGTCTTGATTCCAGCTTTTGCTTCATCCAGCTGGGCATTTTGCATGATGTACTCTGCATATAAGTTAAACAAGCAGGGTGACAGTATACAGCCTTGACATACTCCTTTCCTGATTTGGAACCAGCCTGTTGTTCCATGTCCAGTTATAACTGTTGCTTCCTGACCTGGATACAGATTTCTCAGGATGCAGGCCAAGTGGAGTGGTATTCCCATCTCTTGAAGAATTTTCCACAGTTTGTTGTGATCCACACAGTCAAAGGCGTTGGCATAGTCAGTAAAGTAGAAGTAGATGTTTTTCTGGAACTCTCCTGTTTTTTCAGTGATTCAGTGGATGTTGCCAATTTGATCTCTGGTTCCTCTGCCTTTTCAAAATCCAGCTTGAACATCTGGAAGTTCATGGTTCACATACTGTTGAAGCCTGTCTTGGAGAATTTTGCACATTACATTCATGTTGCTGTATGGCAGAAACCATCACAATATTGTGAAGTTATTATCCTCCAATTAAAATAAATTAATTAATTTAAAAAAATTTTAAAGAAAGCAAATACAAAAGGTAAGTGTGAGTGGTTCTTGATGATGATTCGTCTCTCAAGATGGGGATGTTCTGACCAGACTACCCAGGTAGTAATCTGGAGGCAGCACATTTAAAATAAAGCATTCCGAGGTAAGAAGCAGCAGCTGCGCTAGGCTGGAGCAGCCGTGAAGAGAGACCCCACGTCCAAGGTAAGAGAAACCCAAGTAAAATGGTAGGCACTGAGAGAGGGGATCAGAGGGCAGACAGACTGAAACTACAATCACATACAACTAACCAATCTGATCACATGGAGCATGGCCTTGTCTAACTCAATGAAACTAAGCCATGCCGTGGGGGGCCACCCAAGATGGCCAGGTCATGGTGCAGAGGTCTGACAGAATGTGGTCAACTGGAGAAAGGAATGGCAAACCACTTCAGTATTCTTGCCTTGAGAACCCAATGAACAGTATGAAAAGGCAAAAAGATAGGAAACTGAAAGATGAACTCCCCAGGTTGGTAGGTGCCCAATATGCTACTGGAGATCAGTGGAGAAATAACTCCAGAAAGAATGAAGGGATGGAGCCAAAGCAAAAACAACACCCAGTTGTGAATGGGACTGGTGATGGAAGCAGGGTTCGATGCAGTAAAGAGCAATATTGCATAGGAACCTGGGATGTTAGATCCATGAATCAAGGCAAACTGGAAGTGGTCAAACAGGGATGACAAGAGTGAACATCGACATTCTAGGAATCAGTGAAATAAGATGGACTGGAATGGGTGAATTTAACTCAGATGACCATTATATCTACTACTGTGGGCAGGAATCCCTTAGAAGAAATGGAGTACCCATCATAGTAAACAAAAGAGTCTGAAATGCCATACTTGGATGCAATCTCAAAAATGACAGAATGATCTCTGTTTGTTTCCAAGGCAAACCATTCAATATCACGATAATCCAAGTCTATGTCCTGATCAGTAGCACTGAAGAAGCTGAAGTTGAACAGTTCTATGAAGACCTACAAGATCTTCTAGAAGTAACACCCCAAAAAATGTCCTTTTCATTATATGGGACCGAAATACAAAAGTAGGAAGTCAAGAAACACCTAGAGAAACAGGCAAATTTGGCCTTGGAGTACAGAATGAAGCAGGGTAAAGGCTAATAGAGTTCTGCCAAGAGAATGCACTGGTTATAGCAAACACCCTCTTCCAACAACACAAGAGAAGACTCTACACATGGACATCACCAGATGGTCAACACTGAAATCAGATTATATTCTTTGCAGCCAAAGATGGAGAAGCTCTATACACTCAGCAAAAACAAGACTGGGAGGTGACTGTGGCTCAGATCATGAACTTATCATTGCCAAAATCAGAGTGAAATTGAAGAAAGTCGAGAAAACCACTAGACCATTCAGGTGTGACCTAAATCAAATCCCTTATGACTATACAGTGGAAGTGAGAAATAGATTCAGGTGATTAGATCTGATAGACAAAGTGCCTGATGAACTATGGATAGATGTTTATGACATTGTACAGGAGACAAGAATCAAGACCATCCCCATGGAAAAGAAACGCAAAAAACAAAATGGCTGTCTGAGGAGGCCTTACAAATAGCTGTGAAAAGAAGAGAAGTGAAAAGCAAAGGAGAAAAGGAAAGATATACCCATTTGAATGCAGAGTTCCAAAGAATATCAAGGAGAGACAAGAAAGCCTTCCTCAGCGATCAATGCAAAGAAATAGAGGAAAACAACAGAATGGGAAAGACTAGAGATCTCTTCAAGAAAATTAAAGATACCAAGGGAACATGTCATGCAAAGATGGGCACAATAAAGGATAGAAATGGTAGAGACTTAACAGAAGTAGAAGATATTAAGAAGAGGTGGCAAGAATACACAGAAGAACTGTACGAAAAAGATCTTCATGACCCAGATAATCACGATGGTGTGATCACTGACCTAGAGCCAGACATCCTAGAATGTGAAGTCAAGTGGGCCTTAGGAAGCATCACTATGAACAAAGTTAGTGGAGGTGATGGAATTCCAGTTGAGGTATTTCAAATCCTAAAAGATGATGCTATGAATGTGCTGCACTCAATATGCCAGCATATTTGGAAAACTCAGCAGTGGCCACAGGACTGGAAAACGTCAGTTTTCATTCCAATCCCAAAGAAAGGCAATGCCAAAGAATGCTCAAGCTACCACACAATTGTACTCATCTCACACACTAGTAAAGTAACGCTTAAAATTCTCCAAGCCGGGCTTCAGCCATACATGAACCATGAACTTCCAGATGTTCAAGCTGGTTTTGGAAAAAGCAGAGGAACCAGAGATCAAATTGCCAACATGCCCTGGATCATCAAAAAAGCAAGAGAGTTCCAGAAAAAGATCTATTTCTGCTTTGTTGACTATGCCAAAGCCTTTGACTGTGTGGATCACAATAAATTGTGGAAAATTCTGAAAGAGATGAGCATACCAGACCACCTGACCTGCCTCTTGAGAAACCTGTATGCAGGTCAGGAAGCAACAGTTAGAACTGGACATGAAACAACAGACTGGTTCCAAATAGGAAAAGGATTACGTTAAGGCTGTATATTGTCACCCTGCTTGTTTAGCTTATATGCAGAGTACATCATGAGAAACGCTGGGCTGGAAGAAGCACAAGCTGGAATCAAGATTGCCAGGAGAAATATCAATAACCTCAGATATGCAGATGACACCACCATTATGGCAGAAAGTGAAGAAGAACTAAAAAGCCTCTTGATGAAAGTGAAAGAGGAGAGTGAAAAAGTTGTCCTAAAGCTCAACATTCAGAAAAGTAAGATCATGGTATCTGATCCCATCACTTCATGGCAAATATATGGGGGAACAGTGGAAGCAGTGGCTGACTTTATCTTTTTGGGCTCCAAAATCACTGCAGATGGTGACTGTAGCCATGAACTTAAAAGACACTTACTCCTTGGAAGGAAAGCTATGACCAACCTAGACAGGATATTGAAAACAGAGACATTACTTTTCAACAAAGGTCCTTCTAGTCAAGGCTACGGTTTTTCCAATAGTCATGTATGGATGTGAGAGTTGGACTATAAAGAAGCCTGAGCACCAAAGAATTAATGCTTTTGAACTGTGTTGTTGGCAAAGACTCTTGAGAGTCCCTTGGACTGCAAGGAGATCCAACCAGTCCATCCTAAAGGTGATCAGTCCTGGGTGTTCATTGGCAGGATTGATGTTGAAGCTGAAACTCCAGTACTTTGGCCACCTGATGTGAAGAGCTGATTCATTTGAAAAGACATTGATGCTGGAAAGATTGAGGGCACGAGGAGAAGGGGACGACATAAGGTGAGATGGTTGGATGGCATCACTGACTCGATGGACGTGAGTTTGAGTGAACTCCGGGAGTTGTTGATCAGCAGAGAGGCCTGGCGTACTGCAATTCATGGGGCCACAAAGAGTTGGATACGACTGAGTGACTGAACTGAACTGAATACTGTAAGTCAGACTGGGCTAGACACTGACTGTCAGTTACTCTTTAAAATAGAATGAAAATGGTGTTTTTATTTTTCTTGCTTTATAGGTGATTTTAGTGGGCCTAGATAGGTTATAAGCCTCATCAATGTTATCCTACAAATAGGGTGACAGTGAAATAAAGGCTTTTTGCTCCAAGCTCCGTATTTTTCCCACTAGATCAAACTGCTGTATAAAAAGCCCTACTGATTGGATACAATTAAAAAGCAAGTCTTTAGTCTGGCTGTTCACCCATTCTCAGAGCTAAGGAGGACCTCAAATACTGACCAGTTCAACCTCCCTATTCCTGAGCCTGTCTCAGTAATGAGACTTGAGACTTAAGATGCTCAGGACAAGGTAGCTAATTTGCTTTCTTTTCTTCCTTTGGAATAACTTAATTTCCTTGGGATTTGGTTTTCTTATTCCTATAACAGCTTTAACAAAATCACCCCTATTGCATGGGTACTATGCTTATCTAGTCTTTTCTTTCTTTTGACCACTGGCCCTACCTAAACTAGGCCATACCCCTACTCATTTGTTTGTTGATTGATTCATTCACTCAATATTTATTAAGTGTTTACATCAGGCGTTGTACTTGGATCAAGCAATTCAGCTGTGAATGAGGCCGACACACTCTAGCCCTTACAGCCTTATGGACTATAGGGGAAGACAGGCATGAATCAGCAATTATAATGAGATATGACAGTAGTAGATGGTGCTAAGAGACTAGTCTAGGTGGTCCAGAAAGACCAGTCCCTAGAACAGGGATATGTAAGCTAGCTGAGCACCAAAGAATGAATGGAAGTTATCAGGCATAGAAGGAGGAATGTAGGTGCAGGTTAAACATGTTGGGTATCTATGTAGAATTGTCACCGGTGACAGACAACTGCCATCTTCAGCTGTTTCCTCCCCACTTCTCCAGCTCCAACTTCAGAAAAGAACAGTATGTAAGCTTCCTTCTCAGCCTCAAAGCCTTCATAAGTCATCCAGTCCTGTCAGCTTCTGGTGTTGTACTTGGCTACAGGGGAGCAGGTGTAAGGATTAGTGACCCTGTAGAAAGAAGTACCCCCATCCGCAAGTTAATGAAGAAAAGGCTCACCCTCGGCCACATCCATTCAGGGTTCTTGGACAAGAACCAAGTGGATATAATAGGCGTGTAAAGCCACATCTGTCTTGGATGTTTAGACTTTGCTAGGAAGCAAGTTCAGTGGGAACTGTGGATAGGATGGAACAGGTGGAGTAGCAATAGAGTTGTCTACTAAATAAGGCAAGTTTTCCCCTCAAGTTTTCAATCCGTGTGAATGTGGATAGTGTGGGTGATGTGTGAATGGATCTTTTCATCTCTCTCATGTGAGCCAGTATTCATTTACCCCAACCTTCACAATTCCTCCTTGTTTTTCTTTTCTTTTCTTTTGACTCAGATTTTATCTGTGTCCCCAGGAGCAAAAGAAACTAATGATTTCTGCAAGGGTAGCCTAGTCAGCAAACAGCCTTGTTAGTGATTTTTCCAGAAGCTTAAAATTGCACTATGTGAGTTGGAGGCTGACAGTGGTTTAAAAAAAAATAAATCATTTCTGAACTCTTTGAATAGTCTTGAAAAACCCCGTTGTCTCTTGGTTCAAATGTTCCTAGGTTTCCTACATGATCTATGTGTTCTTTCCCTGCTGTTGTTCTGTCACTTGAGTACCTGTCATCTGTAGCTTAAATGGGCCTATGGTGCTTTCATTATCCACGCTGCCTGAAAGGAGACTTTTTGATTTTCTGCACCCTTTGGCTCTTTGATTAGTATCTGTACATTTATTCAGATGTTCATCAAATATTTCTTGATCAAGGTTTTGGGGAGGGATGGGGGCTCCAAGAAGAAAAAGACATGATCCCTGTGCCTAGGAGATTCAAAGGAAAAAGCATACACCAGCAGATAACTCATGAGGCAGTACAATAAACACTGTGACAGTGATGCATACAAATTGCTATGGGAGTACAGCAGAGAGATCCTGTCTCTCAGGTTACCAACAGTCCCTATAGGGGATGAGAGTGTTTGACTCATATTCATTAAATCACTACTGCTGCTGCTGCTAAGTCGCTTCAGTCGTGTCCGACTCTGTGTGACCCCATAGACGGCAGCCCACCAGGCTCCCCCGTCTCCGGGATTCTCCAGGCAAGAACACTGGAGTGGGTTGCCATTTCCTTCTCCAATGCATGAAAGTGAAAAGTGAAAGTGAAGTCGTTCAGTTGTGTCCTACTCTTCGCGACCCCATGGACTGCAGCCCACCAGGCTCCTCCATCCATGGGATTTTCCAGGCAAGAGTACTGGAGTGGGGTGCCATTGCCTTCTCCGCATTAAATCACAGTAGCTAAGAATTTTGAATACCATTGTGACTGATGGTTGTATCTCATCTAGTGAAAATCTGACCTTTGAGAACTGAAGTTGTACTTTCATGTATTCTGGGTCCCAATCTCATGGTCACAAGAATGTTACAAAACAGTGGTCTTTGACTCAAGGCTCACCAGTACAATATTTGTAACCTGTACACCCCTCACCACATTTTCCCTCTTGTTCAACAAGTGCCTAAGAGTAACCTGCATGCACACCTCTTCTGCAGTTCTGGATGCATTTATAAAAGACACGGCAATTTTAGATTTCATTTCTGCTACCTACCTTCTTCCTTTAAAAAAAAAAAAAAACTTTTTATGTTTTTTAAACTTTTGTATTGGGGTATATTTGGTTACAATGTTGTGATAGTTTCAGGTGAACAGGGAAGAGACTCAGCCATACATATACATGTATCCATTCTCCCCCAGACGCCCCTCCCATGCAGGCTGCCCCATAACACTGAGCAGAGTTCCGTGTACTATATGGTAGGACCTCATTGGTTATCCATTTTAAATATAGCAGTGTGTACATGTCCATCCCGAACTCTCTAACTATCCCTTCCCCCTGGCAACCATAAGGTCATTCTCTAAATCTGTGAGTCTCTTTCTGTTTTGCAAGTTCATTTATATCACATATACAATGAAATATTACTCAACCATTAAGAAGAATGAAATAATGTCATTTACAGCAGCACGGATGGACCTACAGATTGTCATACGGAGTGAAGGAAGTCAGACAGAGAAGGAGAAGTATCGTATGATATCCCTTATATATGGAATCTAAAAAGAAATGATGCCTTCTTCCTTTTTCGTTCATTCTGTTGTTTTTCTAGATTTATAGCTGAATAATTAGTTCATTTATATTAAATCTTTCTCTGAACTTTAAACAAAATATTTTTAGCTCTATAAATTTTCCCCCATACAGCTTTAGTTATAGACCATAGGTTTTGATATGATGTATTTTCCTTTTTGTTAAAGTTCTAGAAAATTTATAACTTCACATTCTCCCTGAAATTTAATGTTTATCAGAGTTTTCCTTCATTTTTAAGTGGTGAAGTTATGGGGTCATCTCTCAGTTGTTAATTTCTATTTTTATTGCATTGTGGTCAGGGTATATGAACTATATAATATTTAAATTAGAGGCTCTAATTACATTTTGGGCTTCCCAGGTGATGCTAGTGGTAAAGAATCTGTGGGCCAATGTAGGAGATACAAGAGACACGGGTTCAATCCCTGAGTAGAAGATCCCCTGGAGGAGGAAATGGCAACCCACTCCAGTATTCCTGCCTGGAAAATTCCATGGACTAAGGAGCCTGGTGGGCTGCAGTCCATGGGATCACAAGGAATCACACATGACTGAGCAAGCATACAGAATTACATTTTATTGTGGCCAGGTATATGATTACTTTTTATTAATGTTCCAATAATGGAAGAGAAGAGTGTGTTGATACTGTTTGTATGGTATCTATCTGTCTATCTAATCTTTGTGTATCTGTGTGCATTTATAAATGTGTGTGTGTCTCTGTATATACATATTTATATATGTATTAAACTGAGCTTTACACTTATATTATTCAAATATTCTTATAAGGATTTTTGGTATGGCCTCCTACCACTCCTATACCTCCCACGCTTTTAGGCTTTTTTCATTCTGCTATCTTCCTAGAGAGTTTTTCTTAATGTACTTGATTGCTATTCTGCTTGTTACATAATGATTTAGTCTAGTTTTATCAACTTTGCGGGTTACATATTTTACCATCACAAAATTTGTCTCTGTCCAATTTAATACTTTAGGTCTTAGAGTAACCCTCCAACTGATACATATGTTGTCACTCTTTTCATTTGCCTTTGCCTGCTATAAATTAACATATTCTTTTATTTATTTTCTTTCTAGTCTTTAAAAAATACCAAGTTTTTGGAAATAGGTAATTGGAGCAGAGTCTGGGTAGATTCTCATCCAAGCTGTCTGCTCTTTCTGGGTCAATAGCTAAATGACATTTTCCAGTACTCTTATCAAGATGGGATACCGCACTGGTCTGAACAATAAAATGTGGACAGAAGCAATGTACGTCACTTAAAAATCTTACCTTTAAGAGGTGCCCTGTGATCCTCTATGTTTCCACTCTCTCTCTCTCTTTGTTCAAGGGGTAACTAAACTTAGGGGGTCCAGAAGAGGAGTTTGAGGTCCTAGTGGAAGACAATATATAAAGATGCAGGGGGCCTGAGGCTTGTAATGAAAACTCTAAGAATATCACCCAAGAGGATTGTGACATGAGGAAATCTGGGGTTTTTTGGTCACAATATTTAATCTGTATTAATATAGAAATAAATGTGTAGTGCTCCAAATTTGAAAGGTACACAAGTGTATACAATGAAAATTAATTCATCCTTCCCTCTGGCTTCCCAGCCACCATGCTACCTTCTCTGGAGGCAGCCATAGTCAACAGTTTCTTGGGTATCTTCTGAGGGAATTCTCTGTCCATATCCTTTTACCTGTTTTGTCATTGAATTATTAGTCTTTTCCTATGGATTTAAAATTTCTATTTATTTATTAAGGGGATTACGACTTTTGGTGATGTAAGTGGTTAGTCTTTTATACATTTATTTGTCTTTATGAGTTTCTTTTTCCACATAGAGGGTTTTGATTTATATGTAGTTGAATGTGTCACTTGTTTTTAATGGAATCTCAGTTTTGTGTAGTAGCATGCACATTTTATCTGCATTTGTTTATCAACATATCATATTGAAGCAGAACTTTGCTTTCTCCTTCCCAGGTCATTTACTTGTCCACTGTCCCATTTCCATCAGCACCTTTAGAAGTCCTTTACTTTCGTATTTCTGAACATCCTCCAGTTTTCCCCAACTTCACCCTATATCACTCGGATTTTGGTGAGAGAGGTTGGAATTTTAGTTCCTGGTTCTTCATTTTTTCAATTAGAGAATGTCTCTTCTATTTCAAAACCCTAGCAGAATATTTTTATTAATTTCTAGTATCATTCTCTTCTTTCATTTAGGCATAATTATGAAAATGATATGATTCAATATTCAATACACTGAACAAACAATGTTCAGTGTTTCTTGTACTTTATTCAGGAAAATTTTGTTTTGATTTAATTTACATTTAGCTAGAATAATTCCTTGAGTGAATTTTCAGAAACTGCCTTCTCAACCCTTGCAACTCTTAAAATATCTCTTCTTTTGTCTTTCATGTAAGTGAAATGTAAGTCATTATATGATTCTTCAGTTCAGTTAAGTTGCTTAGGCGTGTCCAACTCTTTGTCATGCCAGACTTCCCTGTCCATCATCAACTCCCGGAGATTGCTCAAACTCATGTGCATCGAGTGAGTGATGCCATCCAACCATCTCATCCTCTGTCATCTCCTTCTCCTCCCGCCTTCAATCTTTCCCAGCATCAGGATCTTTTCAAATGAATCAGTTCTTCGCATCAGGTGGCCAAAGTATTGGAGTTTCAGCTTCAACATCAGTCCCGCCAATGAACACCCAGGACTGATCTCCTTTAGGATGGACTGGTTGGATCTCCTTGCTGTCCAAGGGACTCTCAAGAGTCTTCTCCAACACCACAGTTGAAAAGCATCAATTAAAGAGTGCTCAGCTTTTTTATGGTTCATTTCTCACATCCATACATGACTATTGGAAAAACCATAGCTTTGACTAGATGGACCTTTGCTGGCAAAGTAATATCTCTGCTTTTTAATACACTGTCTAGGTTGGCCATAGCTTTTCTTCCAAGGAACAAGCGTCTTTTAATTTCATGGCTGCAGTCACCATCTGCAGTGATTTTGGGGCCCAAGAAAATAAAGTCTGTCACTGTTGCCATTGTTTCCCCATCTATTTGCCATGAAGTGATGGGACCAGAATGCCATGATCTTAGTTTTTTGAATGTTGAGTTTTAAGCCAATTTTTTCACTCTCCACTTTCACTTTCATCAAGAGGCTTTTTAGTTCCTCTTCACTTCTTGCTATAAGGGTGTTTTCATCTGCATATCTGAGGTTACTGATGTTTCTCCTGGCAATCTTGATTCCAGCCTATGCTTCATCCAACCCAGATGAAGTACATTAGTACATTTCGCATGATGTACTCTGCATATGAGTTAAATAAGCAGGGTGACAATATTCAACCTCGATGTACTCCTTTTCCAATTTGGAACCAGTCTTTTGTTCCATGTCTGGTTTTAAATGTTGCTTCTTGAACTCATATAGATGTCTCAGGAGGCAGGTCAGGTGGTCTGGTATTTCCATCTCTTGAAGAATTTTCCACAGTTTGTTGTGATCCACAAAGTCGAAGGCTTTGGCATAGTCAATACAGCAGAAGTAGATGGTTTTCTGAAACTCTCTTACTTTTTCTATGATCAAGCAGATGTTGGCAATTTGATCTCTGATTCTTCTGCCTTTTCTAAATCCAGCTTGAACATCTGGAAGTTCATGGTTCACGTACTGTTGAAGCGTGGCTTGGAGAATTTTGAGCGTTACTTTGCTAGCGTGTGAGATGAGTGCAATTGTGCAGTAGTTTGAACGTTCTTTGGCATTACCTTTCTTTGGGATTGGAATGAAAACTGACCTTTTCCAGTCCTGTGGCCACTGTTGAGTTTTCCAAATTTGCTGGCATATTGAGTGCAGCCTTTTCACAGCATCATCTTTCCGGATTTGAAATAGCTCAACTGGAATTCCATCACCTCCACTAGCTTTGTTCATAGTGATGCTTCCCAAGGTCCACTTGACTTTGCATTCCAGGATGTCTGGCTGTAGGTGAGTGATCACACCATCGTGATTATCTGGGTCATGAAGATCTTTTTTCTGTATTCTTGCCACCTCTTCTTAATATATTCTGCTTCTGTTAGGTCCATACTGTTTCTGTCCTTTATTGTACCAATCTTTGCATGAAATGTTTCGTTGGTATCTCTAATTTTCTTGAAGAGATCTCTAGTCTTTCCCATTCTATTTTTTCCCTCTGTTTCTTTGTGTTGATCACTGTGGAAGGCTTTCTTATCTCTCCTTGCTATTTTTTCTGCTTTCAGATGGATATATCTCTTTAATCCTTTGCCTTTAGCTTCTCTTCTTTTCTCAGCTATTTGTAAGGCCTCCTCAGACAACCATTTTGCCTTTTTGCATTTCTTTTTCTTGGAGATGGTTTTGATCACTACCTCCTATACAGTGTCAGAAACCTCCATCCATATTTCTTCAGGCACTCTATCAGATCTAATCTTTTGAATGTATCTGTCACTTCCACTGTATAATCGTAAAGGATTTTATTTAGGTCATACCTGAATGGTCTAGTGGTTTTCCCTGTTGCTGCTGCTGCTAAGTGGTTTTCCCTACTTTCTTCAATTTAAGTCTGAATTTGGCAATAAGAATTTCATGATTTCAGCCACAATCAGCTCCTGGTATTGTTTTTGCTGACTGTGCATAGATTCTCCATTTTCAGCTGCAAAGAATATAATCAATCTTATTTCAGTATTGACCATCTGGTGATGTACATGTGTGAAGTCATTTTTTGTGTTTCTTATAAGTTGTCTCTTATGATTCCAGGTGACAGTTTTTTATCTACAGTTTTTGCAGATGTTCCTGCATTGTATTCTAGCTTCTAGTCACACATGGGTTGCTAGATGCTACTGTGTTTGTCTTCCTTTAACAAGAAAACTTTACTTTCATTAGAAGCTTTTAAGGGTGTTTTTTTTTTAAACTTGTAGTTCAGAAATTTAATCAGGATAGGTCCAGATATGTCATTATTTCATTATCTGTCCTGGGTCTCAGCAAGCTGTTTGAGTCTTAAGTTATTCTGTAGCTCAAGATAGTTGTTGCTATTATACCACTGATGATTTATTTCTCCTCTAACTATTCCTCTTTTCTTCCTGGAGATCCTAGTAATCATATTGGGTTTCCTGTATCTTTCCTCCGTGTTTTTTATATTTTATTCATTACATCCATTTCCTTGTATTTTTGCTCTGCATGATGGAATTGTTCCTTTTTTATCTTTCAGAAAACCAATTTGAATTTTAGTGGGGACTATTCCTTTTAAAATATTCCTTTATTTATTTAAACCCTTGAGAAGGAAAGGGCAACCCACTCCATTGTTCTTGGCTGGAAAATTCCATGGTCAGAGGAGCCTAGCGGGCTTCAGTCCATGGGGTCGCAAAGAGTCGGCCATGACTGAGTAACTGAGCACATTGATTTTAAAAATTCAGATATCATATCTGTCAGTTCCTGAAACTTTTTGTGCATAAGTTGAATCATATTTATACCTAATAAAACTTTTACTATTTTTTTTTCTGTTTTTTATGAATTTTCTATATGTCAGAATCATCCTATTTAGGTCATTCACCTTTAAACAACTTGGGGTCTCATTTTTAGACTATTAATGTCAAAAGCTTTCTAAGGTTATCTGATGTTACGGCTGTGATATCTTGGGTAATGCTGCATCAGCACACGACAGGAAATTGGTGAGTGTTTCTCTGCTAGGAGGCAGGTAGGCAGCAGTTTGGTAAACTGGGACTCTAATGCAAGTCTGGTGTGAAGCCCCTTTAGTATCAGGAAGGAATTGTGAGGGATTGTATTCAACTTGATGACATTGACAGGAAGAGCTGACCCCTCCCAGAGCTGCACACAGATGTTTCTCTCCTAGTTGGGAGGGAACCCACTTGGGTAAACTGAACGGCCCCTCACTCTCATCCATCAGCCTCCCAGGCAATGAGGGAGTCTTCTTTTATCCATACTGCCTTGGAGAGGCAAACCTGTTTACAAAGTCCAGGGTTCTAGGTCAACTAACTGGCCAGCAATATAACCAATGAACTTCTACAGCTGAATCTTCTTCCCAAGTGACTGTACATCAGATGTCATCATGGGTCTTATCCAGGTTCAGCATGTTGTTAGGGTTATTTTTAACTGTTCAGTTGGTCTTCAAAGAGTCATCAGGAAGAGAGAATTGAGGATGTGAATGCAGGATACCATCTTCCTAGAATATCCCTCTCCTCTGCCCCTCTCCATGAAGAGGGGGAAGGGAAGGGAGAGTGAGGTTGTAGATCTGAAGCTCTATACTTTCTCTTGAATCTGTCTACAAGCGCCACTGCCTCACGCTGTCATGATCTCAGTGCTTCTGTCATCAGGAGTGACGTAGTCCTTTGGATTTCTTCTTTGTTACAAACACATGATCCCAAGAGGCTTGACACAGTGTCCCTGAGGAACCACATGACCATGGGACTCTCAAAATCATCTCTTTCCTCTGACCCCCACTGAGCTCCCAAGAGTTACTAGTTCTAGCCTGGGCGTCACTGTCTCACATACACGTCTGTCCCTGCTTGGAAAGTTAATGGGGTTACCTTTTCTCCCTGACTTCCCAGGAGGCAGGCCTCTTACCCTGGTCAGTCAAGAGCTCCTCAGTGTGTCCTGGGGCTAGCAAGCAAGCAAATTCCTTCTGGCACATCCTTCTGGACCTCTAGATATACCTAAATTCATCATCATCACTTTGCTTCCGTCCTTCCCTTTGGGAACTGGCTACTGACCCCCTCCTCTGACCTAATAGATTTGTCATGTGTTTGAATTGAGACAATGTTTGTCAAACTGTTATGTCCAGAGGCCCCCATTTAATGGAACCACCCTGACTCTTATGGTGTGTGTATCTGTGACATCTGAGCTTGTGTCTTATATTTAAGAGATCATTAGTGTGCTTACTCTCCTCCAGGATTTGTTTCTTTTACTCAAGGCATCCTACCAGTTTTTTAATCAAACTGCAAAATGAGACATTTATTTGTGATCATGTCTAACATTATGAATGAGAATAAGGAGGGGGTGGAGGAAAAGGCATTCGACTAGTTTTAAATGCTTTGCCATCTCCTTGGTTCCACACTGCCTTTGCCTGTTTCTGAACTCTTTGCATTTCCTATATTTTGATACCAGGAAACCAGTCCCTCTCATGTATCTATCTGTATGTCACATTCAGTTAGCTAAATGCCTACTTGAATTATATGGTTTGGGACTTTTTAATGTGTCCCCATCGTGACTCCAGTTTTATTGTACTTTTTTTAAGAGCACAGACCTCATTTACTTTGTCCTTTACACCTTCTTAGCACTTGATATAACATGTTACGTTTTCAGAAAACATAACTAAAGCAATTTAAACGGTAATACTACTCCCTCCCCTATTCCCTCTCCTCCTTCCCCTTTCCCACTAAAAGCGAGTCATCATTTTCTTTCCTAAAAAGTTTAATCAGAGGACACATATATGCAAATATTTCACTTTTCAAAGATTTTCCCTATTCATGTATGTAAAATCATAGAAACCATCAGACCCACCTTTATGAACTGGACCTCATTTTGAAAATGAAAGAATATGAACATATTACCTTTACTGTATAGTGTCTGTGGGTGGTGATACTGGAAAGCAAGAGATGAAGGAAGAGAGAAGACGGATAGATAGATTAGGGCAATTTGGTGCTGACTTTTTAGAAACCTGGGGGAGAAAATGGTAAGCCACTCCAATAGTCTTACCTGGAAAATCCTAAGGACAGGGGAGTCTGGCAGGCTACAGTCTATGGCATCACAAAGAGTCAGACATGACTGAGCAACTAAGACTTTCACTTTTTTAGAAACCACCTATACTATCCTACAGTTCTGTTTCTCAAGAGGCTTTTTGAAATCAGGACTAGGGTACCTGACAGAAAACAAGCTAGAAGAAGCCCTAGATTTGACACTTTACCCACAAGATTGGTATCTGAATACTGAATCTGATCCTTACTTGTGTGTATGCTTAGTTGCCCAGTTGTGTCCGACTCTGCGACACCATGGATGATAGCCCACCAGGCTCCTTTGTCCATGGGGATTCTCCAGGCAAGAATACTGGACTGGGGTTGCCATGCTCTCCTCCAGGGGATCTTTCCAACACTGGGACTGCTCATTCTATTTAACTTGCAAAAGGTGATGAATAGAAGAGCTGTGTCTCAGAGAGAGATTCAGTAGCATGAATTCATTACCTGAATTTCAGCATTCTATTTTATGGGAGACATTTTAGTCCAGAGTGCTTATGACTTGTTTTTGTGGCACATGGGATAAAAGAAAATCTGAAGTATCATGACAAAAATATAACTCCTTGAGTGTTATATTTTTGTATTGAGTGTTGGCATAATGGGGACCTGCCTGCTCATTTGAATTTGTGGGGCTAATTAAAACCAGAATCTTAGGAAACACAGTGCTGGAGAGAGAACAGAGTTGTTACTGCTGACTATGTCACAGGGATGACTGTTATGGCTAAAAGGCATTTGAAAAGTGTAAGAGAGAATATTGTTCTGCAAACAGCACAGAAATATTTAATCTGTGGTCCATCTCACTGTGGAATGTATAATTCTAGTAATGAGTGCTGAAATAGGCTATCTGGAACCTGGTTTATTTTATTTTATTTTATAATTTATTTATTTTAATTGGAGGCTAATTACTTTATAATATTGTAGTGGTGTTTGCTATACATTCACATGAATCAGCCATGGGTGTACATGTGTTCCCCATCTTTAACCCTGCTCCCAACTCCCTCCCCATCCCATCCCTCAGGGTTCTCCCAGAGCACCAGCCTTGAGCACCCTGTCTCATGCATAGAACATGGACTGGCAATCTATTTCATGTATGTTAATATACATGTTTCAATGTTATTCTCTCAAATCATCCCATCCTCACCTTCTCCCAGAGTCCAACAGTCTGTTCTTTACATTTGTGTCTCTTTTGGTATCTCGCATATAGGGTCATCGTTACCATCTTTCTAAATTCCATATATATGCGTTAGTATACTATATTGGTGTTTTTCTTTCTGACTTACTTCACTCTGTATAATAGGCTCCACCTCATTAGAACTGATTCAAATGCATTCTTTTAAATGGCTGAGTAATATTCCATTGTGTATATGTACCACTGTTTTCTTATCCATTCGTCTTCTGATGAACATCTAGGTTGCTTCCATGTCCTGGCTTGTAAACAGTGCTGGGATGAACATTGGGGTACACATGTCTCTTTCAATTCTAGTTTCCTCAGTGTGTATGCCCAGAAATGGGATTGCTAGGTCATATGGCAGTTCCATTTCCAGTTTTTTAAGAAATCTCCACGCTGTTCTCCATAGCGGCTGTACTAGATTGCATTCTCACCAACAGTGTAAGAGGATTCCCTTTTCTTCTCACCCTTTCCAGCATTTATTGTTTGTAGACCTGGGATAGCAGCCATTCTGACTGGCATGAGATAGTACCTCATTATGGTTTTGATTTGCATTTGGGACATAGAGGGGGAAACAGTGGAAACAGTGTCAGATTTTATTTTTTGGGGTTCCAAAATCACTACAGATGGTGATTGCAGCCATGAAATTAAAAGACGCTTACTCCTTGGAAGGAAAGTTATGACCAACCTAGATAGCATATTCAAAATCAGAGACATTACTTTGCCAACAAAGGTCCGTCTAGTCAAGGCTATGGTTTTTCCAGTAGTCATGTATGGATGTGTGAGAGTTGGACTGTGAAGAAAGCTGAGTGCCGAAGAATTGATGCTTTTGAACTGTAGTGTTGGAGAAGACCCTTGAGAGTCCCTTGGACTGCAAGGAGATCCAACCAGTCCATTCTAAAGGAGACCAGTCCTGGGTGTTCGTTGGAAGGAATGATGCTAAAGCTGAAACTCCAGTACTTTGGCCACCTCATGTGAAGAGTTGACTCATTGGAAAAGACTCTGACACTGAGAGGGATTGGGGGCAGGAGGAGAAGGGGACGACAGAGGATGAGATGGCTGGATGGCATCACTGACTCGATGGACATGGGTTTGGGTGAACTCCAGGAGTTGGTGATGGACAGGGAAGCCTGGAGTGCTGCAATTCATGGGGTTGCAAAGAGTCGGACACGACTGAGTGACAGAACTGAACTTAACTGATAATGAATGATGTTGAGCATCTTTTCATGTGTTTGTTAGCCATCTATATGTCTTTTTTGGAGAAATGTCAGTTTAGTTCTTTGGCCCATTTTTTTGATTCAGTTATTTATTTTTCTGGAATTGAGCTGCTTGTATATTTTTGAGATTAATTCTCTGTCAGTTGCTTCGTTTGCTATTGTTTTCTCCCATTCTGAAGGCTGTCTTTTCACCTTGCTTATAGTTTCCTTCGTTGTGCAAAAGCTTTTGAGTTTAATTAGGTCCCATTTGTTTATTTTTGCTTTTATTATCATTACTCTGGGAGGTGGGTCATAGAGGATTCTGCTGTGATTTATGTCAGAGAGTGTTTTGCCTATGTTTTCCTCTAGGAGTTTATAGTTTCTGGTCTTATGCTTAGATCTTTAATCCATTTTGAGTTTATTTTTGTGTATGGTGTTAGACTGGGACGACCCAGAGGGATGGTATGGGGAGGGAGGAGGGAGGAGGGTTCAGGATGGGGAACACATGTATACCTGTGGCGGATTCATTTTGATATTTGGCAAAACTAATACAATTTTGTAAAGTTTAAAAATAAAATAAAATTAAAAAAAAACTGAAAAAAAAAAGAAAGTGTTCTCATTTCATTCTTTTACAAGTGGTTGACCAATTTTTCCAGCACCACTTGTTAAAGAGATTGTCTTTTCTCCACTGTATATTCTTGCCTTCTGCACATCAAAGGAAACTATTAGCAAGGTGAAAAGACAGCCTTCAGAATGGTTAAGGTTAATTAGGTCCCATTTGTTTATTTTTGCTTTTATTTCCAATATTCTGGGAGGTGAGTCATAGAGGATCCTGCTGTGATGTATGTCAGAGAGTGTTTTGCCTATGTTCTCCTCTAGGAGTTTTATAGTTTCTGGTCTTACGTTGAGATCTTTAATCCATTTTGAGTTTATTTTTGTGTATGGTGTTAGAAAGTGTTCTAGTTTCATTCTTTTACAAGTGGTTAAAAGCAGCAAGGGAAAAACAACAAATAACACACAAGGGAATTCCCATAAGGATAACAGCTGATCTTTCAATAGAAACCCTTCAAGCCAGGAGGGAATGGCAAGATATAGTTTTCTATATATAGGTCTTTTCTTTCTTTAGGTAGATTTATTCCTAAGTATTTTATTCTTTTCGTGGCAATGGTGAATGGAATTGTTTCCTTAATTTCTCTTTATGTTTTCTAATTGTTAGTGTATAGGAATGCAAAGGCTTTTCTGTGTGTTAATTTTATATCCTGCAACTATATTCAGTGATTAACTCTAGTAATTTCCAGGTGGTGTCTTTAGGGTTTTCTATGTAGAGGATCATGCCATCTGCAAACAGTGAGAGTTTTACTTCTTCTTGTTATGTTCCTGTGCTGTTGGAGAATTAGCTTGGTATGTCTTGCTCTGAAACTTGTTAGCTCTTGGGTGGAGCTTGGTTTCAGTGTAGGTATGGAGGGTTTTGGATGAGCTCTCGTCAACTAATGTTCCTTGGAGTCAGGAATTTTCTGGTGTTCTCAAGTTTTGGATTTAAGCCTACTGCTTCTGGCTTTCAGTCTTATACTTACAGTAGCTTCAAGACTTCTCCATCCATACAGCACCAATTATAAAACATCTAGGTTAATGGTGAAAAGATTCTCCACAGTGATAGATACCCAGAGAAGTTCACAGTTACATGGAGAAGAGAAGGGAAGGAGGGAGATAGAGGTGATCAGGAGGAGAAGAGGGGGAATCAAAAGTGGTGAGAGGACTCTAACCAGTAATCAATTCCCTATTTGCTGTCCACAGTCTGGAACACTCAGAGAGGTTCATGGAGTTACATAAAGAAGAGAAGGGGGAGGGAGGAGATAGAGGAGGAGATCCAGGAGGAGAAAAGGGGGAGTCAAAAGGAGAGAGACAGATCTAGCCAGTAATCAGTTCCCTAAGTGTTTTCCAGAGCCCAGAACACCCAAAGAGATTCACACAGTTGGGTACAGAAGAGAAGGGGGAGGAAGGAGATATAGATCTGGGGGAGAAAAAGGAGAGTCAAAAGGGGGAGAGAGCAATCAAGTCAGTAATCACACTCCTAAGTAAAAATGGGTACTGACAATTGGTTTCTTAAAGGTACAAAATTGATAACAAATACCAAAAAGCAAAGATTAAAAATCTCGAGTAGATGTTAGACTTTCAAAAATACAATATTAAAAAAAAAACATGATCAGAAGAATTATAAATAATATATGAAATTTGCTTAAAAATAGGGTGTTTTTTTTGTAAGGTAATAGTAGGTTATAAGAATGAAAATTAAAGGAGTAATAAAGAGCTTAAAAATAAAAAGAAATTTAAAAATTAATAAATGATAATAGTAAAATATATCTAGGAATTTCTATGGAGCTGTTGAGGGCAGTGTGCGGTCAGTTCAGTTTCAGATAGTTCCTTGTTCCATCTTATATTTCTCAAGGTCTATAGGCCCCTTCCAATGTAGTCAGTGCTAACTACAGGGTTTTAATCTGTTGCACCTGTCACTTCCAAAGTGGTTCTATCTTCTTTGTTTATTTTGGTTTCCTCCATCTACAGTTCTCTTCAGTGTCTAATTTCCACCCTGACACAAGGGGGCAAAGGTGGTCACTTATTTAGGCTCACTTGTTCAGTTGTGCTGTGGGGAGGGAGGAACACTATAAAGAAATATCACTGGTGTGTGTGGGGAGTGCTCGCAGTGTATGGACTACACTGGGTTTGCCCCCGCTTATGGTGTATGTGCTTTGCCGGTCTACACTGCTCAGGCTCCAGGTTGCTCTGCAAGGGAACTTTCATGCCCTGGATTGCATGAATTTCCCAGGACTAAGTGGCTCAGTTTCAGGTTCTTGGGTACAGCACAAAGGCACAGACTTGATTGGGCCTGTGTTTTGTGCCCTTCCCTGGTCTGAGCAGCTCAGGTGACCAGGTGTTTTGCGAGCGCACTCTCCCAGGTGGGCGGTGCATTTTATCACCTCCCCAGTCCCAGCTGCTCGGTTTTCTGTGTGCGCAGTGAGAGCTCCTTCTCAGGTGTGCTGTGTGTCTCCTCTGGGGAGCTGATCTCAGGCTGCAATCCTCCTGGTGGATGTCAACCGCCCAGGATCCCAGGAAGACTTGGTTAGCAACTAGGAGCCTGCTCACAGTTTGGTGGAGGATGCCATCTCTGGGGCCAAGATTGCCTCTCGCCTTCTGGCTCTGGCTGTTGCCTGCCTGCCTCTCTTCCTCCGGCGAGGGGAGGGGCCGGTCAGCAACCCGCTAGCTCTCCTCTGGTATTTGCTCAATCCTTTGTTCTGTGAGTGGCCCAAGCTGTACCTTAGAGCTTTCACGGGAAAGTTCTCTCTCTCTCTCTTTTTTTTTCTCTCACTCTGGCTATCCCACAGTTTGGGTTGCTATCTCACGTTAGGTCCTTCAAATTGTCCTCAGGGCATTCAGGCCCGGTCCTTACCCTAAGCAATGCAGCCCGCGTCTCCCTGTTCAGCCCCTGCTCGCCACTGGTGGATACGAGCGTCTGGGCTACTTCTCTGCTGGGAGTTGCGGTTAGGCGCTTAGTCTGTTGGTTTTTTTTTTTTTTTTCTTCTTCTTCTTCTTCCCGGTTATGTTGCCCTCTGAGATTCCAAAACTCCCCACAGACCCGCCAGTGAGAGGGTTTCTTGGTGTTTGGAAACTTCTCCTTTATGACTCCCTCCTTGGGACAGGTCTTTGTCCCTAACTTTTTTGTCTCTCTTTTTATCTTTTTTATTATGTCCTACCTCCTTTCAAAGAGAATTGGCTGGCTTTCTGGGTGCCTGGTGTCCTGCACCAGCATTCAGAAGTTGTTTTGTGGAATTTGCTCAGTGTTCAAATGATCTTTCGATGAATTTGTTGGGGAGAAATTGGTCTCGCCATCCTATTCCTCCTCCATCTTAGGACCGCCCTGGAACCTGGTTTAAAATTGCATTATAAAATACATACAAATGGCTTAATGCATGAAATAAGTTTTTGGTTAACCCAGTGGAGTGGAAAGTTTCAGGTTCAATGTTATTATTTTTAAACCTGCAAAATTCAAGAAGGTGCTCTGGAGACTGAACACTTCTGCTACTTTTCATAGTCTATGGTGAAGACTCAATTTATGTCTTTAGGACTCTGCTCTGTTTTTAAACTGACTCTGTCATATCAATTTGAGCCTTCCCTCTGATGAGAGCCCGCACTTGTTAGCATGTAACTAGGTAGTGATTAGAAGATTACGTTTAAAATTATATGCACCAGGATAGTCTTAGGCACAAAATAGTTTATATTAACGAGCAGTCATTTGGGAGTAGATCTGCAATCATCTGACTGCAGCATAGCTTGATTAGAAAATACAAGAAGTTTCTACCATATACAAAACTAAAACCTGAACACCACTAACAAACCCTTTCAATCTGTAAGAATGCAAGATCAAGTTATGGTAGAAAGCTTCTTCTGTCTTGAGTAATTTTTTTCTCTGCACATTTTGGAGAAATACCACCTGGACATTAGATTTAGAAACCAGGAAATATTATGATATTTCCACCAATAAACTGACTTTATTCCCCAAAAGTTGAAAGAATGAAAAACCCAGTTATTTGAAAACATTTGATTTAAGCAAATGAGTTTTTTTTTTCTTTTGCTTGGAACTTGATTGTCTGGAAATAGAGTTCTCTCTTCTCTGGATATGTCTCTTTATTTCATAGTTAAAGTGTAAGAAGGCCTCCCTTGGAAATATTTGTTTTGGGACCTTTAAGGCAAAATCTAAACTCATTATTCAAATATGTTCTCCAAGAATCAGATCTCAGTTTTGTAAGTGGTTTGAGATGGCTTGTACCTGTTTCACTCAGTTGGACATATGCACATTTATTTAAAATAATTAAGCACTGAAGTCATTCTACAAGTGCTGCAGTAATTGCTCACAGAAGAGGGCTTCTCAAAATGCATTTTATGTTAATGACTCGAATCTTACATTTCAAAATGTAGAAATGTACCATGCTATTTCTTGGGAGTAGATGAAGATGACTAATTCACCAATATTTTATTTTTCTTCTGAAATCTCTTTTTCTCCTGAATCATGTGGTAGTGATTAGAGTGTAATAGTCCAGAATAAGAACTGCTGTCCTAGAGAAGGCATGATGTGTTCAGCAGTATTGGTGGGAAAAGAAAGCCAAGTCAACATAAATATGTCTGCCTTATTATGAAGAAGCCTCATGGGCCTTCTTTATTCAAATTCCAGTTTCCAGTTGCAGGCTTTTGGAGAGCAGGGGGTCTCTTCATTTCTCTGCACCATCCAGTGCATTGTCTTACATGTGGCATGTGCTCCAGAAACATTTATTGAATGAGAGTTAAGCCCACTGGTCATTGCCTGTCTACTCTGTGCCAGGTACCACACTAAATTATTTACTTGCAGTCTGTCATTTAATCTTGTGTATTTTTAAAAGTATTTTTAATTTAATTATTTATTTTTGGCTGCCCTGGGTTTTGTTACTGCGCAGACATTTCTCTAGTTGTGGTAAGCAGAGGCTACTCTCTAGTTGTGGTGTGTGGGCTTCTCATTGCTGTGGCTTCTCTTGTGTGGGTCACAGGCTCTAGGGCCTGCAGGCTTCAGTGGTTGCAGCGTGTAGGCTCTGCAGCTGTGGTACACTAGCTTGCTCCATGGCATGTGGAAACTCCCTGGACCAGGGATCAAACCCGTGTCACCTCCATTGGCGGCAGATTCTTTACCACTGAGCCACTGGGGAAGCCCAATCTTCTGTATCTGTATCACCTCCATCTACCAAATCACCTCCATTTACCAAATGAGGAAATTAGAATACAAGAAGTGTCTTGGCTGATGTCACAAAACCAGGAGGTAGATACTTCTAAGGTTTTGTCTGTCTGATGCCAAAGCCTGGGATCACTGGGGTAACATGCTTTCCCTAGATGAATGTATGAATGAATCAGTGGATTCGTATTACATCACTCCATGATTTTGAGGCTACTTATCATTTCCTGGAACTTTAACCCACATATTCAAGTCTCTGTCAGAATGGATATCAAGATAAAACGGACAGTGGGAATTTTGTCATCTGACAAATCATCTTTGAATGCAGTCATGAGGAGTGTTTTGCATTTAACCATGGAGGTGGCCTTTAGTAGGCTTTCTGAGGAGTCAGAGGAATGAAAGTGTGAGGAGAAAACAGTGTCTTGAAGGCCCAGTATTTAAAAGCTTTTCCCTTTCTTGTGGTATTTAGAAATTTGCAGGTTCTGTAGATTTTACCATCATCTATCTGGTCTCTAGATATTCTGTATGAAAAGACAACATAGTTCAGCTGCCGTAAAAGGAAGTCATTAGGATTGAGTCTTGGTCCTGTTAAAATATCTTTTGATACTTTTCTGAAAGGTGACCATGGGATGAATATTTTATTTTACTGAGCTCTGAACCCAGTTCCCAGTTCTTGGACTCCTAAGCATCTGAGGATGTTGACCAGAAGAATATCCACTTTCTCAGATGTAGTTATCTTTCCAACTCATTCATGTGTCACTCTGCATATTCCAGGTAACCTGCACTGGTGATCTCTTTCCACTAAATTGGCCAGAAGATTCTGTAAACAGATTGCTTTCTTAACATTATGAAAACTCAGGCTAGAATCAGTATCTATTCCATGAAAAAAAATCTGGGGAAACATCTATGAGCCCTCTCATCACCTTCTGCTACATCCTAAATTTGCACTGCTTTCTCTGCTTCAGTGTCTGTTGATAGCCATCCCATTTCTCCAAGTGCCCACATGCTCATCTGAGAGACCTCTTTTCCTTCTCAAGCATAGTTGTCTTCTGGATCAAGTCTGCAAGATCAGATGGATTTTGCATGCATGACATCATTAGCATGTCTTGCTTTCAATCTCCATTGTGGTGGTCTAGACCAGCATTATTGCTCCTGTGGCCCACTGCAACACCTTCTAATGGGTTTCTGTATTCACATTCTTGCTATTCCTACAGCCCACTATTCACACTGAGGAGTGATCTCTTTAAAATGAAACCTGAGTGTCATCACTGCTCTGCTTAAAGGACTTCAATGACTCCCTGTTACTCAAGGCATAATGTGAAAGCTCTTTACTGGCCTTGTGTTGTAAGTGATGTTGACATTCTTATTTTCTTCATGTCGTGAGTGCTACAGCAGCCAAGGCTGTGTCTTGTTCATCTTTCTATCTCACGTAGCGCTTAGCAGAGTGTCTTATAGTTAATAATTGGTCAAAAGTGTATTGAGTTGATTGAAATAAAATGACAGCCTAACAATTCAATGTCTGAATTTTGTTAACAACTTTCTGAAGAATAAAATGTGAGTCACCCATTGGAGCATCCATGTGTTTATATAAATAACATATATTTTTCCTCATTAACCAATATATGACAGAATGATCTCTGCTCTTTTCACGGCAAACCATTCAATATCACAGTAATCCAAGTCTATGCCCCGACCAGTAATGCTGAAGAAGCTGAAGTTGAACAGTTGTATGAAGACCTACAAGACCTTCTAGAACTAACACCCCCAAAAGACGTCTTTTTCATTATAGGGGACTGGAATGCAGAAGTAGGAAGTCAAGAAACACCCAGAGTAAGAGGAAAATTTGGCCTTGGAGTACAGAATGAAGCCGGGCAAAGGCTAATAGAGTTTTGCCAAGATAATGCACTGGTCATAGCAAACACCCTCTTCCAACAACACAAGAGAAGACTCTACACATGGACATCACCAGATAGTCAACACTGAAACCAGATTGATTATATTCTTTGCAACCAAAGATGGAGAAGTTCTATACAGTCAGAAAAAACAAGACCAGGAGCTGACTGTGGCTCAGATCATGAACTCTTTATTGCCATATACAGACTTAAATTGAAGAAAGTAGGAAAAACCACTAGAACACTCAGGTATGACCTAAATCAAATCCCTTACGATTATACAGTGGAAGTGAGAAATAGATTTAAGGGACTAGATCTGATAGACAGAGTGCCTGATGAACTATGGATGGAGGTTTGTGACATTGTATAGGAGACAGGGATCAAGACCATCCCCAAGAAAAAGAAATGCAAAAAACAAAACGGCTGTCTGAGGAGGCCTTACAAATAGCTGTGAAAAGAAGAGAAATGAAAAGCAAAGGAGAAAAGGAAAGATATACCCATTTGAATGCAGAGTTCCAAAGAATAGCAAGGAGAGATAAGAAAGCCTTCCTCAGCGACCAATGCAAAGAAATAGAGGGAAACAATAGAATGGGAAAGACTAGAGATAGCTTCAAGAAAATTAGAGATACAAAGGGAACGTGTCATGCAAAGATGGGCACAGTAAAGGCCAGAAATGGTATGGACCTAACAGAAGCAGAAGATATTAAGAAGAGGTGGCAAGAATACACAGAAGAACTGTACAAAAAAGATCTTCATGACCCAGATAATCATGATGGTGTGATCACTCACACTCAGCTAGAGCCAGACATCCTGGAATGTGAAGTCAAGTGGGCCTTAGGAAGCATCACTGTGAACAAAGCTCGTGGAGGTGATGGAATTCCAGTTGAGCTATTTCAAATCCTGAAATATGATGCTGTGCAAGTGCTGCACTCATTATGCCAGCAAATTTGGAAAACTCAGCAGTGGCCACACGACTAGAAAAGGTCCGTTTTCATTTCAATCCCAAAGAAAGCCAATGCCAAAGAATGCTCAGACTACCGCACAATTGCACTCATCTCACATGCAAGCAAAGTAATGCTCAAACTTCTCCAAGCCAGGCTTCAACAATATGTGAATGGTGAACTTCCAGATGTTCAAGCTGGTTTTAGAAAAGGCAGAGGAACCAGAGATCAAATTGCCAACATCCACTGGATCATCGAAAAAGCAAGATGTTCCAGAAAAACATCTATTTCTGCTTTATTGACTATGCCAAAGCCTTTGACTGTGTGGATCACAGTAAACTGTGGAAAATTCTTCAAGAGATGGGAATACCAGACCACCTGACCTGCCTCTTGAGAAATCTGTATGCAGGTCAGGAAGCAAGAGTTAGAACTGGACATGGAACAACGGACTGGTTACAAATAGGAAATGAAGTACGTCAAGGCTGTATATTGTCTTACCCTGCTTAATTAACTTATATGTGTAGCACATCATGCAAAATGCCAGGCTGGATGAAGCACAAGCTGGAATCAAGATTGCTGGGAGAAATATCAATAACCTCAGATATGCAGATGCCACTGCCCTTATGGCATAAGGTGAAGAAGAACTAAAGAGCCTCTTGATGAAAGTGAAAGTGGAGAGTGAAAAAGTTGGCTTAAAGCTCAACATTCAGAAAACTAAGATCATGGCATCTGGTCTCATCAGTTCATGGCAAATAGATGAGGAAACAGTGGAAACAGTGGCAGACTTTATTTTTTTTTGGTCTCGAAAATCACTGCAGATGGTGACTGCAGCCATGAAATTAAAAAAACAGTTGCTCCTTGGAAGAAAAGCTATGACCAACTTAGACAGCATATTAAAAAGCAGAGACATTACTTTGCAAACAAATGTCTATCTAGTCAAGGTTATGGTTTCTCCAGTAGTCATGTATGGATGTGAGAATTGGACTACAGATAAAGCTGAGCATGGAAGAATTGATGCTTTTGAATTGTGGTGTTGGAGAAGACTCTTATAAATCCCTTGGTCTCTAAGGAGATGCAACCAGTCCATCCTAAAGGAGATCAGTCCTGAGCGTTCATTGGAAGGACTGATGTTGAAGCTGAAACTCCAGTACTTGGCCACCTGATATGAAGAGTTGACTCATTGAAAAAGACCTTGATGCTGGGAGGGATTGGGGGCAGGAGGAGAAGGGAACGACAGAGCATGAGATGGTTAGATGGCATCACCGCCTCAGTGGACATGAGTTTGGGTAAACCCCAGGAGTTGGTGATAGACAGGGAGGCTGTAGTCCATGGGGTTGCAAAGAGTCAGACACGGCTGAGCAACTGAACTGAACCAATATACAATGTAATAGATGATTTCTAAACTCTCCCTGATATCATGTACCCCTAATTCTGGCCAGGGTTCTGTGTGATCTGGTGGGTTTACATTTGCAAAGTGGAGCTAGCCTGAAAGTACAGCTGACAAGAATGAATGCTTCCCTTTTCTCCTCCAGGGCTACTGTTTAATTGCTCTCTTTTTATGTACCTCCTTTTATGTAATAAACTTATTTATGCATATTCTGCAAATATTTATAGATTTGTGCATAATTTAACTGCAAAGAGCCTGTTGTATATATTTTTTGCAAAGCTAATGAATTTTTAAAAAAACTATATATTTTCAGTGGGCAGTTTGGGGCCATCCATACTATATTTGCTTTTCTTAAAGCAAGGCATCATGCCCATGTGTCCAAAGACTTAGCTTCGTGCTTTGGGTGTTCTCACCCACACTGATCATGATAAAAAGGAGTTTGTTGTTAGATGAGACCCAGAAAACTAGGTCAAAGAGAGGGAGAGAGCCTGAACTGGCTCCTTAGCTGTGTGCAGAGTTCACACAGACACTTATCTGATGGATGCTCTGGGACTGGGGGGTCTCACGGCAAAGTTGTGATTGAGTCCGAATATGTCAAAGCTCACATTTGGAAATCTTCCCATCATGTGCCTCTGCTTTTTGGGGCTAAGTGGACATCATGAAGCCATGTCTCTGGTTATTACCGAACATCCATTTCCTGTGCTACTTCAGGAGAGCGACAGACGCTAATCTGCTCTAACAAACACAATGAGGCGCCACGAGTCACCTCAGTCCTAAGTGGTTACATCTCAACATTGTTTAACTCATAAGATCAATGGACACTTTCTGAGCCTATAATATTTTAGTCTTCTAGGGTCATTGGATAAAAGGTGGGCCTTGTAAACAAACCCATGAAAAATGGTCTGATGCTTGCTGAATTTTGCACCATAATCAGCAAACCTTGCCCCTTCAGGAGATGCCAAACCAGGAGAGATAGATTTGTTCCCTTTCAAATTGACAAGGGGATTTAAATGTCAACATCTAGTTATTTTAAGTTAAGGCCATTGTAGTTATCCGTGTTAAAAGACAAGATTTTTTGGTTTAATGGTAACATTTATGTTGCATCATTAGATTAGATCTGCTATGTAGGCATCTCCTTATCTTGAGCATCTCCCCTGCCTTGTGCTTTATGCTCTGTGTTATGAACTATAAATGTGTGTCCTCCCAAAAATCTTAGGTAGAACTTTTCAGCCCCCATATGATGGTATTGGAACTGGGGCCTTTGGGAGGTAGTTAGGTCATGAGTCCTTAGGAGTGGGATGGATCCCTTTATAAAAGGAGACACTAGAGAGATGTCTGTCTGCTGTGTGAAAAAAGAATCTGGCCATCTGCAGGCCAGGAAGTGGTTGTTCACTAGACACTGGATCTCTTAGCACCTTGATCTTAGACTTCTCAGCCTCCAGAACTGTGTGAAATAAACATTGTTTAAGCCACCCAGTCTACAGTAATTTGCTATAGCAGCCTGAGATCCTCTATACTTGTGGAAGTGTTTGAACTTTAGCTGCTGGTTCTGTCTCTGCTGGGACCTCCTTCCTACCCCATTCACTTGGATGATTTAAATCCTCTCATCAAGTGTGAGTATCACGGCCTCTTGGGACCTTCCCAGGCTGAACAACTAACCAGAACTGAAGAGCAAAGACCAAAACACTAGTGTAGGTTATGAATTTGCCAACTTGGAAATGGATTGGGCATTGTTGTTGTTGATCAGCAGCTAAGTTGTGTCTGACTCTTTGCAACCCTAGGGACTGCAGCATGCCAGACTCTTCTGTCCTCCACTATCTCCCAGAGTTTACTCAAATTCATGTCTATTGAGTCAGTGATGCTACCTAACCATCTCATCCTCTGCCACATGTAAAATAGAGAAAACTGACTCAGGTTGGCTACCTGGGAGTCCAGATTTCACCCAGGGAAAGGCTCTGGGCCCTGAGCCTTACTGACAAAGAGGAGACATAAAGACTCAGACAATGCTGACATCATGTCTTATCTCCTACTCTGCTTAGCAACAAACAGCTTGCACCTCAAACTTTTCTCATTTTCTTACTGCGTTTCTAAGTCTTTGCTTGACTTCTCTGCATCTCTCACTTTCAATCCATACCCAACTCTGGCATCTCTAGATCAAGATTGTCTGGTTCCTTGTCAGGCATCTCCTAGACTCTCAGGATTTGAAGCTTTGTGATTAGCTCAACTTTGCCAGAAGGCTTGGACAGCGTCTGCAGTATTCTCCATACCAAGATCTCCTGGCCAGTCTATGGTGATAAGGCACTGACTATATCACAAAGCAACTCCACATACAGAAGCGATTTTAAATGGGAGATTTCCTTGTTCAAGTCTGAATCTGTCTCCCTGGGACTTTTCTAAGTCCATGGGATTTGTTGAGTGAAGCTATCCAGAAAAAGGAGCAGAATTAAGTTTGTTTCTTGTCTCACATGACAGCCCTGTGTGGATTTGAAGGCAGTGCTCTCAGGTCTGCACACTTTCAGCTTAAACATCCCAAGGCCTGTGAACTGTTTCCCATGTCTGTCATTCCTTCCCCATCTGAGTCACTACTCTCTTTAGACGTGTCTCCTTAAAGGGTGCTGCCCAGGAATGAGCCCACCACTTCAGCTATCCAGGGAGGATAGAGCCAGCCCAGCTCTTGTTCTGATCCTGGTGCTCTTGCTAATGCACTCCAGGAGCAGATGAACCCTCTGGCAGTCATGCTGCCCTCCTAGTTTCTACTGAACTTGCAGATAACTAACATTCCTGCAGTCTCTGCATGTGCTGTTGCTAAGCCACATCTCCCTCTCCCATCCTTCTGTGTCTTGAGATAAGAGTAATCATTTAAGCATTCTGTTTATCTTTCATGATGAGAATGTGGGCCCAGCATTCCTGCTTGGTGAGATCTTTGGCCACCTGGTTTAGTTAACACAAGTTTGTGTGCCTGACACACAGTGAGGCCAAACAAATGGAAATGCTGGAGTTGTCAGGTGAGGCGGTGGTGGTGGGGTCGGGGGTGGGGGGGCGGTGTCTCAGGGTAAACAATCAGATCATGCACAATTCTGTTTGGCTGATGGTAAGGGAATAGGGCAGTGTTACAGGGTATAAGCCTCCCTAGGATCCAGGAGGCCAGGGGCTGTGGGCTCCTGGCAATCAAGTAGTTAACATCTTCCCTTTGGTGGGGGGTTTTCACATTTGCAAAACATCAGAGGAAGTTTGCTTCAAATAGTATTATCCTAGTGCCTCAGAGAGGAGTTAAAGCAGAGGATACAGGGAAGGCCTGTCCCAAGATGGCCCCATAGGGTCCTGCAGGGTTACTGTTTTGCTGTGATTCCTTCATACCTTCTCTGATTTGAAGGGCAGGCCATGTCTGTCTTCCTGTGGGAAATGTGCAGGGTCTCAGACTGAGCAGCTTTGGCTACATTCTTTGAAATACACATTGGGTCCAATTCTTCATGCCAGTAAAGCACCATCTGACTAAACCATCATCAGCCTGCATTTTTCCACCTTAATAATAGCAGCAAGGCAATATTTAGGGAACTTCTTTTATGTGCCTGGCCTCTGCTAGGAACCAGCCTTTTAGCAGCCAATTCTTGCCCCAGCATTCTAATAGCTTTCAATATTATATATAATATATATAACCTCTGAGCCACCAGGGCAGACCCCAATATATATATTATATATTAAATATAATAATAGCTTTTATTATCATTCTTTTTTTTTCAGATGTGGAAACTGAGAATCAGGGAGTTTGAATACTTATTCAAAGTCACACAGCTAGTGTGGAGTGGGTCCATGACTTAACCATGACACCCATGCCCATGCTCTTAACCACTATACTGTACCATCTCTCTTTTCTGAAAGCCAGTCTTTCCCAATTCAATTTTATTTCACATAAGTACATTTGGGCTTCCCAGGTGGCACTAGTGGTAAAGAACCCACCTGCTAATGCAGGAGATGGAAGAGGCGCAGATTTGATCCCTGGGTCAGAAAGATCCCCTGGAGGAGGGCATGGCCACCCACTCCAGTATTCTTGCCCAGAGAATCCCATGGACAGAGGAGCCTGGTGGGCTACAGTCCATGGGGTCGCAAAGAGTCAGACACAACTTAAGTGACTGAGCACATTAAGTACATTCATTGAGGCAGAGGGAAAAGATCAACAAATCTAAGGCAGAAGCATGTCTGATGTGTTCCAGATATTGTAAGAATACCAGCGTGGCTGGAACTGTGTGGTAAAGTGAGAAAGTGTGGCAGATATTTCAGAGAGGTCTTTGGGGCCTTAATGATGTAAGGATTGGTTAGGAATTTGACTTGTACTTTGACCGACATGAGAAACTCAGGGAGTTTTGAGCATGGTGATGACATGACTTGGATTATATTTTTAGAAAACCTCATCTGGCTGCTGTCTATGTTGTGAGTAGAGAGGGTGGAAGACATGAGCAAAGTGCTGGGGAGCTCAGTGGAGAAGGTTGTATTTTGGAGAATGGACTTGGAGCGGGAGGTCTGATAAGGCTGTTTTCTCAGAGAAAACCCAAAGGAGATATGTTTTAATACGTTTCAATTGGAAATGCAACTTAATTCCTATCTATGAGAGATTTCAATTAAATCAATTTTATTTAGCTTTTAGTTCACAAAGGATAACACTCTAGCTATTAATAAATTCTCTTGTCCTGGGAGTACTTTTTCCCTGAGTCACTAGATGGCACTTGTGAGTACTTCTCATTTCAAGAACATTTACTCCAACTGCATGTGCACTAGATGGCGCTGGAGTCATTTCCCCCCCAAGGCTGCCTTGCTCCTGGTGTATGTTGACATAGAAACTTGGTTACCTCTTGTACACAAAGATTTCTGAGAAATTCGTCAATATTCCATTCTGGTAAAGCAATCCATTCTGACTACTTTTCTGTGCAGTGTTGAATCATACATACCTACTGAGGCGAATTTGAATCAAATTCACTGTTTAACTTAGATCCAGTTTATCTGCTCATAGACTGAGGAAGAGCCCCCAGCCACAGGCTCAGCTTTGTCATTGAAATTGGAGATCCCGGCCTAAGCTGAAAGTTGAGGTGGTTTTTCCTGTCTGAGGTCAGCAGTGTGATCTTAGGTAAGGTGTTTGCTTCCATACAGTTAAAAATCTCCTTGATGAAATGTCTCTGAAAGCCAGAAAACAGAATCTTGATTTCCTCACTTCTGCTAACAGTCATCTTTTTTTGTTTTTCAGGGATGGTCATTTCTTTTCTAAGGAAAAAAATATTAGAGGCCACTGGTCTGCCCTTTTCCTCATGCTCAGTTCTAACTTTGTGTTTCTGTAGTTAAGATATACAACCTCAAGTGGTCCTTGAAATAGGAATGCATTCTCTTTTCACAGTTTACCTTTCAAAGTGAAACTGACCAAAATGTTTTATACCCAGTCTCATCCTTTTAGCACTCAAATGTAACCCAAATTTCCTCTGGAGTTCTTTTAGTGAAAAGAAGACTGGACTAAAAATTCATAAGACCTGAATTTAGGTTGGATCTTGCTCCTTATGAGTTGTGTCCTTGACTTGAAACATTTATTTGAGTTTCACTTTCCTCATCTGTAAAATGGGAGAATAGTTATAAATTACTGGCAGCTGCAGCATGTTCTTCCATATCCAGACTGCATGCTGATGAGAGTCTCTCTCTTTCTCTTAGGCTTCAGAAGCACTACATCTCCTATGGCTAAGAAACACAGTATCTGTTCTGAGAAACCACACTCTAAGAGTGCAAAAATTCACACACACACACACACACAGCAACAACAACTTTCCTCGTGAGAGAGGAGAACAATGCAATTATAACCTCTCAATTTTGGAGTTTCCATAGCATGTTCGTATATCTTACTTTTTGATTCTCCCCAAAATCCAGGGTGGGAGAAGGCATGAAGCCATCACAAGTCCTGTTTTACAGATGATGTATGTGAGTTTGGGGTTTACCAGGTGGCGTAGTGGCATGGAATCTGCGTGCCAGTGCAGGAGACGCAGGTTTGATCCTTGGCTCAGAAAGATCCCCTGGAGGAGGAAATGGCAACCCACTCAAGTATTCTTGCCTGGGAAATTACATGGACAGGGGAGCCTGGTGGGTTATGGTCCATGGGGTTGCAAAGAGTCGGATATGACTGAGCACACATGTGAGTTTTAGAAAAGTGAAAGGCTTAGCTCAAGGTCACAAGTTCCTGGGCCGTGAGCAAGGATGTAAGCCCAGGACTCTGTGAGTCCTGTGCCTCTGGGGACCCACTTGACTAATGCTGGCTCGTGTAATTAATGCTGAGCAAGGGGTCTTCTAACATTTGCCCATTTTTTTTCAGGCATTTGACCTAATCCACACAGAAGGGGAAGACTGGTTGTCTAAGGTCACATAAAGAATCACATAAATAGAAAATTGAAGAAAAACTGAAATCTATCTAATTTCAATCCATGTTTATAACAAAACCCCCCTCTTTGTAGTTAAGAGCCAACCCCTTAAAAAAAGAGAGAGGTCTTTGTTCTTCTCAGAAGAACCAAATACATTTCCAGATGTTGTGCCCTTTATTAAAATCTTAGGTATAAAAAGCAAGAAATGTTTTCACTTAAAAAACAAAGCTCTCCCTTGATGTTGAGCAAATGGGAATCCTTTGATTCAGTACAAAATTTCTATTCTAGGTATGGTTACGTGTTTTTTTTTTTAAAGAAATAAAAATGAAAAACATTCAATGCTTTTAAATACCACCTTTCTCTTTCTCAGTTTGCTTGCTTATTATTAATACAATTTGAATGGATTCTTGCTTTGACATGGAAGTTTATTTTTAAAAGAACCATGGATCATCTGTTACTATAGCAATAATTTCTCACTCTGAAGCTATTTAATCTTAAAGCAACATGGGATTTTAAATGTCATGGTGGTCTGTATTTAGCATGACTGCAGTGCTTGACTCTACCAATAATTAAGGTGTTTGTGATGAAGAGAAACGGAACTTCTGGGTTTGTTGTTTATTTTAGATTTTCTTACGGTGTCCCTCACCTGGTTGTGGGGAGCCATTTTCATGGATGGTCAGCACAGGTGCCTATGATGCTGGCAACACGGGGTAGTGACCGCTGTGTGCGACCACAGCTCTTTGCATACTAGGCCACTTTGGAGAGCCAGAACTGGCTGTGTACCACCTTCTAGTGCAAATAGGTGCCACCAAGTAGAACAGTCAGTGTGTGGCAGAAGTCACCTCTGCTTTAGCAGGCTCTGGAGCCAGCATCTGGGAAAGGGCAGTCTTTCACCACGAGTAGACACCAAATTGTTTGGACATTGCTTTGGAGGAGGAACCCCTGCTATGAGATGCAGTTCACGCAGTTTGGCATAGCTGTTACCAGCTTGTGCTTAGGTTCAGAGCCAGTTTACGTGTTCTTCCTGGGGTGACCTGCCTATGACTTGGTCTTCATGTACCAGGATCAGCTGCCTGTAATAAAATATACCCCAAATAAATAGAAACATAAATAAATAAATAAAAACATAAATAAATTTTATTCACCTGAAACGAGAACTTCAATAGAAATACAACCTAAATTAAATCCATCATAGATTCATAGATCTGGATAGTATTCTTTCCTTCTGTTTACTTGACCGGTCCTGAGAAAAACCTCTAACATGAGCTCTAGGGACCTGTGGACTTGACCATACTAGTGTCTTGCCTACCTTTTCCCTCTTACTCTCCCTGCTCTAGCCATACCAAAGTTATTTGAATTCTTCAAATAGTCACGCTCTTTGTTGCTTCAGGAACTGTAGACGTGCTGATCCCTTGCCTGTAATCTCGCCCATTCTTCCCATCTCTATTGCCATTTTCACCCAGCTGATGTGTTGTTTAGCTCTCAGTTCAAGGTCATTTCCTTAGAGAAGCTTTCCCCAGATGAGGTGAGACTCCTCTTTATGCACTCCCATGGCACTCTGTGTTCACTATGACATAAAACTCATAACCATTGAGATTGTTCATCCACTGTCTATCCCCTTGGCTAGACTGAATTCAGTGATGTCAGGAATCTGTCTTGTTTCTCATGGTATTTTCAGTGTCTAGTTTAGATAGGCAATTAAATATTTGTTGGATTAATGAATGAATTACAGGAAGCTTTAATAGTAGAAAATCAAGGCTGCTTTGTTTTGGGGCTCAAAACCCTATTTTGAGATAAGCTACTTCTGTAACTGGCAGAGGCCATTTTAAATGCGCCACAGAGTTACTCCTGGTAAGCTGGGGAAAGGAATGCAAGCGATTTTTAACACAGAGATCAAAATGTAAGCATACACATGTCAGCTATTTCCTCCAGATAATCTGTTTGAGAAGAGGCCTTTAGATCTTGTGACATATTATTTGTCCTTTGAGTGAAGATTTTTTACTCCTAAGAAGACTCAAAGTCTTAAATTCATACATGGATTCTTTCAACAAATTTCCATTTTTCTCAGAAATAAGGTGTGACTAGTAAACAATGGGACCAGTTTTCTTATGTGACTCATAAGGTAACTGTTTAATGAGAGGCCTGGAGATTTTATTTTGCTGCTCATTTTAAAAGTTATTGTACAACCCAGACTTGTTGATGGACTTTGTGAATGAGGCAAGCGTCACTCAAGTATCTCATGCTTGCGTTGCGTGTTTTCACAAAAGACAGGTCAGGCTCCTGGACTACCTGACCCAGGCAAGTGGGATCTAAGGAGCAAACAGGATTCATCAATGAGGCTTGTGTGCTGCTCTTAGCCCTGCCTTGTGACCCTGTTTCTGCCCTCTTTCAGCCCATGCCATACATGTTGAACTTTCTTCCTGGTAGGTGGGGGGTATGTTTTGCCCTGTCTAGATTCTATTTAATTCATGTATGTTGAGCACAGTGACAAATCATTTGCTAAGCACAGAGATTAAGGAAACTGAGACTATATAGGAAAACTACAGGGAAGTTACAGTCAGGGGAAAGCTGGTTAAGACATCCAAATAATTACCATAAACTAAATCAGAGATACCAAAGGAACATTTCATGCAGAGATGGGCTTGATAAAGGACAGAAATGGTATGGACCTAACAGAAGCAGAAGATATTAAGAAGAGATGGCAAGAATACACAAAAGAATTGTACAAAAAAGAGCTTCACGACCCAGATAATCACGATGGTGTGATCACTGACCTAGAGCCAGACATCCTGGAATGTGAAGTCAAGTGGGCCTTAGAAAGCATCACTACGAACAAAGCTAGTGGAGGTGATAGAATTCCAGTTGAGCTATTCCAAATCCTGAAAGATGATGCTGTGAAAGTGCTGCACTCAATATGCCAGAAAATTTGGAAAACTCAGCAGTGGCCACAGGACTGGAAAAGGTCAGTTTTCATTCCAATCCCAAAGAAAGGCAATGCCAAAGAATGCTCAAACTACCACACAATTGCATTCATCTCACACGCTAGTAAAGTAATGCTCAAAATTCTCCAAGCCAGGCTTCAGCAATATGTCAACCGTGAACTTCCTGATGTGCAAGCTGGATTTAGAAAAGGCATATAAACCAGAAATCAAATTTCCAACATCCGCTGGATCATGAAAAAAGCAAGAGAGTTCCAGAAAAACATCTATTTCTGCTTTATTGACTATGCCAAAGCCTTTGACTGTGTGGATCACAATAAACTGTGGAAAATTCTGAAAGAGATGGGAATACCAGACCACCTGATCTGCCTTTTGAGAAATCTGTATGCAGGTCAGGAAGCAACAGTTAGAACTGGACATGGAACAACAGACTGGTTCCAAATAGGAAAAGGAGTACATCAAGGCTGTATATTGTCACCCTGTTTATTTAACTTCTATGCAGAGTACATCATGAGAAATGCTGGACTGGAAGAAGCACAAGCTGGAATCAAGATTGCCAGGAGAAATATCAATAGCCTCAGATATGCAGATGATACCACCCTTATGGCAGAAACTGAAGAACTAAAGGGCCTCTTGATGAAAGTGAAAGTGGAGAGTGAAAAAGTTGGCTTAAAGCTCAACATTCAGAAAACGAAGATCATGGCATCTGGTCCCATCACTTCATGGAAAATAGATGGGGAAACAGTGGAAACAGTGTCAGACTTTATTTTTCTGGGCTCCAAAATCACTGCAGATAGTGACTGCAGTCATGAAATTAAAAGACTCTTACTCCTTGGAAGGAAGGTTATGACCAACCTAGATAGCATATTCAAAAGCAGAGACATTACTTTGCCAACAAAGGTTCGTCTAGTCAAGGCTATGGTTTTTCCTGTGGTCATGTATGGATGTGAGAGTTGGACTGTGAAGAAGGCTGAGCGCTGAGGAATTGATGCTTTTGAACTGTGGTGTTGAAGAAGACTCTTTAGAGTCCCTTGGGCTGCAAGGAGATCCAGCCAGTCCATTCTGAAGGAGATCAGCCCTGGGATTTCTTTGGAAGGAATGATGCTGAAGCTGAAACTCCATTACTTTGGCCACCTCATGTGAAGAGTTGACTCATTGGAAAAGACTCTGATGCTGGGAGGGATTGGGGGCAGGAGGAGAAGGGGATGACAGAGGATGAGATGGCTGGATGGCATCACCGACTCAATGGAAGTGAGTCTCAGTGAACTCCGGGAGTTGGTGATGGACAGGGAGGCCTGGAGTGCTGCGATTCATGGGGTCACAAAGAGTTGGACACGACTGAGCGACTGATCTTATCTGATTGTGAAAAGTGCAATTATCCTTATACATGCAAGTGCAACAATCCTTATACATGCAAGATTGTTCATCCACTGTCTATCCCCTTGGCTAGACTGAATTCAGTGATGTCAGGAATCTGTCTTGTTTCTCATGGTATTTCCAGTGTGTAGTTTAGATAGGCAATTAAATATTTGTTGTTTTAATGAATGAATAGGAAGGATTTACTTCCCTTAAGGACTTCACATGACAACATGTGCATGTACTGTAACAGGCACGAGTGTGAGGCAGGGTGCCTCAGAATCTTGGAATGCAAGAGAGAAGGGTTGCCTGCAGCATGACACATCACCTTGGGGTGACAGCTTTCCCTGATGGCTCATGATGGCATCCAGAGACTGTGTTTGTTTCCTACTGCTTCTGTAACAAACTACCACTAACTTAGTGACTAAAGTAACTCAAATTGTTTCTCTTTCATTTTGGGAGGTCAGAAGTTTTAAATCAAGGTCTAAGTAGGGCAGTATTTCTTCTGAGTTTATCAGAGGAAAATCTGTTCTGTTACCTTTTTTAGCTTCTAGAGGCTACCTGCATTCCTTGGTTTGCAGGTTTCCTTCCTCACATTATTCCAGTCTCTGGCTTCTGTCTTCACATCTCCTGCTTATCTGACCTTCCTATCTCCTCCTTGTAAGGACCTTGTGATGACATCTGGCTCACATAGAAAATCTAGTATAAGCTCCCCATCTCATGGTCCTTTATGTAATCATGTCTGCAGAGTCCTTTTTGCCATGTGAGGTAAGGTCCAGGATCCAGAGCTTGCAGCACAGACATCTGTGGGGGCCATTATTCTGTCTACCACAGGAACAACAGTGATGAGAAGAGAAAGAACAAGAAGGATGCTATGTCAGTCTTTCTTCAGCTCATCAATCAATTGAATAAAAATCATTGTTGGTGACTCTTCCAAATATTTTCTCTTTTTATTTTTACTTCAAAATTCCCTACTTCTTTTAAACCTGTGTCATAAGGCTATACTACTCACTTCAATGGACATGAGTTTGAGTAAACTCTGGGAGTTGGTGATGGACAGGGAGGCCTGGCATGCTGCAGTCCATGGGGTTGCAAAGAGTTGGACGCGACTGAGCGACTGAACTGACTGACTGACTGACCCACTTCATCTCCTTGTTGATGTCATCTGCCCACATCCTGATCACCACCACACCTCCCCCATTAAGACTTTAGTACCTGGTTCACTGTATTCCTCTTTATTCCTGTCATTTTTGCTGGCATGACCTGTCCAATACTCTGGCCTTCCAGTTGAGTGACCTTGTTGCCACTGATCATTTCCCTCAAGCCCAAATTAGCCACAAAGTTCCTTTCTACGATTCTGAAATTCCAATTTCAAGTATATCATTCTCTAATCATTTCCTCTTATTCTTCTGGCTTGCTGACTGCAATTCTTTCACTGATAAGACTTAATTTACCCTTTCTCTTTATTTGTCTTCCCCATCCTGACCTCAAGTATCTCTTTACCCATTATATTTTGTGAGCCATCTTTATACACATCCATTTACTTAAGTACTAATTGAGTCATCTTTATATACATCCATATCTTTAAGTACTAATTGAGCAACTACTATGTGCTTGTCTGGGATATAGTGATGAGGAAAATAAAGGTCTTGGACTCATAAAACTTACATTTTAGATAACATATAATCACTCCCATATATTAATAACTGTCCATAACTCCCTTACACCATTTCTGATATTTTGATTTTAAACATCCTTTTCTAATTGAGACCTCCAGTCTATTAATGCTCACCATTTTCTATCACTACTCTTTGCTACACATTCATCTTTTTGCTCCTGAAATAGCATGTATGTACTGTAGATTATATTTTACAATTATAGCATGTATGTACTGTAGATTATATTTTAAAATTAAATTGTAAAGAGAAACTAAACTAGGAATATTTAACTATCCAGTTCTTGTTTTATTATCATTTTTAGACTATCTACAATTTATTGTAGGTAGTCCTACAATAGGACTACCTAAAAATAGGACAGCAATAATGATAAATGGTGATAAACACACCCTCAGACTCAGAGTGGGGAATACAACTACTGGTCTGTTTACTGTCTCCATGGTTTCGTCCTTTCCAGAATGTCACATCAGTGGAATCATAGTTTGTAGCCTTTTCACATTGGTGTCTTTCACTTAGTAGTATGTGTGTAAGGTTCTTCCATGTCTTTTATGGCTTGATGACTCATTCATTTAAGTGCTGAAGGATATTACATTGTCTGGATGTACCACAGTTTATGCATACATTGACTGAAGGACATTTTGATCACTCTTAAGTTTGGTCAATTATGTGTAGAGCAGCTATAAGCATCCATGTGCAGACTTTTGTGTTGACATAAGTTCCCAATACATTTGTGTAAATACCCGAGGAACATGACTTCTGGATTGTATGGTAAGAGTATGCTTAGTTTTGTAAGACATTTCCAAACTGTCTTTCAAAGTGGAACATTTTGCATTCCCATCAGTAACAGAAGAAGCTCTCCATTGCTTCACATCCTAACCAGATTTGGCATTGTCACTATTTTGGATTTTAGAAATAGGTCTGTCTAGACAAACTCCAATACTTGGCCACCTCATGTGAAGTGTTGACTCATTGGAAAAGACTCTGATACTGGGAGGGATTGGGGGCAGGAGGAGAAGGGGACGACAGAGGATGAGATGGCTGGATGGCATCACTGACTCAATGGAGGTGAGTTTGAGTGAACTCCGGGAGTTGGTGATGTACAGAGAGGCCTGGCATGCTGCAATTCATGGGGTTGCAGAGTCGGACACCACTGAGTGACTGAACTGAACTGAACTGAACTGAGTCAAAGCTATGGTTTTTCCAGTAGTCATGTATAGATGTGAGAGTTGGACTATAAAAAAGCTAAGCACCGAGGAATTGATGCTTTTGAACTGTGGTGTTGGAGAAGACTCTTGAGTGTCCCTTGGACTGCAAGGAGATCAAACCAGTCCATCCTAAAGGAAATCAGTCCTGAATATTCCTTGGAAGGACTGATGTTGAAGCTGAAACTCCAATACTTTGGCCACCTGATGCAAAGAACTGACTCATTTGAAGAGACCCTGATGCTGGGAAAGATTGAAGGCAGGAAGAGAAGGGGATGACAGAGGATGAGATAGTTGGATGGCATCACTGACTCAATGGACATGAGTTTGAGTGAACTCCAGGAGTTGGTGATGGACTGGGAAGCCTGACGTGCTGCAGTCCATGGGGTCGCAAAGAGTCAGACACGACTGAGCAACTGAACTGAATAGGCATTTAGTGATGTCTCACCATTTTGAGACATTTCCTAATAACATGATGTTGAACATCTTTTCAAATGTTTATTTGCCATTGTTCCTTGATGAGGTGTGTGTTCTGATATTTTGCCCATTATTTTAGCTGAATAGTTTATATACTTATTGTTGAGTTATAAGAGGTTTTTTTTTTTTTTTTTCCTGTTATAGTTATCAGTCATTTATCAGGTAAATGTTCTGCTAAGATTTTTCTCCCAGTCCAGGGCTTGTCATTTCATTCTCTTAGCAGTGTCTTTCAGCAAAGAGAAGCTTTTAATTTTAATGAATTTCAACTTATCAGTTTTTCTTTCCTGGATCATGTTTTTGGTGTTAAACATAAAAAGTCATTGCCAGACTAAGGTCACCTAGATTTGGTCCTATGTGATCTTCTAGGAGTTTTATAGTTTTGCTTTTTATACTTAGGTCTATAAATCTCCTTGACTTAATTTTTGTGTAGGGTGTAAGGGTCTAGACTTTCCTTTTTTTTTTGTAACTAAAAATTTATCTCTTTATTTTTTAATGTAAATATATTTATTTTAATTGGAGGCTAATTACTTTACAATATTATATTGGCTTTGCCATACATCAACGTAAATCCACCATGGGTGTACATGTATTCCCCATCCTGGACCCTCCTCCCACCTCCCTCCCCATCCCATCCCTCTGGGTCATCCCAGTGCACCAGCCCCGAGCATCCTGTATCATGCACCGAACCTGGACTGGCGATTCATTTCACATATGATATTATACATGTTTCAATGCCATTTTCCCAAATCATCCCACCCTCACCCTCTCCCACAGAGTCCAAAAGACTGTTCTATACATCTGGGTCTCTTTTGCTGTCTCACATACAGGGTTATTGTTACCATCTTTCTAAATTCCATATATATGCTACTCCTGCTTTCTTTTCATCTCTGTTTGTGTGGAATATCTTTTTTCCAGCCCTTCAGTTTCAGTTTGTATGTGTCCTTTGTTCTGAGGTGGGTCTCTTGTAGACAGCATATATAGGGGTCTTGTTTTTGTATCCATTCAGCCAGTCTTTGTCTTTTGGTTGGGGCATTCATCCCATTTACATTTAAGGTAATTATTGATAACTATGATCCCGTTGCCATTTACTTTATTGTTTTGGGTTCGAGTTTATACACCCTTTTTGTGTTTCCTGTCTAGGGAAGATCCTTTAACATTTGTTGGAAAGCTGGTTTGGTGGTGCTGAATTCTCTCAGCTTTTGCTTGTCTGTAAAGCTTTTGATTTCTCCTTCATATTTGAATGAGATCCTTGCTGGGTACAGTAATCTGGGCTGTAGGTTATTTTCTTTCATCACTTTAAGTATGTCCTGCCATTCCCTCCTGGCCTGAAGAGTTTCTATTGAAAGATCAGCTGGCATCCTTATGGGAATCCCCTTGTGTGTTATTTGTTGTTTTTCCCTTGCTGCTTTTAATATTTGTTCTTTGTGTTTGATCTTTGTTAATTTGATCAATATGTGTCTTGGGGTGTTTCACCTTGGGTTTATCCTATTTGGGACTCTCTGGGTTTCTTGGACTTGGGTGATTATTTCCTTCCCCATTTTAGGGCAATTTTCAACTATTATCTTCTCAAGTATTTTCTCATGATCTTTCTTTTTATCTTCTTCTTTTGGGACTCCTATGATTCGAATGTTGGGGCATTTAACATTGTCCCAGAGGTCTCTGAGATTGTCCTCATTTCTTTTAATTCATTTTTCTTTTTTCCTCTCTGATTCATTTATTTCTAACATTCTATCTTCTACCTCACTAATCCTATCTTCTGCCTCCTCCGTTATTCTTTATGTTCCCTCCAGAGTGTTTTTGATCTCATTTATTGCTGCTGCTGCTGCTACTAAGTCGCTTCAGTCATGTCCAACTCTGTGCGACCCCATAGACAGCAGCCCACCAGGCTCCCCCATCGATGGGATTCTCCAGGCAAGAACACTGGAGTGGGTTGTCATTTCCTTCTCCAAAGCATGAAAGTGAAAAATGAAAGTCAAGTCTGCTCAGTCGTGTCCGACTCTTCGCGACCCCATGGACTGCAGCCTACCAGGCTCCTCCGCCCATGGGATTTTCCAGGCAAGAGTACTGGAGTGGGGTGCCATTGCCTTCTCCGTCATTTATTGCATTCTTCATTATATATTGACTCTTTTTTATTTCTTCTAGGTCCTTGTTAAACCTTTCTTGCATCTTCTCAGTCAGTGTCTCCAGCCTATTTATCTGTGATTCCATTTTGTTTTCAAGATTTTGGATCATTTTCACTATCATTATTCAGAATTCTTTATCAGGTAGATTCCCTATCTCTTCCTCTTTTGTTTGGTTTGGTGGGCATTTATCCTGTTCCTTTACTGTTGGGTATTCCTCTGTCTCTTCATCTTGTTTATATTGCTGTGTTTGGGGTAGCCTTTCTGTATTCTGGCTGTTTGTGGAGTTCTCTTTATTGTGGAGTTTCCTTGCTGTGGGTGGGGTTGTACGGGTGGCTTGTCAAGGTTTCCTGGTTAGGGAAGCTTGTGTCAGTGTTTTGGTGGGTGGAGCTGGATTTCTTCTCTCTGGAGTATAGACTTTCTTTCTTTTTTTTTTTTTTTTTTGCATGTGGATGTCTAGTTGTTCCAGCACCATTTGTTGAAAAGACTCATTTTTCCATTGAATTGCTTTTGCCTTTTTGTCAAAGATTAGTTGACTATATTTGTGTGGGTTCTCTATGCTTTTATATTGATATATTTATCTATTCTTTCACCAGTACTATACAGTCTTGATTACTGTAACATTATAGTAAGTCTTCAAGTTGGATGGAGTCTGTCCTCCAACTTCTTCAAAATTATGTTGGCTACTGTGGATCTTTTGCCTTTCCAAATAAACTTTAGAATAAATATCCAGAAAGTAACTTGCAGGAATTTTGATTGGGATTGCATGCATCTATAGATCAATTTGGGAAAACTGACACCTTAGCAATATTGAATCTTCCTATCCATGAACAGGTATTATATCTCCATTTATTAAATTTTTAAAACTTTGTTCATCAGAATTTTCCCATTATAGATCTTGTACTTTTTTTTGTTGTTGTTAGAGATATACCTAACACTTTTATTTCTTGGGTATCAATGCTGTTGTTGTTGTTCAGGTGCTAAGCTGTGTCCAACTCTTTGTGACCCCATGGACTGCAACACACCAGGCCCCCCATCCCTCACCATCTCCTGGGTGTCAATAGTGGTTCAATATTTGTGAATAAAAAAAGCATCACATTAACATAAGATGTTAATAATAGAACTCTGTGCAGGAGAAGAAGAGTAATTTTAGAGGGGAAGATAGTGGGAATAATGAATATGGTTATATCTTACATTTCATAGGATTTTTTTTTTAAGGTTTAAGACCTCAATAACATAGATTTTACTGTGTGGTCAAATAGATGATTTTATGCAATTTCCAAGATGACCCTGTAGGGTCAGCATTACTGTCTGTATTTGTAGAGGAGGAAACTTGATGGTAGACAACTTGTGTGTTCAGTAAGGGTGAATCTGATACCCCTTTTGTGAAGGAGTACCTGAGGGGACTGTCAATTTATCAGGGCTACTAAAACAGTAAAAGATGGAATCAACACTATAAAAAAATTCATTTTGAGTTGGCAGGCAAGATGGTATTACACTGAAGTTTAGTATTAAATTTTAAGCTTTGTACTTAAGCTAATGATTACTTACTGTGAATGGAAAAATTTGTAGCTGAGTCAGATCAGATTTCTGTCTGATGGGCTGTGAACACAGGAAACAGGGCTTTGCACATGGTACTAGTGGTAAAGAACTTGCCTGCCAATGCAGGAGACCTAAGAGACCCGGGTTCAATCCCTGGGTCGGGAAGATCCCCTGGAGAAGGGCATGGCAACCCACTCCAGTATTCTTGTCTAGAATCTCATGGACAGAGGAGCCTGACAGGCGATAGTTCATGGGGTCACAAAGAGTTGGACATGATTGAAGCAACTTAGCACTGATGCTGCTCCTCTATTCCATACTCTATCCCTAAAGACAAGGATACAATCTTAACAACTACAATCTCTTTGCATTGTATTTTGACTCCTGAATTAACATTTTTCTCCATTCTATCATTTTCTTCCAATTTTTTATATCATCCAAGGCGTGTATCTGAAGTATGTTCACAAGTACTAAATCTATACGATTGACCCTTGAATAATGCAGGGTTTAATAGTATATAACTTATAGTCAGCCCTTGGTTTTTAGTATCTGCCATTCCTCAAGCAGCCATGGACTGTGTAGGACTGTAGTATTCACCCTTGAAAAGTGTCTGCATGTAATTGGACCTGTCCAATTCAAACCTGCTCTTATTCAAGGGTCAGTTGTACAATTTACTCCATTGAGCAAAGCATACCATTAGTGTAGTACATTGTGGCTGATAGAGTAAGTTATTTTGTTTCTCCTCTTTAACAACAACAGCCTTATTTGCTTGTAGAATTTCAATGTGTTTTATTTATCATCATAGAGTATAGGCCAATTTTATAACCTTTGCTGCTGCTGCTGCTAAGTTGCTTCAGTTGTATCTGACTCTTGCTGCTGCTGCTGCTGCCAAGTCGCTTCAGTCGTGTCCGACTCTGTGTGACCCCATAGATGGCAGCCCACCAGGCTCCCCCATACCTGGGATTCTCCAGGCAAGAACACTGGAGTGGGTTGCCATTTCCTTCTCCAATGCATGAGAGTGAAAAGTGAAAGTGAAGTTGCTCAGTCGTGTCCGACTCCCAGCGACCCCATGGACTACAGCCCACCAGGCTCCTCCACCCATGGGATTCTCCAGGCAAGAGTACTGGAGTGGGGTGCCATTGCTCTTAGTACATGACTATTACATGTAGGGCAATCCATCTTTAAGTAGGGATCACTTACTCTAAAATTAATACTAGGTAGTTTTCTCTGAATGAAAAGTGTCTTATAATTTAAATAAACATCACATTTAAAATGAAGAGACATGTATAGTAAACAGCAATACTTGGGCTTGAAATATGTCTTGAGGCATCAAATTTCGTGTTTATAGAATCATAAACCTGATGGAAATGTCAGGGATGGCTTAGCCAAAGTTTCTTATTTTACACTTATGGGAAGGGAATACTACAGAGAGTAAGTGGACTGCTGCCTTTCTCTCCCCATCCCTCTCTTCCTTCCCTCCTTCCTGCCTTCCCTCCTTCCCTTCTTCCTTCTGCCTGGACATCACAGCTGGAGGTTCTGATTTAATTGTTGCAGGTTGGGAGTGGGGTAGGGGAGGACATTGTTTTTACAGGAAGCTTGCGTGTGATTTGTCTATGCAGAGAGCTGGCGATCCTGTGTGGTTTCTGGTGGGCTGCATCTCTTGTCTAGTTTTCTGTGTGTTTACATGACTGGGTAGCAGGAACAGGCTGAAGGTATCAGTAAGGAAACTCCCCTGCAGCCAGTGCACTTCCATTAATGTTTTCCTAAGCTCAACTGGGATCTTAACAAGCTGTAGCTGAGTCCTTTCATTTTTACTGCTTTCTGTTTTTAATTCTAAGTTCAAGAGCAGTTACAGTTGGGTGGGGATGGCATGAAACTTAGGGGAAAAAAAGTGCCTGTCAAATTGAATATGGTGCTTTGCTATTTCCCAGATATTTTGAGTTTGGTTTTGAGAATAACATCCCTCTGGGAGATCTGAAGAACACTATGACAAGATGAAATCTCAGTGAATCAGAGCTTTGTATCTTCTTGTTCAAATATTTTCTTGGAAACCACTTAATTAGAAATAATCTTTATTTTCTGACTTAATCCATGAGGAAAGTGGGACTCAGTGGAAATCCATGAGGAAAGTGGGGGTCATTGGAAACCTATTTTTGAGTCCTTTTTCTAAGTTTTCACCATGCTGTGTCCAGGAAATAACTAAGGGACATATTAATGTAAGCATTTATTGGTCTGAAAATTCTGAGTATTGCAAAGTGGGCGGTAGTGGAGAGAAGATAGAAGGCAAGGTACACTCCCTAAGCTATGGAACAACACGCTGAGCAGAATGCTTTATTGCAGTTTTGGAGCATCTGCCTTGTCTCCTTTGTATTTACCCTACCACTTGCGCAACAAACAAGTAGGCACACATGCATGTTCCTTGCCTTCTCCAGTGCTGTTCTCAATAAGTCCTGATAAGAAAAGAGCTTACACATCTTGACAGCCTCTGCTTCCTTATCTTGTCTGTCTGGGAAGTCTGAAGAATAGAGGTAGTTTCTCAAAATGAGGGTTAGGGCTCCAGTCAGCAGTGTATTCTTATCCTCTCTTTTCCCTCCCTATATTCACCTCTGTTGCCAAGTACATTTGGGCCAGGGAAAGCCCTGAGTCATTCACCCTCCTGCATGGCTGGGTCCTATTTGGGACTAATTTGGCTTCTGGCAGCCACTTTCCTCAGAAATGGATCCTACCTTCCCCACACTGGCCTTTGGACTGGTACCTGCCACGTGTCAACAGGCCTATAGATGAGGTGGGAAGCACTGTGTGGTGTCTGAACATAGACGGTTCTGTTAATCCCCTGCTTTTGTCCCTACTCCTTCACTGGAATGCAAACAGAAGTGGCTATGCCTGTGTTATGACAGAACTTCCATACCCATCAGATCAAGGGGCCAGCCTCAGTCTCCTCTGTATCTCACTTGTCTCTTTCTCTGCCCTCCCTTACTCTACCAGCTGTGTGGGTGCCATGAAGCCTGAGTCTTTCTGAGCCCCCTTGCATGATACGAAGGAAGGAGTAGATGGCCTGGCTTACCTGGGCTAACCTCTGTTACCTAGCACTTAAGTTCATCACTCTGAGCTTGCTACGCTCTGGCCTATGGGAAACCTCATGTATCAAGTTCAAACCTTTCAGATCTTTGATTTTCCATTGTGTTTGGATCCTTTGAGTTAATTTTTAGTCCTAGGGAAGGCTCCCTTGTCCCAATCTCCCCACTACCTGCAGGCCTGGGCACTGAAAAGTTGGTCTATTACCTTATAGGCAAAAATGGAACCAGTTTTTGTTCCCAGCCACTACCAATCACCACCAAACCAGTCTATTTTTTCCTGGATCAGGAATTTGAAATGTTGATATTATGTATAAACACATATAAATCTCTCTTTAGTTATTCTTTCCCCTTGATCCATGTGGTTTTTATTCTTAAACTGTTTTCCTCATAAGATTCATAGGTTATAATATGTTTTTTATGTGTATTTATATTTTAGCAAAATACCAAAAATGCCTTTGGCTTCTAGATGTTATATAAGGAAAACATGCGATGTTATGACTGTTTCATTTTTATCCCCTTCTTGCTAAAGCTATTTTTCCTTTAGAAACTCATAGCAAGAGTGAGCAGCTGGGGAAGGAGGAGATCTGCTACTGATAAAGAATATTCCCAAGATCTTTCCAATACTGTTTATTTGCTTTGAAATAAATGTGCAAATCAGTTGCATTTAACTATTGCATAGTGGCTAAAAATCCATTATTTCACACTGGGTTGAGCCATCTGCTACACATTGAGCCTGTTCTTTTCTCAGGTCCCTGTGAATAGTTGAGAGTCATTATAAGATGGCACTTGAAAGAGGAGGGCACTTCATCAGAGAAGTTGGTTTGAAGAAGTTATTTCTGAACCATGATAACTTTAACCAAAAAGGAGAGACAGAGAAGGGGAGGGAGGTGAAACCTTATTTGTTGTTTTGTGTAATTATGTTAAGTTCAGAGGAAAGGGCCAAGACACTTCTTTCACAGTGAGAGACCCCTTCAAGGGCCTGGGAGAATGCTCTTGCCTAACACGTGGAAATGAATTGTCTGAGGAGACACATGTGCTGACAAAGCAAGAGACTTTATTGAAAAGGAGCATTCAAGGGGAGAGCAGCAAGGTAAGGCAACCCAGAACTCCTCTGTCACATGGCTCACAGTCTTAGGTTTTATGATGGTGGGTTTAGCTTTCTAGGTAGTGTCTGGGCAATCATCTAGTGTCCATATTTGGTCTGACTGAGGACCCATCCTTGTGGCACATGCTTCTTTTAGTCAAGATGTTTTCCAGTGTGAGAGTTTCTGAGGTTGGCAGGACATATTATGGGCTGCTGTTTCCTCCCTCTTTTTGGCCCCTCCCAAATTCCTCTGGTCAGTTTTGGTGGCAGCTGTTGCAACTCATCAGTACCTTGTTCCTTATCAAGACCTCCTGTTGTGAGACAACTCATGCAAATTGTTATTATTGTTATTATTATGCCTGTCCAGGGAGTGTAGTTTTAATCATTGGTTCCCTAATACTGCTATCCAATGTACTTTTCTGCAGTGATAAGCAAATGTTCTTGATCTGCGCGCAATATTGTTAATATTGGTTACACGTGGCCATTAAATACTTGCAACGTGGCTAGTGTGACTGAGGGACTTATTTTAAGTCCCTCATTTAAGTCTATGCATTTGCAGTATCCAGTGGCTAAGAGTTTGAGGATTGGATTCCAGAGTGAGCAGCTCTTTGACTGCAGTGAGCTTCTCATGGTCTCTGACTGCACATACTTCAAGGCTGGGGATTTTCTGCACAACTGGCCTCCTCCATTGCTAGTACCTCTGGGGTTATTAGTCCATTTCATTTTTACTTCCTATGGATTCCTATTTACCATATTTGTTCAACAAATCTGTTCTAATGCATAGAGTATTATAACGTGCTCTTTTTGAAGATAGGCAACTTTTATTCAGAATGACATTTACATAGACTTTATTTTATTATTATTTTACTTTACAATATTGTATTGGTTTTGCCATACATCAACATGAATCTGCCATGGGTGTACACGGGTTCCCCATCCTGAACCCCCCTTCCATCTCCCTCCCCATACCATCCCTCCAGGTCATCCCAGTGCACCAGCCCCGAGCATCTTGTATCATGCATTGAACCTGGACTGGTGATTATTAAATACATTTAATTTCCTCCTACTAAGTAACTTATTTGGTGTGAACATGTGATTCTCATGTCACTGAGCATACAGACATGAGGAAGAGGTATAAACAGAGAATAAATAGAGAGACATTTTTAATTTACCAAGATCTGGCTACCAGTATCTCCTTTATTGCTGTTTACATTTTATCATCAGATGTGAGTGCTTGCTCAATTGTATCCAACTCTTTGTGACCCATGAGCTGTAGCCCACCAGGCTCCTCTGTCCATGGGATTTCCCAGGCAAGAATATTGGAGTCAGTTGCCATTTCCTTCTCCGGGGGATCTTCCTGACCCAGGGATCAAACCTGAGGCTTCTGTGGCTCCTGCATTGGCAGGCAGATTCTTTACCACTGAGCCAACTGGGAAGCCATCATCAGATAAGATAAATCGACAAATCCAAGGCCTGTCATGGGTCATGGAGACATCTCATACAGCTCTAGATGTTTCTAGAATGTTTCTTTTCTCCTTGCCATTTCCCATCCTCACTTCTTTTCCCACAATTGGCTACTTAGCCTCTTCCAGGAGTTTCAGTGGCAGGAACTCCTTCTCTCTGCTTCCTGAAGCTGTCCATTCCACTGTTAGTTGACTTCCATCCTTGGAAAATTCCTTATAGTGTGACACAATGTGCTTTCAGCCATGTTTCTACTTTTGGGATAACACAAGTACATCTAATTCTATTTCCTTGTATCAGTCCTCCAAGTCTTTGAAGATAAAAGTATTTTTACATATAATTTCTGGACTTATTTCCAATTAATTTATTCATGAGAGAAAAGTGAAAGTGTTAGCCCCTCAGTTGTGTCTGACTCTTTGTGACCCCATGGACTGTAGCCCACCAGGTTCCTCTGTTCATGGAATTCTCTAGGCATGAATACTGAAGTGAGTAGCCATTTCTTTCTCCAGGGGATATTCCTGACCCAGGGATCAGACCCAGGTCTCCTGCATTGCAGGGAGATTCTTTACCATCTGAACACCAGGGAAGCTCCAAATTTTCATGCCAGAGTTTAAAATATCCTCACTTTCCTGTCCTGATTATCTTGAGCTGGACATATACTAGTTTGTCAATGGTATATTTGAGGTAATACTCAAAACTGAAACAGACATTCTGGTGAGATTTTATCAATAGCAGAGTTGAGCAGAAGTCACACTTCCTAACTTCTAGATACTACACCTTTATTGATAAAGTTTGATTACTTTTGCTTTTTTATTTTTTAAAAAACAGAACCACAGCAATAGTCATATTGATCATATAGTCAGCTAACGGGCCATATTGTCTTTCCCATGAGTATTGAGTCATATCTTGCCTGCATTAGTATAGTTGTATTTGGGTGACCAAGTGCAGAACTTTATATTAACCCATCTTGATAACTTTGATGCATGTGGTAGATACTGGAATGCATTGCTAGATCTCTCTTCAGAGAAGAACTTGTTTCTCCTTCTGTTATGAATGTTGGTGTCAATGACCCTTAGCTGTTAGAAATCTTTGGAGATGGCCTCAGCTAAAGAAATCTACCTTGTCAAGATCACACTTACTTTTAGGGGCAGCCTCCATCTACTGACTGACCGACTCAGGGTTAGAAAGAGCACTCCTTCAGTTTGAGGCCACTTTTCAGGACCATCTCAGGTCCATTGCTCCCTCTAGGGAGTCAGCTAGACCTTCACTGGGACTATATCATATATCAGTTTCTTCTTCAACTAAGCCCTGGTTCCTTTCCTCTCATAGGTTTTGATCTCAAGAGCCCTCCCTAATATATCTCCTGCCTGCTTATTTCTAGCTCAGAGTCTGCCTCAGCTTCAGAGAGCCCTGTTTGCACACACATATTATTCCAATCTGAGCAGAAAATTCATTTTATATCCTGCATCTGTCATCAAAGGAATCAGATATTCTATTTTTCAGATATGATTCCTTTCCTGAGGTCCAGAACTATACTTGAAGCTCTTTACTGGATCCATCTACCTTTATGTGTCACAGGCATCTCATTATTCCCACCATCTTCCCCTCTAAACTTACTCTTCTTACTACGTCAACTCAGTCACCCACACTAGCAATCCTGCTCTCCTCTCCCTCAGCCTAAATATTCAAAGATTCCTTCCGCCCTTTGCCATTTCCCTAATTCAAGCCCATATCACCCGCCACTTAACACTACTGTAAGAGCCTACTCCCTGGCCTCCTGTGTCACCCATCTTACCTCATGATATGCCACCTCTTTTCACGTGACCACAGGAGAATCTTTCCACAACAGAGGTCTAATCATGCTACCCTCTGATTTAAAAACTTAGATGCCCTTTCCCCTACTCCCTTGTTTAAAGGATCAAGTGGACACTCCATTGGCCGCCCTTCAAGCCTTTTACCCATCCTTTCTCTCTTTCCTGTTTCATCTGCTTCTGTTCTCTTCATGTGTACTCTAGTCATAAACACTCTCCCAAAACTTTTTTCTCTACTCACTTTCATGGACAAATTCAACATGCTGGTGAATTGCTCTTGTCTCCCAGTAGACTATGAACTTCTTGTATGCTTGTATATGCTTGCTTTCAGGCTGTCTTTCCAACAATGTCTGACACATTGTGTTTCCACCGTGTCCCCAGTACAGTGCACAGGTACTTGGGTATGTCCCACAGGCTCTTGGGTATGTCCCTTCCATAGAGTTGAACCTTGGGCTCAAACTTAGCAGCTAAGAAAAGGTATTGAAACCTTATCATGACCAGGTCAGTCACAAGTGTGTATGCACAGGCCTCTTTTAAGTACTTTTCCAATGGTTTGATGAGTGAATCTGAGAGGTTTGAACTTTTTATATCTTGTTGATAACTAAACTTGTGTGCCTTAGACTAAGATGTCATGGTAGATTAAAAGTGCATTTATGTAGAGAGTGTTTTAGGTTTTAAGATTCTTAGAATTGTTTGGAGGGGAGAGGAAGAAAAAAATACAAGTTGCCCAAGTAGTTTAATGAAATATAAAGCATATTTTTCCCTGAGAGACACATTTAACCACATTTTTCTCTTAGAAGGCAAATGTCAGATTTAGATAGTGTTTTTTGGTGTTGGATGTAGCATAAGGTACAAGTTCCAAGGGAAATAGATGGGGAAACAGTGGAAACAGTGTCAGACTTTATTTTTTGGGGCTCCAAAATCACTGCAGATGGTGACTGCAGTCATGAAATTAAAAGACACTTACTCCTTGGAAGGAAAGTTATGACCAACCTAGATAGTATATTGAAAAGCAGAGACATTACTTTGCCAACAAAGGTCCATCTAGTCAAGTCTATGGTTTTTCCAGTGGTCATGTATGGATGTGAGAGTTGGACTGTGAAGAAAGCTGAGCACCGAAGAATTGATGCTTTTGAACTGTGGTGTTGGAGAAGACTCTTGAGAATCCCTTGGACTGCAAGGAGATCCAACCAGTCCATTCTGAAGGAGATCAGCCCTGGGATTTCTTTGGAAGGAATGATGCTAAAGCTGAAACTCCAGTACTTTGGCCACCTCATGCGAAGAGTTGACTCATTGGAAAAGACCCGGATGCTGGGAGGGATTGGGGGCAAGAGGAGAAGGGGACGACAGAGGATGAGATAGCTGGATGGCATCACTGACTCGATGGACGTGAGTCTGAGTGAACTCCGGGAGTTGGTGATGGACAGGGAGGCCTGGTGTGCTGCAATTCATGGGGTCGCAAAGAGTCGGACATGACTGAGCGACTGAACTGAACTAAACTGAGCTGAACAAGTTCCAAGGTAGTGATTCTGTGAAATTACTGTAATGAAGAGAGAGTTTTGTGTCTTCAATCTGGTAAACAAATGGACAGACTCAAAATCCTCCCAAATGACCCAGATGGGAGTGCTGGGCTGAAATCAGGTGAAAGAAACTTATAAAAAAATAAATTCTGAATTTAATTTAGAAACATTATTATAAATAGAGGAGACTTGACTTGGAAGTGGTTTATATGAAAATGAGTTATATATTTTTGTAATCCAACAGTTCGATGTGAATGTTAAAATAGGGATGTGATCCCTGCAAAGTCTAGATCACAGAATAAATAGCTAACCAATGTTGTATTGATTCAAACGTGCCAGGAATACTGTATTCACATTTAAAGGGAGCAATGGCAAATTAGGATGCCTCTGAAGGAAGGAGAGCTGGATGGGGAAGGCTTTGCTTTCAACTCAGAAAAGTTAAAACAGCAAAAATATAAAACTGGAGAAGAGGTAACTGTTATCATTGGAAACATGATAATGTAGAAGGACCAAGCATTGGGTTATATCAGTTGGCAATAAAACTTTGTAGAAGCTAAAGAATGACAATTTTGGATCAAACTGAGACTTTATATTCTAATATGTCTAAAGATATCCCAAAGCACAGGGTCTTTCGCTTTGTGGCAATGAGTTTCGTGTCATTAGGAGCAAGCAAATTAAGGCTCTATGGCATTTAGGAAGGCTGTTGAAAGGACCAGATGCGAAGTGGGACCAGATGGCAACCAAGAGTCCTTTTAGTTTTCAGTTTAAGATGGTATGAACTCACCCAGTGTCAGAATGCATCACTACATATTGACGTGTTCTTGAAGAAGGTCATTTGGATTCTCAGCTATTTTTAAAATTAAATTATGTTATATAATATCTCTTATTTTTTTAAACATTTAAATTTATATTTGAAAGAGCACATAGAGTGTGAATAATCTTTCACAGAAGTTAAGAGAAAGCTCTTGGTTCTTGTCCTGATTGTACCACTTGCTAGCTTTGTATAAACCACTTTGCTTCTCTGAGAATTAGTTGTTTTTCCTTTCTCCATCAAATACAACTAAAAATAGTGTGTAAATTATGGGTAGCTGTAATGATGAAATGAAACATAAAGCACTCAGGTCAGTGCCTTACATATAGTAAGGATTCAGTAAAGGATAATTATTGTTATTGTGTTGTTGTTATTATTGCTTTTTTCTCTATTTATTGGAGCTTAAACCAAAAATGTTTCCTCTCTCTTGAAATAATGGAGACATTTTGCTCTTTTCTCATAACATAATAAGGCTTCATTTGTGATTGCATCTTGTAATTATTTGATAAGTTATTCTTATTAAGTCTATGGGCAGTTTCAAACTTTAATTTGTTCATTTTTATTTGCAACATAAAGAATAACACAATTCATGAGGCAACAGATGAAAAACGTTATCACTTTTTGAATAATACATTCAGTTAAAAATTAAATGATTTAAAATATAATTGCTTCTGGAAATGACTTTATGAGCAGTGGAAGGATTTATTGGAGGAATGAAAAATAAAGCAATTGCAAAAAGTGTGATTTGATTCTTTACCATGGCTTCATATGAAACATTCAGTTATTGCCCAGCTTTTCAGAATGTGGTTGCTTTGATAACAGTAAACAGCAGGGTTCTATTGTCTAGTTATAGATTTTGAAGTATGGTTAGTACATGTTTACGTTGGTGCAGTTAGGATTCAAATGTAAGTTACATCTTTTCTCGAATGGAAACAAAATAAATTGGATATAAAAATTGTTCTTATTTGTTTAAAGAGATCTTGCTAATAATAAAAATGTTCTCATCTGTAAAGTCATGATGCTTTCTTCATGGGGTAATCATTTCAGTTCAGTCACTCAGTCATGTCCAACTCATTGCGACCCCATGAATCACAGCACGGCAGGCCTCCCAGTCCATCACCAACTCCCAGAGTTCACCCAAACTCATGTACATCAAGTCAGTGATGCCATCCAGCTATCTCATCCTCTGTCGTCCCCTTTTCCTCCTGTCCCCAATCCTTCCCAGCATCAGGGTCTTTTCCAATGAGTCAACTCTTCTCATGAGGTGCCCAAAGTACTGGAGTTTCAGCCTCAGCATCACTCCTACCAATGAATACCCAGGACTGGTCTCCTTTAGGATGGACTGGTTGGATCTCCTTGCAGTCCAAGGGACTCTCAAGAGTCTTCTCCAACACCACAGTTCAAAAGCATCAATTCTTCAGCACTCAGCTTTCTTCACAATCCAACTCTCACATCCATACATGACCACTGGAAAAACCATAGCCTTGACTAGACGGACCTTTGTTGGCAAAGTAATGTTTCTGCTTTTGAATATGCTATCTAGGTTGGTCATAACTTTCCTTCCAAGGAATAAGCGTCTTTTAATTTCATGGCTGCAGTCACCATCTGCAGTGACTTTGGAGCCCCCAAAATTAAGTCTGACACTGTTTCCACTGTTTCCCCATCTATTTGCCATGAAGTGATGGGACCAGATGTCATGATTTTCATTTTCTGAATGTTGAGGTTTAAGCCAACTTTTTCACTCTCCTCTTTCACTTTCATCAAGAGGCTTTTGAGTTCCTCTTCACTTTCTGCCCTAAGGGTGGTGTCATCTGCATATCTGAAGTTATTGATATTTCTCCCAGCAATCTTGATTCCAGCTTGTGCTTCTTCCAGCCCAGCGTTTCTCATGATGTACTCTGCATATAAGTTAAATAAGCAGGGTGACAATATACAGCCTTGACGTACTCCTTTTCCTATTTGGAACCAGTCTGTTGTTCCATGTCCAGTTCTAACTGTTGCTTCCTGACCTGCATATAGGTTTCTCAAGAGGCAGGTGAGGTGGTCTGGTATTCCCATCTCTTGAAGAATTTTCCACAGTTTATTGTGATCCACACGGTCAAAGGCTTTGGCATAGTCAATAAAGCAGAAATAGATGTTTTTCTGGAACTCTCTTACTTTTTCAATGATCTATCAATGTTGGCAATTTGATCTCTGGTTCCTCTGCCTTTTCTAAAACCAACTTGAACATCTGGAAGTTCACAGTTCACATATTGCTGAAGCCTGGCTTGGAGAATTTTGAGCATTACTTTACTAGCTTGTGAGATGAGTGCAATTGTGTGGTTGTTTGAACATTCTTTGGCATTGCCTTTCTTTCGGATTGGAATGAAAACGGACCTTTTCCAGTCCTGTGGCCACTGCTGAGTTTTCCAAATGTGCTGGCATATTGAGTGAAGCCCTTTCACAGCATCATCTTTCAGGATCTGAAATAGCTCAACTGGAATTCCATCACCTCCACTAGCTTTGTTCATAGTGATGCTTCCTAAGGCCCACTGGACTTCACATTCCAGGATGTCTGGCTCTAGGTGAGTGATCACACCATCATGATTATCTGGGTTGTGAAGCTCTTTTTTGTACAGTTCTTCTGTGTATTCTTGCCACCTCTTCTTAATATCTTCTGCTTCTGTTAGGTCCATATCATTTCTGTCCTTTATTATGCCCATCTTTGCATGAAATGTTCCCTTGGTATCTCTAATTTTCTTGAAGAGATCTCTGGTCTTTCCCATTCTGTTGTTTTCCTCTATTTCTTTGCATTGATCACTGAGGGAGGCTTTCTTATCTCTCCTTGCTATTCTTTGGAACTCTGCATTCAAATGGGTATATCTTTCCTTTTCTCCTTTGCTTTTCATTTCTCTTCTTTTCACAGCTATTTGTAAGGCCTCCTCAGACAGCATTTTGCTTCTTTCCATTTGTTTTCTATGGGGATGGTCTTGATCCCTGTCTCCTGTACAATGTCATGAACCTCTGTCCATAGTTCATCAGACACTCTATCTATCAGATCTAGTCCCTTAAATCTATTCCTCACTTCCCCTGTATAATCATAAGGGATTTGATTTAGGTCATACCTGAATGGTCTAGTGGTTTTCCCTACTTTCTTCAATTTAGCTCTGAATTTGGTAATCAGAAGTTCATGATCTGGGCCACAGTCATCTCCCAGTCTTGTTTTTGCTGACTGTATAGAGCTTCTCCATCTTTGGCTGCAAAGAATATAATCAGTCTGACTTCAGTGTTGACCATCTGGTGATGTCCATGTGTACAATCTTCTCTTGTGTTGTTGGAAGAAGGTGTTTGCTATGACCAGTGCATTCTCTTGGCAAAACTCTATTAGCCTTTGCCCTGCTTCATTCTGTACTCCAAGGACAAATTTGCCTGTTATTCCAGGTGTTTCTTAACTTCCTACTTTTGCCTTCCAGTCCCCTATAATGCAAAGGACATCTTTTTGGGTGTTAGTTCTAAAAGATCTTGTGAGTCCTCATAGAACCTTTCAGCTTCAGCTTCTTCAGCGTTACTGGTTGGGGCATAAGCTTGGATCACCATGGGATTGAATGGTTTGCCTTGGAAATGAACAGAGATCATTCTGTCATTTTTGAGATTGCATCCAAGTACTGCATTTCTGACTCTTTAGTTGACCATGATGGCTACTCCGTTTCTTCTAAGGGATTCCTGCCCACAGTAATAGATATAATGGTCATCTGAGTTTAATTCACCCATTCCAGTCCATTTTATTTCACTGATTCCTAGAATGTCGACGTTCACTCTTGCCATCTCCTGTTTTACCACTTCCAATTTGCCTTGATTCATGGACCTAACATTCCAGGTTCCTATTCAATATTGCTCTTTACAGCATCACACGTTGCTTCTGTCACCAGACACATCCACAAATGGATATTGTTTTTGCTTTGGCTCCATCCCTTCATTCTTTGTGGAGTTATTTCTCCACTGATCTCCAGTAGCATATTGGGCACCTACCAATCTGGGGAGTTCCTCTTTCAGTGTTCTGTCTTTTTGCCTTTTCATACTGTTCATGAGGTTCTCAAGGCAAGAATACTGAAGTGGTTTGCCATTCCCTTCTCCAGTGGATCACATTCTGTCAGACTTCTCCACCATGACCCATCCATCTTGGGTGGCCCCACACGGCATGGCTTAGTTTCATTGAGTTAGACAAGGGTGTGGTCCATGTGATCAGATTAGCTAGTTTTCTGTGATTATGGTTTCATTGTGTCTGCCTTCTGATGCCCTCTCACAACACCTACCCTCTTACTTGGGTTTCTCTTATGTTGTACCTGAGGTATCTCTTCACGGCTGCTCCAGCAAAGCACAGCTGTTGCTCCTTATCTTGGAGGAGGTCACCCATCATGGGGTAATAGTAATATGTAAAGCAGTGTATATGACCAAAAATTTTTATAAACAGAAAATTTAGATTAAGTAGTTTTTAATACATTTATTTCAGAAGTACTTGAATCCTTAAATATGAAAATGCTCAATGGGAAACTCCAAGAGAGGTATTTCCAAACTCACTTGATCATGGTGCCATTTTTTCTTTACTGGATCATCTTGAGTGATTAGTTCTGTGGATTTCTTTGTGAAAGACCCTCACTTTGTAGAGGGGATCTAGACTTTCTCAATATCAGCTAGCAATTTAGTGGAAAAGACAAAATTAGAATGCAAGTATTTTCCACTCATGGTCTAGTGTTCTTTCCTCTTGAAAATGTTAAATCCTTGATTTGACTATTTTCTTGGAAATCACTGGTTACTGGTTAATTCATCTTTATTTCTGCCAAATAGGGGAATTAATTATATATCAGGATCTTATTCCATAGAACAAAGGCAGTGACCAAGGGCTCCCTTTTGAAGCATCAATGAATAAAACTTTTTGGGTTGAAATGTCTCCTTGGTGAAGATTTTCCTTTCTTGATTGTGTCCTGCAGGTATCCTTGGCTTTACTGTATTGACAAAGCAATTGTCTGGTTCATTTTTACACAATTTATTCATAAATGTAATTACATATATTGATCTGTGCATTTATATAGCTAGATACAGAGACAGATATAATTTTACAAGTTGGGATTATATTTTACTGGCTGTTTTTAGTAGGTATTAGATTAAATTCTCTTTGATTTAACAGAGAAGTAAACAGTGTTAACTCCCTAAACTTCAAATAAATATTGCTTCTCTAAAAGAGTTATTGGATTCTATAACCTCTATCTTGAGATAATAAAAACATTATGAAAAACAACGAGGGGTTTGAATTCTTATTTTTAAAACTACATGTGTGGTAGGTTGCCTGTAAGGTGGCCCCCAATGATTTTATTTTTGCATAGTTGAAGTTTTTAGCATTTTTACAATGTCAGAGTTTTTTTTTCTTTCTTTTATCCTTTTTGTTCTGTTCTGTAACCATAGTTCTCTCAGATATGGAGCCATAAGAGTGTCTCCCCACTCTTGTTTATGACTACCTTACTTTCAGTGGTTCATTTTCCAATGCCCTTTCTGTTATTCTTTAGCCTGTCTGAGAGGAGGGAAAACCCACAGAACCCTGCAGATAATGGCAACTCTGAACAAATAATTTCAAAGTTTGTATGGAAATACAAAAAACCTCGAATAGCCAAAGCAATCTTGAGAAAGAAGAATGGAACTGGAGGAATCAACCTGCCTGACTTCAGGCTGTACTACAAAGCAACAGTCATCAAGACAGTATGGTACTGGCACAAAGACAGAAATATAGATCAATGGAACAAAATAGAAAGCCCAGAGATAAATGCATGCACCTATGGACACCTTATCTTTGACAAAGGAGGCAAGAATATACAATGGAGAAAAGACAATCTCTTTAACAAGTGGTGCTGGGAAAACTGGTCAACCACTTGTAAAAGAATGAAACTAGAACATTTTCTAACACCATACACAAAAATAAACTCAAAATGGATTAAAGATCTAAATGTAAGACCAGAAACTATAAAACTCCTAGAGGAGAACATAGGCAAAACACTCTCCGACATAAATCACAGCAGAACCTCTATGACCCTCCTCCCAGAGTAATGGAAATAAAAGCAAAAATAAACAAATGTGACCTAATTAAACTTAAAAGCTTTTGCACAATGAAGGATACCATAAGGAAGGTCTAAAGACAGCCTTCAGAATCTGAGAAAATTATAGCAAACGAAGCAACTGCAAAGAATTAATCTCAAAAATATACAAGCAACTCCTGCAGCTCAATTCCATGAAAATAAAGAACTGAATCACAAAATAGGCCAAAGAACTAAACAGACATTTCTCCAAAGAAGACATACAAATGGCTAACAAACACATGAAAAGATGCTCAACATCACTCATTATCAGAGAAATGCAAATCAAAACCACAATGAGTACCATCTCATGCTGGTCAGAATGGCTGCTATCCAAAAGTCTACAAACAATAAATGCTGGAGAGGCTGCGGAGAAAAAGGATCCCTCTTATGCTGTTGGTGGGAATGCAAACTAGTACAGCCACTATGGAGAACAATGTGGAGATTCCTTAAAAAAACTGGAAATAGGATTGCCATGTGACCTAGCAATCCCACTGCTGGGCATACACACCAAGGAAACCAGAATTGAAACATGTGTACCCCTATGTTCATCACCGCACTGTTTACAATAGGCTGGACATGGAAGCAACCTAAATGTCCATCAGCAGATGAGTGGATAAGAAAGCTGTGGTACATATACACAATGGAATATTACTCAGGTATTAAAAATAATGCATTTGAATCAGTTCTAATGAAGTGGAAAAAACTGGAGCCTATTATGCAGAGTGAAGTAAGTCAGAAAGAAAAAACAATACAGTATATTAATGCATATATATGGAATTTAAAAAGATGTTAACAATGACCCAATATGTGAGAAAGCAAAAGAGGCACAGATATAAAGAACAGACTTTTGGACTCTGTGGGAGAAGGTGAGGGTGGGATGATTTGAGAAAATAGCATTGAAACATGTATATTATCATATGTGAAATAGATTGCCAGTCCAGGTTCAATGCATGAGACAGGGTGCTCAGGGCTGGTGCACTGGGAGGACCCTGAGGGATGGGGTGGGGAGGGAGGTGGGAGAGAGTGTCAGGATGGGGAACACATGTACACCCAATGGCTGATTTCTGTGAATGTGTGGCAAAAACCACCACAACATTTTAAGGTAAGTAGCCTCCAATTAAAATGCTGGGCATACACACTGAGAAAACCAGAAGGGAAAGAGACACGAGTACCCCAATGTTCATCGCAGCACTGTTTATAATAGCCAGGACATGGAAGCAACCTAGATGTCCATCAGCAGATGAATGGATAAGAAAGCTGTGGTACATATACACAATGGAGTATTATTCAGCCATTAAAAAGAATACATTTGAATCAGTTCTAATGAGGTGGATGAAACTGGAGCCTATTATACAGAGTGAAGTAAGCCAGAAAGAAAAACACCAATACAGTATACTAACGCATATATATGGAATTTAGAAAGATGGTAACAATAACCCTGTGTACGAGACAGCAAAAGAGACACTGATGTATAGAACAGTCTTATGGACTCTGTGGGAGAGGGAATGGGTGGGAAGATTTGGGAGAATGGCATTGAAACATGTAAATATCATGTATGAAATGAGTTGCCAGTCCAGGTTCGATGCACGATACTGGATGCTTGGGGCTGGTGCACTGGGACGACCCAGAGGGATGGAATGGGGAGGGAGGAGGGAGGAGGGTTCAGGATGGGGAACACATGTATACCTGTGGCGGATTCATTTTGATATTTGGCAAATCTAATACAGTTATGTAAAGTTTAAAAATAAAATAAAATTAAAAAAAAAAAAAAAAAAAAAAGTAAAAAAAAAAAAAAAAAAAAGGGAGGGGTGAACTCATTTGGGGTTTGACCCATTTAACATGAAAAGAAAGAAACAAGCAACTTGTTGAGGCGTTTAGTCCACCTAAGAAATAGAGAATCCATCTGACCACAGTGTATAGTATGTGAAAGTGGCTTCATACAATAATATAAGCAGGATCATTTTTAAAATTGATCATTTTAAAATTGGAAGCATAGATCATTTTTAAAATTCTCACATGGGAGCATCTTCAAACACATAAAATTTTCTTATATTTTTAAATTAGAGATTTTTGTACATATGTGAATGCTGGTCTCTGGTTGCTTTTTCTGAGTCATAAATGAATCATTGAACATGAATCATAATAATTAACAAATCTATTTCTAGTGATATTTTGGGGTTTGTTTCTTACTCTCAATGTTGCTTTAGAAATTACTGGAATACAATTGTTATAAAAATCCTGAGGAAAGGAGCTGGATTTTTTGGAGTAATTTTGTTTGTTTCTGTAATAATAGCTATCAGCCCGTTGCATTTACACAATGCTGTATAGAACATTCATGTCTGCTGTCTTTTTTGATTATCATTGCAAAATTGTGAGGCAAATACATCAGATATTCTTCTTCTCATTTTATAGACATGCAAATTGAGATTCTAAAAGATCACAATGTTCAGAAAACTTTTAGTTCCAAATCCAACACATACTCATAACTGTGAAAAGGAATTTATTGGTTCAGGGTATGCAGGAAGGATGGATGTGTCTGGTCTCAGGATCTAATGTATCCAGGGTTGCATGTGGCCATTGATCTCTCTTTTGCTCCTTAGCTAGCTCAGCTTCAGTCTGCATGTTGCCCTTTTTCTCTCAGTTTTCTCCAACTGCCTAGGGACATGGTTCCCAGCAGCATGGGAGATAAATAAATAAATAAACTTTTTTCAAATCCAATGGGGAAAACAAAGCCTACTAGCGTGGACATGCTCAGCACCAACTCTGGAAATCCCAAAGATTCTGGGTGGCCTGGCTTGGGGTATATGCTGTTTTTTGGATCAAAGTTCACACTCATGGAGATACAAGATTTTGATTAACCTGGTCTAGGTCAGATAGACACACATCTGACAAGGGGAGCAAGGTCTGTGACAAGAGAAGACAAAGCCACAGAAACCACAGAGGGTAAATAATGGCTCAAAATATTTTTATCCTTGGTTTAGTTTTTCTTCCCAGCATGCCATGCTGTTGTATGCTGCTTTTGTTCTCCTGAAGGTTTCATCTTAGAAGGAATTGGATTCAGAATACACAGAGGTCCCACTCACTTATTTTTTTTAATATTTTAATTGTGAAATGGTTATAGATCTTTTGGAAACTGCAAAAATAGTATATTGAAGTCCCATGTATCTTTCACCCAACTTCTCCCAATAGTGTTGTTGTTCAGTCACCAAGTTGTGTTCAACTGTTTGTGACCCCATGGTCTGCAGCATTCTGGGTTCCTCTGTCCTCCACTATCTCCAAGAGTTTGTTAAAATTCATGTCCATTGAATTGGTGATGCCATCCAACCATCTTGCCCTCTGTTGTCCCCTTCTCTCCCTGCCCTCAATCTTTCCTCGCATCAGGGTCTTTTCTAATGAGTTGGCTCTTCACATCAGGTGGCCAAAGTATTGGTGCTTCAGCTTTAGCATCAGTCCTTCCAATGAATATTCAGGGTTGATTTCCTTTAGTATTGACTGGTTTGATCTCCTTGATGTCCAAGGGACTCTCACGAGTCTTCTCCAGCACTACAGTTTGAAAGCATCAATTATTTGGCATTCAGCCTTCTTTATGATCCAGCTCTCATATCCATACATGACTACTGGAAAAACCATAGCTTTGACTATAAGAGCCTTGCAAAGTGATGTCTCTGCTTTTTAATATGCTGTTGAGGTTGGTCATAGCTTTTCTTCCAAGGAGAAAGCATTTTTTAATTTCATGGCTGTAGTCACCATCTGCAGTGATTTTGGAGCCCAAGAAAATAATTTCTGTCAATGCTTCCATTTTTTCCCCTTCTATTTTCCATTAAGTGATGGGATTGGATGCCATGATCTTAATTTTTTGAATGTTGAATTTTAAGCCAGGTTTTCACTCTCCTCTTTCATCCTCATCAAGAGGCTCTTTAGTTCATCTTCACTTTCTGCCATTAGAGTGCTGTTATCTGCGTATCTGAAGTTGTTGATATTTCTCTGGGAAATCTTGATTCCAGCTTGTGATTCATCCAGCCTAGCATTTTGTGTGATGTACTGTGTAGATAAATTAAATAATCAGGGTGACAATATATAGCGTTTCCCAATTTTAACCAGTCTGTTTTTTCATGTCCAGTTCTAACTGTGTCTTCTTGGCCTGCATACAGCTTTCTCAGGAGGCAGGTAAGGTGATCTGGTATTCCCACCTCTTTTATAATTTTCTGCAGTTTGTTGTGTTCCACACAGTCAAAGGGTTTAGTGTAGTCAATGAAGCAGAAGTAGATGTTTTTTTGGAAATCCCTTGCTTTCTCCATGATCCAGTAAATGTTGGCAATTTGATCTCTGGTTCCTCTGCTTTTTCTAAATCTAGCTTGTACACCTGCAGGTTCTTTGTTCACATACTGCTGAAGCCTAGCTTTAAGGATTTTGAGTATAACCTTGCTAGCATGCAACATGAGTAACATGCTACCCAATGGTAAAATCTTGCATAATGATAGTACAATATCAAAGTGAATAAACTGAGTTTACTTGGGCTTCTCTGGTGGCTCAGAAAGTAAAAAATCTGTATTCAATGCAGGAGTCCCAAGTTTTATCCTTGGGTCAGGCAGATCCCCAGGAGAAGAGTTTATTCAGGTTGTGTCAGTTTTACATGGATTCCTGTCTGTGTAGCTTTATGGAATTTTGTCTCTTGTGAAGATTTATGTAACTACCACCACAATCAAGATACAGAACTGTGTCATCACCGCAAAGATTTCCTTTACGTTAATCCTTTATATTCATACCTGCATCCCTCCACTCCATCACTAATGCCTGGCAACTAGTAATGTCTTCTCCATCTCTGCACTTTTCTCATTTGAGAATGACATGTAAATGAATTCATATAGTATGTGACCTTTGAGATTGGCTCTATGCACTCAGCATAGGTACATTCAAGTTGTTGAGTGTATCTGTAAGCTCTTATTTTTTACGGCTCAGAAGTATTCCATTGTATGGATCAGATCAGATCAGATCAGTCGCTCAGTCGTGTCCGACTCTTTGCAACCCCATGAATCACAGCACGCCAGGCCTCCCTGTCCATCACCAACTCCCGGAGTTCACTCAGACTCATGTCCATCGAGTCAGTGATGCCATCCAGCCATCTCATCCTCTGTCGTCCCCTTCTCCTCCTGCCCCCAATCCCTCCCAGCATCCGAGTCTTTTCCAATGAGTCAACTCTTCGCATGAGGTGGCCAAAGTACTGGAGTTTCAGCTTTAGCATCATTCCTTCCAAAGAAATCCCAGGGCTGATCTCCTTCAGAATGGACTGGTTTGATCTCCTTGCAGTCCAAGGGACTCTCAAGATCTTCTCCAACACCACAGTTCAAAAGCATCAATTCTTCGGCGCTCAGCCTTCTTCAAAGTCCAACTCTCACATCCATACATGACCACAGGAAAAACCATAGCCTTGACTAGATGAACCTTTGTTGGCAAAGGAATGTCTCTGCTTTTGAATATGCTATCTAGGTTGGTCATAACTTTCCTTCCAAGGAGTAAGTGTCTTTTAATTTCATGGCTGCAGTCACCATCTGCAGTGATTTTGGAGCCCAGAAAAATAAAGTCTGACACTGTTTCCCCATCTATTTCCCATGAAGTGATGGGACCGGATGCCATGATCTTCGTTTTCTGAATGTTGAGCTTTAAGCCAACTTTTTCACTCTCCACTTTCACCTTCATCAAGAGGCTTTTGAGTTCCTCTTCGCTTTCTGCCATAAGGGTGGTGTCATCTGCATATCTGAGGTTATTGATATTTCTCCCAGCAATCTTGATTCCAGCTTGTGTTTCTTCCAGTCCAACGTTTCTCATGATGTACTCGGCATGTAAGTTAAATAAGCAGGGTGACAATATACAGCCTTGACGTACTCCTTTTCCTATTTGGAACCAGTCTGTTGTTCCATGTCCAGTTCTAACTGTTGCTTCCTGACCTGCATACAGATTTCTCAAGAGGCAGATCAGGTGGTCTGGTATTCCCATCTCTTTCAGAATTTTCCACAGTTTATTGTGATCCACACAGTCAAAGGCTTTGGCATAGTCAATAAAGCAGAAATAGATGTTTATCTAGAACTTTCTTGTTTTTTCCATGATCCAGAGGATGTTGGTAATTTGATCTCTGGTTCCTCTGCCTTTTCCAAAACCAGCTTGAACATCAGGAAGTTCACGGTTCGCATATTGCTGAAGCCTGGCTTGGAGAATTTTAAGCATTACTTTACTAGCGTGTGAGATGAGTGCAATTGTGCGGTAGTTTGAGCATTCTTCGGCATTGCCTTTCTTTGGGATTGGAATGAAAACTGACTGTTTCCAGTCCTGTGGCCACTGCTGAGTTTTCCAAATTTGCTGGCATATTGAGTGCAGCACTTTCACAGCATCATCTTTCAGGATTTGGAATAGCTCAAATGGAATTCTATCACCTCCACTAGCTTTGTTTGTAGTGATGCTTTCTAAGGCCCACCTGATTTCACATTCCAGGATGTCTGGCTCTAGGTCAGTGATCACACCATTGTGATTATCTGGGTCGTGAAGATCTTTTTTGTACAGTTCCTTTGTGTATTCTTGCCATCTCTTCTTAGTATCTTCTGCTTCTTGTAGGTCCATACCATTTCTGTCCTTTATGGAGCCCATCATAAAGATTTTATTTTATATCTTTAAAACATGTTATTTTATATCTTTATTTGATTTAATCTTTTTCCCATTGAAGGACAACTGGGCCTTATTTCCAGTTTTCAGCTGTTACAAATAAAGCTGTTAAAAACATTTGTGTACATATTTTTATGTAGGCATGAATTGTCATTTTCTGGAGCACTTGCTCAAGACTGTAATTGCTGGGTCATATGGTAAGCACATCTTTAGTTTTTTTTTTTTTACATCTTTAGTTTTGTAAGAGACTGAAAAACTATTTCCCAGAGTGGCTGAATCATTTTACACCTGTAATGGATGAGTGATCCAGTGTCTTTATATACTTACCAGGATTTGATGTCCTTACTATTTTTTATTTTAGTCATTCTGAAGGTGTAATGATATCTCACTGTGGTTTTATTTGCATTTCCCTGTTGATATTGAACATCTTTTCATGTGCTTCTTTCCCATCTCTATATTCTCTTCACTGAAATGTCTGTCCCTTGTTCCTATCTTTTGTCCATTTTATAAATGGATTTTTTAGTTGAATTTTGAGTTCTTTATATATTCTAGAAAGGCATCATATCTAGATATGTGGTTTAGAAATAATTTTCCCCAGTATGGAGCTTGTATTTTCATCCCTTTAACAGGGTCTTCTGCACATCAAAAGGTTTTAATTTTGATGAAGTCTAATTTACCCATTTTTTACTTTATGTGGCTGGCTTTTGGTGTCATCTCTAAGAACTCTTGGTTTAGACCCACATCCTGAATATTTTCTCCTATGACTTTTTCTAAAAGTTTTATAGTTTTACATTTAGGTCTATGATTCATTTTTAGTTAATTTTGTATGAAGTGCAAGTTTTAGGTAGAGGGTTTTTCCTTCTATGGGCTTCCCTGGTGCCTCAGATGGTAAAGAATCTGCCTGCAGTGAGGGAGACCTAGGTTTGATCTCTGGGTTGGGAAGATCCCCTGGAGAAGGGAACGACTACCTACTTCAGTATTCTAGCCTAGATAATTTCAAATTCCATGGACTGTACAATTCATGGGGTCACAAAGAGTCAGATATGACTGAGTTATTCTTTCACTTTCGCTTTGGGCTTCCCTTGTGGCTCAGCTGGTAAAGAATCCACCTGCAATGCAGGAGACCTGAGTTCCATCCCTGGATTGGGAAGATCCCCTGGAGAAGGGAAAGGCTACCCACTCTAGTATTCTGGCCTAGAGAATTCCATGAACTGTATAGTACATGGGGTCACAAATAGTTGGACACTTTAACTTTCACTTTCATCACTGATTTCCCAGAAATTATTTACACAAACATAATACTTGATGATTTCAGTATCTTGTTGGTGCTTCAGACAGTCCTGGGCTGAGTGTAGAAGCTCAGTAAATGCTTGGTTAAGGAAGCAGAAAGTTCTGGATTTGAATTTCCCACTCATTTGGGGGACTTTGAACAAGTCACTTAAGTCTGTTTCCTCATACATGGAATTGGATAACAATTCATACTTTGTCTTTCTCACAGAAGATCAAAAAATAATATATGTAGAAGTTTCTTTCAGCAATGAAAAACTTTTTAAAATGTGAAGTACTTAAATACCTCTAGGATGATCATGGATTTTATTAGTAAGCATAATAGAATACTGCTGTAACCCAAGTGTTTGTGGCTGCCTCCCTAGCTGTCCCTCATCTTTAAATGGACAGCATTCCTTGGCTACAGGAGCAATCACAAGGTTTGGCTTTATTTACTCTTTTGTTTCCTCCCTTTTTTGTCTTTTTGATGTAGCTGTCTGTCAATCACCACCTGGAACTCTGACCTGCCATTTCCTTGTCCTTTATATAAGCTGGGGCCTTCTCCCCTGGAGCCTGGAAGAATATAATATGGAATACTCTTGCTTTCCACTGTCCACACTGTCCTTCAGTCCAACTCCAAGACTAACACAACTGATGATATACGTTTGGAACTCCAGGGTGCTACCACAGAAATTTTACTATCACTTGAGCAAATTTGTGTTAATGTTCATTGTGGTGCAAACATTCGCTTCCATTTTCCATGAATATTTCATCTTGAATGAGCACTTGAGAACTTCCTTCTCCTCCTCTGTGGTCTTTTTACCATCCTCCCTTCTCCCGTCTGCCCCCTCCCCCTTCCTGCCCCCCCCCCCACCCCGCAAATCTTGACTTCATCCACAGGAGGGAAGCACCAAATCCTTGAAGTCCTATGAGATATGAGAACTTCCAATGATATAATGGAACTTCTTTAAAACATCTACCCTGACCATCCTTCCTCCAGAAATGCACTCAACACTCCCTATTCTATTACCCTGTTTTATTTTTTCTCAACACTGGTCACTATTTGATGATACATACATATTTGTTGTCTGTCTCCCCTACTAGAAGGTCTGCTTCATGAAAAGGAAGGATTTAGCCTGCTTTTGTTCACAGCCAAATTCCCAGAACTTTGAACACAGAATGTGCTAAATATTTTTTCAATGAATAATTTTCGAGTGAGCTCTTTATAAGAAAATATTTGATCATCTTTTATCTCCTGGTTTATTTCATAGCAAAATCATATCTCATAGTTTAACTAGTTTAGTTTATATGCCAACAAAGTTCCTGTCTCTCTATTCTACCCTGAATTCCTCTTTCCTTATGAGGTGTGTGGAGCATAGAAAGGAAAGGATGAGGAGGAAGGAAAATCCTGTCCTGCCAGGAGACACTTTTGGTGGAAGTGAGATGGGAAGCAAGGACACTGTGATCAGGAGACTCACGGATAATAATGAGATAATAGATTTCTACCCTTGAGAGGCAAGACAGCTGTGAACATAATAAACACATATAAAACTATGCAGCAGAAAATGACTAGAAGTAATTAGTTGTGAGTGGTTTATTAATCAGGGAAAAAGACAAATGAAAAGAGGCTTGAAGATATTGCTGGGGAGGAACAGATAACAAATCTATGGCCCTTGTGGTCAGGGTGTGGGACCTGCTAGACAGGGAGAGGCAGGTTTATGCAAGGACGATTTGGCTCCCTTCACAAAATGCATTATTCTTTCTTATAAATGCCTTCACTGTGTTAATAATGCTACTGATCACAATAATGATTGTAAAAGCTAACACTGAAGGTCTTCTTTGGACCAGTCACTGTGCTAAGTGCGTTGTGTGTATTTGGTCTCATTGTCATTACAAACCTGTGAGGTAACAGTCACTATAATTTCTGTTTTGCTATAGAGAAAACTAAGGCAAAATAACTTGCCAGAGATAGTCATAAGCTCCTTCCAGCCAGTTAGGTTCATCGTATTTATTTTTGGTGGGAAAGGTGGAATGCATTTCGATATGTAGAAGGATGTGATTATGATTTTAATGCATCAAAAAATTCCTCTAAGTCAGCAGAGCAGCTCTAAGAGACAGATCTTTTCACCTAGATTTTCCAGTAGTCAGGTAACCACGTCTGCATGGGCATCAGCATTTTAAGACCACTAAAGAAACTTCTGTATACAGACTGCTCCTTGCTCTTGGTTAGACACCACAGCTTTCATGCTTGCCTCTTCATTTGTTGGATACCTTGCTATTATCAACACTATCATTTATTCACTAACAAGACAGGCCCAGCTGAAGAGATATTGTGAAGGTGGTTGTGAGTCCACACTTTGCAGACACTTTCATTTCTTTCATTCATGCAGTAAATATCTACTGAGCACCTAGTATGTGCTGAGTACTCTCCGAGGTGCTGGGGGTACCCAGGGAACCAGGGTTCTTGGTTCCAGGAACCAGGGAACCAGGTTGCCAAGATTCAACCTCTCATGAAACTTTGGTTCTAAGGAGGGGAGAGAGAAAGAAGCCCTCCTTTAGAAAAAGGGTAAGAAATGACCTTTCAGAGTCCATGATCAGTAAGCTGAATCCTGAAAGATGAGAAAGGAAGAGAGTTGGACAAAAAGTGTTCCAGAAAGAGGCTATCTCATATTGCTGTTTGAGACATTGCAATGGTGTCTTCCCAAAAGAGAAGTCTCAGTTCCTTAGTGTGAGACTCAGATGTCTTCAGGATCACACTCTTGCTTGCGTCTCCAGTCAGTCTTCTGTGTTGATGATGTTTTGCACCTTGCTGCCATTGCACATATTGTGTCCACAGCCCTGAATTCCTTTGCCAAATCTGCTTCTTGATAATCTGATATTGATCTTTCAAGGCTTGGATCAAGGGTCAGCTTCTCTTACGTCCTCAGGTAGAACTGATCACATCCTCTTTTGTGATCCCACTATATATAGTTCAATTGGTAAAGAAGCCGCCTGCAATGCAGGAGACCCAAGTTTGATTCCTGAGTCAGGAAGATCTGCTGGAGGAGGGATAGGCTACCCACTCCAGTATATCTGGGCTTCCCTTGTGGCTCAGCTGGTAAAGAATCCACCTGCAATGCAGGAGACCTGGGTTCGATCCCTGGGTTGGGAAGATCCCCTGGAGAAGGGAAAGGCTACCCACTCTAGTATTCTGGCCTAGAGAATTCCATGGACTGTATAGTCCATGGGATCACAAGCAGTTGGACATGACCGAGCAACTTTCACACATATTTGGTAACTAGAGCTGTGTTAGCACTTGTCACACTGTAGTGCCTTCATCTATTATCATCAGACTTGTGTTCAGGATCGGACTTTGTCTCTTCCTCTCTGTGATCATCAGCTTTCTTGGCAGTAGACCTCCACCAGTGGTAGTCAGTATGGTTATTCATAATGTGGACAATATGTTACAAGGCTCCAAGACTTTGCTTCATATTCCCATAGAATGTAGGAGTTGATCAGTAGCTTACATTCCTTGTATAATAAACCAGAATGGAATTCCATGGAACTGGAAGGGACCTTGCTCTTGGTTTTTAAACTGCACTTACAGAAATTTGGTAAATCTCTCAGAGATATTTCTGGGGCTAAGTTGGAAGAAATCTGGGCTACTACCTTGCTTTACTCAGAGCTTTGGTTTGGACTGCAAGGAGATCCAACCAGTCCATTCTGAAGGAGATCAGCCCTGGGATTTCTTTGGAAGGACTGATGCTGAAGCTGAAACTCCAGTACTTTGGCCACCTCATGCGAAGAGTTGACTCATTGGAAAGGACTCTGATGCTGGGAGGGATTGGGGGCAGGAGGAGAAGGGGACGACAGAGGATGAGATGGCTGGATGGCATCACTGACTCGATGGACGTGAGTCTGAGTGAACTCCGGGAGTTGGTGTTGGACAGGGAGGCCTGGTGTGCTGCGATTCATGGGGTGGCAAAGAGTTGGACACGACTGAGCGACTGATCTGATCTGATTTGATCTGATTAACTAAGTTTCCATGAGATTCACCTGTATTAAAAAAAATTCAACTATTTTTAAAAGTTTCAAAGTCATTCATGTCATCCAAAAGCTAATGGTAAAGAACCCGCCTGCAAATGCAGGAGACTTAAGAGATGTGAGTTTGATCCCTGGTTAAGGAAGATCCCCTGGAGGAGGACATGGCAACCCACTCCAGTATTTTTGCCTGGAGAATTCCATGGACAGAGGAGTCTAGCGGGCTACAGTCCATAGAGTCTCAGAGAGTCAGACATGACTGAAATGACTTAGCACACATGCACACAACTGGTTAGGGATAGTTCTCAAATCCAAGTCTTTCAGCTCCCACAAAGCCCTCAAGATAGGACTCAAACCTGCGGTTTTGAGATTCCAGGTCTTACTTTGTACAGAATGAGCAGACCAAGCCTCTGCAGAGAATTCACTGGAATCATAGGACTGCATGCTTTGTTTTCTCTTTAGAATTTGAAATTCCTGATTATCTACTAACAAATCCCAAAACAAATGTGCTTGATCTGTTCTTCACGTGCAAAGATATTTACACCAGAAAAGGAGCCAATGCATCAGCCAGTAGAAACTGCTGACTCATGGGTACCCTTTGAATGAGAGTATGAATAAGGTTGCCCAAGGCACACAAGTCTGGTTCATGCCAGAGGGAGAAGGGTGCTTCTTTTGGTCCTTGCTTTTTGTATCAATCAGCCTACCCATTGATATTTTGTGTGAATTGGGTTTGAACATGAAAGCATCACTTTGTATTTTTCCTGTTTGTAAAACTTTTCACTGTCCTCTTTCTTTCTCTTAAGCTAGAAGTTATTTTTATTTATCCCAGGGTGTTGGATATGATGATTGTCCCAGTTGCAAGTTTTACAGAGTCTATGTTTTAATTGAAGATTTGAAAGCTTAATTGCTAGTACCTTTTGTGTTAAAGTCCACGTGTTTGCTCTAAATAGCAAGAAGTGATTAATTGAGTCATTACTGCAACTGTTGCCTTATTCAGTGTCCGAGAAAGCTGAATGGAATGCTAGAAGTGAAAACTAACCACATTTATTTTAGCTTTCACAGCACATGTGCACGTGTGTTTTCCAAACAAATGAGTCTGCACTACAAATTTGCAAACGATATGAGACTGCAAGAAATTTCTAAGGCTTTAGGAATGCAAAAGATCTTGACAGCTTAGGAGGAATGGCCAATTCCAACAAAATAATGAAGAAAATATGTCCACCTTGCCCCTGGCTCCACAAACCAACTTGATAGGAAAGATGCACTTTAAAATGAGAATTTTAGTTGGTCATAAATTCAGTGAGTCAGTCTTAGCTACAGTAATAGAAGCATACAATCTGGAACAGAAGAAGTGATCATACTGATGTCCTCCTGCTGGGTGGACTTCCTCCTTCAGTCCTATGTGTAACCAGGCCCAGGAGTGGCTTGTTCTCTTTTGTTTTACTTGTTTGTTTTGGGAATGTGTTTGCTTGTTTGTTTTGGCCTCCTATACCATATCACCTTCAATGACCCCCTTTCCCTACGTCTCCCTGCAATCTTTGTTTTGGAGACTTGACATTTTCTCAGTCTTCCACAATGTGCTGTATACAGATAGTGTTTCTGACTGGAGCCCTTTCTTTCAACCAGATTGCCACCCAGAAATCCGGAGCAACATTTTTAAGGGGATATTGACATACCTGTAAAGGTTCAAGCCCTTGTCCTGGGAGGAACAGTTTGGAGAATTGGTAATGGTTAATCTGAGGGGAAATGGCATGCGAGTAGAGGCACTTGAGAGGCATGGATTTGAGAGACTTCCTTAGTCAGGGCTGCCCTACTTGGCACTGGGTCTACGTGTCCTTATCACCTTGTCAGTAGTGAGAAGGTCCAAGACAGAGACTGTTGACGGCAGTGTCGGGTACATGCATCTGCTGCTGCTGCTAAGTCACTTCAGTCGTGTCCGACTCTGTGTGACCCCATAGACGGCAGCCCACCAGCCTCCCCCGTCCCTGGGATTCTCCAGGCAAGAACACTGGAGTAGGTTGCCATTTCCTTCTCCAATGCATGAAAGGGAAAAGTGAAAGTGAAGTCGCTCAGTTGTATCCGACTTGTAGTGACCCCATGGACTGCAGCCCACCAGGCTCCTCCATCTATGGGATTTTCCAGGCAGGAGTACTGGAGTGGGGTGCCATTGCCTTCTCAAGTAGGTGCATCTAGTCCTGGTATAAGTGTAACTGATGATGGTTTCACCTCAGTATTGTATACATCCTGCAATGGAAGGGAGCCAGTTGGAGTCACAAGTAACTAAAAGAATGTAATCCCAATGGGTATTAGTTACAATATGGGGGAGAGCAGTAAATTTACTGCAAATAGGGGAATATTGGTTCCATGGGCTCTCATGTCTATCTTAAAGAGTTGATATCAAATGATTCTGCTGATAAATATAAAACTTAAAAGGACTGATAATGTAAATAACACCTAGCACAATATCTGCCGTGTAAAGTAATGCTCAAAATTCTCCAAGCCAGGCTTCAGCAATATGTGAACCGTGAACTTTCTTATGTTCAAGCTGATTATAGAAAAGGCAGAGTAACCAGAGATCAAATTGCCAACATCCACTGGATCATGGAAAAAGCAAGAAAGTTCCAGATAAGCATCTATTTCTGCTTTATTGACTATGCCAAAGCCTTTGACTGTGTGGATCACAATAAACTGTGGAAAATTCTGAAAGAGATGGGAATACCAGACCACCTGATCTGCCTCTTGAGAAATTTGTATGCAGGTCAGGAAGCAACATTTAGAACTGGACATGGAACAACAGACTGGTTCCAAATAGGAAGAGGAGTACGTCAAGGCTGTATATTGTCACCCTGCTTATTTAACTTATATCCTGAGTCATCATGAGAAACGCTGGGCTGGAAGAAACACAAGCTGGAATCAAGATTGCTGGGAGAAATATCAATAACCTCAGATATGCAGATGACACCACCCTCATGGCAGAAAGTGAAGAGGAACTAAAAAGCCTCTTGATGAAAGTGAAATTGGAGAGTGAAAAAGTTGGCTTAAAGCTCAACATTCAGAAAACGAAGATCATGGCATCTGGTCCCATCACTTCATGGGAAATAGATGGGGAAACAGTGTCAGACTTTATTTTTCTGGGCTCCAAAATCACTGCAGATGGTGACTGCAGCCATGAAATTAAAAGACACTTACTCCTTGGAAGGAAAGTTATGACCAACCTAGATAGCATATTGAAAAGCAGAGACATTACTTTGCCAACAAATGTCCGTTTAGTCAAGGCTATGGTTTTTCCTGTGGTCATGTATGGATGTGAGAGTTGGACTTTGAAGAAAGCTGAGCGCCGAAGAATTGATGCTTTTGAACTGTGGTGTTGGAGAAGACTCTTGAGAGTCCCTTGGACTGCCAGGAGATCCAACCAGTCCATTCTGAAGGAGATCAGCCCTGGGATTTCTTTGGAAGGAATGATGCTGAAGCTGAAACTCCAGTACTTTGGCCACCTCATGTGAAGAGTTGACTCATTGGAAAAGACCCTGATGCTAGGAGGGATTGGGGGCAGGAGGAAAAGGGGATGGCAGAGGATGAGATGGCTGGATGGCATCACTGACTCAATGGACGTGAGTCTCAGTGAACTCCGGGAGTTGGTGATGGACAGGGAGACCTGGCGTGCTGCAATTCGTGGGGTCGCAAAGAGTCAGACACGACTGAGTGACTGAACTGAACTGAACTGAACTGAACATGCTAAAAAGTTGATTGTCATCATTGTGGTTATTATTATTATTGAGCGTGAACTTATATTTAAGGCCTATGAGCAGCTGCAGGTTTGAACTTCATTTCCGCTAGTGCTCTCTGAGCCTTATGATCTGGCTTCTCTCTTTCAGGGTCCTGTCTCTGACCCCTCATGTCTTTGGCTGCATCTGACCATGGTCCAGCCGGACAGAATGGTTTCAGTGTGGGAGCATTCTCAGTCTATTTGTATTTGCACAAAGTTCTATCCTTAAAGTACACAGATCTCCTGACTCTATTTCATAGAGTTTGCTGATTGCATTTCTAATGCTGTCCCTTTGCTTATTTTTATTCTTAAATTGCAAGTGCATACATCCATATGATGCTTCTCTGCTGTGCTAATTCCCTTTTAAAGCTCCAGAATGCCTTCCATGAATGTACTGGAATGTGTCCTGCTTTTGTGCAGAGGGAGATTTTGTAGTCAAAACGTCATGGTTTTAGGCAAGAAAAGAATTTCCCCTGTGCTCAAGACTTCTGGGAACACAGTCACTTATTACTCATTCTTTTCTCAGGATATTTCCTGGCTATTAGGACAAATATCTCCACAGCAAACATAACATCAAAGGAACTGTCTGGCCCAGTATTTAACTGTTTCATATCTACTGTGTATACGTTGCAACAGTTATTCCTAAGGAGCTAAATTCTGTGGCTTGGTTTCATTTTTAGATAAATTGAATGCTTTTTCCCCTGACCTAGAAATGGAAGGACAAATATCTGTCTATAAGCCAAAAGCAGATTATAATGAGCCAGACCATAAGAGACAAATGACCCTGTTATCTGTGTATGAGTAGGAGCTACTTAACATTAACTTGGACAAAATAAATCATTTAAGCCCTTTATTTTAAAAAGTTGCATGTCCATTTGTTCAGTTCCATTGACTGTATTTTGTTGCTATTTTATCCTGCAAAAAACAGCCCAAAGTGGTTTTGTTTAGAGCTAGATTATCTACAAGAATATTATGGATTTTTTTCCTTCTTATACCACTGTCTTTTTAGCTCTTTTCTTTATAAAAAAATTAACAGTACAAAAAAAATCCAAAAAAGGGGGGAAAGTCACCCCCAAATCCCATAATGCCCTTACTCAACAGTAACCATTATGGAAATTTTAAGTTTTTCTAGTCATCACTCTCTCTCTGGCTCTTTCTCTCTCTCTATTATTATTATATATATGCATGTGTATATTTTCTTTATATTTGTCATGTTCATTAAGATTGTCATATACTATATATGTTAGTTTTCCATATTTGGGACTATGCTATGAACACTTTGTGATATCATGAATTGCTCATTTAGTATTTCATTGTGAACGTTTCCCCATGTCATTAATATAATTTTATGACATACTTTTAAATGATTTCATGATATTCCATTAAAAATTTTATGGAATTTTATTTAACATCTTTATAACTATAGGACATGAGATTATTTCTAATTCGTTACTCTTACAAGTAATGTTGTGAAGGAAAACCTGGTAAATATACCTTTGTACAACTAGATCTCTTTATTTACCTAGCATGGATTCTTAGAAATAGATTAGGTGAAATGCCATGAACATTTTTCAGGCTCTTGATATTCATTCATTCTTTTACTCATTCACTTTTTCATTTCCCACATATTGAGAATCTCTTATATGCCTGGCTCTCTTGAAGGGGTTGAGTATATAGCAGTGGATTAAAAAAAAAAAAGTTCTATCCTCATGGAGCTGACATTCTAGTGAGGGAAGTCATACAATTAAAAAAAAAATATATATATATATATACACACACACATATATGTATATAAGATGTCAGGTGGTAATGTGTGATATGGAGAAAAGTAATACAGGGTGATAGAATGAGGAGCTCTGGGGTTGGGCATGGGTAGAATGACTATTTTTATAAAATAGTCAGGGAAGATCTTCCTACTGAGGTGACATTTGAAGGCGGAGCTGAAGGATAGGAAGGGAAGGAGGCATTTACATATCCAGAGAAGAGCATTCCTATTCCCATCTGTGAGAACAGCCAGCATGTAAGCCAGGGGCCATCTAAGGTCCTGAGGAATTACAAGAAGTTAGTGTGGCTGGAGAAGAGTGAGTGGGGAGAGAGCCACAGCCCACATGGCCAGGATGGTAGAGGGAAGGGAGACAAGATCATGTAGAGTCTCTTTTTTATGTAGTATCTCGCAGGCCTTTTTTGCCTTTGGCTTTGACTCACAGGAGATAGGAAGTCATTGGAAGATTTTGAGCAGAGAAGAGATAATATCTGACTTATGTTTTAAAGTATAAACAAATTGCCCTCCAAAATGATTGTACTGATTTTTACCCCTCACTGGTAGCATGTCAGAGGTCTTTCCTGAAAATAGATATGGTCATTAAAAAAAAAAAAAAGGAACCAAAAAACTTCATTATTTATTTGACAAAAATTATTTGAGTACCTGTCATGTGCCAGACACCATGATAAATACTGCATCAGTTCAGTCAGTTCAGTCGCTCAGTCGTGTCTGACTCTTTGCGACCCCATGAATTGCAGCACGCCAGGCCTCCCTGTCTATCACCAACTCCCGGAATTCACTCAGACTCACGTCCATCGAGTCAGTGATGCCATCCAGCCATTTCATCCTCTGTCGTCCCCTTTTCCTCCTGCCCCCAATCCCTCCCAGCATCAGTGTCTTTTCCAATGAGTCAACTCTTCACATGAGGTGGCAAAAGTACTGGAGTTTCAGCTTCAGCATCAGTCCTTCCAATGAATACCCAGGACTGATTTCCTTTAGGATGGACTGGTTGGATCTCCTTGCAGTCCAAGGGACTCTCAGGAGTCTTCTCCAACACCACAGTTCAAAAGCATCAGTTCTTCGGTGCTCAGCTTTCTTCACAGTCCAACTCTCAAATTCATACATGACCACTGGAAAAACAATAGCCTTGATTAGACGGACCTTTGTTGGCAAAGTAATATCTCTGCTTTTCAATGTGTTATCTAGGTTGGTCATAACTTTCCTTCCTAGGAGTAAGTGTCTTTTAATTTCATGGCTACAGTCACCATCTGCAGTGATTTTGGAGCCCCAAAAAATAAAGTCTGACACTGTTTCCACTGTTTCCCCATCTATCTGCCATGAAGTGATGGGACCAGATGCCATGATCTTCGTTATCTGAATGTTGAGCTTTAAGCCAACTTTTTCACTCTCCTCTTTCATTTTCATCAAGAGGCTTTTTAGTTCCTCTTCACTTTCTGCCATAAGGGTGATGTCATCTCCATATCTGAGGTTATTGATATTACTCCCAGCAATCTTGATTCCAGCTTGTGCTTCTTCCAGCCCAGCGTTTCTCATGATGTACTCTGCATAGAAGTTAAATAAGCAGGGTGACAATATACAGCCTTGACGTACTCCTTTTCCTATTTGGAACCAGTCTGTTGTTCCATGTCCAGTTCTAACTGTTGCTTTCTGACCTGCATATAGGTTTCACAAGAGGAAGGTCAGGTGGTCTGGTATTCCCATCTCTTTCAGAATTTTCCACAGTTTACTGTGGTCCACCCAGTCAAAGGCTTTGGCATAGTCAATAATGCAGAAATAGATGTTTTTCTGGAACTCTCTTGCCTTTTCCATGATCCAGCAGATGTTGGCAATTTGATCTCTGGTTCCTCTGCTTTTTCTAAAACCAGCTTGAACATCTGTAAGTTCACGGTTCACATACTGCTGAATCCTGGCTGCCATAATTTTGAGCATTACTTTACTAGCGTGTGAGATGAGTGCAATTGTGTGGTAGTTTGAGCATTCTTTGGCAGTGCCTTTCTTTGGGATTGGAATGAAAACTGACCTTTTCCAGTCCTCAGCCATTGCTGAGTTTTCCAAATTTGCTGGCATATTGAGTGCAGCCCTTTCACAGCATCATATTTCAGGATTTGAAATAGCTCAACTGGAATTCTATCACCTCCACTAGCTTTGTTCATAGTGATGCTTTCTAAGGCCCAATTGACTTCACATTCCAGGATGTCTGGCTCTAGGTGAGTGATCACACCATCATGATTATCTGGGTCGTGAAGCTCTTTTTTGTACAGTTCTTCTGTGTATTCTTGCCACCTCTTCTTAATATCTTCTGCTTCTGTTAGGTCCATTCCATTTCTGTCCTTTATTGGGCCCATCTTTGCATGAAATGTTCCCTTGGTATCTGTAATTTTCTTGAAGAGATCTCTAGTCTTTCCCATTCTGTTGTTTTCCTCTATTTCTTTACATTGATCGCTGAGGAAGGCTTTCTTATCTCTCCTTGCTATTCTTTGGAACTCTGCATTCAGTTGCTTATATCTTTCCTTTTCGCCTTTGCTTTTTACTTCTCTTCTTTTCACAGCTATTTGTAAGGCCTCCTCAGACAGCCATTTTGCTTATTTGCATTTCTTTTCCATGGGGATGGTCTTGATCCCTGTCTACTCTACAATGTCACGAACCTCTGTCCATAGTTCATCAGGCACTCTGTCTATCAGATCTAGTCCCTTATATCTATTTCTCATTTCTACTGTATAGTCATAAGGGATTGATTTAGGTCATACCTGAATGGTCTAGTGGTTTTCCCCACTTTCTTCAATTTAAGTCTGAATTTGGCAATAAGGTGTTCATGATCTGAGCCTCAGTCATCTCCCAGTCTTGTTTTTGCTGACTGTATAAAGCTTCTCCATCTCTGGCTGCAAAGAATAAAATCAGTCTGATTTCTGTGTTGACCATCTATTGATGTCCATGTGTAGAGTCTTCTCTTGTGTTGTTGGAAGAGGGTGTTTGCTATGACCAGTGCATATTCTTGGCAAAACTCTATTAGCCTTTGCCCTGCTTCATTCTGTACTCCAAGGCCAAATTTGCCTGTTACTCCAGGCATTTCTTGACTTCCTACTTTTTCATTCCAGTCCCCTATAATGAAAAAGACATCTTTTTTGGGTGTTAGTTCTAAAAGGTCTTGTAGGTCTTCATAGAACTGTTCAACTTCAGCTTCTTCAGCATTACTGGTTGGGGCATAGGCTTGCATTACCTTGATATTGAATGGTTTGCCTTGGAAACAAACAGAGATCATTCTGTGGTTTTTGAGATTGCATCCAAGTACTGCATTTCAGACTCTTTTGTTGACCATGATGGCTACTCCATTTCTTCTAAGGGATTCTTGCCCACAGTAGTAGATATAATGGTCATCTGAGTTAAATTCACCCATTCCAGTCCATTTTAGTTCGCCGATTCCTAGAATGTTGACATTCACTCTTGCCATCTCCTGTTTGACCACTTCCATTTTGCCTTTATTCATTGACCTAACATTCCAGGTTCCTATGCAGTATTGCTCTTTACAGCATGGGACCTTGCTTCTATCACCAGTCACATCCACAACTGGGTAATATTTCTGCTTTGGCTCCATCCCTTCATTCTTTCTGGAGTTATTTCTCCACTGATCTCCAGTAGCATATTGGGCACCTACCGACTCGGGGAGTTCCCCTTTCAGTATCGTATCATTTTGCCTTTTCATACTGTTCATGGTGTTCTCAAGGCAAGAATACTGAAGTGATTTGCCATTCCCTTCTCCAGTGGACCACATTCTGTCAGACCTCTCCACCATGACCATCCCATCTTGGGTGGCCCCACACGGCATGTCTTAGTTTCATTGAGTTAGACAAGGCTGTGGTTTAATAAGGGCTTAAGCTATGATTGTGTTAAGTGTGTTAGTCACTCAGTCGTGCCCGACTCTTTGCGACCCCATGGACTGTAGCCCACCAGGCTCCTGTGTCCATGTTATTTTCCAGGCAAGGATACTGGAGTGCGTTGCCATTTCCTTCTTCCCAACCCAGGGATCAAACCCAGGTCTCCTATACTGCAGGCAGATTCTTTTCCGACTGAGCTACAAGGAAAGCCCCTATCACCACATGATTGTGTTAAACCTATGAATAATTAAAGGGAGAATTGATAGTTTTTCTGTATTAATTCTTCACATCCAGAAATATAATGTCTTCCCATTTATTCAAATGTGTTACACTGTCAGCAAAATTTAATATTATCTTTATATGGATCCCATGTTTAAATTTAGGCTACTGTGAGTGGAATCTTTATATTTTTATCACATGCAAATATGATCATATTACCCCCTGCATTATCATTGAAAACATTCTGATATATTTTCTTATCATTTTTTAGTCTTTTATTTGGTAATATATATTTATGTAGCTTTGGTTATTTCCAGTTTACCAGTTTTAAGAATAATGTTATGATTATATATTTTCTTTTTATTTCTAACAGTTTCTTCATCTTAATATCTGTGACTGTTCTTTTCATTAGTGAACTATGACCTTTCTTTTCTCAATTTTTGTTCTATGTTCTCTTTGTCTGAATTTAATATTATCAAACCTACTTAAAATTTCCTTGCATTTACCTGACAAGTCTTTGCCCTTTCTTTTATTTTAGCATTTATTCTAGTTTTCATATGTAAATAGTAGCTATTGGAACATGTTGATTGAAAAATATAATAATGAATAACAAAATAAAATGCAATAAAAAATGCACAGATCTATGTCAGTCCTGAGAAGAACAATTCAAGAAGTCTATCAGAGTTTCTGGAATTGATGTGTTTGCCTATTTGGGAACTTCTCTCAGCATGTGACATAATTTCCATTTATAGAATTGAACATTGAAACTGCTAGCCAAAATTTAAGACAGATTGTCCTCCAAGGTAAGATGTATTTGATGAACAAGTACATTAGCTTAATCTGATTGAAATGGCAAACTGTATATTTATGGTACTGTAGAGAGGCAAGTATAGTTGATAACTTAAAAATCCAAATCATGTTATATGGAATTCTGAGATTTCCCTCCTTTGATGTGACCTCAGTGGACTACAGTGAAGTTTGGTGACTCTATAGTAGCCAAAGCCAATCCCTCCTCATTTCCCCTCTATCCATGTGGGATGAGAGCAGACTACTAGGCCCCTTTGATCTTTTTGTTTTTTTTCAATTGAGCTGCCACTTTCTTCTGCCCTCAGGTTTCCCTGAGGAAAAATGTCAGCAGCTTACTGACATTGTCCAGACTTTTGACCATCATGAGTTCTGTTATCTCTTCTTACCACCCAAGCTAAGGAATACTTCCCCTTTGGGTTTCCTTGTACCATTTCTCTTCTACTATTCAGGTCATTCGTTCTTCAGGTTCACTTTCAGGCTCTTCTTTTTTATCTGTCAACTCTGAAATACTCAGCACTCTCCTCCTCTATCTACACTCTTAAGAGTATCTCAGGTACACCCATGTCATCACATACACTTATACGTAGATGACTCACAAATGAGAGTAAAGAAAGGCAGAGGGAGATTAGTTCAACAACATTTTTATAGTATCTTACAATGACATTCATTAAACAATCACATTGTGCCAGGCATGGGGCTAAAAGCCTTCCTGGCATCATCTAATTAAATCCTCATAAAATTCTATAGGATGGCATATTATGCTATACTACACAGTGGCATCACCAACTCAATGGACATGAGTCTGAGCAAGCTCTGGGAGATGGTGAAGGACAGGGAACTCTGGCATGCTGTAGTCCATGGGGTTGCAAAGAGTCGGACATGACTAGTAAATGAACAACACCACTATACTCCTCTTTTTCTCTGTTGCCCTTCCTTTTATACTATATCACAATTCCTTCTCAAATAGATTGTTTCAGCAATTCTCCCCACCAATTACATTACCAATTTGAATCCCATGGATTCTTTATAATACCAGTATGCTGCAGTTTCTCTAATCTTGAGAGAAGAATCCTCTTGCCACACGTCCTTCCTCCTGGCACCTCATATCTCTGCCTTTTCTCAGCAAAGCTCTTCCAAAGAGTATTTCCATTTGCTGTTTCCAATTCATTTCCCTTTTTCACTTGAACCCACACCAGTCAGGTTTTTACACCCACTATTTTGCTGAAACTACTATTTTCAAGATCAGGGTTTAAATTAAAGCTGCTAAATCCAATGGTCAGTTATTAGCCGTCATCTTATTTGAACTATAAGTACTAGTGTATGAAGCTCATGGGCTTCCCTGGTGGCTCAGCAGTAAAGAATCCCCCTGTAATTCAGGAGCCACAGGAGACATGTGTTCGATCCCTGGTTGGGGAAGATACCCTGGAAGAGGGCATGGCAGCCCACTCCAGCATTCTTGTCTGGAGAATCCCATGGACAGAGGAGCCTGGCCGGCTACAGTCCATGGGGTCACAAAGAGTCAGACATGGCTGAAGTGACTTAGCATGCAAACATACGAAGCTCATCCCTCCCTCCGTGCTGCAACACTTCCTTGGCTTCACTTTCACTAGTTATCTTGTTTGCTTATTATCTCACTGGCTTCTCCTCAATCCCATTTGCTGACTACTTTTCCTTTTCATGAACTCTAAAGGTGGTAGTAGCTAAGGGTCCAGTTCAGTTCTTGGCTATCTTTCTCTTTCCACATTTACTCATTAAGTTGATGTATTAGTTTGTTAGAGCTGCTGCCACAAAGTGTCACAGACTAGGTGACTTAAACAACAGAAATTTGTTGTCTCACAATCCTGGAGGTTAGAAATCCACCCTGTCAGCAGGGTTGGTTCTTCCTGAGGGCTCTGAGGGCAAGATCTGTTCCAGGTCTCTCTCCTGGACTTGTAGATGGTACCTTCATGTTTACATGGTGTTCTCCATGTGTGTGTGTGTCTGTGTGTGTTCAAATTTCTCCTTTTTCTAAGGACATCAGTCCTAATGGAATAGAGTCACCCTAATGACCTCATTTTAAATTAATTATCTCTGTAAATGCCCTATCTTCAAATAGGGTTACATTTTTAAGTACTGGAGGTTAGGAGTTTAAAGGGGAGGGGACAGAATTCACCTGTTGCTTTCATTAAATAATTTGACTTTTAGTACCATCCTAAATTATGTCTCCACTCTGTGTCCCTGCCATCCATTCCATCTGCCTATTCTATCATCTTGGATATCTAATAGACATCTCAGGTTTAATATGACTATATCAATCACTGTTCTCTGTACCCCACTCTCTGATGAAAATGCCCCCTCCTCCCTAGCCTTCTCCACTTGTTCACTTTTCTCTCTAGATAGTCAACATCAAATCCCACAGCAAACGCCGTCTGTCCCATAGTCAGAATGTATCCGGAGTCTGATCACTTCCCACTATATCTCCTGCTCCCAACCTTATCCAAGTCACCATCTGCTTCCATCTCAATGAATGAAGAGAGCCTCTTCGTAGGTCTGTCCACTTCATCCCTCACTCTCTATGGTGGAGTCTAATCAAAGAAGCCAAGGTTATTTCTTTAGACATAAGTCGGATCATGTCAGTTTCCTGCTGTCACCCCTCCGCTGCCTTCCCTTACAAGGGCTGACCAGATGCTCCATGATATTGGACCCCAGCTGCCCTTCTGACCTTATGTGCTGCCACACTTCCCTCTACTTGCTCTCCTCCAGCTACACAGATATTTTACTGTTCCTCAAACAGGCAAGCTCTCACATTAAGACCTTTGTACTAGTCCTTGCCTCTGCCTGGAATGTTTTTCTCCCATTTAACAGCATAGTTTGGTCTGATATCTCCCTCAAATCTTTGCTCAAATACCACTTTCACAGTAAGACCTTTCCTGATCTCCCTGTTTACAATTTTAAACCCTCTTCCACCTCCCTAGCACTTTCTATATCCCTGCCCTGCTTTTTTTCCCCACCACATGTACCATCATCTGATGAACAATATAATTTATTTTTATTGTCAGTTTCTATCTACAAAAACATCACTAAGTCCCTTTGTCTAGAGATTTATAGGTACAAATGTGTTTGATTTAAAGAAACCTAACTGGACTCACTTTTTCTTCAACCAACAGTCATTGCATGTGTTGTTTTCTGTGCCAGACGTTGTGCTGAACAGTAGGGACATGAGGATGAGAACATCAAGAGCTTTGTCCTTGTCCTTGAGGGAATCATAGTCTAATCGGGAAGAAAGGAATCTTAGTTTTCCCAGAGGGAGTGACACATGGTTGTGTAAGTGGCAAATACCACTGCTCTGAAAAGGCTGTTCATAACAAACCAAGAAATAATCAGTCACCGAGTCAGACCCAAATGTGCCCTTCCCTAAGGCTCCTCTGACTTTGGGATTTTTCTGTATCTATAAAAATAGCACATGTTCATCTTCACAACATCTCTGCTTTATATGCTTGTGAAGTCATAACTATGATTATTTATGCAAATGAAATTAATTGCAATCTTCATCAGAGTCTTTATTTAGTGTTTGGGAGACTAGGCCTCTGAACTACTATGGGGCTTCTCATTTTCAGTAGAATTCACGTCTAATTTCAAATGCAAGAAGAGAGCTGCTATCTGAAGGAATCCTGCTGTGAGATTTTTTTTTTCTAAGCAAAGTCTTTTTATTTCAAAGTGAATGATCTCTCCCAATGTATCTTCTTTGTGTGGTTTGGGGAAAAAAAATCAGTGCATGCACTTTTAATACATGGGATTTTGAATTTGTACATGGCATAGTTGAAGAATCCCTGGACTCAGCCTTTGCCCGAGTATTGCAACTTATTGATTTTGTGATGTTGAACAGTTTTTTTTTGTTGTTGTTGTTATTTTTTTCCACTTGTATCTCAGTCTCCCACTTTACTAAGCAAAGAACTGCACTCCTTGTTTCCGAAGGATATTTGCCATTCATAGAAACTGTGATTCTATTAGTCTTTGGTATCCTTGCTTTTTCCAAATACTTGATCGACCTCTGCCTACATCCTTGGTTAACAGTGAATTCTCACTGCATCCTGTGAATATAGAACCTAATTTCTTCCCTGTGGAAGCTATATACATTATGTCGAAGTACAGCCAAATTTTACTCCTATTTCTCTTATTTGTTACCGATTGCATGAGATTTTAGAATTTCTCCTTATGAACGGGACTTTGTTTCCCTTGCTATTATTTTTTAGTGTATTCATCAGGAATATAAAGGAATGATAATATACAATTTTATATATTTAACGCATTTGTTTCTTCCCACATAAAACCCATGGGAAGTACATAGCATTTGGTAAAAGTGATTTACCAAATCACTTTTCTGGGTGTTTAATTCTATTCCATTGATCTGTATATCTGTTTATCTGCTCATACCATGCTGTTTTGAGTACTATAGTTTAGAGAGGATTTTTTTAATCCAGTTTTAATTTTTTTAGAGAGGATTTTTTTATAGGCACTTACTTATGCCCTAAACACAGTATTTACAAATATTAACCCACTTTTAATCCTCATTTATCCCCATGAGGAAACCAAAGCACCAAGGATTTAAGCAGTTTGTTCAAAGTCATGGAACTTTTAATGGGTAAAGCTAACACTTTGACTTAGGTAGTCTAATCAGGATTGCTTTTACCCCATACAGTCAACCAAGGAAGGTGCCTAAGTTCACACAGCCACTCCATTGGGGAACCTGAATTTCTATCTTTCCTTTACCTAAGTATCTACCAATCTGCATAACTGAGTGTGTTCACGCCTACATGTTGCCAGACTCCAAAGACACTATACGTTTGTTCTTCTGTGTCACCAAATGCCATGATCTTTCTGCATTTTGCAGTTGATAATAGGAAGTTAAATTATATTTCTTATCTATTTATGTGAAGTAACATCAGTTTATAATATTATGCAAGCCATAGTACACAAAACAGCATGGTATGGGCAGAAAAACAGACATACAAATCAGTGGAATAGAGTTAAACACCCAGAAATAAACCCCCACACACATATTGACAATTAATATAAAACAAAGGAGCAAAGAACATACAATGGAGAAAGGATAGTAACTTCAATAAATGGTGTTGGAAAAAATGGACAACCACATGCAAAAGAATGAAACTAGACTGCTATCTTACACCATTTACAAAAATCTAAATGGGTTAAAGAGTTGAATGTAAGACCTGAAACCATAAAACTCCTAGAAGAAAACATAGGAAATACACTCTTTGACATTGGTCTTAGCAAGATTTTCCTGCTATGTCTTCTCAGGAAGGAAAACAAAAGCAAAATAGACAAATGGGAGTACATCAAATTAAGAAGCTTCTGCACAGCAAAGCAACAAAATGAAAAGACAGCCTACTAAACAGGAGATTGTATTGCAAATGATATATCTGATAAGGGGTTACTATCCAAAAAATACAAAGAACTCATACAACAACAAAATAAAAAACAACTCGATTGAAAAATGGGTAACGTATTTACATGTCTTATTTGGAAAAATAATAGACATTTTTTTCCAAATAAGACATACAAATGGCCAACTAGCACATGAAAAGATGTTTAATATTACTGTTCAGTTCAGTTCAGTTCAGTCACTCAGTCGTGTCCGACTCTTTGCGACCCCATGAATCGCAGCACGCCAGGCCTCCCTATCACCAACTCCCAGAGTTCACTGAGACTCATGTCCATCGAGTCAGTGATGCTATCCAGCCATCTCATCCTCTGTCGTCCCCTTCTCCTCCTGCCCCAATCCCTCCCAGCATCAGGGTCTTTTTCAAGGAGTCAGTTCTTCACATCTGGCGGCCAAAGTATTGGAGTTTCAGCTTCAGCATCAGTCTTTCCAATGAATATTCAGGACTGATTTCCTTCAGGATAGACTGGTTGGATCTCCTTATAGTCCAAGGGACTCTCAAGAGTCTTCTCCAACACCACAGTTCAAAAGCATCAAGTATTCGGTTCTCAGCTGTCTTTATAGTCCAACTATCACATCCATACATGACTACTGGAAAAACCATAGCTTTGACTAGACAGACCTTTGTTGGCAAAGTAATGTCCCTGCTTTTTAACATGCTGTCTACGTTGGTCATTACTTTCCTTCCAAGGAGCAAGTGTGTTTTAATTTCATGGTTGCAGTCACTTTGGAATGACTTTGGAGTGACTTTGCAGTGACATCTGCAGTGACTTTGGAGCCCCCCAAAATAAAGTCTGCCACTGTTTCCACTGTTTCCTCATCTAATTGCCATGAAGTGATGAGACCAGATGCCATGATTTTAGTTTTCAAAATGTTGAGTTTTAAGCCAACTTTTTCACTCTCTTCTTTCACTTTCATCAACAGGCTCTTTAGTTCTTTGCTTTCTGCCATAAGGGTGATGTTATCTGCATATCTGAGATTATTGATATTTCTCCCAGCAATCTTGATTGCAGCTTGTGCTTCATCCAGTCCAGCATTTCTCATGATGTACTCTGCATATAAGTTAAATAAGCAGGGTGACAATATACAGCCTTGACGTACACCTTTCCCTATTTGGAACCAGTCTGTTGTTCCATGTCCAGTTCTAAATGTTGTTTCTTGACCTGTGTACAGATTTCTCAGGAGGCAGGTCAGGTGGTCTGGTATTTCCATTTCTTTCAGAATTTTCCACAGTTTGTTGTGATCCACATAGTCAAAGGCTTTGGTGTAGTCAATAAAGCAGAAGTAGATGTTATTCTGGAACTCTCTTGCTTTTTCAATGATCCAACGGATATTGTCAATTTGATCTCTGGTTCCTCTGCCTTTTCTAAAACCAGCTTGAATGTCTGGAAGTTCACGGTTCACGTACTGTTGAAGCCTGGCTTGGAGAAGTTTGAGCATTACTTTGCTAGAGTGTGAGATGAGTACAATTGTGCGGTAGTTTGAGCATTCTTTGGCATTGCCTTTCTTTGGGATTGGAATGAAAACTGACCTTTTCCAGTCCTGTGGCCACTGCTGAGTTTTCCAAATTTGTTGTTATATTGAGTGCAGCACTTTCACAGCATCATCTTTCAGGATCTGAAATAGCTCAACTGGAATTCCATCACCTCTACTAGCTTTGTTCATAGTGATGCTTTCTAAGGCCCACTTGACTTCACATTCCAGGATGTCTGGCTCTAGCTCAGTGTGTGATCACACCATCGTGATTATCTGTGTCATAAAGAGCTTTTTTGTATCGTTCTTCTGTGTATTCTTGCCACCTCTTCTTAATATCTTCTGCTTCTGTTAGGTCCATATCATTTCTGTCCTTTATTGTGCCCATCCTTGCATGAAATGTTCCCTTGGTATCTCTAATTTTCTTGAAGAGAACTCTAGTCTTTTCCATTCTATTGTTTACCTCTCTTTCTTTGCATTGATCACTGAGGAAGGTTTTATTATCTCTCCTCGCTATTCTTTGGAACTCTGCATTCAAATGGGTATACCTTTCCTCTTCTCCTTTGCCTTTAGCTTCTCTTCTTTTCACAGCTATTTTTAAGGCCTCCTCAGAAAACCATTTTGCCTGTTTGCATTCTTTTTCTTACAGATGGTCTTGATCCCTGCCTCCTGTACAATGTCAGGAACCTCCGTCCATAGTTCTTCAGGCACTCTGTCTATCAGATCTAGTCCCTTAAATCTATTTGCCACTTCCACTGTATAATCGTAAATGACTTGATTTAGGTCATACCTGAATTGTCTAGTGGTTTTCCGTACTTTCTTCAATTTAAGTCTGAATTTGGCAATAAGGAGTTCATGATCTGAGCCAAAGTCAGCTCCTGGTCTTGTTTTTGCTGACTGTATAGAGCTTCTCCATCTTTGGCTGCAAGAATATCATCAATCTGATTTCGGTATTGACCATCTCTGATTTCAGTATTGACCATCTAGCGATGTCCATGTGTAGAGTCTTCTCTTGTGTTATTGGAAGAGGGTGTTTGCTATGACTGGTACGTTATATTGGCAAAACTCTATTAGCCTTTGCCCTGCTTCATTCTATACTCCCTAATTAGCAACTTTTTGAATCTGCCCTCAGGACCCAGGGAATGTCTAGGAAGCTGAATGAAGCCTATTTCCTATAAAAAGTAATTGGGAATACAGATAGGATGTGTACCCAGGAGGGCCCCAAGTGTCCTCCTCAGTTTCAAGGTTATTCTAGAAAGATAAACTAGTATTATGAATTTTGCTCATGACTGAAAATACATGATTGTGAAATACAGATGACTTTTGCAGGGTGTTGAGGATATGTTGGAACTGACCACTTGTGTGGCTTCTTTGGAGCTTCTTTTTCCTCACCTGAAATGAGGAAGATGAACTAAATCATCCTAAGGAACTTTCTGACTCTAATGCTCTTTGGTTAGTCATATCTAGGAAAGTCAGAAAAGGGAGCTATTACTTTGCTATATTCCAAGGGAGTGATTATATGAAAGTGGCACTTGTTTTGGAATAATTTGTTAGAAATGCACTTAGAGTTTGTACAATTCTATTAAAAGCTGTTAATGGAATTATTATTCTGATAATAAGCTATTATTAGTTCTCAGTATTAATGATATTCATTGCAGCACAAGATTAATCCAGTACTAAAATTTAAGCTCTCACTTTGAATATAAGGGCCATTTTCAATGTGATAAGAATGCAATGATTAAGAATAACATTGTAAGAAAAGATGTCTTTTTAGAATGGAAGAAAATGTGCTTGTGTGTTTTTTTCACAACACTGAGGAAAAACAATTTTGCTTTTTCCTGTAATCAGGAACTTTTAATAAGCAATCTTAACTTGCTCAATGAACTAGAATCTGAGCTTTTGTAATCAGTTCCTTGGTTAAACCAGCTGAATTATAATTGATTACTTCTATAACTTGTTTAAATTTTGTTGTTTTTATTCATCACTGATTTATCATTTGCAGTCTAAGTACTGAGTTTGAAGTGTGATGTTCTTTTATTAAAATACTTTTGTTAAAGACTCAAATGTTTTCTGGCACATCATATTTGTCCCTTCACTGTTGAACATGGCTGCTCTGGCAGCTCTTGGCAAGCCTGCTCAACCACATGTGACCTGTACTGAAGTGCTTTTCATGGACTGTATCATTCATTAATACCATTATCATTAGGGTGAGTTTGATGAGGGTCGGGGAGTTAAAGAGAGTTGCTGGTATTTTACAGGCTGTACCATTGCTTCGTTATCAGTTTGATTAGGATGTGAACATTTCATTTATTTTGGTACCTCAACAATTATATGTTAAGGTTTATAAATATCCATTGTGCTTTCAAAAAAACTGTACTAATAATACCAATTAACTATATTTTGTAATTTTTAATACAAATAGATTTCAAATATGTTATCTCATTGAATTACAAATACATTAGCTCACTGAATCTTCATAAGAGCCCTACAAATTGCTTGCTTTGTATTACAGCTGTAGACAATAAGTCTCAGAACCAACACTGCACTGGTAGAAAATGGCAGTCTCAGCTTGCTTAATGCAAGACACACCTTTCATACCACATTGCCCCCACATGGGCAGAGGGCAGTGGTGAGTTTTAGGACTGTCCATTCATTAATCTCTTTCTTCTTGGTAATAAAATCAACTGACTCAAGACTTTTCTAAATAGGTTAACTTTGCATTTAGCTTTCTCTTTAAAACTGTTCACAAGGTTATTTAACTTTTTAATGTTGCATGGCATTTTAGCTTCATAAAAATGGCTTCAGTCTCATTTAACGACTCCTAAGCCATTCATAGACTAATTACCAGTCATGGATGTTCTCTCTGAGCTACGGTCTTTCTAGTATGATGAATGCTCATCTCTACTAGGTTGAATGGATTCTAAATGAAGCGATTAATTTAAAAAATCAATTAGTATGGATGGCAAATATTGTACTCACAACAACCTCTAGTTTTGAGTAGCCCCCCCTTGTACAGAGGTGGTTGTGTGGCAATTGAGGTGAACAGGGAGGAACCCATGCCAAGGGAACAACCCCTAGGGCACACTAACTGTTCTTTTTCTGTGTGGGGGCAGGGGGCAGTTGGGAAGGGATTTTCTCAGAGCTAACAACTTTCTCTTCCCTTGCCTACTGAGGAATGACCGCCCTTGACTTGTTGGCTCAGTTGGCCAGTGATCAGATTCTGTGAAGGGATATGTATTATACTGAGTACCTCCCTGTCTTGTTCTCCCATTGTAAGTTAGAGAATCAGAAAGTAAAAGTTCCTCACTGGGTATACACTAATCTCTGTATAGAAACTTGCCCAAAACTCTGAACTTAAGGTCTGTCAGCCTCAGGATATTTTGGAAATGAACAAGATGTCAAAGTCAATTACATGGAGATAATTAACTTGGGCTTATTTTCTTCTGACCTTAACTCATTATTTTTGCAAGCTAATTGATAGCTCTAGTTAAATTAACTAGATTTCTCTAGTGGAACTAGTAAACTTTCTGATAGTGGACTTGGTTGATGCAGTTCAGGGGTGGGTAACATCCTTGTTTTTCATGTTTAAAGACACCACAAGTTTTGGTTTGTCCTGTTTTCATACTTACTGATGATTGAGTCTATTTATGTGTGTTTTCATCCTCAAAATTACCCCAGCATGGGTGGTAAATTATATAGTTTTCCTATTTGTTATTTTTATTTTACTGCCTATAACTTGAAATAGACATGGGTACCCTGACCTTCCAGGTAGGCTATAATTATTTATATATACCCTATTTTCTGAGATCCTCAAGCAGAGGTGCTGACCAGAAAGAGATGTATATGTGCAGTCAGCTTTATTATAAATGATTATTGAAATAGTTTGCTAGGACTTCTCTAACAAAGGACCACAGTCTGGATGGCTTAACCAAAATTTATTGTGTCGCATTTCTGGAGGACAGAAGTGTGAAATCAAGGTGTGTCAGCAGGGTTGGTTCCTGCTGAGGGCCGTGAGTGAAGGAGCTGCTCCAGGCCTCTCTCCTTGGCTTGCAGGTATGTTCATATGCTCTTCTTCCTGTGTGTGCACATGGTGTACTCTCTGTATACATTCTCCTTGTCTCCACTTTTACCCTTATTTTATGGTCACCAGTCATATTGGTGACCTTATTTTAACTTTTTTACGTTTGTAAAGACCAAATAAAGTCTTTATGTCTCTAAATATGATCACATTCTGAAGTATTGGGGATTAAGATTTCAGTATATGAACTGGTGGAACAATTGAAACCATAGCAATTATTATTTATAAAATATGTACCAGAAAATAGTTGATAAGGATCACTCCATTTAAATAAAGAAACATACTTATAAATAGGTTCTATCTCAGGCTGATTTTACAGTTGAGGGACCTATGGCTCAATGAGGTGACTCACCCAAAAACATATAGCTACTAAGTTGGGGCACCTGAGGATGAACTCAGAGCTTTGAGCTTTAGTCACTGTGCTCTGCAGCTCCTGTCACACACAGAGCCTGCTCTGAGATGGTGCAATGCTGGGGCTTGGGAAAGAATTTAGACTCCCCAATCTTTCCCTTATTGAGTTCAGTTCAGTTGCTCAGTCATGTCCAACTCTTTGCAACTCCATGGACTACAGCACACCAGGCCTCCCTGTCCATCACCAACTCCCAGGGTTTACCCAAACTCATGTCCACTAAGTCAGTGATGCCATCCAACCATCTCATCCTCTGTCATCCACTTCTCCTCCTGCCTTCAATCTTTCCCAGCATCAGGGTCTTTTCCAATGAGTCAGCTCTTCGCATCAGGTGGCCAAAGTATTAGACTTTCAGCTTCAACATCAGTCCTTCCAATGAATATTCAGGACTGATTTCCATTAGGATGGACTGGTTGGATCTCCTTGGAGTTGAAAGGACTCTCAAGAGTCTTCTCCAACACCACAGTTCAAAAGCATCAATTCTTTGGCACTCAGCTTTCTTTATAGTCCAACTCTCACATCCATACATGACTACTGAAAAAACCACAGCCTTGACTAGACAGACCTTTGTTGGCAAAGTAATGTCTCTGATTTTTAATATGCTGTCTAGGTTGGTCATATCTTTCCTTCCAAGGAATAAGTGTCTTTCAATTTCATGGCTACAGTAACCATCTGCAGTGATTTTGGAGCCCAAAAAATCTGCAGTGATTTTGGAGCCCACTGTTTCCCCATATATTTGTCATGAAGTGATGGGACCAGATGACATGATCTTAGTTTTCTGAATATTGAGTTTTAAGCCAACTTTTTCACTCTCTTCTTTCACTTTCATCAACAGGCTTTATAGTTCTTCTTCACTTTCTGCCATAAGGGTGGTGTCATCTGCATATCTGAGGTTGTTGATATTTCTCCCAGCAATCTTGATTCCAGCTTGTGCTTCTTCCAGCCCAGCATTTCTCATGATATACTCTGCATATAAGTTAAATAAGCAGCGTGACAATATACAGCCTTGATGTACTCCTTTTCCTATTTGGAACCAGTCTGTTGTTTCATGTCCAATTTTAACTGTTGCTTCCGGACCTACATACAGATTTCTCAAGAGGCAGGTCAGGTAGTCTGGTATTCCCACGTCTTGAAGAATTTTCCACAGTTTATTATGATCCACACAGTCAAAGGCTTTGGCATAGTCAATAAAGCAGAAATAGATGTTTTTTCTGGAACTCTCTTGCTTTTTCCATGATCCAGCGGATGTTGGCAATTTGATCTCTGGTTTCTTTGCCTTTTCTAAAACCAGCTTGAACATCAGGAAGTTCACGGTTCACATATTGGGAATCTTATGAAAAGGGGTTGGGGGAGAGGTCACACTGATTTAAATGTCTAGTAATGTTGAAGTGGAGAGTGGGAGGAAAGATTGAGGGCAGGATGAGATGGTTAGATGGCATCACCGACTCAGTGGACATGAGTTTGAGCATACTCTGGGAGATGGTGAAGGACAGGGAAGCCTGGCATGCTGCAGTCCATGGGGTTGCAAAGAGTTGGACATGACTTTGCAGCTTAACAACACCAGAAGGAAACTGGGCTCCTGGAAGTTGGGGGGTGAGTGGTAAAGAGAAAAGAATCCCTTGCATGAGGAAATGACACAGAAAGGGGGCTATATATATGTGCACAGGTGTTTCTAGAATCTACTCCTTACTGTTGCTGCCTCCCTGTTTCCCTAGCAGGAATATTTCATATAGACTCTATACTCTAAAGTGAGTAGGAGATTTAGGGACCAGAAGTCTTGTTTTTGGCTTATGGAGTGAGGGTGAGAGTGAAGGGGAAGGACAGGATCAGACTAGTATGTGTCATCAATGGCGTGGCTTCCAGTAGAACCCATAATACATGGTCACTTGTGAGGCCACTCAACAATGATTGAACCTGTCACTTTAATTTCTGTGTGGAATATGGCTGGGTAGAAATATGTGTTAATTGAAAATCATTTCCCCTTGTGATTTAGGGGAGTTCTATTCCTGTTTTCAGGGCACTATAAGGGAGCTGTTTTTTTAATATATGTATTTGCTTCATAATGCCTCTTATTCCTCTGGAAATAAGTCTCTTTTCTAGCATTAAGAGATGCTCTTCTGTAGAATGGTGACCATTCTTCCTTTGGGCCGGCAGACCTTAGCAATACAGTCAAGAGCCATTTGAAATATGGAAATTGTTCAGGTTTCTCACTGACTATAGCACCTGAGGAAGATTTACAAGGTTCTAGCTGAGAGACAGATGATGTGACATCTGTCCCTATGTTGCCACAATGCTCTCTGACTTAGGCGGCACTGATTTTCCTCTGCTTTTGCATTTGCCATGCAGGCTTCATCAATTGGATGAGTGTATATTAAACTAGCCAAGCGAACATTGCTGTTGTGATATTTTGACCTTTGGCCTTTTGATTTTTCAGCTTTATTTCTCCTTGATAGAGAGGCAGAGCAGGCTGACATCATTAAGTGAAGTCTGAGAAAACATGTTTGCACAGTCTTTCATAAAACTCTGTGCCAGTCCTAAGGGGAAAAACATACAGAGAATTCAGTCTTTTCCAGAAAGATATTACGGATCAGAGAGGTGCTAAAAAAAGTGATGAAGTTCACAGTCATCTGAGCATACAGCTGGTCTCTGAAGACTCTTGAGAGGAGAGTGCCTTTAACAACTATTTGTAAACAATAAGATGAAACGCTCATATTTGAATAAATCTTTACAGGTTTTGCATCATTTTCATTTTTACTGTTCAGTTAATGCCTTTAAAAGCTATGTGAAGCTGGCAGAGTGGATGTCATTATTTGGGTGCTTAGAGATGAGACATATTGGAACATTAGCATTGTTGGGTGGTAAGGAAGTAGAGGAAGGTGGTATGAGTCGAGATATAGTCTGGGGAGGGTATGACCAATTCAGTTGCAGAGTTGCCCACAGGTCATGGCTTCCTTAGGCTTTTGTCAACATCTGAGCCTAGCAAGTTCCAGGAGTTGGTGATGGGCAGGGAAGCCTGATGTGCTGCGATCCATGGGGTTGCAAAGAGTCAGACATGACTGAGCGACTGAACTGAACTGAGCCTAACACTGATGCTTTTTATGGGAGCCCTATCTGGTGAATAAACCATTGGAGTGGGGGATTTTAAGTGTTAATAAGAATCCAGTAGGAAGGAAGATGGTCCTGACTTATCAGAGTGGGCCTTAGAGAAGTACTGGGAAGAAGGTTAGTGGAGGAGGGATGCTCAGCATTCAGTAGAGCAGGCAGATTCAGAGGACCAGCATCACAGTTTATTGCTTGGCAGAGAAAATGAGACAGAGTTCTGCTCGCAATGATTGAGGCATACAGATGCAAAAGCTCATCCCTGGCACACTGAGCCGTGAATTGACAAGGAGATCACTTTCCAGATTCCACCAGTGAACAGGCTTGAGGCTGTCACCACACATGGGCTTGACTTAGATTGGACCAGGAATTAATGTAGGATTAAATCTGTAGGTAAGGTTCAACTGTGACTCTGCTTGAAAGGGATTGTGGAAAGCAAATAGCAGGAATGTGAGGAAGGAATTAACAACCACCATTCTTCCCATTGGAGAAGGAAATGGCAACCTACCAGTGTTCTTTCCTGGAGAATTCCAAGGACAGAGGAGCCTGGCAGGCTCCAGTCCATGGGGTTGTGAAGAGTTGGACATGACTTAGCGACTAAACCACCACCATTCTTCCCATTGTATGGAAACACAAGCATGCCAGAGTTATGATCAGAAAACAGCCCATAAGATAAGCCAAGCACACATTTTTGGTTTCTTCTGTTCTTTCTTCTATATGCTATGGGAAGGCCTAAGGAAAAGCAGAGAGGCTTTACTGATATTTTACACATTAAGCTGCAGGTATAGTTCCAGCATTAGGACAGACGGCTCATTGGTGAGGTAGAAGATTGGAAGTGAAAGAGAAGAAAAGTAGGCTGTGTCACAGAAAAAGAGGACAACCAGTGGGATGCTGGGAGACCTGAGAAGCTTGGTATATACTTAAAAATCCTTGCAGCAATTGCTTGTTTCAGTAAAATCTGATATATTTATCTGTTTAGATTTTCTAGGAGTTTCCCTTAGCTTAGCACCTTGCTACTAAGATAGATGGCATAACAATGCCTTTGTTTTCTATATTCACTTATTCATTGTATATATTAGATCATTGTTATATATTTATTGCATACATAGAAATTATTTGGACAAATTAGAGAAGATCAAATGTACACTCATCTAAATTCTCATAAGATAAGGTGAACTAAAGTGTCTACAGAAGAGGGAATCAGGTGCTCTCATGAGTAGAAATGTGCAGTCAGTGTTTTTCCAAAAACCTGGAGGTGGAAAACATCGAGATGATTACAAGTGTCTAAAATCCACAGCCAAAGATTCCATGTGCTCAAGAATCAGTGAAGTGATGGACTCCAAGGCATGGAATACGCCTTGCCTGTGGTTCTACAGTGCTTGTTTGGTTCTGCTTTACATTGGTTCTTAACATGTCTGCTTCCTTTACTAGAGGAAAAGTTTCTCAAAGATAGGGATGAGGTCTTATTTCATTTCCTGTTTTTATAGCATATAGCAGCATTCTGAACATAGTAGAAGCTAAATAGCTTAATGGATTTAAAATTAAGGTAACCTGGAAAATGGAAATATCTATGATAGTACTTTTATTTCAAAGATGGTTCTATTCTAATCTGAAAAGAGTCAAGTATTTAGAATCATATCCCCAGAAAGAAGGAATATAAATGAATATGTTGTATAATAAAAATACAACTAATGTAGCAGGCAAGAACACCTGGGTTCTTGTTCTAACTCCATTGACATTTACTATATGATTCTGGGTGAGAACCTTCTCCATGAGCCTCTCTTATCCTTGTCTTCAAAATGAGCCCATTTAGTTCATCATTCCTATGTTCCCTTCCTATTTAACAACCGGAATCCAAAATGTAAAGCAATGTGGAAAATGCACCAAGATGTTGAGTCTCGCTATTCTTTGAGTCATATGATAGTGTTTTTCTGATTAGTGAGCCATACAAGTTCATTTCAGAGAATAGAAAATTGTAGAAAACAAAGAAAATAAAAATAATCCTACCACCCATGGATAACCACAGTGGGCATTTTGGGGTATTTCCTTGTAGTTGTTACTGTGTTGGGGGCAGGGGCAGAAAAAAGAGGAAGAGGAGGAAAGGGAGGGGAGGAGGGGGAAGAAGGAGACAAAAGAGAATGAAGACAGATTTGCGTTTATGCTTGGTATGCTTTAGTCACTTAGCATTACATTTTGAACATTTTTTATACCATTAAATATTACTAGAGAAGTGATTTTTAGTGGTTGAATTACATTTCATTAATAGGCATCATAATTTATTTCACCAATTCCCTGTTATAATGTGATGCACTTCTTTTAACATCAGATCAGATCAGATGAGTCGCTCAGTTGTGTCCGACTCTTTGTGACCCCATGAATAGCAGCACGCCAGGCCTCCCTGTCCATCACCAACTCCTGGAGTTCACTGAGACTCACGTCCATCGAGTCGGTGATGCCATCCAGCCATCTCATCTTCTGTCGTCCCCTTCTCCTCTTGCCCCCGATCCCTCCCAGCATCAGGGTCTTTTCCAATGAGTCAACTCTTCGCATGAGGTGGCCAAAGTACTGGAGTTTCAGCTTTAGCATCATTCCTTCCTAAGAAATCCCAGGGCTGATCTCCTTCAGAATGGGCTGGTTGGATCTCCTTGCAGTCCAAGGGACTCTCAAGAGTCTTCTCCAACACCACACTTCAAAAGCATCAATTCTTCGGCGCTCAGCCTTCCTCACAGTCCAACTCTCCCATCCATACATGACCACAGGAAAAACCATAGCCTTGACTAGACAAACATTTGTTGGCAAAGGAATGTCTCTGCTTTTGAATATGCTATCTAGGTTGGTCATAACTTTCCTTCCAAGGAGTAAGTGTCTTTTAATTTCATGGCTGCAGTCACCATCTGTGGTGATTTTGGAGCCCAGAAAAATAAAGTCTGACACTGTTTCCCCATCTATTTCCCATGAAGTGATGGGACCGGATACCATGATCTTCGTTTTCTGAATGTTGAGCTTTAAGCCAACTTTTTCACTCTCCACTTTCACTTTCATCAAGAGGCTTTTGAGTTCCTCTTCACTTTCTGCCATAAGGGTGGTGTCATCTGCATATCTGAGGTTATTGATATTTCTCCCAGCAATCTTGATTCCAGCTTGTGCTTCTTCCAGTCCAGCATTTCTCATGATGTACTCTGCATATAAGTTAAATAAGCAGGGTGACAATATCCAGCCTTGATGTACTCCTTTTCCTATTTGGAACCAGTCTGTTGTTCCATGTCCAGTTCTAACTGTTGCTTCCTGACCTGCATACAAATCTCTCAAGAGGCAGATCAAGTGGTCTGGTATTCCCATCTCTTTCAGATCTTTACAAATCTTAGCCTATTTTCTTATCATAAATTGATAGCATTTGAACGTTTTGCCTGTTATCTGATATCTGTGGCCAAGTTATTCTATAGGAAATTGTGCAGTTTATGCTGCCACCAGGAGCCCATGAGAGGACCATCTCAATATACTGCCTGCATGGAGTTTATCCTTATGTTTTATAACTTTGAAGTTTTGGTAGATGAACCTATTTCATTATTTTAATTTAATTATATTCCCAAAGTACTGATGAGGTAGAATATTTTCTATGGTGTTTATTGGATAAGTACATGTTTTCTTGTGACTTGTCTACTTGATCACTTTGCCCGTATTTTGGGGGGGGGGGTGGGAGTTGTCATTTTTCTTTTCTTGATTTGTAAAAGTTTTTTGTCTACTAAAGATACTAACTCTCTATATATAATATTTTATAAATATTGACATTTTATCATTTATCATATTTTATCATTTGCCTTCTTTTTTTGAATGATTTTTGTCATGCATGAGCTTTATATTTTCAGATAGCCAAATCTATTAATCTTTTTCTTTAATTTTTTTTCTTTAGTGTTCTGCTTAGAAATGTCTTTCTTGCACCAAGATTTTATAAAAAAAAATGTAGCTATTTCTTCTCCTTTGACGGGGGGATGGTGGGAGGAAGAGGATAGATACCCATGCTTGCTTTGTGATTGTGGGTGTCTAAAGTGAATGCATTTTTATTGTTCTTAATCAAGTAAATTTTTCCTTTATTGTCTTTGTTTTGTAGACACAGCTGTAAGATGGGAAAATTTATAAGTGTTTTAATAAAATTGTGCAAGCCTATTTGATTCTAGTTCAGTGTAATCCCTCAGGTATTTTATTTTCTTTGCCAGTTGTATTTTATCTTAATTTTAATCAATATTTTAAAATATAGAACTTGTGTTGAACTTCTTTAAATCTAATTTTTCCTGTATAAGATTTTCAACACAGATCACTTCTTTTTTCTTTTACACTGATATTCCAAAACCTATAAACAAGGATTTGGGGGAATTGGAACCAAACATTGAGCTCTCTATATTAAGTAGACACTTGAAGAGCGTGAGCTTTTTATCATATGAACCTCTTAAAATAATAAATGAAAAGATGAACTTAACCCTTCAGCCTAATCTTTTATTGCTCCATGGCGCCACCCTGTGGCTTGAACCTGATCAGATTACTCCTCCTTTCCTCTGCCTCATACCATTTCTGTCCTTTATCGAGCCCATCTTTGCATGAAATGTTCCCTTGGTATCTCTAATTTTCTTGAAGAGATTTCTAGTCTTTCCCATTTTGTTGTTTTCCTCTATTTCTTTGCATTGATTGCTGAGGAAGGCTTTCTTATCCCTTCTTGCTGTTCTTTGGAACTCTGCATTCAGATGCTTATATCTTCCTTTTCTCCTTTGCTTTTCACTTCTCTTACTTTTCACAGCTATTTTTAAGGCCTCCACAGACAGTCATTTTGCTTTTTTGCATTTTTTCTCCATGGGGATGGTCTTGATCCCTGTCTCCTGTACAATGTCACAAACCTCATTCCATAGTTCATCAGGCACTCTATCTATCAGATCTAGGTCCTTATATCAATTTCTCACTTCCACTGTATAATCATAAGGGATTTGATTTAGGTCATACCTGAATGGTCTAGTGGTTTTCCCTACTTTCTTCAATTTAACTCTGAATTTGGCAATAAGGAATTCATGATCTGAGCCACAGTCAGCTCCTGGTCTTGTTTTTTTTGACTGTATAGAGCTTCTCCATCTTTGGCTGCAAAGAACATAATCAATCTGATTTTGATGTTGACCATCTGGTGATGTCCACGAGTAGAGTCTTCTCTTGTGTTGTTGGAAGAGGGTGTTTGCTATGACCAGTGCATTTTCTTGGCAAAACTCTATTAGTCTCTGCCCTGCTTCATTCCATATTCCAAGGCCAAATTTGCCTGTTACTCCAGGTGTTTCTTGACTTCCTACTTTTGCATTCCAGTACCCTATAATGAAAAGGACATCTTTTTTGGGTTTTAATTCTAAAAGGTCTTGTAGGTCTTCATAGAACTGTTCAACTTCAGCTTCTTCAGCATTACTGGTCAGGGCATAGACTTGGATTACTGTGATATTGAATGGTTTGCTTTGGAAAAGAACAGAGATCATTCTGTTGTTCTGAGATTGCATCCAAGTACTGCATTGTGAACTCTTTTGTTGACCATGATGGCTACTCCATTTCTTCTGAGGGATTCCTGCCGACAGTAAAAGATCTTCATGACCCAGATAATCACAATGGTGTGATCATTGACCTAGAGCCAGACATCCTGGAATGTGAAGTCAAGTGGGCCTTAGTAAGTATCACTATGAACAAAGCTGGTGGAGGTGATGGAATTCCAGTTGAGCTATTTGAAATCCTGAAAGATGATGCTGTGAAAGTGCTGCACTCAATAAGCCAGCAAATATGGAAAACTCAGCAGTGGCCACAGGACTGGAAAAGGTCAGTTTTTATTCCAGTCCCAAAGAAAGGCAATGCCAAAGAATGCTCAAACTACTGCACAATTGCACTCATCTCACACACTAGTAAAGTAATGGTCAAAATTCTCCAAGCCAGGCTTCAGCAATACATGAACCATGAACTTCCAGTTGTTCCAGCTGGTTTTCGAAAGGGCAGATGAACCAGAGACCAAATTGCCAACATCCGCTGAATCATTGAAAAAGCAAGAAAGTTCCAGAAAAACATCTATTTCTGCTTTATTGTCTATGCCAAAGCCTTTGACTGTGTGGATCACAAGAAACTGTGGAAAATTCTGAAAGAGATGGGAATACCAAACCACCTGACCTGCCTCTTGAGAAATTTGTATGCAGGTCAGGAAGCAACAGTTAGAACTGGACATGGAACAACAGACTGGTTCCAAATTGGAAAAGGAGTACATCAAGGCTGGATATTGTCACCCTGCTTATTTAACTTATATGCAGAGTACATCATGAGAAATGCTGGACTGGAAGAAGCACAAGCTGGAATCAGGATTGCCGGGAGAAATATCAATAACCTCAGATATGCAGATGACACCACCCTTATGGCAGAAAGTCAAGAGGAATTAAAAAGTCTCTTGATGAAGGTGAAAGAGGAGAGTGAAAAAGTTGGCTTAAAACTCAACATTCAGAGGACGAAGATCATGGCATCTGGTCCCATCACTTCATGGGAAATAGATGGGGAAACAGTGGACACAGTGTCAGACTTTATTTTTTTGGGCTCCCAAATCACTGCAGATGGTGACTGCAGCCATGAAATTAAAAGACGCTTACTCCTTGGAAGGAAAGTTATGACCAACCTAGATAGCATATTCAAAAGCAGAGACATTACTTTGCCAACAAATGTCCATCTAGTCAAGACTATGGTTTTTCCAGTGGTCATGTATGGATGTGAGAGTTGGACTGTGAAAAAAGCTGAGCGCTGAAGAATTGATGCTTTTGAAGTGTGGTATTGGAGACGACTCTTGAGAGTCCCTTGGACTGCAAGGAGATCCAGCCAGTCCATTCTGAAGGAGATCAGCCCTGGGATTTCTTTGGAAGGAATGATGCTAAAGCTGAAACTCCAGTACTTTGGCCACCTCATGCGAAGGGTTAACTCATTAGAAAAGACTCTGATGCTGGGAGGGATTGGGGGTAAGAGGAGAAGGGGACGGCATAGGATGAGATGGCTGGATGGCATCACTGACACGATGGACGTGAGGCTGAGTGAACTCTGGGAGTTGGTGATGGACAGGGAGGCCTGGTGCGCTGCAATTCATGGGGTCGCAAAGAGTCGGACATGACTGAGCAACTGAACTGACCTCTGCCTCATCTTGTTTTCTTTCCAATGCTTTTGTGATCCCTACCCCACACATCTCAAATGTCCTACCATTGGCCTGGTGCTTTGATTTGTCTTTCAGAGTCCAGATCAACAAACTACTTTCTTTTTGGAATTTCCCAACCTCTCTCAGCATCAACAAAACCATTTGCTTGAAAAATGATAGCATTTGTTTTATACCATAAATAACGGTGTTTCAAATTGTCACATGACTACTGAATACTTGCTTGTCTTTCACTAGCCTGTAAATCCCCTGAGATGAGACTCATGTCTGATTTCCCATAATGCCAAACACATATCATTCCTTGAAGGAAGGAAATTTTCAGTTCTTTGGATTTTTTCTGAATGTTAAAATATGGCTGCATCTTTAACTCAATATCAGAGATGATAAAGACCTTACTTCTAAGGCCTGGTGTGGTGTTTATAGGCCAATGGTTCCTAAGCCACTGCAAGATATAGGTCCCAAATTAATTCCAAATATTTTGATGTCCCAGCTATGACCCAGACCAAGTATGAATCACTGGAAGTAGAATTCAGGCATCAATTTTTTTTTTTTTTAAAGAACTCCATACACAATTCCAGTGCGTACCCAAGTTAGAAAATCACTGTTCCAAATACTATGGAATTAAATGTGGAAGGTAGAAAAACATTCTAGAGAACATGCTTTGTTTCCTGTAGCTTTTATATACTTTCCTGCTCCATTTATTTGTTTTTAAGACTCTTTAGAGTCCTGGACTAGTGAGCAACTCTGAGTCTAGTTGCTATCTAAAAAGTAGAGATGATGCTTGTTTTTCTTGTTTTATAGCATTCTGAGAATTAAGTGAAATGGTATAGACAAAAGTACTCTGTGAACTTTCAGTCAGTTCAGTTCAGGTGCTCAGACTTGTCTGACTCTTTGCGAACCCATGGACTGCAGCAAGCCAGGCTTCCCTGTCCATCACCAACTCCTTTAAAGTACTGTAAAAATACTTGCTCTTGCTCTTAGCTGACCCATATTTTGTTTCTGTACCTATTTTCTTTCGTATGAATGAATTGGCTTTCAAACAGTGTGGGATTTATTTCCAGAATTACTTAAAACTGTTCTGCTTTTTCAATCAACTTTGTTTTGCTATTCTTCATCTTGGACATCTGTAGCTATGTCTTCTATTTTCTGTCTTCTTAAATGGTAATGATTTGCACTTGAATGGTGATAAGACAACTTTGCAATGATCCATGTATTAGTCAAGAGTTCTCCAGAGAAAGAAAACCAGTAAGGAGAGGTCAGACCCTGGCCCTAGGAAGCATCACTATGAATAAAGCTAGTGGAGGTGATAGAATTCCAGCTGAGCTATTTCAAGTCCTAAAACATGATGCTGTTAAAGTGCTGCACTCAATATGCCAACAAATTGGGAAAACTCAGCAGTGGCCACAGGACTGGAAAAGGTCAGTTTTCATTCCAATCCCAAAGAAAGGCAATGCCAAAGAATTTTCAAACTGCATCTCATACACTAGCAAAGTAATGCTCAAAAATCTCCAAACCAGTCTTCAATAGTATGTGAACTGTGAACTTCCAGATGTTCAACCTGGATTTAGAAAAGGCAGAGGAACCAGAGATCAAATTGCCAAATCCATTGGATCATAGAAAAAGCTAGAGAGTTTCAGAAAAACATCAACTTCTGCTTTATTGACTACACCAAAGCCTTTGACTGTGTGGATCACAAATGTTGTGGAAAATTCTTCAAGAGGTGGGAATACCAGACCACCTTACTTGACTCCTGAGAAATCCATATCCAGGTCAAAAAGCAACAGTTAGAACTGGACATGAAACAACAGACTGGTTCCAAATTGGGAAAGGAGTACGCCAAGGCTGTATATTGTCTCCTTGCTTACTGAACTTATATGCAGAGTACATCATGCAAAATGCCAGGCTGGATGAAGCACAAGCTGGAATCAAGATTGCCAGGAGAAATATCTATAACCTCAGATATGCAGATGACACCACCCGTATGGCAGAAAGTCAAGAGGAACTGAAGAGCCTCCTGATGAAAGTGAAAGAGGAGAGTAAAAAGCTGGCTTAAAACTCAGCATTCAAAAAATGAAGATCATGGCATCTGGTTCCATCACTTCATGGCAAATAAATATGAAACAATGGAAACAGTGACAGACTTTATTTTCTTGGGCTCCAAAGTCACTGCAGATGGTGACTGCAGCTATGAAATTAAAAGAAGCTTGCTCCATGGAAGAAAAATTATGACCAACCTAGACAGTATATTAAAAAGCAGAGACATTACTTTGCCAACAAAAGCCTGTCTAGTCAAAGCTATGGTTTTTCCAGTAGTCATGTACAAATATGAGAGTTGAACCATAAAGAAAGCTGAGTGCTGAAGAATTGAGGCTTTTGAACTGTGGTGTTGGAGAAGACTCTTGAGAGTCCTTTGGACTGCAAGGAGATCAAAGCAGTCAATTCTAACCCTGAATATTCATTGGAAGGACTGATGTTGAAGCTGAAACTCTGATACTTTGGCCACCTGATGTGAAAAACTGACTCATTGGAAAATACCCTGATGCTGGGAAAGATTGAAGGCAGGAGGAGAAGGGGATGACATAGGATGAGATGGTTAGATGGCATCACTGACTCGATGGACATGAGTTTCAGTAAGCTCCGGGAGTTGGTGATGGACAGGGAAACCTGGCATGCTACAGTCCAAGGGGTTGCAAGAGTCGGAACCAACTGAGTGATTGAAATGAACTGAGACTTTGGAGAGCCGATGGTATTGAGGGTATGATTCTCAAGGCCTATATCTAGCTTGGTCACTGTAAGGTGGACATAGAGAATCCTCTTTCACTTAAGGTTTTTTTTTTTTTTTTTTTTTCTATTCAGGTCCTTAATGTATTGGATGAGACCAACCCACATGGGGGAGGATAACCAGAGACCAAATTGCCAACATCCGCTGGATCATCAAAAAAGCAAGAAAGTTCCAGAAAAACATCTATTTCTGCTTTATTGACTATGCCAAAGCCTTTGACTGTGTGGATCACAAGAAACTGTGGAACATTCTTCAAGAGATGGGAATACCAGACCACCTGATCTGCCTCTTGAGAAACCTGTATGCAGGTCAGGAAGCAACATTTAGAACTCGACATGGAACAACAGACTGGTTCCAAATAGGAAAAGGAGTACATCAAGGCTGGATATTGTCACCCTGCTTATTTAATTTATATGCAGAGTACATCATGAGAAACGCTGGACTGGAAGAAGCACAAGCTGGAATCAAGATTGCTGGGAGAAATATCAATAACCTCAGATATGCAGATGACACCACCCTTATGGTAGAAAGTGAAGAGGAACTAAAAAGCCTCTTGATGAAGGTGAAAGAGGAGAGTGAAAAAGTTGGCTTAAAACTCAACATTCAGAAAACGAAGATCATGGCCTCTGGTCCCATCACTTCATGGGAAATAGATGGGGAAACAGTGGAAACAGTGTCAGACTTTATTTTTCTGGGCTCCAAAATCACTGCAGATGGTGACTGCAGTCATGAAATTAAAAGACGCTTACTCCTTGGAAGGAAAGTTATGACCAACCTAGATAGCATATTGAAAAGCAGAGACATTACTTTGCCAACAAATGTCCATCTAGTCAAGGCTATGGTTTTTCCTGTGGTCATGTATGGATGTGAGAGTTGGACTGTGAAGAAAGCTCAGTGCAGAAGAATTGATGCTTTTGAAGTGTGGTGTTGGAGACGACTCTTGAGAGTCCCTTGGACTGCAAGGTGATCCAACCAGTCCATTCTGAAGGAGATCAGCCCTGGGATTTCTTTGGAAAGAATGATGCTAAAGCTGAAACTCCAGTACTTTGGCTACCTCATGCGAAGGGTTGACTCATTGGAAATGACTGATGCTGGGAGGGATTGGGGGCAGGAGGAGAAGGGGACGACAGAGGATGAGATGGCTGGATGGCATCACTGCCTCGATGGATGTGAGTCTGAGTGAACTCCGGGAGTTGGTGATAGACAGGGAGGCCTGGTGTGCTGTGATTCATGGGGTCACAAAGAGTCGGACACGACTGAGTTACTGAACTGAACTGAACTGAATCTGCTTTAGTTAGTGTACCAAATCAAATGTTAATCTCATCCAGAAACACTATCAAAGACACAACCAAAAAATGTTTAAATATGTGGGCACCCTATGCTTAGTCAAGATGATACATAAAATTGACCATCACAGTGGGAAATAAAAGAATATTTAGAACCTCTTGCTACATATTGCAAGCAAAATCTGTTCTAGATAGCGGTTTCATTCATATAACCTCAAAAGAACTTGCAGGGTTTTTTTATAGGTACATTTTTGTCTTTGAGAAAGTGCCGTGATGTCTGATGAGACATGAGATATCATCTTTGTTAAGTTCCCCATCAATTTGTGTGGCAGATACTTCCTAGAATAATTTCTGCCCAGTGCTGATGACTGAGTCATTGTCAGTTTGATTAGGTATATTTCTTTTGACATAAATGCACTTTGGTGACATTTAAAATAGAATGAACACTATTCTGGGCAAGAGAACCAAGCAATAAATTTCTCGTGCTTTGCAACTCTGAGCCTTCTCAAGGTAGTATACCTTCAAATTCAAACATATGGGTGGTATAAGTTTATATTCTCTAACAATTCATTTTTCATACTTATTTCTTTATTTCATTATTTTTTTGGCTTTCAAAAGAAGCAGAGTTTTAGTATAGGGCTCTGTAGTCCTCTGAGCCACATCCACAGTTACGTATTTCCACTTAGAGTCTTAAGCCAATTTTTTTAAAAGCTAAAACTGGTTAAGCTTAAGTTGCCATCTGAGTGTAGTGTCCTTTATTGTATCAGCATGGTAGCTCCAGAAGGCATAGTATAACACTGCGATGATGCTTATAGCAAGATTCTCACGGGTAAGAGAACAGGGTTAGAACACAAATTCCATAATGTGTGCTTCACAGGTTGGGTTAAGTTAAAAGTCTCTGTGCCTTGAATTATTTTTATCTATAAAAGGTATTACCAGATGTCCCAACCACATTGAATGGTTTTGTGCAGAAAAACCAGTCTCTTGAAAAGCTGACATTATTATATACGATTACATGATTGAGTAGAGCTCTTCAGGCTTTAGAGAGCCTTTCTCCAGATGCCTTTGTATCTTTGCATGTCACTGTGGTGTGGTGAGTCAGGGCTTGTAATAATATGAGTAGTTTGAGAGTCAGAAAGGTCATATGATTAGTTACTGGCACAGCCAGGACCTGGGCCAACAGCTGATCAAGACCCTTATACTTTTCACTATATGTTTTTAGAGGAAAATATGTTTGAGCGTATGTGTGAATATCTGTGCGTGTCGGAGTATGTAAACCTGTATGCATGTAACCATGTGTGTACATATTATAGATTTGTGTGTGTGTGTTCAGGTGCTTGTATGTGTAAGTGTGCATGAGTACATGAGTGTTCACTGTACACGTGTGCATCTTTTTGAAAATGTGCATGTGGTTGTGGAATGTGTGTATATGGTTGCATGCAAGAGTATGTGAATATATGCATATTTGTGTAAGTATACATATGTGTGTGTGTGTGTTTTCTAGGAAAATCCCTGGTGGTCCTGGACAGTTTATTGGATGCTTTCATGTTACTGCATTGATTGCATTTGGCTGAATGTAAGGAAAAACAAAACCAAACTCAAAACCCTCACAAAGGTCATGCCACTTAAGGGCTTTACTTCCTCACATAATAAAGAATATGAAGTAGTCCAGGCCTGAGGCCTGGTACAACTGCTCCAGAAGCCATGTTGTTCCTGGTTTTTGTGCTCTGCTCTCCCTAGCAAATGGACATGGGAATGGTTCAGGAGGGAATAAGTTCTTGACTGTCAGGAAATATAGGATGCTTGCACAGTTTGCAATCCAAAGTGATGGGTGGAGAGCATATGGGGCTTAGGAGGAACACAGTAAGCATCTGCAAATGAAAGGAGCACTGTGGCTTAGGATGTGGACCTTAGAGTAGGACATAAGCGTGAATCCTGCCTCGCAGTAACTAGCTCGCAAACTTTGGACAAGAGACACAAGCACTTGTAACACTGATTTCCTAATTTTAAAAAGTAGAGATAATCATAGTTGTTTCAGAAGATTGTTCTGGGTATCAAGTGAGGTAATGCATCTGAAGCTCCAAGAAGGACATCTGACAGGGAGTAGGGCATTACCTATCACCATGGATTTTCCTATTTTACAAACTTGTGGTTTTAAATGGTCGCTCTGGCTCATGTAAGAAAGGTAAACATTCATTATTCTGCTCCTTAGGCACTGTATCCTGAAAGCCTTCCATTCTGCTTTTAAAACAGCATAGAGCCACATTGACCCACATTAACTCCAAGGCCAAGATGTATGCCATAGAAAGGTATTTCATGACTCCTCAGGGACAATTAGTTTACTGATTGGTTAAAGATCCATCCATCATTTTATAGAAATTTAAATTTCACAAAGGAAACCAACATGCCAATGAGGGCATTCATGTATCACAATGTGTGGAGCAGAGATTAAATGAACAATTTCTTGTTTGCTTTTTGATTCCAATAATGAGAGAAGTCAGGTGCCTTTATTTTCTGATAGCCACCTTTCCAGGCTGGACAGTAACAGTAGTGTGGTGAGCTCACTACTTTAAAAAAGCCCTGCTAGGCCTCTACAGGCCTCTCCCTGGTTGCAACTGCATGGCCAGAGACAGGGCTGGCAAACCACCACCACAGTCCTTTCTTGAGGACACAATAACAGGTTCCCAGAAGTCACAGAATATGGAGCTATGCAATAGACACTCTGTGCTTTGTTTCACCTGTATTGGCCATTTTACCTTTCTATATGCTCAGAGTTGTGTTAAACCAACAGCCAGAGACAGTAATTGTGGAGACTCTGGAAACTCTTCCCTAAAGAGAAGTGAAAGTCACTTAGTTGTGTCTCACTCTTTGCAAACCCATGGACTATAGAGCTCATGGAATTCTCCAGGCCAGAATACTGGAGTGGGTAGCCTATCCCTTCTCCAGTGGATCTTCCTGACCCAGGAATTGACCTGTGGTCTCCTGCTTTGCAGGCAGGTTCTTTACCAACTGAGCTAATGGCCACCATTGATCTTAACTGAAAAAGTAACCTGCATGCTGACAGTGCCTGCTGCTGCTGCTGCTAAGTCGCTTCAGTCGTGTCTGACTCTGTGCGACCCCAGAGATGGCGTCCCACCAGGCTCCTCTGTCCCTGGGATTCTCCAGGCAAGAACACTGGAGTGGGTTGCTATTTCCTTCTCCAATGCATGAAAGTGAAAAGTGAAAGGGAAGTCGCTCAGTCGTGTCCGACTATTAGCGACCCCATGGACTGCAGCCTACCAGGCTCCTCCATCCATGGGATTTTCCAGGCAAGAGTACTGGAGTGGGGTGCCATTGCCTTCTCCCTGACAGTGCCTAATCCGTATTTAATCTGGATAATTTGGTTGGTTGGTTGCAGTTTGAAAAGCTCCTTTAAATAGATGTTATGTTACTATAAAGAAGACTAGATATTAAGTGAATATTGAAAATAAGTACTGGCAATGCATATATCTCTCCTAGTAGCTTTATCATTTAAAAGGATGATAAATATTTACAGTCCACACTGATAGGAATTTCTCAGAATTAAAATGCATAGAACAGAGAACCACTGGAATATAAATTGATCAGATTATTTATTAGGTAAAATTCAGCTCTGTGATGGCAGGAAATGAATCTGTCTTTTTCAGTACTCTATCCTTGTTGCCTGGCCCAGTGCCTGGCACATGGTAGGCAGGGTTCAATAAATATGTATTAGCTGAATGAATAAATAACTTAAGCTTGGTGGAGAAAAATGTCAGATCCTACTCTTGTGGTATTTTGATTTCTCTATAAAGAGAAAAATCACATTTATCATCAATAAACACCTGATTAGGTATAGCCATATAAATCTATTTTTTTTCCTCTGGATGCTCAGTTCTTAACTCCAGTGTCTTGGCAGAGAGAACTCTGGTTAATTTCTCCTCCTCAGATATTCTGCAAGACAATCTAAGGCATTTTTCAATTCATTCCTCTTTACCTCCTGTATTTAATGTCACTAAGTCCTCCAGTTCCACTTAAGAAATCTCTACTATGTAAAACCTTGTCTCTCTCCCATCTGCCATTGCCTTAGGTCAGACAGTCATTTCTCACCTAAATATATGTTTAAAAATATACATAAATTAATGAACAATATTTTAACCAGACTTTCGGCCTCCAGTCTCTCTTCCTTCTAAACTACCATCAATGCAGCAGATAATCATGTTGATATTTGACTAAATTATTTTTAAATAGATGCAGAATTCTACCAGGTAAGACTATATAACATGTTACCATTCAGTTCAGTTCACTTCAGTTGCTCAGTTGTGTCCGAGTCTTTGTGACCCCATGAACCGCAGCACTCCAGGCCTCCCTGTCCATCACCAACTCCCAGAGTTCACCCAAACTCATGTCCATTGAGTCAGTGATACCATCTAACCATCTCATCCTCTGTCGTCCCCTTCTCCTCCTGCCTTCAATCTTTCCCAGCATCAGGGTCTTTTCAAATGAGTCAGCTCTTTTGACTCATCAGGTGGCCAAAATATTGGAGCTTCAGCTTCAACATCAGTCCTTCCAATGAACACCCAGGACTGATCTCCTTTAGGATGGACTGGTTGGATCTCCTTGCTGTCCAAGGGACTCTCAAGAGTCTTCTCCAACACCACAGTTCAAAAGCATCAATTCTTTGATGCTCAGCTTTCTTTATAGTCCAACTCTCACATCCATACATGACTACTGGAAAAACCATAGCCTTGACTAGATGGACCTTTCTTGACAAAGTAATGTCTCTGCTTTTTAATATTCTGTCTAGGTTGGTCATAACTTTCCTGCCAAGGAGACACTTACCATTAGTTAAAAGTTTTAAATAAATTGGCTCCAAGTTACCTTTTCAGTGGCAGTTTCTAGCATTTATTTCCAGGCTTTTTTCCCAATCTTTGAGCCTTTTCATTCTCTTTGCCCCCTCAGGGTCCTAACACATGCTGATTTCTTATTATTGGATTCTTCCTTCTTCAGCTAGCTGATGGTTACTTACTACTAAGTGTTCAAAATTACTCAAGCCTTAACTAAGCCCTCTATTCCAAATTAGACTCTCCTGCTATAGAACCCTGTAATGTTCTGAACTACTTTGTAACACTCAAAATGCTTCTACTAACTTATTCAGTATCTGTCTTCTTTGCTAAATTGTAAAGGGACCATATTTGTCTTATTTATCCCTATGTTCCCTGTAAGAAATATGGTATTGGCAGATAGTGGGTACTCAAAATATATTTGTTGAATGAATGAATGTTAGCTGACATATGACCACATAATTCACTGCTATGACTTGGTGAGTCATTGAAGTATAGTTGTGATTTTCAATGTTGTGTTTATTTCCACTGTACACCAAAGTGATTCAGTTATCCATATATATTTACATTTTTAAAATATTCTTTGCCATTATGGTTTATCACAGAATATTAAATATAGTCCCATCTGCTATATAGTAGGACCTTGTTGTCTATCCATTCTATATATAATAGTTTGCATCCACAAATCCCTAACTCCACTCCATCCCTCTAACCCCCTTGGCAACCACAAGTTCATTATCTGTGTCTGTGAGTCTGTTTCTGTTTCATAGATAGGCTCATTTGTGTTATATTTTAGATTCTACGTATAAGTGATATCATCTCGTATTTGTCTGTGGTTTTCTGACTTACTACACTTAGTATGATAATCTCTAGTTCCATAGATTTGCTGCAAATGGTATTATTTCATCCTTTTTATGGCTGAGTAGTATTTCATTGTGGAGAAGGCAATGGCACCCCACTAGAGTACTCTTGCCTGGAAAATCCCATGGACGGAGGAGCCCGGTAGGCTGCAGTCCATGGGGTTGCGAAGAGTCAGACACGACTGAGCGAATTGACTTTCACTTTTCACTTTCATGCATTGGAGAGGGAAATGGCAAACCACTCCAGTGTTCTTGCCTGGAGAATCCCAGGGATGGGGAGCCTGGTGGGCTGCCGTCTGTGGGGTCGCACAGAGTTGGACACGACTGAAGCAACTTAGCAGCAGAAGCAGCAGTATTTCATTGTAGAGAAGGCAATGGCACCCCACTCCAGTACTCTTGCCTGGAAAATCATATGGACAGAGGAGCCTGGTAGGCTGCAGTCCATGGGATTGCTGAGGGTTGGACATGACTGAGCAACTTCACTTTCACTTTTCACTTTCATGCATTGGAGAAGGAAATGGCAACCCACTCCAGTGTTCTGGCCTGGAGAATCCCAGGGACAGGGGAGCCTGGTGGGCTGCCATCTATGGGGTCGCACAGAGTTGGACATGACTGAAGTGACTTAGCAGCAGCAGCAGTATTTCATTGTATGTATGTACCATATCTTCTTTATCCATTCATCTGTCAATAGACATTTAGGTTGCTTCCATATCTTGGGTATTGTGAATAGTGCTGCTGTGAACATTGGGGTGCATGTATTTTTTTAAATTTTGAATTATAGTTTTGTCCAGATATATGCTCAGGAGTGGGGTTGCTGGATCATATGGCAACTCTATGTTTAGTTTGTTAAGGAACTTCCATACTGTTCTGCATAGTGACTGCACCAATTTACATTCCCACAGTGTAGGAGGGTGAAGGGTTCCCTTTTCTCCGACATTTGATATTTGTAGATTTTTTGATGATGGCCATTCTGACTGGTGTGAGGTGATCCCTCATTGTAGTGTTGATTTGCATTTCCTTAATTATTAGCAATGTTGAACATCTTTTCATGTGCCTGTTGGCCATCTGTATGTCTTCTTTGGAGAAATGTGTGTTTCGTTTTTTTGCCCATTTTTCTATTGGGTTGTATTTTTGTTGTTTTCAAGTTGTATGAACTGTTCATATATTTTGGAGATTAAGCCCTTGTGGCATCATTTGCAAATATTTTGTCCCAGTCTGTAGGTTGTCTTTTCATTTTACCTATGGTTTCCTTTGCTGTGCAAAAGCTTGTAAGTTTGATTAGGTACCATTTGCTTATTTTTGCTTTTATTTCTATTGTTTATTTTTGTTTTTATTTCTATTGCCTAGGAAGACTGACCTAAGAACACATTTGTATTATTTGTGTCAGAGAATGTTTTGCTTATGTTCTCTTCTAGGAGTTTCATGGTGTCATGTCATATGTTTAAGTTTCTAAGCCATTTTGAGTTTATATTTGTATATGGTGTGAGGGTGTGTTCTAACTTCATTGATTTACATGTGGGTGTGGTGACTTTTTAAATACAATATCCACATAAAATCCATATCCAATCTACCTGAAATATTCCCTAATTTTCCACTGAAATATTATGAGTATTTATTCTGCCCTAATCACATGCCAGTAACTGTGCTAGATGATGGAGATATAAAGACAGGTATATAGAGCCTCACATGAAGGAGTACAGGTGTAATTAAGAGACACAGACAGCTGAATGAATTATATAATTATCTGTGATGAGCACACTAATAGAATTTACTATAAAACATAGTAGTAGCACAAAAGAAGGATTATGTAATTATGAATACTAGTGGTGGGGTGGCAGTGAAGAAGGAAGTTCAAGGAAGGTGTCACTAAAATGGTGATGCTTGATTTGATTCTTAAGGGCTCATTAGGTGTTCACTATGTGGATAAGTCGGAGAAGGCAATGGCACCCCACTCCAGTACTCTTGCCTGGAAAATCCCATGGACGGAGGAGCCTGGTAGGCTACAGTCCATGGGGTCTCTAAGAGTCGGGCACGACTGAGCGACTTCCCTTTCACTTTTCACTTTCATGCATTGGAGAAGGAAATGGCAACCCACTCCAGTATTCTTGCCTGGAGAATCCCAGGGACAGAGGAGCCTAGTGGGCTGCCGTCTCTGGGGTCGCACAGAGTAGGACACAACTGAAGCGACTTAGCAGCAGCAGCAGCAGCAGCAGCAGCATGTGGATAAGTAGAGGAGCATGTTGTCCCAAAGAAGAAATAGCTTGTGGGATGGTGTCATAGCTTGGTTTTCCTGGGAATCAAACTCTGAGCTGGAGTTTAGTGTGCAGGCTGTTTATTAAGGAGTACCCTTGGGTTCAGTACTTATGAAAGGAAGGAGAAGAAGCAGGACTGATCAGAGACAGAAGTCCACGCATGATATAGGTCTCGGAGGATACCACAAGGACCTCAGAATCTGAGATGGTTTTACAGCGTTGTGACTTGTCCCCTTTTGGGCCAAAAAGTCCGTGTCTTTTTGTTCCTGCATTGGTCATTAGATGTGAATTGCCCCTGGGAAAGGGTGTGACCTTGGGCAAACAAGGGTGTGACCTAGCTCTCTGCAGCTGAGGCAGTCCTTCAAAGATCTGCCCCTTGAGGGCTGTCCACTGAAGAATTCCCATCAGTTGAGGCAAGAAGTACTTCCTTGAAGAGGGATCTGGGTGTATCATCTATGGTACGTCTTATGTACCAAAAGGAAGATCTTATATACCATCTATGTACCATCTTCAGTTCAGTTCAGTCACTCAGTCATGTCCAGCTTTTGAGACCCCATGGACTGCAGTATGCCAGGCTTCCCTGTCCATCACCAACTCCCGGAGCTTACTCAAACTCATGTCCATCGAGTTGGTGATGCCATCCAACCATCTCATCCTCTGTCATTCCCTTCTCCTCCTGCCTTCAATCTTTCCCAGCATCAGGGTTTTTTCAAATGAGTCAGCTCTTCGCATCAGGTGGCCAAAGTATTGGAGTTTCAGCTTCAACATCAGTCCTTCCAGTGAATATTCAGGACTGATTTCCTTTAGGATGGACTGGTTGGATCTCCCTGCAGTCCACAGGACTCTCAAAAGTCTTCTCCAACATCACATCTTCCTTAGATGTACTCATATAAGGAAGAGTAAAAGAGCATTGCAAGTTTAGAAGCCAGAAAGTAATTGCATTTTTTTCTTATTATGGGGGCATAAGGTGGTACTGTTAGACTGATGGCAAAAGATGATGTTGGTGAAATGAGTAGAAGCCAGATACTGATGATAAGTTATGCAGTTTCAACAAGCAGAGAGACAAGCAAATGTAAATTCCTGAAACAAGAATAAAATTTTCATATGTTAAGGAAAGAAAGAAGGTACATTTAGGCAAAGATGATGACATTAGAGCAGTGGCAGTGGGGATAGAGGAGAGGTAATTGAATCAAGACATGGTAAGCAACTAGAAATTGAAGAATATGTTGATTAATTGAATGCATATGTTTTGGGAGATTGATAAGGAGAAAGGAGTTCTTGAGAATGATGCATGGTTTTTAACTGGAACATTAGGCAGTGAGTGGTTCTATTAACCAAGATAGGCAAAGGGGAAGAACAGATCTGAATAGGGGGTGAAGGAGGTACTGAGCCTAGGGGTAGACAGGTAGATTTGAAGTTATCTGTTATAACTTGAGGTTACTCATGGGAGCTGTTCTGTAGGGAGATGGGTAATGAGGTCTAGAAACATAGTCGATAGAGCTGAAGTCATACATTTGGGATCTTTAGCACATACATGATAACTGAAGCTATGGTACCATATGAGAAAGAATATTTGAGGGTTGAGGATTGAAGGGAAGAACCCCAACTCATATATGATGGTCAAGGAATAAACTTGTTACAACCCCAGAAGAGTTGAAAGTAGATAATGGGACTTAATGAATGAAAGCAAAACAGTTTGTTCTTACAGCTTAACCAACAAGGTAAACATCAGCATAGTTGTCCAGTTTCCCATGCTTCTGAGTCCCTCAGGGTAATGTGAGAGGCCCAGAGAGATGCTAGGTACATGGTAGGTTCCACTGCACCATAGCTGAGGAAACCACGGCCAAGGACTCATCACATTTTGAACAAGAAGCAAACATTGTAGCAAGCAGTAAACAAGCCAAGCTAGTAACACTTTCTCAGGGAGTGAGCACTTACACAGTAGTCACGCTGTGGTCGCCTTGACCTGCATAGTTGCACATGTGACTAGCCACAGAAACAACTTAGTATCGGGAGACTCATAGCCTTGCAGTTTGGCTGGTGGTAAGCTGCCTCTCCCTGAAGGGATGGATGTGATTTCGTTTGACCCTCACGGACACAAGCAGGTAGGCAGAATATGGATCTATGCCCCATATACAAAGGAGAAAATAGCTCCTTAGAAAGGAAACCTGGCTTTTCCTTCTCCAACATATGAAAAAGCCAGGACTGAAACCCAGGTCTTCTGACTTCTGTATAAACTTTTCTTGGTATTTAACATGATAAGCATGATTCACCATTGGGAATTCAAGGCTCTGCCCAAGTTTGGAGCCCTCTGAAGTGTGTCTGATAGAGATGGGAATGGCCTTGTGAGTGTTTTTTATACTTTGGAATTCAATTCACTCCAGTGTAATTTCCCAGCAAGTGATATTCCCAAAGCCAACTCAGAATCCTGTGGGGACAATGCTCAAGGTTAACAAGAGGTGAATCCAAAAGGAATGAGCATTTCTATCTTGTATACACTTGCCCTTCCTATTTCCCAGAGCTTCCTCTACTGTGATTTCTGGTAATTGTATTAGAAAGTAACACCACACAGCTTCTCACTGAAGGCAATTAACAGTTTAATTAAACTTGAATTCATTAACTTGTGTAGATTTTTACAAAATCACCTTGCTGAAGCCTGCAGAGTGTGCCCTAATGACCCATGAACAAGCCACACATATAGTCCTAAAATTCTATGGTGAATTTTATAAACAAACTCTGCAGGAAATGCAGTGGCTGGGCTGAAATATGTCATCTTGTACTCTTTTAAAAGGTGCTTAATTTTTTTAATGGAAAGTGCAATTTAGCTGACAGTCATCCCTTTGCTGCTGCATTGGAATAAAGTAGATTTAAAGGCATGGAGTAGAGTGTACTGTAAAAAGTGGGTCTTTATGCAGAAAGGAATAAAATAGAAAATGTAAGGAACCCACAGGAAACTGAAGATTTGACTGTGAATATTGATGAAGGTGTTTGATTATTGACTTCTTTCACTGTTGTGACAGAGTGTTGGTAACGGTGGACAGTGTGTTAAGCAGGAAAAGTAGTTCAGGTATAATGGAAATATCTTGATTAAAAAAGAGGTCATAAGGGGATCTATGATGATCAAATGAAGTTACATTGATGTTGGAATTGATATCTGGTTAGCACTAAATGAATGGATGAAGACCCATGCTAAATCCTGCAAACCAGACTGGTCCACTGATGCAGAATAGGGGAGATCTATAAACTAGGCCATAGTAAAAGTATTGGAAAGCAGGTTGAATGTCAGAGAAGTCAGATATGAGAACTCAGGGAGATAAGAGTCAGCATCAGGCTGGTGCCATGGTAGGCAGGTGGAACTGGGTTTGGTCACAAAAAGACAAAAACCCATTAAAAGATCCAGCGTTCAAGCTTGCAGGGGCTTGGGGTAGGGGTGGGGGGCAGAATAATTAAGACTTCATGTTTAGCTGGTTAGCTATTGGATATATGCTGAAAGTAGGAATGGGTTGTTGGAGGGGATGAGTAATCCCGTATCTGTGGATGGGAAGAATTCAACTAGATCCAATGTTCAATTCTAAGTCTCTTCTAATATGACCTCTCATTACCTCTTCCTTGATATGTCCCTTTTATTGCACCATTTTTCTTGGTTTTTCCCTTACCTCTCCAGCTTCTCCTTCTCTGTCTCCTTTACTGGCTAATCTTGACTCTTGCTTCACTTGTAGATATTAATGGTTCTCAAAGCTCTGTCATAAGCTTTTTCTTGTCCTCTCCTTATTCTCTGTGCTAGTCTCACACTTTCAATTCAATCGATAGATAGTTGATTCCCATATATATGTTGGAGAAGGCAATGGCAACCCACTCCAGTACTCTTGCCTGGAAAATCCCATGGACGGAGGAGCCTGGTAGGCTACAGTCCATGGGGTCTCTAAGAGTTGGACACGACTGAGCGACTTCACTTTCACTTTTCACTTTCATGCATTGGAGAAGGAAATGGCAACCCACTCCAGTGTTTTTGCCTGGAGAATCCCAGTGATGGGGGAGCCTGATGGGCTGCTGTCTATGGGGTCGCCCAGAGTCAGACACGACTGAAGTGACTTAGCAGCAGCATATATATGTATGTATCTATCTATATATATAGCTATATCTTCAATTCAAATATGTCTTGAGATTTAACCCAGTGTTTCTCACAGTTGCTTTGAAAACTTGAATGTTTATTCTTTTAAAAGAAAGATAATTTATACAGATGCCCAAACACTGAGTTTGATTATTCTTCTTTGTTGAGTTTAATTATTTTTATATTCTTCTTATAAGAATTCTTCAAAGATATAAATCCTATGTGTTTTCCTTATAATTAAATCTAAAATGATATTTCAAATTAAATATAATAAAAACTATAAAATCACAGCTGAATGTGACAGATAATCTTGTTTTGTTAAAAATAAGTCACTTCCTTCATTGTGGATATGGTGTTGACTGCTAAAGGACAGATTTTTTTGTTTTTAATTCAGCATGCCTATGCCTACACTATGTGCTCTGGGATGACTCAAGTATGTCACAATACTTCTTTTTTTAAACAATGGTGAAACTTTAAAAATTATATATAATAGACTTCCATGATATCAGTTGGCCTTCACTTGGCTTGAATGCACCATTTATTGTTAATTCCATTCCACTAGTAGGTTACAAATGCTTATTTATATTTATAGCCTTTTACAGAAAATTTTAACCATCACAGTGAAAACAGAATAAAAAAACAATAATTAAAAGATCCTTGAGAATATGTCTATGGACCCCCACCTTGATATTGAGTACCTCACTTTCAAGTTTCATGAGAAAGTTAAAGTCTAAACTAAACTCATCATTTTATTCTACTTCAATCATGTCTTTACCCTACATAAGCATATCTCATAAGTATCTCAGCAGTAGGTACCACCTGATTTATCTAGTCATAGAAGTGAGAAAATAGATTCATTCTTGACCCCATCCTTCTCTCTGCCATCTACAGAGAATAAAATACAGGTTTTGCTGAGCATATCTTCTAAACATCTCTAGAATTTACCTGACTACTGTTGCTCTATTTCATGGCATCAAAATATATTCTATCTGGTTTCCTTGTTTGTAAAAACCTAGATGGTAAATTGGATCTTTAACCAAGTCTTACTCAAAATTGGTAGGCCGGGTGTTTGGGCAATTACTTTTTAGGATTTTTATTGACTAACTCATGGAAAGTACACTGCATGGACTTTGTAAGCCAATGAACTTCTTGGTTGATTTGCTGCTGTTTTTTAGTTTATGAGCAATTGGCTTCACTCCAATGACTGAGCTACAGAGGAAACTACCATTTATTATCTCAGAGTAATATTTAAGTCACTTATTTCACAGTCAAAAAGCTTTGGGCAAATGAACTGGTTTAAGCGGAAGAGATGACTCCTGTAATGAAAAAAAAATTATGGTACTAAAGCATTAGGTCTTAAGGTACCTAAAGGTTTTCCATTTTATTCTGTATGTTTAGATGCAGTCTGCTTTTATTGGGGGAGATGAGTATGGGTATAGTGAGAATGGAAGAAGGCTTGAGAGAATAGCTTAGGAAACCCATAATTTGCTCTGAGAATCTCTATGCTTTTTTACATGTTGTTTACCCACTCTTTCATAGTACCTGGAATATAGAAGACACTCAAATATTTGTTGAATGAAAGAATTCTCAACTCATCATTGCCCATATATACCCCACTGGCCCTGGAATCTAGTGAAAGACAAAATCAGAAGGGAATAGAATGTTAGGGGTGGCATAGACTTTCAGGAGTGTCTAGTGCAAGAGTTTTTATACTGTGTTCTATGGACTTAATGATATTCTCTTGCTCTCTCTTCAACCAGAGCAGAAACTCCTCAATTGGTTTTATATACTAGGGTTCCTCACAATATTTTGTTTGGGGGAGGATATTTTTGACATTAAAAAAACTAAAAGTGGAGCTTTTTCTTTTAAGTTCAGTTTGGTCCAAGCCCATCATTTGGCAGATGAGGAAACTGAGGCCTAAATGGAGGAATATATTTTTTCAAAGTACATAAACTGGAGTTCAGTTCTAACCTTCCACCTCCAGAAAACAGAGGAGGAAGGTTCCAGGATCTTAGAAATTTGTTGCATACATTTCCTTACACTACCTTTGCTGAAAGTTTCAGAGTGATAATAATATCAAATCCTAGAATGGCTGAATTGGAAGAGATGAAGTAATCTAATTCAAAAGTTTTTATACTTTTCCCCACCCCCAAGAGTAATGAAAATAAAACAAAAATAAAGAAATGGGACCTAATTAAACTTTAAAGCTTTTGCCCAGCAAAGGAAACCATAAACAAGGAGAAAAGACAATCCTCAGGATGGGAAAAAATATTTGCAAATGAAGAAACTGACAAGGGATTAATCTCTAAAATAAACAGATAGCTTATACAGCTCAATATCAAAAAAAGAAACAACCCAATCAAAAAATAGGTGGAAGACCTAAATAGATATTTCTCCAATGAAGACACACAGATGGCCAACAAACACATGAAAATATGCTCAATATCACTAATTGTTAGAGAAATGCAAATCAAAACTACAATGAAGTATCACCTCACACCAGTCAGAATGGCTATCATCAAAAAAAATCTACAACAATAAATTCTGGAGAGGGTGTGGAGAAGAGGGAAACCTCTTACACAGTTGGTGATGATATAAATTGAAGCACCACTATGGAGAACAGTATGGAGATCCCTTAAAAAACTAAAAATAGAGCTATCATATGACCCAGCAATCCCACTCCTGGGCAAATATCCAGAGAAAACCATAATCTGAAAAGATACATGCACCCCAATGTTCATTGCAGCACTATTTACAATAGCCAGGACATGGAAGCAACCTAAATGTCCATCAACATAGGAATAGATAAAAAAGATGTGGTACATATATACATTAGAATATTACTCAACCATAAAAAGTAAAAATTGTGCCATTTGTAGAAACATGGATGGATCTAGAGACTGTCATACAGACTGAAGTAAGTCAGAAAGAGAAGAACAAACATTGTATAATATTACTTATATGTGAAATCTAGAAAAATGATACAGATGAACTTATTTGCAAAGCAGAAATAGAGATACAGATATCGAGAACAAACGTATGGGTACCAAAAGGTTAAGAGGGGGTGGGATGAATTGGGAGATTGGTATTGACATATATACACTACTAATATACCACTATGTATAAAATAGGCTTCCCTGGTGGCTCAGTGATAAAGAATCTTCCTCCAATGCAGAAGACCTGGGTTTGATCCCTGGTTTGGGAAGATCCCCTAGAGAAGGGAATGGCAACCCACTCCAGTATTCTTGCCTGGAGAATTCCATGGACAGAGGAGCCTGGAGGGCAATAGTCTATGGTTGCAAAGAGTCTGGCATGACTGAGCGACTAACACTTTCACTTTCATAAAATAGGTAACAAATGAGAACCTGCTGTATAGCACAGGAATGTCTACTTGGTGTTCTGTGGTGACCTAAATGGGAAGGAAATCCAAGAGAGGAGATATATGTATATGTGCAACTGATTTGCCTTGTTGTACAGTAGAAACTAAAACAACATTGTAAAGCAACTATACTGGAATAGAAATTGATAAATAAAAAAAGTTTTTTTACTTTTAGGCAAAAAAAAAGTCTTCATTCACATGAAATATTACATAGAAGCCTATTGTTTTAACATTCTTTTGATATTCAATAAACATTTGTTGAACACTTTTCTAAGGTCTGCAGATATAGTATTAACAAGACATGCTCTTTACTTTCATGAAGGTCACATTCTGTGAGTAGAGGAGAAAGCTATTAAACAACTAAACTAATAAACAAAAAGTGTAATCTGACAGAGGAAATAGAGGTAGACTTTAGTAATAAACCAATCATTGGAAATAAATCAAGAATCCAAGTCAGATACTGTGAAAGTAGTATGTGGTTTCCAAATTATTTTACTGCTTCTATATTTCATCATGTTAATGAAATACCAGAGATCCAAATTGTATGCTGCTAAATGGTGATAAGAGCTTCCCTGGTGGATCAGACCTTAAAGAATCTGCCTGCAATGCAGGAGACCTGTGTTCAATCCCTAGGTTGGGAAGATCCCCTGGAGGAGGGCATGGCAACCCACTCCAGTATTCTTGCCTGGAGAATCCCAAGGACAGAGGAGCCTAGTGGGCTATACTCCATAGGGTTGCCAAGAGTCAGAGATTGAAGTGACATAGCATGTAAATGGTGATAAAGAGGAATGTTTGGGTAAAGCACTGGTTTCTTTCTTATGAGGAAAAATAAGCTAGTTTTAAAAAGTGTACATAGTTTTGCCAAATATCAAAATGAATCCACCACAAAACTAATACAATTATGTAAAGTTTAAAAATAAAATAAAATAAAATAAATAAAAAGTGTACATAGCTTCTTCAGTTAGCTTAAATCTGTAATTACAATTGTGATACATGATACAAAGGAAACAAAGAAGGTGCCATGATAAAGGATACCTGAGGCTGTGGCTATGGATAAAGGCTGGTGAGGGACAGTGCCCCATGTACACTTGTGTGGATTGGCACTATACACAGGTGCTCAGCTGAAGGGGAAAGTGAGAGCTGACACTGAGTTTAAACTCTGCTTGTCAGCTTAGTGCCTTGTGTCAGGTGGCATTTGCTTTGAGTTAGGGTCACCTTTTGCTTCCTCCAAAGGTACTGCCTGTTCTCCAAGGCCTGGGCCTGCAGGGATGAACCCATCCAAGAGGTGACTTTGCTCTGATTTACAGAAACAGGCTACATAAGGGAGCTACAGCACTGATCAGGAAAGATCTCTCTGAAGAGGTAGCATTTGAGATTTGACTTAGAAAGATAAGAAGAAGTCCACATGAAGATCTGTACTTGAGGTAGAAGGAACAGCAAGAGTTGTCAGGTTGCTGTTGAGTGGGCATTTGCCTGGTCTATTGAGAAACAGTAAATAGACTAATGTGGCTAGAAGAAGCAATGATGAAATTAGAGAAGTGATGAAGGGCAGCATTCCAAGCCATTGCACTTTGAGTTGGATGGGATATTATTGGAGGTTTATAATCAGAGCTGCTGTGGTTAAAGTGTTTAACCCCAATGGTGTGCTGCTCAGTGTTTAACAAACCACAATCTGGTTGCTTATTTTTTTGATGTAAATACCCCTATCATGGCTGTTTTCACATCACTAAATGTAGAGTTGAGAAGACATGGTAACAATTGGCATGGAGTGGTCTGGGCCAGTTGGAGCACCTCAATTTGCAGATGTAAAAACTGTGGAGATCAGTATGATCAGATCAGAGAGGACCTAGCTTCCCAAGATAAGGGGTATAGACTTCATCCTATAGAAAGCCCAGGAATGGCCCAGGAAGCCATTGGTGAATCTTAAGCACAGATAGCATGGCTAAATTTGTGCTTTGCAAAGTCTTGGGGTATAAATTAAGGGTAGTACATGTGTTATACTCATCTTATAAATAAGAAATATGTATAGAGATATTAAATATCTTAGAGCAATGGGTTTTGAAGAGAATATTGGCAAAACCAAAACCCATGAGTCAGTGACAAAACTGAAATCTGAAGCCAGCTTTGCCAAATATTCCTTTTGATAAAGCATCAGTAAGTGGAAAATAGGGAAAATATTGATTTTCTTTCTTGATCTGAGATGTTTAATAGAACAACAGTAAAAGGACATGTGGGAGAGTGGTGCTGACAACACAGAAGTATGCCTCTTGTCGATAGTCCAATAAAAATGTCACTATTGAAAATGTGGGACTCTCGAAAGCTGAATCATCTCCAAGAATTTTGAAACAGTGGAGAAGTTGGAATTAAAACAGAATTACTAATTGTAACTCTGTGTCCCTCTAGAAGGATAAACAAATGTCTGAGGATTGCCACTCATAGTCCCAGTAATAAACTATTTAACTTCACTAAAATATGCCTTAATTGCACAAGACAACAGTGTATAATCAACCTGACAGTGGAAATAGAGGCAGACTTTAGTAACAAAGTCATTATTTGAAATACATTGATGAAAGTCAGACTCTAGTTAATTTATTGAAAATAGTATGTGATCTCCAAATTATTTTACGACTTCTATATTTCATTATGCTAACAATTAAATACCAGAATTCCAAGTTGCATGTTGCTAAGTGGTATTAAGGAATGAGAAGTGTTTGGATAAAATGTTGGCTTCTTTGTCATGAGAAAAAATATGTGAGTTTAAAATTTATACAGGGTTTCTTCAGTTGGCTTAAACCAGTATCAGGAGGCTTCTTAAACAAGGTGAAATTTGTCATTTCTTTTGGAATACAACCAAGAAGAACTAATTAGCAGGAAAAGTTTTCCCCTGCAGGCTGCAAAATTAGTCTTGAGGTCAAAATAAATGATAATGAGAAAGTTGGGTTATTAAGTCTAAGCATAGTTTCCAAAGGATTAATATAAAAGGTCACTGAATAGAATATTATCATAGGGAGGCTTTCAGCTTGCAGACTGAGGTTTAGTGAATATAGGTTGCTGAATTTTTAACAAATTTGCATCATATATATTTCCTTCATCTCTACTGAATCATTAAATTAGAAAATATAAGCTCCCAAGACATTTTAATATGAGTGTTGAATTCAAAATGTGCTGGTGACTTAATTTTTCAATAGCAAAGTGTGGGCTTATTTTCTCAAGAAATCATATTCTGGTTTAAATACTGAAGTACTTCCTGTAATTTTTATTCAGTGAGAAGGAAGCATAATTCTTTCTGCCTTCTGTTTGACTTTCATTCATATATTCCACAAATATTTATTGAGCATCTATTTTGTGCACAGTAGTGTGGCAGGCCGGAGAACGCAATGGCACCCCACTCCAGTACTCTTGCCTGGAAAATCCCATGGAAGGAGGAGCCTGCTAGGCTGTGGTCCATGGGGCCGCTGAGAGTCGGACACGACTGAGCGACTTCACTTTCACTTTTCACTTTCATGCATTGGAGAGGGAAATGGCAACCCACTCCAGTGTTCTTGCCTGGAGAATCCCGGGGATGGGGGAGCCTGGTGGGCTGCTATCTATGGGGTCACACAGAGTCGGACACGATTGAAGTGACTTAGCATAGCATAGCATAGCATAGTGTGGCAGGCACTGTGTTAAATGCATCAATGTATCCATTAAGAATGTAACTTGGTTGGGGAAATAAAATACATTCTTCAATTTGAATATCACAAGATGAAATGTTTCAAGTATCATGTGAGAAGTGCAAATACCATACTCTGTGACCCCAAAGGACGAAGATACTACTAACTGGGACAAAAGTGAAGGCTTCTAAATTAAGATTGGAACACATGAAAATGAATGGTGGGAATGCATGCCAGGTAGAAGGAGTAAGTTTAAACAAAGACTTGGCACTGAGGAAATACAGAATGCATATAAGGAGGATGTAATTCAATGAAGCTGAGATGTGTATCAAGAAGAGTAATGGGAAATGAGGTAAAAATAGCTTTGTTAGTTAATTCATTCATCAACAAGTATTTGGTGAGAACCACCTATGTGCCAGGGACTGGTCTGGACAGTGGTGATGGAAGAGTGGATAAGGCAGTCTTTAATCTCATGTAATGTTGCAAAGTTCCTTGGATGCTAAATATAGAATTTTGATAGCCTGCAGGCAAGAGGATTATCAAAAGTAGTATGGCAGCAACATGATCATAACTTTTCATGAAAAAAAGTATTTTACAAAGCTACTAGAAATGTGTTTTCACTAGTAGAAACTGCTAGAAAACCTGTGCTATTCCCAGTTAATGCTTAAAAAAGTAAAACAACTGGAATAATAATCTTTGTATGGAATATTACATTTTAAAGAATATATTTCACATCTATTATCTCACTTGTTCCTTCCATCAACCCCATGACCTCAGATGTCTTCATTATTTCCAGTTTATAGATGAGGCCTAGAGACGAAGTGACTTTCTGATAATCATACAGCTTTAATTAAGTATCCGAGCAGGATATGAAAACAAATATTCTGTCATTCCAAATCCCCTACTATTTTTTAGTCTTCAGCCTCAATAGACTCAAAGGCCCCCAAAATAATCTTCCCATGCATATTTTTTCCTTTCTCATTTTCTATCACATTACTCTCACACTAGATGCAATGAAACACTAAAAAGATTATTATGGGCATAGATTTCTGAAAATCTTTTCAACTGTCAGTTTGGATTTAAATGAAAAATAGTATTGTGGGAATCATATGAGTGCATCACAAGGCTAGATCCCAGCTGCCTTATTAATGCTGATTCCTGACTTCTAGTGGGGTGATGTGTATGCTGTTTTACAACATTTCTGGATTGGTGTGGGTGAATCTACCAAGATCCCTTGTTGGCCTTCTTTTTCTCCCCCTTGAAGATCCTCCATAGAGATTTCATAGATCTTTCAAAAAGGTGACTTCTTTCAAGGGTGAAGCAACATTTATCTTTCATGGAGTGCAGGAATGGCATTTCCCTTGAGAAGAGCTATATTGATTATTTATTAGGGTTTTATCCCAGTGGTGCTGAGGTGGAGGGAGACTACAAAGGAGAATCAGGGTTCGGACAGCCATTTGGAAAGTTAAAAGGCAGCAACAACCTGCTCATAAATTTTTCTTGCTGATATAACAGTTGCATTAAATGGCACAGGTATCTAGTCAATTGTATAACAGCTCCATCAAAGAGGTCTTTTGGCAGCACAAAGGTAAATCCATCTGTAACAAATATTCTCTGCATGGCTCCATTGGTAACTATGGAGAGCCATTCCATATCACTGGGATGCATGATCTTGTTGAATTCTCATAACTGCTTTATGAAAGAATTGTCATTATCCCCTGTATTGTTGGTGTGTGATTCTTGCTAAACACACCCTCTGCCTTTGCCCAAGCTGCTTACTATTCTGGGAATAACCTACTCCACCTTGTCTGTCTACTGAACTCTCTCTAAATATTGACGTGTTCCCCACCCTGTGACTCTTTCCCTTGTCATATACTCTAGTCATTCTTTTCATAACTTTGTGCCTGGCTCCGGGCTAGGCATTTGGGATACAATAGAGCATAAAGTAGACAAAAAGTGATTACTGAGATGTTTTATAGTGAGGAGAGACAATATGCCAAACGAAAATGTAAGACCTGCAGACTGATCAGTTTCAGTGCCCCAAAGAAAAGAATGCAGGGTAATGTAATACATGAGGAGGATGGGTGGTGACTATGTGGTCAGGGAAGCTTCCCCCTGCCTCTGTCTCACTATCTTTCACTTGTTTTCTTCACTGTTCTTGATTCCACCTGTCAGTTTTCTTGTCTTCTCTCCTTAAGAGCCTGTAGACTTCTGGGCCACGTGGGTGATTCCCATTTGTGAAGTTTCCCATCTTTGAATCCACGGGTGCAGCAGAACACTTCAGAAATACTTGTTGAAGTGACTTGAGGACACTTAGGCCATGAGCAGTCAAGTAACTTGCCTAAAGTTACACCACTACAAATGTAGACATCACAGTCTGAACCTGGTGCTGCTGACTCCAGATGCAGTATTCTTTCCCCACATTACAGCCTTCTTTATGTCCTTTCCCTGACCTCTAAGCCCCTACGTGATCTATACCACCACCACAGTCAACCCTCAGCTCTGACTTTGTCTCCTACTCTTCCCTCACTCTGCGCAAACCCACCGGCTGCCTTGTTGTTCTGTGAGTAGGCCATGCATGCTCCCACCTCTGGTGTGTTTACCTGTCTTCCTTGCCTGCAATGCCCTTTCTCCAGTGTTCTTTTCCTATACAGGACCCTGACCAACCTCCTTGCTTCCTTCATGTCCTCACCTAAATACTAACTTCCCAGTGAGGGGTCATCCTCTGTTGCCCCCTTCTCCTCCTGCCCTTAATCTTTCTCAGCATCAGGATCTTTCCGAGATGGTTGGATGGCATTACTGACTCAATGGACATGAGTTTGAACAAGCTCTGGGAAATGGTGAAGGACAGGGAAGCCTGGCCTCCTGCAGTCCATGGGGTCACAAAGAGTTGGACATCACTGAGCGACTGAAAAACAAAAGGAAGGGTAGGATCTTGTTATGTTTTATTTAACATTGTATCTTAAGGTCCTAGAACATAATAGTCTTCTAGTAACTGTTGAATGAACAAATTTATGTTTAATCAGATATGGCTTATACATTCAAAAGCAACCCCTTCCTGTAGAAATTCAATAAAGAGAGCAAGCAAAGGTCATGCTGTATTACCACTGGTCCTTTGATGCTATAGCACCTATGCTAAGCATAGCATAGTTCTGGGGCTTGAGTGGGTAACAGGAAACGTGGTATATTCTTCAGAGTAAGTGGGTGAAAGTCGCTTAGTCGTGCCCGACTCTTTGCGAGTGTATAGTTACATGGACTGTATAGTCCATGGGATTCTCCAGGCCAGAATACTGGAGTGGGTAGCCTTTCCTTTCTCCAGGGGATCTTCCCAACCCAGGGATCGAACCCAAGTCTCCTGCACTGCAGGCTGATTCTTTACCAACTGAGCCACAAGGGAAGCCCAGGGTAAAATGCCTTATTTATATTTGCTGGATCTCTCTCCACTTGAGCATCAGGATAAAGCTTGTATGTCTGACCAACTTCTACTTACTCTTCTGTTAGCACTTTGCTAGGCACACTGAACAGATGTGTTCATGAACTGTTCAGTGAACAGGTTCACAAACAATTAGCAATTGGGCATTTGCTGGGTTCTCTTCTAATACCTTTCAGAGTCTTTCCTCTAAAAGAATATCAGTACTTGATTCTCCAACTGGTCATGAATTTGTTCTGGACTTCCTTCCATTAGACATGGGGTAATAATGGGAGTGATGGGCTCTCTTTAAAATGACCCTTCTCTGCCTATTAATTTTACTTTTCTACTTATCCATGGAAGTCCTGCATCCTATAGCAAAATAGTGACCAAGATAGGCTCTCTTCAACTTGGCAAGCAAAGGATCTTCCAGAGCCAAATTGTATTTAAATAAATAGATCCTGACTTCTTAGCTCTTTGCTCATAATACTTCATTTGTTTTTCTGGGTGTTTTTAGAGGTCATCCAAATTTTATTTAAGTGCTACGGCAGCATAAAAATTACTTCAAAATGAAATTTTGAAACATTCAGTTCAGTTCAGTCGCTCAGTCGTGTCCAACTCTTTGTGACCCCATGAATTGCAGCACGCCAGGCATTTTCAAATATGATGTTTTGGTGGTATGTTTTGCAATCTTCATTTATTTTTCAGAATTTGTCCTAGAACAAAGGGCTTTGAGGACATGGTCACTAAATTCAAATTAGGTAGAATGAAATCTGACTTCTCTGGAAGTTTAGTAGCTGAAGCTCTGCCTGCTCATTTTTACCACACAGTCCAGTTGTATCTGGCCCCTCCTGCCATTTCCACACAGTTAGCTCATGCCAGCCTAGTTCCCTATCTTGCATAATTCTACAGAAGTCTAGTTCCCTTACACAAGACACGCAACCTCACAGGAGATCACACAGCCATACTAAATCTCATTCCTTCAGATATATATTGAGGCAATAGGCTCTTTGTCACATGACTGAGCTACATTCTGATGCACAAACACTCCCCTGTACTGTCATACTCAGGCCCCCCATGTGGCAATCTAGCCCAGTTTTCCCCACAGACACACAAATACACACTCTCCCTAGGGCTTGAAACTTTCCTCTTTCCCTTATAAGAGTCTCATCTATGACAGAAGGTGCAAGCCCTTCTTTAGATCGATAGTGTAGAAAATGATGGACAGAAGAGAAGTGAGTGAAGCACATTAGAGAAATACTAGGAAAAAAAAGGTGGGGATAATTGTTCATTTATTAGTTAATATCTACAGCATAGCAATGACCATTAAAATGCACAGGATCTGAGCAGTTAAGTAAGCACTTACTTTGTTTACTAAATATATCTCTTAGATTATGGTATTTTTTAAAAAGGATATGAATTTCTTTGAGGTAATGATCAAAACTTCCTTCAGTAGCAAGTGTCTTTAAGTCATATACCACATTTAAATATGTGTAAAGAAAACACAGTAAGACTGAATTATTCTGAGAGCTACGTGGAGAAATAATTGCGAAGTTCTGTGGAGAGTTTACCATGATTAATCAATATAGTACTGATAGACACTTGTGTGGAATTACCTAGGACTGGGGAAAGAACTAGCCAATAGCATCAGAGATTTATAGGCTGCCACGTTTCTGACAAATACACTCATTTTTTCTGTTCTTTAAAAGCTATCTCTGGAATTCTGTGAAAAAGATATTTTGGTGAATGTTTTTATATATTTCTGAGAAAACAACAGAAATGGGAGTGGGAGAAGAGGAAATTGTACTGTTTAGGATGTATTACAATTTAGAATTTCATTATTTTTTCCAGGTTTATTGACCTATAATTGACATATAACATTGTGTAGGTTTAAGGTGTACAACGTGATGCTTGATACTTATATATTACAAAGTGATGACCACAGTAAGATTAGTTAACACACCCAGCACTTCACATAGTTACCCTTTATGTGTGTATGTTTGGTGAGAGCATTTAAGATCTATTCTCATCAGTTCATTTCAGTCACTCGGTCATGTCCGACTCTTTGTGACCCCATGAACCACAGCACATCAGGCCTCCCTGTCTATCACCAGCTCCCAGAGTCTACCCAAACTCATGTCCATTGAGTTGGTGATGCCATCCAACCATCTCATCCTCTGTCGTCCCCTTCTCCTCCTGCCTTCAATCTTTCCCAGCATCAGGGTCTTTTCAAATGAGTCAGCTCTTCGCATCAGGTGGCCAAAGTATTGGAGTTTCAGCTTCAACATCAGTCCTTCCAATGAACACTCAGGACTGATCTCCTTTAGGATGGACTGGTTGGATCTCCTTGCAGTTCAAGGGATTCTCAAGAGTCTTCTCCAACACCACAGTTCAAAAGCATCAGTTCTTCGGTGCTCAGCTTTCTTTATAGTCCAACTCTGGGGACTATATATAGTCCACATCCATACATGACTACTGGAAAAACCATAGCTTTGACTAGATGAACTTTTGTTGGCAATGTAATGTCTCTGCTTTTTAATATGCTATCTAGGTTGGTCATAACTTTCCTTCCAAGGAGTGAGTGTCTTTTAATTTCATGGCTACAGTCACCATCTGCAGTGATTTCAGAGCCCCCAAAAATAAAATCAGCCACTGTTTTCCTCTGTTTGCCACTCATCTATTTGCCACTCTCATACTGACTTTCAGTTATAGAATTCATATTGTTAATTATAGCCAGCATGTTGTACATTAGATCCCCAGTATTTATCCATTTGTAGTGGAAGTCTGTATTCTTTGATCAACATTTTCCCATTTCCCCCACTCCCAGCCCAGGGCAACCACTAATTTACTGTTTCTGTGGGTTTGGCTTTTTTAGGCTCCACATATAATTGAGGTCAGACCTTCCTGGTGGCTCAGAGGGTAAAGAATCCACCTGCAATGTGGGAGACCTGGGTTTGATCCCTGGGTTGGGAAGATTGCTTGGAGGAGGGCATGGCAACCCATTCCAGTATTCTGGCCTGGATAATCCCATGGACAGAGGAACCTGGAAGGCTACAGTCCATAGTGTTGCAAAGAGTCAGACACGACTGAGTGACTAAGTACACAGAACAGGACAAGAGGTTCCCAGCGGTTTGTGGGTGGGCTTCTTGATGGATTGGTGATGTACTTAGTAGGAGCCACTTCCCTTTAGTGCCTTCTGAGAGAGTCCTATCTGCCTGTCTTGTAGCTTCTTTGCAACCCCAGTCTTGCAGCTCCGGACTCATCCAATGGATGGGGCCAGAGGAAAAGGGGCCTATGGCAGCATCCCGTGCAGCTGGGAAGCCAGGCACTAACTCACAGGCCCCCACATTCCCCTTCATCACAGCTGAAAGCATTTCTGGGCATTGAGCTGTGCTGCCTTGATAGAGGGGTGGTGCGAGTCAGGTCAAGCTGCTCCTCTTACCCTCTTCCCCGCATCCCAACTTGGATAGTTGTTTTTTTTTTTTTTTTTTTTTTGCTCCAATGAGGTGCTGGAGCTTTTCCTCTGGGAACCTTGACTTCCACAAAGGCTTCCTCATCTGTGTGCAAGTGCCTGAGACCATGCTCTCCAGCAGCTCCGGGACCACAACCAGAAGGGCCCAAAGGGTCCACAACCAAGACCAGGTCTGTTACCCTACTAGTGGGTTGGCAAGACTCCTCCCAGGGCCCTTGGCCTTCAGTGGTGGATCCCACAGCTCCCACAGAGGCACTATCATCCAGGGATGGGGACAAATTGTTGTCCAGGGGAAGGCTCAGCTATGTTGCTGGCAGCATTTTTAAATCTCCATTTGGAAGTTGGAAGGTAGCTTCAGGCCTTCGTTTTGGAGAAGGAAGGGGCAGCTACAGATGCCCCGAGTCACTGCTCCAGTGTTTCCCTCAGCTTTAAAGAGCATTCTAACCAGAAAGCAAGTACCCAGTGTGACTTGCTTTACCTGGGGATGTTTCTTACCACACTGTGAAAATTAGTGTAGTTCCTCTGTGTCCATGCCAAGAATCCAGGCTGGTGGAAGAAAAAACAAGTTGGGCTAGAGAATCTTGATGGAGTTCCATGCCTGAGTGAAAGTCTTATTCTGCCTTTTACTTCCATGGTCAATGAGAAGTAACTGGATACTCTTTGCTTTTTGTACCATTTCATTTTTGTTTTTAATTTTCTAAAATATTATATACTGTTTATATATATGTATACAAAAGCTTTCATGCTTGATAAAGAGTTGAGAAAGAACAACAAAGAGATGAATAAATTGGAAAATGTAGACTAAATGAAATGGGAGCACTGAATAAAATAGAAAAAGTGAAACAAATTAGATAAAAGTAATTGCATATGTTCTTCCCAAACTCGACTACTTCTGGGTTGTTAACCTGATTGCTAAACTCAAAGCCTTCTTCTGGTAACTATGGATGGTTTCAAATAAGTAAAAATAATATGGAACAGGCAGGTTTGAAATTATTGGGGGGAAACTTTAGAGATCATGGAGAATGTTGAGAAGAATTGAAGGAGAAAGGGAAATATGCAAGTATATGCATATCCAATGTCTGCTTCTGAGAAAGATGCAAGGCACTATACAGAGAAGTATACATTTTCTAAGAGGAGAGATCTGATCTTTGGCTAAAACATGTAAACCAAGTGGTAGAAGGAATGGAGTACGTTAAAAAAAACTGTGTCTGAGGATAGCTCTCATGAAACACAGATCTAAACTTCTTAAGATCTGTAACAAATTGGAAAACATGCATCATGTAGTTATCCTTATTTTCGTATAAGAAGTATATGAGTGAATTAGGTAAAATGAACGTTTGGCTTTCCACAAACTGCAGGACGATTTTGTCAAGAGGGCTTTGGGGGATTGTTGGTAGTGATTCGATTGGGCATTCCCCTGTGCAGGGACTTGCATGCTGCCTAGGACAGCCAAGGGCGAAGACATTTTGTAGTTTGATAATGTTGACTTTTTTGGTGCCAGAGGGATGTGACCTAGGTATTGTTAAATATGCCAGCAAAAAAATGCATGTTTCTAAAAAAAAAATATGCACTTCTAAGGGTTTTTATTTTTTCTAGTATAGCAGTCAACCAATAAGTAATCATTTCATTAATAATTATGCTAAATAGGGCTGAGGTTAGGCTATCTCCTGCTGCTGAATGAATATATAGCCAAATGTATAATGGCCTGATTAAAATATAGATTTGTTTCTTGCTCGTTTAGAAATGTAAAAGAATGTTTCTGGTTGGGGAAGTTGATTCTTCTACAATCGTTCTAGGCTGGCAAAGACTTTGCTGTCATTATACTTGGCCACCTTCGTCTCCATGGTAATTTTCATTCAAATCAGCTGAAAGGGGGATGGAGCATGAATACACTTGAGAGATTCTAATGCAGCAGGAATTAATATAGCACCCTTATTTCCTCTCACAGTTTGTTGGCTAGATCTCATTCGTATAACCACAGTTGATACAATGAGATTAGGAAATATAATCTATCATTGTGTGAATTGTTAACAGTTTCTGTGATGTTTGCCATCCTGGTTGAAATATTCCTTTGGATCCTTCTCACATAGCACACACTGAGACCTCTTAAAGTGAGACAGCCTGAAATCTCACAGTCACTAAATCTTGCTTAATCAGATCCTGACATAGTTACTTATGTTTTGTGTGTGTGTGTGCATGTTCAACTGTGTCCAACTCAGTGACCCCATGGACTGTAGCCTGCCAGGCTCCTCTCTCAGATTTCCCAGGCAAGAATACTGGAGTGGGTTATTATTCCCTTCTCCAGGGGACCTTCCCAACCCAGGAATCGAACCCATGTCTCCTGTATCTCCTGCATTGGCAGGCAGATTTTTTACCACTGTCCCACTTGGGAAGCCTCTATGTTCTACCTATGACTTAAAAAGACAAGCTGAATTATCAGTACCTCTACCTCATGGTACCCAATATAGAATGGTGGGATAGGGCAGCCCAATAAGAAATCCCGTTCAGACAGGGAAAATTGGGAAACATGCCAGAATCCCTGATCTAGAGCAGTAACGGGATTCTACTGGGCAAATACTGTATCATTTCCCTGCCATGGCAGTGAAGAAACTTCTGTGATAGGCCCTTACTTCTGCTTTCTCAGAGGAATTCCTTCTTTCTGTTACTCTCAGTGGCCCCTGGTTATCCATACATTCTGCAGTGTCCGTTATTGCTCATTCTTCTTCATTGCCACATCTGAAGTGAGTGAGAAAGAAATGAACAGCCCTGACAGCTGACAGCTGGTAGCAGGCCTAGTAACTAAATTTAGGCCATGGTGTTTACTGCTAAATAGCTAGGCCATGGTGTTCCCTGCTGAAAGAAACAATTCCATACAATATCAACAATATTTGAAAAGAGATCACTCCGTGACCTTGATGAAATAAGAGGAAAAAACAAGACCACTTGGTTATCAGGACCAAACACAGACAAAAATCCAGAACACTACATAACCACAAAAAATAATTAAACTCTTCTCATTCCGGGTAATATAACTGCTTTACCAATGGCAAATCTAGCCCCAAATCATTCTTTCTACTTCCTGGATAAAGCATATGATCCTAATTTACAGAATTGTCCTTATTACCTGATAGCACTCAATCCAGAACAGACCCCCATTTATTTAAATTCTCCCTAAAATTATTTAGCACAAGCCCAAACGTTTCCATCTGCTAAATACTGAATTGTCCCTCCACCCCCCAAATTTGCAATCATAACCTCCCACACCTCAGAATGTAACCATAATTGGAGGTCCTGTATTTGAAGAGGTGATTGATTGATACTAGTCAGATTAGATTAGGGCCTACTCTAAAGATCTCATTTCAACTGAGATCTGAGCTAAGTTTTCCCAGGCAAGAATACTGGAGTGGGTTGCCATTCCCTGAAATGAGATCTTTAGAGTGGGCCCTAAATCTGGTCTGACCAGTATCCTTAGGAAAGAGGAGATTAAGACTCAGACAGCAGACATGAGAGCACAGCCATGAGTAAGATAGGGTGAGAAGTGCTGGAAGAAACCAAACCTGCTGACACCTTGATCTCAGACTTCAAGCCTCCAGAACTATGAGAAATATATTTTTGTGAAGCTATCCTGTCTGCGGTACTTGTTATGGTGGCTGTAACAAACATGACTCCTCCTTCCTGTGGCAGCCAGTGATTGCTCTTGCTGTGTAGGCTTCCTTGTTGCAAGTTAGAAAATCTAATTTTGACTATAGGAATTTCCCTCGTGGTCTTTGGAACTGGACTTTATTGTGAATGTGGAGGGGACATTCTCTCTTTGGGAAAGGTACAGGTTTTGCAATATGCTTCTTTCTGGTACCAATTTGGGGGTCAGTTATTTTTTCAGACTATATGCACACTTTTGGAAATTATTATTTATATATATATATATATATATATATGATAGTATCTTAACATATACTTTATCCTACAGGATAAAGGGGAAAAGTGAGTTGGCTCATGGGTAGATACTTATAGAAAGTAACATTTAAGGAATCCCTCTGATTCTGGATCAGTGTCACAGGCAAGATAGTTTTGTTTTTTTTTTTTTCCTCTGCCAGTAAAATAAACAAAAAACAAACAAAATTTTGTGTAATATCCTCGGATGCTGCGGTTCAGAGGGATTCTCTTCCATGACTTAGCTGAGGCCAGCAGAGTTGGTATTGACAATTGAGTGTAGCAGATGGAAGGCAGACGGTGGAGGGCAGCGGGAAAGAAGCTGGCTGTTCATGTCTGCCTATGAGTGGTAGGATAGCCCTGGTGAGGGATTTTACAGAGCAGCCAAGACCAGCATTTTCACAGGACAGTGGCAGACTGAGGTGATACTGGGGCTGTTTGTGTGCCCAACCTAAAAGATGGGAACCCAAGTCAAAGCTGGAATTCATAACCAGGCACGTCATGGCTTATCAAGTAGTAGCCAGGCCCCAAGGGAGTGTACAGGAGCTAGTTTACTTTGGTAACCATTCATGGCTCATCTTGTGGCCAAGAGAAGATTTGAAGGCCTTGGCCTGGTTTCTGGGTCTTGTCCTTCTGCTTTCTAAGACGAGAAGACCTTGACTTAACCCTGAGTTGGTGCCAAATGCTTTAGACCAAGACCCATAAGAAGCTTGGTGTCTGTGGAAGAGGTTAGTCCCATTCCATTGTTAAAGTGCCGAAAAGGACGGATGCTGCCATTCCATTTTCCTTGTGTTTTCTGGATGTTCAGAAATCACCCATGAGGACAGACATGAATTTCATTAGATACTATAAGTTCCAAGGATCTACTGTATAACATGGTAACTATAATTATACTATATCATATACTTGAAATTTGCTAAGAGGTAGATCTTAAACCTTATTATGACAAAAAGTTAACCATATGAGGTGATGTATGTGTTAATGAATTTGACCGTGGTAATTCTCTCACAATGTATACATGCTACTAAGTTCAAGCTTCTTCTGCTCCCCTAGAGAACCGTCTTACTGAGGTCTGGCTGCTTGTTTCTTTTTTTTTTAATTTAATTTTAAATTGATAGATACTTACTTTACAATACTGTGATTGTTTCTGCCAGTTCTTTTGTATTAATGGAACAAAGGGGGAGCCAAAGAGGTAAAGTAAAAAGGCCCTGCGTGCTAAGTCTATTCAGTCATGTCCCACTCTTTGTGACCCCATGGACTGTAACCTGCCAGGTTCTTTTGGCCATGGGATTCTCCAGGCAAGAATAATATGTAATATATAATATGACTGATTCATGTTGAGGTTTGACAGAGAACAAAATCTGTAAAGCAAATATCCCTCACTTAAAAAATAAATAAATATTAAAAAAATTGTAAAAAGAATACTAGAGTGAGTTGCTCTTTCCTTCTCCAGGGAATCTTCCCAACCTAGGGATTGAACCCTAGTTTCCTGTTTGGCAGATGGATTCTTTACCACTGACCACCTGGGAATTATGGTTATAAAATGCATTTCTGTGATAATTGATGGTTTTGAACATCTTTTCATGTGATTGTTGGCAATTTATTTATGTTTGTGAAACAACAGTGAAAATATGTTCCTAATTTTTATGGAGGTGTTTATCTTCCCTTTTTTGAGTTATAAGAATGCTCTGTGTATTCTGGATATACTATAAATATTTTTTCCTAATCTGTTGTCTTCTTGAAGAGATGTCTAGTCTTTCTCATTCTATTGTTTTCCTCTATTTCTTTGCATTGATCCCTGAGGAAGGTTTTCTTACCTCTCCTTGCTATTCTTTGGACCTCTGCATTCAAATGGGCATATATTTCCTTTTCTTCTTTGCCTTTCACTTCTCTACTTTTCTCAGCTATTTGTAAGGCCTCCTCAGACAACCATTTTGCCTTTTTGCATTTCTTTTTCTTGTGGATGGTTTTGATCACTCCCTCCTGTACATTGTCAGGAACCTCTGTCCATAGATCTTCAGGCACTCTATCAGATCTAATCACTTGAATCTATTTGTCACTTCCACAGTATAATCATAAGGGATTTGATTTAGGTTATACCTGAATGGTTTAGTGGTTCAAAATAAAGGACAGAAATGGTATGGACCTAACAGAAGCAGAAGATATTAAGAATAGGTGGCAAAAATACACAGAAGAAGTATACAAAAACATCTTCATGACCCATATAATCATGATGGTGTGATCGCTCACCTAGAGCTAGGCATCCTGGAATGTGAAGTCAAGTAGGCCTTAGGAAGCATCACTACAAACAAAGCTAGTGGAGGTAATGGAATTCCAGTTGAGCTGCTTCAAATCCAAAAAGATGATGCTGTGAAAGTGCTGCACTCAATATGCCAGCAAATTTGGAAAACTCAGCAGTGGCCACAGGACTGGAAAAGGTCAGTTTTCATTCCAATCCCAAAGAAAGGCAATGCCAAAGAATGCTCAAACTACCACACAATTGTACTCATCTCACACTCTAGCAAAATAATGCTTAAAATTCTCCAAGCCAGGCTTCAGCAGTATGTGAACAGTGAACTAACTTCCAGATGTTCAACCTGGATTTAGAAAAGGCAGAGGAACCAGATATCAAATTGCCATCATCTCCTGGATCATCGAAAAAGCAGTAGAGTTCCAGAGAAACATCTACTTCTGCTTTATTGACTATGCCAAAGCCTTTGACTGTGTGCATCACAACAAACTGGAAAATTCTGCAAGAGATGGAAATACCAGACCACCTGACCTGCCTCTTGAGAAATCTGTATGCAGGTCAGGAAGCAACAGTTAGAGCTGGACATGGAACAACAGACTGGTTCCAAATAGGAAAAGGAGTACATCAAAGCTGTATATTACTACCCTGCTTATTTAACTTATATGCAGAGTACATCATGTGAAATGTACTGATGTACTTCATTTGGGCTGGATGAAGCACAACCTGGAATCAAGTTTGCTGGGAAGAAATATCAATTACTGTAGATGACACCACACTTAAAGCAGAAAGCAAAGAACTAAAGAACCTCTTGATGAAACTGAAAGAGGAGAGTGAAAAAGTTGGCTTAAAACTCAACATTCAGAAAACTAAGATCATGGCATCTGGGTCCCACCATTTCATGGCAAATAGATGGGGAAACAGTGGAAACAGTTACAGACTTTATTTTTGGGGGGCTCCAAAGTCACTGCAGATGGTGACTGCAGCCATGAAATTAAAAGATACTTGCTCCTTGGAAGAAAAGTTATGACCAACCTAGACAGCATATTAAAAAGCAGAGACATTACTTTGTCAACAAAGGTCCACCTAGTCAAGGCTATGGTTTTTCCAGTAGTCATGTATGGATGTGAGAGTTGGAGTATAAAGAAATCTGAGTTCCAAAGAACTGATGCTTTTGAACTGTGGTGTTGGAGAAGACTCGAGAATCCCTTGGACTGCTAGGAGATCCAACCAGTCCATCCTGAAGGGTATCAGTCCTGAATATTTATTGGAAGGACTGGTGCTGAAGCTGAAACTTCAATACTTTGGCCACCTGATGCAAAGAACCGACTCACTGGAAAAGAGCCTGATGCTGGGAAAGATTGAAGGCGGGAGGAGAAGGGGATGACAGAGGATGAGGTGGTTGGATGGCATCACCGACTCAATGAACATGAGTCTGAGTAAACTCTAGGAGTTGGTGATGGACAGGGAGGCCTGGCATGCTGCAGTCCATGGGGTTGCAAAGAGTCGGACATGACTGAGTGACTGAACTGAATCTGTTGTATAACCACCCAGGAATTGAACCCATGTCTGCTGCATTGTTGGCAGATTCTTAACTGGCTGAGCCATCGCAGAAGCCTCATAAGCTGTTGTTGCAAATATCTCTTCGTTTCAGGTGGGGGAAGTGATATGTTAATTTATAGCCTGTAGCCATTCACAAGTGGGCTGGGTCAGGCTGTTTCCTGTGAGTTGAACAAAGGTATTTTAGTTTAACCTTTATGCATGGGGGCTTCCCTGGTGTTTCAGACTATAAAGAAGGTGCCTGCAATACAGGAGGCCTTGGTTTGATCCCTCAGTCAGGAAGATGCCCTGGAGAAGGAAATGGCTCCAGTATTCTTGCCTGGAGAATTCCTTGGACAGAAGAGTCTAGAGGGCCACAGTCAATAGGGTCAGAAGGAGTGACTAACACTCAGTCATGGGGGGCAGGGTTCCTGGAGATGGGGCATTATGCTATAGGTGGCTTTCCTTTAGCTATTAACTCAAATAGCAAAAACAATAGAAAACGAAGGGTAAACTAAAAGAAACAGATCTGCTTTACAGAAGTTTGTTGTTTTCTGCCAAATATCAACTTGAGTCAGCCATAGGTATACATATGTCCCCTCCTTCTTGAACCTCCCTCCCATCTCCCTCCCCATCCCACCCCTCTAGGTTGTTATAGAACCCCTGTTTGATTTCCCTGAGTCATACTCCAAGTTCCCATTGGCTATTTACGTTATCCTTCAATTAAAAAAATAAATAAATTTAAAAAGCAATAAAATACATTAAAAAATAAGGAAAAAAAGAAATAGATCTAATATGAAGTCAAATTTGCTTTTCCCTATTACATACATATGGGCTTCACAGGTGGCACTAGTGGTGAAGAATCCACCTGCCAAAGCAGGAGAATAAGAGATGCCGGTTTACCCTGGGTCGGGAAGATCCCCTGGAGGACTGCATAGGAACCCACTCCAGTATACTTGGCTAAAGAATTGCATGGACAGAGGAGCTTGGGTCACAAAGAGTTGGACATGACTCAAGCAACTTAGCATGCATTATATACATATATTAAATCATAATGTTGTATACTTTAAATACATTCAGTTTTGTTAAATATATCTCAAAAAAGCTGGAAAAATTTGTAATTATTTCGTTTATAAACTGGCAGTAATGGCCCTCACTATTCTGTACCTAAGTGCTTCTTTTTTAGTTGATCATGATTCAGTTCATTTAAGTGACTCAGTCGTGTCCGACTCTTTGCGACCCCATGAATCTCAGCACACCAGGCCTCCCTGTCTGTCACCAGCTCCCGGAGTTCACTCAAACTCATGTCCATCGAGTCAGTGAGGCCATCCAGCCATCTCATTCTCTGTCATCCCCTTCTCCTCCTGCCCCCAATCCCTCCAAGCATCAGAGTCTTTTCCAGTGAGTCAATTCTTAGCATAATGTGGCCAAAGTACTGGAGTTTCAGCTTTAGTATCATTCCTTCCAAAGAACACTCAGGGCTGATCTCCTTCAGAATGGACTGGTTGGATCTCCTTGCAGTCCAAGGGATTCTCAAGAGTCTTCTCCAACACCACAGTTCAAAAGCATCAATTCTTTGGCGCTCAGCTTTCTTCACAGTCCAACTCTCACATCCATACATGACCACTGGAAAAACCATAGACTTGACTAGATGGATCTTTGTTGGCAAAGTAATGTCTCTGCTTTTTAATATGCTATCTAGGTTGGTCATAACTTTCCTTCCAAGGAGTAAGCGTCTTTTAATTTCATGGCTGCAGTCACCATCTGCAGTGATCTTGGAGCCAAAAAAATAAAGTCAGCTACTGTTTCCCCATGTATTTCCCATGAAGTGATGGGACCAGATGCCATGATCTTCATTTTCTGAATGTTGAGGTTTAAGCCAACTTTTTCACTCTCCACTTTCACTTTCATCAAGAGGCTTTTGAGTTCCTCTTCACTTTCTGCCATAAGGGTGATGTCATCTCCATATCTGAGGTTATCGATATTTCTCCTGGCAATCTTGATTCCAGCTTGTGCTTCTTCCAGCCCAGCGTTTCTCATGATGTACTCTGCATAAAAGTTAATAGGCAGGATGACAATATACAGCCTTGATGTACTCCTTTTCCTATCTGGAACCAGTCTGTTGTTCCATGTCCAGTTCTAACTGTCATTTCCTGACCTGCATATAGGTTTCTCAAGAGGCAGGTCAGGTGGTCTTGTATTCCCATCTCTTTCAGAATTTCCCACAATTTATTGTGATCCACACAGTCAAAGGCTTTGGCATAGTCAATAAAGCAGAAATAGATCTTTTTCTGGAACTCTCTTGCTTTTTCAATGATCCAGCGGATGTTGGCAATTTGATCTCTGGTTCCTCTGCCTTTCTAAAACCAGCTTGAACGTCTGGAAGTTCACGGTTCACATACTGTTGAAGCCTGGCTTGGAGAAATTTGAGCATTACTTTGCTAGTGTGTGAGATGAGTGTAATTGTGCAGTAGTTTGAACATTCTTTGGCATTGCCTTTCTTTGGGATTGGAATGAAAGCTGACCTTTTCCAGTCCTGTGGCCACTGCTGAGTTTTCCAAATTTGCTGGCATATTGAGTGCAGCACTTTCACAGCATCATCTTTCAGGATTTGAAATAGCTCCACTGGAATTCCATCACCTCCACTAGCTTTGTTCGTAGTGGTGCATTCTAAGGCCCACTTGACTTCACATTCCAGGATGTCTGGCTCTAGGTGAGTGATCACACCATCGTGATTATCTGGGTTGTGAAGATCTTTTTCATACAGTTCTTCTGTGTATTCTTGCCACCTCTTCCTAATATCTTCTGCTGCTTTTAGGTCCATACCATTTCTGTCCTTTATCGAGCCCATCTTTGCATGAAATGTTCCCTCAGTATCTCTAATTTTCTTGAAGAGATCTCTAGTCTTTCCCATTCTGTTGTTTTCCTCTATTTCTTTGCATTGATTGCTGAGGAAGGCTTTCTTTTCTCTCCTTGCTATTCTTTGGAACTCTGCATTCAGATGCTTATATCTTTCCTTTTCTCCTTTGCTTTTTGCATAAAATATTAGGTTCATTTTTATATTTATCTTTGTATTTTCACATTAAAAGAAAAATGAAAACATTCTTCATAAAAGCATTTATATTAATTTAGATTTATGATTCATGCAACGGTAGCTTCTTTTTTAGTTGATGATAATCACTGTTATTTTTATGGACTTACTATGTGCCATGCACTCTATAAATTTTATGTGTATGATATTATTTAATCATTAAGAGTCAGACTAGCATATTTTGGGGAGTATAAAATTTAGTAAAAGTGCTTAGATCAACATCCTAGATTCATCACTTATAAACTGTGCAGAGTCCAGGCCTAGTTTTCAAGCACTGTAGATAGCATTGGGATTAACAAGAGGCATAGAACCTGATCATTGACTTTTGGAGCTCACAGACTAGTCGAGGTATTCAGTGTAGCACAGGGGTAGGTAAACTATGGTCCCATTCACTAAATCCAGCCAGGTGCCTTTTGTTATAAATAAAGTTTTATTAGAACACAATCATGCCCATTTGTATACATATTGCCTATGATTGTTTCGATGCTACAGTGGCAGAGCTGAGTAGTTGTTACAGACAGTCGTGTGGCTTACAAAGCTTACTATCTGACCCTTTACAGAAAAAAAAATTTTTTTTTTTTGGTCAAACCTTGCTCTGGTGCAGTGGTTTCAGGTCATCGTTCTAATGCATACCAGTGAACAGCACAGGTTTAGTGTCAGACAGACATGAGTTCAAAAAAGAGCTTGGCAACTTTATGCAACCATGTGACCTTGAACAAGTTCCTCTCAGTCCTTCAATTACCTCATCTGAAAATGAAGATGATAATAATACCTACCTTATTGGACAGTGTGAAGATGTGAGGGTGAAATGAGGTAGGCCATGTGAAGAATTTAGCACAGTGTCTGGCACGTTGTACGAGCTCATTTATCTGGTGGTATTACTGTTGTTGATGTTGTGAGCTCCTTACTGGAAGCTCACTACCTTTGCTAGATTGCTAAGTTGTGGGTGGGGAAGGATATCAAATAAAGTGATATTGGAATTTTGAATGTGAGACAGATTAACAGAAGCCACTGACAGGCTAAAAAGTTTCCATTGAAACATATGAGTAACAGGGAGGCATTGAAAGCTGATAAACAGTGGGAGAGACGAGCATGGTAAAAAATGCTGCTTGGGGAAGATTTTATGTATCTTCCTCTTTCTTTTTTCCCCACAGCATTTTCCTTATTCACACAGTATGATTTACTATTTATTATGCATATTTTTCATTGTCTAGCTCTTCAGTTCAGTTCAGTCACTCAGTTGTGTCCGACTCTTTGCAACCCCATGGACTGCAGCACGCCGGGCCTCCTTGTCCATCACCAACTCCCTGAGCTTGCTCAAACTCATGTCTCTCTCCTATGGCTAGATTTTTGGTTCCATGGGATTTGATTTGATTACTAATATATCCCAGGCACCTAGGCCAGTGCCTGACATGTACAAGGCTCTCAGTAACTGTTGAATGTATTTGGCCAGCAATGTGTACAAGGAGCATGATACAGGAATATCACTTAGGAGATCAGTGTGCTCACCAGTAAGTGCGAGAGCATGGGTAGTAACTTAGAGTAGTGGCAATGATCATGGAAAGATAAGGATAACAGTGTTTTGTTTCAAGATATTTTCGGGACTTAGTAACTAATGACCAAGAAGAGTCAAGGAAAAGTTTGTCAAAGTAACATGTTTTTCTCTCTGAAAAAATTATACATATATAAAGTATTACACCTGGTTGGGTCCTCAGATCAGTTAACAGGTATAGTTTGGCAACAGGGAAATGCATATGTGAGGGGAAATACAATGGTGGCAAATACCTCCTACTGTTTTTTTTTTTTTTTTTTTTTTTTTTAATAAAATGAACCACCCAGTATCTTGTCCTGAAAGCATGTAGGGATGAACTAGTTCTAGCCTCTTACCTGTATCTGAATTGTTATGATTTCTATTACAACCTAGCCAGTTTTACTGCTTCAGTATAATTTTGTGTGTCTTGTAGTCCTGATGCCTTGTTTAGTTTTGGTATAACTCTTATTCCTGTTTCTCTAAAGACTTCATAAATATACATTAAATTGCTAGTGCATAAAGATGCTGCTGCTAAGTCACTTCAGTCGTGTCTGACTCTGTGTGACCCCGTAGATGGCAGCCCACCAGGCTCCCCCATCCCTGGGATTTTCCAGGGAAGAGTACTGGAGTGGGGTGCCATTGCCTTCTCTGGCATAAAGATGCTACGGATATTTAATTGCTTAAAATTTTCTGACGAAAATGCTCTTTTTGAAGAACTCTCTCCTTTAGGACCTAGGGTGAGTGAAAGTGTTGTCTAGAATGGTCTATTTCTGTATCAGTCATTGTCTTGTGCCTTCCTTCCATGGTTCCAATTTTCAATGGTAGATCAACAAGTCTGGCTGCTGCTTGTTACAGATATGAATCAGATTCCCCCTTTAGCATTTTGTGACCCCCTTTATCATCTTATTCCCCTGAGGAGAGCAGTCCCATTCAATTCAGCATTCCACAGGTTCCTGAATGAATGCACCCTTGTCATTTTGAAAATGCCATTGTCATTTTGAAGCATCTCTCTAGTTTCTTTATTTTGCTACAGGACAAGGGACAAAAGTGATTATGGTATAAAATGTAATTTATTGTTTCTAAAACTTAAGTTGCAAACCAAGGCAGAAGCCATGAGAGGACAAGACAAAGAAGCAGAATGGTCAGCTGTTCTACAGTAAAAGGAAATATCTGCAAGACACTGTATTGCGAAAAATGGAAGATACTTGTTATTGAGAATTTTCAGGCAGATTTTCAGCTAGTACCATCATGCACTTACAAAACATGCACTTAGGTTGACTTAGCTGAGGAAGAAGCACATTGAAGATTTCCTCCATCTGGTGCCTTTCAGGCTCCGCAGCCTGGCATTGCTAGAGGGAGATACGGAAGGATGGCTAACGCTCTGGAATCAGACAGTCCTGGATCAGATCCTAGCTCTGCCACTTGTAATGTGACTCTGAAAAAGTCCTGCATCTTTCTAAGGCTCAGATTTTATATCTGTGAATTGAAGACCATACCAACTTCTCAAAGTTCCTGTGAAGATTAGAATAGATAATCCAGGTAGATGACTTTGCACCTTGTAAATCTATACTGTACTTATTATTACACGGAGTTTTTGCTTCTGCCCAAACCAGAAAGCTAATATTTTTTTCCCTCCTCATATCATCAGGTTTCAAGGACAGCCACTCTCTCTGACCACATAGTTTCCTATGCTTGGTAGAATTTTCACCATCTTTTCATTCAAGACCTATTTTTAGATCCAGTGACACCCCACTAAAAATTATGCCCACATATGATGCCCACAATTAATTTTTGCTGATACTATTTATTTAGGACCTAGCTGATAGTATCTGTGTCACAAGCAACTATCTTTCATTACTTTCCTAGAACTGTAAATTGTAAGGCCCTTGAGGGCAGAAACTACATCATATTTAATTTTGGAGCCCAGATTCCTAGCATGGTACAAATCTTTCCGGATGCTCTATAATGTTTTTTATTTATTTTTCTGCACTGGCTCTTAGTTGCAACATGTAGAAACTTTGATCTTCATTGTGGCATGTGTGTGCACTCATGCTAAGTGGCTTCAATCATGTCTGACTCTTTGCAACCCTATGGACCATAGCTCACCAGGCTCCTCTGTCCATGGAATTCTCCAGGGAAGAATGTTGGAGTGGGTTGCCATGTCCTTCTCCAGGGGATCTTTCTGACCCAGGGATCGAACCCGCATTTCTTATATATCCTGCACTGACAGGAAGGTTCTTTACCATTAGCGCCATGTGGGAAGCCCCTGTGGTGGCATGCGGGATCTTTAATTGTGGCATGTAAGATCTTTTTGTTGTGGCATGCACACTCTTAGTTGCAGTGTGTAGTATCTAGTTCCCCAAACAGGGGTCAAACTTGGATCCCCTGCATTGAGAGTGTGGAGTCTTAGCTCCTGGACCACCAGGGAAGTGCCTCTATAATGTTTTTGAAAAGTGAAAGTGAAGTTGCTCAGTCGTGTCCGACTCTTTGTGACCCCCATGGACTGTAGCCTACAAGGTTCCTCCATCCATGGAATTTTCCAGGCAAGAGTACTGGAGTGGGTTGCCATTTCCTTCTCCAGGGGATCTTCCCCACCCAGGGATCAAACCCAGGTCTCCTGCCTTGCACAGATGTTTTTACCATCTGAGCTACGAGGGAAGCATTAGGTGGTAGCAATTGTGATGTTGGTGAAAGCTAACCGTAGCATCACAAGTTGAGCATTAGCCTGTATATTCACAGTATTTGGGGGTATTAGTATGTTTTCAGCAGACCTGGGTTAAATCCAGGATTTTATACTTCCTATCTTTATGACTTTGGATAAGGCATTTCACCTCTATACATCACCATAAAGATTAAATGAGTTAAAATGTTTAAAGTACTTAGAATACCCAAAACATAGGAATGACAAAGCAGTTTTTTTTAAATTATTTTATACAGACATACACATTCCTTTTGATATTCTTTTCCATTATGGTTTATCACAGGGTGTTAACTATGTTGTAGTTCCTTGTGCTATACAGTAGGCCCTTATTGTTTATCTATATCTAATGGTTTACATCTGCCAACCCCAAACGCCTAATCCAAAATCTCCCCCATCCTTCCTCTCCCTCAGCAACCACAAGTATGATCCCTATGACAGTGAGTCTGTTTCTATTTCACAGATAAATTCTTTTGTGTCATGTTTTAGATTCCACATATCAGTTCAGTTCAGTTGCTCAGTTGTGTCCAGCTCTTTGCGACCCATGGACAGCAGCATGCCAGGCTTCCCTGTCCATTACCAACTCCTGGAGCTTATTCAAACACATGTCCATCAAGTCGGTGATCGATGAACCATCTCGTACTCTGTCACCCCCTTCTCCTCCTGCCTTCAATCTTTCCCAGCATCAGGGTCTTTTCAAATGAGTTAGTTCTTCGCCATCAGGTGGCCAAAATATTGGAGTTTCAGCTTCAGCATCAGTCCTTCCAATGAACACCCAGGACTGATTTCCTTTAGGATGGACTGGTTGGATCTCCTTGCAGTCCAAGGGACTCTCAAGAGTCTTCTCCAACACCACAGTTCAAAAGCATCAATTCTTCAGTGCTCAGCTTTGTTTATAGTCCAACTCTCACATCCATACATGACTACTGGGAAAACCATAGCCTTGACTACACAGACCTTTGTTGGCAAAGTAATGTCTCTGCTGTTTAATATGCTATCTAGGTTGTTCATAGGTTTTCTTTCAAGGAGCAAGCATCTTTCAATTTCATGGCTGCAGTCACCATCTGCAGTCATTTTGGAGCCCAAGAAAATAAAGTCTGTAACTGCTTCTATTGTTTCCCCATCTATTTGCCATGAAGTGATGGGACTGGATGCCATGATCTTAGTTTTCTGAATGTTGAGCTTTCACTTTCATAAAGAGGCTGTTCAGTTCTTCTTCACTTTCTGCCATAAGGGTGGTGTCATCTGCATATCTGAGGTTATTGGTATTTCTCCTGGTGGTCTTGATTCCAGCTTGTGCTTCATCCAGTCCAGCATTTCTCATGATATACTCTGCATATAAGTTAAATAAGCAGGGTGACAGTATACAGCCTTGACGTACTCCTTTCCTGATTTGAAACCAGTTTGTTGTTCCAGTTCTAACTGTTGCTTCTTGACCTTCATACAGATTTCCCAGGAGGCAGGTCAGGTGGTCTGGTATTCCCATCTCTTGAAGAATTTTCCACAGTTTGTGGTGATCCACACAGTCAAAGGCTTTGGCATAGTCAATGAAACAGAAGTAGATATTTTTCTGGAACTTTCTTGCTTTTTTGATGATACAACAGATGTTGGCAATTTGATCTCTGGTTCCTTTGCCTTTTCTAAATTCAGCTTGAACATCTGGAAGTTCATGGTTCACATACTGTTGAACCATGGCTTGGAGAAGCCTGGCTTGGAGAATTTTGAGCATTACTTTGCTAGTGTGTGTGATGAGTGTAATTGTTCAGTAGTTCAAACATTCTTTGGCATTGCCTTTCTTTGGGATTAGAATGAAAACTGACCTTTTCCAGTCCTGTGGCCACTGCTGAGTTTTCCAAATTTGCTGGCATATTGAGTACAACCCTTTCACAGCATCATCTTTTAGGATTTGAAATAGCTCAACTGGAATTCCATCACCTCCACTAGCTTTGTTAGTAGTGATGCTTCCTAAGGCCTACTTGACTTCGCATTCCAGGATGTCTGGCTCTAGGTGAGTGATGACATGGTTATCTGGGTCATGAAAATCTTTTAAAATAATTATTCTGTGTATTCTTGCCACCTCTTCTCAATATCTTCTGCTTCTTTTAGGTCCATACCATTTCTGTCCTTTATTGAGCCCATCTTTGCATGAAATGTATTGAGCCCATCTTTGCATGAAATGTTCCCTTGGTATCTCTAATTTTCTTGAGATCTCTAGTCTTTCCTATTCTATTTTTTCCTTGTATTTCTTTGCACTGATCACTGAAGAAGGCTTTCTTATCTCTCTTGCTATTCTTTGGAACTCTGCCTTCAAATGGGTATAGCTTTCCTTTTCTCCTTTGCCTTTCATGTCCTTTCTTTTCTCAGCTATTTGAAAGACCTCCTCAGACACCGTTTTACTTTTTTGCATTTCTTTTTCTTGGGGATGGTCTTGATCAGTGCCTCCTGTACAATGTCACAAACCTTAGTCTGTAGTTCTTCAGGCACTCTATCAGTTCAAATCCTTTGAATCTATTTGTCACTTTCACTGTATAATTGTAAGGGATATGATTTAGGTCATACCTGAATGGTCTAGTGGTTTTCCCTACTTCAATTTAAGTCTGAATTTGGCAATAAGGAGTTCATGATCTGAGCCACAGTCAGCTTCCAGTCTTGTTTTTGCTTAGTGTATAGAGCTTCCCATCTTTGGCTGCAAAGAATATAACCAATCTGATTTTGGTATTGACCAATCTGGTGATGTCCATGTGTAGAGTCTTCTGTTGTGTTGCAGATATAAGCAATCTCATGTTATAGTTGTCTTTCTTTTTCTGACTATGTCACTTAGTATGATAATGTCTAGGTCCATCCATGTTGCTGTAAATGACATTATTTCATTCTTTTTTATGGCTAAGTAACATTCCATCATATATATTAATATATGCCACATCTTCTCTACCCATTCATTTGTAGATGGATGTTTAGATTACTTCCATGTCTTGGCTATTGTAAATAGTGCTGTTATGAACATTGAGGTGCGTGTATCCTTTAGTGTTTTTTGGGTATATAGCCAGGAGTATAATTGCTAGGTCATATTGTGGCTCTATTTTTTAGTTTTCTGAGGAAACTGTATGCTTTTCCATAGTGTCTGGACCAAATTTCCATTCCTACTAACAGTATACAAGGGTTTCTTTTTATCCAGATTGTTGCCAACTTTTGTTATTTGTAGATTTTTTTTGACAGGTGTAAGAAGATATCTGATTGTGGTTTTGATTTGCCTTTCTTGATAATTAGCAATGTTGAATATCTTTTCATGTGCCTGTTAGCAATATACATATATGCACACACACTTAGTGTGCTATTCATTCCTTCTAGTGCATTTCTTATTTTAGTTATTGATTTCTTCCTTTCTAGTTCTTATTAAAATTCTCACTCTGTTCATCCATTCTTCTTAGCTGAATGAATATCTTTATGATCATTACCTTGTACATTGGTACATTGTCCATGGTAATGGACATTGGGTACATTGCTTATCCATTTCATTTAGTTCTCTTTCTTAGGTTGGGTATTGCTCCTTTGTTTGGAACATATTCTTTTGTTTCCTCATTTTGCCTGATTCTCTTCATTTATTTCTGTGTATAAAGTAGGTTGGTTACATTTCCTGATCTTGGAGAAGTGAGCTGGTGTAGGAGAAGTGAGCTGGTGTAGGAGACATCCTATGGGTCCCAGCAGCTTGTTACCTTGTGGTCATCAGAGTTAGATGTATCAGACGTGTGTCCTATGTGGGATATGTGCACTTTTGTTGTGCTTGGGCAGACAATTGTGGGTACAGTTGTAGACAGTGCTGGCCCCTGATCTGGCTGGCTATGAAGGGTACCCTGTGCATTTTCTGCAGGCACACTGGTAGACATGGTCAGTTCTCTGCACAGCTGGTTATGTGGCATGGTACTACTACATGACTGCTATGGCCCCTCTACGCAGGGTAGGCTTCCTGTGGGCTAACTGTGTGACCTAGAAGTCTGTGACTATACTATAGTCCACTGTTTGGGGGGTGGCAAGCCCTCTGTGCTAAAAATAAGCTAGAGAAAAGAAAAGTGAAGTCACTCAGTCGTGTCCAACTCTTTGTGACCCCACGGACTGTAGCCTACCAGGCTTCTCTGTCCATGGGATTTTCCAGGCAAGAGTACTGGAGTGGGTTGCCATTTCCTTCTCCAAGATAGAGAAAGGATGCCAATATGGTGCTTGCCAGTACTGGTGTCATTGTTTTAGAACAAGATTCTACAAATGGCTACCACCAGTGTCTAAATCCCCAGGGAGTCCCAGCTGTCTTTTCCCTCTTGAGGATACTCTTCATGATCAGCAAGTGTTTGTGACCCAGGAACCATTCAAACTCCTGAGCTGAGGCTTGGACCACGGGAGATCTTGTGTGTGCCCTTTTAGGGTGGAGTCTCTGTTTCCTATAGCCTTCCACCTCTCCTGAGTGTAAGCCCAGTTGGTTTCTAAAGACAGACATTCTGGGGGCTCATCTTCCCAGTGCAGGACCCCCAGGAGGGGGCTCAGACATCTGGCTTTTGGGGGAGGACCTATACAGTTGTGTGATCCCTCTTGCTTTTGTATCACCAAACTAGGGGTATGAGTCCTCACTAGACTGCTTCTCTGTCCCTCCTACCCATCTTGTTGTGGCTTCCTCTTTATTTAGCTGTAGAAAATACTTTCTTCTAGTGTTAATGACATTCTCATATGTACATCTCTCTGTAAGTGATTGTAATTTTGGTGTGCCTATAGGAGAAAGTATACAAAGGATCTTTGTATCCTTACCATCTTGAGCCCCCTTTATTTTGTAGAAATTTTTTTTAACTTGATACAGTTCCAGTAATTGATTTCTGCTTATGTTGCTTATGCTTTTGGTTTCATATCCAGAAAATCATTGCCAAGACCAATGAGCTTATCCCCTGTGTTTTCTTTTAGGAGTTTTATGGTTTTAACTCTTACATATAAGTTCTTAATCCACTTTGAGTTAATTTTGTGAGTGGTGAAATAGAGGTCCAATTTCTCTCTCTCTCTCTCTTTTTTTTTTTTTTTTTTGCATGTGAGTATCTAGTTATCTTAGTAATATTTACTGAAGAGACTATCCTTTCCTCACTGAGTATTCCTGGCTTCCTTGATTAGTATCAGTTGTCTACATATGCATGGGTTTATTTCTTTGTTCTTGATTCTATTCAGTTTATCTATTATTTGTTTTTGCCAGTACCATTGAATTGTGGTTTTTTTTTTTACAATAACAGAATTATCTGAAAAAGAAATAAAATCATCCCATTTACCATAGTATCAAAAACAATAAAATAGTTAGGAATAAATTTATCAAGGAAGTGAAAGATCTATACTCCAAAAACTATAAGACATTGATGAAAGAAATTGAAGATACAAATAAATGGAAAGATGTTGGCATGTTCATGAACTGAAAGGGTTACTACTATTAAAAATGCTCATACTACCCAAAAGCTTCTACAGATTCAATGCAGTCCCTATCAAAATTTTAATGGAACAACAAAAGACCTTATAACCAAAGCAATTTTGAGAAAGAACAAAACTAGAGGCATCAACTTGTTGATTTCAAAGTATATTACAAAGTAGTAATAAATAAAACAATATCAGCGTATTTCTTTGTGTATATATACCACAATTTCTTTATCCATTCACCAGATGGTTGGCACTTGGACTGTTCATAAATTTTGGATGTAATGAACAGTGGTGTTATGAGCACACTTGTACAAGTCATTATGTGAAAATATATTTTCATTTCTCTTGGATGGATACCTAGGAGTAGATTCTTGTTTTATCTAACAGTGTATGTTAAACTTTTGAATAAACTGCCAAACCATTTCCCAAATGTCTGAAACCATTCTACAGTCCCACCAGCAATGTGTGAGTGACTCTGTTTCTGCATATCCATACCAAATTTTGATTGTCTTTTCATTTTACTTATACTATTGGGCATGTAATTGTATCACAGTGTCATTAATTTGTATTTCCTTATTGACTAATCATTTTGAGCATCTATACAAGTGCTTATTTGCCATTTTTATATTTTCTTTTCAAAAGTACCCATTCAAGTGTTTTGTTTAGCATTGGGCTGTGTTGACTTATTAGTGAGTTGTAAGACTCCTCTATATATCGTGGATACAAGTCTCTTATCAGATATGTGTTTTGCAAATATTTTGCTATGGGCTTTCATTTTAAAAATGGTTTTCATTTTACAAACACTGTTTTGAAGAGCTGAAGTTTTCTTTTTGATAAGGTCCCATTTATCAATTTTTCTTCTGTTTATGCTTTTTGAGTCTTATTTAATTATGTCACGCAAAATCATATTTTTCTTTTATGTTTCTTCTAGGAAATGTAAAGTTTCAGTTCTTACATTTAACTTTATTATCTTTTGTGGAAATTGATATGAGGAGCTGGTTGTGATTTATATTGATTTTCTGTTTGTCTGTCAAGAGTTTGACTACTGTGTTTCTAGTTGTGATTCTCTTTGTGAATACTAGGCAGAGGGTCCACTGAACTTCTTGGATCTTTTAAATTGATGGATTTTTAAAAAGTAAAATGTAAGAATTTTCGCCATTCTTTCTTCAGATATATTTATGCATCCCCCCCATTTTTCATTTTGAGACTTTTGTTACACATAGGTGGCATGCTTTACATTGTCTCATAGAACTCTGATGCTCTGTTCACTTGTTCTTTGGCTTTTAAAGATCTTTTAAAAATGGAGTTATTTTCTTTATCTACCTTTAATTTAGGGCTTCCCTGGTGACTCAATGGTAAAGAATCCGCCTGCCAATGCAGGAGACACTGGTTCAGTCCCTAATCCAGGAAAGATCCCTTGGAGAAGGAAATGGAAACCCACTCCAGTATTCTTGCCTGGAGAATCCCATTGACAGAGGAGCCTGGTAGGCTATAGTCCATGGGGTCGCAAAGAGTTGGACACGCCTGAGCAACTAACCTCTTCACCTTCAAGTTTACTGTCTTTATTCTGCAAACTCAAATCTTCAGTTGAATCCATGTAGTGATTCTTTCATGTAAGTTATTGTACTTTTAAAATCTTGAATTTCCATTTTGCTCTTTTTTTTAAAATTTTAATTCCTCTGTTGTGGTTTCTGATTTTTAAACTCACTGTTACCACATTATCCTTTAGATAATTAAACATGTTTTCTTCAATCCTTTAAGCATATTTATAACAGCTGTTTTGAGGCTACTGCTAAACTCAACATCTAGGTGTGGTCAACTGTTAACTGTTTCTTTCATAAACTCTGGGTCACACTTCTTGTGTGCTTGTTGAGTAATTTTTGGTTGAAATAGATTATTTTATATAATATAGCATCTCTGGTTTCTTTTTTTTCTAGTTTTTAAAAATCATGTTTGTGTTTTTATTTTTGTGTAACTTGCTTGGATTACTGTGGGGTCTGTCTCCTGCCCCTGTGTAGCCCCTAATATCTCAAGTAGGTTTTCATTTTTCCTGTTTAAAAATTCTTTTTTTTTTTTTTGAGTTTATTTTTTTTATTTTTTATTTTTTTAAATTTTATTTTATTTTTAAACTTTACATAATTGTATTAGTTTTGCCAAATATCAAAATGAATCCGCCACAGGTATACATGTGTTCCCCATCCTGAACCGTCCTCCTTCCTCCCTCCCCATTCCATCCCTCTGGGTCGTCCCAGTGCACCAGCCCCAAGCATCCAGTATCGTGCTCACTCTGTATAATAGGCTCCAGTTTCATCCACCTCATTAGAACTGATTCAAATGTATTCTTTTTAATGGCTGAGTAACAAAAATTCTTATGTATATATTTTTAGTCTGACTTCTTAGGGGTTATGCCTATGCATAAATAGGGTAGTCATCAACCTTCAACTGGGGAAGAGTTTGTCCTCAGATACTTTGAGCCCATTAGACCTCCATCTATTTGCATACAGAGCTGTGTCATTTCAGAAATGCAATTCAAAGTTGCATTCAATTCCCAAGTTTCCCTTGACTTTCATTTTTTTTTTTAATGGTTTCTTCTGGATCTCCCCTGTTCACCTAGGGTTGTATGAAAGCCAATCTCAGCCTCTCATGGCTCTTGAATTTCTATGATCACTCCCTTAATTTTTTTTTCTTATCTATTCACCCTGAATCATTTTAGCATGGCTGGGCTTACAAGGCCCTGGGCATTTCCATTGTGCTCTGACGTGACTCTGTCACTTTAAGCCAACCAAGCCTTCAATTATCTGCATTACTCCCTCACCCCCCACAAAGCAATTTGAGTTCACCACCACTGTTTGCAAAGGTGCTATTTGTGTTCAGTCTCAAATCACTGAACTACACTCAGATAGCTGAGTGGAGAGTGTATGGATGGGAGGAACTCAAAACAGGCAGTCTGTAGATTCACAGTAGATTATTGCCATTTTCACCCTATGTTGTTTGGGTTTTCCAGAACATATGTTTCTCAATGTGTTTGGCTGTGCTCAGTTTCCTATGTCTCAAAATAGTATGAAAAAATTAAAAAAAAATTTATACTTGTTTTCTGCAAAAAGGGATCATTCTACTTTCTTGCCTTGGTACTAACATAAGTCCCACTCCTGTGGTTGATTGTGATTATGAATTTAGTTTGTTTTTAAAATATTATAGTTTTATATATCTTTTTTTCAATGAGCTCTGGAAGTATTATATTTGTGTTTCAAAAACTTTATTTCATCTTGGTTGTCAACATTATTAACATGAAGTTGTTTATAGTTTTCATCTTTTTTCATGCGACCATACTTATTTTTAATGGATTCATTGAGGTATGCTATGCTATGCTAAGTCACTTCAGTCATGTCCGACTCTGTGCGACCCCATAAATGGCAGCTCACCAGGCTCCCCGTCCCTGGGATTCTCCAGGCAAGAACATTGGAGTGGGTTGCCATTTCCTTCTCCAATGCATGCAAGTGAAAAGTGAAAGTGAAGTTGCTCAGTCGTGTCACTGAGGTATAATTGACCCAGAAAATGGTACACATTTAAATACACAAACTGATAAGTTTTGACATTTATTTACTCATGAAACTGTCAGTACAGTACATCCATCCCCCTTACAGGTTTTTATGTGTCATTTGATAAATTGCTCTCTGCTGTTGTCTCCAGGCCCCACCATCCCCAGACAATGGCTGATCTGTATTCTGTGAAATTTTTAGTTTAGATTGGTCTGAAATTTTTAGAACTGTACATACATTGGATCATATAGCTCTACCCTTTTCTGTATGGCTCCTTTCAGATAGAGTAATTTCAGATTCACTGGTGTTAATTCCCACGAGGCGAGGGTGGAATGATTTGAGAAGATAGCACTGACAAATGTATATTACCATATGTAAAGTAGATGACCAGTTCAAGTTCGATGCATAAAGCAGGACAGTCAAAACTGGTGCTTAGGGACAACCCGGGGGGATGGGGTGAGGAGGGAGGTGGAAGGGGGGTTCAGGATGGGGGACACATGTGCACCCATGGCTGATTCATGTCGATATATGGCAAAAACCACCACAATATTGTAAAGTAATTAGCCTCCAATTAAAATAAATTAATATATTTTTTTAAAAAGTGAAAGTATTAGTCATTCGGTCATATCTAACTCTTTGCAACCCCATAGATATAGAGAGCCTGCCAGGCTCCTCTGTCCATGGGATTCTCCAAGCAAGAATGTTGGAGTGGGTTGCCATTTTCTTCTCCAGAGAATCTTCCCGACCCGGGGATCGAGCCCTGTCTTCTGCACTGCAGGCACATTCTTTACCATCTGAGCCACTGGGGAAGCCTGTATTAATTCCCATATCAGATAGTAAATTCCTCTTAAATTCTGAGCAGTATTTTATTATATGGATATAGTGCAGTGTGGTTACCAATTACTTGATGCACATTTGTGTTGGTTTCATTTTTTTAAATTTAAATTTATTTATTTTAATTGGAGGCTAATTACTTTACAATATTGTATTTTTTTGATCCTTACAAACAAAGCTGCCATGAACATTTTTCTACAGGTTCTTGAATGGATGTTGCTGTTTGGTAAATACCCAGTAGTGGGTTGCCTAGATCATACGGTAGATGGATGTTTAAACTTTTAAGAAACTGTTACACTCTTTTCCAAAGTGTTTGTACCTTTTAGTATACCTATCAGCTGAGTATTAGAATTTCAGTTCCTCCATATCCTTGCTAAAATCGGCAGTCTTTTTTTTTTTTTTTCTTTTGGCCATGTCACAAGGCATGTGAGATCTTAGTTCTCTGACCAGGAATGGAACCCCTGTCCCATGCAATGCAAGTGCAGAGTCGTAACCACTGCACTGCCAGGGAGGTCCCATGGTCAGTCTTTTAAATTTTAGCTCTTATAAATGTGTGTATCATTATTTCACTATGTTTTGAACTTGCATTCCTTAGACTAATGACGTTGAACGTCTTTTATTTCTTATCCTTTTATGCCTTTTTTTCTAACACGCCTTTTCAAATCTTTTGTCCATTTTTTTTTTTTTTTTTTTAGTGGCTTGTCTTCTTATTGCAAAGTTTTGGGAGTTCTTTGTGTAATTTGAAAACAAGTTCTTTATTAGATGTGTGTTTTACAGATATTTTTCTTCCAACTTGTTGATCTTGGAAGTCTTTCAAGAGTATCATTCAAAGAACACAAGTTTTAGTATTGAAGACATTCAGCTGGTGATTTTTTTTTCTTTTGAGTTGTGCTTCTGATGTATTTAAGAAATATTTGCCTAACCTTGGGTTTCATCTTTTCTTCTAGAAGTTTTGTAGTTTTATAGTTTTGACTATAGGTATGTGATCTATTTTGAGTTAATCTTTATATATGATGCAAAATATGGATTTAAATGCTTTCTTTGGTGCTTATGGATATTCACTTGTTTCAGCACCATTTTCTAAAAATAAAGTTTCTTCTACTGAACTGTTTTTGCACCTCCATTAAAAGTCAGTTGGCCATAAATGTATTATCTATTTCTGAATTCTGTCTTCTGATATATTGATATTAGTGTATCTTTACACCATTAACACAATGTGTTCATTACTATAGCTTTAAAATAAGCCTTGACATCAAGTTCTTCAACTTTGTCCTTTTTCAAAGTTATTTTGAAGTAATTAAAGTTATTTTGTATTTTCATGTAGCTATTAGAATAAATTTATTAATTTCTACTGAAAAAAAAGCCTGGTATCATTTTGACTGAGATTACATTAACCTTATAGATAAATTTGAGAATAACTGACAGCTCAATAATACCGAGTCTTCTGATTCATATCACTCCATTTACTTAGATCTTTAGTTTCTCTGAGCAAATTTTGTAGGTTTCAGTGTCTAGGTCTTCTTGCACAGTTTTCATTAGATTTATCTTTAAATTTCATATTTTTGATTATATAATAGTAATTTTAAATTAGTTTTTCAACTGTTGAATATTTCAATTGATTATTTACTTAAAAATTTTTTTCTTGTGTCATTGTGCTATCTAGTACACCAGTTCAGTGATGAACGCTAATGGTGAGAACAGAAATCCTTGGCACATCCTGGATATTAGGAGCAAGCTGTTCAGTGTGTCACCTCAAAGTAATATATTAGTTGTGGTTTTTTCACAGATGCCCTTTATCAGGTTAGGTAGTCTCTTTCTCGGAGAAGTCAATGGCACCCCACTCCAGTACTTTTGCCTGGAAAATCCCATGGACAGAAGAGCCTGGTAGGCTACAGTCCATGGGGTTGCTACAGCCGGACATGACTGAGCGACTTCACTTTCACTTTTCACTTTCATGCATTGGAGAGGGAAATGGCAACCCACTCCAGTGTTCTGGCCTGGAGAATCCCAGGAATGGGGAAGCCTGGTGGGCTGCTGTCTATGGGGTCGCACAGAGTTGGACATGACTGAAGCAACTTAGTAGCAGTCTCTTTCTATTTCTAATTTAATGAGAGATTTTTAACTGGAAAGGATGTTGGATTTTTTCAAATGTGTGTTGTATATCAAGATGATCATGTGGGTTTTCTTCTTGGGTTTGTTAATATGTGAATTACATTAACTTTCAAATGCTAAAGCAATTTTGCATTTCTAAGTTAAACTCCTCTTGTTTATGACATTTAATCCTTTCCTATTTTGGATTTGTTAAAACTTTGCTTCGTGTTTTTTTTTTTTTTTTTTTTTTTTTTGTACATAGGTCCATGAAGTGTACTCATTTGTATTTTTTTTTTTTTCAAATTATCTTTGTCTGGTTTTGGTACCAAGGTACTGCAGGCCTTAGGTAATGAGTTTGGAACTACTCAATTTTCTGAGTTCATGTAGAACTTTATGTAAAACTGCTATGGTTTATTCCTTAAATGTTAATGTTCATCAGTATAGTTATCTGGGCCATCGTGAGAAGGATTTTTACTACTACAGTTGATCCTTGAACAACATAGGTTTGAATTGTGCAGGTCCATTTATATGGGGATTGTTTTATGTGTGTGCTACAGTACTACATTTCTATGGTTGGTTGAATCCATGAATGTGGAACCACAGATACAGGGAAGTAACTGTTAAGTTACATGTGGATTTTCAGCTGCACAGAGGGTTGGTGCCCCAGCTCCCTCATTGTTCAAGGGTCAACTATGATTCAATATATTCAGTAGATATAGATATCTGTTTCTTAAGTGATTTTTATTCACCTGTAGTTTTCAAGGAATTTGATAATTTCAAATAGTTTGTGAAATTTCTTGTTATAAAGTTATTTATAACACTCCATGTTTATATTTTTAATATTTGTGGAATCTATACTTATGTCACCTTTCTCACTCCTGATGTAAGGTGATTAATTGTATCTTCCTTGTTTTTTTCCTGGTCAGTCTCACTAGAGAATTTATTGATTTTATTGCCTTTTCTTGAAGATTTAGCCTTTGGTTTCTTCTTTTTTCTATTGTATTTTCTATTTTCTATCATATTTATTTCCATAATAATGACTATTATTTCCCTTTTTCCTGCTTCCTTTGGGTTTAATTTACTCTTTGTTTTCATTCTAGTTTCCCTTCCCCACCCGTTTTATTAAGATAAACTGACATACAACATTAAGGTGTCTTTGTATTTCTTTTTTTTTTTTAATTTTATTTTATTTTAAAATTTTACAATATTGGTTCTGCCATATATCGAAATGAATCTGCCACAGGCATACATGTGTTCCCCATCCTGAACCCTCCTCCCTCCTCCCTCCCCATACCATCCCTCTGGGTCATCCCAGTGCACCAGCCCCAAGCATCCAGTATCGTGCATCGAACCTGGACTGGCGACTCGTTTCATATATGACATTATACATATTTCAATGCCATTCTCCTAAATCATCTCACCCTCTCCCTCTCCCACAGAGTCCAAAAGACTGTTCTATACATCAGTGTCTCTTTTGCCGTCTCGTATACAGGGTTATTGTTACCATCTTTCTAAATTCCATATATATGCGTTAGTATACTGTATTGGTGTTTTTCTTTCTGGCTTACTTCACTCTGTATAATAGGCTCCAGTTTCATCCACCTCATTAGAACTGATTCAAATGTATTTTTTTAATGGCTGAGTAATACTCCATTGTGTATATGTACCACTGCTTTCTTATCCATTCATCTGCTGATGGACATCTAGGTTGCTTCCATGTCCTGGCTATTATAAACAGTGCTTCGAAGAACATTGGGGTACATGTGTCTCTTTCAATTCTGGTTTCCTCAGTGTGTATGCCCAGCAGTGGGATTGCTGGATCATAAGGCAGTCCTATTTCCAGTTTTTTAAGGAATCTCCACACTGTTCTCCATAGTGACTGTATTAGTTTGCATTCCCACCAACAGTGTAAGAGGGTTCCCTTTTCTCCACACCCTCTCCAGCATTTATTACTTGTAGACTTTTGGATCGCAGCCATTCTGACTGGTGTGAAATGGTACCTCATAGTGGTTTTGATTTGCATTTCTCTGATAATGAGTGATGTTGAGCATCTTTTCATGTGTTTGTTAGCCATCTGTATGTCTTCTTTGGAGAAATGTCTATTTAGTTCTTTGGCCCATTTTTTGATTGGGTCATTTATTTTTCTGGAATTGAGCTGTAGGAGTTGCTTGTATATTTTTGAGATTAGTTGTTTGTCAGTTGCTTCATTTGCTATTATTTTCTCCCATTCTGAAGGCTGTCTTTTCACCTTGCTTATTTGTATTTCTTAATGTGAACATTCAGGTCATTGGTTTGCAACTTTCTTTATTTTTAATATAAGCATTTAGAATTAAGAATTTCCCCAAATGTTGCTTTAACAAAATCCCAAACATTTTGATGGACAGTATTTTAATTTTCATTCACTTTAAAGTAATTCATTTTTCCTGTGACTTCTTTGTTCCAGAGATTATTTAGGTTTTAATTATCTCTAAATATTTAATTTTCTAGAAATCTTTGTTATTGACTTTTAATTTTATTCCTTTGTGGTTAGAGACTATGACATGTGTGTCTTGAATCCATTTAAGTCTGTTGAGGTTTGTTTTATGGCCCAGTATATGATTTATATTTATGAATGTATCCTATGTACTTGAAGAATATGACGTTTGCCATTGTTGGGCTGGCTGTTCCTTAGATGTCAGTTAAGCCACTTACATGACTTTGCCATTCAGATTTTCCATACTCTCATTTCTCTTTCTGTTTACTTTCTGTCCAATGTGATCTTTTTCAAACTTCCTGGTGTGGAAGATTAAATCATTAATTTTAAAACTTTCTTCTTTGTTAATGAAGGACTTACTGCTTTGCATTTTTATATAAATACTGCTTTAGCTGCCTGCTACAAATTTTAGTTTATTTTGTTTTCATCTTCCTTTACTTCAAAATAATTTCTGATTTACTGTGTGATTTCTTATTTGGGCTATGTGTTATTTAGTGGTACATTGTTTAATTTATTAATATATACTTATTTTCTTGATTTCTTTCTGTTATTAAGTTCTAATTTAGTTTTGTTTTAGTCACAGAATAGCATATTATTTCTTTCCTATTTTATAAATGGAGTGTCATATAAATGCCAAATAAGTTAGGGTGGTAACTTGTTCAATTTTTTTTTTCTCTAGTAAAGACCACAGTAATGGTATATTACTGGTATAATGGTAATGAAATAAAATTATTTGTTTATCTTGACAAATAAGTCAGATTAAATTCTATAGATCCAGTTATGTTTATTCCCCATTATGGTTGTGCTTCTAAGGAAATCATATCATATTTTTCTCTGCTTTTATTTATCTTCTTAATCTATGTTGAATGGGAAGGGAGAGAAGAAAGAAGGGAAGGGTTGGAAAAAGAGAGGAAAGAACGAGAGAGCATGAGGAAGGAGGGAGGGAGAAAGAGAGTAATGGGGAGAAAAATAATTTTGCTCTGTTTTCATGTACCACCCACTTTGACTCCTAAGTATCCTCCAGCTCAGACTTGTGTACCTACCCTGACATCTCTACATTTATTTTTTTTAATTTTAATTGGAGGCTAATTACTTTACAATATTGTGGTGTTTTTTGCCATACATTCACATGAATCAGCTATGGGTGTACATGTGTTCCCCATCCTGACCCTCCCTCCCTCTTCCCTCCCCATCCCATCGCTCAGGGTCATCCCAGTGCACCAGCCGTGAACACCATGCCTCATGCATTGAACCTGGACTGGTGATCTATTTCACATATGATAATATACATGTTTCTTTTATGTAGTCATTGATTTGCTAGTTCCCGATTACTGTTCTTGGTAGTAGAACTCATGAACACCAGTGCACAGCTGCCTTTTCTCTCAGCAATAATTCTCACTACTTAAGGATATCACTCTTGCTGTTATATCTTATCTGTTACATCAGTGTTACCAGTTCTGCTGAATCATTTTAATTATGGCTACTTAAGGGCCTTTGAAATTTACTCTTCCTTGTTATATCCTGCCCCTATTCTTTGCATACAGTGTAGTGGTAAAGCACATAGGCTTGGGAATGAAAATACTTACATTTGAATCTTGTCTGTATTTCCTCATCTTGTCAAGTTACTTAATTTTCTTGGTACTTCAGTTTTTTCATCTGTAAAATGAAAATAATGATAATACTTTCTTTGTGGGGATGCTATGACATTATATAAGTTAACATTTGTGAAGTGCTTAGAAATATGCCTGACACTAGTAAGAAAAAATGTTAGCTTATAAGTAGCTCAAATGTCATCTCCATAGCCCTGATGCTCTGCTTAAACATCCATCCAGTCATTCTAAATCACATTATTCTGCATATTTAAATCCAACTGTGTATTATAATCTATAATCATTTTGTTTATTGTCTATTTCCGTACCATCGTACCTCTTCCACAAACACAGACAAAAATTATCAACATGAAGACAGCTACTTAGTCTACTTTAATCGGTTGTGTATTCCCAGTGTCTAGAAGCATCTGGCACATCAGTTCAGTTCAGTCGCTCAATCGTGTCTGACTCTTTGCAACCCCATGAATCGTAGCACGCCAGGCCTCCCTGTCCATCACCAACTCCTGGAGTTTACTCAAACTCATGTCCACCGAGTCGGTGATGCCATCCAGCCATCTCACCCTCTGTCATCCCCTTCTCTTCCTGCTCCCAATCCCTGCCAGCATCAGAGTCTTTTCCAATGACTCAACTCTTCGCATGAGGTGGCCAAAGTATTGGAGTTTCAGCTTTAGCATCAGTCCTTCCAATGAACACCCAGGACTGATCTCCTTTAGAATGGACTGGTTGGATTTCCTTGCAGTCCAAGCACATAGTAGATGTTAAGTAAAATTTGCTCAGCCAATAAAACATATTAAATGAATCCATGGTATTTTTAAAAAATCAGCCCTCTAGTGGTGGCAAAAGTGATGCATAGCCCTTTTACAATAAATTTATTAATTTCAATAGATTGTTTATATTTACCTACTTTCCAAAGTAATTTTGTTTTACAGGAAAGTACTCAGGTACAAGGGAAAAGGTGGGGGAACCAAAAAAAAACCTGATTTAATATAATTGAGGGCTGCAAGTGGTTCTTAATGCAGAAAAGAGGTGAGGATGTAAAAGAGCAACGACATTTTGTTAGCATTGTACTGGGTGTCATAATAGGTGTCTTGTATAAATTATACCATGCAATTTCCACAACAACCCTCTTAAGCAGACTCTTATCTCTACTTTGCAACCGAGGATAGTGACACTTAGGCAAAAAGAAGGGTATTTCATAGCCATTACTGATGAAAAGTAACCATGCCAAGCTGCAGATGGTAAACTTTGGTTTCTCTTAGAGAAATTTGTCACATGAATGCTTATATGTAAAGAACAGTGAACAGTACAATGGGTAGTGTCTTCCATTGTAGTCTTACAGAACATTCTGAGATGTTATTCAAGTGATCGTTTCTTATATATTGGCCTTTGATAGCAACATAATAACGAGGACAAATTGTTATTTGACAACAATAAAAATGAGGGAAAAGCAGTTATAAATAACAAGATGAAAGTGTTTCTAAAGGGAAGTAAAATATGGTGGTCAAGGTACAGAACTTTTTGATTGTATGATTTCATGTAAGAATAGTTTGCTGAATCTCAACTAATATTACATTAGATTGGTAGCTTCAAATGTCAATTATCTTTTTTTTTTCATTTTTACAAAAGTAACACAACTTTTACCTTTATGTAGAACATTTGCAAATAGAGACATTTTTAAGAAAAACATGTTCCCCATATTCCTGCTTCCTATAAATTGTAGTTCTTTAACATTTTATGTTTCTTTCCAGACATTTTTCTTTTCTAATTACATTTCTCTGTATGTGGATGCTTGTATTTATACACACTAAAAAATGGCATTCAGGATTCCTATTTATAGCCAAGTGGGAGACTAGATACTCTGAACTATCCTCCTGTGGCAAAACAACTAAAAATAGTAGATAAAGTATTTTTAAAAGCATATTTTAAGTTGCATCACTAAACTCACAAGAAAATTAAGCAAAATCCTTAAAAGAGAGAAAGGAAATGAAATTGGGAATCCAGGAAGATAAATGAGCACTGAAACTATGTTTTTTTTCCCAAGGGATATCTATCAAACCTTATGACTTTGAGCTTCTTTATAATGGCTACTCTCATGGGCAGGTAACCATGCATCTAGTGTGCTGATGGTACATGTGCACATGTTCAGTCATATACAACTTTTTGCAACCCCATGGACTATAGCCCGCCTGGCTACTCTGTCCATGAAATTTTCCAGGCAAGAATACTGGAGAGGGTTGCCATGCCCTTCTCCAGGGGATCTTCTGAACCCAGAGATCGAACTCATCTTCCACATCTCCTGCACTGGTAGGCTGATTCTTTTACCACTGGGCCACCTGGGAAGCTCCATGCTGAAGGTAGTCTTGGTTTATTCATATTGTTAGTACATAATTATTAATAGCATCCTTTTTCACTTATAAAAGTATCCTGGTCTGGGTAATAATTTATATTGTTGCCCTAGGCATGGGCTGCTGAGGAGAAAGATGCCTTCACAGACATGAAATCTTAACACTATCTCAGTTGTAAGTCAGGATATAAGTAGAGAAGGCACAAAGAAGTCCCTAAAATATGGTTACAAACATTGGGGAGATACAGACACCTCAAACATACATAATTCAGATGCCATTTGGGATAAAACTGAAAAATCGTACACCACTTGGTAACCTCTGTGTGTCTCATATGACAGAGTTGATGTTCACAGTACTGAAACCAGTGATTTTAAAATGTTATTTGAAAAAGCTGAGTTAGATTTGCTATTAGTTTAACACTATAAGGGTGTGTAACAAAATAAAGCTTCCTGAAAGCATAATTTGATAGTAAAAAGGTTAATGCGTAAGTCCCTCTTAAGCATTAAGATTAAGCAACAGTACGTGAACGGTGAACGTCAAGATGTCCAAGCTGGATTTAGAAAAGACAGAGGAACCAGAGATCAAATTGCCAACATCCACTGGATTATCAAAAAGGCAACAGAGTTCCAGAAAAACATCTACTTCTGCTTTATTGACTATGCCAAAGCGTTTGACTATGTGGATCACAACAAACTATGGAAAATTCTTTGAGGTGGGAATACCAGACCACCTGACATACATCCTGAGAAATCTGTATGCAGGTCAAGAAGCAGCAATTAGAACTGGGCATGGAACAACAGACTGGTTCCAAATTGGGAAAGGAGTACATCAATGCTGTATATTGTCACCCTGCTTATTTAACTTATATGTAGAGTACATAATGCAAAATGCTGGGCTGGATGAAGCACAAGCTGGAATCAAGATTGCCAGGAGAAATATCAGTCTCAGATATGCAGATGACACCACCCTTATGGCAGAAAGCGAAGAAGAACTAAGGAGCCTCTTGATGAAAGTGAAAGAGGAGAGTGGAAAAGTTGGCTTAAAACTCAACATTCAGAAAACTAAGATCATGGCACCTGGTCCCATCACTTCATGGCAAATAGACGGGGAAACAATGGAAACAGTGAGAGACTTTATTTTGGGAGGCTCCAAAATCACTGCAGATGGTGACTGCAGCCATGAAATTAAAAGACGCTTACTCCTTGGAAGAAAAGCTATGACCACCTAGACAGCATATTAAAAAGCAGAGACATTACCAACAAAGGTCCATCTAGTCAAAGCTATGGTTTTTCCAGTAGTCATGTATGGATGTGAGAGTTGGAATATAAAGAAAGCTGAGTGCCAAAGAATTGATGCTTTTGAACTGTGGTGTTGGAGAAGACTCTTGAGAATCCCTTGGACTTCAAGGAGATCAAACCAGTCAATCCTAAAGGAAATCAGTCCTGAATATTCATTGGAGGGACTGATGTTGAAGCTGAAACTCCAGTACACTGGCCACCTGATGGGAAGAACTGACTCCTTGGAAAAGACCCTGATGCTGGGAAAGATTGAAGGCAGGAGGAGAAGGGGATGACAGAGGATGAGATGGTTGGATGGCATCATCAACACGATGGACGTGAGTTTGAGTAGGCTCTGGGAGTTGGTGATGGACAGGTAAGCATGACGTGCTGCAGTCCATGGGGTCACAAAGAGTCGGACATGACTGAGCGACTGAACTGAACTAAGTCCATCTGGAAAATATAAATGAATTTGATATCTAAACCTTCATTGATGCAAGCTAGATACAAATAAGTGTGATATATGGCAGGAACTCCATCCATTGTGATGTTCAGAACCACCACACGAGGTTCACCTCTCTGTCCACTTTTGTTTCTTGCATTTTCCCTGGGAATAGTATTGGAAAGGCTTAATAGGTCGATGGAAAAACAGTTATCTGGCAGTAACCTATGGAAAGTAGATTAGACTTTCTGTTCATGCTATTATTTTTCTTCTTTCTCCTTGCATTCTGCTGTGTAAAAGTCTATGAAAGTCACAGAACATTAGGGTTAAAAGGAACTTTATTTTGTGTACTTTTCTTGAGGGTATAGAAATTGATCAGATACAATCCTTAGTGGCTCAGATGGTAAAGAATCTGCCTGCAGTGTAGGAGACCTGGATTTGATCCCTGGGTCAGGAAGATCACCTGGAGAAGGATATGGTAACCCACTCCACTATTATTGCCTAGAGAATCCCATGGACAGAAGAGCCTAGCAGGCTACAGTCCATAGGATCTCAGAGTCTGACATGACTGAAGAGACTTAGCACACAGTCTTTGATATAGCTTTGTAGATTTTTTTTTTAAACTTCAGAGGAGGAAAGGGAAATTGGGAAGATTTCTAGCCAACTATCAAGTCACAGTTTCTACAGAAGCAATAATTTTATTTCCATAACTAGTTAAAATTAACAACTGTAACTCTAAAAAACCGAATTTCCATGATTAAAAATATAACACCTATGTCTAGATCACAGTAATATACTGGTTTTAAGTAGATATAATTTAAAAACTGATTATTAAAACCTATAACATCTATTTTTAAGGAAAAGGTCAATTATTTTAGAAAATAAATAAAGTATAATGAATTGATGCTTTTGAACTGTGGTGTTGGAGAAGACTCTTGAGAGTCCCTTGGACTGCAAGCAGATCCAACCAGTCCATTCTGAAGGAGATCAGCCCTAGGATTTCTTTGGAAGGAATGATGCTAAAGCTGAAATTCCAGTACTTTGGCCACCTCATGCGAAGAGTTGACTCATTGGAAAAGACTCTGATGCTGGGAGGGACTGGGGGCAAGAGGAGAAGGGGACGACAGAGGATGAGATGGCTGGATGGCATCACTGACTCGATGGACGTGAGTCTGAGTGAACTCCGGGAGTTGGTGATGGACAGGGAGGCTTGGTGTGCCGTGATTCATGGGGTCGCAAAGAGTCAGACACGACTGAGCTACTGATCTGATCTGATCTGATTACATATTATAGGTTGCATGTAGATTTACTTTCACAATTTCAACCTAGGAATAAAAATACTTTATACTGATTTTAAAATTTTATATAATTTTTTTCAGATTTTACTGTTTCACTAATTGTCCTTCAGAATTACTCTTGGTAATGGCTCAATTCAATTTAAATTATTTAAATTTAATGAATAAGTTTAAATTGTTCCCTTTTTCATAGCATTTAGTTTCTCTAATTTTTGATTCTCATGATTAATATTGAAGTAAACATTCTATGCATAAATCTTTGAGTGTATCTGATGATGTTTTTAAGCTATAGTAGAGGTGAAATGGAGAATTTGGGACTGCGTTTCATAGGATTCAGATAGGATGCAAAATACTCAAATCTTGCCCTGCCAGTCTTCTTCTCCATGCAGTATCCAAGAGTGCCGTGTATGGAGGGAGCAATGACAAGTAGGTACCATTTCAGAGATTTTTCTGGTAAGAGTGAGTTTGAGCCTCTGGCTCAAATTCAAAGCTTATGAAGACCTTCTCTCTCCTAAGTCCAAATCCAAACATCTCCAACAGCCAACTACTCAACCTGAATTGATGGACACATCAATTTATAACCATCTATAGCCACACCTATCTACCGATTCCCATTTCAAGCCACTAGCAGCCACGGATTTCATCTCCATTTCTAAACTTTTGTCAGTTTTAGAATGTTATATAAACTGAATCATATAAGTTGTAACCTTTTAAGATGGGTATTTTTCAGTCAGCATAATCCCTCTAAGATCCATGTAAATTTTTGCACATATAAATAGTTCATTTCATTTTATTGCTGAGTGGTATTCCATGGTGGGGCTTCCCAGGTGGGACTAGTGGTAAAGAACCCACCTGCCAGTGCAGCAGATATAAGACATGCAGGTTTGATCCCTGGGTCAGGAAGATCCCCTGGAGGAGGGCATGGCAACCCACTCCAGTTATTCTTGCCTGGAGAACCTCATGGACAGAGGAGCCTGGTAGGCTACAGTCCATAGGGTCACAAAGAATCAGACATGACTGAAGTGACTTAGCATACATTCCATGGTACGGATATAACACAGTTTGTTTAACTAGTCATCTATTGAGTGTTTTGGTTCCAGGTTTTGACTGTTACAAATACAGCTGCTATAACATTCTTGTACACAATTTTATGTGGACATGAATTTTGATTTCTCTGGGGTATAGGCCCAAAAGCACAATTGCTAAGTCATAAGGTTAACTCACATTTCATTTTGTGAGAGTTTCCAGAGTGACTGTAACATTTTACATTCCCAGCATCAGTGTATGAATAATCCAGTATCTCTGCATCTTCATCAGTAGTTGGTGTTCTCATTGTTTTTTCTTTTAACCATTCAAATAGGTCTGTTTTAGGGTTATTTATTTTTATTACATGAATTTCATTCTATGTTGTGCCTGTTATTCTGTTAGAGGATGGATTTTTAAAAATTTATTAAGAGCAATTTCTTTATGAAGTATATTAACACATCACCTGTTTTTGGAAAGTTTTTATAGATTAGTTATTTTCCTTAAAAAATTTTTGGCATACTAAAATATTAAACTTTTAGGTAATCCAATTTTTCCTTTGCCTTGCAAATTATTTTATTACTTTTATGTTTAGGAAGTTGTTGTCTACTGAAAGATTAGTCACCTGTATATTCACTTTTAAGTTTTGTTTTACATTTGAATTTTTGACTTATCTAGAATTTATATATTTCATATATAGCTTAAAGAGCTATCATGCGTCATTTGCTGTGTAAACAATTATTTAAAAACTAGTTGAATGGTTGTTTTCTCATTGGTGTATGCTATTTTCTTTATCACTTGCTCCATTTTTATTTAGACTTGATTTTGTTTTGCTTATGTCTATGAAATTCTATCAATCTGCCCATCAATTCTTGTGCCAGGACCATTTAGCTGGGATTTTGGCAATAACTTGCTAGCAGTCAAATTAAGACTGGGTTCCTGGAGCTTAGATATTCTATATAAATCACTGGAAGTGGGGCCATATGCTTTAGTAACCAAATGCCAAATGTCAGCATTTTCTTGTTATGAAAATGTAGGGACCTGACTTACTCATATTATGTAGGAAACTCTGATTGTGCTTCCTAAGAGGTTCTGCTCTGGAATTGTGTACTTTCAATCAGGTATCCAGGATACTTGGCAGTAATTCCCACCTCTTCCTTCAACTAAATCCAAATAGCCCAGGGTCATCCAGGCCTCTTGGAACAGCCTTGGATGTCCAGTAATTCCCTTTGATAGATCTTAACTTTAATATTAGCTCTCATTTATACTTTCACAGTATTTTAACATTTGTAGAGGAGTCTTTTAAGGAAATGAATGGAGTATACTCAGGTCAGTGCATTATAAGCAATGGAATCTGTCTCAGGTTCCCAGAATTGCACTCTGTAAAGGAGTGAAGATCTATCACTAACCGATAGTTTAAGAAATAAGTCACCAGAGGGTAGAAAAGGACTTCAGTTCCTTCTGAAGGTATAATAAGGTTTCAGAGTCTATTCCATGGATTTACAAGTGTTTATGCAGAACCTTTGTCATTTTATTTATTTTCTCTCTTTTCAAGAAGACACTCTGGTTGTATCACTCTGAAAGTAAATCTTAGACTAAGTACCAGTTTCAGTTTCGTTTCACAAGTACCACAGTATAAACAGGGATATTTTTGGAAGTGAATAACATACAACCCAACTCAAAATTGGTTATATAATGAAAGGAATTTGTAGATTCATATAACTGGAAAATTCAGAGAAACTATGAGCTTTGGATAGTGTAATTCAATGACCAAACAGGATCACCAGCCCCTAGTTTATTTTAGTTTTCCATAGTGTTAATATCATGCTAAGGCCAGTTACTGGAGAAGGCGATGGCACCCAACTCCAGTATTCTTGCCTGGAAAATCCCATGGACGGAGGAGTGTAATAGGCTGCAGTCCATGGGGTCACTGGGAGTCAGACACGACTGAGAGACTTCACTTTCACTTTTCACTTTCATGCATTGGAGAAGGAAATGGTAACCCACTCCAGTGTTCTTGCCTGGAGAATCCCAGGGACGGGGGAGCCTGGTGGGCTGCTGTCTCTGGGGTCACACAGAGTCGGACACAACTAAAGTGACGCAGCAGCAGCAGCAGCAGCAGCAGCAGCAAAGCCACTTACTCCTGATGTCACAGGAGGTTGTGAGCAATCCCCTACGAATATGTTTCCTTATACAGAAGAGAATGAATGTGTCTTACCATTCCCAGTGATATTGTGTTCAGGTACTTGGAAAATACTAATGCATTTAAGCCATTCAGAATTCACCTCCGGAAGTTGGGACTAAGGTTAATCCTGTACAAAATCACCTGGTAGAGCAAGTTCAGGATCCTGTTACCATGAAGGAGAGGAGATGGATGCTGGGCAGCAAACCAAAGCTGTCTGCTACACCCATTATTCAGCACTTTAGAGACAGTTTGTAAAAGAGCCTCTGAAGGATGATTTGTATTAATACAGCTGGCTGTTCTAGTCGAGCCCTGTAGAGACTCTGAATACTCCTGGATCTCAATTAACAACAAATGCATATTTATTGACTCTGTACTACATGCCAAGCAGTTTCCTGCCATTGCACATATCCTGGGAAGAATAAAAGGGATTGTTTCTCATCAGAACACTGGGTTTACAGGGGTAAAATTTGCAAAATTTGTGCAAAATCCACTCTGTATAGATGAATCCTTTATTGGATAACTTAGTATGTGGTCAGCACAAAGGCAGCTGGGCTGCTCCAACTGCCCCTTCTCCTCAAGCCATAGTTGTTTATTGAGTGGTGCTGCTAACAAAAATTAAATACAGAGGGAAAATATTAAAAGCTGCAAAGGAAAAGCAACAAATAACAGAGGAATCCCCATAAGGTTATCAGACTATTTTTCAGCAGAAACTCTGAGGGACAGAAAAAAGTGGCAAGATATATTTAAAGTGATGAAAGGGAAAAACCTACAACCAGGATTACTCTATCCAGCAAGGTTCTCATTCAGATTTGATGGAGAAGCTAAAAGCTTTGCTGCTGCTGCTGCTAAGTTGCTTCAGTGGTGTCAGACTCTGTGTGACCCCATAGACGGCAGCCCACCGGGCTCCCCCGTCCCTGGGATTCTCCATGCAAGAACACTGGAGCGGGTTGCCATTTCCTTCTCCAATGCCTGAAAGTGAAAGTGAAGTTGCTCAGTCGTGTCTGACTCTCAGCGACCCCATGGACTGCAGCCTACCAGGCTCCTCCATCCATGGGATTTTCCAGGCAAGAGTACTGGAGTGGGGTGCCATCACCTTCTCTGGCTAAAAGCTTTACAGACAAGCAAAAACTAAGATAATTCAGCACCACCAAACCAGGTTTACAACAAATGCTAAAGGAACTTCTTTATGTGGGAAACACAAGAGAAGAAAAAGGCCTGAAAAACAAACATAAAACAGTTAAGAAAATGGTAATAGGAACATATACATATCGATAATTATCTTAAATGTAAATGGATTAAATGCTTCAACTAAAAGATACAGAATGGCTGGCTGGATACAGAAATAATACCCATATATATATGACCATACACACACACACACACACACACACACACACACACACACACACACACACACATATATATATATATCGGAGAAGGCAATGGCACCCCACTCCAGTACTCTTGCTTGGAAAATCCCATGGATGGAGGAGCCTGTTAGGCTGCAATCCATGGGGTCGCTAAGAGTTGGACACGACTGAGCGACTTCCCTTTCACTTTTCACTTTCCTGCATTGGAGAAGGAAATGGCAACCCACTCCAGTGTTCTTGCCTGGAGAATCCCAGGGACGGGGGAGCCTGGTGGGCTGCCATCTATGGGGTTGCACAGAGTCGGACACGACTGAAGTGACTTAGCATATATATATATATATATATATATATATACACACACACACACATATACATATATATATAGCGCCCTACAAGAGCCCACTTCAAACCTAGGAACACATACAGACTGAAAGTGAAGGGATGGAAAAAGATATTCCCTGAAGTAGAAATACTCATATCAGAAAAAAATAGACTTTAAGGAGTATTAGACAAGACAAGGGAGGATACTACACAGTGAAAAGTGAAAGTTGCTCAGTTGTGTCCGACTCTTTGCAACACCATGAACTGTAGCCTGTCAGGCTTCTCCATGGAATTCTTCAGGCAAGAATACTGGAGTGGGTGGCCATTCCCTTCTCCAGGGGATCGTCCCAACTCAGGGATCAAACCCAGGTCTACCACATTGCAGGCAAATACTTTACCATCTAAGCCACCAGGGAAGCCCACTACACAGTGATCAAGGGATCAATCCAAGAAGAAAATATAACAATTGTAAATATTTATGCACCCAACATAGGAGAAACTCAATACATAAAGAAAATGCTAACAGCCATAAAAGGGGAAATCAACAGTAACACAATAATAGCAGGGGATTTTAACACTTCAATTATACCAATGGACAGGTCATCCAGACATAAAACTAAGGAAGCATAAGCTTTAAATGATACATTAGACCAGGTGGAATGAATTGATATCTGCAGGTCATTCCATCCAAAAGCAGAGTACACTCTTTTCTCAAGTGCATATGGAACATTCTCCAAGATGGATCACATCTCAGGTCACAAATGCTAATCACATTTTGAACATCAGGAGATTTTACTTTTCAGATGCACTGTTTATCTGACTAAACATGCTATTAATTCCCATCAAGCCCTAGCAGCTTCACATCTTTGAGAACCTTTGTCTTTTTTAAGCAGACTGGACATTTTAAGAGATATAGAAAAAAAAAAGGTTTAAGTACAAAGACTTAAACAGATGATTTTCTCCAGTGATTTTTGTTTTCTTTCATATACTTAACAGGCTTATTGAATATTATTAAAAGAAAAACAACAAGAAGAAAAGATAAGGATATGATCCATCCAAATCTTGGGGAAAATTAAATGAAAAATCAAATCCAGGTTTTTTTTTTTTTTTTGTAATTTTAGTACAAGAGCATAGTGTTGATGTCCATCAGTATGTCTGTCAGTCTTTATAATATGTGGCTATCCATAATGTAGCTGGGGGCTTCCTAGGTAGCTCAGTGGTAAAGAATCTGCCTACCACTGAAGAAGGCTACCAGTGAAGGAGGCTTAGGAGATAAGGGTTCAATTGTCCACAGGGTCGCAAAGAGTCATACATGACTAAGCACACACCACAATAATGTAGTTGGACATGCAAAACTAATCTGTGAGACATTTGAAGTGACTGAATTAGTTTGACTTTTCAAAATAAGCCCTGTGAGGCTTATTTCTTCCAGGTAACTTGTAGTCTTGAAGTAGCTTTGGCTCAAAATGTAAATTCACCCGCAGTGGTGTTGCAAACTCTCTAATGGTAGATCATGTTTGCCCACAATTCAGTAAGCATTTTCTATCAATTTTTTTTTTCAGATAGAAGATTTATTCAATATCATCAACTTGGAAACATAAAAAATCTAAGGAAATTTATGACCTATAAATTTCTTTATTAGGTAAATAATCAACAAAAATGCACACATATGATCACTAAATGACATGTGCAAGAAAGTTCATAGCAATTCTATTTATAATAACCCCAAACTGGAAACAATCCAAATGTCCATCAAGAGTAGACTGGATAAACACATAGTCAGACTATACCAGACAACATTGAGAAGGAATAATCTACAGATTTTCAGAGCAATGTGGAGAAATTTCAAAGCATAATTTTGAGCAAAAGAAATCAAGGAGAAAGCATATAGTGTCTGATAACATTTATACAGAGCATACAGCAGAAACTTACCTATGCTGTTAAAAATTCAGGAGGGTAGTGATCTTTGGAAGAGTTGTAACCAACAGGGCATGAAGGGAGCTACCAGAGGCTAGTATGTTATATTCCTTCATCTATGTGATGGTTGTGGGTGTATTTGGTTAATGAAGAGTCATTGACTACTTAATATTTGTGTAACTTATGTGTGTACATGTATTTCAATAAAAAAATAATGACAAATGGAAAAAGCCTCAAAGGAAAGTAATTTAAATTAATAACTTTAAAAATGATCATCCTTTGGAATGGTGCCTTGTACCTGACTGAGGTTATAATGAATCCACCATGAAGTGATCCTTGTAACATAAAGTTTTCTTTGATATATACATTTCATCAGGTTTATCTCTTTTTAGGGTGAATTTGGTATAACTGTCTACTGGTGTCCAGGCTTGCCTTTGGGGCTTTATAAGGAATTCACTGGTCATCTTTTGGTTGATAATTGGAAATCTTCTCTGTTATTTTAAAGATATCACTAACAATTGAAGGGCTTTTTGGTTAGAAGTTTTCCATCTCAGGCATAACTGCATGGGGCTTAATTCTCAAGGACTTCCTGTAGAGAACTTCATTATTAGGAGGGCCTTTATACAGGGTGCCTTCTAGGGCCTGCAGCGTCTCTTCCAAAAGGTCTCCCTCCCTGTTAAACCTTGGATTCTGCTCTTGCAGTCAGAATATGTTACCCCAGCTCACAGTAGGACAGGGGCACAAACATGAACATAGTAGACATTACAATGTAATGTAGAATATATTTCTCTTTTCTAAACCAATCTGTAGGAACTTCAGACTCCTCAAATTCATCCTACAGTGTTTTATCCTCGTGGGGAAGAAGGTCTCGTGTACATTTATTTATCACTTCCTTCAACTTCTACATGGCATTTGTCACTTTCCTCTGATGCTAAAGATGTCTCTGTTGGGTGTCTATTTCTTGCCTCTCCATATCTCATATTATTACTGGCCAGTCTGATTAGCTGCTTAGTTCACTGTGTGTCATGTTCTAAATGGCTGCACCCCACCTGTGTTATTTCTGTTACCTAAGCTAATAATAGCAAGAGGAACATGTGTGTCACTTATTGAGCTTATGCTAATGAGTGGCCGTCTAAACTAAGCTCTTTAAATGGATTATCTCATTTGATTTTTATGACTACCTTCTAAGGAAGACACTCCTCATATCCCTGTTTTATAGATGAGAAAATGGATACACAAAGGCATTATATAACTTGTCCCAATTCACGCAGCTTGTATGGAGTAGAACCAGGATATGAACCCAGGTGTGTCTCTCACAAAGCCCAAGCTCAACCCCTAATCTAAGGAATTTCTGTCAAAAAAAAAAAAAAAAAAAAAAAGGAGGAACTTGAATTGCCACTGTTTTTGACAGCTAAGAGACATAGTGTGCGTTGTATTCAGAAGCGTTCCTTCAGTGACTGGACTATCACCTTTTGGCTAGATGTTGCCTCTGTTCTTCCCTTGTAGTATGGCCTTTTCTAAGAGTGCCTCAGTCCTCTATGAAAAGCAGCTCTTTGCCCAGACATGTTTGATCCTAAGCTTATTTTTATATATATTTACAGTATGTAGTTTTGTCACAAGTTCTTTATTTTAAACTATTTCGTTTTACTAGATGATATTGTTAGTATATCATTTTAGCTAATGATGAATTTTACTTGTTTGTTCTCCAACTTTCTAGGTTTTGATTTATTTGCATGTAATAGTGTTTGTTTTATAGCATATTAAAACTTTTTTCTCTTCAAGTGTGGCCTCTAATCTCTCGGTAGGCACTATGTTATTGCTCAGTCATGTCCGATTCTTTGTGACCCCATGGACTGCAGCACGCCAAGCTTCCCTGTCCATCACCATCTCCCAGAGCTTGCTCAAACTCAGGTCCATTGAGTCGGTGATGCCATCCAATGATCATGTCCTTTGTTGTCCCCTTCTCCTCCTGCCTTTATCTTTCCAGCATCAGGGTCTTTTCCAATGAGTCACTTCTTTGCGTCAGGTGGCCAAAGTATTGGAGCTTCACCTTCAGCATCAGTCTTTCCAATGAATATTCAGGGTTGATTTCCTTTAGGATTGACTGGTTTGATCTCCTTGCAGTCCAAGGGACTCTCAAGAGTCTTCTCCAATACCACAGTTCAAAAGCATCAATTCTTTGGCACTCAGCCTTCTTTATGGTCCAACTCTCACATTCGCACATGACTACTGGAAAAACTATAGCTTTGACTATACAGCCTTTTGTTGGCAAAGTTATATCTCAGCTTTTTAATATGCTGTCTAGGTTTGTCATAGCTTTTCTTCCAAGGAGTAAGCATCTTTTAATTTCATGCCTGCAGTCACCATCTGCAGTGATTTTGGAGCCTAAGAAAATAAAGTCTGTCCCTGTTTCAATTGTTTCCCCATCTATATGCCATGAAGTGATAGGACTGGATGCCTTGATCTTCATTTTTTAAATGTTGAATTTTAAGCCAGCTTTCTCAACTGTCGTCTTTAACTTTCATCAAGAGGCTCTTTAGTTCTTCACTTTCTGCCATAACCATGGTGTCATCTGCATAGCTGAGGTTATTGATATTTCTCCTGGCAATCTTGATTCCAGATTGATTCATCCAGCCTGGCATTTCACATGATGTACTCTGCATATAAATTAAGTAATCAGGATAACAATATACAGCCTTGATGTACTCTTTTCCCAGTGTTGAACCAGTACATTGTTCCATGTCTGATTTAACTGTGGCTTCTTGATCTGCCTACAGATTTCTCAGGAGGCAGGTAAGGTGGTTTGGTATTCCCATCTCTTTAAGAATTTACCACAGTTTGTTGTGATCTACACACTTGAAGGCCTTAGCATAGTTAATGAAGCAGAATTAGATGTTTTTCTGGAATTCTCTTGCTTTTTCTTTGATCTAGCAGATGTTGCCAATTTGATCTCTGGTTCCTCTGCCTTTTCTGAATCCAGCTTTTACATCTGGAATTTCTTGGTTCACATACTGTTGAAGCCTAGCTTGAAGGATTTTGAGCATAACCTTCTAAGCCTGGGAAATGAGCATAATTGTATGGTAGTTTGAACATTCTTTGTCACTGCGCTTCTTTGGGATTGGAATGAAAAGTTTTCCACTGCTGAGTTTTCCAAATTTGCTGGCATTTTGAGTGCAGCACTTTAACAGCATCACCTTTGAGGATTTGAAATAGCTCAGGTAGAATTCCATCACTTCCACTAGCTTTGTTCATAGGGATGCTTCCTAAGGCCCTTCATAGTGGTAGGTCCTATAAAGTCTCTTCAAAACCATTATTTCCACTTAGCATTTCATGTTTGAGCATTGGTTTTAAATACTTGTATTTCTTTTAGTTTTTATCTTGTTATCTTTGTTGTTTTCTGTTATAAAAGCATATTTTAATCTCACTAATAGCACAGCCTCTCTATCTTTCATACTTAAGGGGGTGGGAGCTGGCCATGGAGATCTGTGTGGGATGGGAGTACAGTGGAGGTTTGTGTGTGTGCTTGTGCTCAGTCCAGTCTGTTCCCAGATATTAGAGATCCAGCTCCATAAGCTCACTTTGTCATGGTTCTCCTTTTACAAAGGGACTTTTTAAATTTCAGAGTAGTTGTGGTAGTCCAATAGTAATAGTTGTAGTAATAGTAACAGTAGCATCAACTATAATTCACAAAGCATCAGTACGCTAGGCATGGATCTAGGTGCTTTACTTCCACATCTTATTTCATTTCTGTATAAACCTATAAGTAGGCATTTTATTCATAAGAAGTTTAACTCCAAGAGATTAAGTCATTTGTAGAGTCTAGATTTGAATCTGATAGTGGTGGTTTAGTCACTAAGTCATGTCCGACTCTTGCAACCCCAGGGACTGTAGCCCACCAGGCTCCCCTGCCCATGGGATTTTTCAGGCAAGAATACTGGAGTGGGTTGCTATTTCCTTCTCTAGGGATCTTCCTGACCCATGTCTCCTGCATTGCAGGTGGATTCTTTACCACTGAGCTACCAAAGAAGCCCATCTAGATCTATTTAAATTCTAAAACCTTCGCTTCTCCTGTTATGGTGTCCTGCACACAGATGCCTTGGGGAAAACAGAATGCCTAAAAACAGAGGAGATGGAGGACTTCCCAGGGTGCTCCCTGACCTGAATTTATTTAGTTCTTCCTGCAAAGGGAACCCTCCCCATCCCAACCAGACAGCTGGTTATGTTGTCGTGCAGGACCAAAGGCCTTTCCAGACGAGCTGACACAAGGATCTGGTCTTCATGGGGACAAAGCAGCCTCTGGATGAAAGTCTGTCACCTTGGCTTGCTTCCCTACTTCCAGTCTGGCTCATATCAGCTGCTTCTGGGTATTCAAAAGCCCCTGTAGGCAGGCTTTCATCCCGGCTGTTTTATCAAGGCAGTGTATCAGTTTTGCCTCTCTGCTAATGAGCACTAGAAGTAGCTTTCCTCAGCAAATTCTGTTTCTTTCTGCAGACAGGCCTGCTGAAGCCCTGAATGTTATCCTCTGTTTTCTCTCCTGGTTATTTAAACACTTTAAAATAACTATAGGAAGAACACAGTGGCAAATATCCAACATCACCTCCTATTCACCACTCAGGATCAAGTTTACTTTTGCAACCAGAGTAACCAGTACCAGCTGCTGTGCAACTCATTCTTAAAGTTCCTTTTACATGAAGCCATTTAAGATTACTTAACCAAGCTATCAACCCTCCTCTGCCTAGCTAAGACTTTATTTAAAAAATATAAACTTTGTTTATTTTTCTCTTCCAAAGTTTAAAAACCTCTTCGGATATAACACAATGACAGCTTTTCTTTGCAGCTATTGGAAATTTCTCCAAAAGATTTGCAAGTGTGTTTTGTATTTGTTTGTAACAGTTAGGTTTGCTATCCTAAGTAGATGACTGAAAAAAGTACTAATATTGACAAAAGAGCATAAACATACAAAGTGGTGGTTTAAAAATGTTGACTTACTAGGGGAGGTAGAAAGGATCATTGGGAAAACCACAGTGCTGGAGATCAGAAAATCTGCTGTCCTAATGACCAAGCATGAGATATTGGACATGTCACCTTACCTAAATATCAGTCTTCCCCTTACTTAAATGAAGGTGGGGGGAATGAGACTAGATGGTCCTTTCGTTTCTAAGAGTCTTTATATATCATCTGGCAGAGGGAGACACCAGCCCCAACTCCCAAATGACAGGAGTACAGAAGAGTGGATTAGAACGGAGAGACAGTTGCTTAATGTGATAGTTATTAATTTATTTTCTCTCATATATGAATCCACACTTCTTTGCCTTCCTTTGTGTTACTGGAATTGGACTCAGTTCAGTTCAGTTGCTCAGTCATGTCCAACTCTTTGCTACCCCATGGACAGCAGCACGCCAGTCTTCCCTGTCCTTCACCAACTCCTGGAGCCTGCTCAAACTTGTGTCCATTGAGTCGGTGATGCCCTCCAACCATCTCATCCTCCTGTCATCCCATTCTCCTCCTGCCTTCAATCTTTCCTGGCATCAGGGTCTTTTCAAATGTGTCAGTTCTTCGCATCAGGTGGCCGAAGTATTGGAGTTTCAGTTTCGGCGTCAGTCCTTCCAGTGAATATTCAGGACTGATTTCCTTTAGAACGGATTGGTTTGATCTTGCAGTTCAAGGGACTCTCAAGAGTCTTCTCCAACACCACAGTTCAAAAGCATCAATCCTTCGGCGCTCAGCTTTCTTTATAGTCCAACTCTCACATGGAATTGGACTCTGCAGATGTTTTTCCTGTGCCAGCTGACTTGTTGCTAGGTTATACCAATAGAGGGCGCTAGAGGAACACCGCTGGGCTAGAGAAGGAGGAAGCCTTTCTGTGTGCAGTTTACCTTTGGGATTAATGTCAGCGTGCTGATAGTGTTAACTTTAGTAGACTTCACTGTTGAGCAGTGGCCCAGTTCTTCTGGTATGGTTCTTTGCCACCATAGTGGCACTCGTCACAGTTCAGCTATGGCCCGTGCTTTCCAGCTGGTTTCTACTCCATCCAGTGATGGATTGACCCGAAACTGAGATGTAGTTTTTGGTCTCTGGCAAGTGTTCCTGCACTGGCATACTGTGTATTTCTGGAGAAGTCATATCCCTCCTGTCTGATGTCTGAATCTAGCCTTGGGGAAGGCCTCTTTTAAATTTCTCAGTTCTTTCTTGCTCCATCTCCCTCAACCCTAGAGTCTCTTATACCTCTTCTAGAAGTTAACCATGTTTAACTACTTAACAATTCTTCATAATTCTCTTAATGGAAGTATTGGTATGGTTTCTGTATGTCATCTGAATGGACCCTGACTGATACATTTAATAACTGGCACAGCAAGCAGTACACACACACACACACACGTGTGGCTTAGGACAGAGGTCAAAATAAACTGAACAATAAGACCTTTGGAGGAGGAAATAGAAAGAAAAAAAAAGGTGTCAGAGAAGAACATGAAAAATGTTACTTTCATACGTAGAATCTGCCCTATTTACAGCTGGGCTGGTTCTATTGGTAAAGGGGATGTGACTGAGTATGGAAGAGAGCTTAGGAAAATGAAACTAATAAAAACATGTTTATTGAGTTCCAAAACACTGACTTCAAAACAATTAAATTAATAAAGTAGTTTCACTCTTTTTTTTAACTCAATGAAAGTCTTTAAAAATTAAATTGTTTTTAACTCATGATTTGTTAACTCAATAAATGTAGTTTTCGATTTAATTGCTTTTGAAGTTACTGTTTTTGAATGTAATAAAAGTTAAAATTTTTTCCCTTTTATTATCTTATTTGTTTTAAAGGCTCTCAATCAAGCTTTTTGCTCTACTTAACCCCAAAGAACAATTTGCAAAGTATCAGTGCCCTGCAGGGAACCAGGGATGCTGCCTGTAAGGAGTAACCCCACAAAGCTGTGAAATAACAGTGAGGAGACTAAATGCCATCTGTAGGCAGATATTTCAAGCTTCCAGGTACTCTCTTGGTCATTCTCATGTATAGTACTTTTCCCACTGTCATTCTTGAATGATGACATAGTATCAGATTTTGCTGGAAAAGTAAAACCATCAGAGGCATAGCTCATTTTCCTACTATCAGGCCTATAAAAATACTTACCATCTGTAGCTATGTCCCTGTTTTCCTTCTGCTACAACAGAAAAAGATGACTTTCTCATATCAAAGGCTGACTTTGCTCCTTGCTCTCTGAATCCCATCCTCATTTGCTTTCTCAAGGCCTTATTGAGTCAGTTATCTACCCATGTTTCTTTGCTTTATTATTTTCATTATTATAAAAACTATGTTTTTATGATAAAAATTATACATAAAAGAGACACATATCTTGTCTCTGTTTTAATCTCAGATGCAGTATTGAACCTCGTCTTTTTGCCCCTACCCCCACTAAAATTGTTGAGTCAAAATCACAAACACATTCCTTGTCACAAACCCACAGGACACATCTCAGTCCCATTTTACTCAATCTTTGAAATCATTTGTCAGGTTGACCAGTCTTTACATGAAACATGATTCATTCTTGACTTCTTTAACACAATACTCTCCTGATTATCTCACTGAACATGTAATCTCAGTCCCTTTGCTGGCAGTTTCTTGTCTAAATATTGGGGTTCTTCAGGGTTCAGTTCTAGAATCTTTTTTTTTCTTTACATTCTTTCCTGAAATGATTTCATCAATTAAAATAGATATATATAAAACGTTTATTATGGCTGAACTGTGACCCCCAAGAGTCCTATGTTAAAGTCTTAATCATCAGTATGTGACTGTAGTTGGAGGTAGGCCTTTTAAGAGGTGTTGAACAAAACATATAAAATTTATGTATTATTAATATATCTCCAGATGAATTTTCTATATCCTCTTTTTCTCCATTTCCATCATCAATATTCTTAGTGGAAAGGTATTTTACTTGTAATATATTAGCTCTGTACTTGCTCTTCCTCTTTCCATTCATGCCTGCCTTCCAGTCATTCTCCATGCCATAGCCAGAGTGTTATACATGGAATATTTGTCTCCACTCAAAGTTCCTATGTTGAAGCCTAACTCCTAAGGTGATGGTATTAAGAGGTGGGGTCTTTGGGAGATGATTATGTCAGGAGGGATGTCCTCATGAGTGTGATCAGTTCAGTTCAGTCGCTAAGTTATGTCCGACTCTTTGCGACCCCATGAACCGCAGCACACCAGGCCTCCCTGTCCGTCACCAACTCCCAGAGTCCACCCAAACCCATGTCCATTAAGTCGGTGACGCCATCCAGCCATCTCATCCTCTGCTGTCCCCTTCTCCTCCTGCTCTCCATCTTTCCCAGCATCAGGGTCTTTTCAAATGAGTAAGCACTTCACATCAGGTCGTCAAAGTATTGGAGCTTCAGCTTCAACATCAGTCCTTCCAATGAACACCAGAACTGATCTCCTTTAGGATGGACTGTTTGGATCTCCTTGCAATCCAAGGGACTCTCAAGAGTCTTCTCCAACACCACAGTTCAAAACCATCAATTATTCAGTGCTCAGCTGTCTTTATAGTCCAGCTCTCACATCCATACATGACCAATGAAAAAACCATAGCCTTGACTAGATGGACCTTTGTAGGCAAAGTAATGTCTCTGATTTTTAATACGCTGCCTAGGTTGGTCATAACTTTCCTTCCAAGGAGAAAGCACCTTTTAATTTCATGGCTGCAATCCCCATCTGCAGTGATGTTGGAGCCCAGAAAAATAAAGTCAGCCACTGTTTCTACTGTTTCCCCATCTATTTCCCATGAAGTGATGGGACCGGATGCCATGATCTTAGTTTTCTGAATGTTGAGCTTTAAGCCAACTTTTTCTCTCTCCTCTTTCACTTTCATCAAGAGGCTCTTTAGTTCTTCACTTTCTGCCATAAGGGTGGTGTCATCTGCATATCTGAGGTTATTAATATTTCTCCCGGAAATCTTGGTTCCAACCTGTGCTTCCTCCAGCCCAGCGTTTCTCATGATGTTCTCCGCATATAAGTTAAATAAGCAGGGTGACAATATACAGCCTTGACGTACTCCTTTTCGTACTTGGAACCAGTCTGTTGTTCCATGTCCTGTTCTAACTGTTGCTTCCTGACCTGCATATAGGTTTCTCAAGAGGCAGGTCAGGTGGTCTGGTATGCCCATCTCTTTCAGAATTTTCCTCAGTTTATTGTGATCCACACAATGAAAGGCTTTGGCATAGCCAATAAAGCAGAAATAGATGTCATTCTGGAACTCTCTTGCTTTTTCAGTGATCCAGCAGATGTTGGCAATTTGATCTCTCGTTCCTCTGCCTTTTCTAAAACCGCTTGAATATCTGGAAGTTCACGGTCCACGTATTGCTGAAGCCTTGCTTGGAGAATTTTAAGCAATACTTTACTAGCCTGTGAGGTGAGTGCAATTGTGCAGTGGTTTGAGCATTCTTTGGCATTCCCTTTCTTTGGAATTGGAATGAAAACTGACCTTTTCCAGTCCTGTGGCCACTGCTGAGTTTTCCAAATTTGCTGGCATATTGAGTGCAGCACTTTCACAGCATCATCTTTCGGGATTTGGAATAGCTCAACTGGGATTCCATCACCTCCACTAGCTTTGTTTGTAGTGATGCTTCCTAAGGCCCACTTGACTTCACATTCCAGGATGTCTGGCTCTAGCTGAGTGTGAGTGATCACACCATCATGATTATCTGGGTTGTGAAGATCTTTTTGTACAGTTCTTCTGTGTATTCTTCCACCTCTTCTTAATATCTTCTGCTTTTGTTAGGTTCCTGCCATCTGTCCTTTATTGAGCCCATCTTTGCATGAAATGTTCCTTTGGTATCTCCACTTTTCTTTAAGAGATCTCGAGTCTTTCCCATTCTATTGTTTTCATCTATTTCTTTGCATTAATCACTGAGGAAGGCTTTCTTATCTCTCCTTGCTATTCTTTGACATTCTGCATTCAAATGTGTATATCTTTCCTTTTCTCCTTTGCTTTTCGCTTCCCTTCTTTTCACAGCTATTTGTAAGGCCTCCTCAGACAGCCATTTTGCTCTTTTGCATTTCTTTTTTTTGGGGATGGTCTTGATCCCTGTCTCCTGTACAGTGTCACGAACCTCTGTCCATACTTCATCAGGCACTCTGTCTATCAGATCTAGTCCCTTAAATCTATTTCTCACTTCCACTGTATAGTCATAAGGGATTTGATTTAGGTCATACCTGGTTTTTCCAGTGGTCATGTATGGATGTGCGAGTTGGACTGTGAAGAAAGCTAAGCACTGGAGAATTGATGCTTTTGAACTGTGGTATTGGAGAAGACTCTTGAGAGTCCCATGGACTGCAAGGAGATCCAACCAATCAATTCTAAAAGAGATCAGTCCTGGGTGTTCTTTGAAAGGAAGGATGCTAAAGCTGAAACTCCAGTACTTTGGCCACCTCATGCAAAGAGCTGACTCATTGGAAAAGACTGATGCTGGGAGGGATTGGGGGCAGGAGGAAAAGGGGACGACAGAGGATGAGATGGCTGGATGGCATCACGGACTCAATGGACGTGAGTTTGAGTGAACTCTGGGAGTTGGTGATGGACAGGGAGGCCTGGCGTGCTGCAACTCATGGGGTTGCAAAGAGTCAGACACGATTGAGTGACTGAACTAAACTGAATGGTCTAGTGGTTTTCTCCTCTTTCTTCAATTTCAGTCTGAATTTGGCAATAAGGAGTTCATGGTCTGAGCCACGGTCAGCTCCCGGTCTTGTTTTTGCTGACTGTATAGAGCTTCTCCATCTTTGGCTGCAAAGAATGTGATCAATATGATTTCATTGTCGACCATCTGGTGATGTCCATGTGTAGAGTCTTCTCTTGTGTTGTTGGAAGAGGGTGTTTGCTATGACCAGTGTGTTCTCTTGGCAGAACTCTATTCGCCTTTGCCCTGCTTCATTCTGTACTCCAAGGCCAAGTTTGCCTGTTACTCCAGGTGTTTCTTGACTTCCTACTTTTGCATTCCAGTCCCCTGTAATGAAAAGCACATCTTTTTTGGGTGTTAGTTCTAGAAGTTTTTGTAGGTCTTCATAGAACTGTTCAACTTCAGCTTCTTCAGTGTTACTGGTTCAGGCATAGACTTGGATTACTGTGATATTGAATGGTTTGCCTTGGAAACGAACAGATATCATTCTGTCATTTTTGAGATTGCATCCAAGTACTGCATTTCAGACTCTTTTGTTGACTATGATGGCTACTCCATTTCTTCTAAGGGATTCCTTCCCACAGTAGTAGATATAATGGTCATCTGAGTTAAATTCACCTATTTCAGTCCATCTTAGTTCGCTGATTCCTAGAATGTTGATGTTCATTCTTGTCATCTCTTGTTTGACCGCTTCCAATTTGCCTTGATTCATGGACCTAACATTCCAGGTTCCTATGCATCGAACCTTGCTTCTATCATCAGTCCCATCCACAACTGGGTGATGTTTTTGCTTTGGCTCCATCCCTTCATTCTTTCTGGAGTTATTTCTCCACTGATCTCCAGTAGCATATTGGGCACCTACTGATCTGGGGAGTTCATCTTTCAGTGTTCTGTGTTTTTGTCTTTTCATACTGTTCATGGGGTTCTCAAGGCAAGAATACTGAAGTGGTTGCCATTCCCTTTTCCAGTGGACTGCATTTTGTCAAACTTTTCCACCATGACCCATCTGTCTTGGATGTCCCCACACAGCATGGCTTAGTTTCCTTGAGTTAGACAAGCTGTAGTCCATGTGATCAGATTGGCTAGTTGTCTGTGATTTTAGTTTCAGTCTGTCTGCCCTTGGATGCCCTCTCTCAGTGCCTACCATCTCACTTGTGTTTCTCTTACCTTGGATGTGGGGTATCTCTTCACGGCTGCTCCAGCAAAGTGCAGCTGCTGCTCCTTACCTCAGACGTGGGCTAGCTTCTCTCTGCCACTGCCCCTGACCTCGGACGTGGGGTAGCTCCTCTTGGCCGCGCTTGTGCACCACCATGATGTGTATGAGTGTGATTAGTGCTCTTATAATGAGGGCCCTCCTGCCATGCAAGGTTGTAGTGAAAAGATAGCAGTCTGGAATACTGAAGAGCTTTCTCACCAGACACCAAATCAGCCAGTGCCCTGGTCTTGGATGTCCCAGCCCCCAGAACTGTGAGTGATAAATGTTTGCTGTTTATAATCCACTACTTTGTGGTACTTTGGTATATTATAGCAGACTGAACAGACTAAAATAAAGTCATCTTTAGAAATATAAATATGATCATGGTACTAAACTTCATAAAGTTCTCTAATGGTTTCTATTGAACTTGGAATAAAATTTTTTCAACTTTTAATCTGGCTCCTTGCCTCTCTCTCTCTCTCTCTCTCTCTTTTTTTTTTTTAAAACCAGTCTCCCTCTTACCTACAGAGCTTTAGCTAACCTGGTCTATCTTCAGTTTCTTGAATATGCTAAACTCTTCACTGCTTCAAGACTTATCATGTTTCATCTCCTTGAAATGCTCTTTCTGCCATTTCTTGCATGGCTTGTTTCTTTTATTAATGATAATCTCTTCAGAGAGGCTATTCATGATTGTAATATCTAAATAGACTTTGTTCTGTTGTCATTCTTATAAATACCCTTATTTACTTCCTTTGTAGCATGTGTTCAGTCTTACAATTATTTTAATTGTCAACACACTTGGTTATTGTCTGATATCTCAACTTTCAGTCTTACAATTATTTTAATTGTCAGCACACTTGGTTATTGTCTGATATCTCAACTAGAATGTAATTATGAGGTCAGGATTCATGCCTCTATTATGTTCTTCTTTGTCTCCAGAATCAAGAAATATTAACAATATTTGATGAAGGAATGAATGCCTTTCTTTTTTGCCTCTTTGGCTTGACTATTTTCTAAATTGTGAGCCCTGATCCTTGATGTCTCAACTGTGCTTAACTCTGTCTACTTCCTTTACTGTACTTTCTTTTCTGCTCCATATATACTTCTCAGAGTCCAATTTGCAGCTATTTGAGTTCAGCCTGTATTAACTTCAATCTGGGCCATAGGCAGCCTACTTGTTAGATGGTTGTCCTCTGTTATGTTTGATCCTCTACTGGTAAAATAAGCCTTACCCCCGTAAAAGGAGGTGGAAATAGTGATTAACCCAAGACTAGAATTCTATTTTTCTTGAACTTTGAGAGAAAAGAGTTATGCTGATCTGGGATACTCTCATTTTGAAACATCTTGATTCTTGATTCTGAGAATGCTAGGAGTCAACCAAGGGACACCATTGAGAGAGGGGAGTTTGTACCAGTGACCCAGGAATGTCCTCCAAATTTGCGTAAGAGTGCGCAGGAACATTCAGGACATTTTAACATTCTCTCATACAAAGCATGTGAGAAATAGTGAATATTAACAATAAAACAAAACGGGATTCAAAAATTCTTGATTCAGTTTTTATTTTCCTGTGAAGGACAACTACAGTATCTAATTAGTTTACAGTTTTGTTACATGATCTACTTTGACATTAGCAAAGGGGTTGAAGGGGCCAAAAGAATAATTACTCTACCCCTTTTCCTATTTGCTACTTCAGAAATATTTACTGTTTCATTAATAATAATCAAAGAAATGCCAATGGAAATAGCTAAGATTCAGTAATTAATTCATTTCACAAATGTTTATTAAATACCAATTACACATCAGATAATAGGGGTATAACAGTGAGAAATACCCTATTCCTGTTCACAAGGATTTTAGATTCTACTGGGAGAGATAGGTAGGCATCACCACATGCCTACTAAATTAACAAAAGGTAAAACTCATGCAACTCTACAGTGAGGCCTAATAAATCAAATATGCAAATTTTTCTGGTAGTTTAGAAGTTGTCACAATCTTGTCAAGATACAATGTTTGGTAATATGCAGTTCAAAGGACATGAATAGATAGATAGTCTCAGACCCAGAAATCCCATTTTTGAAAATGTAGCTCAAGAAAGTGACTCAAAAGGGGGAAAACAAGATTCTTATGTACAAAGATATTTATAGCTGCTCAATGTACAACAAATTGGAAATAAAACTGCTATGTTGGGGAAATTGTTAAAAGAGTGATAATGTCTTAGCTTTAATTTTCATAGTAAACATATCTGGAGACTAGGATCAAAGCAAAATTAGTTTATCTAGGAGGTGAAAGGGATACCAGAAGGAAACTAGGGAAGTGAGACAGGGAAACAAAGAAGGTCAGTAAAGCGTTCATTATCAAAGCATCCACAACTGAGAGTGAGATGGCTCCATGGGAAAAATATGAAAATGAGATCATATACTTTAGAATCATACTGCTTGTGGCATGCTGATTCCCAAGAATCGTAGGTTGGGCCCTATTCCAAGATGGTGGTAATTCTTCATCACTTCCCACTGGCCCTGAGCATGGCCAGAATGGCTTTTAGTGGTTGGGGATGGGGTGGAAGAAATCCCTCAGATGCAAATACAGGCACTTATCCATAGTCTGGAGCACACTGAAAGATCGGCAAGTATAACAGTACAGTGACATAATGTATTGCCATTAAATGAGAAAAATGAGTAAGCCATGTGCATATTTAGAAACAGAAAAAGTTGTCAAGCAGCACAATACTATCATGCAGTGTCTATAACCATGCAAAAACTAGTTATGTCATTAGAATACATAGAATCTTATAAAACAGTACTGTTAAACTGAGACCATTTATATATGTATGTGTGTGTATATATGTGTGTGTGTGTGTGTATGTATATATATATATATATATATATATATATATATATAGTAAAGATATCTACAGACTTTATTTTTTTGGGCTCCAAAATCACTGCAGATGGTGATTGCAGCCATGAAATGAAAAGATACTTGCTCCTTGGAAGAAAAGTTATGACCAACCTAGACAGCATATTAAAAAGTAGAGACATTTCTCCAAAGAAGACATATAGATGGCTAACAAACATATGAAAATATGCTCAACATCACTCGTTATCAGAGAAATGCAAATCAAAACCACTATGAGGTACCATTTCACACCAGTCTGAATGGCTGCTATCCAAAAGTCTACAAGCAATAAATGCTGGAGAGGGTGTGGAGAAAAGGGAACCCTCTTACACTGTTGGTGGGAATGCAAACTAGTACAGCCACTATGGAGAATAGTGTGGAGATTCCTTAAAAAACTGGAAATAGAACTGTCATATGATCCAGAAATGGCACTGCTGGGCATACACACCAAGGAAACCAGAATTGAAAGAGACACGTGTACCCCAATGTTCATCGCAGCACTGTTTATAATAGCCAGGACATGGAAGCAACCTAGATGTCCATCAGCAGATGAACGGATAAGAAAGCAGTGGTACATATACACAATGGAGTATTACTCAGCCATTAAAAAGAATACATTTGAATCAGTTCTAATGAGGTGGATGAAACTGGAGCCTATTATACAGAGTGAAGTAAGCCAGGAAGAAAAACACCAATACTAACACATATATATGGAATTTAGAAAGATGGTAACGATAACCCTGTATGCGAGACAGCAAAAGAGACACAGATATATAGAACAGTCTTATGGACTCTGTGGGAGAAGGCAAGGGTGGGATGATATGGGAGAATGGCATTGAAACATGTATATTATCATATGTGAAATGAATCGCCAGTCCAGGTGTGATGCATGAGACAGGGTGCTCGGGGCTGCTGCACTGGGATGACTCAGAGGGATGGTATGGGGCGGGAGTTTGGAGGGGGATTCAGGATGGGGAACACTTGTACACCCATGGTAGATTCATGTCAATGTATGGCAAAACCAATACAATATTGTAAAGTAAAATAAATAAATAAAACTGAAAAAAATAAAAAGTAGAGACATTACTTTGCCAACAAAGGTCTGTCTAGTCAAAGCTATGGTTTTTCCAGTAGTCATGTATGGATGTGAGAGTTGGACTATAAAGAAAGCTGAACGCCAAAGAATTGATGCTTTTGAACTGTGGTGTTGGAGAAGACTCTTGAGAGTCCCTTGAACTGCAAGTAGATCCAACCAGTCCATTCTAAAGGAAATCAGTCCTAAATATTCATTGGAAGGACTGATGCTGAAGCTGAAACTCCAATACTGTTGCCACATGATGCGATGAACTGACTCATTTGAAAAGACCCTGATGCTGGGAAAGATTGAAGGTAGGAGGAGAAGGGGACGACAGAGGATGAGATGGTTGGATGGCATCACAGACTCAACAGACATGAGTTTGAGTAAACTCTGGGAGTTGGTGATGGACAGGGAGGCCTGGCATGCTGCAGTCCATGGGGTCGCAAAGAGTTGGACATGACTGTGTGACTGAACTGAAGAACTGAAAGATAGCTAGTGAATAAAAATGATCTAATATTAACAGAATGACTCTTAGATTAGAATCAATAAATTGGTGCCATTTAAATGCTAGCCATAATGATGGCAAGGTACAGATACAATAGGTCTAACACAAGTGGAATCAGTGGAACTTTCTGACACCTTGGATTTGGTAAGGAAAGGAGAAAAAGTCATCAGAGATGATCTGAATATTTGTGACTAATCAAATGGAAGGATGGTGGCAACTTGAATAGTGCTGGAAAAGTCAGGAGGAAGATCTTGTATTAGGGTAGAAGACTGGAGAAGGTGAAAGTCTGTGATGTTCTTTGGAGTATTTCTAAATATTGCATTAAGGTTGGGGATGCTTGAGATATTCACTGTGGATACCATTTTTGAAATGTAGAGAAAATTGGAAAAAATTTCCAAATAAAACACACAACCCCCCAAAAGTCCTGAAATGGTACATGAGGAGGGAAAATGGTCCCTTTCAAAGGGAGTGGTTTTCTCCTTAATCATTCTAAACTTTTTTTCTTAACTTTCTTCTTTGCAATGGAGATTAGGAAGACAATCTTTGCTAATTAATTTTAACAATACAAGTTTTAATGAAAGGAGATAAAACACTCAAGGAGGCAATATAATTAGTGGATACTGTTAGCTTATAAATTTTATACTTATCGGAACATGAACATTTATTGCCTGGCTCCTTGGCTGGCATTAATCTCATCTTGTATCTCTGGACTTTTGCCATGTCTTAGTTTTAACAGAGCCAGAGTATCTGCTCCTTGATTGTCTCTGATAAAAGGATGAAAGCAGAGATAATTATAGGAACCACTTTGTCACTACTTCCACAGTTTGACTTCAGATGCTCTAGACATTGACATAAGTACACTGCAGTGTTTTATTGACCTCAATTAACAAGAAAGCAGCATTTCTTTTATTTGTGCCATTAATATGGGCAAGGATAAGAAAAGTGTAATAAATTTCTAATTTAAATTTGGAACCAATAAAGGGAGAAAGTTTGACTTGTGCATGTTTGCAGTTCTGTGAGTCATGGCCAATTTTTTAAACATAAGCCATCTGCCAGCATAATACTTTTAATGATACATTTACTTGAAATTCTTTTCACGTGCTCCCCTGAGTCCCTATACTCAAACAGATCAGAAAGAGTATTTGGCTCAGGCATTGGGGCTTCTATGATCTACTGTCTCCATTGATTTGAGTTAACAATAACTTTCATCACTCAGTGTGTCTTCTCAGGGGCTAATATTCCATTTATCTTATCTCTTTTTTTAAAGGATCTTTGATATTATCTAACATTAGTTCCCAAGCTTTATTGGCCACTGTGTTTGTATTTTGCGGGAAAGTTGTATTTTTTACAGGAGGTAATAAGTGACCATCTGATGTTTTGAATCTTATCAACAGTAATATTTTGGTGGCAGTCTAAATAGAATGAAAACTTGATTTTCACAGAAGGGTTTACAGAGCTTCAGCTTTTTAGGCTATTTCTAAGAGTCACCTAGTGATTTCCCTTTGCTGTCATTTTTGTTTATTTTTCTGTCTGGATTTATTTTTCCCTAATTACTTCTGGAATCAGAACATCTACAATATGCTTCATGTCTTTGTTTTGTTCTTACCAGTTCTTTATTTATAAACTTCACTTTGTCTCCAGTATTTGGAGAATAATATACCTCTTGTATTTTTCTTTTAAAATTTTCAGTGTTTTCAATACTTAGCACGAGACTTGTTTAGTACCTCTCTTCAGACTCCTTTTGAAGTTCCAGAAGACTGTTTCAATATAGGTTCGTTTAGTTATTCAGCAAATATTCAGTAAGGGCCTGCTCTTTACTAGATTCAGTAATATTAACAGTCACACGTGACTGAAGCGACTTAGCAGCAGCAGCAGAAATATAAATAGATGACCAAGGCACACATTCAATCCCCTGGGAGCAGCAAAATATAGTGGTTAAGGGCAGAGATTTCTGAGTCAAGCTTGGGTTTCAGTTCCAACTATGATGGTTAACGTTATGTGTCAACATGGCTCCATTCCATGTTGCCCAGTCCTTTGGTCAAACACCAGTCTATATGTTACTGTGAAGGTTTTTTTAAAAGATGTAGTTAATGTTTAAATCAGTTGACTTTGAGTAAAACAAATTATCTTGCATAAAGTAGGTGAGCCCCATCCAGTAGTTGAAAGACTCAAGAGTAAAGTGTAGTGTTCCCCAAAGAACAAGTTGTTCTGCCCCAGGAATAAAGAAGTTCTGCCTGAATTTTCAGACTGCCGCTCTGTGGAATTCAGATTCAAGACTGTGTCATCAACTCTGACCTGAATTTCCAGTCTGCTGGCTTGCTCTATAGGTTTTGGACTTGCTAACTCCCACAATCATGTCAGCCAATTCCTTAAATCTCTCTCTCTCTCTCTCTCTCTCGATACATAGATATACATAAATATGTTATATCGCTATCTATATAAATATTTTACAATTGTATCCATATTCTATTGGTTCTGTTTCTCTGGAGAATTCTACTGTAACAGCTCTTATATTTACTGATTAGACTGGTGACTTTGCTTGTCTGAGCCTCAGTTTCTTTTTTGTTAAGTGGGTTTTAATGAGGATTAAATTGAAAGTGAAGTCACTCAGTCATGTCTGACTCTTAGCGACCCCATGGACTGCAGCCTACCAGGTTCCTCCATCCATGGGATTTTCCAGGCAAGAGTACTGGAGTGGGGTGCCATTGCCTTCTCCGAAATGAGTCAATATATGTGAAAGTATATATTACATAGTGAAAGTAGTGTTAGTCACTCAGTTGTCTCTGACTCTTTGAGACCCCATGGACTATATAGCCTGACAGGCTCCTCTGTCCATGGAATTCTTCAGGCAAGAATCCTGGAGTGGGTTGCCATTTCCTCCTCTTGGGAAATCTTCCTGTTCCAGGGATCGAAGTCGATTCTTCTATATTACAGGCAGATTCTTTACTATGTGAGCCACCAGGGAAGCCCATATGTTACCATACCTGGAACATGCAGTAAATGCTGAACAAAAGGTAACTCTAGCTTCATAAGTTACTTAATGTGTGAAGGGTCAGATGTGATCCACAGTGCTAAGAGATGCAAAGGAGTGCTAGGAGTTAACAGAGGATAATTATCTAAGACTGGGACGAGCCTGATTAGGAAAGGCTTTCTGGAGGGATTAATACTTGAGGTGAGTCTTAAAGATTGAATAGAAAGACTCATTCATGTAATTGAATTATTTTGGAGAAGACAGAGTGCATTTATTTTAGGCTTGACTCAATGATGGCAGAGAAGGCAATGGCAACCCACTCTAGTACTCTTGCCTGGAAAATCCCATGAGCAGAGGAGCCTGGTAGGCTGCAGTCCATACGATCGCGAAGAGTTGGACACAACTGAGCGGCTTCATTTTCACTTTTCACTTTCCTGCATTGGAGAAGAACATGGCAACCCACTCCAGTGTTCTTGCCTGGAGAATCCCATGGAGAGAGGAGCCTGGTGGGCTGCCGTCTATGGGGTCTCACAGAGTCAGACACGACTGAAGTGACTTAGCAGCAGCAGCAGCAGTAGCAGCAATGACAGGCATCAAGACAATAAAGATAAATGATATACAGACATTAGGTTCAGAATGACAAAAATGAGGAAGTTCTGCTGTGCTTAGTCAGTCAGTTGTGTCCGACTCTTTGCGACCCTGTGGACTGTAGCCCGCCAGGCTCCTCTGTCCATGGGGATCCTTCAGGCAAGAATAATGGAGTGGGTTGTCATTCCCTCCTCCAGGGGATTTTCCCAACCCAGGAATCGAATCCAGGTCTCCCACATTGCAGTCGGATTCCTTACCCTGTGAGCCACCAGGGAAGCCCAAGCTTAGAATAAACAGAGATCCAATCACTCTGGCAGAACCAAGACTTGTGGAGAGAAATCCAGGTACTGTAACTGACTCTCGAGATGGCATATGGCTTTTTAGCTGCCACGCATTAGAAATATTGCTGTCCTTGTAGTTGTGCCTGAGTCATAGAATCTGGGTCTAAATGATTTAATTCCAATTACAGAGCAAGGAAAGAGGTAAGAGTAGAGGGGAGGTGTGCATTGCATAAGCTTATCTTATGCAATAAGATAATAATCACAATAATAATCACAAAGCAACTTGATTTTTTATTTTTGCCTTCTACTGAATCTTTAATAGGTGAATTCTTTTTCCACCTGGAGGAAAACTCAGTGCCACTATTTTTCTGATCACATTCATCAGGAGGCTTTAGTTCCTCTTCACTTTCTGCCATAAGGGTGGTGCCATCTGCATATCTGAGGTTATTGATATTTCTCCCAGCAATCTTGATTCCAGCTTGTGCTTCATCCATCCAGGCATTTCACATGATGTACACTGCATAAAAGTTAAATAAGCCTTGATGTACTCCTTTCCCAATTTGGAACCAGTCTGTTGTTCCATGTCTAGTTCTAACTGTTGCTTCTTGACCAGCATACAGATTTCTCAGGAGGCAGGTAAGGTGGTCTGGTATTCCAATCTCTAAGAATTTTCCACAGTTTGTTGTGATCCACAGTCAAATGCTGTGTCGCTCACTTGTTTATATATCAAACACTGTATCAATTCAGAAATTAGAATAAACCAACATTTCAATGTTTAAATCTAGGGCTTTTTCAACTTCCTTTGCTAAGGTTTTGTAGTGGAAAGTCTACAGTCATGGAAAGAGGGTGTAGTAAGCTTCATTTCTTTCTTTTTCACCTCCTTCCTTGAGGTTGGGGGTACATTGGGGAGAGCAATGAGGGGAAAAGACAAGTTCTTACTTGATGGACTTGATATGTTATCTAAACATAGGGTATGTGGGACCTTGGTTTATATCAGAGGTAACGTTACAAATAGCTCAGGGTAAACTATATTTTACTTAATACATGGAGAAAAAACATTTTTTCTTTCATGTGAAAAAGAATTAGGTTCCGTCATTACACCAAAATTTCAGACAGATTAAAGAATTAACGTGAAAGAAACAAGGAAAATATGTGAGAATATCTTAATGTCAATTTGTATATTATCTATTAATATCTTATAACACGTTGCCCCAAATTCAGATACTTAAAGCAGTAATATTATTATCTCCATCTGTTGTTAGGTCAGGAATTATGGGCATGCCTTAGCTGAGTTCTCTGTTTCAGTATCTCTCATAGGCTGTTGGCTGGGACTACAGTAATCTGAAGTTACCTCTAGAAAGTTCCACTTCCTGGCCATTCACATGATTTTTGGCAGGATTGAGTTCCTCACATGTTGTTGGACTGAGGCTTCTGTTATTCTTCAGCTATTACTTGAAGGCTGTTTTCAGTCCTTTGCCATATGGGCCTCTCAAGTACAACATCTTGTTTCATCAAAGCAAGTAAATCAATAAAGCAGGAGATAGAATGCCAGAGAGAGAGGGAGAGAGGGACAATGTATACTCTTGAGCAAATGAGCAAGTGAGAGAATGCTATCAAATAGAAGCCTTTTTTTTTTTTTTAAACAAATATTTATGGAAGTGATGGGCCTCCCTGGTGGCTCAGACAGGAAACAATCCGCCTGCAATGCAGGAGACCTGGGTTCGATCCATGGGTCACGAAAATCCCTTGGAGGAGGAAATGTCAACCCACTACAGTAAATTCCAGGGACAGAGAAACCTGACGGGCTACAGTCCATGGGGTTGCAAAGAGCTGGACATGACTGAGTGACTAACACTTTCACTTTCACTATGGAAGTGACATCCAAAGCTTGAAACAACAAAGGAAAAGAGTGATATATTTTACTACATCAGAATTATAAATGAAATGAATACATGCCATAAAATGGAGAAGATATTTCCCACAAATTATAAGAAAAAGGAAAATAATCAAAATAGAAACAAATGGGCAATACACATGAATGAAAATTTACAGAACATAGACTAGCCAACAAACATAGTATGGCATTGTGATCAACTTCACCAGTAATTGGAAAAATACAAATTAAAACAGCAATGAGATTACAGTTACACCATGAAATCAGCAAAAAAACAAAAACAAAAACAAATTAACGGACATATGATACTACATGATGGTGTAGGGAACCAGGCAACTTGATACACTGCTGGTGTAGAATTAAATTGTTAAAACCACTTTGCAGAACAATTTGTAATATGTAATAGAATTGAAGGTGATAGTCTGTAGCCCACAAATTTCACTTTTATATATTTGTTATTGAAAAACTGTAAACTGAAGTAAAATTTTAAGTAATCAAAAGTATCAATAGCATCATTAATAAGGAAACAAGTTCTGATAGATTCATAGTGCACAGAAGTTAAAAGAATGAACTAGATATTATATGCGATAAATCTGGATTTTGAATGAAATAAGTTGCAGAACACCATTCACACAGATTAAAAATAAACATGAACATATACATATACTGGTTGTCGATGCAAACATATTGCAAAAGTGTGAAAAACAAATGAGTACACAACAAATCAAGATAGTGATTGCATCTGAGGAGGAAGTTGGTGTTTAATCAGTAGTTCAGTTCAGTTCAGTTGCTCAGTCGTGTCCGACTCTTTGCGACCCCATGAATTGAAGCACGCCAGGCCTCCCTGTCCATCAACAACTCCTGACGTTCATTCAGACTCACGTCCATCGAGTCAGTATGATACAAAATGTTTCAGTGTTTGTTTCAAATGTTAATTCCTTAAAAGATCTATGGCAAATATTCCAACATATTGGTCAAAGTCACAGAGTCAGACAGGACTGAGCAACTGAACAACAACTTGGTCAAATAGGCTACTTTATGTTGCAGTAACAGATATTGAAGAAATTTCATTGGTTTAATCCATGGAAGACTCCCCCATTACCCGCCCCCCCGCCCCACCACAAACCTGACACCAGTCTTCTGCAGGTTGGCAGCTATCTGAGGCTGGTGCTCTTCAGAGGCTCGGGGACTCCAGCTGCTTCCACACTGGAAGTACTCCATATCAAACCTGGGATATGAAACATCACTACTGAGAGATAGGAGTAGGTACAAGCAGCATACCAGCTCTTTTTTTTTTTTTTTTAAACTTTACAAAATTGTATTAGTTTTGCCAAATATCGAAATGAATCCGCCACAACCAGCTCTTAGTCACCTTCTTTAAAATGGGTACCTGGCACTTCCATTGGAGAAGGCAATGGCACCCCACTCCAGTACGCTTGCCTGGAAAATCCCATGGAAGGAGGAGCCTGGAAGGCTGCAGTCCAATGGGTCCCTGAGGGTTGGACACAACTGAGCGACTTCAATTTCACTTTTCACTTTCATGCATTGGAGAAGGAAATGGCAACCCACTCCAGTGTTCTTGCCTGGAGAATCCCAGGGATGGGGGAGCCTGGTGGGCTTGCATCTATGGGGTCGCACAGAGTTGGACACAACTGAAGTGACTTAGCAGTAGCAATAGTCTCTCTGTCATGACTGTTCATTTGGGGTGATAGGAACATAGATTTGTTCTGCATTTTTATTTATTTCAGCTTTGTTAAGGTATAGTTGACAAATAAAATTGTAAGATAATTTAAAGTGTCAGTTCAGTTCAGTCGCTCAGTCGTGTCCGACTCTTTGCGACCCCATGAATCGCAGCACGCCAGGCCTCCCTGTCCATCACCAACTCCCGGAGTTCACTCAAACTCACATCCATCGAGTCGGTGATGCCATCCAGCCATCTCATCCTCTGTCGTCCCCTTCTCCTCCTGCCCCCAATCCCTCCCAGCATCAGGGTCTTTTCCAATGAGTCAACTCTTCACATGAGGTGGCCAAAGTACTGGAGTTTCAGCTTTAGCATCATTCCTTCCAAAGTACACCCAGGGCTGATCTCCTTTAGAATGGACTGGTTGGATCTACTTGCAGTCCAAGGGACTCTCATGAGTCTTCTCCAACACCACAGTTCAAAAGCATCAATTCTTCAGTGCTCAGCTTTCTTCACAGTCTGACTCTCACATCCATACATAACCACTGGAAAAACCATAGCCTTGACTAGACAGACTTTTGTTGGCAAAGTAATGTCTCTGCTTTTCAATATGCTATCTAGGTTGCTCATAAATTTCCTTCCAAGGAGTAAGCATCTTTCAATTTCATGGCTACAGTCAGCATCTGCAGTGATTTTGGAGCCCAAAAAATTAAGTCTGACACTGTTTCCACTCTTTCCCTGTCTATTTGCAATGAAGTGATGGGACCAGATGCCATGATCTTCGTTTTCTGAATGTTGAGCTTTAAGCCAACTTTTCCACTGGCCTCTTTCACTTTCATCAAGAGGCTTTTTAGTTCCTCTTCACTTTCTGCCATAAGGGAGATGTCATCTGCATATCTGAGGTTATTGATATTTCTCCTGGCAATCTTGATTCCAGCTTGTGCTTCTTCCAGCCCAGCATTTCTCATGATGTACTCTGCATAGAAGTTAAATAAGCAGGGTGACAATATACAGCATTGATGTACTCCTTTTCCTATTTGGACCCAGGCTGTTGTTCCATGTCCAGTTCTAATTGTTGCTTCCTGACCTGCATATAGGTTTCTCATGAGGCAGGTCAGGTGGTCTGGTATTCCTATCTCTTTCAGAATTTTCCACAGTTTATTGTGATCCACATAGTCAAAGGCTATGGCATAGTCAATAAAGCAGAAATAGATGTTTTTCTGGAACTCTCTTGTTTTTCCATGACCCAGCAGATGTTGGCAACTTGATCTCTGGTTCCTCTGCCTTTTCTAAAATCAGCTTGAACATCTGGAAGGAAGTTCACGGTTCATGTATTGCTGAAGCCTGGCTTGGAGAATTTTGAGCATTACTTTACTAGCGTGTGAGATGAGTGCAATTGTGTGGTAGTTTGAGCATTCTTTGGCATTGCCTTTCTTTGGGATTGGAATGAAAACTGACCTTTTCCAGTCCTGTGGCCACTGCTGAGTTTTCCAAATTTTCTGGCATATTGAGTGCAGCACTTTCACAGCATCATCTTTCAGGATTTGAAATAGCTCAACTGGAATTCTATCACCTCCACTAGCTTTGTTTGTAGTGATGCTTTCTAAGGCCCACTTGACTTCACATTCCAGGATGTCTGGCTCTAGGTGAGTGATCATACCATCGTGATTATCTTGGTTATGAAGATCTTTTTTTGTACAGTTCTTCTGTGTATTCTTGCCACCTCTTCTTAATATCTTCTGCTTCTGTTAGGTCCATACCATTTCTGTCCTTTATCGAGCCCATCTTTGCATGAAATGTTCCCTCAGTATCTCTAATTTTCTTGAAGAGATCTCTAGTCTTTTCCATTCTGTTGTTTTCCTCTATTTCTTTGCATTGATCGCTGAGCAAGGCTTTCTTATCTCTCCTTACTATTCTTTGGAACTCTGCATTCAGATGCTTATATCTTTCCTTTTCTCCTTTGCTTTTCGCTTCTCTTCTTTTCACAGCTATCTGTAAGTACATTGTGATAATTTGATGTACATAAACATCACGAGAGGATTCCTTCCATTTAGTTAAACAACACATCCATCACTGCACGTATTTCTTTCTTTGATGACAACATTTAAGTTCTACTCATTTTACAAATTTAAATTATATATATGGTGTTATCAGTCATATTCACCATGCTAGTCAGTAAATCCTCAGACCTTATTTAGCTTATAGCTTGCATTTTAAAACATTTTCTTTGTTTTGTTTTTCAGTGTTTTAAAAAATCCTGACCTAGACAAAAAATGGGAGCATATGAATACTCTGTACCATTGTTCAACAATAGATTCCCACATGTTAACATTACTTGTATATAAGTGGATTTTGAGTCAAATAAGTTTGAGGAATGTGGGCAAAATAGGGCAAGCTTCTTTTCTACAGGACTTCCCAGAGCTTTTAATGAATTCTGCTGAGCATTATCTATGTGATTTTATTTTTTGTTTAGTTTGCCTTTTTTCTTCCCTGAAAAAGTTGTAGTATGTGTGTTTTATAGAAGTCTAGCTTTAAAATATTGCTTACATTGAAATGCAATTCACATTGAATGCTGACAGAAGCCCAGGAATCAGAAGATACGGGCTTGAGACCTGGCTCAGTTCTATCAGTGAAACACTGAGTGTAGGAAGAACTTTAGAGCTGGAAAGCATCTTATTATATCTGACTTATTTTTGATATAACTGTAAGGGAAGAATGGAAAAGTCTACATAAACATTATGTATAAAGGGTCAGTTTCTTCCTATAGTTTGTTAACAACAGCAATAAGAAACTGATATAAGCTTTGTGAGGTAGATCACCTTCTATAACAGTTTTCTTTAATGTGTATCATTAAGTTTCAATACAAGATAATAATATTAATTAATTTGAAGCTAAAGTATAAGACTCTTAAGTGTGTATAGGAGTATGCATACAAAGAAACAAGTTTGATGAAAGTATGCCATAGCAGAAACGGAATTGATTAGAAAAAACACAAACAAAATTGGGTATTATCCTGCTGCTATCACAGAAATCTGATGTAAACAAACACAAATCACTTCCTTTCACTTGGCTGAAGGTTATCTATTTGTAAAACGATTTCAGACTCATCTGAATCTAATGTATTCATAGTCTATACCTGAACAGGATTTAGTTAAGTCATTAAAAAATCTTGTATGTGAATATTAATCACTATCTAGCACTGACCTTGACATATTTTTAGTTTCTCTCTCTGAGAGGATATAAATGAAACTGAAGAAGAGATTTGGGAACTGCATAGAGGAAAAGCATTTGGGATAAGGGAAGAAAGCGACTTCTCATATTCCATTTCTCTAGTTTGCAAAGGCAAAAATAAAATTTCCAGCTCAGTAATTCTGTTTAGTATTGATAGACTATGAAATTAATCCCAGCAGAACTATATTCCACAAACTGAGCTACCCAAACTTTATGTACAATAATAAATTGGTGATGGGATCTCAAAAGAATACTATAGAATCGATAATTTCAGTGACGTAGCTTTATTCTTAAATCCCAGAGCTAGTCATGAAGTTAAAATATTTATATGAATATATTTTGAGTCACATAAGTACAGTGCTCTTTTTTAGACCATCCAATTCATACATAAGGGAGGTTGGGTAACATTAAAAGAACTCATATCATCTTTTATCATCTTGATTTCATCCTGAAGTGTTAAATCATTTGGCATTCATTCTTGGCTTTTAAAGGACTTGAAATATTATGACCAGCAGAATCTATTGCAATCTATATTTTAATTTTGGATACATGCTATTATATATGAAAAAAATCAATGAAGTGAGTATTTGCTTAAGACAAAGTGTAACTACAGGGTATATACATATAATATATGCACTTTAGTAGGGCTTCTTTCTAAAATTGCTAATAAATCTATCAACATGTAAATGGTGAGCTCATGTAAAGTATGTCCCAGACATCTCTGCACCCTCAGCAAAGGGTGGAGGTTCAGTGAAAGAGTTCCATATTGTTCTGAGTGTTTTTCAAAAGCACAACATTATGCTGCCCATCCTGTAAACTGCATAGTCAGTAAATTCAAAGGTACCTATTTTAAAAGGCACACCACAATATAGTTGGAGATAAAAGAGCTCTTAAGCATTGCTTTATTGAGCACTTAATATCTGCTAGTGAAACTCTTATGATGATAAGCAAATGTGAAACTATGAGGTGGACAGTAGAGCATTGAAAAGACTGGAGCTTACCTGCAGAAGGGTGGATTCATAGCAAGTGCACACCATTGTGTCACATAAAATTATTCCACTTCATATTTGTGTAAATTGATCATTGCACATTGATCATTGACATTATTATTTGATCATTAAACATAATTTGAATAGCTGTTATATTCAACATAATGTTAATGCCAAGTGTATTTATGTCATTTCAATATTTGGAAAAAAAATTACTAATCTGTGTATTATATAGAACCTTCTTTATTTAGAAGGTTCAATTATCCAGAATAATAGATATTCTAAGTATTCAAATAGTTTCATATAGACACAGTCATAAGATTCTGTGACATATATTTCATTTATTTTTATTCATTTATTCAGTATTTATTTATAGTTTTCCCATAAAAGTCATTGAATTTAGCAATATGTTTGCTGCAAGCAACAGCTATTTAACAGGTACTGTGAGACTTATTCCAGGAGGGCATGGCGACCCACTCCAGCATTCTTGCCCATGGCCAAAGGAGCCTTGTGGGCCACAGTCCATGGGGTCGCAAAGAGCTGGACATGACTGAAGTGACTTAGCTCACACACATGCACACGTGTGTTAAATCTGCTCCTGGTCTAATGCAGAGAATTTACAGACATCAGTATATACACAGTGCCAGTCAACTGATTGAACTTACTGATAGAACAGAATGTGATGGCCGAATAGAACCTTAGAATCTCTGAATCTGAGATGAATCTGAATCTCTTACATGTTCCAGTTTTACAGATGAGGAACCTGAGGCCCACAGAGAAGTAACTGAGCCAAGATCATGTAGTAAGATAGGATCTTAGCTAGGTCTCTGATTTCCTGACTTCCAGGCCACTGTGATTTTTTTTCCTTTTCATATACCGGGCTGTTTCCATAGTTATATGTTTCCTTGCAGTCTTCTTAATTAGCCTTTCTTTAACATTGTGTCCACACAATCCAAGAAAAAGCTAAAATGCAGGGATACGATTTTGACCTTGAACATTTGAATTCTCTTTGGCTAATACAGTGGATGGGTAGAAGGACATGTTGGGAAACGGTTCTTTGTGACTGTTTCATGACTGAATGGTTGCTGTCCTCTGATCCTTTGCAGTTCAGTTAAGAATGTTTGTATAAGGAGAAATTGTAGGATAGAAAAGCTTAGCGACCACTCCCTCCAAGGAGACAGTGGAGGGTAATAAAGACTTCTTCCTTTTCCCAGATATGTGCTTGCCCAGGATTAATATGAGGTTGCATTCTCTCCAGAAAGAGAGGCTCAGCAGCGGTCCTCTATAAGACCAGAGTCTCCTTAGTTGGTGCTTCCTCTCCTTTGATGCAACTTGCTGCACATGCCAGTGCCATCTGACCCTCACTTTGTTACCCCAGGAGGATGTGGGTTCAGGAAACTGGTGCTAAGGCACTACTATGACTGCGTCTGGTGTGAGTAATAAATGGTCTTTGTCTCTGATACAGTGGTCTTGTTTCAAGTATATAGGCTAATTTGTTAGTTTGCAAGTAAGATAAAAGTTTCAATCTTCCAAGTTTCTAACTTGACAGACAAGAGGATGGTAAACTATCTGAGTACTCAAATTAGTTCATGTCGTAATGAAATACACTATAATTACCCATGAGAACACAAGTGTTTCTGGGTTGTAGAACTGTCAGATATTTCCCCATTAATCACTAACAAATATTTTGAATTGCAGTATGTAGTTGTCTGTATTCAATTGCATAGTTTAGACACCAAAGTGTTCCTTGGGGACAAACGAAACAAAGTGGTGCTCTTTGAATTTATGTCTCTGGCATTCTAACTTAAGCATGGAGTCATTTAATTTTTAGCAGTGGCAAAATTACTTTCTGTACAAATGGACCTTAGAGATCAGTAGTCCAACCTACGCATATTTAAACTTTCAAATTTGTAATTGATGGAAGTCTAAATTTTCCAACTTTTGTTGGGACCAGATGGTTGGAATGAAACACATTTAGAGCACATCTACTGTACAAATTAAAATCTATGAAAGTACTTCTAGAATCGCTATTGTAGTTTGAGTTAATGTCAACCACACAATTAACCAGAATGAGCACTATTTATTCTCAAAACTACCCTGTGGTGTAAGCAGCATTCTCACCATTTTGCAAAGGAGAAAATCCAGAATCAGAGTGGTTAGCAAGGACAGAAAATGTTAGTAAATAGAAAAGCTGGATTCAAGCACAGGTCTTCTAGGTCCGCATTCTCTTAATTTGAACACTCCCCTTTCTTATCAACCTATGAATAAAAAATGAAAACTTTATAGGCATTATGGTATAATGGAAATAACTCATTATTGCAGTCTGAAGGCCTACTTTTGAGTACTGATTTTTCCATATATTTTTTCTTAATTTGTGGAAGTCATTTGAAGAATGTGGAGGGTAAAGAGTTTATGGCACTAGTAGTAAATCACAGTCTTGGAACTAGTGTCTGGGTCCTGACTCCTAGTTCAGTGTACTTACTATACCATGTTACTTACATTTACAACAGTTCAGATATGGTGTGTGGTATTTTGTGTCTTCAAATTCCATCTACTTGCATTTCTAATAGCACAGAAAGTAGAAGGGAAATTCCAATCTAAGAGAAGAATTCTCCCAATACAGCTGGTAAAAGAACATAAAATTTTAGTCAAAGAAGGCCTGATATTTATTATTTGCAGATGATAGTGATATTTTATTTTTGTGAATGATCTCTACATCCTTGAACTTATCATTTGATTTGGGGACAACTGGCTAGATTGTATTACATATACATATTTGAGTAATTTTTCAACTTCATTCCTAATTATTTTTCATACCTTTTTGTAGATCACTTAATTTACAGATAATTTCTTTTCTGTGATATTTTCCAACAACTTAATTTAAAGATAATTGTTTCCCATTTAGAACAAATGTACTTTGATCTCAGGAGAATAGGGTATTGGCTTCATAAAACTTGTTCCCATTTGAATTTGAAATGCAAACACCCTGAAGTTATAAATATTCAGATATGATTTGGATACATGCCTTATTTAAAACTCAAAATATAATAGATATAATCACACACAAGGATGTTCAATTCCTTTCCACGGAGATTTTCATTGCAGACAATAACAATGGATTTTATGTGTATATATATACAATTTTATATGTTTACACACACACACACACACACACACACACAAACACACACACACAAAAGGTATAGTCCTGGGTAGGTACAAGCAGGTTTTAGGACCACAAGGAAAATGTAGGTAAAAATATGAGTAAGATCCATTTGCTGCCTCATACAAATCACAGATAGCCAGGGAGAGAGGCCTGTAAATAATGCAAATACAAAATTAAAAGTGAAGATCTTTGAATTGTAGGCCAATGAGCAATTAGGATCAACCCAAGGTGTGTGGCTCAGATGGTAAAGCATCTGTCTACAATGTGGGAGACCCGGGTTTGATCCCTGAGTTGGGAAGATCCCCTGGAGAAGGAAATGGCAATCCACTCCAGCACTCTTGCCTGGAAAATCCCATGGACAGAGGAGCCTGGTAGGCTACAGTCCATGGGGTCGCAAAGAGTCGGACACGACCGAGTGACTTCATTTTCACTTTCAAGGTTTGTAAGCAGCAAAATAACATGATCAGGTTTATATTAAAAAAAATTCTTTGGTGGCTGATTGTGAGGTAGAGAGAAATGGCATTCAGGACATTGAATTAGCATGACAGCGCCAAAGTCCAGGTAAGAGAGAACCTATAGGTATGCCGATGTATCTGAATGTGGTGTCCGGGACAAGGACAGGTTTTTTTTTTTTTTTTAATTTAATTTTATTTTTAAACTTGACAAAATTGTAGTAGTTATGCCAAAGGTTTTTTATATATTTATCTCTTTATTGAAGTATAGTTGATTTATAATGTATTAATTTCTAATGTACAGCAAAGTCACTCAGTTTTATACAAATATATACATTCTTTTTTATATTCTTTTTTACTATAGGTTATTCCAAGATATTGAATATAGTTTCCTGTACTGTACAGTAGGTGCTTGTTGTTTATCCGTTCTCTATATATTTTGCTTCTGCTAATCCCAAACTCTCAATCCTTCCTTCCCCCTTGGCAACCACAACTCTGTTTTCTATGTCTGTGAGTCTGATTCTGTTTTGTAGATGGGTTCATTTGTGTCATATTTTAGATTCCACATATTAGTGATATAATGTGGTGTTTGTCTTTCTCAAGGAAAGGGATTCTTTTTCCTGCTGGACAGATTACATCTGGAGCTTACATCATATATCTGGGTATGACAATTTAAGAGATACAGACACTGGAAATGTGCCTAAAGCATGGGTAACAATGAGCACATGCTTTTAGGGGCTGGACAAGTAACACGGATGAGGATGATTCATTCTAGAGCCCTGTTCAAGAAAAATAGTTTTGTGATAACTTTCTATTCTGAATCTGACTCTTTTGTAAATTTTGAGCTTAGCATGAAGAACCAGTTTAAAAAAACTGTCAAAAGTATAAGGAGAAACGGAGACTCCATTAATAGAGATTATTACCTAGCAGTATTGAGTCATTTGAAATAGTCTTAAAATAGGGATTAGGAGCTTGAGCCCTGGTCTGCCAATTACTCAGTTGTGTGACCTTGGGTAAGTCACTAAGATTCTCTGGGTCTCAAGTTCATTATTAATAGAATGGGCAGTTTTTACAAGTCTAGCATTCTTATATTTTAATGTACCTTTGCATTATCTGGGGACTTTGTTAAAAATGCAGATTCACTGACCTTGTTGCCAGAGATTCTAATACAGTGAACATGTTACAAACATGTAAATCTGTTACAAAAGGATTTGTGGATTTCTCTGCATTTGGATGGTTGGATTTTAAAAATTAGCTCTGATTCTTCAATCAGTAATTAACTGTTTTCATTTGCAACAGAACTACACCTTGTCTTTCAGGCACAGTTTTGAATGATCTATTTCTAGCTTTCCAGTTTTGCTCTTCTGTTCATTTTTTCTTTTACTTCATCCTGGGAACAATGGAATGGGAAGACTTTAAGAGTAAAAATCAGGGGAGAATGGTATTTTCTTACTGATTGTGACCATATTGCTTTTCCCTTCCTCACCTCCTAACACAGAGAATTTTAGAAAATTAAACAATGGAGAGAACTTCTCTACCCTAGTTATGCAACTGATTCGGTCTGCTCTCAGTTCAGTTCAGTTCAGTCGCTTAGTTGTGTCCTTCTCTTTGCAACCCCATGAATCGCAGCACGCCAGGCCTCCCTGTCCATCACCAACTCCCAGAGTTCACTCAAACTCAAGTCCATCGAGTCGGTGATGCTATCCAGCCGTCTCATCCTCTGTCGTCCCCTTTTCCTCCTGCCCCCGATCCCTCCCAGCATCAGAGTCTTTTCTAATGAGTCAACTCTTCGCATGAGGTGGCCAAAGTACTGGAGCTTCAGCTTTAGCATCATTCCCTTCAAAGAACACCCAGGGCTGATCTCCTTCAGAATGGAATGGTTGGATCGCCTTGCAGTCCAAGGGACTCTCAGGAGTCCTCTCCAACACCACAGTTTAAAAGCATCAATTCTTCACCGCTCAGCTTTCTTTACGGTCCAACTCTCACATCCATACATGACCACTGGAAAAACCATAGCCTTGACTAGATGGACCTTTGTTGGCAAAGTAATGTCTCTGCTTTTCAATATGCTATCTAGGTTGGTCAAAACTTTTCTTCCAAGGAGAAAGCATCTTTTAATTTCATGGCTGCAGTCACCATCTGCAGTGATCCCAATTGCAGACATATATTTTATCACTCATAAAGGTGTCTGCCTACAGTGCAGGAGACCCAGATTCAATCCCTGGGTTGGGAAGATCCCCTGGAGAAAGAAATGGCAACTCACTCCAGTATCCTTGCCTGGAGAATCCCATGGACAGAGGAGCCTGTCAGGCTGCAGTCCATGGGGTCACAAAGAGTTGGATATGACTGAGCAACTTCATTTTCACTTTCTTTCATGGAAATACAGGCCAGTCCTCAGCTCACTCAGCAATACAAGGGCAAAGGAATGACATCAGAGTGACAGAGAAGTTTAGGATCCTCCCAGAAACTACCTATAGATCTGCCTTTGTGTAGTGGCAAGACAGTATCTGTGTTTTCAACTATGAAATATTGGTCAGTGAGAATTTGATTCAAGTTAAGAGATTGTTTTGGTGTAGGTAATTATGCCAATTTCATCACAATCATATTTACATTAGTATTGGCACTTTCATTTCCTACTTATCTTTATGACATGATAAAGGCACACACAGGCAAATCATTGAGAAAATGGCATCAAGAGGTATTGCTGTATAATATATAAAACATCCCTAGCTTCTGAAGTATCATTTTATTCAACTAAAGCATTCTCTGTATTTCTTTGTCATATCAGGCACTGTTCAATAGAAGCATAATCTGAACCACACTTGCAAACCATATATGTAGATTTAAGTTTTCTGGTACTGGTACTACCTTAAATTGGTACTACATTAAACTAGTAAAAAGAAATATGAATTTTGAAAATGTATTTTATTTGCCGCAGTTTATTTGAAATGTTTCAAGTGTTGAAACTACATGTGACTAGTGGCTGCAGCATTGGGTGGCACGGTTCTAATCAGTTACCTGTGATTTTTCAATCCTTTGTCACCAGCTCACTGTATTCCTGTCCATCCCTAGTTTGATCATGGTCCTAGCAGACTTCACTATCCATGAGTCTCTTGGTCTCTCTCTTCATCCTTAATAATGTGCTGTTCTTCCCCTCCGTCTCAGTCTCCTATCATTTCTGTGGACTCACCATGGTCCTGTTATCACTAATTTTTAACTTCTAGTGTGGGTGTTGTTTTGATATATGTATACTGTGAAATGGTCATCACAGTCAAGCTAATTTACATATCCATCACCACACAGTATTTACCTTTTATCCTTTTTTTTTTAAAGTGAAAACACTTAATATCTACCCTCTTAGCAAATTTCAAGTCAAGCACACAGTATTGTTAACTGTAGTCGCTGTGCTGTACCTTAGGTCTCCAGAACTCATTCATCCTGTGTAACTGAAACTTTGTACTCTTTAGTATATCCTCATTCCCCCATTTTCTCAATCATCTTTTAAACTGTATTAAATTTTGTTCAGTTTTTTAAACGCACTAGGTTCTCTCTGGCCTCACAGCCTTCACCATACAATTTCTCTATCTAGAACATTCCTTTCCCTCTTCGCACAGGTTGTGGTTAAACATCACTATGAGAAGCTTCCTTTCCTCATCCCCAGTCTCTGAGTGATTAAGTGAGTAATAGTCTCTCAGTTGTATCTGACTCTTTGCGACCCCATGGATTAGAGCCCACGAGGCTCCTCTATCCATGGAATTCTCCAGGCAAGAATACTGGAGTGGGTTTCCATTTCTTTCTCCACCCCACCCCCAAACCTCTCTCTAGACTGGGCCAGTCTCTCCTGTCTTCTGTACAAGCACTTTATACAGCTCCTGTTATAGCACTTATCACAAGGTATTTATTGTAGCTGCTGTTTGAACTGATGTATTCTCTGCTAGACCATTGGCACTATGAAGACAAGGATTGTGTCAATAATATTATCCATGCAACTTTCCTTCATAGCAGTTTACACTATTACTATAAATTTATCTGAGATTTTTCTTTTAGGAAATGGTTGTTATGGATTGTAAGTTTCCTACAGGCAGGAACCATGTTGTTTTGTTGACTGTTGCATTACCAATGCATAGAATGGCACCAGGTATATTATAGATGCCACATACAGGACTTTTAAAGGGATGGATAGATAGACTGTATAAAACCAAACTACATTGGGTGGTTTGCATATGTACTACCATGTGATAGATTGAAATACTTGTTTGCTAGCTACTATAGGGAAGTGGGAATAAGGATCTGAATGTACACTGGTTGAAAGTTCAGTTTATGTAGAATTGTAACATATAAAGACTGACGTCTAACTGTAGTACTGCAGTATTCACTTTTTGAGTGTTTGTCATGCACTCAGTCGCATATTGGGCACCTACTGACCTGGGGAGTTTGTCTTTCAGTATCCTATCATTTTGCCTTTTCATACTGTTCATGGGGTTCTCAAGGCAAGAATACTGAAGTGGTTTGCATTCCATTCTCCAGTGGACCACATTCTGTCAAATCTCTCCACTGTGAACCGCCCGTCTTGGGTTGCCCCACGGGCATGGCTTAGTTTAATTGAGTTAGACAAGGCTGTGGTCCTAGTGTGATTAGATTGACTAGTTTTCTGTGAGTATGGTTTCAGTGTGTTTGCCTTCTGATGCCCTCTTGCAACACCTACCGTCTTACTTGGGTTTCTCTTAACTTGGGCGTGGGGTATCTCTTCACGGCTGCTCCAGCAAAGCGCAACCATTGCTCCTTACCTTGGACGAGGGCTATCTCCTCCAATGCTGTAAAGAGCAATATTGCATAGGAACCTGGAATGTCAGGTCCATGAATCAAGGCAAATTGGAAGTGGTCACAAGAGATGGCAAGACTGAATGTCGACATTCTAGGAATCAGCAAACTGAAATGGACTGGAATGGGTGAATTTAACTCAGATGACCATTATATCTACTACTGAGGGCAGGAATCCCTCAGAAGAAATGGAGTGGCCATCATGGTCAACAAAAGAGTCTGAAATGCAGTAGTTGGATGCAATCTCAAAAACGATAGAATGATCTCTGTTCGTTTCCAAGGCAAACCATTCAATGTCACAGTAATCCAAGTCTATGCCCCAACCAGTAATGCTGAAGAAGCTGAAGTTGAACAGTTCTATGAAGACCTACAAGACCTTTTGGAACTAACACACAAAAAAGATGTCCTTTTCATTATAGGGGACTGGAATGCAAAAGTAGGAAGTCAAGAAACACCTAGAGTAACAGGCAAATTTGGTCTTGGAATACGGAACGAAGCAGGGCAAAGACTGATAGAGTTTTGCCAAGAAAATGCACTGGTCATAACAAACACCCTCTTCCAACAACACAAGCGAAGACTCTACACATGGACATCACCAGATGTTTAACACCGAAATCAGATTGATTATATTCTTTGCAGCCAAAGATGGAGAAGCTCTATACAGTCAGCAAAAACAAGACGAGGAGCTGACTGTGGCTCAGACCATGAACTCCTTATTGCCAAATTCAGACTTAAATTGAAGAAAGTAGGGAAAACCACTAGACCATTCAGGTATGACTTAAATCAAATCCCTTATGATTATACAGTGGAAGTGAGAAATAGATTTAAGGGACTAGATCTGATAGATAGAGTGCCTGATGAACTATGAAATGAGGTTCGTGACATTGTCCAGGAGACAGGGATCAAGACCATTCCCATAGAAAAGAAATGCGAAAAAGCAAAATGGCTGCCTGGGGAGGCCTTACAAATAGCTGTGAAAAGAAGAGAAGCAAAAAGCAAAGGAGAAAAGGAAAGATATAAACATCTGAATGCAGAGTTCCAAAGGATAACAAGGAGAGATAAGAAAGCCTTCTTCAGTGATCAATGCAAAGAAATAGAGGAAAACAACAGAATGGGAAAGACTAGGGATCTCTTCAAGAAAATCAGAGATACCAAAGGAACACTTCATGCAAAGGTGAGCTCGATAAAGGACAGAAATGGTATGGACCTAACAGAAGCAGAAGATATTAAGAAGAGATGGCAAGAATACACAGAAGAACTGTACAAAAAAGATCTTCACGACCCAGATAATCACGATGGTGTGATCATTGACCTTGAGCCAGACCTCCTGGAATGTGAAGTCAAGTGGGCCTTAGAAAGCATCACTATGAACAAAGCTAGTGGAGGTGATGGAATTCCAGTTGAGCTATTCCAAATCCTGAAAGATGATGCTATGAAAGTGCTGCACTCAATATGCCAGCAAATTTGGAAAACACAGCAGTGGCCACAGGACTGGAAAAGGTCAGTTTTCATTCCAATCCCAAAGAAAGGCAATGCCAAAGAATGCTCAAACTACCACACAATTGCACTCATCTCACATGCTAGTAAAGTAATGCTCAAAATTCTCCAAGCCAGGCTTCAGCAATATGTGAACCGTGAACTTCCCAATGTTCAAGCTGGTTTTAGAAAAGGCAGAAGAATGAGAGATCAAATTGCCAACATCCGCTGGATCATGGAAAAAGCAAGAGAGTTCCAGAAAAGCATCTATTTCTGCTTTATTGACTATGGCAAAGCCTTTGACTGTGTGGATCACAATAAACTGTGGAAAATTCTGAAAGAGATGGGAATACCAGAACACCTGATCTTCCTCTTGAGAAATTTGTATGCAGGTCAGGAAGCAACAGTTAGAACTGGACATGGAACAACAGACTGGTTCCAAATAGGAAAAGGAGTACATCAATGCTGTATATTGTCACCCTGCTTATTTAACTTATATGCACAGTACATCATGAGAAACACTGGACTGGAAGAAACACAAGCTGGAGTCAAGATTGCAGGGAGAAATATCAATAACCTCAGATATGCAGATGACATCACCCTTATGGCAGAAAGTGAAGAGGAACTAAAAAGCCTCTTGATAAAAGTCAAAGTGGAGAGTGAAAAAGTTGGCTTAAAGCTCAACATTCAGAAAACGAAGATCATGGCATCTGGTCCCATCACTTCATGGGAAATAGATGGGGAAACAGTGGAAACAGTGTCAGACTTTATTTTTCTGGGCTCCAAAATCAGTGCAGATAGTGATTGCAGCCATGAAATTAAAAGACGCTTACTCCTTGGAAGGAAAGTTATGACCGACCTAGACAGCATATTAAAAGTGGAGACATTACTTTGTCAACAAAAGTCTGTCTAGTCAAGGCTATGGTTTTTCCTGTGGTCATGTATGGATGTGAGAGTTGGACTATAAAAAACACTGAATGCTGAAGAATTGATGCTTTTGAACTGTGGTGTTGGAGAAGACTCATGAGAGTCCCTTGGACTGCAAGTAGATCCAACCAGTCCATCCTAAAGGAGATCAGTCCTGGGTGTTCATTGGAAGAACTGATGTTGAAGCTGAAACTCCAATACTTTGGCCACCTAATGTGAAGAGCTGACTGATTTGAAAAGACCCTGATGCTGCGAAAGATTAAGGGCAAGAGGAGAAGTGGACGACAGAGGATGAGATGGTTAGATGGCATCACCAACTTGATGGACATGGGTTTGGGTGGACTCCGAGAGTTGGTGATGGACAGGGAGGCCTCACGTGCTGCAGTTCATGGGGTCCCAAAGAGTTGGACATGACTGAGCAACTGAACTGATACTGTATTATGGGCTTCATTTTATTGTTACAAACAAAATTTATAACATGTAAGGAGCTGGTTCAAGTCATATATATAATCACTAATGGTTTATTTTAAATAAAATTAAAAGAAAAATGACAGATTTTGAACTTATATGAAAATGGTTCAGAAGTAATCTATGAACAAAAAGAATTGTTTAAAAGGAATCTTCAATCATACAGGAAAGATATGTTTAATTTAAAAAATCAGTAAAATGAATTCTCAAATTTTGGAGAGATGAATAAAATATAAGAGAACACATTTATTTATCCCTCATCAGTCATGGTGAACTTTTCTCTCCCCCAAGCTGCCATTTTATCTTTATATACTTGCTGTAATAGCACTTATCATAGTCAACTCTATATCAATTCTCTCTCTATATATAGAATTATTTAGGTTCATGTCTGGCATGTCTTTGAATATAGAATGTCATAAAAGCATTATCTCATATATTACTACCAGATACTGCAGCTGCACATTCACATAAGAGCATAGGAGAGAAGGCAGTTAAAAATAAATAGGAAAGGAAAAAAATATATATGCTTTAAAACTGGTTGGTATACTGCTAAATTATAGCATTAGCAAAGTAAAGACATAAATATCATCATGAGCATGTACCAGTAGTATAAAGTGAGGCCAAATTCTGTGACTCATCTCCTCAGCTCTGTGTTTATAGGCTTTACATTGAGCTTTCCCTAAAACCTGACATCCTCCACCAAGGAGGTATAACTCAATTACGAGTTCTTGTTAGCATGTAAGATTGAGATTATCAAAAATTTTAGGATGAATTCTACTTTGGTCAGATTGATGGACTTGATATTCTTAAGAATTCTTCCAATAAAATAAAAATAGATTATGGACAAATTAAAACAAACTATCTGTTAAAGCACCACCATGTTTCATGAAAGCAATGAAAGGCTCTAAGGGTTCAGAAAGGAGACTAATGAAACAGAAAATCAGTGAACCAAAACATCTAAAGGTGAGTGGTAAGCAAATATGAAACTTAGAGTTGCTCTGTGAGCAAAAGTCAATTGTAGTTTTGGATCTGAGACTGCCCCATCTTCTCCTTGCCCCTGCAATATGCAAGGGATGAAAGATTTCTGCATTCATTCTACATCACTGAAGAAGTCTAAGCGTCATAGTGGCATAGGTGCCTAAGTATTCCTTGTCTTCTGATAAAAGGAGATACCAGTTCTCTTTGGAGGAAAGCAACTCCCATTTAGATCTTCAGTGTTCTGACCAGTTAAATTCAGTCAAAATAAAGCAGCACCAAAAACATGAATTAATTGATTATGAGTGAGAATTAAAAAAAAAAACACAATTAAAAATCCCTAAAAGTTTTAGACTTTGTATATATAAGGACTCCCGATATATAATGTAAAGTCATGATTTAAGCAATGTTTAAAGACATAAAAACTGAATGCAGTAAAATTGACAATCAGCGAGAGAGTATACAAGATGACCAGCAGATTTGAAAAAGAACAAAAGAGAATTCTTAGTAATAAAATGTCTTTGCAAAATGTTTGGAGATTGGCTTCTAACAGCTCTACTTGTTTGTGGTGATGCTGTGTGAGGCTGAGGAGGTGGTTATTAGATGCATTGTTTCCAGAAATTTCTGGATAATGGATAAAGCAGGAGTACCCAGCTAGAGTGTGGTCCACCCCACCTTTCTGAGGAAGGTGAATGGATATTCTTAACTTACCTAACTTCTTTACAACTCACTATTTGATATTTTATGACCCACTTAACCTCTGTCTCCCTGTTTCATTTTTAAAGATTGAGGGTAAATCAAGAGCACATATATAACAATAAATAAAATGCATTAAAATAAAGTGCAGTACATTTTTATATACAGATTAATCTTTTAAAAAATTGGCAACATCTACTATAGAATGGTGTAATTTTGTGATCAGTGAATAAAATACATTCACGATCATAATTTTGCAATTTATATTTATAATTTGGCTTTGTAATTTAACCTTGTGAAATTACTTATGGAATTCTTATGAATTTGAAAAATACTGTCTGGACTTTTTTTTTTTTTAACATAACAGCCATAGCACAACCAAAGATTTACTTAACTGCTGAAGTATGAAAGAAAATGCTTCCTTTGAGTCTCCTCTAAACTCCAACATTTGCAGTTGTCTTTCCCCTAGAAAAGTAAATACTGATGGCTGGCAGTAAAACTTTCTTATTAAATTACAGTGATTAGTTTATGTTTTGTCAGATTTAACAATACCCAGTGAGAGAACATGAACCTAATTTACAGAAAGACTGAGAGATTTATGGACCATAGAGGCAAATTGGAATTAATATGATTCACACTTATAAATTAAAATTTGATCTACTTCTCCATAGCTTATTGTCTTCTGAAACCCTATATACCTAATCAAAGTAAGAATTGGGACCAGTGGATTTTAATTGTGTGCTAAGTTAGCTAAGGATATTTAGTAGAAGATAATTAAGGCTGTAAGAGCCTGACTTTCTGCCATTCTCATCCTCACATTTAGTAAAGCTCTAAATTTTGCATATCTTCTTCCTATGGTATCTTTTATGTTTATCTCTTCTTTCCCATCTCCACCTTTGTATAGACCCTTATCCCCTCACATCATGCGTTTTGCAGTTGTCTTTTGAATCACCTCCTTGCTTCTGAGATCCAAAGTACTGTTTCTGACCCTGTTCCTTACTTATTCCTGTTGAAATCAATGGTCGCCTTTCACAATATACAATCCTTCATCTGCTTCTGGTGTCTTCTATACTCCCTATCCTTCCAAGTTCGGTATTAGAATATTTCTGCTGCCCTCTCAGGTATTTAGATATCTCTCTTTGTCTGTAGGTAGACACTTTTCCCAAAAGCCATGCAATTTTCTTCCTCCCATAATAGTAATATGATACCACCCACCTTAAGGGTTTATTTTTCATTCACGATATTTTACATGACTTACAGTGCCATTTCTCCAGATTCTGGACTCATGTTACATGGAAGAACTTTTGTTGTTTTTCAGTCGCTAAGTCATGTCTGAGACTCTTTGCGACTCCATAGACTGCAGCACACCAGGCTCCTCCTCCACTGTGTCCTGGAGTTTGCCCAAATTCATGTCCATTGAGACCTCGTGGACTGTAGCCCACCAGGCTCCTCTGTTCATGGGATTTCCCAGGCAAGAATACTGAAGTGGGTCACCATTTCCTTCTTCAGAGGATTTTCCCAACCCAGGGATCAAACCTGTGTCTCTTACATTGGCAGGTGGATTCTTTACTGCTGAGCCACCAGGAAAGCCATGAGAAAAACTTTATACCTGTTTTATAATTCTTTTGGTGCATAATTTTCTCTTCTTGTTTTCTGGGTGGCTTTCATACATAATATTACAAACCACATGATATTGGCTTTTATAACTCTTTCTCCTCTCTAGATAGTTTTCTTCCTTTTTTCCTAGATCCATTTTATTTCTGCAAACACTTCTTGTTCTCTACTGTATTTGAGGATAAATATTTATTCTCCTAGTTTGTTTTGTTTCTGCTCTAGTGTCCTGTTTCCTTTGTTGAAATCATAGTATCCATTTGGGTAAACATACACAGAGCATATAGTATGTCCATTATTATAGAGTGTTCAGCATCCTTGCAGCATGTATATATAGATTTCTTTTTCTGTACTTACTATTTCCTGAAAGCACCATATAAGGATATATTAATCTTTTCATGTGAACTAAATTGCCAGCCTCTTCGTCAGCCTTATAAGTTCATACAATGTAAGCCATTTTTCTAATATGCATTACACTTATTTTCTTTTTTTTAATTTTATTTTATTTGACTTTACAATATTGTATTGGTTTTGCCATATATCAAAATGAATCTGCCACAAGTAACATGTGTTCCCCATCCTGAACCCTCTTCCTTCCTCCCTCCCCATACCATCCCTCTGGATTTTCAATGGGAAAGTATTAACGTGAGAATACGCTACATTAAAAGACTACTCAGTTAATTACAGCTATGTCTTCGAGTGCTATACTGGCCTTACATATAATAGGCATTCAAATATTTTCTGAATGAAAGTGATATTTATATGTTTTTATGTTATCAAAAAAAAAAGAGTGTTATCATGGGTTATACTCAGTGTTGTCCTAATGTTTTAGAGTCTTTCTTTGAAGATACTAAGCTCTCCATCTTTGAGATATTCACACTTACATTTGGTTGATCACATGGTAAAGACTTTAGAACATCCAAGGGTGATTACTCTAGAGCAGAGGTTAATAAGCTATGTTGCACAGATCAAATCTGACCTGCTACTTGCTATCATAAATAAAATTCTGTCAGAATACAGTCATGTTCAATTGTTTCAGAATTATCTATGTCTGCTTCCATGTTATATTGGTGCAAGTTAAATAGTATGAACAGAAAAAACTTAAAATATCTGCCATTTAGCCCTTTACAGAAAAAAGTTTGCTGACCCTTTTTCTAGACTAATATTGAGATGCTGTTGATACTGGTGTTTAACATAAAATAATGTCCTAAGAAAGTAAGTCCCTTAATGTATAAACTTCTTTGGCCATAAAAATGGATATGTCCCACAGTGCTTTGTCCTTTATAGTCTAAGCAATAGTTCTTAACTGAGGGTATGCTAACATCTTGAAATTTTATTCACATTTTTTGTTTGTATATGTATATATGCATCCCTGTGGAGAGAGCCCACAATTATCATTATCAAATTACCCATGCGATCTGTGTGTGATAAAAAATGTCACTACTGCATATATTTCTTTTTATGATTATTATAAGATCTCATGTTAAAATTTTGACAATGCCTATGATGACTTTCCCCCCATGTTTGTCACCTCTAACTTCTACATTGTTTAACCTGAATGCTTTGTTTCTACCAGACTATCAAACTGCTATAAGAAAATACAGACATAGCATGACATTGTCAGATTCTAAATGTTGCATTCCTGTTGTCAACTTTTCTTCTTGAAGAAGAGTAAGTGTGAATACTGAAGAGAGCTCAGGGAGAAGTTCTTTTTGCAGAAACCATTTTATTGAGGTATGATTGACATGTAAAAAGCTGTGCATATTTAATGTATATGACTTGATACATTGGGGCTTCCATTGTGGCTCAGCTGGTAAAGAATCTGCCTGCAATGTGGGAGACCTGGGTTCGATCCCTGGGTTGGGTAGATCCCCTGAAGAAGGGAAAGGCTACCCACTCCAGTATTCTGGCCCGGCAAATTCTGTGGACTATATAGTCCATGGGGTTGCAAAGAGTCATACGTGACTGAGTGACTTTGACTTTGGCTTTTGATGTACTCCTAAAAACATCACCACCACCAAGACTCTAGACATATCCATCACCCCCCAAAGATACCTCCTGTCCCTGATGATAATGATAAGTGTGTTAAGGACACTTAAGATCTACCTTCTCAACCAATTTTAAGTAAACAACTCAGTTTTGTTAGCTATAGGTACTGTGCTGCTTAGTAGTTCTCTAAAACTTCCTTCTAGTTTCCTAAAAACCTGTCCTGAAAGCAAAGCAGTTACTGGAAAGGGATTTTATAAGGAAAAATGAATGTGTGTCAGCAAATTCTGTTTCCTTTTCCTTATGGGCTCACAACTATACTACATTTCCCATCCTCGCCATAATCAGTTGGAAACATTTGATTGAATTCTGAAATATAGAGTGTAGACTGAAGTGATGGACCTCACGTTCAGGGCTGGCTCCAGAACACTTCTGTGTGATCTTCTGTGCACTATTCCATTTTTAAACTGGGTAAATGGGATTTTTTTAGGCTTTAAGGGACAGTGGAGTCACTCTTTGGAAGAAGCCTTGATTCTTTATTGACTGTGTGGAGCATACCACCGTAGTTACTTTTGGAACTGTTTATTACTACCATGAATCTAGACTGACTACTTCAGGGACAGACTAATACACCAATCAGACTGTGAAGAATTGTGTCAATGTTTTTTTAAAAAAGAAAAGATCTATAGTACTATTGAGGGGCCAGGAAGGCATTCAGTTGTTAAAGGGCTGAATCACCCCCTTCTTTTTAACTACTTGATTATGATATTGACAGATTTTAAAACAGCCTTTACTAATACAATCATTAGCATATTTTCTTTCTAAGCCAGAGACCATCTTTTCTTTAGTATATATTGAACTCCTTGTGTTTCCTCTGGCTAATATCCAGGTCATAAAAAAATATGAAATTTTATTTGTAAACAACTGAGGGTAGATATGGAGTTTCCCAGGTGGCATAGTGGTTAAGAATCCACCTGCCAATGTAGTAGATGCAAGAGATGGGGGTTCAATCCCTGGGTCAGGAAGATCCCCTAGAGGAGGAAATGGCAACCCACTCCAGCATGCTTGCTTTGAAAATTCCATGGACAGAGGAGCCTGACAGGCCGCAGTCCATGGGGTCACAAAGAGTCAGATATGACTGAGTACACAGGGAGGGTAGATCGACATCAAGGTAAACTCACATATGAATCTTTCTAGGCCAATGAAAATAGCAAAATAAAAAGAAAGTTAAATTAGAAACACTTGAATGAAAAACAAAAACCTAAAACTCAGCTTATGATCCATAGGCAGACCTGAGTTCATTTTCTCTAAGGAAGAACTCCTGCTGACCATCCATAACTCTATGAGAATAGAGTTTTTAATAACACTTTCCCTCTTAAATAACCGTGGCAATTCCTTAACTAGGCTGAAGAGGAAGTATCTAGGGTCAAATTAGAGATCTCTTATAAAATGGCAAACTTTTCACATTTCTTTAGAGGAAACAGTAAACCCAAAGGTTAGGGTCAGGTTCAGCGTACCTTCCTTTTCTGAAGAAAATGTCTTTATGTGTATGTCCACGTGTACACATAAGAGGACATGCATGGGCATTCATGTGTCATCTCAATCCTACCAAATCCTACAGGAAGAAAAAAGCTATTCAGAAGAGTTTGCAAGCTAAGAATTGCAGGAGTTTAGCTTGCTAACCTGAATAGATGGAACGTCATATAAACTGTAAACACAGCAAACGTCTTTTTAGCCTGTGAAATCATAACTTACTTTAACTGCAGTGGAGCTTTCCCTTATTCCTCTCTTTAAGTATTCTTTTCTGGGCAGTGCAGGCTGCTGCTGATTTTCTGCTCAGCTCAGTTCAATCACTCAGTCATGTCCGACTCTTTGCGACCCCATGAACTACAGCACGACATGCCTGCCTGTCCATCACCAACTCCTGGAGTCCACCCAAACCAATGTCCATTAAGTTGGTGATGCCATCCAACCATCTCATCCTCTGTCATCCACTTCTCCTCCTGCCCTCAATCTTTCCCAGCCTCAGGTCTTTTCAAATGAGTCAGCTCTTTGCATCAGGTGGCCAAAATATTGGAGTTTCAGCTTCAATATCAGTCCTTCCAATGAACACCCAGGACTGATCTCCTTTAGGATGGACTGGATGGATCTCCTTGCAGTCCAAGGAACTCTCAAGAGTCTTCTCCAACACCACAGTTCAAAAGCATCAATTCTTCAGTGCTCAGCTTTCTTCATAATCCACTGTCACATCCATACATAACCACTGGAAAAACCATAGCCTTGACTAGACCTTTGTTGACAAACTAATGTCTCTGCTTTTTAATATGCTGTCTAGGTTGGTCATAAATATCCTTCCAAGGAGTAAGCGTCTTTTAATTTCATGGCTGCAGTCACCATCGGCAGTGATTTTGGAGCCCAGAAAAATAAAGTCAGCCACTGTTTCCACTGTTTCCCCATCTATTTGCCATGAAGTGATGGGACCAGATGCCATGATCTTAGTTTTCTAAATGTTGAGTTTAAGCCAACATTTTCACTCTCTTCTTTTACTTTCATCAAGAGAATCTTTAGTTATTCTTCACTTTCTGCCATAAGGGTGGTGTCATCTACATATCTGAGGTTATTGATATTTCTCCCAGCAATCTTGATTCCAGCTTGTGCTTCCTTCAGCCCAGCGTTTCTCATGATGTACTCTGCATATAATTTAAATAAGCAGGGTGACAATATACAGCCTTGATGTACTCCTTTCCCAATTTGGAACCAGTCTGTTGTTCCATGTCCAGTTCTAACTGTTGCTTCCTGACCTGCATACGGGTTTCTCAAGAGGCAGGTCAATTGGTCTTGTATTCCCTTCTCTTTCAGAATTTTCCAGTTTATTGTGATCCACACAGTCAAAGACTTTGGCATAGTCAATAAAGCAGAAATACATGTTTTTCTGAAACTCTTGCTTTTTTGATGATCCAGTGGATGTTGGCAATTTGATCTCTGGTTCCTCTGCCTTTTTCTGAAACCAGCTTGAACATCTGGAAGTTCACGGTTCACGTATTGCTGAAGCCTGGCTTGGAGAATTTTGAGCATTACTTTACTAGCATGTGAGATGAGTGCAATTGTGCAGTAGTTAGAGCACTCTTTGGCATTGCCTTTCTTTGGGATTGGAATAAAAATAGAACTTCTCCAGTCCTGTGGCCACTGCTGAGTTTTCCAAATTTGCTGGCATATTGAATGCAGCACTTTCACAGCATCATCTTTCAGGATTTGGAATAACTCAACTGGAATTCCATCACCTCCACTAGCTTTGTTCGTAGTGATGCTTCCTAAGCCCCACTTGACTTCACTTTCCAGGATGTCTTGCTCTAGCTGAGTGTGAGTGATCACACCATTGTGATTATCTGGGTCTTGAAGAACTTTTTTGTACAGTTCTTCTGTGTATTCTTGCCACCTCTTCTTAATATCTTCTGCCTCTGTTAGGACCATACCATTTCTGTCCTTTATCGAGCCCATCTTTGCATGAAATGTTCCCTTGGTATCTCTAATTTTCTTGAAGAGATCTCTAGTCTTTCCTATTCTATTGTTTTCCTCTATTTCTTTGCATTGATCACTGAGTAAGGCTTTCTTATCTCTCCTTGTTATTCTTTGGAACTCTGCATTCAAATGTGTATATCTTTCCTTTTCTCCTTTGCTTTCCACTTCTCTTCTTTTCATAGCTATTTGTAAGGCCTCCTCACACAGCCATTTTGCTTTTTTGCATTTCTTTTTCTTGGGGATGGTCTTGATTCCTGTCTCCTGTACAATGTCACGAACCTCCATCCATAGTTCATCAGGCACTCTGTCTATCAGATCTAGTCCTTTAAATCTATTTCCCACTTCCACTGTATATTCATAAGGTATTTGATTTAGGTCATACCTGAATGGTCTAGTGGTTTTCCCCACTTTCTTCAATTTCAGTCTGAATTTGGCAACAAGGAGTTCATGATCTGAGCCACAGTCAGCTCCTGGTCTTGTTTTTGCTGCCTGTATAGAGTTTCTCCATCTTTGGCTGCAAAGAATATAATCAGTCTCATTTCAGTGTTGACCATCTGGTGATGTCCATGTGTAAAGTGTTCTCTTGTGTTGTTGAAAGAGGGTGTTTGCTATGACCAGTGCATATTCTTGGCAGAACTCTATTAGCCTTTGCCCTGTTTCATTCCGTACTCCAAGGCCAAATTTGCCTGTTACTCTAGGTGTTTCTTGACTTCCTACTTTTGCATTCCAGTCCCCTATAATGAAAAGGACATCTTTTTTGGGTGTTAGGTCTAGAAGGCCTTGTAGGTCTTCATAGAACCATTGAACTTCAGCTTCTTCAGCATTACTGGTTGGGGCATAGACTTGGATTACTGTGATATTGAATGGTTTGCCTTGGAAATGAACAAGATCATTCTATCATTTTTGAGATTGCATCCAAGTACTGCATTTTGGACTCTCTTGTTGACCTTGATGGCTACTCCATTTCTTCTAAGGGATTCCTGCCCACAGTAGTAGATATAATGGTCATCTGAGTTAAATTCACCCATTCCAGTTCATTTCTGTTCACTGATTCCTGGAATGCCGATGTTCACTCTTGCCATCTCCTGTTTGACCACTTCCAATTTGCCTTGATTCATGGAACTAACATTCCAGGTTCCTATGCAATATTGCTCTTCACAGCATCGAACCTTGCCTCTATCACCAGTCCCATCCACAACTGTGTGTTTTGTTGCTTTGGCTCCATCTCTTTATTCTTTCTGGAGTTATTTCTCCACTGAACTCCAGTAGCATATTGAGCACCTACCGACCTAGGGAGTTCATCTTTCAGTGTCCTATCTTTTTGCCTTTTCATACTGTTCATGGAGTTCTCAAGGCAATGAGTTTCTGGTCATGTGAGTAGTAAATGCTGAGGCGCTGCCTTGGAGTTGGCATTGTGATCAATCACAGCCTTACCTTGTAGAGCGTCTTCCCCACCTTGGTAACAGGACCTATATCTTTCAACACATATTGTTTTGAAAACCTTAGGGTCTGACCTCTAAAATACCATAAATATGCTAATAGCTGTTCTTTACCTTTTCTTCTTCTTTTCACTTCTTCTTTCCCAAAGAAAACACACAAAGTTCACAAAGCAACAGCAGCCTTAATCCCCAGTTTTGTGGGGGTAGGGCGGGGAGCCAGGGACGGAACTCTGCCTGATTAAGTGGTCATGTGATAAACAACACAGTTTCTTTGTGTCTCTCAAAGGAACTTTTCATTAGACTGTGTACCCTTCCTAACTTTCTAGCCTTACCTCTGCCACTAAGCTGATGGTGACCTGTTACACTAAATAATTGTGGATTACTGCCACAAAAATATTTTCATGTGTGACATATGTTTGTCCTAAAGTGGATCCACCCTGCCATCACTCCTCCAAATTCTCCTCCTCTCTTGTTGCCTAGCAACTAGCCTTCCTTCAAGTCAATGTTGAAATGTCCCTATCCACTGTGAAGTCTCTTTCCAGCCACCAAACACAGATGGTTATCCTCCTGTTGGTGTTCCCAGACTATGTAGTACATACCCTTTACTATTACGGTTATCTCACTTTATACTCGTTTGTTAATATGTTAGTCTCCTCCATAGGACCTTGAGCTCCTCAAGGGCAGAGAATACATCCTGTTCATTAATACAGCACCTAGTCCAAGTCTGGTATGTGCAGAGTAGTCATCAACAAATAGGTACTGAAAAAATTTAAAAGTATCTCATTTCTGCAATTAATCAGCATAGCATAATAGTTTAGAGTAGGGACTTGCAGATGGACTGTCCAAGATTCAAGTCCTAGCCTTTTTTGCATATCAGCCTTGTGACCTTGGGCAAGTTATTTACCTTCTCTGTTTAGTTATCTTTAAAACAGGGATGCAAATAGTACCTGCCTAATGGAATTGTTGAGTAGATCCAATGAAGAAATGGATATAAGGTGCAATAACGTGTCTGAAACACTATATCTTCAACAGATGTCTGTTTTCTTACTTTCAAAGCTCCTTCCTCCATGTCTCTCTTAACAAACCAAAACTGCTGCTGCTGCTGCTAAGTCGCTTCAGTCGTATCCGACTCTGTGCGACCCCATAGAAGGCAGCCCGCCAGGCTTCCCCGTCCCTGGGATTCTCCAGGCAAGAACACTGGAGTGGGTTGCCATTTCCTTCTCCAATGCATGAAAGTGAAAAGTGAAAGTGAAGTTGCTTAGTCATGTCCGACTCTTCGTAACCCCATGGACTGCAGCCTACCAGGCTCCTCCGTCCATGGGATTTTCTAGGCAAAAGTACTGGAGTGGGGTGCCATTGCCTCCTCCAACCAAAACTGCTTAGGGGCTAGGAAGAGACTTTTTCCCCACCAGGCACAAGTCCCAGTCTGAAATAGGGAACAAATTTATATTGAATGAATATTCACCAGTACTTATGTCCTTTGTGATAGATGAAACTATGCAGTATTCTATTTATGTTCAACTACAAATTAAACCAAAGTTCATCAAATTTTCCCTTTTTCTGCAATTACAGAGGAAAGGGAGATGTGGGTTCAATTTAAAGACCCCACATAAAACCTTTAACCCCAACTTCTTGGTCAATTTCAAGATAAATTGTTGCATGTTATGCATGGGCCTATTCCATTTTTAAGTATTCTTTTGCAGTGTTTTTCTTTAGATATGCATATACCCAGGAACAAGTGCAGGTTAACAGCTTGTATTTAAAGGCCAGTATGAATCTGAGAAGGCAATGGCAACCCACTCCAGTACTCTTGCCTGGAAGCTCTCATGGACGGAGGAGCCTGGTAGGCTGCAGTTCAAGGGATCGCGAAGAGTCGGACACGACTGAGCGACTTCACTTTCACTTTTCACTTTCCTGCATTGGAGAAGGAAACAGCAACCCACTCCAGCGTTCTTGCCTGGAGAATCCCAAGGATGGAGGAGCCTGGTAGGCTGCCGTCTACAGGGTCTCACAGAGTTGGACATGACTGAAGCGACTTAGCAGCATGAATCAAAAAACCTAGTAGAATCCTGTTGTTAACTTTCAAAAAATTATTTGAAGAATATCTTGTCATACGGATAAAACTATAATAACCCTTTATATTCTTCATATTACTCAGCAAATTGTATCTTTTCATACAAACTCTTTGTCCTTGAAAATAGGTTATTACTGCAAAGCAAACTCTAGGTTTCCAAGGTGGATAACTTTCCTGAGATATGTTTTAGATCATCACAGGCTGTCTTTGTTCTGTTCTTGTCTACACTTTTCAAAGAGTTAGAAATATCTACAATGTATTTGACACAGTTACAGCTGCCTTTAAAAAATGTTGCCTATCTGGTTGATGTAAAACAATATGACCAATAAGTTGGGTGGGGGGTGTGGATAGAAAGCAGACTGTATGCTTTAGAATCTCCAGAATATTGCTGTAATATAGTGATTATAGTAATACACACACATACATACACATACATATTACAGCCTGCCTATCATAAGGTAAACGTTATTTTTAGTCAATAGGAATTCAACTCAAATAACCAAGGTTGCAAACAACCTTAGTGAACTTGAGTAGGGATCTACAAGGAAAGTTTATATTTTTATTTATGAATTTATTAACATTTTCTTTCAAAATATTTTATAATATTTTAGGAGAAAGTTTTCATAATCCAGTCTTATTAAATACTCTATTAAGAAACATGTGCCTACATTCACCTCTTTGAAGCAAGTCAAATCAAGCAAGTCATCTGAAGTCATTTGGTTTCTGTAGGAAATCATGTGCTTTGACAGTTGTGCAGGAGGGAGGAAATGTGGTAAATTATGAGTTTTAATAGCTATAGAATAGCAGGAACCTTGGGCTTTCCCAGGTGGCATAGTGGTTAAGAATCTGTCTGGCAGTGTAGAAGATTCAAGAGGTGTGGGTTTGATCCCTGGGTTGGGTAGATCCCCCGGAGGAGGAAATGGCAACCCACTCCAGTATTCTTGCCTGGGAAAGCCTATGGACAAGGGAGTCTGGTGGGCTACAGTCCATGCATGGGGTCACAGAGAGTCAGACATAACTGAGCACACAGGGACCTTGCCTGTGTTTTTTTCAGTGATACATATTTAGAGCCTAGGGTAGGGCATGACACATATTAGGTGCTTAATAAGTATTTGTTGGATGAATGGATGAATATTTATCTAATTATAAGACCTGTAGAGGACCATGGCATAAATTTTGGAAAATATAGAAATTACCCATAATGTCATCCATAATTCAGCCACTCAGGAGTGGTAATATATTTTTTTTATATCTGCCTTTGTTACATTCTTTTGGCTTCGAGAAAAATGAAGTCTTCTAATCCAACACAAAGTAGTCTCTTAATAGGAGTCTCTCATGGTGTCTCAAGGAGCTTGTGGTCTTTCATGTCTGCCTCTTTCTCTTCCATTCCCTTGCTTCTTTCTGTAGACTTGTTTTTTTCCCCTGTGTTTCCTTATCAGTGTGTAATTGTGAGATGCCTTCCCTGCCCCCACCTCCCTATGCTATGCTAAGTCACTTCAGTCATGTCCGACTCTGTGTGACCCCATAGATCGCAGCCCACCAGGTTCCCCTGTCCCAGGGATTCTCCAGGCAAGAACATTGGAGTGGGTTGCCATTTCCTTCTCCAATGCATGAAAGTGAAAAGTGAAAGTGAAGTTGCTCGGTCATGTCTGACTCTTAGCGACCCCATGGACTGCAGCCTACCAGGCTCCACTGTCTGTGGGATTTTCCAGGCAAAAGTACTGGAGTGGGGTGCCATTGCCCACCTCCCTAGGACAACCTATTTCAGATAGATCAATTTAAGCGACTGCCATCATTTGATTCTGTTCTTTGTCTCTTAAGACCAAGGAGAAAAACTTTGCTACTTGGCCAGTTAGTAGATGACCTCCCTCTAGGGCACCTAAGCACTTACCCCTGTCCCATTCTGATCAACTGGAAGATTGTGGGTATTTTGCAGGATTTTGAGGTACCTAAATTTACCTGTTCAGCATGGGCTGTAGGGTTGTATTTAAGGACCTACCTAACAGACATTAAGTGAATGTAAGTTCTGTGAGATCAGTAACTGCACCTTTCACCATTTCTGATGCATAAAATTAGTTGCTCAGTCATGTCCAACTCTTTGTGATCCCATGAACTATAGCCTACCAGGCCCCTCTGTCCATGGAATTCTCCAGGCAAGAGTACTAGAGTGGATTGCCAATTCCTTCTCCAGGGGATCTTCCTAACCCAGGGATTGAACCCACATCTCCTGCCTTGAAGGCAGATTCTTTACCATCTGAGCCACCAGGGAAGCTTGTTTGATAGGTAGTTAATAAGCGAATGATGAATAGACAAATCAAATAAAGGGCATAAAGGTGGGAATCCTGGAAGCCATTTTTAATTGAGATATAATTGATACAGAACATTGTGAAAGTTTAAGGTAGACAGTGTGTTGGTTTGATACATTTATCTATTGTAATAGGATTATGATAAAGGAAATAGGAAAGAGGTCATGGTGTGTACATGGAGAAGGAATCAGTTCAATTCTGTCACTCAGTCGTGTCCAACTCTTTGCAACCTCATGTATTACAGCACTCTAGGCTTCCCTGTCCGTCACCAACTCCCAGAGCTTGCTCAAATTCATGTCCATTGAATTGGTGATGCCATCCAACCATCTCATCCTCTGTCATCCCCTTCTCCTCCTGCCTTCAATCTTTCCCAGCATCAGGGTCTTTTCTAGTGGATCAGTTCTTTGCATCAGGTGGCTGAAGTATTGGTGCTTCAGCATCAACCTTCCAATGAAAATAGAGGACTGGTTTCCTTTAGGAGTGACTGCAGCCATGAAATTAAAAGATGCTTACTTCCTGGAAGGAAAGGTATGACCAACCTAGACAATATTAAAAAGCAAAGACGTTACTTTACCAACAAAGGTCTGTCTAGTCAAAGCTATGGTTTTTTCCAGTAGTCATGTATGGATGTGAGAGTTGGACTATAAAGAAAGCTGAGCACATAAGAATTGATGCTTTTGAACTGTGATGTTGGAGAAGACTCTTGAGAGTCCTTTGGACTGCAAGGAGATCCAACCAGTCCATCCTAAAGGAGATCAGTCCTCAGTGTTCATTGAAAGGACTGATGTTGAAGCTGAAACTCCAATACTTTGGCCACCTGATGTGAAGAGCTGACTCATTTGAAAAGACCCTGATGCTGGGAAAGATTGAGGGCAGGAGGAGAAGGGGACAACAGAGGATGAGATGGTTGGATGGCATCACCGACTCAGTGGACATTGGTTTGTGTGAACTCCGGGAGTTGGTGATGGACAGGGAGGCCTGCTGAGCTGTGGTCCATGGGGTCACAAAGAGTCGGACACGACTGAGCAACTGAACTGAACTGGACTGAAAGGAGATCAAATCAGTCAATCCTAAAGGAAATCAGTCCTTCCAATGAACATTCAGGACTGAAGAGGATGAAGTTTTGACCAAAGGATAAAGTGGGCTGAGAAGTAGAAAGAGGCCACATTGTTTATGACTTTGAATTTAAGTCTAAACAGTTTATATTTTATTACATAGGCAAAACTTTTGCACAAATAAGTGATGTAGTCACTTTTGAATTTCAGGACAAGTCCATCCATCAAGGCACGCTATGGTAGATGTGTTTAGGAGACATGGATATGGGTGTATTAGAAGGAATTGGGAAGGAGAGCTTGCAAGTAGCAAGTTCTTAGCTGCTCAGAATTTTCAACACACCTATTTATATTAGCTTCTGGTCAAGTTTATCCTATTGCCTGTGGAGTCCTTTTTTATTGTTGTTGTTTAAAGCTACTCCTGACATTTTCTCTTTTGATCTCTGTAAGTGCATAGATATTTACTGAGGTGAGAATGAACTGATTCCCTAGTGTTTGCTAATTATAATCATGTGTCAGCCAGGGCCAGAACACAGGGCTTCTATGGGGATTTGCTGCAGCATTAGCAAGCTATTGGTATTCAGAATACTCCGTTTGCTAGAACATTTAAAATTAAGTTTAAAAATATTTGTCTGTTGCTGCATTTAAATGTTTTAATTGTCTTAAATGCTTAAGAGTCTGAATACCAAAGTGCCTGGAGAACATTTGCACAGAATGGTAAATAAAACATATCCCCCCTACTGTGATTTATGACAATCAGGTAAAGTTGCTTTGTTTGTTTGTACATTACCAGAAAAATGGGATGTGATCCCACAATGGTGCTACCAAGTAGTGTCCAAGGACTATCATTTTTCTAAATCCAGCATGGAAAGGCAGACCTCCATATTTTCATTAAATTATTCTGTGAATCAGAAGCCACTCTTTTCAATTCTACAATCAATCAACACCTGCCATTGTAAGGATTTGTGCTAGGAGAGATAAGCTAATGGAGTAGGAAATGGCAGCCCACTCCAGTATTCTTGCCTGGAAAATCCCATGGACAGACAAGCCTGGCCAATTACAGTCCATGGGATTGCAAAGAGTTGGACATGACTGAGCATGCATGCACAGATAAGCTAAAGAGCAAGGCTGCTCAGTCTCCATAGTACTGACATTTCCTGTTGAGATATTATTTTTTAATTCGGGGATTGTCCTGTACACTACGGGCTACTTAGCAGCATCCATGTTCTCTTCCAAGTGGATGCCCTTAGTGACCCTCACATACTCAGTTGTTAATAACCAACAATATCTCTACACATTGTTAAATGTCCCTTGAGCCACAAATCACCCCTTGGGTGAGAACCACTGGTATAGAGTCTAGCATAAAGCACAGTTCTTATCCCCAAGTAGCTTACAATCAAGCCATTTTATGACCCAGATTTTAGAATCAAGAAACCTCAGGTTTGAATCTTCACCTTTCCAGTTACTAGTCATGTAACCTTAGCTAAGTTACTAAACTTCTCCGAGAAGAAGAAGATGCACTGTATTTACCTTTAAGGGCATTTAAGGAAATACTACTTAATTTGCAGAGTCATTGTGTAGATTATAGAAAAGTAAAGAATGTTATGAATAGCATCTGCTAAAATGGCTGCTAAAGTGTTCAAGACCAACTGTGCTTATTGCTGGGTTTTACTGCTTTCTACGTGGCCTCAATGAGATCCTTTTTCCAATTTAAGGCTGATGCCTCGTGTATGCACTGGTCCCTACCCCTTCCTGCTTTCTCAGTAATCTGATTTCATGATTTGTCTCTTCAACATTGCTTTTTCCCTTACAGATGGACTCTGGTCAGAGAGAGAAAATTATAACTATTAAATGAGATTATACCTGTGAATCATGTAATCAAAGAGGAATCTGCCAATAAACTGGAAAACCTAGGTCAGGCCAAAATGCTACTGATGAATCACATTTATTTTGAGGATTGGTAAAGGTTTAACGTTGCATGTTGGCAACTTAAGAAGCTTTCATATTTCTCCCACTGTGAGATATTCCATTCTTGTTTTCTCTTTATTACTGAGAGAATATAATTCAATTAATTAATTAAAGAATAGCCAAGTTATATTAGGGGCTAGGTCATGCTGTGGTAACAAACAACCTAAATATCTCAGTGACTTAAAGTTTATCTCTTGCTCCTGCTCTTGGCTTTATCAGATGTTAAATTCCACACCGTCCTCACTCAGGAATCCAGACAGATGGGCTCTTTACTCTTTAGAACACTATGTCTCATCCTACCAGCAGGAAGGGAACATGGTGATTTGTTCATGATCTCTTTAAACAGGGGTTGGCATCTATAGTCTGCAGGCCAAATTTGGTCCACCATCTGATTTATTAGAATACAGCTACCCTTGTTTATCTATATATTGTCTAGGACTGCTTTTGCACTATAAGGGCAGAGTTGAATAGCATACACATATAACGACAGATTGTGTGTGGCCCAGAAAGCCCCAAGTACAGACTGTCTGGCTCTGTGCAGAATAAAAGTTTGCCACACCTGTCTTAAAGGGTTCTTCCCAGAAGTAAACATACCATAATTAATCACATTCTACTTATCCTAAGAAGTCATGTGGCCATGCCTACCAACATTTCATGCAAAAGAAGAGCCTAGTCTTGATCATTTACCTTCCAGTACCCCAAGGGTGTAGTTGTCTCTATCTTGCTTTCTTCAGACTCAGGGATACGTCTAAAAGATTTACCTGCAAGATGAATCATATTAATAATAAAATCTGTTGTATCTTTTCAATGGATGCCACTGATAGAAGAAATCAGAAGTTGCTCTTACAATTAGGCAGGTAGAAAACAAGTTTCATATTTGGGAGTGGTATACTTAAATTACAAAAACTATCAGTTCTTCCTCTAATTTTAATTCTAGTACTTAGTTATGTGTGACAGATACTGTTGGTTGCCAACATGATGACCATTTCCCCTTCCTTCCTTGCTTGTAGAAGTATGGGTTTGTTAGGGCAGCACCTTCCCTTCTTCCCTGTGTTATTCCTGGCTTCCTGCCTCGAAGCTGCAGCAGTTATTTTGTGACCATGAAGCAACAAATCAGGGGACAAAAGGTTCACATACTAAAGGGTAAAGAGTAGAAATATGGAACGAAAATGGGTTCCTAATGGTATAATTGAACTGCCAGACTGACTCTGGAATCACCAACTTTCAGACATCTTGGTGAGAAAATGTTTCCATTGTTTAAGCCCCATTAAATTGGGTATTTCCTAACTTTTAGCACCCAAATCCAAAGTCAAAAATGCCCTTGGACATACAAGTATTTAACTATTTTTAGTCTCCAGTCTTGAAGCCTTTATTGGTAAAATAGAGATAATTATATGTCTTTCTGAGGATGAATTTCTATAACGTATGTGTATAAGAATGGCTCCACCATGGCACCCTGGCTACCTTGCATGTCTCCACAGTTTGACCTGAATCTTGGCAGAACACCTCACAATCCTCTTACATGGCAAGATGGAAGTCTTGTGAAGATTGTCACAATCTGTTTCTCATCCTCTTCCCTGTTTTGCAAGAAGCTCCAGATCGTATGAAAGGTTTCCATAAGGCAGTTTATCATCTCTCTCTCTCTCTCTGGTTATAGTGAATACAGGGCTTTCCACTTCACTTTACCCTTTAAGGTACAGCTCCAAGCTCTTGTGTCATTAATTCTACAAAGCACTTTGTAGAATTAATGTTGGTTTACATTAATTAATTAATGCTGTTGCTCGTTTACAACAGCAAACCAACATATGAGTCATCTGTCATCAGGTCCCTCTGATACAGTGTCATCTTGAGGGTCCAAGGACCTGTGAAAGGTGATACCATGCTGATTTTGCTTTTGCTCTCCTTGAAAGTAATAAAGTGAATCCATTTCTGCCATTTATCTCCTTACTGGTCAAATCTATGGAACTGTGGCAAGCCAACCTAGTAGCTGTTGCATTTATGGATGCTTGCTTGGCTGAGAGCAAGGACTCGGTAAATGTTAGTGAAACATTACAGTAATGATGTTGTGGTTGTTTAGTCACTAAAGTCATGTCCGACTCTTTGTGACCCCATGGGCTGTAGCCTAGAAGGCTTCTCTGTCCATGGAATTTATCAGATAAGAATACTGGAGTGGGTTGCCATTTCCTTCTTCAAGGCATCTTCCAGACCCAGGGATTGAACCCATGTCTTCTGCTTGGGAGGCAGATTCTTTACCACTGATCTACCTGGGAAGCAGCAGTATAGTAATACTAATAGCATTATTATAATTATAATAATAATTAATATTATAATCATGTTTCTGAACCTGAGGTTTTTTTTTTTTTACATAAAATGGGGATTACATGAGAAAGAATTAACATTAAGCTCTTAAAGTGTCATTTGCATATAAAATAGTATTAATAACTATTTCCTCAGGTCACTGAAGACATTGTTTTTATTCATAGTTTTGATTTATGATATAAGGGTATTATAATTTAAATATTAATCTCTATAGTATTTATTGTGGAAAATTATTCGATTGTCCAGAGAGCCCCAAATCATGTGTCTTCCGACTAGAGGCAGATTGAGAGGTTTTATCACAACTATTGGCCTTGTCTTCTGACATCAGCAATATACACATGTCCTAGTTTGTTGAGATTCAGTTCATTCACTCAGTCCTGTCCTACTCTGCGACCCCATGGACCGCACCATGCCAGGCTTCCCTGTCCATCACCAACTCCCAGATCTTACTCAAACTAATGTCCATAGAGTCAGTGATGCCATCCAACCATCTCATCCTCTGTCATCCCCTTCTCCTCCTGCCTTCAATCTTTCCCAGCATCAAGGTTTTTTCCAATGAGTCAGTTCTTCACATCAGGTGCCCAAAGTATTGGAGCTTAAGCTTCAGCATCAGTCCTTCCAATGAATATTCATGACTGATTTCCTTTAGGATTGACTAGTTTGATCTCCTTGCAGTCCGAGGGACTCTCAAGAATCTTCTCCAATACCACAGGGTTCAAAAGCATCAATTCTTTGGCACCCAGATTTCCTTGTGGTCAAACTCGCAAAACTTATCCAGTCCTATGGCCACTGCTGTGTTTTCCAAATTTGCTGGCATACTGAGTGCAGCACTTTCACAGCATCATCTTTTAGGATTTGAAATAGCTCAACTGGAATTCCATCACTTCCACTAGCTTTGTTCATAGGGATGCTTTCTAAGGCCTACTTGACTTCACATTCCAGGATGTCTGGCTCTAGGTGAGTGATCACACCATCGTGGTTATCTAGGTCATTAAGAATCTGCCTGCAATGCAGGATACCCAGGTTCAATTCCTGCGTTGGGAAGATCGTCTGGATAAGGAAATGGCAACCCATTCCAGTATTCTTGCCTGGAGAATCCCATGGACGGAGGAGCCTGGAAGGCTGTAGTTCATGGGGTCTCAAGAGTTGGATACAACTTAGCAACTAAAGGGGGAGAGAAAGAGAGAGAGAAGATCTTTTTTGTATAGTTCTTCTGTGTATTCTTGCCACCTCTTCTTAATATCTTCTCCTTCTATTAGGTCCATACTGTTTTTGTCCTTTTTTGTGCCCATCTTTGCATGAAATTCCCTTGATATCTCTAATTTTCTTGAACAGATCTCTAGTCTTTCCCATTCTATTATTTTCCTCTATTTCTTTGCATTGATCATTGAGGAAGACTTTCTTATCTTTCCTTGCTATTCTTTGGAACTCTGCATTCAAATAAGTATGTCTTTCCTTTAGCTTCTCTTCTCTTCTCAGCTATTTGTAAGGCTTCCTCAGACAACCATTTTGCCTTTTTACATTTCTTTTTCTTAGGGATGGTCTTGATCACTGCCTCCTGTACAATGTCAGGAACCTCTGTCCATAGTTCATTAGGCACTCTGTCTATCAGATCTAACCCCTTGAATCTGTTTTTCTCTTCCACTGTATAATCGTATGGGATTTGATTTAGGTCATATCTGAATGGTCTAGTGGTTTTCCCTACTTTCTTCAATCTAAATCTGAATTTGTCAATAAGGAGTTCCTGATCTGAGCCACAGTCAGCTCCTGGTCTTGTTTTTGCCAACTGTATAGAGATTCTCCATCTTTGGCTGCAAAGAAAATAATCAATCTGATTTTGGTATTGACCATCTGGTGATGTCCATATGTCTCTTTCAAAAGTGACTATCAGTGTAATGAAGAAGGTGAAGGATGAAACCAAGTGAATATCCATGCGAAGAACATTTCAGGCACAGGAAATGGTGGATGAAAATATTGAGATGAGAGTGTGTTTGACTTGTCTAAGAACAGTTGGCAAGATCAGTGGAGCTGGAAGCAAAGGGCCAGAGCAAGTAGGGCCTTTATGTCCTTGGGATAGTGTTACCTTTGACTCGGAATAAAATGAGAAGGCATTGGAGGGTATTAAGCAGGATATTGATGTAATCTGACTGACCTTTTAGAAGGATTATCCTTGATACTTTGTGGAGAAAAGGGTACTGTGGAGAAAATGCCTACTATAGGGTAGGTAGGGCAGACTCAGTGGAGTTTTGTTTGTTTGCCTTTTAATATAGAAGATGTCATAGCATGTTTTTTATACTTTGAGAATGTATGACATTCTTTGTAATTTTTAAACTGTCTTAATCCATCTTTCATCTTTTTATTTAGCTAACCAGAGCATGAAGACTTGAGTTTTTACATTCACCGATGTGTATTTTTCTTTCCTGTGTTTTATTCCTTCTTCATTTCTTCCAGCAATTTAAACATACTAATTTGGTTGGTTGTTTTCTGATTCTTGATCTTGTAGGCTTGATTATACATGTGTTTTATAAATGTGAGTTGTGAGTTTCTGTTTAGCTTGGAGTTGTAGAAATCTCAAGAGCATTGGCTTGAGGATGTTTCCATTCTTGGAGAATTTGCATTTGCTTCTACTAATTACCCTAGGGTCAAAACAAAACTAATCTTCACTCCTTTAAGTTAACTGTTAGCTTGGAGTTTCACAAATCTTGCTAGAATTTCCCATTCAAAGACCACAAACTTTCTTTTTGTTGTTTTGCCTATAGTAGGCCTTTTATTAAGAGAGTCTGGACTTGCAAGGATCTTGGGTCTCATTTCTCACCTCATGTGTATATAAATCCTGGTTTTCTGTTCTTTCATATTTCTCTATCCAAATGTCTTGCTAACTGAAAAGTACATATATAACTGTAGTGCAATTTTAGATTAGTACTTTGTTTTTCAGATTCTTTGCATGTCTGCCATGTTAAATTAATAACAGCTAGCACTTTCTGAGTGTGGATTATGTAACTGACACAGATCTCAGCTTTTTAACATGCTGTATCTCATTTGTACACCTAACAAAATTATGGTGAGGCAGTATTATTTTCTCCATTTTAGAAGCTGGGAATTTGGGAGATGAGACAAATATAACTTGACTGAATTTAACAGCCTATAACTGAAATTTTGTTAATTTTTTTCTTTTATTAGGTTGTAATGAAATCAATTGGTTGCTTATTGCTTTTAATAGTTTTATTAGTGATAACTGGCCTATAATAAACTGCTCATAATCACAGTGTATAATAAGTTTTGACACACACATTCACCCACATGTAACAATAACCATAATCCAGAAAACGAACATATGTTTCACCACAATAAGTGTTACTGTGTCACTTTAATAATCATTCCCTGCCATCTTCTCTAACTCCTGCCTTTCTTCAGGCAACCCATCATTTGCTTTCTGGCCTTAGAGATTTGTTTTTATTTCTAAGAACTTATCAGTTCAGTTCAGTCTCTCAGTCGTGTCCGACTCTTTGTGACCCCATGAATCGCAGCACGCCAGGCCTCCCTGTCCATCACCAACTCCCACAGTTCACTCAGACTCACGTCCATCGAGTCAGTGATGCCATCCAGCCATCTCATCCTCTGTCGTCCCCTTCTCCTCCTGCCCCCAATCCCTCCCAGCATCAGAGTCTTTTCCAATGAGTCAACTCTTCGCATGAGGTGGCCAAAGTACTGGAGTTTCAGCTTTAGCATCATACCTTCCAAAGAACACCCAGGGCTGATCTCCTTCAGAATGGACTGGCTGGATCTCCTTGCAGTCCAAGGGACTCTCAAGAGTCTTCTCCAACACCACAGTTTAAAAGCATCAATTCTTCGGCGTTCAGCTTTCTTCACAGTCCAACTCTCACATCTATACATGACCACTGGAAAAACCATAGCCTTGACTAGATGGATCTTGGTTGGCAAAGTAATGTCTCTGCTTTTGAATATGCTATCTAGGGTGGTCATAACTTTTCTTCCAAGGAGTAAGCGTCTTTTGATTTCATGGCTGCAGTCCCCATCTGCAGTGATTTTGGAGCCCAAAAAAATAAAGTCTGACACTGTTTCCACCGTTTCCCCATCTATTTCCCATGAAGTGATGGGATCAGATGCCATGATCTTCATTTTCTGAATGTTGAGCTTTAAGCCAACTTTTTCACTCTCCTCTTTCACTTTCATCAAGAGGCTTTTGAGTTCCTCTTCACTTTCTGCCATAAGGGTGGTGTCATCTGCATATCTGAGGTTATTGATATTTCTCTTGGAAATCTTGATTCCAGCTTGTGTTTCTTCCAGCCCAGTGTTTCTCATGATTTACTCTGAATATAAGTTAAATAAGCAGGGTGACAATATACAGCCTTGACGTACTCCTTTTCCTATTTGGAATCAGTCTGTTGTTCCATGTCCAGTTCGAACTGTTGCTTCCTGACCTGAATACAAATTTCTCAAGAGGCAGGTCAGGTGGTCTGTTATTCCCATCTCTTGAAGAATTTTCCACAGTTTATTGTGATCCACACAGTCAAAGGCTTTGGCGTAGTCAATAAAGCAGAAATACATGTTTTTCTGGAACTGTCTTGCTTTTTCAATGATCCAGTGGATGTTAGCAATTTGATCTCTGGTTCCTCTGCCTTTTCTAAAACCAGCTTGCACATCTGGAAGTTCACGGTTCACATATTGCTGAAGCCTGGCTTGGAGAATTTTGAGCATTACTCTACTACCATGTGAGATGAGTGCAATTGTGCAGTAGTTGGAGCATTCATTGGCATTGCCTTTCTTTGGGATTGGAATGAAAACGGACCTTTTCCAGTCCTGTGGCCACTGCTGAGTTTTCCAAATTTGCTGGCATATTGAGTGCAACACTTTAACAGCATCATCTTTCAGGATTCAAAATAGCTCACCTGGAATTCCATCACCTCCACTATCTTTGTTCATAGTGATGCTTTCGAAGGCTCACTTGACTTCACATTCCAGGATATCTGGCTCTAGGTGAGTGATCACACCATCATGATTATCTAGGTCATGAAGATCTTTTTTGTACAGTTCTTCTGTGTATTCTTGCCACCTCTTCTTAATATCTTCTGCTTCAGTTAGGTCCATACCATTTCTGTCCTTTATCGAGCCCATTTTTACATGAAATGTTCCCTTGGTATCTCTAATGACCCAGCAATCCCACTGCTGGGCATGCACACCAAGGAAACCAGAATTGAAAGAGACACATATACCCCAATGTTCATCGCAGCACTGTTTATAATAGCCAGGACATGGAAGCAACCTAGATGTCCATCAGCAGATGAATGGATAAGAAAGTTGTGGTACATATACATAATAGAATATTACTCAGCCATTAAAAAGAATACATTTGAATCAGTTCTCATGAGGTGGATGAAACTGGAGCCTACTATACAGAGTGAGGTAAGCCAGAAAGATAAACACCAATACAGTATACTAACACATATATATGGAATTTAGAAAGATGGTGACAATAACCCTGTATGCGAGACATTAAAAGAGACACAGATGTATTGAACAGTCTTTTGGACTCTGTGGGAGAGGGCGGGATGATATGGGAGAATGGCATTGAAACATGTAAATTATGTGAAACAAATCGTCAGTCCAGGTTCGATGCATGAGACAGTGTGCTTGGGGCTGGTGCACTGGGATGACCCAGAGGGATGGGATGAGGAGGGAGGTGGAGGGGTGTTCAGGATGGGGAACACATGTACACCCATGGTGGATTCAAGTCAATGTATGGCAAAACCAATATAATATTGTAAAGTAAAATAAATGAATAAATAAAAAAGAAAAAGATATTTAAATCTTCATAAAATCAAGAGTTTTGAATTAACATAATTCAAAAATGTTTACTTCATTATACAACTTGTTTTTTAAATTTCATTATGCAATCTATTACTGATGTCATCCCATATTGCAAAATATTTGTGATTCTCATAATAAAAAATAGAGCTTCAAAGCTATCACCAAATACTAATAGTTAACAAATGTTCTAAATATATTACTTACTTTAAAGGTCACAAGAACCCAGTGAGATGAATATTATCATCTCAAATTTACATCGAGGAAACTAAATTTCAGAGATGACATACATTTAAAAAAGACTGAAATCAGTGTGATTTGCCCAAGGCCCCTGAGGCAGAATTGGGATAAGATTTAAAAAAATTCTTTTTTGGTTCAGGGAATTCCCTGGTCGTCCAATGGTTAGGACTCAGTGCTATCATTGCCATAAGAGTGAGTTTAATCCTTTGTCAGGAAAATAAGATTCTGCAGGCGGCTTTGCATGACCAAAAAGTTAAATAAACAAATAAAGATTTTTAGTTCAGTGCCTTTTTCATACAAAAAAAAAAAAAAAAAAAAAAAGATCTTGACTGAGCTACTATGAGCCAAAAGAATAAATTCCAAAGAAGTGTTAAATAATGAATTAGAATTTATAAAATAAAAACTGAGAGTGATTTTGTCTATCTAGACTTGCTCTCTCATTTAAGCAGTATTTATTAGATGCTCTCCACCATCAATGTTTATTAGAAGCTCTCCACTTAGAGAAAAAGTCTTGTATTTTCACTTTTAAATACAACCTTAAGTGTTGCTTGCCATTCTTTAGTTTTCTGTTCCCTCCTATTTAGAAGGCTGTGAGACAACAGCGAGTCATATTACATTAGAATTTCCAAGGAGGAGGTGTCTAGGCAACAGAATGGAAAATAAATGAAGGACTATATCTAACTGTCTTTTTGCTCCTCTCAACCTATAATTTACTTTAACATGGCTATTTATCATGAAGATACCTATGCAATGGATTTAACAGGCAAGGATAACCAATAATGGCTTAGTGAATGCATGTTCTTTTGTGTATTTAGAGCTGTGTATTCAGCTAGAAAGTGTGCTGCTCTCTACACATTGATTTTTTTATGTGCATTCATGTATGCATGTGTATACAAGTATGTGTGCTCTTCTATAGCAATGATATTAAAATATCATTGGTCTTTTTCCAGCTATTATAAATACTTTCCACCCTCATGTTTTTCCAGCTATTATAAATATTCTCATTCAGTCCTTTAAATGTGACTAATTACAAAATAGGAAACCGAGGCCAACATTACTAATCTGTGTACATCTGTTCTGTTCCAGATAGAGTATCAGTCCCTGAGCCTAACAAATTATTTATTGTACAATCCACCCAGTGGACCCCATGAAGTAGATTATTATTATCTCTATTTTACTCACAAGGAAAATATGACTCATAGAGGTTAAGGAATTTTCCTGATATCTCCTGAATAGTTATTTGACAAGTTTGGATTAAATACAGATGTGCATGCCCCCGAAGTTTGTATTAATGCATACTCACATGACTTCATAGATCATGAAATAGTAAACAGTGGTGCTGGAACTCTAACCACATGTGCTGATGACTTGACAAGATGCAATATTAGATCTCTTATTAAATGACAATATCACTTTGAGAAAAAATGAATTTAAAATTGCTGGTTTAAAAGCATTTTTTAGGTTTAAATTATTTTGAATGTAACCGTTAAAGTGTTACAACTGGATTTCAAGGGAAAGCTTTAGTTAAAATCACCACGTGCACCCTTCAATCTACTTTGGCTCACTAAGTGTTAAACAAATGTTGACTTTGGGTTTGGAATTATTTAATTGGAGGTTAAATAAGGTTCTTCTTTTAGGAATGTATATTGAGCTCTTCCATTGTGGCTGCATGTATTAAATGTTCTATGCTCAAAAGTGATCATTTAATGTTATAGTCCATGATATAATTTTAAATGTAAACCATTGATTTGAATGAACAATAATGTAAATTACTTAAATTGATGAAATTATGTTACACAACCATTCTCCATGATTGACATAAATTAACCATTTATCACTGAAGTAAACACCATACTACTGCTATAGGTGTTGAATTGTGCTGATGAGATTTTATTTTCCTCTAATCATTAGTTTTATCTGCATATGTACCCATTCCACTTTTCAAACAGATACTACTGTAATTATGCAGAAATCAACTGCTGCTTTAAAGTAAGTGCTCATTTTAAGGAAAGCTTAATGTTATGATCTTTCCTTTAATTGAAGCATTAAAGTAATATTTGGTAAATACACACAATGGAAAATTTAGCAGCTATTATAAAGAATTTCAATGACATGAAAAAATGAAGAAGGATGAAATTCAGAATACAAAACTGTGTTTTCAGGTTGATCTCAGCCTAGTTGTTGTTCAGTCACTGAGTCGTGTTTAACTCTTTGCAACCCCATGGACTAAAGTGTGCCAGGCTTCCCTGTCTGTCACCAACTCCCGGAGTTTGCTCAAACTCATGTCCATTTAGTTGGTGATGCCATCCAACCATCTCCTCTTCTGTTGTCTCCTTCTCCTTCTGCCTTCAATCTTTCCCAGCATCAGGGTCTTTTCCAATTAGTCAGTTTTTCATGTCAGGTGGCCAAAGTATTGAGCCTCAGCTTCAGCATCAGTCTTCCCACTGAGTATTCAGGACTAATTTCCTTTTGGATTGACTGGTTTGATCTCTTTGCAGTCCAAGGGACTCTTAAGTGTGTTCTCCAACACCACAGTTCAAAAGCATCAATTCTTTGGTGCTCACGATTATACAAATAATTTAAACTTATTCCATAAATTTTATGCTTGTATATTTTCTGCAGGAACATGAATCATCCATATGTTGACTTCTCTTTCCTGTCTTTACCCACTTCTGTAATCTTTCCTCTTTTCATATTCTTTTCTGTGTAACATTCCACTGTAGCCCACCAGGCTCCTCTGTCCATGGAATTTCCTAGGCAAGAATACTGGAGTGGGTTGCCATTTCCTTCTCCAGGGGACCTTTCTGATCCAGGATCAAACTTGGGTCTCTTGCACTGGCAGGCATATTCTTTACTGCTGAGCCATCTGGGAAGCCCACAATGTCTAAAAGGTACTGAATAAATATGGGTTAAAAGAATGAATTTTAAATTGAGCTCAGTGGTAAAGTTCATTGGCATATGTTTGACTCCAACTGTTTCTCTCTTCCTGCTTCCAGTAGAAAAGAGGCCCTCCAATTTGGGCTTTCCAGGTGGTGCTAGTGATAAAGAACCCCCCTGCCAATGCAGAAGACATAAAAGATGTGGGTTCCATCTCAGGGTTGGAAAAATCCCCTAGAGGGGGGACATGGCAACCCACTCCAGTATTCTTGCCTGGAGAATCCCATGGACAAAGTAGCCTGGCTGGCTACAGTCCATAGTTTCGCATAGGGTCAGACACGACTCAAGTGACTTAGCACACTTCAGATTTGGCAAATAATAAAGTAATGATAAATAAAATAATAAATTAAAGTTTTCTCATTTCTTCTCAGCTAAACCAAAAATATTGGGGAACAGTTTCATAAAATCTGAGATAGAATCTGTCACAAGAACTGTGTCCTTCCCCTTAAACTTACTCCCTTGTCCTGTTGATTTCATCATGGATTATTTCAAATATTTAAAGGTGTGATCATCCTGATACTGTTTAAACTGTTCCAAATTATAGAAAGAGAATGAGATCTGCCAGTATTCTTTTGGAAGTTGGCAAAATGCTGAGACTCAAAAAATAGTAGACAAGAAGATCCTAGAAGATTTAAATATATAAATCCTAAATGTAAAATATTAATAAGAGAATCCACTGGTGCATTAAAAGATTAATTTACTACAACTCAACAAGATTTATTTAGAATGTAGGGATTACTTGATACTAGAAAAGTATTAATATGTTTGTGTAATTCACCATATTAATAGGCCAATTCAGATTTTTTTCATTGTTGATAACCATGCATAGATGGACGCTTCCTTAACATGTTTGGTTGTGAAATATTGACAAAGGTCTCATCAAAAAGAGGAATGAGGCAATAATGCCAAGTATCACCTTTTCCTGAAAGTTCTATAAGTACTAGTCAGTGCAAATAGTTAATACATGGGAGAATAAAATAACAGGTAAACCTATTAGGAAGGAGAGCAAGAAATAAGTATCATATACAGATGATAGGAATATATACTGTTAATAATCCAAAATATAAATCAACTGAAACATTGCTGACAAAAGGAACAAACTGGTTGATCACAAAGTTAATATATGAAAATCAATAACTTTCCTAAATACAAATGGCCACTATTAGAAAATACAGTGGAAGGACAGGTTCTCTTTTCCATAGCAGCAGAGTGATAAAATAAAAAGGAATAATATCAATACAAATTAACCTGTAGAGAAATCACAGCTCACAATGGATTTTCAAATAAAAATTTAGCAAAAATAGAACGACTTGGAAATTTTGAAGCTCTTTTTATGTGATTTTTAGAACAAAGCAGAAACCCAAACCTTAATCTTTGACTTTATAGGAAATCATAGGAATTAATCACACTGCAGTTTAAACCAGAGAGAATGTGAAAAATTTTATAGAGAAAAAGCAATAACTTTAAAAGTTCTTATTTTAATACAAGAAGACTTGAAAATAAATTAAGCATGCAATTCAAGAAGCTAGGAAAAAATAAATTTAAGGATAGCAAGAAGTAATATTTGAAAAATATATCAGAGCAATTGATTAAATTGAATTATCAATAGAATAAAATTGTGGGATCACTAAGTAAAAGGAGATCCTTTTGTTTGAAAAGAGATTTGAAAATAACAGGCAAAGGCAAACTAATGAATGAGTTTAAAGATACAATAAAAAAGAAAGAGAAGAGATATATAAGATCTGATATTTTTAAAGGTTGGTATTATAACCACAAATAAAATATGATAATAACTATGTACTATTTTAGGGTAATATATTTGAAAGCTCTGATTAAAAAGGTTGTTTTCTCAACAAATATATATTACCAAAAATGGTGCAGGAGACTTTCAACCAAGGTCATCCTATAAGCCTGTGCTTTTATTTTCTCCTCTGCTTCAAGTCCATATTCCTAGAGAAATATTTTTTTATGGAATCATATATTTAAAAATTTATCACTTTTTTAAATGACATAATGTAAATTAGATATATAGAAGTTCAATGGAATGTCACCACTATTCATATGGATTGATTTAAGAATTAATAAAAAGCAGGGAGTTTCTCTTAATGACATTAGAAGTCTAAGTAAATGGGGACAAACTGTTGAGGTGTAAAATTTTAACATGAAAGTAAAAGTCAATAACAACATTCTCTGTAATATACACTGTTAAAAAAACGACCAAGCTTGCAAATTTTATTTTTCTAATATCTCTACAGAGATAGTCTCCATTTTGGAATTGTATAAAGTGTCTTTTGTCTTGAGTTTTCCATTTTGTAGTAGAGATTAGGAACATTCAGTTATCCTATTTTATCATTTAAAGGATACATATTTTTATTTTTCTTTCCTATTTCCCCATTACATTAGCCCTGCTGTGAATGTGCATACACTCTTTGGAGTTTATGCTCTGTTGAGATGGATTAATCATATTAACTTAGGCTCCAAGAGAGCAGTTTTACTTTTGTTAATAAATATTATGTGTTCTAGATCTCAGACCCAAGGAATTTCTCTTCAAATGTGTTTTATTGAGCTCTGTTCCTTTTATGTCATAAAAGAAACCCATCTCTTTATTTCCAAGTTTTCTTTTCACTTCTTTCTCAAATTGTGACTTGTATACACACCGAGTAAATCTTAAAAGTTATTATTGAATCTAAAGGATCAAGAAGGTCTGTTTATTTTCTGTTATATTTCTTATTAGGGTACAAATTTTAGAAACTTGCAACTAATCACAAAATAATAAAAACAGAACAATCCCAGTTTTCTGGGAACTGACACAGTCTTTAATGTTTTTTTAACACCTCCCTCTCCACACACACATAAAGGCTATTTTAATGGACTTAATGGATAAAATAATTGAATATTTGTTCTCACCATCATCCATGCAATATCAACATACCTATTCAAATATATATGTACTCTGACTTCAAATAACATCCCATTTAGTAGCAAAAATTCATAAGCGTATAATACAGAGAATGGTAGACAAATAATTTTTCCATAAATATGTGCACATTTAATCCCTGGAACCTATAAATCTGTTAATTTACATGACAAAAGGGACTTCGTATATGTGGAATCATACATATGTGTGTTTTAATGAACGGATATAATTAAAGTTATGGACTTTAAGACAGACTACCTAGATTATCCATGTGGGTCCAGTCTTATTCACATGAGCCCTTATAAGGAGAGAATTTTCCTTTAGTGGAGACAAGAGATGAAAAAAGTCAGAGAGATTCTAAATATCAGGACCTGATCCATTTTGAAAGTAGTGGGAAAAGGCCACAAGCCAAGGTTTGTGATTGGTCTCCAGAAACTAAGAACGGATCCTAGTCAACAGCTAGCTTTGAAACCATGACCTCAGTTTCTCAAACACAATATAAGAAATCGGATTTTCCCAACAGCCTCAGTGCACATGGAAGCCAAATCTATCCACTAGGCCCACAGGAGGAGACACAGATATGCTGACACCTCCATTTTAGCTCAGTGAGGCCCAAGCCAAACTTGCATCATGCAGAAAAGAAAAAGTGAAAGTTGTTCACTCGTGTCCGACTCTTGGCGACCCCATGGACTATACAGTCCATGGAATTCTCCAGGCCAGAATACTGGAGTGGGTAGCCTTTCCCTTCTCCAAGGGATCTTGCCAATCCAGGAATTGAACCCTGGTCTCTTGCATTGCAGGCAGATTCTTTACCAGCTGAGCCACTAGAGAAACCCTGTGACATAATCACTGGGTATTGGTTTAAGCTAATTTGTTACAGCAGCAATAGAGAACTCATCTCTGCAACATCCTATCACAATTCTATGAAAAACAACAGCAAACAGCACAGTTAACATATTTTTGCACTGAATAAGAAGTGCTTTGCTCTTCTCCTGGAGTTCTGTGATGTGCGTATGCTGGTCATTGTACCCTTAGAAAGGCAGGAAGTAGGGACAGGCTATCAGCTACAAGCCCGAAGTGGAAGAGGCATTTCAGTGTTTACTAGCCTCTCATTTACCCCATGTACTCAGATTAAGAGTATATTTACTGGTGTCCTTGCCCCAGAGCCAGATATTTAGAATATTTAATGTCAGCTCTTATAATTATGATGTTTTCACTTTGAGTCATTGGATTAAGTTTCAGCTTGCTACCATTTAGAATTAGCAACACTTTTGTTTCTTATCCTTTCTGGTTCTCACGATAACTTTGGGAGGAGAGGTCAGATGGATGGTCATCTTCGTTTAAAGATGAAAAAACTACGAGGCAGATAGGTTACATGTTTTGTAGAGGGTCACAGAAACTGTAAGTGTGAGAGCAAGGATTTAAACTGCCTCCTAAGATGATTCAGTGGTCTGTTCTCCCTTAGGAAAGAGTTTACAAGCCCCAGAGAAGGCTGCCTGGATTTCACAGTAATCTGGATTGAACCAGGTTGCTTTCCCCCCTCCTTTTCGTTTTCATACTTTATCCATTAATCTTTTATCAATCATTTTAATTAAAGTTTTAATCCCTTCCCAAATGCACAGCTTCACATTTTCTGAAGGGAAAAACAGAAAGAAGTGTTCCTTTCTGAATTTTTTGAAAATAGTACTGAAAGCGCATTTGACTGTCACTAAAAAGGTTCTCTAAAGAAAAATGCTCCTCTTTGAATACCACTGTAAATATTCTTGGTGTCTTAATGTTTGTATTATTTATTATTAGATATGTGTGCTTTCTAGGAGGAAGTATTAGAGAGTATAGCTATATCAGGGTCCTAATTTTTATCAGGGCATCGAGGAGAGTTTCTTGAGGAAATGACCATTAAGGTGAGATATGCAGAATGAATGGGAGTTAGTCATGTGAGGAACAGAAGAAAAGAAAGAAAGGCAGTGGCTTTGAGCATAGTGACTGAAGGGCAAGCTGAGGCCCAGAGGCAGGGAGACACTAGAGCTTGTAGAGTCTTATTGTCCATGTTAAGGACATTAGATTCTATCCTGAGAACAGGCATTTGTTGAAGGGTTTTAAGCCAGGGGAATGATACAGTTCAGCCTGTTTTTAAAAAGTTCTTCTCACTATTATGTAAATAGTGCTTTAGAAGAAAACTTGAGAAATCAAGGATGCCATTTAGATTTTTGGATTAGTGCATATGTGCTTAAGTCGCTTTGGTTGTGTCTGACTCTGCAACACTATGGACTGTATCCTAGGCTTCTCTGGTGGCTCAGCTGGTAAAGAATACGCCTGCAATGCAGGAGACCTGGCTTCGATCCAGTATTCTGGCCTGGAGAATTCCATGACCTGTATAGTCCTGCCAGGTTCCTCTGTCCATGGGATTCTCTAGACCAGAATACTGGAGTGGGTTGCCATACCCTCTTCCAGTGGATTTTCCTGAACAAGAGATCAAACCTGCATCTCTTACGTCTTCTGCATTGTCAGGCAGGTTCTTTACCACTAGTGCCACCTGGACCACTAGAGAAATCAAAGATGGCACTAGATTTTGGCTTGAGCAATTGGATGGATAGAGGTATAATGTATTGAAATGAGGAGGACTGGAAGAGGAGCAGGATGGGCAGAGAAAATGGAATTATGAACATGAAGTTTTGAGATATCTGTAAGACTTCTATGTAGAAATGCCAAGTAATCAGTTGTATATGCAAAGTTGAATTCCAAGCTAGAATGAAAAATGTAGGATCATATGTGTGTGTATATATATATATATATATATATATATATATATATATATATAGTACTGGACAATTTGGGCATGAATGAGATAGACTAGATAGAGAATATGAGATGAAAAGGCCTATGGGAGAAAGTAATTCCACACACAGAAAGGTCAGTTGTCAATTTTATTAGCAATTCTGAAATCACCAAAGCCATGAACTATATTTTAAAAACTTAATTGTAAGTAAAACTTGAACTGATCTTAACATATTTAGTGACAAAATCCAGCTAGCACTTATGTGAGTCTTTCAATGGCCTCTTTGTCTAACATGTAATCATTTAAATTTGGATGTGGTTTTCAACCTGAATATTGGTATGTCTGATTAGAGGCTACTGCTCCAAACCTACTAGGTTATTAGGTAATATGTTATATGTAATATATGCTCTGTGTTACTTCCTGATATCTAATCTTTGATTTCTGCACAACTTGTACTAAGTGGTTTAGATAACTTACCTGCTGCTGCTAGGTTGCTTCAGTCATGTCCGCCTCTGTGCGACCCCATAGACGGCAGCCCACCAGGCTCCCCCGTCCCTGGGATTCTCCAGGCAAGAACACTGGAGTGGGTTGCCATTTCCTTCTCCAATGCATGAAAGTGAAAAGTGAAAGTGAAGTCACTCAGTTGTGTCCGACTCTTCGTGACCCCATGGGCTGCAGCCCACCAGGCCCTTCCGTCCATGGGATTTTCCAGGCAAGAGTACTGGAGTGGGGTGCCAAACTTACCTGTAGCATGTGCTAATGTATAGGAAGCCCAAAGAACATGGCATGTGTCTGGGGCAAAATGTGAAATGGTCATAAAAGAAGCTGAAAATATAGGAATAGGAAAGGCCATGCAGATCTTTGTACATCATATTAAGAAATGTGATACTTAGATTAAATCTAGTGATACTTTTTGTTTACTTTTTATAGATAAATTTTTATTCCTATTGTGTAATCAGTGAACCCGAAACTCAGACAGGTTACTAACTTGCCCAGTGCTACACGGCTAATAAATGGTTGGTTTCTCATTTAGGGCAAATAATTCTAGAGATCTCAATCTTAACTATAACACTGTAGTGCATAATAATCAGTGTGGATTGGCAAATATTTTACCTGTTATGAACAGTATATTTGTGTGTGTATATGCATATTTATTTGCTACTTTTTTTTTTTTTTACACATTTAGTGAGGCATAATTTGCAAACAAAAAATTGTATATGTTCTGCCATGAAACAGTCCTAACAGTCTAGGTAATGAAGAGTTTGATCACCCACACTCTATACTCATCTCTGGGTAATCACAAGATCAGTTTTTATTACTGTAGATTAGTTTATACTTTTTAGAGCATTTTATAGATGGAATATAATATATATAAAGGAATAAACCATATATATGTGTATGTATACATATATAATTTCTTTTTATTGCTGAGTGGTATTCCACTCTCTGCATATATTGTAGTTTATCTCTTCACTTGTTGATGGACATTGCTTCCCCCCCACCCCAGTTTTTAGTCATAAAGTGAAGCTGGTGTGAATATTTATGCACAGTCTTCGTATGGCTATATGTTTTCAGGTTCGTTTATTTGTTTTTTTTTAATTAAACACTTTGAGGTGAAATGGCAAGTTTGCACGGTAGATGTATGTTTAACTTCATAAACAAGCAAACAAACTAAAAATGTTTTGCAAAGAGATTTGATCACTAGTATTTTCCACTGCTCCACCCTCGCTGACACTGTCAGTCTTTTTCGTTTTACCATTGTAAAGTTGTGTAGTGGTATATTGTTGTGGTTTACTTTGTACTTCCATGATAATTAATGATGTTTAATGTCTTTTCATGTGTTTATTGGCCATTTGTATGTCTTTCATGAAGCACTTTTTAAAATATTTTGCTGTTTTTATTGGAATGTTTGTTTTCTTATTACTGAGTTGTAGAAATCCTATTTTAAATGTTTGCTTCAAGGTTTAGGCTCAGATTTAATGGTGGTTCAAGTATAATTTCAATTTTCTTAGCATTTGCTACATTGTGTTGGACTTGTACTAAGCACAGATACTTTAGGGTTAATGCTGAGCCTTGTGTGGCTCCATGTACACTGAAGGGTTTCTGTTTTTCTGGATCTATCTCCTTTATTTTTTCCTTGCTCTCTATCTTGCTGAGTTTCCTTTACTTGGTTCATCTGGAAAGTTGGTATGATTTCTATTGGAGTTTTGGTTGCCAGCCCAGTCCTTGAATAAGGTCTGTCTTTAGAGCAAAGTTGAAGGAGAAGGGAGGAGGAGGAGAGGGGAGGGAAGAAAGAGAGGAGAGAGAGATCTCTACAGAGATCACCTCTCCAAGTTTTAACCTGTCTTCATAATCCACCTAGTTGATCTTTGTGCTCTGTATATGATAGTCTTTTTAAAGACAGAACTGAGAGATGACATTGGCCTGGACTAGAGTTGTGGTAGTAAAGTTGGAGAGTAATTCAGAGATGTAAAAAATATTTAGGAAATAAAATCAAATGTTGAATGCATTTTTTAATATCATATTGTTGCATTTTATTGGAATAAATGAAACACTGGAGGAATTCTAATTGGGGAAAGGGCAGATCAAGTGTTCCATTTTAAATACTATAAATGTGAGATACTGATGGTAGAATAATATTTTGAAATATTAACCATCGGTTCCCTTCACATGCACTTTCTTTACCTATTACTTGTCTGAACTCAGATAGCTGGGCTTCCCCCATCATGAAATCATTATTGCATCCTAAGAAACACTAAGAAAAAGAAATGGACAAAGTTCATCCTGTGACTTCCAAATAAACTTCTGAAGATATAATTTTGAAAGGAAGCATTTTTGGATTGCCATAGCCTGAGACTTCCAACTTATAAGAATTGAGGTTCTAGATTTAAAAGTTGGTATAGAAGAATGTCTTTCAGATTACAATACCACTGCTGAATCACAACTAATTGTTCCTGCCTTAGAAGACTGGACAAGGATCCTCCCAAATGGGGAGAAGGGCAATTTTTATGGTAAAGAAAGAGAGAGGTAATGTCTGGGAGGGAACTCCAAGACATATCCCAGTCCATTGGGTATAGTTCTAATATAAGTACTAATAGAAATCCCTCTAAAGTTTGGGGGAATCTTAAAAGTGAGGGGGCTTGAGTGTTAATTCACATCCTGTTATCTCGGAATGGTATAAGTCTTATGGATTTCCAGACAAGCCTGAAATAAGACACTGACAGCTGGTTGAAATAGACAGTGCTCTCTTGGTTATGATAAAATGATACAATAGAGTTTATATGACTGGATACAAGAGGAGATGTATCTCAGTATTTGTAGAGGCCCAGTAAATGGCCAGCCCACTCTTCCATATGTCATGATAATAGGTAAGCATTCTGGAACTGAGATGTCATGCTAGGGAGAAGAAAAGGAGGAATGGATAAAATGACAACTTATTGTTTTTAAACCTAAAATGACTGAGAAATCCTTTAAATACTTGAATTTACCTGAAACTACTATATAGGGTTTTCTGCTATTGAGTTAATAGTTTCTTGAGATAAAATAATTTTAAATAGATAAGAATAGTCATGTCTGATTTCATCAGTAAGTGTTATAATAACTGATAAATGTCAGTTAAGTCAGTTCAGTCACACAATTGTGTCCAGTTCTTTGCGACCCCATGGACTGCACCATGCCATGTCCATCATCAACTCCTGGAGCTTACTCAAACTCATGTCCATTGAGTCGGTGATGCCATCCAACCATCTCATCCTCTGTCATCCCCTTCTCCTCCTGCTTTTGTCTTTCCCAGCATTAAGGTTTTTTCCACTGAGTCAGTTCTTCACATCAGGTGGGTGGTGTATTTAAATGTTTATAGTACAATTGCTTGGAGAAGGCAATGGCACCCCACTCCAGTACTCTTGCCTGGAAAATCCCATGGGTGGAGGAGCCTGGTAGTCTGCAGTCCATAGGGTCACTAAGAGTTGGACACGACTGAGCGACTTCACTTTCACTTTTCACTTTCATGCATTGGAGAAGGAAATGGCAACCCACTCCACTGTTCTTGCCTGGAGAATCCCAGGGACGGGGAGCCTGGTGGGCTGCCGTCTATGGGGTCGCACAGAGTCAGACAAGACTGAAGCGACTTAGCAGCAGCAGCAGCAGTACAATTGTTACTGTGGATGGTGACTGCAGCCACAAAATTAAAAGATGCTTGCTCCTTGGGAAAAAAGCTATGACAGACCTAGACTGCATATTAAAAAGCAGAGACATCATTTTGCCAACAAAGTTCCATATAGTCAAAGCTATGTTTTTTTTTTTTTTTCCAGTAGTCATGTATGGATGTGAGAACTGGACCATGAAGAAGACTGAGCACTGAAGAATTGATGCTTTTGAATTCTGGTGCTGGAGAAGACTCTTAAGAGTCCCTTGGACTGCAAGGAGATCCAACCAGTCAATTCTAAAGGAAATCAACCCTGAATATTTATTGGAAGGACTGATGCTGAAGCTCCAATATTTTGGCCACCTGATGTGAAGAGCCGACTCATTGGAAAAGGCCATTAGGCTGCAAAAGATTGAGGGCAAGAGAAGGGTACAACAGAGGATGGGATGGTAGGATGGCATCAATGGACATGTTTGAGCAATCTCCGGGAGATGGTGAAGGACAGGGAAGCAGACATACTACAGTCCGTGGGGTCACACACAACTTAGTGACTGAACAACAATTGCTGCATCAATATGTGTGTGTGTATGAAATTTAGTCTCCTGGATACCATACTGGGGCTGGAATGATATGATAACCATCCTAACATTGTAAAGAGCAAGTGGCCATGGAATTTTTGCTAATAAGGATAACAAAGGCTCATTTCAAAGTTAACCTGAGAAAGAGGAATGAACCAAGGAGCATCTCATACCTAGCTTAATTTAAGCCTTTTTCATGATTTATTCATTATTTTATGTCTTTACTTTGAAAAATAATATCAGTCATTTCACAAGAAAACCCCACAGATTTCTTTTAAATCTCTACGATTTTAATATAATACATTTAAAAATCAAGAAATTATGTGAAGGGGAGGCAGGATCAAGCTGTGTTTTTTGTTTTTTTTTTTTGTTTTTTTTTTTTTAGTATTTTGTAGTTAATATGTCATCAGTGGGAAGGTTAGTTTCTACACAGATTAAATCGTCATATAAAAACTAGAGTCTGTTTAGCAAAGTCTTTAATATGTATTAATGTCTGAGAAGCACTTCAGGTATATTAAAAATTCTTAATCTTAGTTTCACATAAAAATCATCTGAGGAGATTTTCAGAAATTCTAATCCTCAGGATGCATCCCAGACCAATTAAATCAAACTTTTGAATTAAGGGATCCAATTATTGATATATTTTAAATATTCCCATTTGGTTCCATTATATAGTCAAATTTGAGGGGCACTCCTTTACAGTATCTTAACATATCTGTTGCCTCAGAAGATTTATGTGAAGGGGACCAAAATATCACCCCAAAATATGCCTCATTCGCATAAGGATTATTTTAGGCTGATTATTTTTAAGAAACAGCAGACACAGGAAAAACTCTGAAAACTTAGTAGAAGCTATTCTTTTGTAAGAGATATTTGCATTTATAAGGAAAATCTCCATTTGTAAGGGTGTCTCCCTTGCTGTACTAGGAAGAGAAAGTAGACTTTACATTTCTAGAATCTCTTGTTAATGCAGAGGTCAAGGACTTAAATCTGCAAAACAGCCTTTACTCTTGTTTACTGTGCTCTTCCTGATCACCTCCTAAAACTGGGCCCCCTTCCCACAGCCCCCAACATCTTGTTTTGTCTTTAGCTGGAGATGGTATTTAAGATGATGACTTGGACTGTTTCAGGAATTATCAGTTTTCTTGGGTCTTTCCCATGTATACAGGAGTGAAAAATGTTATTAAAATTCTGTTTTTCTCCTGTTAATTTGACTCTTTATTATAGGGAGGTCTGAGCCAAGAACCTAGAAAGGTAGAGTGAAAATTATCTTTCCATTCCCATATATGACAGAGTTCTATCTGTAAATTAAGAAGCAGTTATCGGAGAGTTAATTTATCTAGATGACTGGAAAGTAATTATTTAAAAAAATTATTTTGTTGAGGTATAATAGATTTATGTTAATTTCTGCTGTACAGCCAAGTGATTTGGTTTTACATATGTGTGTGCACATATATATTCTTTTTCATAACTTTTCCATTATGTTTTATCACAGAATATTGAATATAGTTCCATGGACCTCATTGTTTATCCATTGTATATATTATAGTTTGCATCTGCTAATCCCAAACTCCCAATCCATCCCTCCCCTATCCCTGCTCTCCTCCTTGGCAACCAGGAGTCTGTTCTCAATGTCCATGAGTCTGTTTCTAAAAATACAGAATGCTTCATGAATTAGCCTGTCATCCTTGTGCAGGGGCCATGCTAATTTTCTTTGTATTGTTCCAGTTTTTAGTACATGTGTTGCCAAAGCAAGCAATTGCTAAAAAATAATTCTCAGTCTAGAACATTATTTCACAAAGACTGTGTGGTCCAGTGACCACCTGCATAAGAATTTTCCATGCCTATAAAATCCAAATACTGGGGTCTTATCTCAAACCAAAGCAACCAAAATCTTTTGGAGTAGAGTTCAGAAAAGGAAATTTTTAAAAGTTGTACTAGGTAAATCATACATACACTAAAATCTGAGTGGTCAAAGTTGTGCTTTACTGTGGAAATAAATGAGCTTGGATTGTATTTTTATATTCCATGAGATCTACCCTACATTTTTACAATGCTGGATGAGATCTTTAACAATTACCTTATAAATTTGCCTTGTAGCAAGTTGTGAATTGTGAGCCTGCTCAAACTGTTGGACTTGTCTGCGAGCTAATAATGTGGTGATTTATTTAATGATTTGCTCATCTGTTTGGATGCTGATGTCTTTTTATCTGTAAGATTGTGCCAGCTGGTTCTGACTAGGAATTATTACATGAAATGCTTTGTTTGTGTTGAAATGTCATTATATTAATGATATTTAGTTATGTTTATTAGCACTTCATATTTTATATGTGAACATGTTCTGCAGAATTACTAGTATTTCAAAGGCTTCAAGTATAATTTGAGTACTTATTAATTTAAAATTTGACACTTCTAATTGAGTTAATATGTTTGCTTTTATTTTGACTCCTAGTATTGAGGCAAATAGTGACTTTTTTCTTGAACTATTTATTCTGTTCCCCTGAAGCACATAGTATACCAGGTATTTCTGCAGAAAAGATGGGTTTGTCAGGCAAGTGTATTCTCCTAGGTTCTGTCTTGTCCCAACAAAAATTTGAAGCGACGGATGTTAGAGCCCTCCTCATGTCATAGCTCTTGGACAGACCCTGTTATAGCTCTCGGGTCTTGGACAGACCGTGTTATAGCTTTTAAACAGTTCAGTGTTACAGCTCTATTTTATTTAGAAAATAGCAGGAAAATCCATCCTTGAGGCGTGAGGGCAGGCTGACCCAAAGACACGAAGAGAAGAGAGTGGGGGAATGTGCCAGCATGCAGGAGAGAGAGAGAGAGAACCCTGGCCCTTTGGCTCCTCTTTTTATATGTTTTTTCCTCCCCCTGGGCCTGCCCTATGTAAATTGGGTTAGCCAGGAGTGCTGTTTGTTCTACCTAAGGTCCTCATTCTGGTCCTCGGACCTTCCTTTGTTCTATTTTCGTGGGCTTTTCCCTTTCTTATCTTTTAGCCACTGCCATGCTGGACTCCTGTTTCCTATTCTACCCAACAAGTTTATTTAAGGTCAGCAGAGAATTGTAACTCAAAGTCTGCAACCATGGTGAGCCATGTGCAAGTTCCTGCATGACAAGGAAAGGAGAAGGCTTTTTGAAAGGGGAAGAGGAAGTTGGGAGGGTTAGAGTAAACACAGAATCCATGGCTTTTCATTGGCTGAGTCCTTGCCTGCAAAGAAGGATCTTTCTGTTGGGCTCTGCTGTCAACACAGGATCAGAGAGCTCCCCTTTCCCATCTACCAGCTCTATTTAATTGAGATTTATATTTATTAATATTTTATAATTCATTATATGAACTTTTACTGAGAAAATATTAGAGGTACAAAGAAAAGAACAGATGTAGATTACTCTCTCAAGGGAATTATTGATCATCTCCCCAACCAGCTTTTAAGCTCAAGGAGAACAGAAACTATGTAATGTTCATCAGCACTTGGCATATTGCTTGAAACATTGAGAGTGATCGAGATATAATTGTTGAATAAAAGGATGAACAGTAATGAAAATAATATAGGTATAAATGATAGTGATCATTTCTTAAATAATATGGTCTGTGCTTTATACTACCCAAAGAAGATTCAAGAAGGATAAAAATTATTTCAGAGTAGAAGGGCCAGGAAAGATTTTGTACAGAGATAATATATGAATTGGACCTCGAAAGTAAAAGAACCTCTTCTCACCTACTCTTTTATTTCTCCTTAAGGAAGGTGATGTGACTTATCTTACTCATGAGCTTTGGGGGTAGGGAACAGAGTATATATGTTAGGGGAAGCACACTTACTGAAACCACCCACCCTGGCCAGGCACCATAGCATGAGTGGTTTTACGACCAGAGGTCCTAGTAAGGAACATGGAACTAATAAGCCTCCACCAACCGGAAGAGTTTGGGAAAGGTCAAAAGGAGATACCACATGTCTCACCACCAGGAAGGACTCTGAGTCAGAATGATTGGCTAAAGACAACCTGGAAACTAATCCCATCACCATAAACTGCTCCCCCTCTTCCCTCTTCTTTAAACCTAGCTTCCTTTCCTCCCTTTGAAATCTTTGAAGACCTGAGATATTTTTAGTTACTCTGTTAGTACTTGGATCTGATGTTCTGTGTTTCTATAGGATGTTTTCTGAGAGACTGTATTGTATTTAAGGGAGTGTCTGATAAGGACTGCCAGGTCTATGTGTGTGTTTTAACTCTATGTTCTGTATTGTGATTTTTGATGACCATTTTGCTTTGGCCACCATTTGGTTTAGACCTGCTGCCATTTTGTTAGCACTTGATTTTCTTTCCCTATGCCTTGAGACTAGGACTCTAGCTCTGCTCTCAGGAACACTTACTCTAGACCATCTCTAACTCCTGAGACTGAAGAAAAATGGGGAAAAGCCTTTAAATATTTTATTTATTCCAACTGTTTTTTATAAACTAGTAAACTTTATATTGTAATATCTAACTCATGACTAAGCTTAGAAAATGAAGCTAGATCTTGCATTGTGTCTATCTAAATCTGTCTTGGTATGTCTGTCTCTGGGTAGTATTTTTGAGATTAATTTGTAAATAAGCTCTATTTAATTGACTTAAAGAAAAGTGAGACAGCAAAAGAGACACAGATGTATAGAACAGTCTTTTGGACTCTGTGGGAGAGTGGGGAGATGGGGGCGATTTGGGAGAATGGCATTAAAACATGTATAATATCATATAAGAAATGAATCGCCAGTCCAGGTTTGATGCAGCATATAGGAAGCTTGGGGCTGGTGCACTGGGATGACCCAGAGGGATGGTATGGGGAGGGAGGTGTGAGGGGGGTTCAGGATGGGGAACACGTGTACACCCGTGGTGGATGCATGTTGATGTATGGCAAAACCAATACAATATTGTAAAATAAAAAAAAAAATAAAAAAAGAAAAGTAAGTGCTAACAAATAAAATAATTCTAAATTAAGCAATAAATTCCAGGTTCATGTGAACTTAGAAATATCCAGTTAAATACCTGATATTAATGTTTGTTGACCTGTCTAGACAGGTCAGACCTAATGTAGACATGTCTTAGAGTAGTTAACATTAAATAGAATATTTTCATTGTACTTAGGTTTAATATAAGTTAAATATCATCATATCTGTTACAAGTTTGCCAACAGGAAAATTACCTTGAGTGAAGAAACTTCTAAAAAAATGTAAATGAGATATGAGCTTCTAGATAAACTCTATTAAGAATAATTATGCTTTAGAAATATCTGTCTAAAATAATCTCTCCAGATTGGGTTAACTTGAATTTCTAAGTGTTGTGCTAAACTAAGTGTTGGAAGTCTATTGAATAGTTAGGTCATTTCAAAATAAGATTTTGAAATATTTACTACTAAATTCTAATTTCCTTTTACAGAAAAACTAAAGAGATTTGGGACTATAAATGAATAATGTTTGGTGCCATCCTAAAATGTTCTAAGAAAGCAAGGGTTTTAGAAATTATCACTGGTATTTATGCTTACCAATCTATAAAATGCTAATATAAAAGTTCTTGGTTGCCAAAGGAAAGTAGGAAGTGTGTTTTCAGTAAAAAAAAAAAAAAAGTATGAAAAAATACTAAAAAGAGTTATGCATGATCAGGATTTTCTAAAATTGGATTACAATTAGTTAGATATATGGATTTTGTTAGGAATGACACAGCCATAGAAAAACTGGTTAGAGCCAACTAGGTCCAAGATGGCCAAGTCTTTCACTAGACTTTGAGCCTCGGTATAGACGCCCATTGTGACATATCAAGCCAAATGATACACTCATTGATATTGACTAAATCTGACCAAATGTTCTAAACACTTTTAATTGATTTTTTTTTGACAAAACTTCCTAAATCGAATTCTTTTGAAGTTCCTTTGACCTCTAGCTCACTTTGGGGTGCTTCAGTGGGCCCCTGAAACATCCCAAAGAGAGATATTAAACTAACTGTGTTTATTTGGTTGGTTAAATTACATGACAAATATTATCAAATGAGTATAAACTCTCTCATGTTATAATGTATGGTAAATATTACTAACATAGATATCCTAGAAATTCTTAATTCTAGTATGTCCTGATATTCTAATGGAAAGCCTGATGACTTCACAAAAGTTAACAAAGGACTGAATGAACCAGCGAATATGCTTATAACTTTTATGGTTTCTATCTGAAAAATTATGGATTTGAATCTTATGTTTTCCAGGAGTAGGGAAAACCTTTCTCTCAAACTAATTATGACAATAATTTAGTAAAATTATACATTATAAACAAAACAACTATATTTTCTATCTGACTCCTCCAGAAATTGGAAACTCTTAGGTTTCCAGTGAGTTTATCAAATGACTTAGGAAGGTTATCTCAGTAACAGGTACAAAAATCTCAAGGAATTTGTGAGACCTTAAAAAGGGAAGAATTCACCTAGATTTGTTAGGTGAAATCTGTGATAAGCCTTTGGTGTGAGTTTCCCAGTTGAGTTCAGTTCAGTCGCTCAGTCATGTCCGACTCTTTGCAACCCCATGCACCTACAGCACGCCAGGCCTCCCTGTCCATCACCAACTCCCAGAGTTTATTCAAACTCATGTCCATGAATCAGTGATGCTATCCAACCATCTCATCCTTTGTCATCCCCTTCTCCTCCCGCCTTCAATCTTTCCCAGCATCAGGGTCTTTTCAAATGAGTCAGTTCTTCGCATCGGGTGGCTAAAATATTGGAGTTTCAGCTTCAGCATCAGTCCTTCCAATGAATGTTCAGTACTGATTTCATTTAGGATGAACTGGTTGGATCTCCTTGCATTCCAAGGGACTCTCAAGAGTCTTCTTCAACACAACAGTTCAAAAGCATCAGTTCTTTGGTGCTCAGCTTTCTTTATAGTCCAGCTCTCACATCCATATATGACTACTGGAAAAACCATAGCTTTGACTAGATGGACCTTTGTTGGCAAAGTAACGTCTCTGGTTTTTAATATGATTTCTAGGTTGGTTGTAATTTTTCTTCCAAGGAGCAAGCGTCTTTTAATTTCATGGATGCAGTCATCATCTGTGGTGATTTTGGAGCCCAAGAAAATAAAGTCTGTCACTGTTTCCCCATATATTTGCCATGAAGTGATGGGACCAGATGCCATGATCTTCATTTTCTGAATGTTGAGTTTTAAGTCAACTTTTTCACTCTCCTCTTGCACTTTCATCAGGAAGGTTTTTAGTTCTTCTTCATTTCTGCCATAAGGGTGGTGTCATCTGCATATCTGAGGTTATTGATATTTCTCCCTGCAATCCTGATTCCAGCTTGTGCTTCATCCAGCCCAGCGTTTCTCATAATGTTCTCTGCATGTAAGTTAAATAAGCAGGGTGACAATATACAGCCTTGATGTACCCTTTCCCTATTTAGACCTAGTCTGTTGTTCCATGTCCAGTTCTAGCTGTTGCTTCTTGACCTGCATACAGATTTCTCAAGAGGCAGGTCAAGTGGTCTGGTATTCTCATCTCTTGAAGAATTTTCCAGAGTTTATTGTGGTCCACACAGTCAACGCTTTGGTGTAGTCAATAAAGCAGAAGTAGATGTTTTTCTGGAACTCTTGCTTTTTCAATGATCCAGCAGATGTTGGCAATTTGATCTCTGGTTCCTCTGCCTTTTCTAAATCCAGGTTGAACATTTGGAAGTTCATGGTTCACTTACTGTTGAAGCCTGGCTTGGAGAATTTTGAGCATTACTTTTACTAGCATGTGAGATGAGTAAATTGTGTGGTAATTTACACATTCTTTGGCATTGCCTTTCTTTGGGATTGGAATGAAAACTGACCTTTTCCAGGCCTGTGGCCACTGCTGAGTTTTCCAAATTTGCTGGCATACTGAGTGCAGCACTTTCACAACATCATCTTTTAGGATTTGGAATAGCTCAACTGAAATTCCATCATGTCCTCTAGCTTTGTTCATAGTGATGGTTCCTAAGGCTCACTTGACTTCACATTCCAGAGCTTTCCAGCCCTGTTTTATTTTAAAATTTCAGTCTGAGTATCTATAAATATTTCAGCAAAATAAAGAGTCTATGATCAACTATGGTTATATAAATCGTCAGGCCAAAATCAATAAGAGCAGACCTATTCTGCCAACAAACTATCCTTAATTTTGTTATATTTGATAAAAATTAGGGTAATTTTAGATAGAAAAAGATGCTTCAATAAATGTTAAATCCCAGTTTGTTAATGGAGGTCGGAATCTAGTAAGACTCATTTCTTGGATAGTTCTTTGCTGCTCTGCGATATTAATGTACAATTTAGTTGAATTCTTAAAGAACACCTTAAGTTTATTTCTGAAGCTTATCTCAGTAATCTGTCTTTGGATTAAGATCAGATGCCTCATGACCTGTAACCAGGACTGAAAAGAGACATAATTTAAGGGACTGTCTGCAACCTAGATGGAAGGACTTTTTTTTTTTTTTTTTTCAAATCAGGTACTCTTAACTAGCTCATGCAAAATGAAACTGAAGGGAAATTGACTGTTAGATTAATTCCCACTTCCAAAGGCCCTTACACTGGACTGGTCTATAGAGAAGAGAGCTGACATGATCTCACCTTAAAATGATGCTCAAACAGAGGAGAAACTACACTACACCAGGATGAGAAGACGATGACATCACAGGTAGACAGCTTGCCCAAGATGCTGGACCTGATTCTTATGATCATTTATAATGTTTGCTTGACTTCTTAGACCTTTACATATAAATCAAATGCTTTTCTATCATAGGCCTGATTCTACGCTAGTTTTAGAAATCAATCCAGTTGTTAGCTTTGTGGCCAATTACCTGTGTCTAGTTCTGGGTTACCTTGGTAAATTTCTCTACTACAAGGCTCTAACTGGTTAGCCCTGATGTACTGGGCTACATCTAATGGGAACCCTTAAGTCTTACTTGTGACTTTACTAATACTGCTGGCTATGTTATTTGTATTTCACCTGTTTTACAAAATTGCTGTTTTTTACACTGCCAAATGTGTGACTGGGGCCTCTGATAAAATAATATATAGTTCCATATGAGATCAATGATGGTAACAGTGTAACTCTAGATATGGGAAGAAGCAACAAGAGGGAATGTTTTCCTGGACCAAGAGGCTAGTAAGACAGTTGGTCCAGAGAATTTTGGATACTGTTTCATGGCCTAGTCCAGTAACAGCACATTGAGAGGCCTGTCAGCAAAATTTTTGCCAAACTTGACAATGGACATTCTCAGCACCATGGGATAAAATGGTCATGAAATGCCTCCCCTCAAAATCATGGTCAAGTTTTTGAGAAAAAAAGGGGCTCTGCCAACTAAAAACTGACAGTTGCCATCTACGTCTACAAAGATTAAATCATGGCCACTGCAACTGCTGACCTTTAACTCCCCTGAAAGGAGTTCAGGGTGAAAATCAGGAATGAGGCACTCTGTGCTCTGGGAAAAACTGGCAGAACGGGCCTGCGAATAGTTAGATCTTTTCAGGAGAAGATTTTATGAGTCCCAGATCTTGCATCTTCTCATACTTAGGAGAAACAATGATGTCATTAATGGTGACATTTGCTTTGGCTATTAAGGAAACTCTTACAATTAAAAGTCAAAATAGAGTAGCTGTGGTTCAGACATCCTGGGAAATAGATGATACTATGGGTGTAATTTCAGACTAGACCTTGTATTGCTAAACACTTGAGTTTTCTGAGTCATGTCAGGCTTGGATGCCACCATTCTCAAAACAATGTCTGCTGGAAGCTAGTAACTGCAACCTTACTTTTTATAAAACTCGGCAACTGCCTACCTGGCTACTGCTGCTGCTGCTGCTAAGTCACTTCAGTCGTGTCTGACTCTGTGTGACCCCATAGTCGGAAGCCCACCAGGCTCCCCGTCCTAGGGGTTCTTCAGGCAAGAACACTGGAGTGGGTTGCCATTTCCTTCTCCAATGCATGCAAGTGAAAAGTGAAAGTGAAGTCACTCAGTCGTGTCCGACTCTTAGCGACCTCATGGACTGCAGCCCACCAGGATCCTCCATCCATGGGATTTTCCAGGCAAGAGTACTGGAGTGGGGTGCCTTCTCTGTACCTGGCTACAAGTCTCCCCAAAGTGCCAGGTCCAGACTGGGTTTCAAGCCTATTCTTCTAAAAAGAAATGAGATTTATTTTGTCTATTAAAATTCCAGTTATCACTCCTCCAACTACTTCTAATTGGGTCTGTTACACCAAAATGACAGACCAAGGGACTGAGATTTTAATCATGTAAGACTCAGATCTAGGACTTGGAACTCAGAAATACTTCCAACTCAGTGTCTATTCTCCAAGCTGAGGCAGTCCTATGCCCCATTTTGACAGGAAGTTATCACAGTCATAGTGACATAGTTCCCTAAATTAAAATGGAGCAGGACTCTGTGGGGCTCTGGAGTACAGATATGTTCTGTGTTCTCCATTTCTTGTCTGTAGGATATAGGCTTCATTCAGCCTCCTTGACCTTCCCTAAGTTCCAAAGGGTGGATTCAAACAATTGCTAATCAAGGAGGGAGGGTATACAGAAACAGAGGAGAAACAATCAAATGGTGGTACAGCCTTGAGACAGGGTCCTGGTTCCTACTAAAAAAAAAAATGCATAATAATGTCTTTGAGTTCTTCTACAGAACTGGAGCCCCCATCCAGGTGGAGGATGGTAACTTCAGACTGAACACAAGATTCCTGAAGCACAGCTCTGTTGCCTCACCACCAAGCGAAAAAAAAAAAAAAAAAAAAGTCACAAACCCTGCAACCCTTACCCAAATGTCACCTCCTGTTTCTAGGGACCAGAGATGACCATCCTATTAGGTCTCCTGTTTGGCCCCTGTCTAATTCATCTCTGAGAGGAACCAACAGGTTCAAGCTAAATTGCTGTTATTACAAGGGTGAATGCTGGTTTCAGGCAAAAATTACCTTGACTTAGATCAGGTAGAGAGAGACTTCTGCTCTGCTAGGCAGGCCTACACCCAAGCACAGCAGGAAGAAGTTACAGAAGAAAGAGACCTCCACCCCAATTCCCAAGAATATCTTGAGTATGAAGTCTCTCAGGGGGAAGTTGTTAGGGGAAGTACACTGATTGAAACTGCCCACCCTGGCCAGGCACCATAGTAACTATTTGCATGAGTTGCTTTAGGATAGGAGGTCCTGGTAAGGAACACAGAACTAATAAGCCTCCACCAACTGGAAGAGTTCGGGAAAGGTCAAAAAGAGATACCACAGAATCCTTCTCTCTGGCATCCATCTTGGCTGAACAAGGTATGCACCACCAGGAGGGACTCTGAGTCAGAATGATTGGGTAAAGACAACCTGGAAACTAATCCCATCACCATAAAACCCAAGACTGCAAGCCGCTGGTAGAGCTGTTCTCCTGGATTCCCTTACCCTACTGCTCTCCACCCAGGAGCCCTTTCCCAGTAAAACCTCTTGCTTTGTCAGCACATGTGTCTCCTTGGACAATTCATTTCTGAGTGTTAGACAAGAGCCCAGTTTCGGGTGCTGGAAGGGGTCCCCCTTCCTGCAACATATATATAGATGTTGACTACAAACATGCACAACCTAAAAGCTGAGAATTACGTTTTATTTTTTTTGCTCAAAACAGAGGACTTAAGCCTGGGACACAACCTCTCAGATAGCTCTGTGAGAGTGCTTTGAAGAGGTTAGGGAGGAGCCAGGATATATAGAAGTTTTTGTAACAAAGACCGGGAAGTTGGAACATCAAAAGATTAATGTTAAAGAAGACTGAACCTCTCAAGTGAATGATTTTAGTGCTTTTCTAGCTATGGGAAGATGCAAAAGTCGGGGGCTCATTGAAATCATTTCTTTGATATGCACCTCCACTATCTGGGGCCAGTTTCCTGTGCTTCTTCATCCTGAGGGTCCTCTGGCACATTGTCAGGCTGCAGTGACTGACTGCCTGATGGCGGCACATCCTGTTTCTATTGGGAGTTTGAGTTCTCTCTCAAGGTTCACTGTGTGAGGCGGCTATAATGTGATGGCTTGATGGCTGTAACATCCTTTGTTTACCGGCAGGGCAGGCAACATGTTTTTCATTATTATAGATTTCTTTTCTCCTCTCCCCTTACTGTTGTTGGTAGTGTAGGGAAGAAAGAATAATTTTCTCTCTCCCCTTCTAGGTTCTTGGCTGAGACTCCACTGTAAAAAAAACAACAACAGGAAACAGGAGCAAAACAAATAGAAGTTTAATAACAAGTATAATTCCAGTACACATGAGAGAGACCCAGGAAAACTGATTAATGTCCCACATGACCCAAGCTACCAGCTTAAGCATGAACTTCAGCTAGAAATAAAAGTTGTTGGCGTGGGAGCCCGCTATGATAGGCTATCAAATAACGCACAGTAAAGGAAATCAGTCCTGGGTGTTCATTGGAAGGACTGATGTTGAAGCTGAAGCTCCAGTATTTTGGCCACCTGATGTGAAGAGCTGACTCATTTGAAAAGACCCTGATGTTGGGAAAGATTGAAGGCAGGAGGAGAAGGGGATTACAGAGGGTGAGATGGTTAGATGGCATCACCAACTCAATGGACATGAGTTTGGGTAAACTCCAGGAGTTGGTGATGGACAGGGAGGCCTGGTGTGCTGCAGTTGATGGAGTCGGAAAGAGTCGGACACATTGAGCAACTGAACTGAACTGAAACAAGGGTAAATTTCTTATGCAGATTGAAGTCTCTGTCTTCCCTTTGATAAGTTTCTAGAGATGTAATCAACCCCTCTTTCTAGTACAGAGAGGGAGACATGCTTACAAATGGATATTTCCCTTATTAAAGCAAAATGTCCATTACAAAAGGGTACTTGAATTCAGTTTTCAAAATTTTTCTTGTGGCTGCTGTTTCTTAAAAATAATCAGTTGAGAATAATGCTAATGCCAAAGAGGTATATTTTGGGGTGACATATTCTGCTCCCTTTCAGTAGGAAGGCTGTATCTAGAGAGGGGGAATTGTATCATGTTTTTCCATGCCAAAAATTTTACATGATGCTTTTTGTAAGAATAAGCCTACAATTATCCATTGCTGCCTAGGACTGACTGGGTAAGTCTGCCTAATTCTAGAGTATTAGGAAGCCCATTGTTGTTAAATATCTAAGCCTGAGTCTTCCATAATTCTAGAGTAGAGTATTAGGAAGCCCATTGTTGTTAAATATCTAAGCCTGAGTCTTCCATATTAGTGTAACTGGTTAGAGTTAATTTTGACTCCATACTGGATCTGCTTCTGTGACTTTAATGGTTATCTTGCTGCTTTTGTTATTATAGGTATAAATAATGGCCTGCCTAAAGGAGCCCTGCCTGACCCTTGGGCTAAGGTGCCTTTGTTTAGCTCACAGGGAGATAGCCTAACCCTGCCCACCTGTGAAGGACAGTGACATTCTTGAGTTCTTTGTGGATCTGGTTGGGGCTGGAATCACAGATAGCTGTGGCATCCTTATTTATTGGTATGGCAGTTTGAAATATCCATTTCAAACCACCTGTGAAATGGCTGTAAGAAAGCAAAACTAGCACATATCCCTGCCTGAGGCTTGTCATTCTAGGTGATGTTTGCAATAATTCAATGGTTTTTCCACTTTGTTTCCTTACCTCCTCCCATCTCTGATCCATAAAAGAAACTGGCATCTAGGCCATGACAAGATGGTTATTTTGAGATGTTAGTCTGCATTCTTCTGGGTCAGCTGGCTTTCAGAATGAAGTTGTATTCCTCACCTCAAAACTTTATCTCGCAGATTTATTGGCTTATCTTGCAACAAGCACAGCAAGCTTGGACTTGGTAACATTAGTAGTATTACTTCTTTGTTATTCATCTATTTACTCCTTGGCCTCTTTCAATTATTGGTTGAGGAATTATTGGCGTGTGGAAAGTAGGAATGCCATACACTGGCTCCCTAAAGCACAAACTATTACTATGTCTACTCTATGCCTGAAACTATGCAGTGATTAATGTGTGCTTTTGCTCAGTCTTAATAACAATTCTATAGAGGCTACTAATAATTATTATTTTTTTTTTACATTTGAAGAAATTGATTTCATAGGAATTAGATCACTCATCCAAGGTCATACATCCATTTAAGTGATGAGCCTGGGGCTAAAACCAAAATATGTCTGGCTCTAATATATTATACAGCAAGAGTAGGGGTAAATGGCACTGCTAATCATAGGCAAAGATTCAGAAAAATGTGAAAAAAATGATTTTAGGTTAAATAATTCAATTTTGTTATGCATCAGTTCAGTTTCTCAGTCATGACTGACTCTTTGTGACCCCATGGACTGCAGCACACCAGGCTTTCCTGTCCATCACCAACTCCCGGAGCTTACTCAAACTCATCTCCATAGAGTTGGTGATGCCATCCAACCATCTCATCCCCTGTCGTCCCCTTCTCCTCCCACCTTCAGTCTTTGCCAGTATCAGGGTCTTTTCCAATGAGTCAATTCTCCGCATCAGGTGGCCAAATTATTGGAGTTTCAGCTTCAGCATCAGCCCTTCCAATGAATATTCAGGACTGATTTCCTTTAGGATTGACTGGTTGGATCTCCTTGCAGTCCAAAGGACTCTCAAGAGTCTTCTCCAGCACCACAGTTCAAAAGCATCAATTCTTGGCTCTCAGCTTTCTTTATAGTCCAACTGTCATATCCATACATGACTACTGGAAAAATCATAGCTTTGACTAGACAGACCCATGTCGGCAAAGTAATATCTTTGGTTTTTAATATGCTGTCTAGTTTGGTCATAGCTTTTCTTCCAAGGGGCAGTTCAGTTCAGTCACTCGGTCATGTCCGACTCTTTGAGACCCCGTGGACTGCAGCACGCCAGGCCTCCCTGTCCATCACCAACTCCTGGAGTTTACTCAAACTCATGTCCATTGAGTCGGTGATGTCATCCAACCATCTCATCTGCTGTTGTCCCCTTCTCCTCTTGCCTTCAATCCTTCCCAGCATTAGGGTCTTTTCAAATGAGTCCAAGGAGCAAGGGTCTTTTAATTTCCTGGCTGCAGTCACCATCTTTGGCAACGTTGGAGCCCAAGAAAATAAAAGGAAATAGCAATAACCTTAGGTATGCAGATGACACCACCCTTATGGCAGAAAGCAAAGAGGAACTAAAGAGCCTCCTGATGAAAGTGAAAGAGGAGAGTAAAAAAGCTTGCTTAAAACTCGACATTCAAAAAATGTAGAGCATGGCATGTGGTCCCATCACTTCATGGCAAATAGATGGGGAAACAATGGAAACAATGAGAGACTTGTTTGTGCATATGATCTGAATAGGTAGGCTATGGGCACATGGTTGATTTCTCTGTGTAATATACATATAATTGAACATAAAAGACTAAAAGTTTTTTTTTAAAGAAATAAAACAAAAATGACTAGCACCATACATAGAAAGTTTTGAGTTAGAGTTAATGTTATTTGGTGGGGGATATAGGGTGGATGGATTATTGACATCATGACAGAGAGGGTAATCATTGTGTAAATTGTTTCAGAATAGGGACTCTTCCATTTACCTTTCAAATTGGAAGATGTTATTTTCCATGATAAAGGAAATGAAGGTCTATGAAACTTCTCCCACTGTACCACCAGAACGTGATTTATAGTAAGGCATAGCTAGACAGCTAGAGGTAGCTCCATGAAATATTTACAGAATTGAAGGAAAATTAATTTGTTCATTGGGATGGCAGTCAGGAATTTCTTAAAACTTTGAAATAAATTTTCCTTGAGTTAAACTAGGTAAGTTTCATGTAATAGCAAGATGAAAAATGTCCTTTAGGATTTAATCAATGATAGTGGCATATTGAAAGATACTGATTTAAAAATATAAAGTACAGAGGAATAAAGTCAGGACTAGCATGGAAAGAAGTTTATGCCCATTTTCAGTAACGATTTTGCCCATAGTTGCCACTCTAGTACTCTTGCCTGGAAAATCCCATGGATGGAGGAGCCTGGTAGGCTGCAGTCCATGGGGTCACGAAGAGTCGGACACAACTGAGCGACTTCCCTTTCACTTTTCACTTTCATGCGTTGGAGAAGGAAATGGCAACCCACTCCAGTGTTCTTGCCTGGAGAATCCCTAGGACAGGGGAGCCTGGTGGGCTTCTGACTATGGGGTCGCACAGAGTTGGACATGACTGAAGCGACTTAGCAGCAGCATAGTTAGGAGTGGAGAGCTTGGTCTTGAAGAGTATAAATTATACCTTGCCTTGATCCTGATCACACTTAATCTCTTGATCAGGAGTGGATTCAGTTCTTTTCAGCTAATCTTTGTTGTTGTCTTTATAATCTCTGAAAAGGAAAACAAACAAACAACAATGGTAAACTTCAAATACTTGTCTAAGAGATCATTTGAACTGGGCATGTATAGCAAGCAATTAGAAATACTATTTTGGTAGACTCATAGATAGATCAAGAAAGCTGAACCACTCCAGACTGGTAACATAATAAGAATTCTTTATAGCAGCTTAGTGCAAAATGTCTTGTAAGGTCTTTGGCTTTACAAAATATAATCATGATCATAACTATAACTCATGGAATAAAACTAAAGCATTTTTAAAGTATTATCACATTCATATATCATTTTATAAAGATGGCTTATTCTTAAAGGTTTTACTCTAGAATATAACATGAACAATGATAACAATTTATATAGAACAGTTTCAATCTGAATATGGCAATTTTTGGCTTTAATAAAACTTCAGGTTATAAAAATACCCAAAGTAGGTCAGGAAGAGACATAGGTGCTTTTTTTAGAGAAGTGTAAACACATTTAATTGTTTTTTTTCTGCTATTTCAGTTACTGAATATAATAAATACAAAATGCATCCAATTACACCACAATGGGATTAAATCTGGAAAGTTTCTATGTTGCAGGATTTAACATATCAACCCTATAAGCTTTCAGTTTTCAAAAGCATAATCCATATTACCTGAAATGAATGTTAGCAGTAGTATTTGGCAAAACATATTATGAGGAAATTGAATTTTTATGAGTATATATCAAAAAAGCAAGAGAGTTCCAGAAAAATATCTATTTCTGCTTTATTGACTATACCAAAGCCTTTGACTGTGTGGATCACAATAAACTGTGGAAAATTCTGAAAGAGATGGGAATGGGACCAGACCACCTGACCTGCCTCTTGAGAAACCTATATGCAGGTCGGATCAGATCAGATCAGATCAGATCAGTCGCTCAATCGTGTCCGACTCTTTGCGACCCCATGAATCGCAGAACGCCAGGCTTCCCTGTCCATCACCAGCTCCCGGAGTTCACTCAGACTCACGTCCATCAAGTCAGTGATGCCATCCAGCCATCTCATCCTCTGTCATCCCCTTCTCCTCCTGCCCCCAATCCCTCCCAGCATCAGGTCAGGAAGCAACAATTAGAACTGGACATGGAACAAAAAACAAACTGGTTCCAAATAGAAAAAGGAGTATGTCAAGGCTGTATATTGTCACCCTGCTTATTTAACTTATATGCAGAGTACATCATGAGAAACACTGGGCTGGAAGAAGCACAAGCTGGAATCAAGATTGCCAAGAGAAATATCAATAACCTCAGATATGCAGATGATATCACCCTTATGGCAGAAAGTGAAGAGGAACTAAGAAGCCTCTTGATGAAAGTGAAAGAGGAGAGTGGAAAAAGTTGGCTTAAAGCTCAACATTCAGAAAACTAAGATCATGGCATCTGGTCCCATCACTTCATGGGAAATAGATGGGGAAACAGTGTCAGACTTTATTTTTCTGGGCTCCAAAATAACTGCAGATGGTGATTGCAGCCATGAAATTAAAAGACACTTACTCCTTAGAAGGAAAGTTATGACCGACCTAGATAGCATATTGAAAAGCAGAGACATTACTTTGCCAACAAAGGTCCATCCAGTCAAGGCTATAGTTTTTCCAGTGGTCATGTGTGGATGTGAGAGTTGGACTGTGACAAAAGCTGAGTGCCAAAGAATTGATGCTTTTGAACTGTGGTGTTGGAGAAGACTCTTGAGAGTCCCTTGTACTGAAAGGAGATCCAACCAGTCCATTCTGAAGGAGATCAGTCCTGGGTGTTCTTTGGAAGGACTGATGCTGAGGCTGAAATTCCAATACTCTGACCACCTTATGCGAAGAGTTGACTCATTGGAAAAGACCCTGATGCTGGGAGGGATTGGGGGCAGAAGGAGAAGGGGATGACAGAGGATGAGATGGCTAGATGGCATCACCAACTCGATGCACATGAGTTTGGGTGAACTCAGGGAGGCCTGGCATGCTGCAATTCATGGGGTTCACAAAGAGTCAGACACTACTGAGCAACTGAACTGAACTGATGATATTTCTAAAATTTTATATTTTATATGAAATACTGAAAAAATCTTAATGATTTCACTGGTAAGAAAAGAAATAAAAATGTTACTGAGAGTTTGAAACTCCACCATATTTGAAAAGTTTCTGTTGACTTTACAATATGAAGACCATCAGTTAACTTAGCCAGAGCCATTGTAGTAGAGTGGGCAGAAATTGGACTGAATGGTTTGAGGAATAAATGGAAAGTGAAGAAGAAGAGGAGGCAGCAATTGTAAACAGATTTTGAAAAGTTGTCAGTGAATGAGGGGAGAGATAAGGTATTTTATCTAAAGAAATTAAATCAATGAGGGGAGGGTTTTTTTTATTTTTTATTATTAATACTTTTAGAGACTGGAATATGTTTTCATGTATTTGGGAAGATAAAATTCTATCCCAATGTGTTTATCTGCTCATCACTTGATAAATATTTGCCTTTTTCTTCCAGCTTCTGGTGACTGTTGATAACTGTTGCAAATATTTACATACATGAATTTGTATGGGAATAGAGCAAATAAAAATGTAAAACTTGCTCTTCTTATCTGTTTCTGCCCTTTTTTTTTTTTTTTAATGTTCTTCATGTCATTACCAGAGAATGACAGTACTCCACTCCAGTACTCTTGCCTGGAAAATCCCATGGACAGAGGGGCCTGGTGGGCCGCAGTCCATGGGGTTGCTAAGAGTTGGACACGACTGAGCGACTTCACTTTCACTTTTCACTTTCATGCACTGGAGAAGGAAATGGCAACCCACTCCAGTGTTCTTGCCTGGAGAATCCCAGGGACAGAGGAGCCTAGTGGGCTGCTGCCTCTGGGGTTGCACAGAGTTGGACACGACTGAAGCAACTTAGCAGCAGTAGTAGCAGCAGCAGCATGTCATTACAAGCCATTGGTTAATTTCTAGGGTTATTTAAAATTGGCTTTCAATTTCTTTTCCTCTTTAATTTTTTTTGTATGACTGTACTATATTTTTAAACTTTTTACTTTATTTTGCAGTATAGTTGATTAACAATATTGTGATAGTTTCACATGTAAAGCAAAGTGATTCATACTTATATGTATACATGTAGCTATCAATTTCTTTTTTGTCAATATTCTTCTGTTATGGATGAGTGGCTTTACAGAGTTTCAGCCATTTTTGTTTAATAAGTGCAACTTGGATGTCTACAAGCCTGCCATTCATTTCTAGAGTTTGAAAACTGTTGATTCTGCACTTTTTGCCAGTTTTTTCATTCATTTTATGGAGAATGGAATCTTTGAAGGTTCTTATTCTACTATTTTTGCTAGTAATCTAGCCTTTACTTATTTTTTCTCTGCCCTTTATCTATCTCCATCTACAATTACAATAATTTTAGACTGTTACATATTCCCCTATACATCTCTCAGACACTGTTCATATTTTTAAATTCTTTCTGTCTCTGGTTTAGTCTTAATAGTTTCTTTTGTCATGTCTTTAGGTTCAATTGCTTCTTTTCTGTCTTGAAGGTGAAGTCGCTCAGTCGTGTCCGACTTTTTGCGACCCCATGGACTGTGTAGCCCACCAGGCTCCTCCATCCATGGGATTCTCCAGGCAAGAATACTGGAGTGGGTTGCCATTTCCTTCTCCAGGGGAATCTTCCTGACCCAGGGATAAAACCCAGGTCTCCCGCATTGCAGGCAGACGCTTTAACCTCTGAGCCACCAGGGAAGCTGTCTTATCTATCATTAAATCCAGACAATAAACTTTTCCTTTTAATATTGTATTTTGAGACTCTTGGAATTAAATTTTCTTTCTTTATTTTAATATCAATATATTAATATCAGTTACTATTAATATTAATGTTTACACTTTAACTTCTTGTGCATTGTTATAATAACTGTTTTAGTCTTCCTGTTGTTTTTATCATCTCTTTCATATCTGAGTTTGTTTCTAATGACTTACTTTTCTCCTTGTAATGAGTATGTTTTTCTGCTTCTTAATATGTCTAGGAACTTTTTGTTGTGTGTTAGACATTGCCATTTTACATTGTTGAGTGTCTCGATTTTCACATCTTTGTAAAAGAATGTTAATATTTACTTTTTGGCAGCTTTTTGAGTTACTTGCAGACTTTCTTGGCTCTTCAGAAGCTGGTGTTTGGGCTTTCTTATATCATAAGACCCTGGAAGTGGTCTCTACTTAGTGCTATGAGTATTCAACACAGTCTCTTCATTCTGCCTGGTTGGAACTCAGAAGTCTCCCTGTCCTACATAAACTCTAGGAATTATTAAGCTTACCAATACCCAGGATATGTTATTTGATCTCTTGGAGTTTAATGCTATACACGCACAGATTAATATTCAGTCATAAACTTAACAGCATCACTTTGCAGAAATCTGCAGTTCTTTCTGCCTATGTCTTGCCTCTGTAGTTGTCTGCTCTGTTATTGCTAGATGTTTGATCCTCCCCAAACTCTGATCTTTGCTTCCTTAAATCAGCAAGACCACTACTTTAAACTTTATTTCTCTATCCCATATTCTGTGGTCCAGAACTGCTTCCAGGTATACAGCTGTGGTGGTCTTTGTGCTCAGTTCACCTGTTTTCCTTATTTTGGAGGTCGCAGTCTTAAACTGATCATTGTCCACGATCTGAAAACAATTGTGTCATATACTTTGTCCAGTTTTCTAGCTTCACAGCAGAAGAAGTCTAGCATCAGTTAATCTTTCATTGCAAGTAGAGAATAGAACCCTCTTTGTAATTGACATATTTCTTCTGGAAAGCTCACATGTATCTTTCTTTAGCCTTGAAGTTCAGTAATTTCTTCCTGATAGGTTCTCATACTGAATGTTCTGTACCATTCACACCCCCCACCCCGAGATACAGTGTATCATTTTTCCCTGCATATTCAGGCCTTTGTTCTCCTTGATATGTCTTGCTTCATTCATCTTGCTTCATTCCTCAGGAGTGTGAGTTCTGTGTGAGGTGGAAATCTTTTGTCTGGTTTTCAGGTATTGCTTTTAATATTATAAAATCCATTTTGTCTTTTGCTGTTATTTAGCATAATTTATTCATGCTTTATCTTTAGGCCTAACTGTATTTTCTATGAAGTTTATGTATAATTATGTTGTTTCTAATATGATCTTATACCTATACTGTTTAGATCTTTTCCATTTATTTTCTAGGTTCTACTAGTTTTTCATCTTTATCATCATATAATCTAAGTTTTGAACTTTAATTCTTATTGGTGTTCTTTTTGTTTTATATAATTCATGCTATTAAATTTTTTTTTCTTGAGAAAGTGAAGAAATAATTGTCTGAACCTGGATTCTGAGCCCTTGGATAATTTTTCCTATGATGTGTTGTTCACTGACCTTTTGCTCATGTTTAATTCCTTCTTTTAATTAAACAAATAAGTTTTTAAGTTTCTTTGCATAGTTTAATATTTATTTCTTTGTTCAGTATTATTATTTGTATTTTATGAGGTCAACCATATTTTAGTGGTGATGGCAGAGATAGTGATGTAGGAATACCAATATCTTTGATAAGGGTTTATTTCCTAGGCCAACTTCTTACCATGGATATCTGTCTTTTTCCCTAGTGTCATGACTTCTCTCAGTTACTGGCATTCAAGTGAATGCTCCTTCATAGAAAATCCCTTATGCCATGGGCTCTCTGTTGTAGGCTTCAGTTCAGTTCAGTTCAGTCACTCAGTCGTGTCCGACTCTTTGCGACCCCATGAATTGCAGCACATTGTAGGCTGAAATGATTATTGCTTTCCTTCTGTATTTATTCCATTTCCCCTCTGGCAGTCTCAGCTGGTTATAAGGTTAGATCATAGATAAGCATGTTATATCAATATGGTTTCTTCTTCAAGTCCGTATTTCATACCATTCTGCATATTTGCAGAAGTATTCTCTGTTTCTTCCGTTGTTTGTCCATCTTTCTCAGTCCAGTTACTCAAAAGCATTATTGAATATAATGCTGCTGCTGCTGCTGCTGCTGCTAAGTGGCTTCAGTCGTGTCCGACTCAGTGCGACTGCAGAGACGGCAGCCCACTAGGCTCCTCTGTCCCTGGGATTCTCCAGGCAAGAATACTGGAGTGGGTTGCCATTTCCTTCTCCAATGCATAGAAGTGAAAAGTGAAAGTGAAGTTGCTCAGTCATGTCCGACTCTTAGCGACCCCATGGACTGAAGCCTACCAGGCTCCTCCGTCCATGGGATTTTCCAGGCAAGAGTACTAGAGTGGGGTGCCATTGTCTTCTCTGGAATATAATGTTAAGTAGCATTAATTACTTTGGACAAACTCTGACTCCTTTTCAAGGTGTAAAAAGGTATGTACTTTATATCTGAATCTTCTCTTGTTTTGCTTTATATTTCATAGTGTTTTGTAGACATATTTCAAATTTGTATGTTTTGGTTGTGGTCATTTCCTTATGGCTTTGAAGATAGATCCATCCCATGCCCAACACACACACTCACACTCTACTTTGTTCTTATGCTATTGAAGGGTTTTAAGACACAGTAGAACAGTGGGTTTCCCAGGTAGCTCAGCGGTAAAGAATTTGCCTGCCAATGCATGAGACACAGGAGATGTGGATTTGATCCCTGGGACTGGAAGCTCCCCTTGTGGATGGCATGGCAACCCACTTCAGTATTCTTGCCTGGGAAATCCCATGGACAGAGGAGACGGGAGGGCTACAGTCCATGGGGTTGCAAAGAGTTGGGCGTAACTTAGCGACTGAGCACACATGCACACAAGTAGAACAGTAAGGCAACATTGCTCTTCACATTTTAAATGGAGAAATTGTATTAATTTTAATAGGATTTCTAGTAGAATAAACAGCTTATTATTTAAGGAGGATTCATTGTAGTCTATTTTATAGAAAAAAATACAGTATATTTTTGTACTAGTCTACCACTAAAACAATAACCCGAAATCTATGTAGCAGATTCTTAAGAGCTTAGTTTCAAAACCAATAATTAAAGACTTTTGCTGGCAAAATTTCCCTCTCTTCCCTCTCTTGTTTAGCTGAAGGTAATTAATTAGATGTCCCATAATCCCTTACTCTCATGTGATCCTTGGACCAGAAGTGTAGACTTCCCTGGAGAGAGTGTACAAAATAGATAATGTCAGACCTTCCGAATCAGGATTTGCATTTTAACTATAGTCAACCAGTTTCCTTGATGTGAGTACTCCCACCGTGGCTAATTTCAAGCTAAAAATGTGGTGTCACTGAATGTGGAATTGCAGAGAGGTGAAAAATCTATTCCTTCATGCCTTTACAAGCTGCCTGCAGCACACCACTGCTGAGAATGTATTTATTGCTGTTGCTATTGTGTAAACACAAGCTCTCTTACCGAGTTTCATGATATTTGGGGGCTTTTTGGATGTGTTTCTTTTGCTAGTCTGTATCTTGGATAAATGAAATAAGATGGAGTATTAAGACAGAATTGAACCTTGGAAAACTCTTTATCTCTCCTTATCCATTTGACCTATACTAATTATATCTTAACATTTTATTTTATAATTGAAAGTTGTCATATATCTAGATTTTTGCTTTAAGTAAATAATATATAATATTTTGTCTTCCAAATAGAGAATGTTTTTTCTTTTTTTCTAACGTGTTTTAAACTTTACTACTTGGTATAATCATTTGGATACTCTTAGAGGACAGTGTGAGTATTTTGCCCTCCAAAATGGCTGACTTGGACAAGGTCATAAAGCAAATGGAGACAAAACAAATGAGAAACCATAACTCCAGTTTTCCTGCATTCCAGTCATGAGAGTAGTTTGTGTCAAAGACATTTTAATGTAGAGAATGATAAACGGAATTTCTCAGAAACTATAGTTGACCCTCTTATGAATCTAAAATTCCTGGGCATTTTGAAACCGATTCATTGGCAAGTAACATGCATTATTGAACCTAACTGAGAAAGGTTAGATAACCAAACTTACCACTGTTGTCTCTGCTTTCCTTATTAAGTCTAAGATTGATCTAAGAAAATCAGTTTGGTATTTTTCTCTTATAGACATCAGTAACTTCGTTCATTATACATATGATGAAAGAGAAAGGTTAAATAAATTACTCAAGTAAATATAGTTATTTAGTAAATTGTAGAGCCATGTTATGGAGAAGGCAATGGCACCCCACTCCAGCGCTCTTGCCTGGAAAATCCCATGGATGGAGGAGCCTGGTGGGCCGCAGTCCATGGGGTCGCTAAGAGTCGGACACGACTGAGAGACTTCACTTTCACTTTTCACTTGCATGCATTGGAGAAGGAAATGGCAACCCACTCCAGTGTTCTTGCCTGGAGAATCCCAGGGATGGGGGAGCCTGGTGGGCTGCTGTCTATGGGGTCGCACAGAGTCGGACATGACTGAAGTGACTTAGCAACAGCAGCAGCAGCAGAGCCATGTTAAAATCTGGTTCCACTGGAATACTAAACCCATGTTTTTCTTTATTACACTGCACTTTATATGTTTAATGTCCTTTGTTTCTTATATTATAATGAGTATGAATTTTTTAACTACTCATACTTTTGGGGAAGTTGATCAAATAGCAACAGTGTGCAGTTATAGTTCAAAAATGTATCAGTAAAGACTGTTCCAGTCTTGCTATTTGTAAAATATTCTCAGCTACCCACAATTACAAAAACATTTTACTTATAGAATAGATAAATTTATAGAAACAGAAAGTAGATTAGAGGTTTCCAGGGGCTGGGTGGAGGGGGATATGGGGAGTTGCTGTTTAATAATTATGAAGTTTCTATCTAGGGGTGATGAAAAAGTTGTGAAAATAAATAGTAGTGATGGTTTCATAACATAGTGGATGTTCTTAATGCCACTAAATTATACACTTCAAGTAGTTTCAATGGTAAATTTTATGTTATGTATACTTTACTACATTTTAAAAAAAAACATTAAAACAGACATAAAGTCTCAAAAACACAAAAATTGACAAAATGCTCCAAATTACTTTTTCATAACCTAGAGATTCTAAGAGAATGTTCTGATTTTTAACAAACACAGCTAATGCTAGTAATAGTTTCTATATTTGAATGGACTTTTAAATTAAAGAGAAATTATATTATAGTGAGAATATTAATTTGTGTATGTTTTATTGACTCTCTTGGTAAGCTCAGTGACAAGAGAGATCACTGCTGCTGAAAAACCATCGACAGGAGAATGTTGGATCCCACCAGAAAAAGATAACACTGCATCCAAGGGCAAAGAAGCCCCAACAAGAAGGTAGGAGGGGCGAAATCGCGTTTAGAATTAAACCCTATACCCTCCAGAGATGCTTGGAGGGCTCAAACAAAACCTTGTGTGCAGCAGGACCCAGAGACTAGCCCCACCGTACAGCCACCAAGCAGAAGACCCACAAACTGGTGAGCAATCATATCAAATAAGTTCTGACACTGTTGCAAAAGTTCTAGGATCATATATGTTTTATTAGCTATTGCATTTATAACAGTTGGCCTAAGACCAAGGACAGAGTTGACACTAAAAAACATGTGTTTTCTGCCTATCTGCTTAGGATTCCTTTTAGAAAATGTGGATATGAATAATAAAAGTGAATAACTTTATAACAAAAATCTACATAGATAATGCTTATGTATTTTTTCTGATGTAGGTGAATGGTATTCTGTAGATATAGGCTAATAATAGTTCATATTTCCATTTAAAGTGAACTGTATAGTGCATAGTCAAAACAGTGGTTCTCTAATGAGAAGATTTACTATGTACACCTCCTTAAAATGGTACTTTACAGGGATTGAAATAAAGATCTCAACATCCTTCTGCATCTTCTGAAAGCTGAGAACTCCCTGAAGTTATTAGAGCAGTAAATGGATATTCCTCTACTAGTCATGAATATTCTGGAGCGATGCCTATCCACTAGTGAATATTTTTAAATTCTTTTTGCTTTGCATGTTCAAAAACAATATATTTTGCTTAAAATACTGATTTTTGATTATGTATATCTTATAAAATTTTCCTCCTGACCTTGAGATTTTCTTGGTTAAAACAGTCATCCAGAGCTCTAAGAACTAAAGCATATTTTATTTGGAGTTTTTACCATAAGTGGCAATTTAATACACTCATTCTGGATTCTTCTGCCTCCATGGCATAGTGATTTGGTTTTAGGAAGCAATGACACAGCTGCAGTGGATTGAGCTCAGAGCTTGTTAAGTCTTTGTCTTATGAATTGGGTCAGAAAAAATGTTTGGTCTGAGTATACTGAAAATTTAAAAGATGTATAAATGCATTTAGAGATTCATTTCTCTTTAACAATTCCCTGGAGTCTTTAAGAAAGACAATATCATCTTAGAATCCTTGAAAGTTTAAAATACTATGAATAGGATCAGAATAATTCTTTCTCAAGTGCAGGCTGGCAATGGAAGAATATAAGGTGCATTCAGTTCAGTTCAGTCGATCAGTAGTGTCCAACTCTTTGTGACCCCATGAAGTGCAACATGCCAGGCTTCCCTGTCCATCACCAACTCCCGAAGCTTACTGAAACTCATGTCCATTGAGTTGGTGATGCCAACCAGCCATCTCATCCTCTGTCATCCCCTTCTCCTCCCACCTTCAATCTTTCCCAGTATCAGGGTCTTTCCCAATGAATCAGTTTTTTGCATTAGGTGGCCAAAGCATTGGAGTTTCAGCTTCAGCATCGTCCTTCCAATGAATGTTCAGGACTGATTTTCTTTAGGATTGACAGGTTGGATCTCCTTGCAATCCAAGGGATTCTCAAGGGCCTTCTCCAACACCATAGTTCAAAAGCATTAGTTCTTCGTCACTCAGCTTTCTTTGTGGTCCAACTCTCACATCCATACATGACTACTGGAAAAACCATAGGTTTGACTGGACAGACCTTTGTTAGCAAAGTAATGTCTCTGCTTTTTAATATGCTGTCTAGGTGCATTAAGATGATAAAATATAGCCAGCATATATAGCCAGGGCTTCCCTGGTGGCTCAGCTGGTAAAGAATCCACCTGCAGTGCAGGAAACTTGGGTTCGATCCCTGGGTTGGTAAATCCCCTGCAGGAGGGCATGGCTACCCTCTCCAGTATTCTGGCCTGGGGAATTCCATGGACTATTCCATGGGGTCACAAAGAGTCGGACATGACTGAGCGACTTTCACACAAAATGATAAAAGATAGCCAGCATAGTATTTAGAGCTTAAAGAGCTCACAAAGATTATCTTGTCAAATTGATCAACACAAAGGTGATCTTGTCAAATTGATCAACATGTGTAGAGGGGCAGACTCTTGCCTAAAGTTGCACAGTGAGTCAACAGCAGAACCAGTCTTTGAACCTAGTAAAATTGGTTCCCATATGGTGTGCATGTATACTCAGTTGCTCAGCCATGCCCAACTCTTTGCCACCCCATGGACTGTAGCATGCCAGGCTCCTCTGTCCATGGGATTCTCCAGGCAGGAATAGTGGAGTGGGTTCCCCAGGTGATCTTCCCAACCCAGGGAGCAAACCCAGGTCTCCTGCATTGCAGGCAGATTCTTTACCAACTGAGTTATGAGGGAAGCCCCTTAAGTAAGATTGATACTGTTACTTCCTGAATCTGCTCCCAAATACACTGCAGACTAAATAGGATGAAAATTCAAAGTAAATTGCTTCTGAAAACTACAGTGCTTCATTGGGTGATTAATTACCACCTGGAAACTTTAACTATGTCCTAAATCAGAAGCCTTGTGCTTCATAAGTTTATAAAATCATTAGCCATTGAATTTAAAATAGGAGTGATAAGTAAAAGTCTTATTTTTATTAGCAACTTGAAGATGTATGTAAAAGATAGCATCTAAGAAGTTTTATAACCATTAGAAATATTTTATCAGTATTTTCACTTTTCTTTTTACTTTAAAGACATTTGCATGCTCAACAGTCTGGACTAGTCTCAGATTGCCAGATAAAATATAGGGCACTTAGTTAAATGAGAAACAGGGGATATGTATTCTTTTGGTATAAGTACCCAAATATTGTATGGGACATGTTTATATTAAAAATAATTATTTGTTTTTCATTTGAAATTCAAATTTGATTGGAGGTGCTTTTCTTTTCTTATTTTTTTTTGTGGTAAATCTGGCAACTCTAGACTGGTCAGAAAGGTAAAGTATCGCCTGCATGTCCTTTTGTTTTGACAACTGGGGTGAAACCATAGGGAATATGCATAAGCACCTCCATTTTATCTTAGCAGTTATATAAAAAAGAAAATCCAGAAATAATAAGTGCATTTCACATACTCATATCTTATTAAACTATATATATATATATCACATATTATACATTTTTTTTATCAGTCATGTCAGGATGCATGTTTACGTATTGAAGTCACTGTGTCTTCAGTGTGTTAAGATCTTCAAACATGATCATGCATTAAACAAGTACTTTTCAAGCAATCACGATGAGTCAGAATTCACTGTGTTCAGTCAAATGTGAGTTTAAACAGAATAACAAATAACTGTCTTCTGTCTGCTTCCAGTGAATTGTATGCCAAGAAAAGGGCAGGAAAAGGCACTGATGCTAAAGCAGTGATTGGCAACCCTGTCTTCACATTGGAATCACCAGGAGAACTTTAAATTACATGTGTGGGTCCCACCCTCAGATATTCTTATTTAATTGATTGGAGGTTTATCCTGAGCACTGGGAATTTTTGAAAGCTCCTCCAAATGCTTTTAAATATGTACCCACACTTTCCTAAATTAGTGGTTCTCAAACTTGTTTGCACGTTTAATGACCTAGGGAATCTTTAGGTAAATACTTGAGTGATCAGACCACACCATAGACCAATTAAATAAAAAAGGGAGGAAGGTTAAGAATCAGGCTTCAGTATTTTAAAGCTCCTCACATTTATTCCACTGTAGAGCCAAATTACAAAAACCACTGCTTTACAGGATTTGTGTGCATGTTACACATCTCTCTTGGAGAAGGAAATGACAACCCCCTCCAGTATTCTTGCCTGAAGAATTCTACTGGACAAAGGAGCCTGGCAGGCTACAGGGCTATAGTCCATTTGGTTGTAAAGAGTTGGACATGACTGAGCAACTATCACTCACTCACTACACATCTCTCTAAGAACAGGACTTTGAGTATTTGCCTTATTAAAACTTAAGAGAAATTAAAGACAGAGCTATAAGAGGTAAAGGTGTTATTGGTTCTTTCAAAGAGCTGCCTGCTATGTGAGCATCATAAGAGGAAAAAAAAATATAGGAAAGACAATGACAAAACATCAAGCATATACTTGGGACTTGCCTTTGGAACTCTCTGCCATAGCTGGAAATCCATTTGGCTTCTGGGTTGCATTTTGGTGTATGAATTTTCCTGCACCAGGATAACTAAAATTTCCAAACTGAATGATCAATACACAAGTTTTGGAACACACACGTAAAAACCTGCTGCTTCACTGAGTACTGAAAACCCTGCAGTTAGCTGTTTTCTGTCATGCATACGTGGCTGAACCAGCTCTGTGAGCTAGTCAGGTGTGCTTCATGAACCACAGAAAATTGTGGAAGCCCACAAGTAGGACTTCTGAATCTTTATGGTTGCATCAGTTTAAATGGATGGATTTGTTTTACCTTGAGCCATTATATCAAGTACCATCAATTTTGTAATTCAAATAGCTCTCATTTATACATATTAATGCCTATTAATTTCTTAATTAATTTCTACCTATATGACCAGATAATAACTACCATAAAGGATTGGGGTGGGAATGTGGGTGCAATGGAAAGAGCCCTAGATCAGGATTCAAACAAAGTCATTTAGTTCTTGCTCTATCCAGTATTACATATATCACTTCATTTTCCGAGCCTCAGCTTCTTTATTGTTCCAATGAGTGCAATACTTGGCTTCAGCCTCATAGAGTTGCTGTGTGAATCAAATTAGTTTGGTATGTTATTTTTTGTGAGATAGCTGACAAGAAAAATCTAACAGCAGCAGGAAGAGCCAATGGAGAATTTGTGGACTTAGACGTGCCAGTTGAGATGGTGTAAGTTCTGTGGGAACTGACCTACGATAAGGTGCATTTTTTCAGGCAAGTGAAAGAAGTCATTCACTGGCAGAAGTTAGGGGCCAGAGGTTGCAGAAGGGACTAGAAATTGAGAAGAATAGAAACATTGGATCATCTTTTCCTGATCTCTAGGAATGTAAGCTTTTTGAGTAAGGTTACCTGGAAGTATATAGGATATTGTTGGTTCACAGCCTCGTGAGTTCCCTGGGTGAAGTTCAAAACTGGACCCCATATAGACAGGGCAAAGAGAGACTGAAGAGAGAGGCAGACCACTCCATGTTTGTACCTGGCAGTGTTAATAAGCTAGAGAACTTATATGGTGCCTGAAAGACAAGTACATCTGTGTATCCGCCCACCAGAATCTTAAAAGATTATATAGAGGTCTTCATGGGGTTCACTCATGTATACAGTGCAGGTGGCCTCAATACTCTACTCTCTGAAGGCTGTGTCCTTGAAGTAACTCCTAGTGTGGGAACAGTGGGTAGAATGTACATTCCAAGGACAGGGAAAGGGATAAACAGCCCACAATTGCCTTTATCCAGCTCTAGGATCCTCTCAATGACCTCTAACAGATACACAGTTAATTTAAATTTGATTTAAAAAATAAAAGTTGTAGCATATTTAAGTCCAAACATTGTTAGGGAAATATACTAAGTCTACTAAAAATCGCTTCTTTATCTGACATTCAATTTTGTGTATCCTGTATTTTTATTTGCTAAATCTAGCAACCCTAATCTTGAGGGTCTTGAGGTTGTCAGCTTTGCTTCTTCTCTCAGTCATTGTGGAGGAGATTGTTTCAGATATTGGTTCCTTGCTACCTG